>NC_069075.1:12924078-14174078 GCF_025698485.1 Gossypium arboreum | reverse complement strand
AAAAGACTGCAGGTTTTTAGACTATGACTTTTGGTGGCATTCGTGCTCCTACTTCATTATTTTTAGGTCGTGATATGATGACCATGGGATAGTTAACCGTTTGGATCTGTGCGGTCGATTCTCCTTCTGACGCACATATACTTTCCTCTTCAGGGTTTTTGGCTTCTTCATAAAACTCTATTTCTTTGTTGTTCATCATGTCTTGTATTAGGGCCCTGAACTTTCCACACGCTTGGATTTCATACCCCACCTTATTGTGGAACTCACAGTAGTTCCTCTTTTCTTTAGATCCCTTTTTTGAATCCAATACGATCAATCCTCTCTTAACCATCTCCTTCCACACCCGTCTCAATGGGGTTTTGACTTCTATAACCTCATGTTTGACCTTCTTGCTCCCGCATTCATTTATCCCGTTTACCCCATGGTCAGTGTGGTTGGGTAACGGGTTTTCTATTATATTTGGTGCGGAGGAGTCATCAAACTTTACAATCCCTATTTGAATAAATCTTTCAATTAACTTTTTAAATGCAGTACAATTTTTAATGGAATGCCCAGTGATTCCGGCGTGGTTTTCACACTGAGCATTTGCATTTTACCATTTGGTATATGGGGGATGCACTGGCTTTAAGTAGAAGGGAGACACTACATGCGCATCGAATAGGTTCTGATACAGCTCCCTATACGTCATGGGTATAGGAGTGAACTGTAGTCTTTCTGTGTTCGTCCTCGTATTAGATTCTTATCTTGGGGTGCTTTGGTGGTTGACAGTTTTCGTCTTCGGTTGGTTTACAGTGAGTGTCTTGGAATGACCTTTGTTGTATGTACTCATGTTGTTCACCTCATTCTCTCTTTTCTTGGTGCTGACCTCTTGGTACTATCCTCTGTCTCTATTTTTGCCGCTCCTTATCGTACTCTCAATCATTTCACCAGTCATCACTATGTCTGAGAAGCTTTTGGTGGTGCTCCCCAACATATGAGTGATAAATTAAGCCTTTAAGGTATTAATGAACAGCATGCACTACAGCAAAACTGAGTTTTAGCGACGTTTTTTTAAGCCTATAGCGGCGCTTTTAAGCGCCACTAAAACTACTTGCGGCGCTTGTAATGCCACTAAAGACAACGCCGCTAAAGAACATAACCTTTAGCGACACTTTCCCCACAAATGCCGCTAAAGAACATGACCTTTAGCGGTGCTTTTCGCACAAACGCCGCTATAGAACAGACCTTTAGGCGCTTTTCTCACAAACGCCGCTAAAGAACATGACATTTAAAAAATTATTTTAATTAAATATTTTTTATTAATTATTTCTATGATAAATATTATATTATGTTTAATTTTTGAAATTTGAACTTTAAACTATATAATCTTAAGGATAAATAAAAATATTAATTAAATTAAATTTTCTATTAAAATTTTAACTTTAAAACTAAATATAAAAATAATGAATTTAAATTTAATACATAAACATTGATCAATATGTAATTTAATACATAAAAAAAACCACACAAAGTATTACTATTTCTAAAACAAAATTCATCACGGTGAGAAAAGAATGCCAAATCATCATCACTTCTCATTAATCAAAGGAAAAAGATCAAAAAAGAAGAAGAAACACTATACAACAAAAGGCTGGTTCAAGCTTAGATGAAGCCAAAGTATTGCAATGCTTGCATATAACTTAGAGAAGTCCTTTGATGCTTTCAATTCAACCGCTAGAGAATCCAAAATACCGAACGAAAGCCAAAGTATGCACAGTAAGCCAAAGTCGACCAAGAAGGAAATCACTTATCGACCCTCAAAGCCACATATGTCAAAGCACATTATCTGATCTCTTTGAATTATGATATGGAAAGATAAATTTTTAATAATGCCACCATAATGCAAGAATTAGAATTTGTTTCGACAAAAGTCATTGATCATGTAATTAATCATGTGCCTTTGCATGTACAAGCGTTGCCTCTAAAACCTACATAGTTTAAATAAAAAATATCACCACATCCATGGCTTATCCTCAAACAATCTATTATTTATATACGTAAACAAGTCAAACAGAAAGCAGCTCATGGAAAAGCATTTTCCTGATCCACTATGTTAGTTGTTTTTATCTTTATTTCTTCTCTGAGTTCAACTTTAAACCTCAAAATTAGATGTACACAAAATTTTCCCTGTGAAGTTGAAAAACTAATCACCACATTATTTTGGTAACAATTTGATTAATTATTCAACCTAAAACCAATTAATTATAGGTGGAAGGGTCTAACTTGAATATAAGCCTACAAAAAACCCAATTTAAAGAAAGGCCACAATCAAAACAAGTACCTTCCCTCCAATTCGAAAAAGTTCTTGAAGATCATGAAACTGCCCATGAATATCACCATAAATTGTAGCAGGGGCTTTTACATGTTGTGATAGAGAAAAAGAATAATAAAACAAAACAAATCATTGTTTTTTCTTTTTCAAGAATAAGGAATCTCGACATCTTTAACATACATCGTCTACTAAACACATATTGATCTTGAAAGCCTGATGTTAGAGACTAAACATAGTAAAATAATAAACCTGGACATTGCTTTCTTTTACATCAAATAAATCATAAGAATATATAAATGTCTTAAATGGAAGAGAGAAAAAAGCTGATTTTTTTCATTAATTATAACTAAAAATTCACACGGCGATAGAAACTAGTGCTATTGGAACAATATCTTAAAACAAATTCAATTCAAAATCATTTTGGTATTCATTTCACAGCCAAATATAGCCTAATCTATTAAAATAATTATACAATTAAATTAAGTGCTCAAAATTTCCATACTTTCTTGAGAAACAAACAGATCGTGAAAAAAAAAAGTACCTGTTGCTCCGAAAGTGGCTTACATTGCATGAGCTGTGAGATCTGTTCATCGAGATCAAGGGTTGAGTCTGTTGGTGCACCCATTTTTGATAATTAAGTAGCAATAATAGATTTTTATAATTTATTATGTTACATAAAGAGTCAACATATAAAATGAAGCTTAAAATATAGCTTTGACCATCAACTAATTCATATCTCCTACCCATGGTGCTCTAAATTAGGATGGAAGCTTATAAAGACAATAAATTCACCAGCATCGGAAAGTCCATCCTTTTGCAACTCAAATGTTCGCTTCCTTTCATGGTCCAGGATGGCAATTTTGGTTGGTGTACTAAGATATATCTTATCCACCTTTTCATCAACAAGAACGGTAAACATAAAACAACGTATACAAATTTGAATTGAAAAGACATAAAACATAAGCCTGCTTTAAAAATTTTAGACTAACTTCTAATTCAAGCATTATTGCATCCCTTGTTCGATGAACCGCTCTACATTCTGCAGTTATCCAAATAATCCAATGTCTCTAGTCCTTCTACTCGCACTTCACTAAATAAAAGTAAATACAAATATCGTACAAAACAAAGAATAAGTCCAAGCAATATAGCATAACAACAACACCTAGATACAGAACTTTTTCTTTACTCTTAAAATAATAACAAAAATAAGAACGGAGCTTTTACCTTCCATGTATGATATAAATGTGGTGAAACAAATAAAAATTGCTTCTAATCATAACTTAACTTTAATTAAAGATAAAATAATAATGTGTTGCAAGATGTTTACTTTATGGTGATAAAGTGTTACGATTTTTTTTTTGTATTGATGAGATATATTAACTAATTAGATCTGCTATTCAAGTGATGGAAATTAACCTTGAGATCAAAACGACCTGGCTTTGAGAAGTGTAGGATCGACAAATCTCTACGATTTGTAGCGACCAAAAATATAACAACTTTGCCAAGATCAAACCCATCAAGCTCTATTAGTAGTCGATTCAAAGTAATTTCCCACTCTGAGTGGTGCATTATATAGGTGGTCATTGTTTCCTTGAAAATCCCGACGTCGATCGATAGAAAGAAAGAGAGAAAATCATTCACATATGATCTTAAAGACAGCTATGTTTTTCTCCTCTCCACTAAATTCAATTATAGTTATCTTCCTACTCATAATTGCAATGATAATTGGCCTGTAAAAAGTATTGAGTGTAGCCCATTCTCAGTGTCTTATAAAATACCATAAAAGATAACCAAGGCAACTATATTTCCATTTCCAATCACTTCATTTAAATCAGATGCAAAATATTAATGCTTAGTTGCAAACTACATCTGCAAAGCTTATACCTCATTCGCCTTCAGATGTCAACAAATGGTATGGTTTCAACAAATTCTTGCATTAAAAAAAGAAGGGATAGGAGTAGCAACAAGATTATCATATCTAGTTGCTAAAGCATCAATTTCATCAATGAATATAACTGATGGTTTATTTACCTGCAAAAGATAAGAATTTCTCAACAAATTACACAAAGTACATAGCACAACCAAGTATCTGTAAATAAAATAAAAGGAATCTGTACTTATAACATAAAAAACAATAACATAGAAAATATAGCAAGCTGATTTATAGATGGCCCAACCATCTGCGACATTTTATCTGTTCCCTAATTATTATCAGATGCCCAACAAGTTTCTTTAAGATAAAGCGTCAAAAGTATGGAATCTAAATTACAAGTACTGCACCACAATTAACAGCTACATGCTGCCTTAGCAATCAAATATAAGAAACTTATAGCATTATCACCTTGGCTCTCTTAAACAGATCCCTGATACGAGTAGAACCAACACCGACTAAAACTTCCACAAATTCTGAGCCTGCTATTTGGTAGAATGGAACACCTGCTTCATTTTCTTCTTCTTCCTCGTTCTCCTTCTCTTCAACTTCCATTTGTTTGTCCAAAACCTCCTTATTTCCTTCTTTGTTTTCTTTATATATCACCTCCTCTTCCTCCGGTTTCTTGTCATCTAGGGTTTCTGTCGCCATAGAAATCACCGATAAAATTAAAAGGAAACTGTACATTCCCTTGAAAGCCTAGAATTAAAAGAAACCCTAACAGATTGAGAGAAAATGAGTAGCTATGGTGGGTGAATTCAATGCAGTGAAATGAAAAAGAAGAAGAAGTGTGATTGGTGTAGGTGTATTGACTTGGTGTTGTTGGAAATGGGAAATTTGGCGGCAAATTCTAAGAGTAAAAGGGAAAAAGAAATAAGTACAAACTTTTATTTGGGGGATTTAGGGCGCACGATGGAGATGAGAAGAAGAGGGAGTAACGAGCGGGTAACCAAAAATTATTTTTTGGGAGTGAGCGGGATTTTGATTTCCCCTTTTGCGGCGTTTCCACCAAAAACACCACTATAACTCAACTTTTTAGAACTTAACTTTTTGTGGCGTTTTACCCAAAAACGCCACTATTGCTCAATTTTATTTTTTTCATTTTTAACATATTTTTTTCCTATTTTTTTCTTTCAAAATTTTTGTGCTGAGATTATCATTTTTGGAATTTTTTTATTTTGAATATTGAACTTTTTAACTAAATACTGGACTAAAATATTAAATATTAAATTTTTAAGTTTTTATTTTTAATTTTTAATTTTAAATTTTAAATTTTTTGAAGATTTTTATAATTTTAAATTAACATATAAAATACAAAAGGAAACTTTAATGAAATAAAATGGATTCGATGAATTAAAAAATACAAAATGACACAACAATACAAGCATTATTCTTTTAAGTATGGTCCGCATTAATTGTTTAGATTTTTATATAAATGACATTTAATTATATGTATACACCAAAATTTTGATAGAGATACATCTCGAATTATATATGAATTTCGGTTTAATGTGTAATTGTAGACATGAAATTCTAATTGTGGTTTAAATGTATAGTTGAAACTTTAATTTTGATTTAATCATACACATATTAAAAAATAAATAAATCAATATATTTTTATATTGAATAGATATAAATATTTATGTATGCAATATATAAATATAAAATAATGTTATATCAATAATTGTGTTAATAATTTACAAGAACTGGATCAAATTAAAGCCCATGTATACAATTGCACACTAAACCATTGTTTATGTATGCTTTTGGGATTTAACCCATTTTGATATATATTTTTAAAAAAATAATAATTTATATTTATCTTATTTAGAATTATATTATAAAAAATTCAAGACACACAAGTTAAGTAATTCACCATATTTACCCTTAAACACTAAAAATTAAACCCCAAATCCTAGACCATAAACCTTAAATCCTAGACCATAAACATATACCCTAACCCTAAATATATATATTACAAGGGACAAAGTGATTAAAAAAGAATCTTATTGCTTATTTAAACCCTAAAATAAATTATTTTTTTGTCATTTTATCAAAAACCCTAACCCTTAAACCCTGATAGCCTAACCCCCAAAACCATGAATAGTACTGAAACCTTAACTATAAAACAATAAATTATAAACCCCAAACTCTAAACCATAAACCATAAACTCAAAACTCTGATCACAAAATAATAAAAATTATATCATAAACCCTAAAACCCCAAACCATAGACATTAAACCTTAAATCCTAAACCTTAAACCCTAAAATAAAATGATTTAAAAACAATCAGTCATATACCCAAAAACTTTAAAATTATTTTAAATAATAGTATTTAAATTTTTTGCATTTTAACAAATATTTTTCTATATTTTTAATTTCAAAATTTTTCAATGTGTCATTATTTTTTTCGAAGATCAATTTAAATATTCAATTAAAAAATTTGTATTTTAATTAATATAAATAAACCAGTTAAATAACAAATAGACAGATAAAATATTTTTTTGGGGCATTTTTAGAAAAGCGCCGCTAATGCTCAGTCTATAGCAGTATTTTTCAAAAAGCGTCGCTAATGCTCGATCTTTAGCTGCATTTTTCAAAAAGCGCCGCTAATGCTCGATCTATAGCGGCGTTTTTTTATCCAAATGCGCTAAAAACGCCCCTAAAAACCTATTTTGCTGTAGTGATGGTGGTGTTTTTTTCTAGGAGAGGTGGCTGGACTTGTATAGCAACCTCCCTCCACCTTTGGGCGTAGTTTCGGAAGCTCTCACTCGATTTTTTTCCATATTCTGCAATGTGATCCTATCTGAGGTCATGTCCGTCATGTGACTATACTATTTCATGAAAACTTGAGCTAGGTCTTTCCATGAGTTAATCTTGGTACGACTCAATTGGTTGTACCATTTTGATGCTGCCCCAATCAGACTGTCCTGGAAGCAATGAATCAATAGCTGGTCATTGTTGACGTACCCAGTCATTCGCCTACAAAACATGGTAATATGAGCCTTGGGGCAGCTACTCCCGTTATACTTCTCGGACTTTAGAGTTTTGAACTTAAAGGGAAGCACCAAGTCCGGAACCAAGCTCAAATCTTTAGCGTCGATCCCACAGTGATAGTCAGCACTTTCATCGCTTTGAACTTCTCCTCTAACCACCTACATCAATCCTCCAATTCTTTCGAGAGCTTCACTCTCGCTCTTTCGGCTTCCACCATGTCATCCAAATCAGGGACTACAGGATTATTTGGGTTATCCCTTGGATTAGAGCCTGAGCCTGTTTGGTAGTTGATTGGCATCAAGGCATCGGCCTAAAATTGTTAGGGCCTGATTGTAACGGATGGCCTTCGTGTGTGCATCTCAAGTTATGTTTGAGCATTTTTTGAGGTGAAACCAAGGGGTAGAGAGGATTTTCAGTAACAGATGGCCTTCGAGTGTGCATCTCGGGTTGCTTTTGAGCATTTGTCGGGGTGAAACCAGGAAGGTAGAGAGGATCTTCACTTGTCCACTAGTCAGCAGTTGTGTTAGCTGGTCCATCATGTTTCTTTGTGATTTCAGCATTTGGTTCTTCATATCTTGCTAGATTTTAGCCAGTTGCTCTTGCATTTGTGCTTGCATCTGTTCTTGCATCTCCTTCTGAATTTGTTCCAACCTTTCTAGTCTTTTATCTATTGCTTTGGTTTTTCTTCGTGTACCATAAGGATGCGTACTTGGTAGATTTTTGTCGATTTCCAGATTACTAAAACAATTTTTTTAATTAATTAGGATATTTCGGTGGACTTTAATGCATATGAAATAATGTAATGTAGATATATGAAATGAATCCAAAAAGGTGTCGATTCTAATTTAATCCTATTTAGAAAACTTTACTAGAAAACAGAGCTCTTTACATAGAAATGGATTACAGATACGGCTTAGCCCTAAGGCTCAAAGATCTCTGATTCTAGCTCATATTTCACACTCAATATATCTGCTTGAACTACTAAAGTCTGTAGATGGTCAGCCACCTCTCAAATCTAGGCCACAGCCTCACCCATAATGTAGTCTATGTCTCTAATTTTACCCTGAGATCGATGGAGTTGCTCATTACACTACTCATTACTTACTTCAAGTAGCTCAACTTGGAGCTCACTGATTTGTAACACAATCTCGAGTTCTTGGATTTTAGTTCTTCAATCTTATCCAAGCTCGCCTTCAGCTCCATTACAGAATTGCGGCTACAATGCTGATGAAGCGATTTTTCTAGTTCGGCTATTCTAGCCTTCAACTGGATCTTCTCATTGTGGGCTTCTGACAGACTCTTCTCTAGGACCTTGTTTTGCGTTTGAGCCTCTTGAAATTTCCTTTCCCACCGATCAGCTTTGGCCTTCTCTTCTTGGATCTCGTGTTACCATTGTTCAGATGTTTCCCATGATTCTCATCGATAGGCACAACTTCTTATAATCCATTTTGAGGCTATCTAAATATTCCTCAGCCTTATTCTTTCCTTTTTGTAATTTATCAGTCTCTAATTTCTGAACATCGACATCTAGTCTCAAATACATCTTTTCATCTTCCAATTGTTCTATCTTCTTACCGAGCTCTAAATTCTTCCTTTCGAAGTCTTGCCTTATGATCTCTAGCTCTAATAAGACCACTTGCAAGTATTCATCCATTGATCGAGCGCCCTCTAAACTCGGCCCAGGGATATTATCATTAATCTGTTTACTAAACCATCCATTGTATTCAGGAGTCGTCATTGAACCAACAACCAATCTCTTCATCCAACGGGTCTGTTTCCAAGCATCAGAAATCTCTCGAACCTTTTTCTTATAATTGTCCCCTTATACGAGAACTCACATTGAGCTAGCCTGTGCGTCGCCGGTATAAACTGTCTTGATTTGTACTACCTTAATATGAGCAAATGGGCATATCCAACGGCTCCCTAAATTCCAAGCAAAGGTACCTAATCAAAACTCCTACACCGATAAAGGACCTCGTCGGGGACCATCCAAATGGCTCTCCATTCAACATCCTCCTCTTTGAGATTTTGAAGAATTGCCATCTACCTTTCCTCTGATATGTCGTCCCTCATTTGCATAGCTACTTCCTCCTTTAATGGAGAATAATTCTCAGAGAAGACTCGGTAAGAGACTTTGTCCACCTTTCAAAAATGACCATGAAACCATACCAATAATAACTGCGCGCATCCGATCAATCTGCCTTCACCTGCCCTCCGACACATGTTCAAAGATCTGAAGGTCTTGGATAGAATTGCAGGTACAGGTCTGACCCTTTTATCAAGTCGGTCAAATAAATCGGCAACTGCTTCATCTATATGCCTTAAAGCTTTAGGAAAGATTACCAAACCATAAATACTCCAGACGAAGACATCAACTTTCTTCTTTACATCCGGATATGCTAGGATCAGGTCCCCCAAACTCTCCCAAGAAATGCATTTACCATCCCCTTTTTTGTTGAATTCGAGTCATAACCCACTGTTCACTCATCCCAGTAATATTCATTAACTTTTTCACAAAAGTTGGAACATTAGTGGCCCTAGAGTAAGGTTTGCCGACTTGGATCTTTGGACAGCGAAGCAAGGTGGTATATTCTTCCACAGTGGGCACCAAATCCACCTTACCGAAAGTGAAACAACTATAGGTAGGGTTCCAAAACTGAGCCATAGCCCGAAACAAATGCTTGTCCACCTTGATGTCGAGCAGATAAGGTAGATCGCCCTAATTATGGTAGAACAACTGTTTAGTCTCATCATCCCAATGGGCCGATGTATCTCTCAATTCCTGAAGCTCATTTTGTGTCACACTGATACGCGTGAAGTCCTACAGCTCCGACTTTATCAAGAAATTTGTTCTCCATGGCAAACCTTCTAAAGAAAGGGTACCTGAACCAGCAGATTCCTCAATCCTCACCCATTATAGGCTCATATGGATAGATTTCAATTCAAGGGAATACATTTCCCTATGGCCATGTGGAGATGAAAATCTCACGAAGACATAGGTACGGATGTACCCCAGAAGCAATCTACTAACCCATGCGGAGGTGAAAACCTCACGAAGGCATAGTTTCTCACTCCCACTTAAAAGGTGTAACCATAACAGTCATGCAATGTAATGCAAGAGTATTCTACAAGAGTCAAATCATAACAATCATAATGATCACAAACAAATGCAGCAAAAGAATCATGATTTTTCAACTCAAATTTTCAATTTTCGACAAAAGGACAAAAAATAATCACTTTTACAACTTGACTCTCTTATTAGTCCCCAGTGGAGTCGCCAAGCTATCGAAACCATTTTTATTTTTGAAAAATGGGGATCGAATTTAAAAAGGAATATGGAGTCACCACCAATCCTTTTTGTTTAAGTGTGATCGGATTACCTATAAGACATTTTATTTTATTAAATTATTGATTTTGGCCTACTAAATTCAAGAAAATGGGTTCGAGAGTTAGTTACGTGCAAGGAAGGATTAGCACCCTCGCAGCGCACAAAATTGGTATCTTATTGATTAATTAATGTCCTAATGTCGAAAATTTGAAAAGATTTTAAAATACAATCCCTTAAAGAATTTGGATAACTTGAAGTGGATATTGAGATTCTCTGGTCCTGAAGAACTAAAATATCATATCCAGCATGTTAGGATACGATGTTTCAAACCCTCGATACCAAGATCATCCCATAATTTCCAAAATTCATGCATTGAAATTTTAAAAGGATATTTGGTTTTGGCCAAACTGTAAATTGAAACCCAGCACGTTAGGACACGATTTCTCGAATTTCCAAACACGAAATATTGCCTTTGCTTTTAAAAATTCTTACCTCAGGACAACAAAATGTTACATCCAGTGAGTTAGGACGCAACATTTCAAATTCTTGAGAATAAGCCTTTAAAACTCATGCATTCAATTTTGAAAGGGTATTCCACTATTTAGGTCAAACGAGAAAAATCGAAACCAGTAAGTTAGGACACGATCTCCCAAATATCTAAATATGGAATATTACCTTTATTTTTAAAAAAATCCTTATTTATGAATTTAGGGAAAATTAATGCAATGTAAAAACAATGTATAAAAACTATATAGATGAATAAGGGCAATATGAAAACACAAATACATAGTTTACAGAACACAAAATGGCAATTAACATATCATATACATTATTCAGATATTGACATTAATAACCAAAGAATAAAATGAATAATATAAACAATTCAAAATGAATAATGAAACAATATTAAACAAATAAAAAAATTCTAAAATAGAAATCATAAGAAAGCAATCTAAAGTGAATAATATAAAACAATTCAAAATAATTAATGTACAAAACAATTTAAGATAAAATAAAGCGGCTTAAAATATTATAAAATAACATATAAAAAATCTAAAATAGGTAATATGTAAAAGAAAATTTTAAAATAAAAAATACACATATAATGAAAGCAATTTAATATAAGTAAAAAATAAATAATATATAGAAGAGTTTAACCTAAACAATATATATATATATAAATTCAAAATTAAATAATATACAAAACAAATTAAAATAGATGATTTATGTAAAAACTTTAGAATAGATAATATATATAAGTGTAAAATAAGTAATATATGAAAAGAACTTAAAACAAATAATAATAAAACAATTTTAAATAAATAAAAAGAGTTTAAAATTAGGTATATAAAACAATTTAAAATAAGTAATAGAACAATTTAAAATAAATAATACATGAAAGAATTTAAAATAAATAATATAGAAA
The DNA here is from genome assembly GCF_025698485.1 of Gossypium arboreum. Taxonomy (NCBI): domain Eukaryota; kingdom Viridiplantae; phylum Streptophyta; class Magnoliopsida; order Malvales; family Malvaceae; genus Gossypium; species Gossypium arboreum. Next base: position 14,162,085 of record NC_069075.1, on the reverse strand, counting down.
TCACTTTAAAAATAAAATAATAAAACAGTTTAAAATATAGGGTCAAGGATTGAATTGGGATTAAAATAAAATTAGAGGGTCAAATTTTAAAAAGAATCAAGTCCCAAATGAAACCCGCGCAAAGGTACGAGGGCTGAATGGGCAAATATTCCCATTCCTGAAACGGCGCCGTTCACATGGGGGCTAAATTGAAACAGAAATAAAATTCTGGGTAAAATTGAAAAGAAATGAAAGGGAAATGGGACCACATTGGAACCGGCCTCAAAAGCGGAAGGACTGAGGGCACAAATAGACCCCCAGTCCAAAAATGCCTGGATCCTAGGCGGGTTAGGGTCAGGACGCGGGTCAAGGGCTATGAAACGACGCCGTATTAACAATCTGACCTTAGGCACCAAACGGTGTCGTTTTACCCCCTTATAAAAACTAAGTTTTTCTTTTTAATTTCATTTTCATATTCTCTTTAAAAAAATAAGAGAGAAACCTCTCAATCCTCTCAAAATCCGGCCATGCTCCGATCATTGGGCCTTCGACCGCCTGTGGTGCCGACCATCAGCCACCGGCGACGGCGCCGCCATCTGCGATGGCTGGAGAGCTAAAAAAATCCCCTTTTCGCACCCCCTTTCACGTAGAAAATAGATTTAGGACCTAAAAAAACCCCTAAATCAAAACCCAAAACCCTTAAAACAACAAAAACTTTTGACCCTTGGCCTCCTCTGCCGTTGTTTCAACAGGATCCCTAGGGATCCATTAGCCTTTGGACCAGAGAAACGAATGCCGACGATATCGACGCCAGACAACGAGTAAAACTTTCTCCCCTTTACGTATTTGTGTAGATTCAAAGTAAAATAATAATAATAATAAAATAAAAATGAATAAATGAACCACCTTAAAATGTATTCTATTTCTCTATTCGATTGTAATGTATGTGTGTGTTTGTAACCAAAATACAATACGTTTCTGGCCTTGTTTTATAGCCGAATGGAAAAGAAAGAGTACAAAGTTTTTTTTGTGTGTTGTTGCTTTTGTGTTTGTTTGTAGGTACAGAGAACGTGGCACTCGGCGTATGGAGGTTGTGATCTGGCGTCTGGAGGCGCACTGGAGGCCGTACGTGGGGGAGCGACGCGAGGTAGATGGGGGATAGGGTTTTGGCTGAATTTGTTTTAGTTTTTGGGCCATTTAAGCCTTAGGGTTAGTTTTGTTTCAGGCTTGTATTTGGGTTTTAAGTATTTGGATTTTGGGCCACTGTAATGGTTTTGGGCTTGGGTCTTTTTTTTCTTAATTTGGGTTTGAATTTGTAATCTGGACTGTAAAAACTGTTTATTTAGGTTTAGTTTTTGCTCTTTTTTTTGCATTTGTATGGACCCGGGCTAATTGGTCCTGTTACAGACTAAATTATAAAATCAAAAAATTTTAAAAAAAGGGACTATTTAGCAAAATTTTACAAAATGAGGATTAGGATTGAACTGTAGAATAAGAAAATCTATTTTTGAGAAATTAAATAGTAAATAAAGTCTTATTAGTTTGGAAAATGTCTTACAGAAAAAAATTGGTAAGATATTTTCCTTAAAAAAGTCTTGATTTTACCCTTTTTGGAGAATGATTTTCTTTGGTAAATCATTTTCCACAAAACAAACACCATAAAATAATGAAAATGTTTTATGAAAAATATTTTACATACAAACAAAAGGACCCCTAATTGACTTTTTTTTTTCATTTTTTGTTGAAGGCTTCTTTTGACTTATTTTTTCTTTATGATAAATGTCAAAAGTAACATGTTTTAGTCTCATTCTTAATGTATTTTTAGATGATTATTCAATCTAAAATGGTGAATTTTATGCTCATAATCCTTTAAATTCATATTTCTATACTTAAGAGAGCGTTCGAGAGCAAAATGAGCAAAAAACGAGCAAAAACTAGAAAATTGGAGCAAGTTTCAAGAGCCACAAGGAGTGGACACACGGTCGTGTGAGCCATACGGGTTGCCACACGGCAATGTGCCAAACCGTGTGAAAATTGCAAATTTCACTTTGGAAACGCTGAAAAAAAAACAATTTTTAAGTTTTTCTGGCATTCTAAGATCTATATATGACAAAGATAAGAAGATAAGAGTAAGCTGTCAGAGAATATTGAAGAAAAAAACTTGGAAAACACCATTGAAGCCGATTCTGAAGCAGATTTCCATCAAGATTGAAGATTCCCTTTTGATTTGTTTGAAGTTTATTATGGGTTTTCTTATTTTTTGTGGTTATACTGTCTTTGAGATGTTTTTATTTACGATTATGAACTAATTTTCTAAATACCTAGGGAGATAAACCCTAAAATGGATTCTATTATTTAATTTCTATTTTTACACCAAAAATTTTTGGATCTTGTTCTCAATTATGTGTGTTTAATTCTTGGTTTAACTTTTCTAGACTATTGACTCACGTTTGATGTGTTTAAATCAGAGTAGGAATAAACCCTGTTTAAAAGTAGATCTAGCATAATTGAGTGGAGTTGCATACAGTCCTAAAAATTGGACAACATAAATCTACCAGATTAGAGTCAAATCTAATAGGAGGATTCATAGATTGAGTTAATGAGATAATAAGGGTTTTAATTAGAAAGAAATTTCAATTAATCAATCTAGAGTAAGTTGCTTTTAGTCTTGAAAAGAGATGTTAGCATAATTTAGGGATTTCTACGGATCAAGATACTAAGTGAAGAAATTGTGTAATTTAGATTGATAATGACAGATGAAGTCTAGGTGGATTCTTTCCTGGGTTTTGTTTCGCTTATTGGTTGTTTACTCGATTATTTTTCGATTTTTCCTTTGTCGTATTCTTTAGTTACTTTAATTAATTAATTTTAGTTTTAATCAATGACTCTAATTTATCAGTTAAATAATAGAAAGACAGTAGTTACTAGTACTTTTAGTCTTTGTGGGAATGATATTTGTGCTCACCGTAGCTATAGTATTAATTGATAGTTGCACTTGCCTTTTTCGAGTTTTTAGTTGGTTTACAACTGCAATCAAATTTTTGGCATAATTGCCGAAGACCAAAATATTAGGAAAACTTTATTCCTATTAATTTAGCCATTTTTTTATTTTTTAATATTTTTATTTAATATTTACATTCTAATTTTTCATTTGTTTGATTCTGACAAGTTCTTTTGGTTTATGACTATAGGAAACCCATCGGAATTGTAAATTTTTTAAGTAAAGTTGAAAAGACTGCACACAGAAATCGTAGAGAGATAAGAGAAGTACAGAAAATCAACAAAATATAGTAGACAATCAAGAGGAAAAAATATTACTGTGGAGATGGGTGATAATCAAAATAATCAGCAGCTTCCTGCAGCTCCTGCTCCTCGTACTATGTATGATTATGGTAAACCCACTTTAATTGGGGTTGAATCGAGTATCGTCAGACCAACTATTGCTGCAAAAAGTTTTGAGCTAAAGCCGAATACAATTCAAATGGTACAACAATTTGTTCAGTTTGATGGATTGCAAAATGAAGATCTGAATGTTCATTTGGGTAACTTTCTAGAGATTTACGACACATTTAAGATTAATGTCACTAATAATGACACCATACGCTTACGGTTATTCTCATTCTCTTTGAGGAGCAAGGCAAAATAGTGGTTGAATTCATTACCACTAGGTTCTATCACAACCAAGTGGAAGCATTGAATAAAAAATTTAATGGTTTGAATTTTTCTAAGCAGGTAAATCCAGTGATGCAATGCGATGCAAATGGAGCGGAGATGATTAATCCAGAATATTCACCCTTCAAGCCTAAAATGTAGCATGAACAAGTCAACTTTTTAGGTAATAATTTTAGACCTTAAAATAACCCTATAGCAATACTTATAATGCAAGATGGAAGAATCATTCAAGTTTCTCTTGGGGTGGTTAAGGAAATCAAAGGTTACAACCCCCTCTGGTTTTTCAGCAACCTTATCAGTAAGAGAAGAAATTAAACCTTGAGCATATGTTGGCTAAATTTATTTCGATGTTAGAAACTCAATTTCAAAACACTAAAACAACACTAAAAAATCAACAAGCATCAATTCATGGGCTTGAAAATCAAATTGGATAGCTTGCCAAACTTATTTTGGAAAGACCACAGGGGAGCTTACCTAACAAAAATAAAACTAATCCAATGGAGCAAATCCATGCAATCATTTTTCGAAACATGGAAGGGTTAGTCGAGACAAAAAAGAAGTCAAAGCTAGAAGCTATGTGAAAAGTGATGAAGTTGAGGAAAGCAAAAAAGAGCATAAGTTAGTGGTTAGATAATACAAACCATGAATTTTATATCTGCCAGCATTGAAGAGAGACCACGTAAACGAACAATATGGTAAATTTTTTGAACTTTTAAAAAAACTGCATATTAACCTACCTTTTATTGAAGCCCTTTTGCAGATGCCAAAGCATGTAAAATTTTTAAAGAAGCTGTTAACAAATAAAAGGAAGTTAGACGACTTGTCAATTGTGGAGCTTAATGTAGTTTGCTCAGTCATTCTCTAAAACAAACTATCTAACAAACTTAAAGATCCAGGGAGTTTCAATATTCTTTGTCTCATTGGTAGTTTAAATGTTGAAAATGCTTTGGCTGATTTGGGGGCTAGTATAAATGCCATGCCTTATAAGATGTTCAAACAATTGGGTCTTAGGGAACCTAAACCCACTAGGATAAGTATTCAATTAGTGGATAGATCAATTAGATATCCTAAATGTATTATTGAGGATGTACTTGTGAAAGTCGATAAATTTATATTCCTTGTTTATTTTGTTGTATTGGACATGGATGAGGATATTGAGGTACCTATGATATTAGGTGTAACATCCCAATTTCAATAGTTTCGGGACCACAATTTTTACTTAATGTCTATGGGGTTATAATATAATCGTACTAAAGTTTTTTTAAGAAATTTTGAAGTTCAAGTGGAAAATTAGTTAGAAAGGCCTAAATTACAAAGGTTGAGAAAGTGAGATTCTATAAGTCAAATAGATTAAATGGCTTTCGAAATAAAAATTTATGAACTTAGTTGACAATTATGCCATACCTAAGATAAGTGGACATTTATAGACTCATGCCATTTAATTGTTAGTTAAATAGTTAAGGATAATATGGTAATTTGGAAATTAAAATTAAAACAAAACAACCAAATAGGAAGGAGTTGTCATCTTTTCTGGCTACCACCGAAAAATTAAAGGAAATAAACACCATTGTTAGGTTTTGGTTCGACTAAGGGGATTCTTCTTTGCATGATAGGTAATTATCACTTATTCTTAGTGATTTTATGTTTTTGATTGAGCTCGTTTTAGCTTAACCTAGTTATCCCAGGGGTTAATTTGAAAACTATTTAAGGTTGAGGGATATGCCATGAATGAAATTAATGTATTTGTGATGTTAATTGATAGTTTATTAATTTTGATTGTTAAATGACCATGATTTGTTAAGTGGATTTTTATAAATGTAAGGTTTAGGGATTAAATTGCTTAATTAAAGACTTTCATGTAAATTGTATGAAATAATGGAAAAATTTAGACTATTTAAGCTTAGGGAAGAATCAATTATCATGGGTTTAAGTTAAAATGGTTAAATTTCAAGTTACGAACTTAAGGACTAAGTTGTGAAAAAAGTTAAAATATGAGAGATAACTATGTAACTTCATGGTAATATAAATTATTGATTGAATTGAATACTTGAGGTTATTTGAAGTACTTAATTGAATGAAATTATCTATTTATATCAAGATAAACGACAACAAGACTTGAATCGAGGAAAGGCAAAAACCTCAGTTTAGCTGTCAATTTTACTGTAACAACTGTGGTGGTTGAGGTAAGTTCGTATAGAGATTAACATTGTCATGTGATGTTTAAAATGAGTTATTATAAGTAATTATGTGTTTTAATCTTGATTGAGTTTATTTGGTAATTGATATAGTGGATTAAATTGTATCATTAGAATATTTTAAGTTGGCATTTGAGAAAATGTATATTTCATGAAGCATATGTAGAAGGGTACAAAATAATGATATTAAAGGATTCAAATATATGCAATGGTTCCGTTTGAACCTTAAGAATTCGTAGGATACAAATGACATGTCATTAGGGCTTTCATGTTTTGAGTGCTAGTCTTGAATGTCCTACCGATGGCTGAGGTCTAGCATTTGTTGCGGATTCTCCACAGTTCGTGTGAGCAGCATCGTGTAGCTAACATTCTGACCCACAGCTCGTGTGAACAGGCCCATTTCACAGCTCGTGTGAGCACTATTGGAAAGGAAAGGTTACTATTATATGGAAAGGCACACTATGTGTGAGCATTCCCGAGTATCTAATGTAATTCTAAACGGTTCAATGGGTAAGTAAAGGTTAATGACAAGGCATGTATACAAATGGATAATTGTTCATAATCTTATGAAGGTTAAATTTGATAAATGCATATGAACTGAATTGAACTAAATGGGTATGTGATGAATGGAATGTACATGGAAATTTACTTATGATATGGTTGAACTTACATGTATTACGTATGGACTTACTAACTTGTGAGTTTGGTGGTGTATATAGGAGTTTATTTAGCTTATGAGCATGGTAATGATGTTATGCATATTTTATAAATTGAGCTTAAGAAGAGTTATGAGCTTACTAAGCATTAATTGCTTACATAGTTATTTTTCCTATGTTTCGTAGATTGTCAAAAGCTTGATCAGTTGGAAGCTTGTTGGAGTTATATAACACTATCAAGCAATCACTTTGGTAGTTTTGAGTTTTCTTGTTCAAGGTTATAAATGAAATGTATAGAGATTTATGTCAATGAAGCATTTTGATGTGCTGGTTTCTCTTGTAAATGATTATATGAATATATGGTTAGTTTGGCTTGTATATGTTAAAACTCTTATGACTATGGTCACTTTGGCATGCTTATCTAAAAATGATATGTTGTAAGGGTAATGCTTGAAAATAACTAGCTCTTTTATAACTATGTTATGTGGTTGAAACTTGGCATCATAGTTTTATGATAGAATGATTTTGACTTCGCATGTTTTGGAGGTGCCTTTGAATGGCATATTGGTTAGAACTATTAGGTTGATAGAATTGGTATGTTTATATGTGTTTGAAATATGTTTAGGTCTATTGAATGTATGTACAAATGGAGTAGATTGTTGGGCAAGTTTTGGACTTAAATTGGTTTGTTTTAGGGACATATTATGGAGCACACGGGCTATCACACGGTCGTGTGACACACACAGCCTGGTTACATGGCCGTGTTTCACTATTTATTTCAAGTATACTTATCACACGGTCTGTGACATGACCTTGTGTATCAAGTTAGTGAGTCACATGGTCTGGCACACAATCCGCGACACAGTCGTGTGTATCAAGTCAGTGAGTTACACGGTCTGCGACACGGTCGTGTTTATCAAGTTAGAGAGTTACACGCCTTACGACACAATCATGTGATCTAAGTCAGTGAGTTACCCTGTTTAAGACACGAGTTAGGACATGGTCATGTGTCTCATTGTTTGAACACTACACGATCTGGGCTATGTCACACGACCTAGCCACACGGTCGTGTGACCCTTGTTTTCTAAATTTTTAATTTTTCCTTAGATTTTCTAAATTATTTCAAACTAGTCCCGTTTTGATCCCGAACTATTTTTGTTGGATTTAAGGCCCAAATGTGTATTTTTGTTGGATTTGTATGAGGTTTAAATAATTAATACTGAGTAGCATTATTAAACTGTTTAGATGTTAATTGTTCTGATTTTTACGGTAATGCTCCGTAACCCTAGACCGGCAATGGAAACAGGTTAGATGTGTTACATTAAGTCGACCCTTTTAAGCCACTGCTAGAACTATTATTGATATGGGTACTGGTGAACTTATGCTTCGTGTAGATGAGGAAAAGATTACTCTTCAAGCACATGATTTTGTGAGAGTCCCTAAAGAGTCCTTAGATTTTCTTAATTATTTCAAATTAGTCCTTTTTTGATCCCAAACTATTTTTAGGGCCTCGAAAGTTCAATTTAAGGCCCAAATATGTATGTTTGTTGGATTTGTATGAGGTTTAAATAATTAATATTGAATAGCATTATTAAACTATTTAGATGTTAATTGTTCTAATTTTTACGATAATGTTCCATAACCCTAGACTGGCGACGGAAACAGGTTAGGAGTGTTACATTAGGTTGAACCTTTTTAGCCACTACTAGAATTGTTATTGATATGGGTACTGGTGAACCTGTGCTTCATGTAGGTGATGAAAATATTACTCTTCAAGCACGTGATTTTGTGAGAGTCCCTAGTGAGTGAGATGATTCTAATTGTTCTATTAATGTTAATAATAATGTGACTCAACATTCTTTGTAGGAAATCCATCATGAAAACATGTTGGAGTCATATTTTATTAAAAGTGATAAAACTCGAGGGACAAGTGAATAGCGAATGGTACAGCTCGATAAACTAGATGAATGGCAAACGAAAGTTGATAATAAACTGAGAAAGCAAAAGGAAGTAACAAAACAACACCATGATGTGCATTGTAAAGAGAATGAACCAATTCAAAGTTGGGGCAAAGTGCTGTTAGACAAATCGGATGCACTTTTCCATCAGAGTTTACATCATGAAGGTCCAACTCATGTGTGGTAAAAACTGTATTTCCATACGGTACAATTGAGGTAACACAGCCTGAATTTAGCACATTCAAGGTAAACGGTAACACAACCTGAATTCGGCATATTCAAGGTAAACAATACTTGTCTCAAACCTTTTTTTGGTGGTAAAACTGATATCGAGAGAGAGGAGCTTCAACTCCAAGATTCACCTTATTTGTGAGCTTAAAAAGGAAAGTCGAGCTTAGACTCTAAATAAGCGCTTCTCAGGAGGAAACACGAGTGTTTTTGTGTAATTTACTTATTTTACTTTCTAAAAAAATTGAAAAAAGAAAAAAAAACTTTCATTCATTATCATTTTCTAAAAAATTGAAAAAAAAACTTGAAAAAAAAATTAGTAAATTTATTTTTATTACCTTAAAAATTTTAAAAAATATTAAAATATGAAAAAAAAGAAAGAAAAAAATTTGAAATTAAAATAAAAAAAAAGTGGTTCACATAGTCTGGGGTGATTCACACAGGCTTGTTAAGTCGTGTGCATACTGGAGCTAAAATTTTCAATTTTAATATGACCCACACTGGCACAGAGATTTACATAACATGGGCACATGGTCATGTGGGACACACAGTCTGGATACACGGCCATGTGGTAGACTGTGTGGCTCACACAAGCTCTCACATGGGCATAGGAGAAGAGAAGGAGGATTGCATACGACCTGGCACACGAACGTGCCCAAGGCCATGTAGTTACTAGGCTTATTTTCCGTATTTCTGAATCACACACGGTCTGAGTGATTCCACACGGCCGTGTAGAGCACACGACCATGTGGCTCATATGGCCTAGTACATGGCCATGTATTTTTTTTTCCTTTTTAAATCTAGTTTTTTTTTCTTTTCTTAATTTATTCTTTTATTTCATTCATACCCCAACCAAATTGATTTTATTTAGTTTTATATTTTATTTATTTCTATTTCTATTTCTATTTCTATTTCTATTTCTATTTCTATTTTTTTGTTTTTTATTTTTGTTTTCGTTTTTTTTTGTTTTTGTTTTTTTTTTCTTCTTTGTTTTTGCTTTTGCTTTTATTTTTATTTTTATTTTTATTTTATTATGCATTGTAATTTTATTATTTTGTCAATTGTTTTTCTATTTTTTATCTCTTTATCTTCTTATTCATTTTTGTCTATTTTTTTATTAGGTTGCTCGAAAACATGCACTTCATTTAGAATCGCCCACTATTCTAGTTTTCAATATTCCGACGAATTCATCCAAATTCAGGGCAGTTTCAATTCCCTTCCTCTCTTATGATATTATGCTTCTTCTATGATTATATTTGTTTGTACATTGAGAATAATGTACATCTTGAGTGTGGGGAGGTTGTTTGTATGTTTGTGATAAAATCTCTGAATTATTTATTGTGTTTAAGTAATTTTCCCAAACCCTCAATTAGAGTGAATCTCTTTTAATTTGGAGTTTTTATTGATTTTGTTTTGGGATAATTTGTGGGTGTTTGTGCATTGATTGATTTATACTTTAAGACATGAGAGAGTCAAGGATGATAAGTTGTCTCCCTGAATTGAAATATTATCTTGAATTTTTGAATTTGCAAGTTTGACATCAAAACCATAATTTTTGGTGAGCTTTTAGCCTATAAAGCATATATTTTTCTAGCTCATTTTATTTTTCGTTGTGAGTATGTGGACTTGATTTGTTGTTCTAGAACTTGCTTTAGTTATACATGTCAAGACGATATTATTGATTTGATATACTGAGATGATAGAGGCACTTAATATTTAACCGACATAACCTGTAAAAAGTTTACCTATTAAATTAACCCTTAGTAAACTTTGTTGATCCTAACACATTTTTTTCTAACCTATTAATGTTAACCCATAACTCATATCTATATTATAAAAATTATCATTTTTATTGACTCCCTTTTTATCAAGTTTGATTTGATTAGTTGCTAATAATCACTAAACTAACTAAAAATTCGACTAAGGCAAGCGCACCTATCGAACAATAGTATAGTTATGGTGAGACCGGAAATATCGTATCCACAAGGACTAAAAGTACTAGTAATTACTATCTTTTTATTATCTAGCCTAAGAATTAAAGGGACGTTTTTAAACTAAGATTAACTATCAATTAACTAAGAACACGACAGAGATTAAAGTTGGAAAATACTTTTGGAAAATCGATGGAGAAGACAATACCCAAGGAAGAATCCGCCTAGACTTCACTTATTACTTCTAAATTAGACGATTTATTCACTTGACTTAATCTGTAGGAATCCCTAGCTTATGCTAATATCTTTCTCGAGACTAAAAACAACTGACTCTAGGTTGATTAATTGAAATCCCTTCCTAATTAAAACCCCTATTGTCGTATTAACTCGATCTATGGACTCCCTTATTAGATTTAACTCTAATCCGGCAGATTTATGTTGTTCTATCTCTAGGATTGCATGTAACTCCGCTTAATTATGGAAGATCTACTCTTAAACAGGGACTTTTGCTCCACTGAATAAGCACATCAAAACCTGAATTAATATCCTAGAATATTAAAACAAGGATTAAAACTCATAATTAATAATAAGAACAAGTATTTATCATATGATTCAAATAGTAATAAGATCTATCTTAGGTTTCATCTCCCTTAGGTATTTAGGGAGTTTAGTTCATAAAACTTAGGAAAAACATCTCAAAATTCGGAAAACAGCAAAACATAAAGAAACCCAAAGAACTTCTAAGGAAATCGAATGGAGATCTTCAAGCTTGAAGTAGATCCTACTTCTGAGCTGATTCTGTTGGTTGTCTTTGAGTATTTTCTGCCTTCTACTCTCTGTGTCCCCTTTTGATCCTCTTCTTTTGTGTTTAAATAGACTTTGGAATCACTACAGGAAAATAGGGCTTTAGCGGCGTTTTTAGTGGCGTTTTATTAAAAAACGCCGCAAAAATTTTAAAATTCAGAGCAATAGCGGCGTTTTAAAAAACGCCGTAAAACAGAATTCTTAATGCTTTTTACTAAAACGCAGCTAAAAATAGAGCATTAGCGGCGCTTTCGGTAAAACGCCGCTAAAAACTAGAGTATTAGCGGCGCTTTAGGTAAAACGCCGCTAAAAACCAGAGTATTAGCGGCGCTTTATGTAAAACGCCGCTAAAAACCAGAGCATTAGCGATGCTTTAGGTAAAACGCCGGTAAAAACCGGAGCATTAGCGGTGCTTTCTATAAAACGCCGCTAAAAACCAGAGCATTAGCGGCGCTTTGGGTAAAACGTCGCTAAAAACCAGAGCATTAGCGGCGCTTTTGGTAAAACGCCGTTAAAAATCCCATAACCCCTAAACCTCAAAAAGAATCATAAACACTAATCTCTAACCTCTAAAACAATAATTATTAAAATTTATGATTATACAATATATTAAATATTTTCTTATATAATCATAAAAGAGATAGTATTGAATTTAAAATATTGAATTAATTATCATTATAGTTTAAGGTTTATGGTTTAAGATATATGGTTTAAGCAGGTTTAATTATGATCGTTAACTATGGTTTAAGGTTTAGGAGTTAACTAGTATTTGAAGGTTTATGATGAATTCGGGTTTATGGATTATGATTTAGGGTTTAAAGGTTAGGGTTAAAGTTTAGAATGGGACAATTATTAACTTCTTAAGAGATAATTTTAATTCCTTTCCAGATTCTTACTTGGGATGCTATTAAGAAAGGGTGATTTTGAATGTGGAATTAGCATTTGTTGAACTATGTATAAATTCCAAGCTTATATAACATAGAAATATCTTACTGAGTGGCCGACATTATAACTAGAGTGTTCCAATAGAGAATTAATTGTTTTATTAAAGTTATGTAACTTTGTATAAATAATAATGCTATTGTGTATTTTTAATTATCTATTTTTTTTGTTTAAATATATTTAGATTAAATAGAATGTCTGAAATAAAATATATTAAAAATTAAGTTTAGGTTAAGGGTTTAAGGAAATGATACTATTAGCTAGAAATTAACGAAGAACATTTGGATTTTACTAAGATTCATGTTATTTTGTATATACGTACTCATAATATTATTTAATATAAGAATATAAACATATATATATATATATATGTGTGTGTGTGTTTTAATTTGTACTACACTAACATTGGCCACACGAATTCCCAAAAATATGTTTATTATGGTTTAGGGTTAACAATTTTTTAGAGTACTTTATAGTTTGGGCTTTATGGTCTAGGAGTTATGGTTAATTGGTTTAGGGGTTACCGAATGGTTTTGGGGTTTAAAGTTTGGGGTGAGGGGTTTTTTGTTTGTGATCTAAGGTTTAGGGTTTAGAGTATCAGGTTTAGGATTTTAAATTTAGAGTATAATTTTGGATTTTAATTTAGAAGATAAATGTATATAAGATAAATATATATAAAATATTATTTTAAAATATATATAAATATATATATGAAAAGTGGTTTATTGTGCAATTGTGTACATGAACGTAATTTGATCTAGATCTTGTAAAATATTTACACGTTATTGATATAATAAATAAAGATCATGTTTTTATTTAATTAATTTATATGCATACATAATATGTATTTTAAAATGTGTATTAAATCAAAATTAAAGTTTCAACTATAGTTAGGGTTTTAGGGTTTATATATAATTTAAAAGAAATTCTAAATATATAGTTTTAAATTTTGATCAATTTCTATAAAATATTCAGTATTAGCGGCGTTTATACATAAAACGCCGCAAAGATAGAAAATAGCGGCGTTTTTTAGAAAACATACAAAATTTTATTATACATTAGAGTAAAAGCGCTGCTTCCTCTGAATAGTAGTGGCTTTAGCGGCGTTTCTATAATAAAAGCCACAACGCGTATTAGAACGGCGTCGTTTTATAGTGTAGATAAAATAGGTGTTATCTTGGCGCTTTCTTTGAAAACGCCGCAAAAGGTCTTATTAGCGGCGTTCTTGAAAACGCCACAAATTTTTCTTATTTAAAACGGCGTCGTTTTTTCTCTCCTGAGGTTTATGCCCTTTACCCGAAATCGGTTTCATTTTTTTGCTAAGTAATTTTTCCCCCATCTCGTCTTCCTTCCCCAAATCCCTAAAACAAACACCTTTTTCCCCAAATCATCCCCTAATTCCCCAAACCCGAAATCCCTAACATTTTCCCCAAGTCCCCTTTTTTTCCCTTAATCTGTTCCCCCATTCCCGAAATCCCTTACTATTTTCCCTTTCCTCTCGTTGATGGTCAGATGCTTCATGGGTTTGAAATGGTTAGTTTTTTAGTCCCCTTTAGATTAATGTGTAGTTACTGTATTACTTGGCTTTTATTTTTTTTTTTGGAATTAAGCTTAATTGACTGAACTTGCTATTTTGAACAACCACTTCCTTTCTTGATATGTAGTGTATGCTGGAATTTTCTTACGTCTTCTTCTCTTGTAGACTTTTCTGTCATTCGTGTAATTAAATGTTATTCATGGAGAACTTGCAACTCGTTTTTAGCACATTACCTCTGCTCTGATTTGTTCAGTTGCTATAGTAGTCTGGGAGTGATTATGCTCTGGCCATGTTGCTTTGGCTTTTAATTATATCCTCCAAAGGCAGCACTGGAAAGCTTTCCTTTATTTCCAAACATATTGCTCTTTATCTCTCTCCTTCCAATAAAGCATCCAAAAATGTTGACCCACCACGGATCTGCTGCTTTTTCTTGACCCTTTCAAAATCCATTCCATTCAATTTAATTCCTCCCAATTCTTTGTAAGTTTTTTAATCGTTACATTCAATTTTTTTCTGAGAGATCTTCACAAAGTTTCAAGCTTCTTAAGCATTTCTTTGATCTAGAATGGATAGTAATTATTCAGCTATACCCAAAGGCTCATTTGTAGAATTACAAATGCATAATGAACACCACGACTTTAGATCCCAACAAAAATCACTCCTCTCTGATGATGGGAACCGGGTAAATCATCCCAAGGTTATTGATGATTTTGATGATCTTAATGATGATGATGATGTTGATACTAATGTTGATGTTGATCTCGATGATTATACCCTTGTTTTAAGTAAACCCAATATCAGGTCTGGTGTTTCTGGTGCTGTTTTTAACTGAACCACCACAATTATTGGTGCTGGAATCATGGCTTTACCTGCTACTATAAAGGTTCTGGGGCTTGTTTTAGGGATTCTCGATTAGTGGTTAGGACTGGTTCGGTTCGTAATATCTGGGTGATGTTATGTCTGGTTCGGTTCGTCATATTGGGGTTCTCGATCAGTGGTTAGGACTGGTTTTGGGGATCATAGGAAGTTATTGGTTTTGGTTGTTATGGTTGTTTTTCTTGCTCCACTTTGCGTGTTAGATAGGATTGATTCATTGAGCATGACTTCGGCTGCTTCGGTAGCTCTCGCTGTTGTTTTCGTTGTGGTTTGCTTTGCTATTGCATTCATTAAGCTTATTGAAGGGAAGATAGAGGCTCCAAGAAGGAGCCTAGATTTTGGATCGAAAATGGCAATTTTGGATTTACTAGTAGTTATCCCTATTATGACTAATGCATATGTTTGCCATTTCAATGTTCAACCTATATACAATGAGCTCGAAGGTGATGTTTTGACCAATTTTGATAGGAATCTGGGAATTCATTTTAGCACTGCTTTGAATTATATTTGCTCTTCATTTGGTTCTGGTTTTCCCTGTTATTCACTTTTCTCTACGGCAAACTGTGGATAACTTGGTGTTTGAGGGATCAACTCCTCTCACGGAGAGTAAAAAAAGGTCTTTGGCATTAACAGTAATATTGTTAGTGCTTATATATATTGGATCTACTATGATCCCAAATATATGGACAGCTTTCAAATTTACTAGAGCAACAACAGCTTACTGTCTTTTAATATGTATACAATGTAACTTATTGTCTTTTAATGGTATTGAGCTTGGTCCTATTTCTCCTGTTAATGTTATACCAAATTGCTGGCTATTTTTTTAATCATTTTATTTGTTTATTCCCACCGTTATTATGCAATATAATTAATATTATACCAATCATTAAATGTTGTTTATTTTAGAACTCATTTGATTGTTTTGTCGACCAAAAATGTACTTTTGTTCTTCAAATGCAATGAGTAGGGAAATCTCTCGACATTATTAGAGATCAATCCCAAGCATCTGTAAATAAACCCTCAAGAAAACATTTCCATTTCAATCAAGGTAACATGTTTTTCCTAACATTTATGTTTCTTTCAACATGTTTTTCCTTTTATGTTTTCAATGTTTAATTAACATTTAATTACATTCCTAAATTTTTAATGTTTTTCATAACATTTAATTAACATTTTAATTACATTCCTAAATTTTAAGCTTATTTCATCCACTCTTTTTTGTGTTTTGTCTCGATTTGGCTTCCTTCGTTCGGTTTCTGTAGAAGCTTACTTATCTTTTATTTTCAAGAAATGATTTAGGTAATGGAAGATGTATGCTGTGTGTTTGTGTCTCTATATATGTATGTATTTGGTACTAGATGAAAGCTTTATTCCAGTTTTGAAATATAGACCAAGTTTTGCATACATTGATCAATTTCTGGCTCTTTTCCTTTGAATACATGGTTCTCTTGATACTAAATACTCAGGTACTTTCTGCATATTCTGTGATTCTTATTAGATAAGTTATATATCAACAGTTATGTTAGTTTCCATCAAGGCCTCTGTAAACATAAAGTTGGTATTCTGGTTAGGAGAAGTTAATGTTTATGAGTTTTATGGAGTATGATTCTTCACATGCACAGTTGGTTTGTTTCAATCTGTGCATTTTCATGTTTACATAATAATGGTGATTCCATTTTGGTTATTTAGATGTTCTTTTGGTCTGTTTTAATGTTTCTATCCAACTTATGTGTTTAGTGTGGACTTAGATTGATTTAAGAGTTTAATGTTGTCTTGTTGCTCACGTTTTATATAATAAAATTGTTATATTTTGGTTATTTAGATGTTCTTTTGGTCTGTTTTCATGTTTCTATCCAACTTATGTGTTTAGTGTGGACTTAGATTGATTTAAGAGTTTATTGCTGTCTTGTTGCTCACGTTTTATATTGTTGAATTCCTCTATTCATTTTCTTTCAGTTATGTGAAGAAATTGGTTGTGCTTTGACTGCTTTCTTATCCATTTGTTTATTATTTTTTATTGTTTGAATTGGAATTGTCCTAGGGTAGTTCTGCATTTATTTGCCTGGTACTGAATGTTAAAAACTGCATTTACTGTTTTGCATCCTGGAAAGGGACCTTTTGAGTTTTAAGCTTACTGGGCTGTTGTTTGGTTTTTCAATCTCTGCAGTAAAACCAGGTTTAGATGAATTTACAGTTTTATTGACATTATGTTCTATTTCACCATTCTTGAAATTATGTGAAGATTCTTTCTAAATTTCTCCTCGGCTATCTCTAAAGTCTAGCCTAATATTGATTTTTCCTTTTCATGCATTTGGAATCAAATAAAAGAATTTTAGCATGCAAGAAAAAGACACTTTACTTGCTTGCGAGAGTAATTTTTCATGGTCTTTTGGGAACCTACACATTGGGTTGTTAACCTGTTCATGTCTAGTTCTATGTGAATCATTTTATCCTCACTTGTTTCCTGTTGGATTCTTTTTAGTTTCATACCCTCCATACTACCAAAAAGGAAGTGCTCTGTGAGACAAAGTCAAAAGTTCTAAGATATTTTTTTCATTATAAAGTTTTTATTCACCAAACCTAGAACTTAATAAAAATGATGGTTGTGAAATTTTATAAAAAATGTTCCTGAAATGTTGGTAATGAACCAAAAAGAAGAGAATTGCCTGCCATGCTGAAAATTCTTGATGAGAGTCAAGAGAACAAGAGGTGGCTGTTGTCCTGAAACGAAATTGTTAGTATTGGAGTTTTTTCTTTTGCTTTCCTATGATGCTCTGATTCATGTGTGAGTGGGAATGAGCATGCTAGTATTTGCTTGTACTTATTCTGAAGTCTGTTTTCAGATGTAGGATAATGTGTTCGATTTGGGCACTTTAAGAAAGTCAAGGTTTGAAGAAACAGCTGACTGGATTTGCTAATTGTGTTATGTGCCTTGTATTTAAAATTTTTTTGCAGAGATGGAAGTCATTTGTATGCTCATAAAAGATTTTGTATTTTTTTGCAGAAATGGTTTGAAAAGATGTGCGCTTTGCAGATTTTGCTAAGGTGTACTGACTTCATTTATCGCTTCTGCTCCTCCCGCAAGTATTGGTTCAACTGAAGCGCCATTTAATCTTCAATTAAAATTTGGTACTGATATAGATAAAGTTTTATATTTTCTTAAACTGAAATATATTTGGTGCTACTCTTATAATCTTACATTTGTTCTAGGTACTATCGAGCACCGAAATAATATTTGGTGCAACTAAATACACCACGACCATTGACATTTGTTCTAGGTACGTCATGTGCCGTTTAGTTGCTAAATTTTTTCCTTATTTCTATGCATTTTCACTTTAAATTACTTAACAAATATTACTTTTGGACTCCACCTCTGCTTGTTGGTGAGAGTGGAGTAGACCGTGTGCGTTTTATTAAGGTACGTTTTAAATATTTTAAAGATTCAAAGTATATAGGTGGAACCCGACTTATAGTATTAATTATTTGAAGTATGAATAAGTATGAATTAATTTTATTACCATATATGTAGCTTGCTTGTCCATTATAATTACAACAATAGTGACCTTCTCTCCAACCTTATTTTAAATATTTTAAAGATTCAAAGTATATAGGTTGAAACTCGACGGGTTGCCTTATATCGAGTGCAAGATATAATGGATCCTCCTAGGTGTAACAACTCCACGTATAATGAATCTTAAAAATTCAAAAGAATTGAAAAAGTTCTATCGCTATTGAATATTTATATAACCTTAATTTATTTCACCAATTTACTTATAAAAATTAAACTACGATTCTTTCTTGATATTATTATATTCAAATTACTATTTTGTTATATTAAACATGTTTGATTTTAATATTTATTATTTTTAAATGTCTTTAAAATTTTGTTATATTAATAAGATTTCCAAAAAGTTCTATGGAGCTTATAAATAATTCTATTGACCTTAAAAAGAATTAAAAATTTCAACGATTGAATGGCCAATTATAAATTATTTTATCAACATAACATTATTGATCATTGTTTAAATATATTATAACTAATTTTTATCAAAATAGTATTAATATTGATCATTACTTAAATAAATTACATAACTCACATAATGTACATAACAACTTACATAACTTAACTAATACATGTAGTTTAATCTAATAATTTCCTTAAAAGCATATAGTTTAAAAGTTCAAATTAATTTCATAACTTACATAATCCACATAACTTACATAAAACATAAATATATGTCATATCAAGACTTACATAATAAACAACTTACCCGTGAAACTTATTGCCAACTTTAGACTTCAACAACTACGAAATGGATAGGACTTGGATGAATTTCTCAAGGGCAAGCAACGAGTATCAAAATGGAGTGCAATCTTTTTTAGATTTTGCATTTCACAATTCAAGCCAAGAGAATATGATTCTTTGCCCGTGTAAGAAGTGTGGCAATATCTATTGGCATTATCGTGAAGTTGTCTACGAACATCTAATTGTTGATGGCTTCATTCGGGGGTATAAAAAATAGAATTTCCATGGAGAGTGTACAACTAGTGGAGCCTCTTCGACGATTAATCTGGGTTATCCTTATAATGGTTACTGTCAGCATGTTAGAGAAGATGACATGGAAGGTATGATGCGGGATGCATTTAATATGCGGAGTGAAAGTTTCCAATCATTTCCACCAAACTATGTTGCATCTGATGATTATAATATCGGTGGGAATACTTTTATGGAAACGAGAAGAAGTATACCGAATGAACAACCGAATGAAGAAGCGGCGAAGTTCTACACGTTACTTGGTGAAATGAATGAAGAACTTTATGAGGGATCAAAATTTTCGAAAATGTCATTCTATATTCGCCTTTTCCACTTAAAATGTTTGGGAGGGTGGACCGGAAACTCTTTGACAATGCTGTTAGAGCTTTTGAGAGAAATGTTTCCATTTGCAAAATCCCTCAATCATGTAAAGACATGAAGAAAGTGATAAAAGATTTGGGCCTTGGGTACAACAAAATTCATAGTTGCCCAAATGATTGCATGTTGTATTGGGGTGATCAGAGAAATCAACAGTCTTGTCATGTTTGCGGTAAATCTCGTTGGATGAATAGAGATGCAGGAGATGTTAATGAGGATGAATATGGGCCACAGTCAAGAAGGAAGCCGAACAAGATTTTGCGATATTTCCCGCTAATCCCAAGGCTTCAAAGGCTATTCATGTCGTCAAAGACAGCTGAGTTTATGACGTGGCATCATGATCAACGAACGGATGATGGATTATTAAGGCATCCTGCAGATTCTTTTGCATGGAAATCATTTGAAAATAAATTTCCAAGCTTTGCAAGTGAACCTCGGAGTGTAAGGCTCGGGTTAGCATCTGACGGATTTAATCCTTTTAAAATCATGAGCACCTCGTACAGTACTTGGCCTGTGGTCATTGTTCCTTATAATTTGCCTCCATGGCTCTACATGAAGCAATCTTCTTTGATATTATCTATGATTATCCCTGGAGAGAAAGGCCCCGGAAATGATATTGACATATATCTACAGCCACTTATTAAAGAGTTAAAACAATTATGGACGGGAGTTGAGACGTATGATGTATTGAGAGAGGAGAACTTTGACCTACGTTCTGCTTTGATGTGGACAATTAATGATTTCCCGGCATATGCGAATTTATCGGGTTGGAGTACCAAAGGACGTTATGCTTGTCCTTGTTGTGCTGCTCAAACGTGTTCACAGTGGTTATATAATGGGAAGAAGTTCTGCTATATGGGGCATCGTCGGTGGTTAGATGAAAATCATAGATATAGATTTCAGAAGGCTTTATTTGACGGTACTGAAGAGTTGAAAAAAGCTCCTAAGTAGACCATTGGATCTGAAATCTTATTCATGTTAAAAGAAATGGATTTCAGTTACGGGAAGCTGAATCAACCATCTAACAGGCAAACAAATAGACGATCGAGGGATGAATCTGATGATGAATCTGACGAGGAGGATGACCCTAATGAGGCGGACTTGTGGAAGAAAAGAAGTATTTTTTTTAAGTTGCCTTATTGGGAGCATCACATATTACGCCACAATCTTGATGTGATGCATATTAAGAAGAATGTCTGCGAGAACATCATCCGGACAATTTTGAACGTCGATGGTAAATCAAAAGATAATCTTCAAAGTCGATTTGATTTAGTTCACATGGGAATTAGGCGTGGTCTTCATCCCCAAGTACTTCCTAATGGAAAATATTGGTTGCCGCCTACAATTTTTGCAATGTCAAAGGAAGAGAAAGAAATGTTCTGCACGGTGTTGAAGGATATAAAGGTTCCGGATGCGTATTCATCAAATATATCTCGATGTGTAAGTCTTAAAGATCGACGACTATATTCATTAAAATCACATGACTATCAAATCTTGATGCAAGATCTACTTCCAGTTGCTTTACGGTGCTGTATGTCAAAGAAGGTAACGTCCTGTATAATGGAGCTGTCCAATAAAATGAAAGCAATTTGTGGCAAAGTTCTAAATGTTGAAGAACTTGAAAAAGTACAAGATCGAGCCGCTTTGACATTATGCAATTTGGAGAAGATCTTTCCACCTTCCTTCTTCACTATTATGGTGCACCTTGTCATTCATCTCCCTCGTGAAGCAATAATTGGTGGGCCAGTTTTCTATCGTTGGATGGATCCAATTGAAAGGTGCTAATTTATTTCAAAGGCATTCACCTTTATACCTATAGTTACCAGTTTTGATAATGTTGTATATGGTGTTTAGGTTCCTAAGCAAATTGAAGTCTTATTGCCGTAACAAGCGTTATCCGGAAGGATCAATTGCTGAAGGCTACTTGGCAGAGGAGTGTATGACATTCTGTTCTAGATATTTAGATGTTGAAACAAGATTGAATAGACCAAGTAGAAATACCGGACTCAATGATCCTAACTTGGACAAAACTTATTTATTTCAAAGTTATGGAGAACCAATCGGCAAAGTTGAAATTGTAGAATTAGATGACCGATCTTGGATACAAGCACATAGATATGTTCTTTTCCACCACGATGCACTTGAACAATTACGCAAGTAAGTTCTAGAATATGATAAATATTCTTCTTTTCTTGATTTGTTTATTTTTTAACGAATTAAACATGTGTTTAACATAGTGAGTACAAACAAATCTTAAGATCTCATCCACGCTCACGAAGATTACAACATCGCGAGATTAATAGGTTATTCGCAGAATCTTTTCATGAATGGTTAAGCCAAACGGTATGCAACTCAACATTTTGTTGACAAATAATAATGTTTTCTCATAACATTTATAATTACTCAATTTATATTCGATTCAATAGGTTTGGAGTGGGAATATCGTTAATGACGAAGTTAAATGGCTTTCCCAAGGTCCGAATCGAGTAGTAAAAAGATATAGTGCCTTCATCATGAATGGATTCAGATTTCATACCAAATATCGCGAGAGATTGAGGAGAACTCAAAATTGTGGAGTAGTTGTTAATTCTTTAATTACAAGTTACGCTAGTGCTAGGGACAGTAATCCTGTTGAGGGAAATGTGGAGTATTATAGACTTCTAACCGACATTATTGAGTTGGATTATTATGGAAAATGGAAAGTTGTCTTATTTTGATGTGATTGGGCTGATGCTAATACTGCTCGCGGAATTAAAAATGATTAGTTTGGTTTTACAATGGTGAATTTCTCTCGATTAATTCACACTGGAGAACATTTGATAGACGAGCTGTATTTATTTTCTTCTCAAGTTAAACAAGTTTTTACTCGAAGATCCAATTGATGAGGGTTGGTACGTTGTACTCAAACACCCCTAGAGACTTGTTTGACATGGGGAATGGAAGTAGAGATGACATCAGTGAAAGATCAGAAACTTTTCCTTTTCCAGAACAAGACTTAGATGAAAATATCCCTAATACTAGTACACAATTTCAATGGGTTCGTCAGGATGTAGATGAAGATATTTACGATTTATGATGTAGTAAGATTTTATGATTTTTATTTATATGTAATGTTACAATATTAACATTGGTCATGTTATATAATTTAACTATTTTATATTTACTATTGTTGTTATTTCTTACTAAAATTTTATCTATTTTATGTGTTGTAGGAAAAATGCCTAGAAGAAGATTAAGAGATCTTAGTATTGTACGAGAATACTACAAATTCGGAAGAAGTAAGTCTTGAACAAAGAGACAGCTTGTTGGATCTTCAAGCGTCTTGGAGACACTTGACGAGTCTCAGTAGAAATTCAAAGTAATGTTAAGTTTATTTTACAAATTGTATTAAATTTTATTACTGATTTATTTTAAATTTCAATATAGTAATAATTTATTATTTTTCAAATGAAAATGGTGAGACGCAGCAGAGAAATGAGGACGTACGCTCCTAACAGATTTATATAACTTAAATTCATCGAGCGTGTCAAAGTAACTAGAAATGACCATGGTCACTGTTGGACAAGAAGCTCGACTTTTAGCGGGCTATTTGGGCATTATAGCACGAAATGCCAATATGTTGCCCATCAACTACGAATCATGGCATAACATGCCCGATAGCAATAAAAATCAAGCTCTCTAATATTAAGGTAACAAAACGTTAATGTAATTATAATACTTTTGTTTAAGTTTCATTTATATTTACTTCCTAAACTTGTGTTTTTAGGATAGGTTTGCTTTAGAGGTCTCGATGCCTATATCAAGAAGGCATTGGGTAAAAATGGAGAGACAATAAAAGCATTTTGAAAAAGAATATTTTAAAAACCCATAAGCCTTGAAGAAGAATTGCAAAATGTCCCACCGGAATGCCGAGGTACCAATGGGAAGATGCGATTCGATTTTGGAATTCAAGAAAGGAGAGGTATTATGTACTTTCAAACTCTTATAAATTTTTGGTTTATAGTATTTACTATATACGTAATAATAATTTCATTATGTAGGACCGTGAGCGAGTTGGAACAAGCAAGCAAAAAACAAAAATTTACGCATTACCAGCAGGTCGAAAAGTTTTGCTTGTGTAGCTCAAAGCCGAGGTACTATGGATTTATTAAATCTATCAAGTATTAATAAATTTTACTATTAAATAATATTTTTACTACTATATTGTAGGAAGCCTCGTCGGTCAAAAGTTGGACGCCTTCAACTTTTGACATTACGCATGAAAAAAGATGGAACTCCGATGTCATCCGAGGTCGCGAAATTATGGTATATTTAGCAAATAAAATTGATTCATTATAAATATTTATAATATTTAATTATAATGTTTTAATTAAATGCTTTTATTAGTGTAATTTAAATAATGTTATGTTGTATTCCTTTTATTGTATATTTCGTTTCTAACTCTTTAACCGATTTATTAGGAGAAACTAAAAGATAAGAAGGCAAAGTATGAAGCGATCGCTTGAATCGATAGTTCTGTTAATTTTGAGGATATTGATAATGTAATTATTAATGAAGTTTTGGGTCCTGAAAGGTATGGTCGGGTTAGATTTCAAGGATCCGTGTTAACCCGACCCAATATTTTGGATCCACCTCGCACCAATACATGCCTTCCGGAGTCAAAGTCAAGTCAAGTTCAGAGGTTAAAAGATCGATAGTTCGGATACAAGCTAGCACATGAGCAAATTTCTCAACTTAGAGCGGAGGCGGAGGCGTGAATGAGGGAGGCAGAGCGAACAGAAATACAATGAACTCCAAGAAGAGCTTCATCTATGATGACTATGTTCCACCAATTTCAAAATCCGCCATCATAGACATGTTTTCTTGTAACTTTTAATATTATTTTAAGAATATTTTGAATATTCATTTCAATTTATATAATATATTTTTCATATAATTTTGTATTATTTAAATTTACGTGTTTTGGTTGGGTTGGATTTCATGGTATATTTGCTGTTTTTTATTGAATTTCTTGCAGGAGGGTTGGATATAGGTGTAAAAATACGTATTGTAAAACTGGGCAAATTAGCGGCATTTTTTAAAAAAACGCCGCTAAAAGTACAGGTCTATAGCGGTGTTTTTTACAAAAGCGCCGCTAAAAGTACAGGTCTACAGCGGCGTTTTTATAAAAGCGCCGCTAAAAGTACAGGTCTATAGTGGCGTTTTTATAAAAGCGCCGCTAAAGGTCCTGGTCTTTAGCGGCGCTTTTATAAAAAACGCCGCTAAAGGTCTTGATCTTTGCCGGCGTTTTTTTAAGAGCACCGCTAAAGGTCCTGGTCTTTTGTGGCGTTCTTTTAAGAGCGCCGCTAAAGGTCCTGGTCTTTCGCGGCGCTTTTTTAAAAAACGCTGCTAAAGATCATGGTCTTTAGCGGCCTTTTTAAGTATTAGCGGCGCTTAGAAACGCCGCTAAAGGCAAAAAAAACGCCGCTAAAAGTTTGTTTTCCTGTAGTGAATGCCCAAAATAGATCAAAATTAGCCTTTTTCCGAGTAGAATTAAAATAGGTCTCGACAGGGACATGGTCGTATGGCACGCCCGTGTGGTGGTGCTCAAGCCGTGTGCAATTCTGATATAGTTTTAAGTCGACACGGCCATTACACACGGGCGTGTAGTCTGACCGTGTGTCTAACATGAGCGTGTGGATTTCCTGTGTGGAAGTGACTGGGCCGTGTGCAGCACTAAAATAAATCTATTTTGTCCATTTTTTTGGCCTTTTTCTTGCACTTTTCGCTTTCCTATGCTCATCTGGGTATAAAACATGAAATTTAAAGGATTAGGAGCATCAAATTCACTAAATCTTATGATACATCATCCAAAAATATGCCAAGCATGGGATTAAAATATGTTACTTTTGAAGTTTATCAGTTGCCTAACTATGTTTCATTATTTGAATTGTTGAATTTTATTTTGTTTTTTAAAAAAATCAAACAAAAAAATAAAATATATATATCAAAAATAAAATTCTGATATGGTTTTAAGTCGACACGGCCATTACACATGGGCGTGTGGTCTGACTGTGTGTCTACCACGGGCGTGTGGATTACCCGTGTGGAAGTGTCTGGGTCGTGTGCAGCACTGAAATAAACCTATTTTCTCTGTTTTTGGCCTTTTTCTTGCACTTTTCTCTTTCCTATGCTCATCTGGGTATAAAACATAAAATTAAAGGATTAGGAGCATCAAATTCACTAAATCTTATGATAAATCATCCAAAAATATGCCAAGCATGGGATTAAAATATGTTACTTTTGAGGTTTATCAAAAATCCCCACACTTAAGCATTTGCTTGTCCTCAAGCAAAATCCTCAACTCACAATTAAAATGCATTCTTTTCAACTTATAATTCTTATAAAAAATGTTTCGAAATAATCTTACAGATAATCATACATTGAGAATTCAACTAAAAGAACATTAAAATTGCAAACAATCCAAGTTGAGCATTTTAATCATAAAATCATAGGTATTCCCCTTTATCTAAGTAATTACGTTTAATTCCAAATCGACAAGGGTTGACATTCTCACTAAAGATTCATTCAAATCACTCACAGAGTTTAAGGTTTAATAATTAAGCACTTAATAGTCAAACATGAAAAATTATTACCATAGGCATGAATGAAAATCAAATCTCCACCACTATAAATGAGATGATACACAAATTAAAAGGTCTTTAACAGGGTTGTAATGGGGCTTGGGTTAAAGGTGTGGATAAAAGCTGAAGAAACAAAAAAGGTTAGAATCGAGATTAATTTAATAAATTACCAAACTTAGAAAAATAAGGCTAATTACTAAATTACAAACAAGTATCAGAATTAAAACTATCCAAAACTAATGAAGTGAGCTTTTTCTCAATATAATAACTTTAACTTACCCAAGCTTTTTGTAACAATATGTAATTATATGAATATAAATATACATTTTTTTTAAGAATAAGACATAATGGAAAGTACATAATACGGAATAATTCAGCAACTAAAATGGACGAACATAGTTAGGTAATTAATCAAATCAAATCTCGATAAAAAAAAGGAGTCAATAAAAAGGGAGAAATTCTTAATGAATCAAAGAGGGTTAAGTTGTGGGTTATCATTAAAGGGAAATTAAAAAATGATGTTTAAAGCTCAAAGGGGTTCACTAAAAGTTAATTATGTGTAGGCTTTTTATGGAGTAAGTGGGTTAAAACCTAAGTGCATTTATCATCTCAGTATATCAAATCAAAGGTGTGGTCTCGACATGTATAATCGATGCAAGTTCTAGAATAAATCAGCATTGACTCACTCATAACCATTGATAAAAGTGAACAAGAAAGACATATGCTCTAAACGGCTCAAAATCTCACAAAACTTATGGGTTTTTGATGTCAATCCTGTAAATTCAAAACTTTAAGATATTACCTCGATTTAGGGAAACAACCTAGCAATTTTAATTCTCAAAATTGAAACTTATCATGCTTGATTCTCTATTTTCCTCAAGTTTAAATAATCAATGCATAATTACCTATGTTTTAATTCAAAACATATCAATAAAAATCATAAATCAATCAAAATTCATTCTAATAGTAATATGAGAAAATTATTTGAGAACAACATATAATTCAGGGATTTTCTGATAATCATACTATCATAACCTCCCCACACTTAAGATGTACATTTTTCTCAATGTACAAAGACAAATAATAACAATATGAGCATAATATCATAAAAGAAGGGGAGAAGCGAATTGCCCTGAATTTGGATGTAGTCCTTAGAGTAGCGAAAGCGGGTTTATAGACATTGGAACTGATGTGTATGTAGAACTAGGCAGAGGTAAAGGTGGTGGTAGAGGTTGGGTTCCATAATCACAGAGCAAAGCGAAGAGGTTATCGTGGTGGTGGGTGTCGTGGTGGCTATGGTCGTGGTCGAGCAAGACATGGCAGTCGTGGATTATCTTTCCCTATAGGATTGTTTGTATATACCTGAGCAGCATCAATCGATTTAACCTTTTGAAACTGCGATATCACCAGTAATGTTTTAGGAAGTTATATCGATGAGGTTGTTATGGTTACTCATAAAGGAACAGCCATAAAATTAAGGGGTTCAAAATATACTAATAAAAATCTTTTAGAACATGAAAAATGAAAATGAAAATAAAAATAAAAACAAAAACAAAAGGAAAAGCAAAACAAATTGAAAATAAATGGACTCAAAAGTCTTCATCAGCAGCTGGATCATGAGGTGGTGGTGCTAGGGGCGAAATGTCGAAATGCTGGCAAATCTGCTGCAGGGTCACCTCTATGCTGTCGAATTGCTGAGTACAATATTGCTCGAATAGATTCAAGTGGTCAAAAATTTCTATTAATGAAGCAGCCGCATGAACTGGTCCGGGACTCGGCGATGGCGGAGAAGGTGGGTACTCAAGGAATGAAGGGATATCGTCAGGAATATCCTCGGGGTCATCATCATCGGTGGCTCGTGCTAGTCAGTATTGAGGAGGATCGAACCCACGACGATGCTCTATCATCCTCATGTGGAGCATACTTGAGATTCCTTGTGGGGACATCTGGCCGATAAGTGTGAGCGATGAGGATTGTGCAAATGTGTTCAGGAGCCCAAAGTGTCGAGCTAGACAAGTCACGTAAGGGTCGATGCTGATGACTCCCTTTCGGTGTCATTCGGTCTGATGGTGGAAGGCGAGGGTGATGAAGTATGTGAGATCGAAAACATGCCCTTGCCTCATGCTCCATAAGAAGTAGGCGTCGTGAGCGTTAACGATGCCAGTGCTCTGTGAGCTAAAAGGGCGTGGAGATATCGTAATCCTGGAGATAGAGCCGACACCTTAGAGCAGCTGGGGCCATAGATGCCCGTAGTAGGAATGAGGGCTGCCCAACATAAGGAAGGTGCATAATGAATGTGACGGTGGAGATGCATAAATTTTTCTGTATAAAGTCCCAAGGCAACTTCGAATTCTGGGACACTCATTTGACACACTAGACCGCCAAGACGGAATTAGACTGTGCCTGGGTCATCTAACTCTATCATAACCGTCTATAACTGAAATGTCAAACAAAGTTCCAAAGTAAACTCCAGGTACGTCGGCTCAATAATGTCGAAGAAGCGGTCCCAAGGAGCGGTCGTGAAGAGGGCCCAAACTGAGTCAGCTAGATGGACTTGTTCCAATGCAGCCCAGTCGATGCACTGACCCACACCAAGGGGTCGGGAACGTAGAATTTGAAACAACTCCTCATGAGGTCCTGGTGGAAATTGGAGAAAAGGGTAGCGTATCTCAGTGGTTGCACTTAAGGACGTCGCTCTTGGGCCCTTCTGCTTTTTCGAAGCAGGGATGGTAGTTTTCTTGCCTCTTGTGTTTGTCATAGTGTCCTATGAAAGTAATCACATAATTCAATTGGACGAATCAACATAATATTCAAATGAATAAAAGACAAGCATTCAAGTGCAACTTAATTAGGCAGACGAAATAAGTAGAATCTTAATACCTAGTAGAAAACTAAATACTGGCTTACTAAATAGATATATATATAAATAAATGAGCAAGCAAAATACAAATTAAATCAACAAAAAAAATGACCCTAAAATATATGCAAAATATTGCGAATGTCCAAAACTAACTTGAGCATAAAATTATCAAGGAAAACTGTAACTGAGAAAGAATTGGCAATATCAGTAAAGCAATAGTAATAATAACAATATATCAATCTAGTAGAAATAAGATAGAACAACAATAAAGAAATAAGAGTAACAAGAATAAGAATAAGAATAAGAATAAGAATAGTAATAATAAAAGAATTAAAATAATGTAAAGGAATTAGAAGTGCAAAACAGGAAACTAACAGTGGTGGTCGGTGGTGGTCGCGACGGTTTATGGTTGCTTAATAGAGCGAGTCTAGTTAAGGGGATGGGTGGTTGTGTGAGAAAAGGAGGAGAGGGGGTTGTGGGTTGTGGGGGTGAGCAAAGAGGGAGAAAAGAAAAGAAAGAAAGAAAAAAGGGAGAAAAAGGAGTGGAGGTGTCGGTTGCCGATGGCCTGTCGAAAAATGGTGGCCGGAGTAGGAAGGATGAATAGCGAAAGGAGGTGTGATGGGTGAATAGTGGAGTTTAAATAGGAATGGGGGAAAATTAAGGTTAAAATTTCAAATAAAAAAGGGGCCACGTCGTGCAGGCCCCTTTTTAGACCACACGGCCCTGGCCTACGCCAGTGTGTCTTGACCCTAGCTCGTGTTTTTCATGAAATTTTTAGTTAGTATCGTCCATGGCCTGTGGACACGCCCATGTGTCTAGGTCGTATGGCACACATGGCCACATAACACGGTCGTGTACTCTCTCGTTCGCTTCTTCCACATCCATGGGTCTTCCACCACGCCCGTGTTCTGTAGTCAGGATTGCCCACAGCTTTTGAACACGGTCGTGGGGTATGCCCATTTTCCATTCTGACTTAAAATTTTCAAAGTGTGTGCTCAGGTTCCTACACGGCCTCAGGCACGCCCGTGTTTCATGACCGTGTGGGTTACACAGCCACCTCGCACGGTCGTGGTGATTTATCGCATTCCTTGCCTTTGCCAATTTTTGGGAATTTGAAGTGCAGTTTCAACATAGTCTAAATCATGCCTGTGTCCCATAGTTGTGTGGTTCACATGGCCATGGCTAGTTATTGTAGCTCGTGTGTCATTCTATCTTGGGAAGATGTTTGTCCTATTTTAACATGGCCACGGACACGCCCGTGTGTCCAGGCCGTGTTTGCCACTGTCGAATGTCAATACTAAGGTTGTAGTAGTTTACACGACTCAAAACATGCCCATGTCTCCAACCCTTGGTGAGCACACGGCCTAGGACATGCCAGTGTGTCAGGCCGTCGGTGTCAAAAATACCTGCATTTAAAATATGAAAAATGAATGAAAGAAAAATAAACTTATTTAGTGGGGTTAGTGCTCGAGTTGTCTCCTGAGGAGCGCTTATTTAAAGTCTAAGCTTGACTTTACCTTGTGGTATATTTAGGTAGGTTCGTGAAGCTATAGCTCCTCTTTATAATCTTTAAAATCCTCGCCGTTATAAAGTTTAAGACGATGTTCATTTACCTTGAAAATGCCGTGGGTTGGATGACTTACCTCTACTGTGCCATATAGAAAAAAAGTTTGGACTACAAATAGACCTGACCATCGTGATTTTAACTTTCCAAGAAATAATTTGAGCCTTGAATTGTATAGCAAGACAAGGTCTCCAACTTCAAATTGCTTGTGTTGCTTTAAACGTCATTGCTTCCTTGTATAATCGTGAATTCTCATATGCATTAGCTCGCCATTCATTTAGCTCGTTAAACTGCATCAACCTTTTCTCACTTGCAAGTTTGAGATCTAAGTTTAGAAACTTTATAGCCCAGAATGCTTTGTGTTCTAGTTCAAACGATAAATGACCACTTTTCCCATAAACAAGTCTGTAAGTAGATGTTCCTATAGGGGTCTTAAAAGCAGTTCTATAGGCCCATAAAGCATCATCTACTTTCATTGCCCAATCCTTCCTATTTGACTCTACAGTCTTTTCTAGGATACGTTTAAGCTCTCGGTTTGTTACTTCGACTTGACCACTAGTCTGAGGATGGTAGGGGTTGTTGTTCTGTGGTAAACTCCATATTTCTTAAAGGTTTTATCAAATTGAGCATTACAAAAATGAGTACTCCTATCACTAATAATTGCTCTAGGTGTTCCAAATCGAGAGAAGAGTTTCTTGAGGAACCTCACCACCACTCTAGCATCATTAGTAGGTAAAGCTTGGGCTTCCACCCATTTGGACATATAATCAACGACTACTAAGATGTATTTATTCCCAAATGAGCTAGGGAATGGACCCATAAAATCAATACCCCATACATCAAATATTTCACATGAAAGTATATACGTTTGAGGCATTTTGTCATGTTTGGAGATATTACATGTTCGTTGGCATTTATCACAAGAAGTAACATACCTGTTGGCATCTTTGAATAGTGTGGGCCAATAAAAACCTGATTTGAGCGTTTTATGTGCAGTCCTAGTCCCACTGTAATGTCCTCCAGTCGGTCCTAAGTGGCAATGTTCCAAGATTTTAATTGCTTCTGACTTTGTAACGCATCTTCTGATGACTTGATCTGCACATATACGGAAAAGAAAAGGATCCTCCCAAAAGTAGTTTTTAACATCAGTAAAGAACCGCTACTTTTGCTGATGTGTCCACCCTTTTGGCGTAATGTTTGCAGCTAAATAATTCGCAATGTCTGCAAACCAAGGCACTTAAGAGTGAGATATAGCAAAAAGTTATTCTTCAGGGAATGAGTTGTTTATCTCATGTTCATTAAGCTCCTTAAGATGTGGGTTTTCTAATCTAGAAAGATGGTCTGCTGCAAGATTTTCTGCTCCCTTTTTATCCTGAATTTCTAAATCAGATTCCTACAACAATAGTATCCATCTTATTAGTCGAGGTTTTGCATCTGATTTAGAAAGGAGATATCGAAGAGCTGAATGGTCATTGTATACGAAAACTTTAGATAATGTTAAATATGGTCTAAATTTATCGAATGCGAAAACCACATCCAATAATTCTTTCACAATCATCGTATAGTTTTCTTGTGCGGCTGTCAATGTCTTGCTAGCATAATAGATTGGTTGAAAATGTTTGTCTCTTCGCTGTCCAAGAACCGTACCTACTGAAAAATCACTTGCATCACACATTAGTTCAAAGGGTAAATTCCAATTAGGTGCAACTACAATCGGAGCATTAATTAATTTATCTTTCAGAGTGTTAAATGCTTCTAAACAATCCTGATTGAAATTGAAAGGCATATCCTTTTTCTAGTAAATTCATTAACGGCTTAGCTATTTTAGAAAAATACTTAATAAATATTCTATAAAATCCAGCATGTCCTAAAAAGCTTCGAATAGCCTTAATTGTACTAGGGGGGAGGTAATTTCTCAATAGTTTCAATTTTCGCTTTGTTAACCTCAACCCCGTTACTAGAAATTTTGTGGCCTAACACAATCCCTTCACGAACCATGAAATGACATTTTTTCCAGTTCAGTACAAGATTTGTTTCCTCACATCTCATTAGGACTCGTTTTAAATTTTTAAGGCAAATATGGAAAGAGTTACCGAATACTGAGAAGTCGTCCATAAATACCTCCATAATGTCTTTTACGAGCTCATCAAAAAATGGCCAACATGCATCGCTGAAAAGTAGTAGGAGCATTACATAATCCAAAAGGCATTCATCTATAAACAAACGTACTGTATGGACATGTAAATGTCGTTTTCTCTTTATCTTCAAGAGCTATTGGGATTTGGAAGTAACTAGAGAGTTCATCTAGGAAGCAATAATACATATGCCCAGATAATCTTTCCAACATCTGATCAATGAATGGTAAGGGAAAGTGATCTTTTCTTGTGGCATCGTTAAATTTCCTATAGTCAATGCAAACTCTCCATCCCGTGACTGTTCGTGTTGGGATAAATTTGTTCTTTTCATTAGCTACAACAGTCATGCTTCTTTTCATAGGGACAACCTGCACAGGACTCCCCCACGAACTATCAGAAATAGGATAAATAATTTCTGCATCTAGAAGTTTA
Organism: Gossypium arboreum; assembly: GCF_025698485.1. NCBI lineage: Eukaryota > Viridiplantae > Streptophyta > Magnoliopsida > Malvales > Malvaceae > Gossypium > Gossypium arboreum. The sequence goes on along the minus strand of NC_069075.1, from coordinate 14,128,781 downwards.
ATTACCTCAGCTTTTACGACTTCTTTCATGTTAGGATTCAGTCGTCTTTGAGTTTGCACGCAAGGTTTATATTCATCTTCCATTAAAATTTTATGTTTGCAGAAAGAAGGACTGATCCCTCTTATGTCAGAAATCTTCCAAGCTATAGCTCTTTTATGCTCCTTTAAAACTTGAAGTAACTCGTCCTTTTCGGTTAGCTGTAAATTTGAAGCAATTATTACTAGTAATATGGAATTATTTCCAAGAAACGCATATTCTAGGTGATTTGGTAATTGCTTCAATTCCAATTTAGGATGTTTTTCAACAGAGGGTTTTAATTTTAATTCCTTGTTTACCTCAACACCCTCATAGCTCTTCTGTCTCAGTGAAGACTCATTAGAATTTAATTCGGCTTTTTCCTTACCTAACGCAGAATCATCATCATTTACCTCCTCTCTTTGGGTAAGACACAGTTCCAACATGTCCTTATGAATGATTTCCTGTAAAAAATCTTGAGTAGCATGATCAATAGAGTCAATAAAATAACAAGAGTCATCTTGTTCTCTAGAAAATCTCATAGCATCATAAATTTTAAAAATAATCTCTTCGTCACCTACCCTAAGCACAAGTTTATCGTCACCTACATCAATAACAGCCCTAGCAATGGCTAAAAATAGGTAACCTAAAATTAAAGGCACCTCATCATCTTCATCCATGTCAAGCACAACAAAATCAACAGGGAATATGACTTCATCTACTTTTACGAGTACATCTTTAATAATTCCCCTAGGATATTTAACAGATCTATCAACTAGTTGAACACTCATCCTAGTAAGTTTTGGTTCCCCAAGGCCAAGTTGCTTGAACATTTTGTAAGGCATCAAATTAATGCTAGTGCCTAAATCAGCTAGTGCTTTTTCAACATTTAAACTACCAATTAAGCAGGGAATAGTAAAACTTCCTAGATCTTTTAGTTTGGTTGGTAGTTTATTTTGGAGTACGGTCGAGCACTCCTCGTTGAGTTCTACTGTAAGCTCTTTCAAGAATTTTGCATATGTAGGCATCTGCGAGATAGCTTCAACAAAAGGTAAGTTAATATGCAACTGTTTAAAAAGTTCAAGAAATTTACCGAATTGTACGTCCATGCGGTCTTTTTTCAACTTTGCTGGATACGGGATTGGTGGTTTATATTCCCTCAGCACCGATTTTTCACTTATTTCAGGTTTTACCTCCTCATCCTCTTTCCTATCAGCTTCTTGTGGAAACTTCTTTTCAGATTCAGCTAACACTTTCTCACTCCTTAGTGTAACTGCTTTCATATGCTTTTTTGGATTGGGTTCGGTGTTACTAGGCAAACTCCCTGGTGGTCTTTCTGAAATCATCTTAGCCAGTTGTCCTATTTGATTCTCGAGCCCTTGAATAGATACTTGTTGATTTTTAAGTGTTGTTTCAGTTTTTTGAAAATGAGTTTCCACTACTGAAATAAACTTTTGCATTATCTCTTCAAGGTTCGACTTTTTCTCTTGCTGGTAAGGTTGTTGTTGGAAGCCTGGAGGGGATGGTGTCTTTGATTCCCTTGGCCTCCCCATGAGAAGTTTGGGTGCTTCCTCCACTCTGCATTGTAAGTGTTACTGTAAGGATTATTTTGAGTTCGAGGATTATTACCCATATAATTTATTTGCTCTTTCTCCATGTTAGGGCTGTAGGGTAGGTATTCTGAATTGCTCATTCCACCTCCACTTGCATTGTGACACCCCTAAAGTGACCCTAGTCGGAAAGTGGTTTCGGGACCACAAAACCGAGTCATAAAATAATAATTAACCATTATATTTGATGCTTATTATATGTATATAGGCATGTGTGAAAATTTCATGTTTGAATTTTGTTAATTGTAAGTGAATTTTGCTAAATAGGATTTGTGTGAGAAAAATTAGAAATGTGCTAGGCAAATGTTAAAGTGGCCTATTGATGCATCTTGGAAAAAATGTTGTCCTTGCATGTCAAAATACCCAAAAGATGGACTAGTGGCCGGCCATGCTATGGGTTAAAATGTATTATAAACATTTTATGTTAGTGTTTTATGTTAGAATTAAAAAATAAAGAACATGGGTAATAAAATAATAGTGGTTAGTAGGGAGAAACAAAAAATGAGCTAGGTTGCTCCTCCATTGCCGTGAATTGAAGGAAGAAGAAGAGGGGAAGTTTGGCCAAGGTGGTTCTTGAGATTAAGGTATGTTCAATGCTGCTTTTGGAGGTTTACACATCCTTTGGAGGGTTAGCCTACTTCTATTTATCTCATGGATGAAATTGGAGTTGTTGGAGAGTTAGGATTCGCTAAGAGGCTTCAAAATTTTAGTTGATGCCTTGATACTACTAGCATGTTAGCTATATGGATGTGTTAAGTTACTTGAAATGTTAGATAAATTTGAACTCCCTACCAAATTCTTTAGGCAACCCATGTTAGAAATTTCGGTATTGAGATGTCTAGATCTTTCGGCCATTGTAGCTATGGAGGAACAAAGTTTTTGTTTCTTGTTAAATTGGATGAATCTTGTTGTATGAGTGCTTGAACAAACTATGATTAAATGGATGCATAGATTCAAAGTGGGAAGAAATGGGCTATTATATTTGATGCTAATGCCGAATATGAAGATGATGAACTTGAATAAATAATATTCAGCTAGCATGATAAGTTATGAAATATTAAGTAGATGATATAATTGATTGATGAAGTGGCTAATAGGGATTTCTAATGAAATTTTGCCAAGGCCGAATGTATCATGAAGTAAATAAAAAATGCTAAATGTGCATTATGTGCTTATATGTGTATTCGGCCAGGGAAGTTTGACATGAAACTTTGATAGGTTTGAGAGATGAATGACCGAATGAGCTAGAGGTTATGTATGGATGAATTTTATGCACATGTGTGTGTGTGGCATTAGTAGCTAATGGCATTCGGCATTGTTTAATTAAAATTAGAAATGAATGCTTGAAAGTTAAATAGGTCGCCTAATGACCAAATATGCTAAAAGCTAATATATGGACAAATGATACGAATGAATTGGTTTTTGAAATGTATATGGTTGCCGTATGTATGTGTTTGATTGAGAAGTAAATTTGTTTGATTTAGCTCAAGAGCCTAGAGGATCAAAGTTGGATAAGGGAAAGGAAAAAGTGATCAAGAGCCGTCAGAATCGCTCGCAACTTCCGAGGTAAGTTTTAAGTGATTAAATGTTGAGTAAATTCAACTATAATAGGATATAATGAGTTGATTTAATAAGATATGATGTGGCCATGATATGTCTTAAACTCAAATGGTAAGTTCCTAAGTGTTTGGACTTGGAAATTTAAGAGCAAATTGTAATAATTTGCTCAAGACAGCAGCAGTAATGTGATTTTAGAAAATCACTATAAATGTTTGGTGTGGAATTATAGGCTGAATAAAATATGAAATCAAAGCTTAATTAGTCTAGTTTCTTATAAAAGAGACCATGTAAGCAAAGAAATTTCCTATAAAGAGATATTTAAAGTTGTGTGAGACGGTGTCAGAATGACTCCGAAATCCCCTGTTCGGTTTTAAGAAAATCACTATAATTTGTAAAAAAATGGTTACAAGATACAATTTATATGCTTAGACTCCTTAATGAGTCTAGTTTCAAATGAAATCAAATAGAACATACTTCAAATTCTGTACGATGAGAATTTTGATTCGTAGTGAAGACTGGTCAGGTTAGTCAAACAGTGAAATAGGGGAAACTTTAAGAAAAATCTGGTATTGATTGGCCAAACCTAAAATTCTGAAAAATTTATGGATGGAAGATATACGAGTCTATATTCAGGGAAAATTAACGGCAAGTGATTTGGAGCCTTGTAGCTCCGGTTATAAATAATTTAGTGACCATTGCTCAGGAAAACAGCTCGTAGCGAATATGTGATTTTGTTGTAAACATGGATAAAACTTGTTTTAGCTGCTCATAAGCTATTGATTAAACCCATACTTGAATTCTAATTCGTGATATTTTAAAATGATATATGAGTGTTGGATGGATCTTTGATATTAAAATTTGTGAGATTGTAAGTTTATGAGTATTCGAATATGGAATGATAGTATGGCGTGAAATTGAATTATTCATTGGAAAATGATTGATGTAGATTCGGCCAAGACCAAGTCTGTACATGATAGTATATGTGGTATGTGAAGTATATTTGAATAATTGTGATGTGAATACATGAAAATTTATATTTTGATTTAAGATTCTACGTGATGAATGTGAAAGTGTATATATATGTGATAAGGCCTAATGGCCGATGTGATGAATGTGAAAGCGTGTATATATGTGATAAGGCCTAATGGCCGATGTGATGAATGTGAAAGCGTGTATATATGTGATAAGGCCTAATGGCCGATGTGATGAATGTGAAAGTGTATATATGTGATAAGGCCTAATGGCCAATGTGATGAATGTGAAAGTGTATATATGCGATAGGGCCGAGTGGCCAACGTGATGGATGTGAAAGTGTATAAATGTGATAAGTCCCGAAGGGCATTTGTGTCATACTATATCCGGTTAAAACCCCGCAGCTTTATGCGAGAATATTATTATTGATTAATGATCAGAGGCTTCGTGCTCGTACTATATCCGAGCTCTAATGACCCGATGACTACGTGTGGAGATTTTGTCCGGTAAGCCCGAACTAAAGGTTTTGGTGAAGATTCAAGTAAAGCGTAAGATTATGCGACTTCACAGTGACAATTAGTAATAAATACGTTCAATGCGTTAAGTTGGTCAGGTATGTATTTGAGATTATATTTAAGTTTGATTTAGACTAAATCACAAGGTCGTTATGTGATGCACATGTGAGTAAAGCAATAAGACGTTCTATGATTATTGTGCATTTGGTCAATGTGGGAAGTCAGGTAAAAATATGTAATGTACCTATGATCATAAGAGGTCACCATCAAGTGAGAATTTATCTGCCTATTACATATGATGAGACGTGCATATTCGGAAAAGGGGATGGTATGCCCGAAGGAAGAGTGAAATAAAAATACGAACAACTATGTTATAATTTGGTTGTTATCTGTTGACACTGCTTAAAACTTACTAAGCATTGTAATGCTTACTCCGTTTACTTTGTTTCCTCTGTTTTATAGATCTCATTTGGAAGCTACAGGCTCGGGGATCGTCAACAACTAGTCACACTATCACTACCCATTGTTTGGTACTGCTACGTTTTGGAATATCTTATGGCATGTATAGAATAGACTAGTAGTGAGAGGATATTTTGGTCAATGTATAGGACTACCCTTTTGTTGTAGGTCATGTACCTTTCGGTTTTGTGTAAATTTAGATAGCCATGCGAAAATGGCTTAAGTATACTTGATCATAGCATTATAATCGTTTTGTATGTCGTCCGTCGAGAGGTATGGAAATGTTGGTAACAGTTAGTCATGGGAATGGTTATTCATGATCACCTTTCGTATATATATGACAAACTCTAGTTGATCCATGGAGGATCATGAAAGAGGTAAAGTTTACCTTAAAAATAGATGCTGGCAGCAGCAGTGATGTGGATGTGAAAAATCTCTAAAAATAGTAGGAATGGAATTAAATAGCGAATGAATTATACCGAACCTTGATGAATCCATTTTCATAGGAAAGTAACGAAATGATCATATGAACAGTATGTTAAGAGATATTTAAGTTTTCGTGAGACAGGGCGAAACGGTTTCGGATTCCTGTTCCGACTTTGGAAATTCATTATAAATTAACCAGAGATAATTAGAAGTCATGCCATATATGTACAGAATCCTTTTTGAGTCTAGTTTCCTTAGAAGCAAGCGGCATAAGCATTGAAGCCCTGTACAAGGAGTTATCTAAGTCGCATTGCAGGAAGGTCAGTGTAGTCGAACCCTGTAACAGGGGAGATTTTAACTAATAAACTGTACTAATTGGCCTGACCGAAAATTCTAGAAAAAAATTTGTAGATGCATATATGAGTCTAGTTTCAGGGAAAAATCACAAAACTGATTTTCGAATTGTGGAACTCAAGATATTATTTTTAAGGTGATGTGACGCAGCTTAGCCAACCGCCTGGAAATTTTTAAAAGTGGATCGTAAGTAAATGGATTAAGCCCGTTAACCCCTCGTGTCCGACTCCGGCGACGGTCTCGGGTATGGGGTGTTACATGCATCGCACTGCATTACTGGATGTACCTGCATAGAACGAAATAATCCATCAATCTTTTTATTCAAAAGTTCTACCTAATTTGAAAGCATAGTAACTGAGTCGACGTTAAAAACGCCGGTTGCTTTTGTTGGCTTTGTCCTCATAACTTGCCACTGATAATTATTCAGTGACATCTCTTCTATGAACTCATAAGCCTCTTCAGGTTTCTTATTATTGATGGTTCCACCAGTAGCTGGGTCGATCATTTTTCTAGTTGAGGGATTCAAACCGTTGTAGAAAGTTTGAACCTGTAACCAAAGAGGTAGCCCATGGTGAGGGCACCTTCTCAATAAATCTTTGTATCTCTCCCATGCATCATAAAGTGTTTCTAAATCCATCTGCACAAAAGAAAAGATATCATTCCTCAACTTTGTCGTTTTAGCTGGCGGAAAATATTTAAACAAAAAATTTTCGGTCATTTGTTCCCAAATAGTGATTGACCCTCATGGTAACGAGTTCAACCACTGTTTAGCCTTATTTCATAATGAAAAGGGAAATAACCAAAGGCAAATAGCATCGTCAGAAATGCCATTGATCTTAAAGGTGTCGCAGAATTCTAAAAAATTTGCTAAATGAGTGTTTGGATCATCGTCCTACAAACCATCAAACTGAACAAACTGTTGTATCATTTGAATCGTGTTAGGTTTCAGTTCAAAATTATTTGCAGCAACATTAGGTCTAACTATACTCGATTTAGCTCCTGTTAAATTGAGCTTAGCATAGTCGTACATAGTACGAGGAGCAGGATTCTGATTCACTGGATTTGCGGCAACCACAGGAGGCAGCGGATTATTTTGATTTTTAGCCATCTCCTCGGTGTTATTGGTATCGTCCTCGTGCTCTTCCTCTATATATAGTAGACTTCGCCTTATCTCTCTACGATTTCTATGAGCTGTACTTTTAATTTCGCTGTCAAAAAGTAGAGGTCCTGTCGAGTTTCTTCTAGTCATAAACTATAAAAACCTGCCAGAAGCAAATAAAAGAAAAATTAGTAATAAAAACAAAATTAAATTGCAATAAAAATAAAAATGTCTAAAATAATAAAATTAAGTATTCCTAATATCTTAGTCCCCGGCAACGGTGCCAAAAACTTGATGATCGCTAAACTAACTAAAAATTCGACTAAGGCAAGCGCACCTATCGAACACTGGTATAGTTATGGTGATACCCACAAGGACTAAAAGTACTAGTAATTACTATCTTTTTATTATCTAGCCTAAGAATTAAAGGGACGTTTTTAAACTAAGATTAACTATCTAATTAACTAAGAACACGATAGAGATTAAAGTTGGAAAATATTTTTGGAAAACCGATGGAGAAGACAATACCCAAGGAAGAATCCGCCTAGACTTCACTTATTACTTCTGAATTAGACGATTTATTCGCTTGACTTAATCCGTAGGAATCCCTAGCTTATGTTAATATCTCTTTCAATACTAAAAGCAACTGACTCTAGGTTGATTAATAGAAATCTCTTCCTAATTAAAACCCCTATTGTCGTATTATCTCGATCTATAGACTCCCTTATTAGATTTGACTCTAATCCGGCAGATTTATGTTGTCCTATCTCTAAGATTACATGCAACTCCGCTTAATTATGGAAGATCTACTCTTAAACGGGGACTTTTGCTCCACTGAATAAGCACATCAAAACCTGAATTAATATCCTAGAATATTAAAACAAGGATTAAAACTCATAATTAAGAATAAGAACAAGTGTTTATCATATGATTCAAATAGTAATAAGATCTGTCTTAGGTTTCATCTCCCTTAGGTATTTAGGGAGTTTAGTTCATAACAATTAGGAAAAACATCTCAAAATTGGGAAAATAGCAAAACATAAAGAAACCCAAAGAACTTTTAAGGAAATCAAATGGAGATCTTCAAGCTTGAAGTAGATCCTACTTCCGAGCTAATTTCGTTGGCTGTCTTTGAGTATTTTCTGCCTTCTACTCTCTGTGTCCCCTTTTGATCCTCTTCTCTTGTGTTTAAATAGACTTTGGAATGCCCAAAATAGCTCAAAATTAGCCTTTTTCGAGTAGAATTAAAATAGGTCTCGACAGGGACACAGCCATGTGGCACGCTCGTGTGGTGGTGCTCAAGCCGTGTCCAATTCTGATATAGTTTTAAGTCAACAGGGCCATTACACATGGGCTTGTAGTCTGACCGTGTGTCTAACACGAGCATGTGGATTTCCCGTGTGGAAGTGACTGGGCCGTGTGCAGCACTAAAATAAACCTATTTTGTCCGTTTTTGGCATTTTTCTTGCACTTTTCTCTTTCCTATGCTCATCTGGGTATAAAACATGAAATTTAAAGGATTAGGAGCATCAAATTCACTAAATCTTATGATAAATCATCCAAAAATATGCCAAGTATGGGATTAAAATATGTTACTTTTGAGGTTTATCAGTTGCCTAACTATGTTTCATTATTTGAATTGTTGAATTTTATTTTGTTTTTAAAAATAAACAAAAAATAAAATATATATATCAAAAAATATTTGATTGAGGTTGAATAATTAGTTTCATATTATGTTGAAAAGCTCATTTCCATTTGTGAGTATTCTTACTAATGTAGTTTCTTTTAATTCAACAACTGAATTTTTTTCTAGTTTGGTAATTTATCAACTCGATCTCGATTGTAACCAATTCTTTTGGCCTTTTCCATACCCTTAACCTAATCCCTATTCCAACCTTCTAAAGACCTCTTGATTGGTTGTCATCTCATTCTGTAGTAGTGGAGATTTGATTTTTAAGCAAGTTTATAGTAATGGCATTTCTTGTTCAACTCTTGAATGCACAATAGTTGAACCTTAAACACTTTGAGTGCTTGAGTGAATCTTAGTGAGGATGTCAATTCTTATTGATTTTGAATTTAAGGTAATTATTTAAATAAGGGGAGACACCTACATTTTTGTGCTTTAAAAAATTAGGCTTGGATTACTTGAATCTTTAGCTTTCTTTTGGTTGAATTTCCAATGCATGATTGTTTGCTAATTATCTTGAAACATTATTGATGAAAATGACAAATTGAGAAAAGTTAATTTGAATGTGGATTGAGGATTTTGCTTGAGGACAACCAGATGCTTAAGTGTGGGGATATTTGATAAATGCCAAAAGTAACATGTTTTAGCCTCATTCTTAATGTGTTTTTGGATGATTATTCGATTTAAAATGGTTAATTTTATAATTTTAACCCTTTAAATTCGTGTTTCAATACTTAAGAGAGCATTTCAAAGTAAAAGGAGCGGAAAACGTGCAAAAATCAAAGCAAATTTCAGGAGCCACACGGGTTGATCCATTCCACACGAACTGGATAGACAGCTATGTGATCCATATGGGCTGCCACACGACCATGTGCCAGATCGTGTGGAAATCACAAACTGTATCCCAAAAACGCGAGAAAACACAATTTTTTAGGTTTTTCGGGTATTTTAAAACCTATATATTACAAAGATAATAAGATAGGAATAAGTCGTCAGAGAATATTGAAAAAAAACAACTCAGAAAACACCATTGAAGCCGACTTTGAAGCAAATTTCCATCAAGATTGAAGATCTCCTTTTGATTTCTTTTGAAGTTTATTATGGGTTTTATTATTTCTTGTGGTTATACTATCTTTGAGATGTTTTTATTTGTAATTATAAACTAATTTTCTAAATACCTAAGGAGATAAACCCTAAGATAGATTCTGTTATTTGATTTCTATTTTTATGCAATAAATAATTGGATCTTGTTCTCAATTATGTGTGCTTAATTCTTATTTTAATATTTCTAGACTATTGATCTATGTTTGATGTGCTTAAATTAGAGGAGTAATATACCTTGTTTAAGAGTAAATCTAGAAGAATTGAGTGGAGTTACATGCAATCCTTGAAATAGGACAATATAAATCTATCGGATTAGAGTTAAATCTAATAAGGGGATCCATAGATCGAATTAATGAGATAATAGGGGTTTTAATTAAAAAGAAATTTTAATAAGGGTTTTAATAAGGGATCCATAGTCAGTTGTTTTAGTCTTGAAGAGATATATTAGCATAATTTAGAAATTTTTACGAATCAAGATACTAAGTGAAGAAATTGTGTAATTTAAATTAATAATGGCAGATATAGTCTAAATGAATTTTTTCTTGGACATTGTTTCACTTCTTGGTTGTTTACTCGATTATTCCCATATTCTTTAGTTACTTTAATTAGTTAATTTTAATTTTTAATTAATCTCTAATTTATCAATTTAATTAAAAATACGATAATTATTAATACTTCTAGTCTTCGTGAAAAATATGTTTGTGCTCATCATAATTATACCACTAATTGATAAGTACACTTACATTTATCAAATTTTTAATTGGTTTACTATTGTAATCACTTTTATCACTAATCTTTAATCGAATAACTTTTTTCCCGTATTACTTTAGCAAAAGCTCTAAACGCTAGTACGACAAGTATTAGCAGGAGACAATTATTTTAATAAACATAAACTTCAATTATAAGGAATTATGAAAAATTCAACAATTCAGTTTCCGGAAACAAAATCAACCAAATCTAAACTCCCAGCCAAAACGTTACATGAAAATTTCGAAACCTAGGGGAGAGGGAATTTGAATCTGTTGCTGCTTCAATCAGAAAGAGAGCCTTTCTAACGGCATCTGCAAATTGAAGGTGACATGAGACCCTGCATAATACCACAAGAACCAAAAACAAAAACGAAAACAAAAGTTAAATATTGCGAACTCCTCCAAAGCAAGTTTGGGAACTACATACATGGTCAAAACTCAAAACAGTCACGGTGGACGAATGAAACCAATACTCCCCATATAACATTTTAACGATTCTAGCTGCGACACGATAAAGGAATGTTTAAAAGGGTTCCTCTGGATGCGTTTTTGCAGGAAAGAAACAAGGAGAATGCAACAAAATAAAGGCTCCGATGTAATCTGTAACCTTTTTTGCTGCAAGATAATGTGCATGGTACAAGTTCAACTATACATGTACATGGTTTTGGCATCTCGCCAAGCTACTGCAACCACCAGCACTAAGATAAAACTTAGAAAGAGCATACGACTAACATGAAACTCAAACCAAGTTATACATAAGCTTAGAAGCCGATCTAATAAAGTTTAACTCCGCAATCTTTTTCTTTGACTACTGTCCTCAGGATTTCCCTGCAAGTCACGAGAAGAACAACATATAAGACAAAAACAAGAAGATATATATTTATAGAACTCAGCCTGCCACGACATCCTCTCAGCATTCCCAAAAGCAAGGGAATAAGAATGTTAAAAACATGTCTATAATTGCAGGAAACAAGAACCACTACATGCACTTATAATCTTGATGTATAACTCAAAATTCTGTATTCCTGAATTCGAACAAGCCACAGATGAACTTGTCTCCCCTTCATACAACCGACTGAACTCTCACAATTTAATGTCAAAATATATAAAACAGAAGTTTTCTGTCCATGTTCACATCTAAATATTATCAGAAATCAATTCCAGAACAATTTTGCTCTCCAAACATTAACACACAAATTGCTTTTCAGACTGAATGGAATTGAATAAGATGATGAAATAACATGAATGGTCTATTAAAGATAATATTGGAATGGCAATGCAATTTGGAGGCAAAAATAAAAATACATACCCCATCATACCGTACAAAATCTTCAGGGGGAACCACACTAGACTCTGACCTGCATTTAGCATGCACTATGGGACCTAACTGCGATCTATCAATGCCTTCAACTGACCCACTGGGTGCATTCATGTAGACAGCCCCCCTATACATCCACTCCTCTGTTTCATCACTATAAAAATCATCGAAGGGTTCACCACATAATGCACATAAGTTCTGATCTTCATCAGCAGGAACTGCCAATTCTTCATCATCTTTCTTTTCTACAATGTCCTCAGTGGGTAAAAACCCAGGAACTGCATCAGTTCCCAGAGCTTCCGCACCACTAAGCCACATACTAGCACTTACAAACCACTTCCGAGAAGGTTTCTGCTTACGGTTCTTAGACATCCGGTTTCTTGTCACATGCCAATCCATGTGAGTACTATGCTCCTCTTGGAACTTGAACCGAAGGCCACATGTTGTGCACTGCCTTGGAAGATCAGCATATAAAGCACTTATAGCAGACTCATGTCGCACTTTGAGGAGGTCTGCATCAAACTCAAGTCCCACAGAATCCTACAAAATAGATTGCTTCATTGTGATACAATCTTATTGGACAGGAAATACAAATAGATATAACTACAGAAGAACATCATCGAGATAAGTACCTGTATTGGAGTTGGTTTTGTCAATGAAATCAAACCTTGAGCCATGAGGGAACTAATCAAACCAGTGAATGGACCGCCCTGAGGTTGGTTAGGGAGCAGTGGACCAGCATTTTGGGTGGCAGGCATCATTTGAGATGCCGGACGAGGACCAGGAGGGAGAGGTGGAATGGCTCCCCCCTGCAAATGCAATGAGCCAGTTGGCATATTTGGGATTGATAAAGGAGGTTGTGCAACAGGTACTGGATTAGATGGGACCATACTGATGCCAGCACCATGCATTTGGGGAGAGTAGCCATGATTCATGGATGGTGCCAATAAGCGAGGTGGTAAAGGTCCTGTTGCAGATGAAAGAAAACTATCTCGAGCCTCATGAGGGGTAAAGTGTAGCTGCAAAGATCCATGCAACGAATTTCGCTGTCGCAATGCAGGGCGTTGTCCAGGCAATTGTGGCACCGTTGTCAAACTTTGCTCCTTGCTTTCAAAATTATCAAATTGTTCAGGCATATATGGATGTTTGTTTTGACCCTGATTCATGGCAGCATTGATAGGATTCAAAGAATCAAAGTGACTCCTACCATGCTGCTGCAGTGAATAGTTAGTGTGTGCAGTTGGCGGCTGAGATTTGAGAACATTTACTGGAGGCCATGCCCCAGCAGTCAAAGGTAACATGGCTGGTTGAGCTCCAACAGTAACAGTGTCAAGGCTAGAAGAACCAGATCTTGGAACAAGAGCTGGAGGCCTAACAAATTGTGAACCACCCTCAGGCAATTTCTCAATAAGGGGGACATTTTTGTCACCACCTAACGAGGATATACCACTAGCTGAAAAGGGTGTCCGGAAATCCCTTCCTCTTCCTTTGGCATGAAGCTGGTGTGATGACTGGGAAAAAGGATATGAGTTACTCCAAGCATCCTGAGGATAGCGCGGACGTTGAATCTGATTTAATCCATGACCAGACTGCAGAAAACATAATGAAATGGAAAAGTCAACCAACTATACAAGTTTTAAATACATAAGATAGACGCCGCTTAATAAAGAAAACAGTGTCCTGGAATCCAGAATGGACTGGACAACAGAGAAATAAAAAGCATAGAAATTTGAACAGGCTGCAGCAGTACACAAAACCTCATGATTTATAAGATTTTATTGTTGAATCAACTACAAAAAATTAAGCTAGGGGTTGGGTATAGCAAATATCAACAGTGATGGAAACTAGAAACATCCACCAGTCTACATAAGTAGAAAAAAGGGGGGGGCAAGGAAGCAAACTTCTCCTAGTACAAATATAACTTGAGTTGAACTAATACTAAAGAGGATGCTTGAACAACAAAGGGATCAGATAAAAGTTGAACTAGCATACACTCAGTGAAGGGACTGTATCTTCAGGAATTGTTGAAGATTCATCAAGTGCCAGCTGAGTTTGATTAGAGCGACTGCTCCTATTAGATTCTAATCCAGCAGGCCTTGCTCCAATGCTTCCAAAAGTGGAAACAGATGACACTGAAAATTCATTGCTCCTTCGGTCTGCTAATGTCGGGCTCATATCTTCCCAATCAAACTCTTCCTCTTCAGTATTCTGCCATGATCTTGGAGTCACCTTATTGCCCATGCCATTTAAATCCAGCCGCTCAACTTGTACAGGCTTGCTGTTAGACATTCCTTGTCCTCTATCATTACCATATGCATCTATTAAAGCTCTGAGTGTTTGGCGCTCATTTCCATTACTAAGCTTGTATGCATTTAAAGAACTTTCAGAACAATTACGGTAATCGCCATAAAAGTGCTTCCTTGGCCACTCCCTTGTTTCTTCATCTCTGATGGTTCCTCTTCCACGTCCAAAATCAAAGACAGGAGGACGAGATGGAGAGGCTACCTCTGCAAACCTTCTAGGAGAATCATCTGATGGAAGATCATCAATTTCTGATGATAAAAGTCTATCAGATCCAATCCTTGATGGTGAGAAGGGTCTTGAAACTCTGGAAGCTGAAGAAAGTTGTGATTTATTAGCCCCAATTGCAAGAGAAGTACGGCCAACATTTCCAGTTGAGCTCAATCTTTGCACACCAACATGTGAGGATGGAACCTCAGTGTGATCAGAATCAAATTCATCATATGCAATGGTATGTTTTTGACCATACAATTTTTGACCAGCAGACATGCCTCTTACATGCTGCGTATTCTGCAATGATTGAAAACATTTCACAATTCAGATGCCATTCTGAACAAAGCAGGCATGAATACATGCATGCAATCATACATGACAAATAGATGTTTTAAAAAGATTTCTCAACATGTTTATCAGTCAGGGAAGCTAAAAATCCTAATCACTAGCAAAAAAGCATGCAGTTCATGTCAAACATTCTAAAGAAAATTTAACAAGAAAAAGAAGCACAAGGCTCAACACAAAGTTGGAAAGGAAAAGGAAGGGGAACAGAAAAGAAAAGTCTTTTAGTCACCAAAAACATTCAAGTACAGCGTAAACAACATAAACCTTCCCCACTGTATTCCAAAAAAATCAGAATAATAAGTTAATAACCTGGTTGTACCAGTAGAGTTTGGTTTTCTATTTGCAAATTTCTTAAAGTAATTTCACTTGATACAAGCCCGTGTTAAGCTCTGATCTCATAATGATGCTCCAAGTAATTTCACCAAATAACTTAACCGAAAGAAATCCTAATATATCAATTGTCATTAACATTCTGGCAACACTACCCCTCAATCCAGCCTATCCCTGGTGATCAAAATCCAATTCAGCTTGCAACTGTCCTTCAGTACCAAAAGCAATTCTGTCCAGAAGGATCTATAACTGCTAGCAACATCTGATTCAAACAAATTCTCAAAAGAACATGATTTGCGATGATATCCTAAATAGTGAATGTGCATAAGACTACAGAACAGAGCATTTATTCCAATGAAATAGAAGATGTGAAGAACAGAGTTTTCCATTAGAAAGCTTACACTATCTGCACCTGACTGTTGTTCCAACTGCCGCAAGTACTTAGGATTAACATGTATGCCATGTGTTGGACGAGGTGATTCAGAAGACTGCAAGGAAGTTACTCCAGAAGATTGTTGGTTCCCCGTTTGAGAAAATTGCAATTGCATCTCGATTTTACGTAGCACAGAAGGCGGAAAAACTGTTGACCATGTGCCAAATAGATGTCGCATTGCAGGATGCAAGTTAGGATTAACTTGCCTGTATGCCTCACAAAATACCTAAGAATGAAAAATAAAATAAAATAAGATAACCTATATCAAGCTAATAGCAAAGAAAAGAACTTCATCAAAAAGATTGACAATGACTCACCTCTGGCAAACGGGAAGAGAAATATCTAACATATTCTCGGCCAATATTTTTTACAATGCTATCTAATAGATATAACGAAGGAAGTTTTTGCTCTACTGGAACCTGAAAGCAATAAATTTGAAATTAAAATTTTAAATGTTCAAATTACTTGGCAGGTACAACGGAAAACCTAATTTTAACTAACCTCAATAATTCGTGCGCAAATAGCATCGGCAATGCCTTCGCCGTGCTCTCGCTGTTCACCGGCAATGATCGTGAGATCAGTAATTATGGGCTTCGAATTGAAAGTTAGTTCCGATAACACAACCTCGTAAAGCTGAACAATCTCCTCCGTAGTCGGCGTTGCCCCATCATCATCAGCAATACCGCCGGAAACCCTGAGCTCATCTTCCCGTTGCTTCAATAAAGCCTTGAACCGTTCCGATATCGACGGTAGTTGCTTTTGGGCTAGTTCATTGGATATGGCCATGCTGCTATTGCTACTGTTGCTATTGGTTTAGGAAAAAGATGAAAATTTTCTAGGGTTTTCTCAGGAAAGTAGGATTTTCTCTGATTCCATACATGTATCAGAGAAAAAGTAGCCGAAACGGTAAAGGTATTAGGGCTTGCGGCCCATCGTGAATCGATGCTGATTAAATTAGGGTTTTTGTTGCCAGCATCGAACAATAAACAGATGCTGTTTTAGTGTGTTACAAACACGAGAGTCTGGTACTTTTCGTTTGCCCTTTTTTTCTTTTTTTTTTTTTCGCTGAGACGAGGGAAGATAATAATTATTAAAAAAGAAAAAAAAAAGGACTTCCTAGATTTGGTTTAATCCACGGTTGAAATAAAATGAAGTTTTTTATGGTAAATATGGGGCCCACAAGATTTCCATTGACGTGGAGGCTTTTAAGAAGCTTAGATACTCTGATTATCCGTGAGCAGGGATACAGAGAATAATGCTAAATCTAAAGGTCAAGTAAATCCGACGGTTATCATCGCTTGAAAACTTTTCTTTTTAAAGTTTTTTACAGTTACAAATGGAATACAATAATAAGCTGGAGTGAGTAATTATAACCTAGAATCAAACTATTATAAAATGTAATAAGTGAAGAATTAAAATACTAAAAGGAATTCGGACAAAATTCATACATCACTTACACATAAAATTGAAGACTTATACATTATAATTACATATAATGAAATTAAAATCTAAATGTTTAAAGACTTAAAGTATCTACCTTAATCAATACCAAGACATCGTTACGTTATTACTTAAAACATATCAATCTTATACTCAATACAATAATATAAAAGCATACATTGTTGAAATTTTTTTAATAAGTAACATGGGTAAAGATTATCCAACTCCAAGAATAAAAATCGGAATTATTGTCAATTCAAGAATCAGCACAAGTTGTATACGACTCACCTACTATTCAATTCACATTTTATTTAAATTTTTATTATTTGCTTTGTTCTTTATATTTCAGTTTTTTTAAAAAAAGTTAAATTATAAATCAAATGAATAGAAAAGAATAGAAATGATAAAGTTAAAAATTTTTAGAAATAAATATGTTTTTCACTAAATATAAATATAATTTGAAAATTAATTTAAGTTTTCTAAATTATCATTTATTGAAAAGTTTGAAAATAGAATTAAATTAATTGATCATTGTGAATCTGTTGAATATAGAAATTAAATATATTTTCTCATAAATTCTTTTACAATAAGTAATCATGACTTCAACGGTATTAGGTTTGAGTGATAAAATTATTTAATTGAAATTTTAATTTATCTCGTTAAATTAATTTATTAATAATATTTATTTTAAGAAATAAAAACATGTATTGGATTGGACTAAACTCAATATACTGAAACTTTAATTAATCTAAAGAAGTAGTTTTAAACTAAATTTTTTTGTTGATTAAGAAATATAAAACTCCTAATTAATTTAAAATCTTCAAATATCCAAAATTCAGAATAAATAAACAATAAAATAATAAAACATAGTAAATATAATTGAGCTCATATATAATAAAATTTAAGCCTAAAAATTGAATCCAATATGATTTAAACTCAAATTAAAAGCCTAAAATTCATAATTTTCGTAATAATCCCGTCCAAAAATTCTGCTCATGCATTCACTAAAACGGTCATAACTTGAGCTCCTAAACTCGAAATTGAGTGATTCAAAGTACATTGTGAAGCTATGAGATAGATCTTCAAATGCTATGAAGATATCTCAACCTAGAAATTCCTGAATTTCATCCAAAAAGTTGTCGCAAGTAGGCTAATTTTCCAAACTTAGAAAATTGACAGCTTCAGTGAATTGAATTTAATAAATTTCACCCCATGTGTGCATGTACCATTCCCCATTTTCTCGAAAAATTTCGTCCTAGAATCTTGTCTTTGGTTGAATAAGAAAGAATCTTTATTATAGATGGAATAGGTTAATTGAGCTCCTGTTAAAAGATCAACAAATTCCTCAAATAAAGAAATAAGTCCACTAGACAAATTCAAGTTAAAGTTAGTGAAAATATAATCACTCCTCTTTGTTGTATAGGTTCTTTCTTCCTTCTCTTTTTCAATGTGAATTGAAGTATTTAATTTTACCTCAAATTTTTACTCACCAAAGTTGGACCATCAAATTGACTTTTATCATTCAAGGTCTTTTTTCTCTGTCCTTTTGCATGAATCATCCTTATTTTCCTTTAACCTCTCACAAAAATTTTGAACATTGAATACATTAAAATATAACTTTTTAGAAGGATAATAAAGGTCTAACTCATCCAAATTCATGGGCTCTAGAAAACAATTCCCACTAGCAACTTTTTATGGTTCACAAAGTGCACCATCACTATCATCATGGTTTTCACTATTACTATCAACGTCTTTGACACCAATTTTGAAAAAAGATTCAATGCTAGATTTAAACTTAACAATAGGCACAAAATCACACTTATTGTCTTTACAAATGATGTCACTCAAAGTTTCTAACTCATTCATTATTGGAAAATCGGGTTTGGAAAACGCAACAGAAAACAAATTTAGGGAAAAACGGAGTTTAAAAAAATCCAAAACAAGAACTTGGTTGTGATATCTACAGTAATAAACACTTAATCAAAATTGTACTTTTTTTACTCGTCTAGGATAAATGCTTTGACCGAGTAATCTTCTCCGCTATCCTCAAGCTCATGTCTACCAAGTGTGGGCTCGCTTCGAATTAGAAAAGTTTTCACAAAAATTACCGATGAGGTAATTTAATAATTTATCTAAAATTTTGGGAAAATTTGTAAATAAGAAAAATATATCTAGAAATTTTTGAAATAATTTCTTCAAAGAATTTTATTTCTACAACTTTCTCTTGAATTCAAACGTGTAAATAATGACCGAAAGCTCTCTTTATATAGGGAGAGTTTAGAGAGTTCAACTATAATTAAACTTAATCATTTTAATATTAAATTAATATAATATTTATTAAGATAAATATTAGATTAAATTTAATATTAAATCTTATTAAAATTAATATCCCAAAAATCAAGGGTTAATAGAATCGGGTTTGTCAATCGAGAGAGACTGGTCATGCCTTAATTTTTGAAATTTATCTATGCATTTTTAGGAAATAAATGAGGTATTGGTTTATTGGTTAAGTGTTAGTGAAATGTTCCTTGAAACCCAAGTTCAAATCTCTTCTCTCTCACCATTTTTATTATTTTGCAAATTTTGCCTTAAACTCTAGTATGCGACATGCATTGTTCTTTTAAAATAAATATTTTCAAATTATATCAAAAATGAGTTATTGATTTGATGGTTAAACATTAGTGAATTTATCCTTGAGGTCCTAACTTCAATTCCCTTCTCATGCAAATAATTTAATTTTTTGACAAAAACCTCTTATTTTAATGTGTGAGCCATCCAAGCCTAGTTAACCTTGGTATAAATATTAATTTTTTACTAATAATCAGCCTTTAATCCTCCTCCTCATTGCCCTAGCCGTTCATCTCCTCCTCCCATTCTCTTTGATTTTAATTATTTTTCCTTTCCTCCATTGTTGTTGTCACCTACACCTAGTTTTACTATCTCTTTCTTTTTCTTTTTCTTTTTCTTTTTGCCACAAGATTTGTTAACATCTTTTCCACCATACTGCTGTCATTTTTCCTCATTAAAATCAGCCCCAAGTACTCCAAGATCGATCCCAAACATTGCCAAGAAAGTGTTATTGTCGTTTCTCTCGACTAGCTTGGGCAAGGTCTCTTCTCTCTTCAATTTCTTAATTAATCTTGTCCATTAAAAACATAAATTTCCAGATCTGGAATTTGGTCGATTTGAAATTATTTCAAAGGTATATTTCCATATTTTAATGAAATCTCAAACCGTTTTAAAATTTAGCCCCAATTTTGGCTACTGTGGGTGGTGGTGCGTGCACCTATGGGCAAGAAAATAGGCTGTTTTGTTTCTTGGTTCTTGCCTATATTTGTCCAGCATTAATTTGAGTTCTTTAACCCTCCTAATCAGATTTTAAACCCATTTCAATTAATGAAAAAAATGTTCTTGATCGATTGGCCAATAAGGATCCCACAAATCGTGAAGCGTAAGTGCAATTAAGGGTAACTAGTTTGTTATTTCGACATAGTTGTTGGGTAAATGCTATGAATTGATTAAATGAAGGAATTTAATTATTAATTAGCTACTATTTTTTAAATATATTATTGAATTAGGTGCTGACCCAAACACTCCAAATCATCCGTAAAGGCGAAGAACGATTATACGTACGGTTTGCATCGGTACAATGTAAGGAATCTAACTAGTTTGGATTGAAAAATAGTTATAATTTCAATGATTGGTTTGAATTCGTAAGTGGGTGTTTGGGGGCTGGTTTAATGGTAAATTGATTGAATTTATACTGAATTTTGGTTTAAGTTCGTTTAAGGAATCATTAAGAAAAATTAGAAGATTCGCTAGTGTGCTGCGATGAAGCGAAAAATAAGGTTTGGGTCCTAAACTCATAAAATTGTTTGAAAATATTAAATATCATGTTATTTTTGATAAATTAGTTTGCTGATTGGATTCGATTAATAGCCAAATTATTAATTTTGTGAGTGGCCGAACTAGGTATGTTGAGAGCCTTAAAAGATTGACATGTTGGCAAAAAACCTAGTTTGATAGTATGGATGTTTGATTGAGTTTATAATTACATATTTGAGTTATGAGATATTAGAATGTTTGACTGAACTATATAATTTGTTGAGATATTAAGCTTATGTATGATTTAAATGCATGAGATATTTGTTATATTGTGTCTGAAAAGGGTGCTATTTATGCACAATTAAAATCCGTAAAGTATGTGAAATTGAACGATATTGATTGATACCAACACAATGGTAATTTGAAAGATTGAAACATTGTTTCCATTTACTGAAAGTATATGATTATTGAGGACATGCTGAGCATGTCAAATGAATGTGAAAAGTATTGAGATATGATTATGTATGAGATTTTGTAACATGTTGCATATACATTGGGTTGAGATTTTATGGTTGACGAAGAAGTTTCATGGAGTATCGGGGGCATATTAAGTCCGCATATTAAGTCCGCATTATTCGTAGTTCGTGACTACACCTAGAGTACCTAGGGGATTGGCGATTTTATCTCATATTATATGTTATTGGCGATTGTATCGCACTATTTGGTATCCGGTAAATTTTCTACATTATTGATTATTCAGTGGTTTTACCACATTGAGCTATGCTCATAATGTTAAGGAGTTTGGTAGATGAGTTCTGGTGAACTCGTGGTGTATAGCGGATGGCATAGGTAGGAACCTTTTTGTATTGCATCATGTGCACATATATTCGAATTTTATTGATTTATGCTACGCATTGTATTTTATTGTATTGAATGGTATCAAAATTAATGATTGTTACTTGAATGAATGATGACCTATGCTCATACACCGTTTGACATCGATATTGATAATGGCTATGTAATGATCTGAAATTTCAACTATGGTTCTGTGTTCTTTTGTTAATGCTAATATGTTTCACTATATTTGATACTTATGTTTTTATCCATTTAAATAATTATTCGACTCACACTGAGCTTTTCATAAGCTCACCCCCAATAGTGTTTAACTTTCAAGTAAACCTCGAAATTAAGACCGGACTCAACATTTAGAGAATCACCTTGGACTTGGATTATTTTTAATAAGTATTAGTCTCTATTAGTTTTGGTTTGTAATTTTTAATTATTTCTGGTCTGTGGCTTGGTAACTTTTCTTTTGGGGATTTTTGCATGCATGGATTACTCAAGCATAATAACTAGATAATGCATGATACCGGGCTTAAGTAAAATTTAATGTTGTTCCCTAGTTTCCACTACATTGCAAAGGAACTGTTTTTGAAA
Source organism: Gossypium arboreum (assembly GCF_025698485.1). Taxonomy (NCBI): domain Eukaryota; kingdom Viridiplantae; phylum Streptophyta; class Magnoliopsida; order Malvales; family Malvaceae; genus Gossypium; species Gossypium arboreum. The sequence goes on along the minus strand of NC_069075.1, from coordinate 14,106,589 downwards.
AACAAATCGATAAAGCAACTAATTTTCCAAAATGACTTGAAAAATGGTTTTCCAGTTGCATTAGTTTAACTTTGAGTTTTTTTTTTTTAAGAAGAGCGACAAGCAAACGGTTTTTCTAAAACAACACTATCAATAATAAAATGAATCCTAAGTATACATGACCTAATGAATGAATGCTTTTAAGCTAACTCAAAGTACAACCACGGTATTCTCTAAAATGAGTTTATTTAAGGTCTTCAAAAGTAACGTAAGTTAGCTTAGCCATTTTAGTGTCTAATGTAGTCTTCTCAATCTAGCCATAACGTTTAGGCCGGGTTTGGGAGGTTACAAAAATAATAGAATATTTGTCTATAAGATAAACATGAAATTAAATTTAATATTAAGATAATCACTATATATTAAATTAATAAAATACTATTAAGATAAGTATTAAATTTAATATTAAAATAATATTATTTTTGGAATAGTTAATCTGAAATCAAATTCTCTGGTAGAGCCTCACTAATAGTGTAATTCTTCCATTGCTCAACCATAGAAGACCCACCGTCACTAACCATTTGTCAGCCACCGGAATCTCGTCGTCGAAGCCCTCGGCACCATGATCTAGTTTGATTTCTGCTGGTTTAGTCTAGGACAGTGACGGCTTGTTCGGTCCGATCCAGCCATCGATTAGATTGTCAGCTCGGTTTCATATACCAAACCCAATTCAATCGGTTTTTGGGTCTTGGTATCGGTTTTGAGCTCTTGAGCCCAATTTACAATCTCAAGTCCAATTTTCAAGTTCAATTACTCATTGAGCTAATTGTTTGACTTAAAAATTAATTTTCAAAAATATCATATTAACTTTAATTAATTTGATTAATTTAATTTTACTTGATCAAAATTAATTTTCCAAAAAATACTTAGATTTTTTGAATTTATGTTTTAAATTAAATTTTCAAGAAAATTCTTTAATCAAATTCTCTAGTTTAACAATTATTACGACCGCCCAATTTAATTCCACATTGAATAAATCAACTCAATTAAATTATTTCCGAAGTTGTAGAATTTGTTTCTAATTCAAATGCAGTCCAATTAAGCTTTTATTGAGCTAGCAGAGAGATTAATCAGATATATATAATTAGGCTTTAGTAACTGCAATTACGTCCAGAAGCATCGTTCTGATAATTCGCAACTCTTAACCTTGGAGTCAGTCCACAAAAAGTACCATAATTGAAAACTCCTTATTGTATACTTTTTTTTAAAGCAATTCATCCAACTGCTTTATCCAACGACCTCGTCAGGTATGTGATACCCTCATATGATATCATTAATTCTTTTGAGTTAAATTCGTTCACTCAATACAATTCTATTTTTTCTCATTGTCACCATTGTGTCTTTTTAATGATTAATATGATCATTGTCAACATATGACTGTGATAAATTACTCGTTCAAGAACAAGCAACCCGTGGCCATGTTCCATATTTATCAATCCAGATAATGCCAATAAGAGGATGTCATTAACTCTTTAATTTAGCTATAAATGCGATTGTTACTAGTCAAGCCATGTCATACACAAGTCATGTACCCAACATATCGACTATCAGCTTGATCATCTTTAGAGTATAATCCTCCACTTATATCAGAGCACATGAGTTACTTGGCATAGTTAGTGACTAACTCAGGATTTAGGTAAATCACACCATGAATGTCACAAGTGATTAATTCACAAACGGATTTAGAATTAATTCATCTTGGGTCCAATCCAATGTATCATTCTACCAATGAATACATCTACGTCTCTACCCGTGGAATCAATTACTCCGATAGCCAAGACTAGTCATCTCTTCAATTGGAATTGTAGACAACATAATATTCTTTTTTAGTATTTGAATCGAATGTTCACTTTGATTCTTTTACGGGATTACATACTTGTTTAGATTATCCACTGAAGTAAGTTGCCTTTCTCGCAACGTAAACATTCTTACAATGCCACTTATCATTAGTTTGAACTTAGACAATCAATGAGCTAATATTTGTTTGTCACAATTTCTCTATGCATGCAAAATATGAAATACAAAAATACAAAAGACATAACAGTGGAATGTGAAATTTATTTATTCATCGTTCAAATGAATAAAAAACAATTACATGTTTACTACAATAAGACACATTTCCCAACATTCATATCATCATCGTTAATGATAGTAGTAGAAGAAGACTCTTCAATAAGCTCTGTGTCATACTTATGTACCTCGACTTGCAAGGATCATATGACTTCTATCATCGAATCAAATATAGAGGACACTGAGTTTGTTTGACATTCAAAGTCCTTTTGGTCCTTTACATCACACCACATGCATTTGCTAGCTCGTTCTCTTTACTCCACCATAAGTTGTTTAAGCTCACAAAGCTTGCTATGTGTTTTGTACCAATGTTGTAATACCCCGAAAATTTTTACAGTAAAATATTATCCGTGATATAGTAAAATAAGGAAATAAAGTGACAAAAAGGGAATTTTTGAGTTATGTCAATATTGGGAAGTATATTATGATATATTAATTCAAGAAAAGACTAAATTGCAAAGATGAGAAAAGTCTTGTTGCACAAGAGTAAATACTCAAAATTTAAGGGATTGAAGTGTAAATATAAAAAAGTTGAAGGACTAATGGTGCAAATATTTTAAGGGTGGAATGATCTAGAAACCAAGAAAAATTGATGAATTAGGACCAAATTGAATAGGTGAAAATTTATGAGGGTCTAAATCACAATTTTACCAAATTAAGTGATGACTCAAGGATGGAATTCTAAAAGATCATGAAGGGCAAAATGGTCAATTAGTAAGAGAGAGAATTCTAGAATGTAATGATTATGTTGATGATATTTTAAATTAATTAATTAGATAAATATTATTTTATTAATATTTTTATGAGATGTTTATTATTATTATATTATTATTTATTTAGTATAAAAGAAAGGAAAGATGAAGAATTAATATCACATTTCCTTTCCCATGCAACCAACGTTGGAAGAGAAGGAAAAGAAAGAAATTTTGTTTTCTTTACAATTTGGTCCTTCCTCCAAAAATTCACCATTTTCACCTAGAAATCAAAAGAATTTCCATAGCTACTAAGAGAGAAAAATGTTAAGGAGGCCATGGGGAGTTAGAATATCAAGTTGAATTCAAGAAATAGAAGCTGGAGGAGAGAGAAAATCAAGTTAAAGATTAGTATCAATAGAACAAGGTAAGTATATCAAGATTTCAATATGTTTTTAAGTTTGTTATTATTGACAAAGCATGGAAATAATGTTATAGTAGAGTTTTCTTACATAAGGTCCTATGTTCTTGATATGTTAGTGAAGAGAAAATAAGAGAAAGTGATGAGAAATGGTGTAGAAAAAGAAAATAAGGGTGTTATAACATGGTAATTAATATCTTGTACTAAAGCAGTTTTGGACAGCAGCAGTAGTCTAACTTTGAAAAATCATCAAAAATTTTAGAAATCTAATTATAGGATGAATAAAATATGAAATTAAATCTTATTAAGTCTAGTTTCTTATAGAAGAAATTATGTAAGCAATAGAATTGTAAATCATGAGATATGATGAATTTTGTGAGACAAGGTCAGAATGATTTCGGGTTCTCCTGTTCTGACTTTATAAAATCATAAAAACTTGGATAGAAATAATTATGGACTTAAATTTATATTTTTAGAATCCTGAATGAGTCTATTTTCAATATAAACAAACATGAACATCATTCGAATTCTGTAAGAGGAGATAATTAATTTTTAGTGAAGAAGGGCTAGAACTGTCAGACAGCAGAACAGGGGTAAATTTAAAGAATAAACTGTACTTATTGGCTAAACCAAAAATTCTGAAAATTTTATGGTAATACGATATATGAGTCTAGTTTAAGGTAAAATTAAAGGATCTTAATTTTGAGTTTTATAGCTCCAGATATAAATAATTTAGTGACTATGATGCAGATAAGCAGCTTGAATATTCATAAAAGTAAATAATAAAAATTATGGATAATGTTACTTACAAGTGTGTTATCTACATTAAGGATGTGGAATGGAGAGGAAGAGGAGGAAAAATATGTATGAATATTAATCTAGCATCGCTAATTTGTATATTTTAGGCTCAGGGACTAAATTGAATAAAAGTAAAACTTTATGGGTAATTTTGTAAAAATGTCAGAAATGACCAAATTGCATGAAATGGATTATTTTATTATTTAAATTAAAAAATTGAATGAAATTATTAATTTAGTTCAAGATCGGGGGAAAACATGTTTTAGGGATTAAACTGAAAAGTGTTGAAATTATGGAAAATTCTGATATTTTATAGAATTCATGAACTGTTATCAATACATATGAGAATAATAGCTGGAAATAAGGATTAAATTGCAATAATTTTATTTTCCCTGACCCTAAGGATGAAATCGTCATTAATTAAAAGTTTAGGGGCAAAATGGTAATTTTACCTAAAGCATTAATTAAATGCATTAGAATATGAAATGAATGAAAATGATGATCAAATTTATTTATAAAGATCCGGATGACTCAAATATGAGACTTGATCGTAGAAAAGAAAAGATATTAGATTAATGAAATTATAAACACAAACAAGGAATGAGGTAAGTTCGTGTAACTTGAATTATATTCTTAAATGCTTGAAATGTATGTTATTGATGTGAAAATAATTTGAATGTTCATTGTATGAATATTGATGGAACATTGATATATTTGATAAAAAAGGGAAGAAATCCCGGTTGAATAAAAGGAAATTTCGATGGATCTCTGAAAAGGAATTGACGGTAAAAAGGATCTAGCCCGGACGGGTGATCCTATCCTGATACAGCCCTCTCGAAGAATACATGTAAATGGATTTATCCCAGACGGGTAATCCAAATTAGGGTCTGAATTTAGCCTGGACTGGTAATTCAGATCCAAGCTCATTAGAGTAATTGTCGTTGCAAGGGATTTAGCCTGGACTGGTAATCCCAACAATACTCTATGAGTTTATATTACAGGATTTAGCTTTGGACCGGTAATCCCATGTAAGGATGAGGTTCATGAGTGTGCTCTCGATATGAAATGTGTAAGACCATGGTTGAAAGATACCATGACAACTGATATGAAATGTGTAAGACCATGGTTGAAAGATACCATGGCAACCTGATATGAAATGTGTAAGACCATGGTTGAAAGATACCATGGCAACCTGATATGAAATGAATAAGACCATGGTTGAAAGATACCATGGCAACATGACGGGAAATCAATAAGACCATGGTTGAAAGATACCATGGCAGCGTGACATGAAATGAATAAGACCATGGTTGAAAGATACCATGGCAACATGATAGAAAATGAGTAAGACCATAGTTGAAAGACACTATGGCATCATGTCAAAGATAAATAAGACCGTGGATGGGAGACGCGATGACATCTATTGAACAATTGATATTCAGGTAATATGTATCAGATGACGAATGGTTATATGAAATAGTTGTGTGAAATGTTTACAAGAACTGGTCATATGGAAATATATGTACAAAATAGTTGTATGAAATAATTATGAAGATAGATAAACAAAATAAGAATAAGTACATGGAATATAATTTATGTTAAGTTTGATATAAACTTTACCGAATAAATATACATAAAATATATGGAAATGATGGTGCATGAAATATTGATATAATGAAATGATTGATATATACTTATGAAGAAACGGTAAGAGAATGATATGTTTCATGACATGTACATATATGATTATCTTTGATATGTTAAAACAAGGAAGTTATGTAAGTAAAGACAATTATTAAACTCAAGTGTAACATGTCGAGAAAATAAGTATATAAATGTTGAATTTATATGAAATATATGCAAGTATACTAACAATGATGTTGTTTGACGCTTAGACAAGTGTCAAGCTATTGATTGAATGGTAACATGTTTAATTATAAGAAGTATTGAAATGGTAAGTATTTAGATGAAAATAAAATTTAAGATTTTGTGAATTTTTTTTTATGATCCCGATTTAATTCTGGTTGGTTTTTAATGTATGTTTGGGGCTTCGAGGGCCCAATAGAGAGACGTTATGATTATTTTCAAAATATGAATAATAAATGACTCAGAATTATCTGAAAATATTCAGTAAACTCCGGTAATGCCTCGTACCTATTCCGGAAATGGATACGGGTAGGGGGTGTTACAAATGTCTTTCTTGACAAGTTTATGAACAATAAAAGGTTGAACGACATTGGAAACAACATGTCCGTATGGGTTTTTTTACAAATATGACATCTATGTGTTGCCTAGGATTTATTATTCTCCTCTTCCATACTATATGTACGTACCATTATTAGAGGTTGAAATCAAAACACTCAAACAAGAAAAGTAGGTCAAAGAAATTTAAACATTACCATTATGCACTTGCAAAAGAAAAAATAAACTACTCTAATAGGCAAAGAAAAGAAGTTAATATTTTCTCTTTGTAACTTTTAAAGAGTAATCAAACTCAATAATATTGAAAAAGATGTGGGATCCCTCTCTACCAAAGCTGACCTAAGTCTCTAAGAAGCCAAAGAAAAACTCTTAATTTGTAACACCCACACCCATATTCAATGCCGGAATAGGTTGCGGAGTATTACCGAACTTATAAAACATTTAAACATTCAATTATAATTTCACATTTCAAGTAAAAATTATAATTTCACATTTCAAGCAAACATTATTCAGACTCAAGCATAACGTCCCAATAATGAGCCTACGAGGCCCTAAACATGTTTTTGAAGTGGTTCAGGACTAAACTGATAGCTCAAAATATGTTTACGAAACTTAGAAATTTTTTCTTAAAATAAGGGACACACGCCCGTATGGCCCGACCGTGTCTCTCACACAGCCAATAGACATGCCCGTGTCATAGGTCGTGTGGACATTCAAAATGGGAGCACATGGCCGTGTCCCAACCCGTGTCCAACCCCGTGTAACTCTCTGACTTGGGTCACACGGCCCACACATACACCCACGTGGCCAGCCCGTGTGCCCTAAAAATGGCCATACACGCCAGTGTGCCAAGCTATGTGCTAGGCTGTGCCAAACCTGTAGGGTATACTGACTTATGCCACATGGCCAAGTCACACGCCCGTATGTAAGGCTGTGTGGAACATACTAACTTGATTTTAATGTCAACACCAGGGGACACACGGCCGTGTAACATGACTGTGTGTCGCACACGGCTGAGACACAAGCCCGTGTGGACAAAAATAGGCTATTTACAAGCCCATTTGCCACCCAAATTTGAATGTACCTACAACACATCAATTTGCACCATTCCATGGCATAAATAGGCATTTAAACCAGCCAATTCAAACCTAATTCATGCATATTCAATACCACACTTCTCAATACACACAAGTTGCCTAAAATCTCATAAACTTAGATCATCAATATGACTACTCAAAACATGCATTCTTTACCTTGATTCCCAAACAAATAGCATCCTCAATATCAGCATTCACTTCCATAATACAAACTAATAATAAGCATCATCAAAACCAACCTCAATTTACATATCATAAACTATATGCACATATACATATACACAAGAGAATTTACTCAAAATAAGCCAACTCTCATGGCTATTATATACAAACTAAGACATATACATTTACAAGCCACTTCAAATGGCCAAAATCATTACCAAAACATAACCAACATTACCAAAGTCCCTATACATGCCATATACTTAAGACACCAAAGTTCATAGGTACCAAGTGATAGATGGATAGTGTGAAGCGATCTCCGACGATCCCCAAATCCGAGCTACCTTTGAATTCACTATAAAACATAGAAAAATAAACGATGTAAGCTATAAAGCTTAGTAAGCTCATATGAAATAAACTTGATATAATCATAACCACATAATTCAACAATTGATTATAGATACATGAATTCACATCAACTATCAAACCTTCTAATTACTCATTCACAAAACTATATACTTTCATCACCATTTCTTCGATTCAAAGCTAATATGGTTTATGCACATACCTGTACCATCTCATACCAATCTCACTCTCAACCACATCATTCATTTACCTGTTGAACCATTCGGAATAGAAGTTAGATACTCAGGAGTCTTGCACACTAAGTACCTATACCATGGCCCAAAGCCAAATTAAGGTAGCTTATATCCGAAGTACTGATATCATGTCCCGAAGCCAAATCAGTATAACTCGCACCCAAAGTAGTAATATCATGGCCCGAAGCCAACTCAATGTATCCTCTAATGACATGTCACTAGTATCTTAAACTATTTCTAAGGTTCAAACAGGATTTCGAATGCCAAATTACCATTGAGTCATTGTCGAACTTATCCGAAGTCTCGTATTCGCAACTTATATAATATCAAAGCATTTAAAATACACTTATACAGAAATTTATCACATATGAACTTACCTCGGATGTGAAAACGACAAAATAAGTCGATTAGTCGATTACTTTAGTTTTCCCTCGATCTAGAACAAATTTCGCTTTTCTTGATCTAAATATATTGAAAATTAAATTATTTAATAATCTCTCTATTCAATTTAATCCAAAACACACATTTAAGTACATTTACACTTTTACCCTAGAATTTCACAACTTTTACAATTTAGTCCTTATTTCACAAAATCACAAATTCATGAAATTTTTTTAATACCCATGATAGCCGAATTACTGTAATGCCCCTAACAACCCACAATTATCAAATTTTCACATATTTAACCACACAATTTCACATTTTCACAAATAAATCCCTATTTTACATTTTTACTCAAAATCACTTTACAAAATATGTAAATCTAGCAACAAGATGTCATATTTCATCATCAAACATCAAAGAACACATATTTGCATCAATGGAAACTTTCAAAATCTTTAAAAATTTGGAAAAATAGTCTCTGGGCTAGCTAGACCTAGTTGCAACGATCCCAAAAACATAGAAATCATTAAAAATGAAATAAAAACGACCTTACAATTGAGTATCAAAGTAATCGAAAGTTTCAAGCCCTAAAATGGCTTTTCTTCATGCTTCATTTGGCCAAGGAAGATGATGATCTAACAAAATTTAGGCTTTTAGTTTATTTAATTAACCTTATTAGACAAATTACCAAATTAACCTTAATGATAAAACATTTATATCATCCATTTCATGTCCATTAATGCCCACTTACCTTCATAATGGTTCATTTATCACTTAAGGACCTCAACATTTAATATTCATAGTCAGCTAATGCATTTAACAAATAAAATTCAACTTTTATGCTTTACGCGATTTAGTCCTTTTTACCGAATTAAGCATTCAAACGATAAAATTAATTTACGAAACTTTCACACATACATGCTATCATGCTGTAAACACTTAAAATAATATTAAAATAATTTTTTTACCTTGAATTTGTGGTTTCAAAACCACTGTTCCGATTTAGCTAAAAATGGGTTGTTACAACTCTCCCCATTTAGGGATTTTCGTCCTCAAAAATCTTACCAGTGAAAAAGTTAAGGTACTGGTTTCTCATATCTTCCTCGGGCTCCCACGTAGCCTCTTCGACACCGTGTCGTTCCCAAAGTACTTCCACGAGAGCTTTGTTTTTATTTCTCAATTGTTTAACCTCATGCTAGAAGTTTGATCGGATATTCGTTGTACGTCATATAAGGTTGAATTTCAATTTCTGCCGAAGATATTACGTGTGAAGGATTCGATCTATATCGACACAACATCGATACGTGAATCATATTGTGGATCTTCTCTAACTCAATTGGTAAAGCTAGCTGATATGCCATTGGCCCTATTCTTTCAATGATCTCATATGGCCCGATGAAACGCGGACTCAATTTGCCTTTGCAACCAAATCATAGTATTTTCTTCCGTGGAGATACTTTCAGAAGTAATTTATCACCGATTTGAAATTCAATATCTTTTTGTTTCAAATACGCGTACGATTTATGTCTATCTGAAGCTGCCTTCAAACATTCGTGAATTATTTTCACTTTTTCTTCAGTTTCTCTGATCAAATCAACCCCGTGAATCTTTTTCTCACTCAACTTTGTCTAGTACAATGGAATTCGACATTTGCGACCATACAAAGCTTCATACGGTGCCATCTTTAAGCTTAATTGAAAGCTATTGTTATACACAAATTCAACCAATAGTAAATATCTCTTCCAGTTGCCTTCGAACTCTAAAACACAACACCAAAGCTTATCTTCGAGAACCTGAATTACTCTCTCAGACTGTCCGTCAGTTTGAGGATGAAAAGCTGTACTAAAATTTAATATCATACCCAGAGCTTCTTGTAATTTCTTCCAAAATGGCAATGTAAACCTCGGATCTCTATTTGAAATAATCGAAACTGGCACCCTGTGAAATCTAACAATTTCAAAAATGTACAATTCAACCAATCTATCAAACTAATAATTACTACGTACCGAAGTGAAATGCACCGATTTTGTTAATCCATCAACGACAACCTAAACAACATCTTCTTTTTCGGAGTCAGGGGTAATCTCGATACGAAATCCATCATAACTCTATCCCATTTCTACTCAGGTATCATTACTGGCTATAGTAGTCCTGAAGGCACTTGATGTTCGGCTTTCACTTGCTGACAGATTAAACATCTCGATACAAACTCTGAAATATCTTGTTTCATGCCCGACCACCAATATAACTATTTCAGATCATTATACATCTTAGTACTTCTAAGATGAACAAATAAACAACCACTATGTGCCTCGTGTAAAATTTTCTGAATCAACTCTAGATTTTTTGGTACATAGATTATATCTCGTAACATCAAACAATCATCAGATTCGATTTGGTACTCTGAATCACTAGTCGACTAGCATTGCACTCTTTTAGCTTGTCATTCACTATCATATTTCTGAGCTTTACAAATTTGTTGAAGAAATATTGGTTTAGCCTTTAACTCAGCTAAAATCGAACCATTATCAAATAATTTCAACTGTTATTCATTGCTATCAAAGTAAAGAATGATTTTTTACTCAAAGCATTTGTGACTACATTCGCTTTTCCAGGGTGATAATCAAGCAATAATTTGTAATCTTTCAATAGCTTGAGCCATCTCCGTTGTCGTAAATTCAGATCTTTCTAAGTCATAATATACTTTAACCTTTTATGATCAGTAAAGATATGGAATTTTTCACCGTACAAATGATGAAGCCAAATTTTCAATGCAAAAACTATAGCTACCAACTCTAAATCGTGTGCCGGATAGTTCTTTTCATGCGGCTTCAACTTTTTCGAGGCATAAGCTATAACTTTTCCTTCTTGCATCAAAACACAACCTAAACCATTCAGTGACAAGTTGCTATAAACCATGAATTCTTTACCCGACTCAGGTTGAATCAAAACTAGTGCTTTGATTAGCAATGCTTTCAACTACTCGAAACTCTATTGACATTTCTCGGACCACTCGAATCTCACATCTTTCTATAATAATCTGGTCATCTGTGTAGCAATCATCGAGAACCCTTTTACAAAACGTCTATAGTAGCTAGCTAACCCCAAAAAGCTTCTGACTTCAGATACATTTTTCGGTGGTTTCCAATCAACAACTCCCAAAATCTTACTCGGATCTACTATTATACCTTCTGCTAAAACAAGTGCCCCAAAAATCCCGACTTCTCTTAGCTATAACTCATATTTACTGAATTTAGCATACAATTGCTTATCTCTTAAGGTTTTCAACACAATCCTCAAATGCTCGGCATGCTTAGACTCATCTCGAGAATAGATCAAAATGTCATCAATGAACACAACAACAAATCTGTCTAAATACGGTTTAAAGATCCAATTCATCAAATCTATAAAGACTGCAGGAGCATTAGTTAAACCAAAAGGCATAACAAGGAATTCATAATGTCTGTACCTAGTTCTAAATGCAGTTTTCGGCACATCTGAGTCTTTAACTCGTAACTGATAATAACTAGATCTCAAATCAATCTTTAAAAACACTGTTGCCCCTTTCAACTAATCAAACAAATCATATATTCTCAGCAATAGATACTTGTTCTTTATTGTAACCTTATTGAGCTTTCGATAGTCAATACACATTCTCATTCACCCGTCTTTCTTCTTTACAAACATACGAGCGCACCCCAGGGCAAACAACCTAGGTCGTGCAAAACCTCTATCTGTTAACTCTTGCAACTGAGATTTCAACTCTTTCAATTATGTTGGAGCGATTCTATACGGAGCTATAGATATCACCGATGTTTCCGGTACCAGTTCAATAGCAAACTCAACCTCTCTGACTGGTGGCAACCCCGGTAATTCTTCTGGAAACACATCTGGAAACTCACATACTATCGACACTGATTCAATCTTCGATTCAGACACTTTTGTATCTAAAACATAAGCGAGATAAGCTTCACAACCTTTTCTCATATATCTTTGAGCTGACATAGACAAAATTACAACAGGTAATCCACTCGACTCATCTGATTCAATTTAAAGAATTTCACTGTTCTGACATTTCAATTCAATGATCTTTCGTCTACAATTCACAACAGCATTATGCAAAGTCAACCAATCCATTCCCAGAATCACATCAAACTCATCAAACGGCAAAAGTATCAAGTCAGCTAGAAAACAGTAATCCCGAGTCATTAAAGGACAGTTCTTGCAAACTTTATCAACTAGAACATACTTGCCTAAGGGGTTGGATACTTTAATCACAAACTGAGTAAATTTAACAGGAAATTTCTTACTAGACACTAAATTTTCACAAACATACAAATGTGTTGATCCAAGATCAATTAAAGCAATCACATTAGTGTTGTAAACAGAGAATGTACCGGTAATAACAGTGATGATGTATCTTCGCGAGCGCGAATAGCGTAAGCTTTGGCTAGTGCTTTAGCCTCAAATCTCACAGCTGAATCCCTAGTCACACCTTTGCCAATAAACACATTCCTTGTATTTCTCAGGGGCCTCCCTCTCACAGTCGTATTGCTTAATCTTGAGTTCTGAAATTTATCTTTCTCAGATAACTTTGGACAATCTCGAATAAAATGATCTGGTGAGTCACATTCGAAACAAGCTTTATTACTCTTATTCCAGCACTCTCCAAAATGTCATCTTCCATACTGTTGACACTCAGATTTACTGTTTCTCACATTGCCAACACTTGAGACGGAAGTTGCTTGAGCTTTAGGGCTCACATGTTGATTTCCACGATCTCTATTCTGGTATCCCACTGATGCATTTGATCGATTATACGAATATCAGGATTTTTTGATGAAAAATGATAAGGTTTATTCATCGGTCTTTTTCTTAAATCTCTAGTCTCAAATAAGCTTTCCTCTTTTCTCAGCTCAAGTCTTCTGTAACACCCCTTACCCGTATCTAACATTAGAATAAGGTACGAGGCATTACCAGACTTATACACAAGCAATCATACAAAATTGAGGCATAAATTTCCATCCAAATTTAAAACTTTTCACATACATTCCTGTCATCCCTAAAATAAGCCTAAGAGGTCCAAATGATGCATTGGAGGTGGTTCGGGACTAAATCGAGAACTTAAGAAATTTCTACAACATCTAGAAAATTTTTCATCAAAATAGAGTCACACGCCCGTGTGGTTACACACTCCCGTGTCCCTAACCCGTGTAACTAACCCGTGTAACTCTCTATTTATGACAGCATGCACCAGAGGAAGTCACACGGCCAAGTAACACGTCCATGTGCTAGGCTGCGTGATGAGTTTTAATTTTTGAAAATTTTCACAAAATAGGTGCAGACTTCACACGCCCATGACACACGCCCATGTCCCTAGGCCGTGTCCTTCACACAGCTGAGACACACAGCCGTGTCTCTGCCCGTGTGGACAAAATAAGGCTATTTACCAAGCCATTTTGCCACCCTTACTTGCACCAACCTACACAACAACAAGCAACACCAATTGAAGCATATTCATACAACCAAATTAGCCACAAATAAGATATTCATACATCATTTGCACATACTATCGTCTAGGTATAATTGCAAAAAAAAACCCTCAACGTTTGGGGGCTTTTGGTTTAGTGCCCTTAACCTTTTTATTTTTTGATTGACACCCTCAACATTACAATTTTTTCAGAAATTAGCCCACTTTTAACAGTCAATGTGAGTTGACCGTTAATCAAACTGTAGGTCAACATAGTAGCCCATGTGGCATGCCATATAAGAGGACGACATTATAGATGGCGTCATCTATTTAACAAAATTTTTTCTCTCATTTTCTCTCTTGCCAAACACCATTGTTTTTTCTTTAAAACATATGGTTGCTACCATTTTTTCTCTCATTTTCTCTCTTGCCAAACACCATTTTTCTTCTTCAAAACACAACATTCTTGAACATGTTCTGTTGTTCATTGATCTATCTTCAAAATTTCTATTCTTGAACATGAAGATTAATTAAACTTTTTCATCAGATATCATGCATGCATTAAAGAAATTCCAAAGCTTTGAGTATAGATTCCAGAAATTTTCCACAATCTGATAAGATACATTAGTCTTTCTTCTAAAAACAATAAAGGAAAAAAATGCCTAAGCAAGTAGTGGACAACAACAAACAACAACAAAATTACCTTCGAATCAAACTTTTGAACTTCTTTGACCAAATTAAAACATCAAACCCAGTAAACAAGAAGTAGATCAGAAAAATCTTTCTCTGAAAAGCTTGCATCTTCAACATGTAAACACAAAGATCTGCAGGCAGCCAACTAAAACAACATACAACATAGTGAGTGAAGTACAACCTTCATAAATAGATTATTATTAGGGGCAGAGAGAGCAAGGAAACATGATGAAAAATGAAAAGCAAGCTTATAGAACATACCCTCACAGATAGATCTTTATCCTGTAACAACCGTATCCAGGCACTGTATACAGGCCTCTTTGTATAGTTGTTAATCTTCATGGATGCAAACATCAGAAAAGAATCATTTTGAGTAACTTCCTGCAGCAACCAAAGTAGAAATTGAAGATGAATAATAAATAATGCACAGTATTATATCGACATTCAAGAATGAAGTTGAAGATCAATGAAAGACAGAACATGTTCAAGAATGTTGTGTTTTGAAAAAAAAATGGTGTTTGGCAAGAGAGAAAATGAGAGAAAAAAATGGCAGCCGACAGTTGGGAAAAAAAATGATTTTAAGTTGAAACTTGAAAGTGTAGTGTGGGTTTACAAAAATTGCACAAAAGCATGATTATAATCATGGTAGTAGAGATTCTTGTAGATGAAATGAGCCAACTATATGTTTTGAAGAAGAAAATTGGTGTTTGGCAAGAGAGAAAATGAGAGAAAAAAATGGTAGCAACCATGTGTTTTGAAGAAAAAAAAGTGGTGTTTAGCAAGAGAGAAAATGAGAGAAAAAATTTTGCTAAATAGATGACGTCATCTATGACTTCATGGGCTTATGTGTCATGCCACATGGGCTACTATGTTGACCTACAGTTTGATTAATGGTCAACTCACATTGACCGTTAAAAGTGAGTTGATTTCTGAAAAGATCATAACTTTGAGGGTGTCAATCAAAAAATAAAAAGTTTAAGGACACAAAACCAAAAGCCCCCAAACGTTGAGGGTTTTTTTTTCAATTATGCCTAACATCTATCATGCATAAACATCACATACTTTCTTTTCCATTCATGCCAATTTCATCTTCACAATAAGCATCATTACATAAACATACCAATGACCAATAAGAATAATATTAGCCAACTTCCAATAGCCATATACAAAATGAATCATTAACCATTATAATGCCAACGCATTTGACTAACCAATATGGCACGTAACAAAATGACCAAGTCCCTGTACATGCCATGCTCAAAATATTGAAAGCAAGTATACCCAAAACAATCGTTTGATAGTGTGAATCGAGCTCTGACATTCCTCGATCTCCGAGCTAGCTTGGCGACACTATAAAGAATGGAAAAAAAAAAGGGAGTAAGCTTTTAAGCTTAGTAAGTTTGCATGCAACTAATAAGTAGCATAAATCATACATTAATCATATAACTACTCAACATAATCATCATGTATCTTAGGCTTAACTTACTCATTAGCATTCTTACCAAGAGTTCATCTCATACTAAAGTTCATACTCATGAGTTTTACATACATACCTGTTCCAACTTATAACATAGTTGCATACTTTGTCATCTTTGACATACTCTTAGGATTACCCATTGAAACTTGGAATATTATCAGATACACAGAAATCCTTGCATATAAGTGCAACATATGTAGCCAATACTACCTCATATCTCATAACACATAGGGCTCACACATGAGCTAATCACAGGCCTGCTCACAGGAGCTGTCAGTCAAGACGTAGCTACACTGGCTTCTCACACAAGTTGTCAGGTATCCGCAACATATGCCGGACTACCCAGTCACTGGTAGGATGTACATGACCAGCACCCAGATTCACATAAATCACATAACTCGTGGTTTCCTTTTGACACGTCACTTGTAACCTAAACTATTCTTAAGGTTCAATCGGGATTTTCTCATCATCAAAACTTCGTTGAATATTTCCATAAAACAATCATAAAATTT
This sequence comes from Gossypium arboreum, assembly GCF_025698485.1. Lineage (NCBI taxonomy): Eukaryota > Viridiplantae > Streptophyta > Magnoliopsida > Malvales > Malvaceae > Gossypium > Gossypium arboreum. Next base: position 14,089,976 of record NC_069075.1, on the reverse strand, counting down.
ATGCTATATTAAACATTAAATACATAATATAAAATTATGTTATTTACACACAAACTTACCTCGATACAAAAGAGTAGGAAATGCACTTAATCGTCAATAACCTTGTTCTTCTACCGATCAAGGTCCAAAATTTGTTTTTCTTAATCTATAATAGAAAATTTAACTTATTTAATTATCACATTACTGAATGCTATCTGAAAATCACATTATGATAAAATTACAGTTTTTGTAACAGTCCAATTTAAACCCTAGTCAGAATAGTGGTTCCGGGATTTGAAAAGAAAAGACATTGAATTTGAGATCAGTGGTAAAGTATTTTTGAAAGCGTCTTGTGGAAGAAAGTACTTCGATTTGGCAGAAAAGGCAAATTGAGTCTGAGGTTCATCGGGTCGTATAAGATTATCGAGCATATCAGACCGGTTGCATATAAATTATTATTGCCACTAGAGCTAGAAAAGATTCATAATGTATTTCACGTATCGATGCTTCGACGATATAGATCCAATCCATCACATGTGATTTCTCCGTTTGTGATTAAGATTCAGTCCAATATGACCTAAGAAGAAGAACTGATCCGTATATTAGCTCGCGAGGTTAAAGAATTGCGAAATAAGAAAAATCGGTTAATTAAAGTATTGTGGCATCAACACGGTATTGAAGAGGCCACGTGGGAGCCCAAAGATACTATAAGACAACAATATCCAAATCTGTTCGATGGTAAGATTTTTGGGGACGAAAATCCCCAAGGGGGGAGAATTGTAACAGTCCAGTCTAGACCCTAGTTGGAATAGTGGTTTTGGGACCACAAATCCGAGTCAAAAAATATATTAATATTATTTTTCATGCTTATTATATGTGAATTAGTATGTGTGAAAGTTTCGTATGAAAATTTGATCGATTGTGTGCTTAATTTTGAAAAAGGACCTAATCGCGTAAAATGTAAAAGTTGCCTGCTGTTTATTAAAGTTCCTATTTGATGTGGCTTTTTAATTGAGAATTAATTATGTTTTTAATATTCCATTTACATGGTGAGTGGACAATTATGACCTTAATATTAATGTTTTAAATGTTTATAATGGAAGGGCAAAATTGAAAATTGATTAAATTGTTAATATTAATAATAAAAAATATGAAATTAGCCATTAAATTCATCCATGCTTGCTGAAAATCAAAGAAATAAGAAAGAAAAATATTGAGTTAGGGTTCGACCAGGAAATTTGAGAATTAAGATATGTGTATTAATCCGTTTTTGATAATTTCTACGTTTTTATAATCGTTGCTTTGTGTACTATCAAGACCATGTCTCAATTTTTGATTTTTTGATGATTTTGAGTTATTTAATTGATGAAAATTTGAGTTTTATGAAGTTTGATATTAGTAAATGGAAGATATGTGATAGATTATTAAGTTTTGTCTTTGAATTTTTGATGAATTTGAGTAATTTGGACTAATTTGTAAAAAAGAAAAATTTAAGGACTAAAATGTGAAATAAATAAAACATGTGGGTTTATATGAACACTAGGAATATTTGGCCAGGAATGTGTCTAAAGAAATTTGGTGTATATTGTGGTTTTATGAATTATGGACTAAATTGTCAAAATATAAAAATATGAGGGCTAATTTGTAAAATGCCCTAAATGTGTGTTTGTGGATTGATTTGAATGATTTGGTGAGTAAAAGAGTTAAGTTTGGATTTATATAGATCAACAATTAAAGAAAATAGAATTAGACCGGGAAAAGTCGAAAGTCGTCGAGTAGCCGATTCCGTCTATCCGAATCCGTACGAGGTAAGTTTATATACAAATAAATGTGTTTGTAATGGTTTATGTCGAAACCATTTTTAAATCGAGTTTTGAAAAATGGAAATCGACTTTAAGAAAAACGAAAAGGGGACTCGCCACCAACCTTTTTAGGTGTGATTGGATCACCGATAAATCATTTTGTTTAAAATCATTAGTTTTGGTCTACGAAATCAAGAAAATGGGTTCGGGAGTCGATTACGAACGAGGAAGGATTAGCACCCTCGTAACGCCCAAAAATTGGTACCTAATTGATTATCAAGTGTCTTTAAGGTCGGAAATTTGAAAGTTTTAAGATATAATCCTTTTTTAATTTGAAAAATTAAGGCTCACCTATTTCAAATGAATCAAAATACCACATCCAGTAAGTTAGGACGTAATATTTTTGAGACTTTTGATGTTAAACTCGCCTTTTTGAAAATTTCTATCTTGAAACAATAAAACGCCATATCCAGTAAGTTAAGGCACAATGTTTTGAAATCCCAAGATAGTTGCTCGTATTTTGAAAACCTTAAAACCTAGAAGGGTACTTGACAATTCGAACTCAACGAGAAAAGTTGCAACCCAGTAAGTTAGTGCACTACTTTTCTCGAAGCTTCCAAACACCAAACATTGCCTTTTTATTTTTGAAAACTTTGGAATCTCATTTTTTGTTGATGTATGAGGAACCATATTAACATTATAGAATATAACGTACAAGATAGCAATTATCATAATAGGTAAGTAAAAGCATGAATTTAAACAAATTTTAAACAACAAACATGGCAAATTTAAAACATGTAAAACATACATACAAAAATATCGACATACATTAAAAATGAATAAGTAAGCATATAAACATATAAGGTATAATTCAACATACATTTTAATAAATCAATAAACAAAAATGATGCATGGCATACAATTTAACATAAACATGCAAAAATTATACAACAATATATATCAAAAATAGCACATAAAAGAAATAATTAAACATAGCATATAAAAAAATGAAACTAAGCACAAATAAGATAAATTACATACACTAAAAATGAATAAATAGAACATTTACAAATTATAAAAATATAATGCAATAGTTCAAAATACATGAAATGATAATATAATATATATACATGCATAGAAAAGATATATTTGAAAATAAACTATATAAAAGGTTAAATATTATAATATATAAAATACATAATCAAATGTATAAAAGATAGGAATAAATATACACATTTGAAAAATGAATAAATAAAAAAAAAAGGTTGAAAAACTAAGATAGACGAAGAATAAAATAAGAACAAACCACAGAGAGTAAGAACGCAAGAGGGAGAGAAATTTGAGTGAATGCTCTCAAGAATTCTTATTGCTTTCCAAAACTCAAGTGATTTACAATGAAGGGAGAGGCCTCTATTTATAGTTAAGCCTCCCCAAATCTAACGGTACAGATCAATTACATCAACGGTTAAGATTAAAGGATATCTACAAATTAAATCTCCAAGATTACAAAATCATATCTTCAAGATTGCATATCATATCATATCATATCTAAGATTATATCATATCTAAGATTTCATATCATATCTAAGATTGCATATACTTAAAGATTATATTTCCATATAAGTCAAGCTTGTAGATGGACCTTAAATCTTTTCAAGTAATGGGCCATTCTGATCGGGCCAAATTATATTTGTAATTCGGACCGAACTTGGACTTCATTTTTTGGATTTATTATATTTTGTTTTGGACTTATTTCGGGCCAGGCAAAATTGAGTGTTCATACCGCCCTCTTTGCTCATTGTTTGTAACAGAATCGAGCAAAGACTCATAAAAGACCAAATTGACTGGCCATATCGGATCATGGTCCTCAATCGCTCATTGCAAACTCAAGATGTCATGTTGATATCTTCGATCGCTCTCCGTCGAACACAGAGACGCCAAATCTGCTTCTTCGATTTGTTTTCTGACAATACAGAGATGCCAAATCATCTTAGGTCTGCTTCAGCGTAAACACGTGAAAGCCAAATCTGCTGTGTCTTCAATTTGCTCCTTGTGAACACAAGGATGCCAAATCATCTTGGATCCCTTCAAGAAAATCATCCAAGGTCGATCCGCTATGTCTTTAATCGCTTCTTGTAAACTTATGACCGCCCTGTTGATATCTTCAATCTGCTCTGCGCCGAATACAGAGATGCCAAATCAGTTTCTTCGATTTGTTCTCTAACAATACAGAGATGCCAAATCATCTTAGATTTGCTTCAGTGTAAGCATGTGAAAACTAAATCAGCTATGTCTTCGATTTGTTCCTTGTAAGCACAAGGATGCCAAACCATCTTGGATCTGCTTCAGTCATCTGAAGGTTAGATCTGCTATGTATCTGCTCTCCGTCGAAATGGAGATGCCAGACTTCGATTTGTTCTCTAACAATACAAAGATGCCAAATCATCTTAGATTTGCTTCATCGTAAGCACGTGAAAGCCAAATCAGCTATGTCTTCGATTTGTTCCTTGTAAGCACAAGGATGCCAAACCATCTTGGATCTATTTCAGTATAAACATCTGAAGGTTAGATCTACTATGTATCTGCTCTCCGTCGAAATGGAGATGCCAGACTTCGATTTGTTCTCTGACAATACAGAGATGCCAAATCATCTTAGATTTGCTTCATCGTAAGCACGTGAAAGCCAAATAAGCTATGTCTTCGATTTGTTCCTTGTAAGCACAAGGATGCCAAAACATGCCAAATCATTTTAGATTTGCTTCATCGTAAGCACGTGAAAGCCAAATCAGCTATGTTTTTGATTTGTTCCTTGTAAGCACAAGGATGCCAAACCATCTTGGATCTGCTTCAGTATAAACATCTGAAGGTTAGATCTGCTATGTATCTGCTCTTTGTCGAAATGGATATGCCAGACTTCGATTTGTTCTCTGACAATACAAAGATGCCAAATCATCTTAGATTTGATTCATCGTAAGCACGTGAAAGCCAAATCAGCTATGTCTTCGATTTGTTCCTTGTAAGCACAAGGATGCCAAACCATCTTGGATCTTGCTTCAGCCAGATCTGCTATGTTGCGGCCTATTACCCTACCGCTTAGGGGATTAAGACGCGTCATCTGTGATAACCTGTAGAATGATTATGCCTGCTAATTGGGATGCTATGATCGAAGTGAGTCGAATGTTCCTAATTAAACATGTTATGATGCAAAATGTTGTGAACATGACCCCTATCCTAGATGTCACCACTCATTCAACTATCGAGCTTTCCACCTCGTTCTTCTCGACATATCAATCATACTCTGCTCGTATGCCTCGAATCTTCTCCATCAATTTGGTCTACCGTACCATTCCCCGAATGTTACGACCCATCAAGATGTTTATGAAATGATCCTTTCTTAAGATCAATATTGCTTAAAACGTCCAACCACCTTTTGGACTGAAGAAGAAAATCTCTCGAGTATCTCCAACCCATACATATGAGAATTCCTTAAACAATTGCCTTGTTTCAGTTTCTTGTATTATCTAGAAATTTCCAGAGTAATATGCAAAACTTCGTTTGTGAAGATATTTTAGTTCATCTATCATTATTTCAATGCAACATGCTTTATGAATAATGGGAGACAAATAAATTGATCCTGAGGATAATTAGATTTGGGTATATTATTGGAAGGAATGAAAAAAGATTAACCTGAGAACATATCTTTGTGAAAAAAAAGAATCTAAAGATAGTAAATAGGACAGAAATCAGATGCCCCAGATATCACCGCTTGAGCGTCTATACACCAGCTCCATGAAGACTTTCTTGAGTTCAACATGTGTTTAAAATATCCAAAGTAATTCGTTGATACCTCGATATGTAACATACTTCACTTCTCGTCGAATCCGGTATAGCAAGGTCACTGCATGACTTTCCAAATTTGAGCTGCCCTTTCGGGTTTTCAACTCAAAACCCCTTTGGTCTCAAGGCGCCCTTTGCGGGTTTTCACTTTGGCCTCTCCATTTTTTCTTTTTTCTCTTTTCTTTTTTTTTCTTTTTTTCTCTTTTTCTTTTCTTTTTTCCTTTTTTTTTGAAATAGAAGTCCCAAAGTGCCCTTTGCGGGTTTTCACCTTAGCTTCCCTTCTCCTTCAGACAAAGTACTCCTTGACCGAGTCTGAATTCACTAGATTAGATAAATTCTTCCTATCCATTTCTTGTCAAAATTAGTGCACCTCTAGAGAAAGCCCTCTTCGCAACATATGGCCCTTCCCAATTCGACATCCTTTTGCATGGGAAGGATCTCTTTCAGCACAAGGTTTCCTTTATGAAATTCTTTTGGATGAACCTTCTTTGTCATAAGTCTGTGTCATCCATTCTTGGTACATTTGCTTAGGATGAATACTTTCAAGTTAAGTTTACTAGACGTATTCAATTCTTGACTCCATCAAAGCTTGGAGGAAAAATCTTGATTCATAAACCCATGAGAAAGGGATTGCCCCATGACGATCCCCGGCATTGTTTGTCAAACCCTACAAAAAGATGGTTCAATGATTCTCAGTAGACAAGAATGAAGTTGCTGGCTTTATCCTTCAACCTGGAAAGTTGAGGTACAGGGATTACTCCCGGAACATACATCCCACCATGACTCGATGATGTTTCTGAAGCATCCCTAATCTTCATAAATTGCCCCCAACTGTGAAACTGCCAAATGAGCGTAGCAAATAGGAGCCACAAAAAATATGGCTATGGTGCTCCTTTGATACATATAGGATAGAGAATGAACAAACTCTTACAGATCATCAGCTGAAAACCCAGCCTGGTCTAAGAGAACATGATAGTGGGTCTGCCTCGTGATTCCAATCATTCCAGCATGGGTACCAAGGTAAAAATCATTGTTCTTTGGATGGCATACTTTGTTGTCAATGACAGTACCATGTAGCCCATTGTCAGGAGATCCCATCTGAAAAAACTTGGTATGATGGTTTTTCATACAACAATAACTACAATCTTTAGGGTTCCACTCCTCGTCAAGGAACTTGCAAGCCTCAATAACTTGATCAAAACTTGATTGAATTGAGACTCGCTAACCCCATCCCTGAAAATAATGATTTGATCAGGTTTCCTCTTCCCTGAACTTGTATAGAAGTCTAAGAGAGCTTCCTTCATGATATCGTCATCCACTTTGTGAGAAACTAGTTTTGAAGAAAGAATCTATCATTTTAAGCTTCAGAGACTGTGTACGGCCTGATGCCCAATAGCTGGAAATCAATGGCCACCACCTGGAGCTAACCATCGCAGCTATTGACGGCACATCAGACTGCTCAGGAAAGCCAAACAATGCACCCATTCCAAGGATGATGGTTGGAACCTTTGAAACAACTGGAATTGAAGGTGTTTGCCCCAGCGTAATCATAGAGAGTAAGAGGTAGTTTCTTATGCCAATTTTTACCAGTCTCGATCATCTTCTGTAATTTATTTTTTCTTCTTTTTCTTTTCTCTTGGCAACCTTTGTTGTACTGTGGTATGGCGACTTATCTTTGAAAAGACTGCAAACTTTTGGCATTATGCAGTTGGATATGATCTTTTTTTTTTTTGAAATGGATGACTTTTAACTTTGTAATATTGGCATATGAAGCTATCTCCCCCTCTTAATGGAGTAGTTGACGTCTACAAAGATGAGTCATTGTCAGCTTGAAACTTTTGACGAGCTCGGGCCCATAACATACATGCCCCATAAGTCTTGACTCCTTTAAATTTGGTATTCATTGTACAACTGATACTATCCCTTTCCATAGTGGACTAACAATGCCCCAAAACCTCATGTTTATCCTAGCAATTGCAAATCCTATGCATGCGTCTTTGGACCACATTTTTGAATTCCCGTAATAGTCTCAACAAGGTCTTGTTTTGTCTCCTCAGCTAATTCCAATTTCGCAATCTTTCGTTCCTTTAAGGCTATATTTCCTACCACCACTTCATGGGGTAAAAACCATTTTCAACAAATTCAGAAACAAGTCACAATTTCTGTCACCTTCAAAGTACTGAGATTCCTCTAAACACATATCGCACTCAAAAGGAACTCTGAATCTGTAGTATCGTTGCCCGTGTTATTCATATCTAGGGATCTATGATAAGCACACAAAAGAATATACAAGGAATAAATGAATTCAAGAATGACTATTTACATGAAATGAAAATTTGTAAAGAATGTCAAAGGTTAAAAGAATCAAAATGAAAGAATATTTACTCGGATAAACAATAAAAGTATGTTTTATTGAAAATAAAAATGTCTGAACATGAGCCCACTTCTCAAAAGAAATCTCATTACTCCTAGGCTTTAGAGCAACAAGAGTGTTCTGAATATTACTCCGTAAAATTCCTAAAGATTACAGGAAGTTCTTCTACAGTCTAATTGTTTAAAGAACTTCCCAGTTCGTAAGGGCGAATGCCTTCAAGGTTTCTTTGTTCAATCCCTTCCTCATGTATGACATTGATGGGATGATTTTCATTTCCAAACACCCCCTTCTCTGGGTAAGCTATCCCTCCTGACACAAAAGTCGAGGATATGTAAGGGAACGTCGTTAATTCTCATTCAACTTCTTTTTCACTCAGTTGTGACCCTCTTCTCTCTCTCTCTTTTTAATAACTTTAACTAATTAGGGTCTTTTTATAATTTTGAATGCAAATGATGCAATGAAATGCTATAAGATGCAAATGAATGCAAAAGGTATCGATCTCGATTCAATCTCATTTAGAAAACTTTATTTAGGAAAAGAATATCTTTACATATAAATGGATTACAAATACGCTTTACCCTAATGCCTAAAGTTTTAACAACAAAACAAACTCTTGGCCACGATCAGATTGTAGCTCATATTGGTGCTCAATATGTCACTGTCCGCCAATGTCTCAAATAATCACCGCCTCTTGAGTTTGAGCTACGACCTCACCTGTGGGGTAATCCATGCAGCTAAGGGCACCTCCTCCAATACCTGTGAAGTTGTTTTGATTATTTTGAGATAGATTAGCAAACAGGTAGGTATCCCGTTCTGCAATGTGCTACCTTAAAATAATATCCTATATCCTCAATGTTTCTTGAGAGCTTTCAGATTTCTACCCACGTAAAGCATCCTGCCTCGGTACCTTCGCAGCATAGCTAATCTCTAAAGGTCTTTGTATGATACGGTCTTCTTTAATCGCTTTCTTTCACGTTTACTTGAGCTATCCAGCCATCGGGCTTGCATTTCCATTGTTTCGATAAGTACAACAAGAAACTCAAGCTTGTTGTTTGGTAGCGGTCCTATAGTAAACGAGCTTTTTACCATCATAGGCAAAGTTCCTTCCATCCAACTCATTTTTGTAGGTCTCATGCACTCTATCAATCACTTTCCTTCCAATACCCTTACTATCCACATGGCAACCGTCTTCATATGAAAGAGAAATGCTATAATGGTAGAAGTATCCATCAATACTCCCACACTCACTTTGAATTGCTCATTTATCCTCCTCAAGCAAATACTACAAGTCCCTTAGTTATTGCGTAACAACCGCTGGCTTCATTACTCCATTGATCCCATATTTCCTTTAACTCTTGGAGATTATTTTGCGCCATCTTGATGCGAGTGTAACCCATAATTGATGTGTATCCTTCACGTTTCCTTTGACCATTTATGGACGTTAGCGTTGCCCTCCATTCTATCAAGAAGTCTGTTCTCTATAATAAAACTTTCTAACTTAGAAACTGACCGTGAATCGATACCTTTTAAATGTAAAATGACATGCACAAAAGAAAGAAAATAGTCAGTATCATATGATATTAATAAACACAAAGATAACCTAAGTATAATTCTATCTATATTGAGCTCTTACGGTTTTTCTATATGTGGTTTGTCTCTAAAGTTTGAGGTACCCGAACCAGCAGATTCCTCGATCCTCACCCATTATAGGCTCATTTGAATCGAGTTCGGTTCAGGGGAATACATTTCCCTATGGCTACACGGAGATGAAAATCTCACGAAACCATAGGTACGGATGTATCCCGAAAGTGATCCACTATCCTACACGGAGGCAAAAACCTCACGAGGGCATAGCTTCTAACTCCCACTTAAGGGTGTGACCACAACAATCATGCAAATGCAATGCGTATCAGAATGTAGCAACACATGCAATAATACACATGTAATGCAAAGAGAATTAAATTTTAAAATTTTTAATTTCTGACATTAAGAAAAGAGATAATCAATTACACAGCTTGACTCTCTTATTAGTCCCCAGCGGAGTCGCCAAGCTGTCGAAACCATTTTTAAATCGAGTTTTGGAAAATGGAAATCGACTTTAAGAAAAACGAAAACGGGAGTCACCACCAACCTTTTTAGGTGTGATTGGATCACTGATAAATCATTTTGTTTAAAATCATTAGTTTTGGTCTACGAAATCAAGAAAATAGGTTCGGGAGTCGGTTACAAACGAGGAAGGATTAGCACCCTCGTAACGCCCAAAAATTGGTACCTAATTGATTATCAAGTGTCTTTAAGGTCGGAAATTTGAAAGTTTTAAGATACAATCCTTTTTTAATTTGAAAAATTGAGGCTCACCTATTTCAAACGAATACCACATCCAGTAAGTTAGGACGTAATATTTTTGAGACTTTTGATGTTAAACTCGCCTTTTTGAAAATTTCTATCTTGAAACAATAAAACACCATATCCAGTAAGTTAAGGCACAATGTTTTGAAATCCCAAGATAGTTGCTCGTATTTTGAAAACCTTAAAACCTAGAAGGGTACTTGACAATTCGAACTCAACGAGAAAAGTTGCAACCCAGTAAGTTAGGGCACTACTTTTCTCGAAGCTTCCAAACACCAAACATTGCCTTTTTATTTTTGAAAACTTTGGAATCTCATTTTTTGTTGATGTATGAGGAACCATATTAACATTATAGAATATAACGTACAAGATAGCATATTATCATAATAGGTAAGTAAAAGCATGAATTTAAACAAATTTTAAACAACAAACATGGCAAATTTAAAACATGTAAAACATACATACAAAAATATACAACATACATTAAAAATGAATAAGTAAGCATATAAACATATAAGGTATAATTCAACATACATTTTAATAAATCAATAAACAAAAATGATGCATGGCATACAATTTAACATAAACATGCAAAAATTATACAACAATATATATCAAAAATAGCACATAAAAGAAATAATTAAACATAGCATATAAAAAATGAAACTAAGCACAAATAAGATAAATTACATACACTAAAAATGAATAAATAGAACATTTACAAATTATAAAAATATAATGCAATAGTTCAAAATACATGAAATGATAATATAATATATATACATGCATAGAAAAGATATATTTGAAAATAAACTATATAAAAGGTTAAATATTATAATATATAAAATACATAATCAAATGTATAAAAGATAGAAATAAATATACATATTTGAAAATTGAATAAATTAAAAAAAAAGTTGAAAAACTAAGATAGACGAAGAATAAAATAAGAACAAACCACAGAGAGTAAGAACGCAAGAGGGAGAGAAATTTGAGTGAATGCTCTCAAGAATTCTTATTGCTTCCCAAAACTCAAGTGATTTACAATGAAGGGAGAGGCCTCTATTTATAGTTGAGCCTCCCCAAATCCAACGGTACAAATCAATTACATCAACGGTTAAGATTAAAGGATATCTACAAATTAAATCTCCAAGATTACAAAATCATATCTTCAAGATTGCATATCATATCATATCATATCTAAGATTATATCATATCTAAGATTTCATATCATATCTAAGATTGCATATACTTAAAGATTATATTTCTGTAACACCCCAAACCCGGCCTGGACGTTATGACCGGATCTGATGCGCCACATTGATGCGTTCAAAACATTCCGTATTACTTAGTTTGGAAAAGCTGAGTTGGTGTTGTAAAAGACACTTTTAAAAGTAGGTTAAAGTGAATGGAAGCTGCGCACCAGGTAGGAAACCAGGAAGAAGAGGAGGTGAGTCCGTCGACTGCTTAAGTACCAAGCTCTCTTTGGATCCAATCCTAGACATGCACACCGCCATTGCCACACTCTAACATCTCGTATAATTTTGAGAAAACCGTTTGATTATGACCAGCTTAAGAAAATGATTAAGGTTGCAAATCGTTTGCTTAAAATATTTATTTTTCTTGGGAAAACATTTACTTTGCGGAAACTTTGCGCGTCATCATGATCTTTTTAAAAACAAGTAGATTTTATAAAACGAACCCTAGTGCTAGCCAGTTTAATAATCCCCAAAATATAAGTAATTAAAAAGAGCGACCTTATTACAACTTTAAGCATAATAAAAATAATCCAAAATAAATATTAAACTTATTTAAAATCGGCAATCAATCTTCATGGCCACTCAATCCCGCCCACCCAAGTCCACCAATTCTAGGGCTCACCGCAAGGATGGAAGAGGAAGGGGTGAGTTTGGGAAAACTCAGTGTATACAGAAACCCATCCAAAGCCCAATTCAGCTCGAGCCCATTGGGCCTAAGCCCTATTCAGATACCAAGACACAAGAGGTCAAGCCCTTTTCGAATACAATAGCAAGGTTTTAGCCCTTTTTACATAACAAAGTGGCCCATAGGCCCGCTTCGAGCATGAGTAACAACAAGAATAATGAATGCAAGCCCATCCGGGAGACTACTCAACCCACCAACCGCTACACCGCCTGCACCAACCCTACACACCATGTGGGGAATATCTCAACCCACCCAAATTTCACACACACACAGTTGCGACAACGCACTCAAATTCGATCGATTGAGGCAAAGCCTCCAAGACGTGGATGAACCACTTTCAGACTTCCTCCATTAATACCCCAATCCCATGCAATGATATTAATAAATGCATATCATGCAAAATACGGAGTAATCAATCAAGCGATTCACCAATTTAAAACCCTAGGGGTATATCGGTAATTTTGCTCTTTAGGGTAATTTGGTAATTTTGCTCTTTAGGGTAATTTCGTGATCTCGCCATGCACAAGCTAATTCAGTAATTTTTATCGGTTTTATGCAATTTGATTCCACCATCTACCTAACAAGCTAATTTGCCCATCTCTTACCCATATTGGTCCGTAAGCCCATTGGGCCCAGTTTTGGCCCATCGAGCCCCTTTTTCCGAAATACGCTAAAATGTCACGCGAACATGCTTACCATCTTGCGGTGCCAGATCTAACAATTACTCAATGACTTGAGAGCATTCACATACTTACATGACCATGAAATGCCGGAATTTCGGCATTTCGGCTTTCGCCGAATTGAACTAAGAAAGGGTGTTCTGACACACCGATTTGCGACGATCGCTCTCGAGATCCCTTCCGATATCCTACAGCTTGATTAGCACAGTTCTTATTTACAAACCATAATCACTAAACCCCAAACTTACTCATCCATGCTCAAACCATATCCCTAAAAGCCTTTGAAACCTTACCTTCTTTTGCCAAAAGCGGTAGCTAGCTCCGAATCCGATTGCTCCAACAACCCACGCCTTTAATCCAACACTTAAGAAGACACTAATCATTGACAGAAAACGTCAGTTAAAAACCTTTAGAGCCACATGCCCAATTCGACAGCCTCTCTATATTTTAGGGACTTTGGCTTTTCCTAACTTTGTAAAATATAACCAGATCTGAGATGATGAACACTTACCCCTTACTCCTTTTTGATCTCCACGCAATCTGGTGCAGATTTATCTTTCAAACGATGGTAAAAACTCGACTCCGGAGTTCGAAGTTTCGCTATAAGCCCCCAAATATATGGTTTTTCGCTTTTGTGTGATGAAGGAGATGATAATGCGGGCTACAACCTTGAAGTAGAATTGCGGTCAGAATCCGAGATTAAGAAAAGATAATTTGTAAATTAATAAAAGCAAAAGAACATAGGAGAACACGGCTTTGAAGAAATCGGCACAAGCGGTGATCACGGGTTTTCGGCTTTTATGGATTCGCAAAAGTGTTGATGAATAGTAGGTATGATGAATAGTTTGAAGAAGAAAAATAGAAGAAGAAGAATAGGGAGGTGGTAGTTTTGGCTAGAGAGGAAAAGAGAGAAAAGAACGATCCTAAGGTGTAAAAGCGGAAGAAAACGACACCAACAATACCCTAAGTGCCAAATACTACCCTCATAATCCCCCGCCGATTTCCTCTTCAATTCCCTCATTCGCTAACTCCTAGCCTCATCCCAATCCCTTAAATCTCTCCCTTATCACTCCTTAATCCAAGCAGCTTAAACCGATCCAACTCTCCTCAGCGTAATCCACGAACTCCAACACTTACACCTCCCGCACTAAAAAATAAATGCACCTATTTGCCAACAAAGGGAATCGATCCTGTGTCTTCCCCCAACACTTACACGCCACCTTCATAGCTCCCTAGTGGCGTCACTTAGCCACTTTACCAAAGGCTCATTTGTGATGCAATTTACCCATCACTCCACTTAAGGCCACTTAGCGAACCCCTAACTCCTAAGTCTAAAATTCCAAAAATTCAACTGGTTTTGGCCAACTCATGGGCCTTCTATAAGCCCATTTACCTACTCAAAATACTAATTCCACATCCAAATACAAAATTTTAAAAATCTTTACAAAAATTGAAAATTGCGAATAAACCCGAAAATCGTATGCTACAACTAATATTTTTTTTTCCTTTCGATAATAATAATAATTTTATAAATATATCTAATAATAAAATTTCAAATATCAATAATACAAGAAATAATAATAATTTTCATAAAAATTTCAAACATACATACAATAATATTTTTCTAATAATAATAATTTTATCTCATAATACTAATTAAAATTTTATAAAAATTTAAAATATCCGTAATAATAAATACAAGAAAATTTTCTAGTGGTAATTTAATAAAATAATTTTTTTTTCTAAACGATAATATTTAAAACTTCCTAATTATTCGTGTTTTCTTCTATTCAATCCTGGACTCAAAACCCAACTTTCTAGGCCCCAAATTCGGGATGTTACAACTCTACCCTCCTTAAAAAATTTCGTCCTCGAAATTTCAAACTATCAACTAACCGTATTACTCAAGTCAAACCACTATGCTTTCATCACAAGACTCGATTAAAAATAATTCTTAGTACGACCCGAACATCTAATTACCGAAATAAGGAAACGTTTATCGTGCACGCATACAACTCGTAACATATATTTAAATAAAATAAACTTGGCAATCCCGAGCTCGATGCTCCTTGGACCCACATCTACGACATGCTCCTGTCTTCCTATGGCATTCACCGAATGACGTCCGTTGCGATCTTTGCAGATTGGATAGTTTGGTCGTGCCTTAACATGTTTCACAGAATGAGACTTGGTTTTCTGAGAACTAGAATCCTTCCTTTTCTTACACTCCAAGCACCCTGCTTGAAGCGCTTCCTTAATTTCCTTAATTTTTGTATCCAATACTTCCTCTACCACTTTCCTTACTAACTCACCAAGGCCTCGGTACCAAGCTCGAGTTACCGCTACCCAAAGTTGGCAGACTTTGCTTACCCGCAGAATCCATATCAATGCTCTACATTACCAGTACATATATCAAATAACTACAAAGGTCTCAAATATTTTACTATTTATTCACATGTCTTATGCAGAGATATTATTTTCAAGTTTCTATTTTCACGTAATCATAGCCTAGCTACGCCTCGGTATTCTAGAGTTTTTAGGGTTACCCTAGTTATGATGTCATGATATGGTCTCGATTCTATCTACAATAATATCTTAATACAAAGTAATATGAGGAATGTAAATACTTACGGACTTGGTGCCGGGGATTCATGTGCCACTTCGATCGATCCATAAAACCCATGTTTTTGTTTATCGAAAAAAGATTTGATTTGAAAACACTTTTATTTTAAAACTATTGATTTAACCTGTTTAACAAATAGAAAAACTTGAACATCTTCGAAAAATCTGCCCTTTCCAAAAATACCTTTCTTAGGCCTAATTTTTTTTTTGAAAATATTTTCGGACTCGATCCACAGCCGAGTTGTTGCAACCTAGGCTCTGATACCACTAAATGTAACACCCCAAACCCGGCCTGGACGTTATGACCGGATTTGATCGCCACATTGATGCGTTCAAAACATTCCGTATTACTTAGTTTGGAAAAATGAGTTGGTGTTGTAAAAGACACTTTTAAAAGTAGGTTAAAGTGAATGGAAGTCGCACTGTAGGAAACCGGGAAGAAGAGGAGGTGAGTCCGTCGGATTGCTTAAGTACCAAGCTCTCTCTTGGATCCAATCCTAGACATGCACACCGCCATTGCCACACTCTAACATCTCGTATAATTTTGAGAAAACCGTTTGATTATGACCACTTAAGAAAATGATTAAGGTTGCAAATCGTTTGCTTAAAATATTTATTTTCTTAGGAAAACATTTACTTTATGAAACTTTGAGCGTCTTCGTGATCTTTTAAAAACAAGTAGATTTTATAAAACGAACCCTAGTGCTAGCCGGTTTAATAAACCCCAAAATATAAGTAATTAAAAAGAGCGACCTTATTACAACTTTAAGCATAATAAAAATAATCCAAAATAAATATTAAACTTATTTAAAATCGGCAATCAATCTTTATGGCCACTCTGAATCCCGCCCAGCTCCAAGTCCACCAATTCTAGGGCTCACCTACAAGGATGGAAGAGGAAGGGGGGTGAGTTTGGGAAAACGCCGTCTAACACAGAGACGCCAAATCTGCTTCTTCGATTTGTTTTCTGACAATACAGAGATGCCAAATCATCTTAGATCTGCTTCAGCGTAAACACGTGAAAGCCAAATCTGCTGTGTCTTCAATTTGCTCCTTGTGAACACAAGGATGCCAAATCATCTTGGATCTGCTTCAGAAAAATCATCTGAAGGTCAGATCTGCTATGTCTTTAATCTGCTTCTTGTAAACTTATGACTGTCCTGTTGATATCTTCAATCTGCTCTCCGCCAAATACAGAGATGCCAAATCAGTTTCTTCGATTTGTTCTCTAACAATACAGAGATGCCAAATTATCTTAGATTTGCTTCAGTGTAAGCATGTGAAAACCAAATCAGCTATGTCTTCGATTTGTTCCTTGTAAGCACAAGGATGCCAAACCATCTTGGATCTGCTTCAGTCATCTGAAGGTTAGATCTGCTATGTATCTGCTCTCCATCGAAATGGAGATGCCAAACTTCGATTTGTTCTCTGACAATACAGATATGCCAAATCATCTTAGATTTGCTTCATCGTAAGCACGTGAAAGCCAAATCAGCTATGTCTTCGATTTGTTCCTTGTAAGCACAAGGATGCCAAACCATCTTGGATCTACTTCAGTATAAACATCTGAAGGTTAGATCTGCTATGTATCTGCTCTCCGTCGAAATGGAGATGCCAGACTTCGATTTGTTCTCTGACAATACAGAGATGCCAAATCATCTTAGATTTGCTTCATCGTAAGCACGTGAAAGCCAAATAAGCTATGTCTTCGATTTGTTCCTTGTAAGCACAAGGATGCCAAACCATGCCAAATCATTTTAGATTTGCTTCATCGTAAGCACGTGAAAGCCAAATCAACTATGTTTTTGATTTGTTCCTTGTAAGCACAAGGATGCCAAACCATCTTGGATCTGCTTCAGTATAAACATCTGAAGGTGAGATCTGCTATGTATCTGCTCTCTATCGAAATGGATATGCCAGACTTCGATTTGTTCTCTGACAATACAAATATGCCAAATCATCTTAGATTTGATTCATCGTAAGCACGTGAAAGCCAAATCAGCTATGTCTTCGATTTGTTCCTTGTAAGCACAAGGATGCCAAACCATCTTGGATCTTGCTTCAGCCAGATCTGCTATGTTGCGGCCTATTACCCTACCGCTTAGGGGATTAAGACGCGTCATCTTTGATAACCTGTAGAATGATTATGCTTGCTAATTGGGATGCTATGATCGAAGTGAGTCGAATGTTCCTAATTAAACATGTTATGATGCAAAATGTTGTGAACATGACCCCTATCCTAGATGTCACCACTCATTCAACTATCGAGCTTTCCACCTCGTTCTTCTCGACATATCAATCATACTCTGCTCGTATGCCTCGAATCTTCTCCATCAATTTGGTCTACCGTACCATTCCCCGAATGTTACGACCCACTGAAGATGTTTATGAAATGATCCTTTCTTAAGATCAATATTGCTTAAAACGTCCAACCACCTTTTGGACTGAAGAAGAAAATCTCTCGAGTATCTCCAACCCATACATATGAGAATTCCTTAAACAATTGTCTTGTTTCAGTTTCTTGTATTATCTAGAAATTTCCAGAGTAATATGCAAAACTTCGTTTGTGAAGATATTTTAGTTCATCTATCATTATTTCAATGCAACATGCTTTATGAATAATGGGAGACAAATAAATTGATCCTGAGGATAATTAGATTTGGGCATATTATTGGAAGGAATGAAAAAAGATTAACCTGAGAACATATCTTTGTGAAGAAAAAGAATCTAAAGATAGTAAATAGGACAGAAATCAGATGCCCCAGATATCACCGCTTGAGCGTCTATACACCAGCTCCATGAAGACTTTCTTGAGTTCAACATGTGTTTAAAATATCCAAAGCAATTCGTTGATACCTCGATATGTAACATACTTCACTTCGTCGAATCCGTATAGCAAGGTCAATGCATGACTTTCCAAATTTGAGTCGCCTTTCGGTTTTCAACTCAAAACCCCTTTGGTCTCAAGGCGCCCTTTGCGGGTTTTCACTTTGGCCTCTCCATTTTTTCTTTTTTCTTTTTTCTCTTTTCTTTTTTTTTCTTTTTTTCTCTTTTTCTTTTCTTTTTTCCTTTTTTTTTGAAATAGAAGTCCCAAAGTGCCCTTTGCGGGTTTTCACCTTAGCTTCCGTTCTCCTTCAGACAAAGTACTCCTTGACCGAGTCCGAATTCACTAGATTAGATAAATTCTTCCTATCCATTTCTTGTCAAAATTAGTGCACCTCTAGAGAAAGCCCTCTTCGCAACATATGGCCCTTCCCAATTCGACATCCTTTTGCATGGGAAGGATCTCTTTCAGCACAAGGTTTCCTTTATGAAATTCTTTTGGATGAACCTTCTTTGTCATAAGTCTGTGTCATCCATTCTTGGTACATTTGCTTAGGATGAATACTTTCAAGTTAAGTTTACTAGAGGTATTCAATTCTTGACTCCATCAAAGCTTGGAGGAAAAATCTTGATTCATAAACCCATAAGAAAGGGATTGCCCCAGCAGCAGTCCTGGCTGTTGTTTGTCAAACCCTACAAAAAAATGGTTCAATGATTCTCAGTAGACAAGAATGAAGTTGCTGGCTTTATCCTTCAACCTGGAAAGTTGAGGTACAGGGATTACTCCCGGAACATACATCCCACCATGACTCGATGATGTTTCTGAAGCATCCCTAATCTTCATAAATTGCCCCCAACTATGAAGCTGCCAAATGAGCGTAGCAAATAGGAGCCACAAAAAATATGGCTATGGTGCTCCTTTGATACATATAGGATAGAGAATGAACAAACTCTTGCAGATCATCAGCCGAAAACCCAGCTTGGTCTAAGAGAACATGATAGTGGGTCTGCCTCGTGATTCCAATCATTCCAGCATGGGTACCAAGGTAAAAATCATTGTTCTTTGGATGGCATACTTTGTTGTCAATGACAGTACCATGTAGCCCATTGTCAGGAGATCCCATCTGAAAAAACTTGGTATGATGGTTTTTCATACAACAATAACTATAATCTTTAGGGTTCCACTTCTTGTCAAGGAACTTGCAAGCCTCAATAACTTGATCAAAACTTGATTGAATTGAGACTCGCTAACCCCATCCCCGAAAATAATGATTTGATCAGGTTTCCTCTTCCCTGAACTTGTATAGAAGTCTAAGAGAGCTTCCTTCATGATATCGTCATCCACTTTGTGAGAAACTAGTTTTGAAGAAAGAATCTATCATTTTAAGCTTCAGAGATCGTATGCGGCCGATGCCCAATAGCCGGAAATCAATGGCCACCACTGAGCTAACCATCGCAGACTATTGACGCACATCGATCGCTTCAGAAAGCCAAACAATGCACCCATTCCAAGGATGATGGTTGGAACCTTTGAAACAACTGGAATTGAAGGTGTTTGCCCAACAGTAATCATAGAGAGTAAGAGGTAGTTTCTTATGCCAATTTTACCGGTCTCGATCATCTTCGTAATTTATTTTTTCTTCTTTTTCTTTTCTTTTGGCAACCTTTGTTGTACTGTGGTATGGCGACTTATCTTTGAAAAGACTGCAAACTTTTGGCATTATGCAGTTGGATATGATCTTTTTTTTTTTTTGAAATGGATGACTTTTAACTTTGTAATATTGGCATATGAAGCTATCTCCCCCTCTTAATGGAGTAGTTGACGTCCACAAAGATGAGTCATTGTCAGCTTGAAACTTTTGACGAGCTCGGGCCCATAACATACATGCCCCATAAGTCTTGACTCCTTTAAATTTGGTATTCATTGTACAACTGATACTATCCCTTTCCATAGTGGACTAACAATGCCCCAAAACCTCATGTTTATCCTAGCAATTGCAAATCCTCCTACATACGTCTTTGGACCACATTTTTGAATTCCCGTAATAGTCTCAACAAGGTCTTGTTTTGTCTCCTCAGCTAATTCCAATTTCGCAATCTTTCATTCCATTAAGGCTATATTTCCTACCACCACTTCATGGGGTAAAAACCATTTTCAACAAATTCAGAAACAAGTCACAATTTCTGTCACCTTCAAAGTCTTGAGATTCCTCTAAACACATATCGCACTCAAAAGGAACTCGAATCAGAGTATCGTTGCCGTGTCATTGATATCTAGGGATCTATGATAAGTACACAAAAGAATATACAAGGAATAAATGAATTCAAGAATGACTATTTACATGAAATGAAAATTTGTAAAGAATGTCAAAGGTTAAAAGAATCAAAATGAAAGAATATTTACTCGGATAAACAATAAAAGTATGTTTTATTGAAAATAAAAATGTCTGAACATGAGCCCACTTCTCAAAAGAAATCTCATTACTCCTAGGCTTTAGAGCAAAAAGAGTGTTCTGAATATTACTCCGTAAAATTCCTAAAGATTACAGGAAGTTCTTCTACAGTCTAATTGTTTAAAGAACTTCCCAGTTCGTAAGGGCGAATGCCTTCAAGGTTTCTTTGTTCAATCCCTTCCTCATGTATGACATTGATGGGATGATTTTCATTTCCAAACACTCCCTTCTCTGGGTAAGCTATCCCTCCTGACACAAAAGTCGGGGATATGTAAGGGAACGTCGTTAATTCTCATTCAACTTCTTTTTCACTCAGTCGTGACCCTCTTCTCTCTCTCTCTCTTTTTCTTTCTCTTTTTAATAACTTTAACTAATTAGGGTCTTTTTATAATTTTGAATGCAAATGATGCAATGAAATGCTATAAGATGCAAATGAATGCAAAAGGTATCGATCTCGATTCAATCTCATTTAGAAAACTTTATTTAGGAAAAGAATATCTTTACATATAAATGGATTACAAATACGCTTTCGCCCTAATGCCTAAAGTTTTAACAACAAAACAAACTCTTGGCCACGATCAGATTGTAGCTCATATTGGTGCTCAATATGTCAGCCTGTGTCGCCAATGTCTGTAAATAATCAGCTGCCTCCTGAGTTTGAGCTACGACCTCACCTGTGGGGTAATCCATACAGCTAAGGGCACCTCCTCCAATACCTGTGAAGTTGTTTTGATTATTTTGAGATAGATTAGCGAACAGGTAGGTATCCCGTTCTGCAATGTGCTACCTTAAAATAATATCCTATATCCTCAATGTTTCTTGAGAGCTTTCAGATTTCTACCCACGTAAAGCATCCTGCCTCGGTACCTTCGCAGCATAGCTAATCTCTAAAGGTCTTTGTATGATACGGTCTTCTTTAATCGCTTTCTTTCACGTTTACTTGAGCTATCCAGGCCATCGGGGCTTGCATTTCCATTGTTTTTGATAAGTACAACAGTAAACTCAAGCTTGTTGTTTGGTAGCGATCCTATAGTAAACGAGGTTTTTACCATCATAGGCAAAGTTCCTTCCATCCAACTCATTTTTGTAGGTCTCATGCACTCTATCAATCACTTTCCTTCCAATACCCTTACCATCCACATGGCAACCGTCTTCATATGAAAGAGAAATGCTATAATGGTAGAAGTATCCATCAATACTCCCACACTCACTTTGAATTGCTCATTTATCCTCCTGTCAAGCAAATACTACAAGTCCCCTTAGTTATTGCAGAACAACTGCTTGGCTTCATTACTCCATTGATCCCATATTTCCTTTAACTCTTGGAGATTATTTTGCGCTGCTGTGATGCGAGTGTAACCCCATAATTCTGATGTGTATCCTTCAGCGTTTCCTTTGACCATTTATGGACGTTAGCGTTGCCCTCCATTCTATCAAGAAGTTCGTTCTCCATAATAAAACTTTCTAACTTAGAAACTGACCGTGAATCGATACCTTTTAAATGTAAAATGACATGCACAAAAGAAAGAAAATAGTCAGTATCATATGATATTAATAAACACAAAGATAACCTAAGTATAATTCTATCTATATTGAGCTCTTACGGTTTTTCTATATGTGGTTTGTCTCTAAAGTTTGAGGTACCCGAACCAGTAGATTCCTCGATCCTCACCCATTATAGGCTCATTTGAATCGAGTTCGGTTCAGGGGAATACATTTCCCTATGGCTACACGGAGATGAAAATCTCACGAAACCATAGGTACGGATGTATCCCGAAAGTGATCCACTATCCTACACGGAGGCAAAAACCTCACGAAGGCATAGCTTCTCACTCCCACTTAAGGGTGTGACCACAACAGTCATGCAAATGCAATGCGTATCAGAATGTAGCAACACATGCAATAATACACATGTAATGCAAAGAGAATTAAATTTTAAAATTTTTAATTTCTGACATTAAGACAAGAGATAATCAATTACACAGCTTGACTCTCTTATTAGTCCCCAATGAGTCGCTAAGTCGTCGAAACCATTTTTAAATCGAGTTTTGGAAAATGGAAATCGACTTTAAGAAAAAGCAGCACGGAGTCACCACCAACCTTTTAGGTGTGATTGGATCACCGATAAATCATTTTGTTTAAAATCATTAGTTTTGGTCTACGAAATCAAGAAAATGGGTTCGGGAGTCGGTTACAAACGAGGAAGGATTAGCACCCTCGTAACGCCCAAAAATTGGTACCTAATTGATTATCAAGTGTCTTTAAGGTCGGAAATTTGAAAGTTTTAAGATACAATCCTTTTTTAATTTGAAAAATTAAGGCTCACCTATTTCAAACGAATCAAAATACCACATCCAGTAAGTTAGGACGTAATATTTTTGAGACTTTTGATGTTAAACTCACCTTTTTTAAAATTTCTATCTTGAAACAATAAAACGCTATATCCAGTAAGTTAGGACACAATGTTTTGAAATCCCAAGATAGTTGCTCGTATTTTGAAAACCTTAAAACCTAGAAGGGTACTTGACTATTCGAACTTAACGAGAAAAGTTGCAACCCAGTAAGTTAGGGCACTACTTTTCTCGAAACTTCCAAACATCAAACATTGCTTTTTTATTTTTGAAAACTTTGGAATCTCATTTTTTATTGATGTATGAGGAATCATATTAACATTATAGAATATAACGTACAAGATAGCATATTATCATAATAGGTAAATAAAAGCATGAATTTAAACAAATTTTAAACAACAAACATGGCAAATTTAAAACATGTAAAACATACATACAAAAATATACGACATACATTAAAAATGAATAAGTAAGCATATAAACATATAAGGTATAATTCAACATACATTTTAATAAATCAATAAACAAAAATGATGCATGGCATACAATTTAACATAAACATGCAAAATTATACAACAATATATATCATAAAATAGCACATAAAAGAAATAATTAAACATAGCATATAAAAAATGAAACTAAGCATAAATAAGATAAATGACATACACTAAAAATGAATAAATAGAACATTTACAAAGTATAAAAATATAATGCAATAGTTCAAAATACATGAAACGATAATATAATATATATACATGCATAGAAAAGATATATTTGAAAATAAACTATATAAAAGGTTAAATATTATAATATATAAAATACATAATCAAATGTATAAAAGATAGGAATAAATATACATATTTGAAAAATGAAGAAATTAAAAAAAGGTTGAAAAACTAAAATAGACAAAGTATAAAATAAGAACAAACCATAGAGAGTAAGAACGCAAGAGGGAGAGAAATTTGAGTGAATGCTCTCAAGAATTCTTATTACTTCCCAAAACTCAAGTGATTTACAATGAAGGGAGAGGCTTCTATTTATAGTTGAGCCTCCCCAAATCCAACGGTACAGATCAATTACATCAACGGTTAAGATTAAAGGATATTTACAAATTAAATCTCCAAGATTACAAAATCATATCTTCAAGATTGCATATCATATCATATCATATCTAAGATTATATCATATCTAAGATTGCATATCATATCTAAGATTGCATATCATATCTAGGATTGCATATCCTTAAAGATTATATTTCCATATAAGTCAAGCTTGTAGATGGACCTTAAATCTTTTCAAGTAATGGGCCATTCTGATCGGGCCAAATTATATTTGTAATTCTGGACTGAACTTGGACTTCATTTTTTTTTGGGGTTTATTATATTTTTGTTTTTGGACTTATTTTTAGGCCTGGGAAAAATTGAGTGTCTACAGTTTACTTATGTTTAAATGCTATTGAACAATGATGAATGGCTTATTGAATTGAATATGAGATATTTGAGAAAGTATCGACAAAGTTTCGACGTCTGAAAAGCCCCGTACAGACCTTAGGAATAGTTAGGATACATATGTTATGACATAGGATCCGATATGTGTTTTTGTGTAAGACCACGTCTGGGACGTTGGCATCGACTTATGATTTACATGTAGGACAATGTCTAGGAAGTTGGCATCATATTTGATTTCGTGTAAGACCCTGTCTGGGATAGTGGCATCGATATTTGATTACATGTAAGATCACGTCTAGGACGTTGGCATTGTACGAGCTTTTTGAGCTATCCGCATATCCTTATGATTTCAAACGGTTCAATGAGCATTCCAAGAAATGAATGATTATGTGTGAAACGTATCCGATTCAGGTACATTTGAAATGAGTATCATATTTGATGTTGAAAGTTAAGTATATGTACTTTAGTGAACAAATGTTGATATGTGATAAAAGCATGAGAAAATATGTTATATGTGCTAAAGAATTTGGAATATGTGAAATTTATATGAACATTAAGGTTTATGATAGTATTTGGTTATGAAGTATATGTAATTTGATGATGCTTTTATGTTTAAAGTGTTAAGTTTATTTGTATATGGCTTAATAAGCTTTTGAAAGCTTACTTTTTTGTGTTTGCATTGTTTTATAGATATCAAAGCTACTTGAAGCTCAAAGATCGTCGAGGATCGTCACCACACTATCGAACTTCTTTTTGGCACCTTTTGAAAATGTGAATATTAAAATATGGCATGTATAGGCTAGAAGTACTTTGATTATGTTTTGTGATGTATATATCTAGCCATGTGATTTGGCTTGATTATGGTTGTGTATATGAATGAGTTCTTGGTATGAAATATGTGATGCAATATGATCAATATGATGTGTTTTGAATGGATATAAAAATTGGTCGTTGTGGTAAGAATTGGTATATGTATATTTGAGAAAGTGATAAGTTTTGGTCATGAGATTGAATGATGTAAATTTGAAGTATTGAAACATATGCTTTAGTATGATTTTGGTTTAGATTTGGTATGATTTGGTTGTTGAATTGAGAACAAAATTTGTTGATAATGTAATGGTATGAATGGTGTATGATTTGGTTGTGAAATGGTTGAGAATTTGGTATAAAATGTTGTGGTTTTGATGCTTGTAGGGAGGACCCTTAATGGGTGGCAAATTGGCCTTGTAAATGGCCTATTTTTGCCCACACGGGCAGAGACACGGGTGTGTGTCTCAGCCGTGTTGCTCGAGGGCCATTTCGAAATGAGCCTGGGTAGACCACACGATCATACACACGAGTGTGTGCTAGGCCGTATGGCAAAGTCAGTTTCAACCACACGATCGTACACACGGGTGTGTGGTCAGCCATGTGGCCAAGTCAGTAGCCTCCCTAATTTTGAAACGGCCTAGCACACGGGCATGTCTTGTGGCCGTGTGGACAAGTCAGTATGTATGCCTTGTTTTGGCATGGCCTAGACACACGGTCTTGTCTAAAGCCGTTTGACAGAAATGTGCAAGTGTACACAATCGCAACAAGTAATAAAGTGACAAGTAAATGTCGAGTTATCGTACCCACAGGGACTGTGAGAAGAATTATTTATGAATGCTATTTAAAACACTTTGGTGAAGAAAAATATTTTGTTTGAAGAGGGTATTAAAGCTAAGATTTTAAACTAAGTAAACTAACGAAATAAATCTCAAATGCACGATTTCAAAGTATGATTAATCAAGATGACATAATTGTGTTGATTTAATTACATTTCTTTAACTTAGAATTATTAAACTCATGTCTATGTTGTTACGAATAAATTCAGGACAAATCAGTAATTTGCTAACTTATGAACATATTCAGCTACATAAATCCATTCATCTCTTAACATATCCCTATGTTAATTCAAACGATTAAATAGATTTTAATAAGCAAATATGTTATGACACATACATACTCATTAAATTGAACTAATCTCTTGCATATCCCTATGTCAATTCAAACGAATAATTAAATCTAATAAGCACATAAAAGACTATGTGAGGTAACAAGGTATCCTTACCTTGAAACAGTTTAATCACAATAATCTTGCAAGTTATGCAAGGCAAGTGTATCGCCAGATACATTGCTAATTTAATCTTCAGCTACCGTAGAAGAATAAACATGCACTGATTAAGTATTGTGTCCATTAATTACAATTTCAATCCATTTAAATAATTAATTCATTAGCTACCTCACAATTGTAATGTAAGAATAAATTAGGCATGATTTTACTTAATCAAGTATTTTACTGAGGCTTATAATAGCATAAACACAATTTTAATAATTTAAGCAGATGAAATGCAATCAAACCAACAAGAATCAAATTCAAGCTAAGCTGATTAAATTAACCATTCCAACAACATAAATATTCATAGATATGTTCATCATAACAACAACAAAAATTAACGAGATAGGAAACAAGAATCAAATCTGGTGTTTCTCCGTGGCTTGACTAGTTTGCTCCGTCTTCGTTCTTTGATGTCCTCGCTGATCAAGGCTGCTATGAAAACTTCAATGTTGCTCCAAAATGGCTGATGAACACCCCTTTTCCAGAGGAAGAAATCTGCAAGAGAGCAAGGGCTTAGAATGGGAAAATGAGAGAAGAAAGTGAGAGAGGAGAGAAGAGATGTGAATGAATGAGGAATGCTTTGAATGATCAGCCACGGGAGAGCTTTATAGTTGAATGTGGCAGCTAAAATTTGCTAAAATAAGCAGCCAACGAGCCACCCCTTGGCCGGCCATCTATGTGGCAAAGTTGATGGCTTCAACTTTGCTAATTTGGCTTGGGGCAAATCTTCAAAGCCATCAATTGTGGAGGGGCTAATTTGCAATTTGAACAAGTCTTCAAGGGCTTCTTTGCAGCTTAAATAATCAGCTAATGAGCTGAATTGGGTCAGCACTTGGACGGTTTTGGGCTGTCTTCTCCTTGGCCGGTTCGGTTCACTCGGTTCGGTTCAATCGGACCATTTTTTCATAATTAATTAATAATAATTTATTAACCCAAATTAAATTGGATATAAATTAAAATTAATTAAATTATGAATTAATACACATAATTTTGGACATCTTAGGATGGAAATTAATTCACCTCGATATTTCAAATTGCTTCTCGATTTTGTGCTTCTAGTAGTGTCTGTCGAGCCATTTTTCGCCCTTTATGCAAATCTGTCGAAAATAACCAAAATTCATCAAAAATAATTATAAAATTAACTAAAATTTTCAACATGTTCATATTTTAAGTGCACTTTAATTATTTTATAAAAATTAATTATTTTTCGACAAGAATTTAACTAAATTCGCATGAATTTAAGTTAAAAAAGGTATGAAAAAGTGTGTAAATTTTTGTGTTTCCACTTGTTCACACAGGCGTGTGACTTGTACAACTTTAAAAAATGTTTAAGTTTTGAAAAAATTTGTATGAGCTCTGTTTAGTCCCGACCCCTTTTTAATGCATGTTTAAGGTCTCAATGACCTATATTAGGGACTCTATGGTAATGTTTGAATATGATTGTGGATGAAGTATATGAATTGTTCGTAAAATATTCCAATTTTTTTGGTAACGTCTTTAACCCTAGTCCGGCGACGGATACGGGTTAGGGGTATTATAGTTTTACCCCTAAATTTTTACGTTTTTTCAAATTAGTCCTTAGGCTCGTAAAATGAAATGTATCCATTCTCTTTGATACCCAAACCTAACCGAACCTAAATCATGCTAATAACAGTCCACATTTTTCATCAAATCACATTTCTACTACCTATTTTTTACAACTTCTACAAATAAGTCATTTTTTTGCATTTTCACTAAAAAAACTTAGTAAAAGTTGTTTATCACACCTTAAACATACAATATTTTCCATCAAACATCAAAATACATGCATGTCACACATGGGTAAATTTTTAAACATGAACCTTACTTCAAAATAATGGTAGAAATAGGTAAATCGGATGATAACGACTTCAAAAATGTAAAGAGCATTAAAAAGGGGATAGGATGCTTTTACTATCAAGCTTGAAAGTTGAAGAAATCCTAGCTATAATGTTCTTCAAATTTACGGTCAAGGTTGAAGAAAGATGAGCAAATTTTGGCTTTATTTTCCCTTTTTATTCTTTTATTTACCAAATGACCAAAATGCCCTTAATACATAACTTTGAAATTTTACCTATTCATGTCCATTTTTGTCCAATTACTTATTCAATGGTATAATTACCGACTAAGGAGCTCTAATTTAAAATCTCATAGCAATTGGACACCTTTAACAAGTAGAACTCAAGTTTTGCACTTTTTTACAATTTAGTCCTTTTGACTAAATTGAGTGCCCAAACGTCAAAATTTTCGAACGAGATTTTCACAAAATAGTTCTATAGAACTATAGACCATAAAAATATAATAAAAATGGATTTTTATACGTCGAATTCGTGGTCACAAAACCGTTGTTCCGACTAGCCCCAAAACCAGGCTGTTACATCTTCGGCTTTACAAGCCCGATCAACTAATACAACAAATTCTTTCAAATCTAAAATCTCGACCATAATTTTAATGTATTCATTCAAACCGTTAACAAACCGCTTGCACATGATCTCTTCGGTAGAAACATACTCTCAAGCATATTTGCTCAACTGTACAAATTCTCTATCGTACTCAATTACGGTCATACGGGCCTTATTTCAATTCTAAAACCTCTTTGTGCTTTTGATTCAGAAATCGTTGGCTGATATGTTTCTTCCTAAATTTGGTCTGAGAGAATTCCCAAGTGACCCGTTCTCTAGGTACCACAGATACTAGAGTATTCTACCCCTGGTATGCAATGTCCCTCAACAGTGATACAACACATTTTAAACACTCAACCGGTGTGCAAGAAAGCTCATTAAACACTCGAATCGTATTTTCAAGCCAAAACGCGACTCTCTCAGGATCATCATCAGCAGTAGCTCTGAACTTTTCAGCCCCGTACTTTCTAATTCTATCAACAGGTTGCTTATTCAATCGTTGAGGTTCCAAACCTTAAGGAGCTACGTGAATCGATTGAGGAACATGAGGGGCTGAAGGTTGTTGAGCAGCTGGATTTGTCCAAATATGCTGATTGAGGCTTCTTTAGCCTCTCCTCCCTAGCTACCTGATACGGGTCTAGATTCAGAAGGCGCTGTCTCTTGAGTGGGAGCTGGCGCATTATTTTTAACCTCATCAGCTACAACTCGATTGGGATCCATTTACTATATGAAAACACATTTTAAAATGTTAAGAGTCATCACACTATTACAGTTTATACATGGCATGTCTAGCTAGACTCTCACATACGCTACGTTAGTCCTAGAATCAACTAAATCATAGCTCTGATACCAATAAATGTAATACCCTACACTTGTATTCAACGATGAATAGGGTTACAGAGTATTACCAAACTTATAAAACATTTAAACATTCAATTCACATATAATTTCACATTTAATGCAAACATTATTCAAACTCAAGCATAACGTCCTTATAACAAGCCCACAAGGCCCTAAACATGTTTTGGAGGTGGTTCAGGACTAAACCGATAGCTCAAAAGATTTTTACAAAACTTAGAATTTTTTTCTCAAAACAGGGGACACACGCCTGTATGGCCCGGCCGTGTCTCTCACACTGCCAACAGATACGCCCGTGTCACAGGTCATATGGACATTTGAAATGAGAGCACATGGCCGTGTCCCAGCCCATGTCTAACCCCGTCTAACTCTCTGACTTGAGTTACACGACCAACACACAAGCCCGTGTGGCTAGACCATGGGCCCAAAAATGGTCATACACGTCCGTGTGCTAGGCCGTGCCAAACCTGTAAGGCATACTAACTTATGCCACACAGCCAAGTTATGCGCCCATGTGTGAGGCCCTGTAGAGCATATTGACTTGATTTTAATTTCAACACCAGGGGACACACGGCCGTGTAACATGACCGTGTGTCACACATGGCTGAGACACACGCCCGTGTCTCTTTCGGTGTGGACAAAAATAGGCTATTTACCAAACCAACTTTCCACCCAAATTTGAATGTACCTACAACACATCAATTTGCACCATTCTATGGCATAAATAGGCATTGAAACCAGCCAATTCAAACCTAATTCATGCATATTCAATACCACACTTCTCAATACATACAAGTTGCAAAATAGACCAATCCATTCATACCTAAAATCTCATAAACTTAGATTATCAATATGGCTACTCAAAACATGCATTCTTTACCTTGATTCTCAAACAAATAACATCCTCAATATCAACATTCACTTCCATAATACCAATTACTAATAAGCATCA
Source organism: Gossypium arboreum (assembly GCF_025698485.1). Classification (NCBI taxonomy): domain Eukaryota; kingdom Viridiplantae; phylum Streptophyta; class Magnoliopsida; order Malvales; family Malvaceae; genus Gossypium; species Gossypium arboreum. The sequence goes on along the minus strand of NC_069075.1, from coordinate 14,058,944 downwards.
TCAAAACCAACCTCAGTTTGCATATCACAAACTATATGCATATACACATACGCAAGCAAATTTACTCAAAATAAGCCAACTCTCATGGCTATTATATACAAACCAAGACATATACATTTACAAGCCATTTCAAATGGCCAAAATCATTACCAAAACATAACCAACATGACCAAAGTCCCTATACATGCCATATACTTAAGATACCAAAGTTCATAGGTACCAAGTGATAGGTGGATAGTGTGAAGCGATCTCTGACGATCCCCGAATCCAAGCTAGCTTTGAATTCACTATAAAACATAGAAAAATAAACGATTTAATCTATAAAGCATAGTAAGCTCATATGAAATAAACTCGATATAACCATAACCACATAATTCAACAATTGATTATAGATACATGAATTCACACCAACTATCAAACCTTCCAATTACTCATTCACAAAACTATATACTTTCATCACCATTTCTTTGATTCAAAGCTAATATGGTTTATGCATATACCTGTACCATTTCATACCAATCTCATTCTCAACCACATCATTCATTTACCATTGAACCATTCAAAATAGAAGTTGGATACTCAGGTGTCTTACACACTAAGTACCTACACCATTGCCCGAAGCCAAATCAAGGTAGCTTATATCCGTAGTACTGATATCATGGCCCGAAGCCAAAACAGTATAACTCACACCTGAAGTGCTAATATCATGGCCCGAAGCCAACTCAATGTATCCTCTAATGACATGTCACTAGTATCCTAAACTATTCCCAAGGTTCAACCGAGATTTCGAATGACGAATTACCATCGAGTCATTGTCGAACTTATCTGAAGTCTCGTATTCACAACTTATATAATATCAAATCATTTAAAATACACTTATACTAAAATTTATCACATGCGAACTTACCTCGGATGTGAAAACGATGGAATAAGTCGATTAGTCGATAACATTAGTTTTCCCCCGATCTAAATTCAAATTTTAGTTTTCTTAATCTAAATATATTCAAAATTAACTTATTTAATAATCTCTATATTCAATTTAATCCAAAACACACATTTAAGCACATTTACACGTTTACCCTTAAAATTTCACAACTTTTACAATTTAGTCCTTATTACACAAAATCACAAATTCATGAAATTTATTTAATAACCATGATAGCCGAATTACTATAATGCCCCTAGCAGCCCATATTTATCAACTTTTCACACATTTAACCACACATTTTCACATTTTTACAAATAAATCCCTATTTTGCATTTTTACTCAAAATCACTTTACAAAATATGTAAATTTAGCAACAAGATTTCATATTTCATCATCAAACATCAAAGAACACATATTTGCATCAATGGAAACTTTCAAAATCTTTAACAATTTTGCAAAATAGTCTCTAGGCTAGCTAGACCTAGTTGCAACGATCCCAAACACATATAAATTATTAAACGAAATAAAAACGGACTTACAATTGAGTATCAAAGTAACTGAAAGTTTCATGCCCTCAAAATGGCTTTTCTTCATGCTTCATTCGACCAAGGAATATGATGATCTAACAAAATTTAGGCTTTTGTTTTATTTAATTAACCTTATTAGACAAATTACCAAATTAACCATAATAATAATACATTTATATCATCCATTTCATGTCCATTAATGTCCACTTACCTTAATAATGGTTCATTTATCACTTAAGGACCTCCACATTTAATATTCATAGGCATTTAATGCATTTAACAAATAAAATTCAACTTTTATGCTTTACGCGATTTAGTCTTTTTTACCGAATTAAGCATTCAAATGATAAAATTAATTTACGAAACTTTCACACATATATGCTATCATGCTGTAAACACTTAAAATAATATTAAAATAATTTTTTGACCTCAGATTTATGGTTTCAAAACTACTGTTCCAACTTAACTAAAAACGGGTTGTTACATAATTCTAAAGGAAGTAAGTTGCATGGAGAAAAGAAAGACAACTCTTTTCATACCTATTAACACAAGAAGTGAAAATGTGTTAGAATGCACAATAGAATACGAAAAGGTAAAAAAAAAAAGGAAAACTAAGGCTAGAGTCAAAGAAAATAAACTATCAAGTAGAAAAAATTTGAAATAATGGAAAAAAAAACTTGAATTTTTCATTCAAGGTGTTCTTGATGTGCTAAAATCATGAAAATTAAACCAGAGCCTTTTTATATGATAAATAAAAAACTTATCTGGAAATTTTCAGCACAAATTTTCATCTACAAAATATTTTTTGATTTTTGTCATATGTTCGATTTTTTTAGAGGTTGTTTAAGTAAATTTGGTGAAACACTTTATTTAGCACAAGGAAACAACTCAAAAATGTCCAAGTCTGATACCAAATTGTAAAGGAAAAGAGAAAGAAGATCATGTTTAAGTTGTTCGAAAATAAGAAAAATAAAGTAAATAACTAAAATAAGAAATTTAAGAATAAAGAATAAATATTCAAAATAATAAATAAACGATAGAATAAAAAGTGAAAGATGGATCGAATAAACTGATGGATACGACGGATAGATGGATTAGTGTCCAATTGAACCCTTTAAGATATAAACCCAACAAACTCAATTAATGAATCTAATCAACCCTTTAAGAAATAATGATTGGCAAATTGAATGATGAATTGAGAAGAAAATTGTTTCTAAAAATCACAAGAAAGCAATCTTGCACAAAGAAATAACTCCAAGAGTTGGAAATTTTATTAATGAACAAAAATAAATTTGTATCTAATGAACAATGAAGAGGCATTTATATAGGCTAGCTAAATAAATCCAAATAAAACTCTCAAGTATGCTGAAACTCTAATTAATCTAAACAAGAAGTAGTTTTAAACTAAACTTTTTATTAACGAGAAATATAGAATTCCTAAATAACTTTAAATATTTAAAAATATATCAAAATTCAAAATAAATAAATAATAAAACCTCATAAATATAATATTGGGCTCATATATAATAAAAATTAAGCCCATAAAAATCTAACCCAATATGATTTAAACTTAAATTAAAAGTCCAAAACTCGTAATTCAGTAATAATCCCATCTAGAAATTCTGCTTTCACAGTCTTCACTAAAACTGTAATAACTTGATCTCTTGAAATTAAAATCAGGTGATTTAAAGTGCATTGTAAATATAAGAGACAAACCTTTGAATTCTATGTATCTCATCCAAAAAGTTGTTGCAAGTCAACTGATTTTCCAAACTAATAAATTGATAGTTTCGGTGACTGGAATTTAATAAATTTCACCCCATCCTTGCAGGTATCAGTTTTTAACTAGGGAGTGCCACCCCTCTCTTCTAGTTAAACTAAGAGACTGGTACTTATATTAAATAAATATTATTCTACTAATTCAACCAGGATTTTTTTATCTTTCCCTATAAATAGATGGCACTGGTAGAGCTATTAACAACAGTTCATAAAAGTTTTCAATATTGTTTTTTTTCCAGAAAATAGTGAAAATTTATTTTCTAGGTACAAATTCTATTTTTTGGGAATAACAATTCTACCGATTTCTATTGAAAAGGAATTACTTTTTTACTAAAAGTAATAAATCATTTTTGGTTTTGTAACTGGTTCGTGATTATTCAAACCCACACTTGAAGTAATTTATGGCACAAGAATAGTGGAAAAAGTCGTTCGGTTGGAAGCTTAGAGCATTAGGATTCGTCTCGCACAAAGCACAAGTACATTTTCGGGAAAAAAGTTTATTGTTATAAATATCATAAACCGACTCTGCTTTCAAAATTTTAATTTTCCACTGTGATAGAAAACCATTTTTTAAACTGGATTTTTCCATCAAACGCATCCTTCCAAGATCAAGTCTCAATGACCCTTGGGCCGAAGCTCTATCAAAGAGAAGAATCGAATGATGTTTTTTTTTTGTTGTTAAGAAATATCTAGATATTGCAACTCTTCTCAAAGTTTATAAATAAAAAATTGAATCCAAAATTTACAAGCTAAAGACATAACTAATTTGAAAACCCTAGAAGAGATTCAGGTACTTGAAAATAGTGATAATGAAGATACATCAATAAGTTAAGTCATTACAGGAAAAAAATGAAATCTAAAAGATATAGTTGTGAAAAACATTTTTCTTATAATATTGATACTAAAATAACAATAGAAAATGAGGATCTTGAACCTACATTTGTTGAGGAATATAGAAATAGATATGTTTGGCCAAATTGGAAAGATGCAAGTCAAGCATAATTGAATTCATTTGCTAAATGTGAGGTTTTCGGATATCTAGTCCAAAAAACTAAAGGTGTCAAACCCATAGAATATAAATGGGTATTTTTACAAAATGAATTGAGAAAAATGAAGTCATAAGATATAAAGCACAACTTGTAGCATAAGGGTTTTAACAAAGGCCCAATATTGATTATGAAGTGACTTACTCTTCTATGGTTTGGTGCAATCACATTTAGATATCTTATTAGTATGATAACACATGAAAAACTTGATATGCATGTAGTGGATGTTGTTACAGTTTATTTGTATGGCTCACTTGATAGTGAAATTTACATAAATCCCTGAAAGATTTAATATCCTAGAACGATATAATGTTTTTCCTTGAAATTTTCTCAATCAAATTAAATAAATCCATATATGAATTAAAACAATCTTAATGTATGTAGTGCAATTGTCTTGGTGAGTATTTGTTGAAGGAAGATCTTCAAAATGATCCAACTTGTCTATGTTCTTTTATAAAAGAAATTGAATTAGATATCATTATAATTGTCATTTATGTTGACAATTTAAATATTATTGGAAGTCTTGTATAGCTACAAAATGCATTAAATTGTTTAAAGAAAGAATTTGAGATGAAAGATCTCAGAAAAAAAAAAAAGTTTTATCTCAGCCTGTAGATCAAGCATTTAGAAGGTGGGATCCCTACCTATTAGTCACCTTATGCAGAAAAGATCTTAAATTGAATTAGATATCATTATAATTGTCATTTATGTTGACAATTTAAATATTATTGGAAGTCTTGTATAGCTACAAAATGCATTAAATTGTTTAAAGAAAGAATTTGAGATGAAAGATCTAAGAAAAAAAAAAGTTTTATCTCAGCCTGTAGATCAAGCATTTAGAAGGTGGGATCCCTGCCTATTAGTCACCTTATGCAGAAAAGATCTTAAATTTTTTTTACATGGATAAATCACATCTATTAAGTACTTTAATGATTGTAAGATACTAGATGTGAATAAAGATAACTTTTATCCTTGTGAAAATGATGAAGAGCTCTTTGGTCCTAAAATACCATATCATAGTGCTATAAGGAATTAATGTATCTTGCAAACAACACCTGGCCTAATATAGCATTTTTTGTAAGTTTGCTAGCAAGATTTAGCTCTTCTCCAACATGTAGACTATAATGACCTGAAAGTCAGTGGTGTAGTAAATATGATTTCAGAACCCTGATTTCTGAAACCAGACTCATAAATATTTTTATTAAATATTTACAGAGTTATAGTTGAAGTGAATTAAATTTCGACTGAGTAATTTTATTGAATTAGGGCTTAATTAGCATGCATCGACTAAATCGCATAAATGCTAAAAGTATGAATTGTTATTAAATTATAAGGTAAAATATGACTAAGAGGCTTTTGAAGCAATTAGACCAATGCTATTAAATTTTTAAATTTGTGGTGCAATTGAAAAATAGGGAGTCCTATAGGGTCTCTAGTGAATTCGACATTAAATTAAAGGGCTAAATGTGAAAGTTGTGTCAGTCCCAGTTTTAGGGAATAAATTGAATAAAATTCAAAAGTTGCATAATTTATAAATTGAATGCAAATTTGGCTGTGTGTTGATAATTTATTATATTTTTTTAATTCATAGCTAACATCGACCCGAATTCCTCTAAAAAGAAAGGAAAAGACAAAGTCGTCTACAAGTGGCTCGGAGTTTATGGTTTGTGTTTTTCTAATCCAAACTCTTCGTAAAATGCTACAATTTGAACTGTTTGTGTATGGTAAGAATACGAGGTAAGTCATCTATGATGTTGAAATGAATTGATTGAATTGATTGATATATCTAATGACTAAATTGAATGTTTATGGAAAGTGTATGTATATTGTTCAAATGTGAAATTGAATATGTAATGTGATGATTTAATGTTTTCATATGTAAATTTATATGTTTATGATGAAAAGATAGGTGAAATGAGATATTTAATGTTAATGAAAAATGAAATGGAACCCTATTAACTGTTCAGACAAAGTCAGATATAGTTGGCATGCAATAGGATAAGAAGAGTTTAGGGTTACTTTGACTATCAGTCGATAAGGCACTAGGTGCCAATTTGTTTTGGTTTAATCGATGAGACACTAGGTGTTAACTTATTTATAGCACTGGGAGTAACTAATTGCTTCAAATTTATCCGATGAGGTACTTGGTGCCAAATTGATGTGTTGGTTGGATCCGTGTATCCGTCATAGTTTAAGTCGTGTTAATGGGGAAATAAATGATAAAATCAGGATAATGATATTGAAATGGAAAATCATATTAAAGTGAAAAATGATATGGAATGAAATGAAATGTGAAATGGAAATCAAAATGGTGAATAGATATGTGGATAAAGAATAAATTTGATCAATGTATTTAATGAATTTGAAAGGCTAGTTGGAATATGTTCATGTATGAATTGAGCCATTATATATGTTATAAGAGATTTTTGTCATGTAATGTTGTTATTGATGGATTGATTTTGATCAAATGAATGACTAAATTATATCGAATAAATACTTATATTGCATATTATTAGTTAATTTAATTTTGCATCTTAATGATCTTATATATTGCATAAATGTTTGGATTATAGAAATACTACTGAGTTATGCTCAGCATACGGTTTTATTTTCCGTGCCTATGTTAGGTACTTAAAGAATCAATTACCAATCCAATATCCAATGACAATCTTGAACTCAAGTGTTGGTGAATTGTTCCTTTTGGGTCTTGACATGTACCTAAGAATGTTTTTATACTTATAATGGTCATTTTGTGTTTTGTTGGAATTTTTGAAAGCTATGTATATATATGTTTAAATGGGATGGTAATGGTCATATTGTTGATGACTTGTTAGGTTGCTTGGTTTTTCATGCTTAATTCCCAAATGGATGAGGAAATATCATTATATGCATTGTGTTTTAATTGATGCTTGGATATGGAATAATGGATAATATACATTTAGGTTATGTTTAGGAGATGTTTTGGTAAGTTAATGCTTAACATTGGAGATTGGTTGAATGGTTATTTAATGCTTGAGAAGTTGATGGTGAATATGTCATTTAGTGATTATTGAATTGGTATTTGTATGTTCTTTTGGTTGTGCTTGCTATAATGGAATTGGTTGAGGTGCCGTAAAGGCATTTTGGTATAGTTGTATATAAATTCATTTGGTTAGCTTAATATTGTAAATTGAGGTTTCAATTTTGGCATATTGGTTAAGCACATAGGATGGTGATTCTAAATAATGGTTTTGGCTTGTTTTGATTTGTTTTGAAGTGGTTGAATATGATTTAAAACGGATGACTTGTTGCCTAAGTGAGTTATGCTAGAAAACTTATTTTGAAAGGTAACTACAAGTTCACACGACGTAAGACACAACCTGGCACACGGTTATGTGCCATACATAGGCTTATGGCATAGTCGTGTGCAATACACGGGCTTATGGCATGACCGTGTGGTCAGTAAAAATTTAGGTAATTTTGGTGTACACGACCACAATTAGTTACATAATCTAGGAACACAGCCGTGTGGCCCATTTCACATGGGTTTAGCTCTCACACATACACGAGTTTAGCTTTATCACACGACCAAATGACACAGCTATATGACCTATGTCTACAGATTTTTCCTACATTTTTGAATTAGTTTCAATTTGATCCCTAACTGCTTAGTTTTAACCTTCCGTAAGCTTGATATTAAACCGAAATTGATTGAAACATATGTTAATTTGATTGTTCATGATTTGTATGATAATTAATTGATATTTTGAGTTATAATTTGTATGTAAATGGCTTGTATTTGTTTGTAACATTCTATTACTCGGGTTCAGTGATTGGACCAGGTGAAGGGTGTTACATAGACACCAGAATAAAATTAAGCATATATTTAGATATCTTAGAAGGATAATTGGTATGGGGTTATTTTACTCAAATGATGCATAGTCTTAATTAGTTAGCTATGCTGATGTTGAATTTTTTTCGAGTTCGCATGAAAGACAACCTCAAATGTAATATTTACTTACATATAGAGATACAACCATATCATGGCGTTTGACAAAACAAACATTAGACTAGTGGAGAGTGTGTTTGGCTAAAGCTAATAATTCAACATCTCTAGAAGTTATGTAATTTACCTCCTTAAGAAAAGGCATCAACTATCTTATACAAAGATAATGTAGTGTGTATAGCTCAATTAAAAGAGGATACACCAAAGGAAATAGAATGGAGCATATTTTGTAAAAAATATTCTTTACTCGTGATCTTAAGAAGAAATATAATATTAAAGTTCAACAAATTCATTATAGTGATAATTTGTTAGATATGTTTACCAATGCATTACCAACTACAACATTTGAAAGGCTAGTATATAGAATTAGAATGACTCGTCTCAAAGATGTTAAGTGACGTTGCCATTAGAGGGAGTCCAAAACATGTTTCACTCTTTTCCTTTAGTCAATGTTTTGTTCCATTGGCTTTTCTAATAAAGGTTTCTAATAAAGCAACTTAAAAAAGAAGATTGTGTACTCTTGTTTCTTCATTAAGTTTTTCATCTTGCAAGATTTTTCATAATAAAATTTTAACGAGACATATGTTTCGTTAATAGACATTCAAGAGAAATCATGCTTGATCTCTATAACTCCCCAAAAAAAAGTATATTAGCAATTAACTTTTAATGTAGTGACTTTGACAGGTAAAAAAAAGTATATAATTAGCATACTTGATTGCTCGTCATGTGTACATTTTTTTTATCTGATGGATCATTTTCAATAAAGCAAACAGATTCAATATCATCTTCTTCTTGTATCTTAATTCTTGATTGTCTCATCATTTGCGCAATCTTCTTAGCTTGCTTTTTATTCTTTGGACAGTTTTTTGAAAAATGTCCCATTTGATTTCAGATGTAGCAATGATAAGATTTTGTTGACTTTCTTTTCTTGTTAAGATATCTCCATTGAGGCCTGACTTTTTTCTTTCTTCTTGAAGTTGGAAAAGAAGAATATTTTTTGAAGTGTTTCTTCTTTCTTGTGCGACAGTCGCATAACTGATCTTTTGCACATTTGTATTTCAAATAAGAATCATCACAGGCTCTTTCAATTCTTTTATCGCCATGGAGATAATCTTTAAATATCTTTCTTCTGTTGCAGATATCTTCTAAGGCAATAAAGACTTCTTGTTGAAGTTCTCGAACCGTAATTTAGATAATGTCTTTATTTTGCTTTTGAAGAGCTTGATTGACTGCAACTTGCATTGGATCTGGGAGAGATAAGAGAATAACTGGTTTGAGATTTGGATTTAGGCCTAGAGACAAAATAACTTGGTCATTATTTTGAAGTGTCTTGCCAAATCCTTCTTGTCATACAAACAACATTTTCTTTTGTAGAATTCCCTTCTTTTTAATGTTAACAAATATTCAGGGCTTCCTACAAAATGTTTGTGTATGATTCTGATTGGTTGAGCCAGGTCTTGAATAATTAGAAACTGCATTTGATTATGTTGATCGATAGAGTTCCACCAATCTCTTAACATTCCTATAAATCTGGAGACAAATTCCATGAGAATGTTATAATTGCTATCTTCAGTGAGTTTGTGAGTTTCTAGCCAAGAATGAAATTCTTGGATTTTATCTAGCCATTTTATCGAAGGCAAATCATCAAGAGTGAAAGTGGTTCTTATTATGGAAGTTTTTGGCATTTGTCTCTGTGGTGTAGAAGATGATTCTGGCATCTCTTGCATTTCATCATCACTTGGCTCTTCAACTTTAGTTGTTGGAAATGCTTTATGCAAATCTTCATCTTCTATTTCTGTTTGTTCGTCTGATGAGAAATTAAACTCTTCTGATGATTCTAATGATCTTGATTCTTCTGAATCAACCTGAATGCTTGATTCTAGATTTTGTAAGGTTGATATCTTTTGAATCATGGATTCTGTGCAATCCTTTAAAAATTTTGTTAAAGGATTTTGATTTTCTTCCTAGATCATCAGGGATTTTGAGACTTGTTTTGGAGAAGGTGATTTTGGTGGAGATTCCTCTGAAACTAGCCTTTTTCCCAGTTTTTTCTCCATTTGATAAGCTTCACTTTCACTTGTTGCTTTGGCTCCTTTAGTGGATTTTTTCTTCTTTTTCTCAGCATCTTGTTTTTTAAGTTCCAAAAAAATCTCATACGTACTTGGTTTTGTACGTTTTGGAAATTCTGGAAATGTTATCCGTACTCCCTTTACTGGAAGTGGATTCTTCTGTCTGGTAGAAGGAAACAACTCAATTTTTTTTGTTCTTTGAGTAGACTCAGGGATTTTTCCCGTTTCTTGAAGAATCTTGATTTGGTCTTTTAATTTTTGAAGTTCTTTTTCTCTTTGAGCAAGATGAGAAAAGAAATCTTGTCCTGGTGCTGCTGGTTCTCTTGCTACTGCATCTAGCCTTTTTTGTAAAAGTTGAGTTAGATCTCTAACCATCTTGGTATTGTCATCTATCTTGGCTTCAAAATTTGAGATCTTTGAATCAATTCTTTTTAAAACTTGGTTTTGAGCAATAGCATTTTCTGTTTGCCAATTAAGAGTGGCTTCTGCAGCACTTATTTTGGCTGGTGCACCTGAAATGTCAGTCTGAATTTTGGAAGGGATTTTTGGTGCATGGGTATAGCTTTTTTTAGAATATTCTTCAAGAGGAGGGAAATCTTTGTCATACGATGCTGTGGACTGCATCATACACACAGCAGGGATTGGTTTTTGAGGGGTCAGGAAATCTGGGTTCTTCTTAACCCATTTGTTTATTTTCTTGTAATAGGACTTTTAGAAAAGCTTCTGTTTTGGAACTTTTTCAGTGGGTAGAATGGATGATTTTGGAGGAGGAGGAGAAGGAGATTTACAAGGTTCTGGTGGAACCTATACACTTGGTAAAGATTTGTGAGATGAGTAATCTACAAGGTAAATAAATTTACCATTGTCTTCTCCAAGAGGACCAATATTTGGATCTCCTTCCATCCATCTCTTGTAAAACTCAGACTGAGTGGAGCTTTTCTTCTTCTTTTTTCTCGGCTTTGATGTAGTTTTATCCATGCTATCAATCCAGGCAGTCATTCTATCATCTACACATAACTCACATAAGCAGTTTAAAGCCCAAGGACAATGTCCAGTTACAGGGTCTTTAAACATATACAAAGGTTTTCCATCTACAGAAAAGCTTTGTATCAGGCTTCTTTCTGGGCTGGATTCACACAACGGGCAACAGCAGTCTGAATCTTCTTGATCATGGAGTTGTGCTGGCCTTTCGACTGGTTGCATCATCAACTGGCTCGGGAAAATATTGGAGTTCTTTGGACTGTGAAGATGACTATGATCAAACTTAGTCTCAGTTGTCCCATCTCCCTTGGATGTAATCCTACTTGTAGTAGATTGGATTGGTTGGCTATGTTCAAGTAATTGTTCATAGCTAGTAATCCATTTTTCTAGGAGAAGTTTGATAAGTTCCTTCTTGGGAATCTATCTTGGAACATGAACACAATGAGGCTGGTCATTTGTGTTTACTGAGATAAGTAGGGAGTCATATGTTCCATGCCTTGAAAGATTAAAGGCATGATCCTGAATTCTGTAGACGATCTGGTAATGGAGAGTTGCAGCAATAGCTGAAGCTAATTGTGGTGCTCCTACTATTTGGATTTGAACGTTCAAGGCTGTGGTCAAATTGGGATCTGCCAACGCCATTGTAAAATTTGGGAAAAGAGTGACCATAACCAAGCCTGAGTTTAACGTTGCTTCAATAGTAGCAATACATGCATTTTGATATTCCAAATATCTAGAATCCAAAAGTGCAATTCTTGCAACTACTGGCTTTCCAGCTGTACCATGATAATTTAGAGCTAACCGAATAGCCCCAAAATGAATATGAGTGTATCCTGCACGTTTCCACTCTGTTGGAAACTCTACTGGAAACTCTTCTGGAATTTTAAGGGTAACAAACTACTCTGGTGAAGCTGCCGAAATAGGGTAACTATCAAACCGTGAGGCTTGAATATATTCCCTTACTTGTTTAGCAGAGCCTTTGATTAAAGTTCTAATAGACTTTACAGGGGAAAAGGCGGACTTCCTGTAAGCAGCATAAGAATTTACAGTAGGAAGATCTGTCGGCTGGACTTTATCTTCTTCACTTAAGTATTCTATTTCATAAAGAGAAGAGATCTTTTTTGCAGAATGAGATTTTAAAGGAAAACCTGGTAAAGAAAGGGGGGTAGAAGATGTAGAAGGTCTGGTTAACATATTTTCAGTCATGAATGAGAAAGCTTCTCTAAATCTTCTATCTTCTAGATTACTAAGAATGAGTTAAATTGAACCTATGGCTTTGATACCAATAATTAGCACATTTTAATTAGCACTCTACATAATTATGCATGAATTTAATTATTTGAAATTTACTATTAATTATTTAAAATTTTCAATTAACAAATTTTATGTCAATTTAATTTGCACTATTCTTATATGCACTATTCTTTGGCAATGAAATCTATATTATTTATTCGTTATTTATATCACATTCAAAAATTTTCTTAATTAAGCTATTAAAATTTCCTTAATTAAAAAATTATTAAAATTTATACACTTAAACTTTTTATACAAAATTTTCTATTTAAAGAAATCTTGCATCAATTTGCCTTAATTCAACATGCGCTACATTCAGAATTAGACAAGAAAAAGGTTTTGTAAATAATAATTTGTTGATATTCCATTTTTTTATAAATGATTTCTTTGTTTTAAACTCTAGTTTTATTTCTCATATAATATGAAAAGGGTCAATCTTCTTCAAAGAGACTGCTTTCTGAATATTCATCAATGAAGAGATTAAAAATACTTGAAGGAGAAAGACAATAATCTATTGAATATTAAATGTTTGATGTAATTCAATTATTATTGATTACATATTACTTTCTTTACCATAAGTTTTACACCAATTATCATATTAACTTTTATTTTTCGGTTTTATAAGGAATCTCATTCACTATAAAGTTGGATTACTTGAGGTAAGTCGGCAATAGCTTTAGAATTTTTAAAAATTCTAAAGTTATTGCCGACTTACCTCAAGTAATCCAACTTTATAGTGATTAAACTTCATTATATGAGTCGGGTCAGATCAATACAAAATTTTAGACTTGTTTTTTAAGCTCAAACTCTATTCGGTCTAAAAGAATAGTTTAAAATTTTACTCAAACCTGACTTAGATAAAAATGATAAATCCAAACCCAACCCACCTATATTTACAAATTATTTCATATTTCGCTTATGTACAATTACACATATAATTAAATGAAATACTTATAATTATATTCATTATATTGACTTTTTTCATTCCTAAAAAGAATTTGAAACCCTTTTCTCCATTTCTCCGATTTTAAATCCTAATCTAAATAATATGCTTTAAAATACTTTCAAATTTCTGAAAATTTCTTTAATTGATTTATAAATAATTTTGGATACTTACCTATATCATATATATATATATATATACACCATTATTAAATACTTTATTAAGTTTGGTGTGACCAAATCAATTCGATAAATTACTGATTAATTTAAATAACAAAAGATAAAGTTAAATTAAGATATTACCTATTTTAATAAATTGAAAAAAAACATTAATTGTTATCCATTAACCTCTCGCTACTCCAACTTCAGTAGGAATTTTCTTTAATCACGTTTAAATAACAAAAGATAAAATTAAATTATAATATTACCTATTTTAATAAATTAAAAAAATGCAACAATTACAATCCATTAACATCCTACTAGGGGAGTAATTGAGCCAAACCAAGCTAGAATATTGTCAAGCTCGAGCTCAACTCGGAATTTGGAGTTCCATACTTAGTTCATGCTCAATCAAACATATATTTTTAAACTCGCGTGAGTTTGACTGAGTTTGTTTACCATTTTTTATACTCAAGCACAACTCAATAATTAAGCTTAGGTTTAATAATATATAATAACATAATTTAATAATAAAAGAATATAAGCTCCAAAAGGCTCACAAACTGTTTGAGTCAAGTATTACCAAGCTCTAACTCAAGCTCAGCTCGATAAGTAATGAATTAAGTTTAATTTTTTTTCAAGTCAAACTCGAATAACTTGAGAAAACTAATATCTCATTTACACCCCTACATCCCACTCCTCTAACTTCAGTCACAATTACTGTTCACTAAATTATTCTCATTTGCGTCTCATCTAGATTTCTCAAGGTCTTTCACTTCTCTTTGATTTCAACTTCCGTATATTCCTTTGAACTATCGGTTTCAGTCACAGGTTTTTGAAGGTAGAACAAGATTTGAGAGATATTTCAAAATTGAACCCACAATTCACAAGCTATTTCTATATTTCCCCCAAATTTTAATCTTCTCTATTTTTATTTTTAATATTTATTCTCTAGCAAAATAAAATCAAATGCTTCTTAAAGTAGACTTTTTTATTTTTTTTCTTTAATTTCTCAAATTTAATTGCAAGGATTCATACTGTGGACAGCCTGGAATCGATTTCACTAGAATTTATTTTTATTTAATTTTTCAACTTTTGAGTGAATTACGTTCCTCAATTTTGCTTTTTTAGGCCTAATTGTGCAACTTTTGTTGATAATTTTTTTGGATGGATGTGTCCCACTTTGATTTTAAAGAAGAAAATGAAATTTTTAAAAAAGTATAAAACAATTTGAGACCAACCAAGAGTAGTTCAAAATATGTGAATTAATGTGAAACTAAAAATATATTATCAATTATCTAATAATTTAATCAGAAAAAAGGAAAATTTATCATAAAATTATGTAAAAGTTGAAGTCTACATGATGATGAGGGTTGGGTTCTAAACAAAACTATAAATAATATATAACTTATACATTTTGGTTAAGAATTTGATTTGACATTAATCCATTTTCAATTCATTTATTCAAAATATTATTATATATGAGAACTCCATGTGATGGCCTTAACCAAGGTGTGGTCTAAGTTTAAGTTACGCTAGTTGTATTAGTTGTTTGAGTTTTGACTTATTATTGTAATTTACCAAAAAAATTATAATACATCATAATTTCAAAAAAAAAAATTAGCAGCATCCTTTAATTTGGAGTTTAGTGTAGTATGCAAATTCAAGAAGATATTGTCTCAATATGCATAACCACCTCCTTTCCTTCATCTGTGCTAAAAAGGGAGGAGTAACGGCCAAAATATAGCCTGTCAAGCTGTTAACCAGCTGTTTCAAACGTGTCATTTCATTTAGGGTCTAGGTTGATGCGCACCATTTCATTAAACGGGCCTCAACTTTAAACGCAATGTTTTGGCTAACACAAGTAAAAATAGAATTAAAACAACAGAAACAGAATTAACGATAATTCTAGGGTGTTAACGGTCACCAAAATGTTCCATGAAAAGTACCCCTTTCTCGAATTAGATCCTTGTCCTCAAGTATGGATATTGCTAATGAAGATCGCTCCAAATCTCCCATGTTGAATCTTCTGGGAACGTATCGGCCCACTCTATCAATACCTCTGTCACAGCCGAGTTCCCTCTTTTAACCATCCTCCTATCCAAGATTCGGATTGGTTCTTTGGCTATAGATCCATTTGCATTAGTAACTGGGAGCAAGGGTAAAGCAACAGTTGGACCAACATGTTTCTTAAGCTGCGATACGTGAAATGTAGGATAGATTTTCGTAGTGGTAGGTAAGGATAATTTGTAAGCTACCTTAAATATTTGAGCTTTCATTAGGAATGGCCCTGTAACGACCTGATAGTCAGGGATGTTAGAAATGAGATTTGGGACTCTATTTCCGTAAACGAACCTGTAAATATTTTATTTAATATTTACAAGGTTAATTTAGTAGTGAATTAAATTTTGGTTAAGTACATTTCGTGAAACTAGAAGTGTTAAGGTACGAGACTAAATCACGTATGAGTTAAAAGTTGAATTATAAATTAAAATAAATTAATGAAACTAAAGAAGCAATTATACCTTTATTTCATTAAAGTGGACGGTCATAATGAAACATTATGATAATAATATATATTATGTTAACTTTATATATATAAGTTATAATAATATATGTTATAATAAAAAATGATAACAAAAGAAATAGAAAGAAAGTGGAAAGAAAGAGATAAGTGCAAATTAAAAGAAGAAAAGAAAAGAAGGGAGACGCATGGCTAGGAAATTTTGGGGTTCAAGCTTAAATTGGTTAGGGAAATTTAGTTTTTTTTTGTAATTTTTACGTTTTTGGAATTCCGATACATAGAGTTACCTGACTCATATTGTAATTTTTAGTATTGTTCAAGATTTTAGATGTTGTCATTGTTGAATAGTTTAAGTATTAGGGATTAAATAGATTAGATTTTTAGGTTAGAAGTGGAAAATGACTAAATTGTGAAATTAATTATTAATTTTGAGTAATAGGGACTAAATTGTAAAAAAAAATTAAAATTAAGGGGTAAAATTTGAAAATGGGGAGCTAAGTTTAGCTTAAAGTGAAATTAGTATAAAAATATAAATTTAAATGTGGAGATTAAAATTAGTCTCGGTTTAGGGACTACATTGAAGAATAAGCACAATATAGTAGAAAAAGTGAAATTCTTGTGAATTGAATGGTATGTGATTAATCTATTGTAATCATTTTATTCCGTAGCGAACGTCATCCCAGAATATTCGAGTAAGAAAGGGAAAGACAATGTCAATGTTGAGTAACTCGAAATATACGGTTTGTGTTTCTATAATCCGAACTCTTATAAATTATTGCATTTTAAACTATTATGCATGGTAAGATATGAGGTGAGTGGTTTTGTTAAAATTGGGATGAAATGGATTGAATTAAATTGAATTGAATTGATGAGTGTCTATAAGGATTTAAATGTGTGTATTGAGAAATGTATGTATTTGCATTTATGATGAATTGAATATATGTTTTGAGAATTGTGATTGTTAATGAATTGAATAAAATGCCTATATATTACAAATGTGCATATATCTATCTCTCTCTCTCTCTCTATATATATATAGAGAGAGAGAGAGAGAGAGAAATAAGACATTGGTTATATTGAAATGTGAAATGAAACCATATTAATTGTTCGGGCTAAGTCAGATATAGATGGCATGCCATAGGATAGGAAAAATTCAAGGATTTCTTTGACCTTGAGTCAATGAGGCACTGGGTGACAATTTGTTTCGGTTAACCGATGAGACACTGGGTGTCAACTTATATATAGCACTGGGCGCAATTATTACTTCAGATTTATCCGATAAGGCAATGGGTGCCAAGCTGGTGTGTTGGTTGGATCCATGTATCTGTCCAAGTCTGAGTCGTATAAATAAGGGAAATTAATTAATAAATCTATATGTTTGATATTAAGATGGCAAAGATGGGAAATAAATATGAGATGAGAAATGAAATATGAAATGATGAAATGAGATGTGAATTGTGAAATGAAATCAAGTATTAATCAAAGAGTTGAATCATGCCATTGCATGAGTTGAGCTTAACCAATGCTATATAAGATGCCATTGATATGTGCTTGAACATGTGGAATTTAATGGATGTAATAAAGAATGAGTAAATTTGTATTTTTTTTATTTGAAACATAAGTGCATAACACTCACATTTTGATTACTCATATCAAATTAAATTGTTCAGATTACAGAAATACCACTGAGTTATACCCAATGTACGATTTTGTTTTCCGTGCGTAGGTTAGGTACTTTCAAACTATTTCCGATTCAACATCCAACAATGAATCCCAAACTCATATGTGGTGATGTTCTAAATTGTAATGGCATGTACATAGGAAGTCTTTGGTTGATAATTAGTTTGTTAATGTGATGTGATTTTGGTTTAAAGTGAAATGATGATTACTTGTATATATGGTTATGGCAGAAGCTAGGTTTTGGTATGTGTTTTCAACTTAAAACTTGATATCCAAAGTAGCTAGATGTTAGTTCAATATTGGCAAATTTGGTATGAATGAAAGTCTTGAATGGTTGATGTGTTGTTGATATGTTTAAAGATATAAATTATGGTACCAATGAGGGTATATTGGTTAGGCACTTAAGTTGTTTATTTTGGTATGAATTGAGATAATAACTCTAATGAGTCCAATGGAACTTTTTAAGTGAATCTGCTAGCGGAATACATTCTAATATATCATCTAGAGAATTGAACTCAAATTCTGTAGAAGCCAGTGATTCCATCTTGGAAATAGTAGAACAGTCTTCAACTACATTTGGGGATTTAGCAGCATCGAAGTCATTAAAAGTCACCTCGTCATTAAAAATTTCTTTCAACTGAGTATCCCGTTACTGCTTCTGGAATTGTTGAGGATATGGCAATGGTGGAATCTTAGCTTTAACCAGACAACTCTTTTATGACAATTTTTCTGCATCTGACAAGGGTGTTAGATAATCAGAACTGACTGGTTTGGAGTTTAGCTCATCAAGGATCACCGAATCTGACCTCTATGAAATAGGATCTTTAACACTTGGTTGAACTTCTTCTTTGTCTTGAGCTACAACAAGCTCATCTTAAACCTCAACCACCTTGGGCTCTAATGTCTTCCCACTTGGCGAAGGGACTACTTTACAATATTCTTTGCCCAAAATTCTTGAATTTTTAGAATCGTTGGGCAAAGCTCCTTGAGGTTTATTTCAAATTTCATTGGTTACCTGACCCATTTGATTATCTAGATTTCTTAAAATGGCATCAATCTTCGCTATGTATACCTTCAGCAGATTCTCAAGATCACTTAAAGATTTAGTTGGTAGGGTTATTGCACTTGTTGAGAATATTCCAACGGATAATTTGGTCGAAATGGCATAAAAGAGTCGTTATGGTCTTCCTATTGATTACTCCATGAAGAAATTGAATGATTTTGCCATGAAGAGTTGTAAGAATTTGATTGCAGACCATTCCAATTCTGATTTCCCATGTAATATTTTGACTCTTGATTCGATAGGCAATTTTCAAAGAAATGGTCATCTCTACAGTATTCACAAAAAATATTCTCAAACTAGTTCGGCTGTTGACTTGTCAGATTACCATTGAAACTATTAAAAGTTATGTTCTTAAGCATAGAAGACATAGAGGATATCTAAGCTGCCAAAGAAGTGTGCCCGCTTCATTCACTCATGCTACTCATCTTTCTAAGGCTGCTCGGTTGGTTGGCCATTGATAGTTATTGCTGGAAATACTTTCAATAATCTCGTAAGCATCGTTATAAGACTTAGAAAGAAGGTATCCATTTGTTGAAGCATCCACCATTATTCTAGTATGAATATTGAGACCAATATAGAAAGTCTCCATTCGAACGCAGTAAGGAATGCCATGATGAGGGCACTTTCGTAATAATTCCTTGAACCGCTCCCATGCCTAACATAAAGATTCTTCATCACGTTGCTGAAATAAAGTGATTTCATTTTAGATCTTGGTATTTAGAGATGGAAGAAAGTATTTCATTAAGAAACGTTTAACGAAATATTGCCATGTAGTTTTGGAACCTGACGGTAGGGAGTTCAACCATGCTCGTGCTTTATCTCTTAATAAGTATGTAAATAATCTCAGTCTTAAGGTGTCGTCGGTCACCCCAACTAGTTTAAATGAGTCACTCACTTCCACGAATAACCGAAGATGAAGATGTGGATATTCAGTAGGAATCCCACTAAATTGACCCATATTTTGCAACATTTGGAACATGACCAGCTTTTCCTGGATTTTGGTTTTGATTTTTGAAATCACCTCTTCAATCCTTCTTTGGTTCTCTTATCTTCTCCTTTGTTTGAAAGTCCTTTCAATTTCAGGGTTTACGAAGAGTAAGTCAATAATTTGATCAATACTCAAACATCTGAAACAAACATTAAAAAAATAAAAAAATATATTGAAATTAAAATTTAATAGAAAAAAGAATCTAAAATACAAAATTAACAATTTCACAAATAACGTCTTTTAAAATAGTCCTTGACAACAATGCCAAAAACTTGGAACGACAAAAATGTGCAAGTGTACACAATCGTTAACAAGTAATAAAGTGACAAGTAAATGTCGAGTTATCGTACCCATAGAGACTGTGAAGGAAAAATATTTATAAAATGTAAATCAAACACTTTGGTGATGGGAAAAATATTTTGTATTGAAGAAGTGATTTTAAAAACTAAAAATTAACTAATTAATAGAAATAAAAGTAAAAACTCCAATGCATGATTATGGTTTTAATCAAGATGAAATAATTGTGTTAGATCAATTTCATTCCTTAACTTAGAATTACTAAACCCACGTTCATGTTGTTATGAATATTTTCATGGCAACTTGGTAATTTACTAATTACTGCTCATATGTACTTATTAAATTACCTAATCTCTTGAATTTTTTTCAATGTCAGTTCAAACAATTAATCAATCTTCATAAGCACATAAAAGATTAAGTGAGTTAACAATATATTTTTATATTGAAACAGTTTAATCACAATATTCTTGCAAGTTATGCAAGGCTAATGTACCGTTTAATACTATCGCTAATTTAACCTTCAACTACCTTAGAAGATTAAACATGCACCAATTAAATACTGTGTTAATTAATTATAATTTTAGTAAATTTAATAATTAATTCATTCGTTACATTACATTTTATAATGCAAGTATAACATAGGTATGATTTTATTTAATTGAATAACTTACCAATGCCTATAACAATACAATGATTTTAATAATTCAATTAGACAGAACTCAATCAATCTAAGACGAATTAATTTAAGCCATTTTAATTAGAACAAGAACAACAAGAAAGTAATTATTCATATTCATAATTACAACATAAACAAAAATAAATAAATAAAGAAAAGGGAATTAGAAAGCAAATCCAAGTTTTCTCTAAAGCCAGACTAGTGTGCTAATTTTCCTCTCTGCTCGTTCTATTGCACTGAGGCCTCTATGAACAATTGAATGATGTTATTCCAAGGTGGAAGAATGCTATTTTTCAAGAGGGAAATTGGCAAGGGAAAGGGGAAAATAATGAAGGGAATAGAAGAGAGAAAAGTAAGTGAAAGAGAGATGTGTGAGAAATGAAAGGTGTGTTGAATGAGGTAGAAAAGGGAGGTATTTATAAGTGTGAATGGCTGCTAAAAATAGAAAATAATTAGCAGCCACACACTCTTCCCTGGCCGGCCATACAACAAGCAAGTTTGAATGTTTCAAAGTTGCTATTTTAAGCTAGGGAAAAATCTTCAAAAGCTCAAAAAGTAGAGGGGTTTGAATGGAGTTTAAGCATAAAAATTAGCAAAATTCAGTTGATTGGGTCAGCTTACTGGACGATTTTGGGCTGCCGTTTCTCTTGTTGGATCAGTCTTGTTTTATTAGTACAATCAGGCCACTTTCTCATTCAGGCTTTATATTAATTTTTAACTCAATTAACTTTAGATAAAAATTAAATATAAAGTGCATAAAATAATAATCATTTGCACCTTCCTTGGATGGAAAAATATTCAGCATTGCTCTTGGTTCACTCGATGCAAAAATTTCTCCAACGGTTCAAGCCTTTCGAGGTGTCTGCCGAGCCAATTTTCACATTTTGCAAAACTATCGAAAATAGGTCAAATCTGTAAAAAATTATTATAAAAATAATTAAAATTCAATATGTTAATAACTTAAATGCAAGTTAATTATTTTATAATTGAAGTGTGAATTTTAATAAAATTTATTATAAAACTTCGTGAATTAGAGCTCAAAATGTGCTGAAAAAATCTATATATTTTTGTGTTTCCACCCATCTTTCTAATCAATAGCACGATGAAGAAGACAAAGTGATGCTGACCTACTTAGCGATGCTGAAGAATTGGAGTGTCTACTATCATTTATTTCAATAATATGTCGTAGCATTGTTAATAATACTAGGCTGTAGAATCCCTAAGGCATTAAAAGATACTCACCATAATTCGAAAATCAAAAGTGCAGAGTATAAGACATCCTATTTTTAGAAATCAATTTCCAAGCAATCTAGCATCAACAAAACTTACCAAATCCATTTTTAAAAATTCAGACAAATCGAAAAATAATATTTATAATCATCATCAAACATCATGAATAAAAATTATAGTTCGTATAGATAAACAATATATCGATTGTTACAATTCCATGGAAAAATATTCCTATATGCAACAATATGGATATATCCCAAATGCAAAATGCAACTAGAGGCCCAATAAACCCTCAAACCTAAGGGATGCATTCTCCCCAATGCATGAAACAACACAAACATAAATATATGCATGGATATAGAAAAAAATAATATGCAATGTATTAAGAAAACAAATAAGGAAAGAAAAAGCTTATCGGACTTAGACTGGACTGTAGGTGAATCATTCAAGTCGTCTTATGGTCTTGCAGGCTTTGAATTTGTACCTCATTTTTCATTGCAAAGTGGTGCTCTCTCCACATTCCTTATCAGTTTCCGTAAGATCATCGATCAATTGATCGATTGCTTTGTCTTACTCAGTCAAGGAAGTCGGTGAAGACATGAGTATAGAAGTTTTACCCTTATCAGCAGTGGTAGTGGTAGTGGTTTGCGAATCTTTCTTTCCTTTTACTCTAGGGTCCTTAAATGTAGAGTTTCCCAGCTCATCTTCAGTAGCCTTCTCCTTAGGAGTGGCTTCTTCTTCCATGGAATCACTGCTAGTACCAGGCTGATTTGTCTCCTCTTTAGAGTCATCAGGTGACAGCAAGGTCGATGGAAACACAGGAAATGGTGGCATGGATTTTGAAAAATTCTTCTGAAGGGATCTTCATAAGGCCAAGTCTCGATTTTTCGCGTACGCCCATTACTGAGCCTGGCGTGCATTGAGTTGTCCCAACTCTTCAACAAGGTGGTACTGTTGGACTTCAAAAAGGGATAGCCTTTGCTCTAGTTGCGTCAAATAATGTAAGATTTTTTGGTTAAGGGAATCAAGAGAGGTAGGAGATGTTGCTGTGGGAATTTGCATAGCAGGTAAAGCTTGATGATGCTGGAATGGCGCGGTAAACTCAGCTCCTCCGAGTTTAACAAAAATAGGTGTTATCCCACCCTTGTTGGGGGTAACATCCTCAGCATCACTTAATGGCACATTTGTTACTTGACACATGGCTGAGATAAGAGAAGAGAAGTTTAAACTGCCAACATTCTTATCTGCACACTTGTGAACATCTTGGAATATAATTCTCCTAATATTTATCCTTCGTCCTTGAATAGTAGAATGCAACAGCAACATTCTCTCTTTTAACACTGCCATATTATGTGTTAATGGCATCAGTCTACTTCTCAAGAATTGATACCAGACATTCCCTACTGGCTTCAACACAGTGCGCTCAACGATGCAACAGTCGTGGCTTGAAATAGTCTACTGTGTTCCTTCAATACACAAATCATTCAAAACCCGTGATAATCCTACTGGTGTAATATTGTCAGAAAACTTCGAATGTTCATCTTCAACCTCCCTGAGACTGAAATAGGTATTTATTTGGTCTTCATCAAACGGAACAGATTTACCCCTCATGTAGATGAATGGGGAATCTGGGGAGTTAACATGAGCATAAAACTCTCGCACCACTTTGCCTAAAACATCTTCTAGATGAAAAAAAAAACTTACTCTAGTTGTACTTTTCGATAACTGACGCCACTGATTCATCATACCCAAAATGGGGTTCCTCTTTCAACAGAAATACCTGCCCAAAGCAAAACAATCGTTTGAGAATGTTAGACGTGTAACTCGTAGCAGTAGAAGCATTGAAAAATATCTTCAATTGAGAACCCTCAGCACGAGAAGATTCTACTATCTTTGAAGTACTCTTTGCACGGACCATAAAAGAATTTTGGAAAGAAATTTGGGAAAAGTATCCAAATGTGAAGAGAGTAACAGTGGAGTTAAAGAAGGAATTAGTGCAAAAATAAAAACTTTACCAGAGGTAAGAGATGTGAGCAGTTGGAAGAAAAAGGAATTAAAAGGGGATAATGATAGCGGTTTTTAGGGAATGGAAAACATGAGGAAAGGGGTTATAAAGTGGGGAAAAAACCGAAGTTTTGGGGGAAATGTAATATTTGGGCCCTCCATTTAGGGCTTCTATTTGAGTTTCCCAAAAGGGTTTGCCAACAAATCTTTCTTTCGGAGTTTTCCAACTGATAAAGTTTTAACACCTCATCACCCAGTTGGTTGTGGCATCATACTCCTCTCTAATGCTACAACATTACTGCTTAGTGCTTACTAGAAAACTTTGATCCTTTTATTCTGCTTTGATTTAAACTATAAATGATAAAATATTAATAATAAGAAAATAATGAAAAGTTCTATTATTAATTAAAATACAAAAATTAAAAGAAAAATTGCTAAATTAAATGTTACGAAGATTAATGGTTTGCTTGTCACATTCAACAGGAGCACCCCAATAATGCTTCAAGCGTTGTCTGTTAACTTTAAATTTTGCTCGTTTCTAAATTTTTGACAATAATAGCTCCATGTGAAAACACTTGAATTACTTCAAAAGGTCCTGACTATCGAGATTTTAATTTACCAAGGAATAACTTGAGCTTGGAATTAAACAACAGCACCTGCTGTCCAAGTTCAAATTGCCTTGGCAAAATTCTGCTATCATGCTATCGCTTGGTCTTTTCTTTATATAAACTAGCATTTTCATATGCTTGAAATTGAAATTCTTCCATCTTATTCAACTCTAATAATATTTTGCTACCAGCAGCGGTCCAGTCCATATTCAGCCTGTTAATTGCCCAAAATACCTTATGCTCAAGTTCAACAGGCAAATGACACGGATTACCATAAATAAGCTTGAAATGTGACATCCCTAATGTAATAGCCTAAATTTTCAGTGGTGTTGGAATAGTGATTCGATATCACTAAATCCGAAAAATGAGTAGAAAATATTATTAATTTAGTAAATATAAGTTAAATGTGAAGTTAGGAAAATTTTTGAAATAGCGAATAGTGTACTAGAAATAAATATTAAAAAATTAGAATCGAAAATGAGGTATCGAGACTTTGAAAATTTTAAACTGAGCCATAAATATTTTTATAAATATTTATGGAGTGTTAATAAGTTAGTATTAAAGTTTCGTCAAGAAATTTTAAAGTTCCGATAGTTAATTGAATAAAAAGGACTAACTTGTAACAAATATAAAATTATGAGAAATGATTAAATAGCTTAAATGATAAAAGCAAGAGGGTTTAAAAGGAAAACAGACCCAAGGTCTCTTTGGGCTGCACGACAAGGAGCATGAAATCAGCAGGAAAATTGATGAATTAAGGGCAAAATTGGAATATTGCAAAATTTACTTAATAAAGCTAGGACTAAAGTGGAATTATCTAGATTTCTCTTTATTTTTCTGCATTCCCATCAGCAAAAACACCATAGAAGGGTTTTCTTAAGCTGGTTTTTCATATTTTTACTGAAAGTAAGTTCAATTCTTGATTATTTCTTGAAATTTTTGTGTTTTTGTGACTTTTACAACTACCTCCACTTATTGAATTCATTAGTTTTTGATTCTATGAAAGAAATTGAAAGTTGCTATGAATATATGCTGGAAGTATATGATGATTTAGCATGGAATTAGAGCTTTAAATTTTTTATATGCTGATTTTATTGAAAGAATTGAATAGAAAGTGAATGTTTGGGACCTAATGGTGAAAGAGTTTGAAGTTAGGGTTTTATGTGGAAATTTTGAATTTAAATAGTTGTGAAATAACTTATAATGTCTAGGTAAAGTATTAATTGAGAAAAATTAGTTTAATTAAGGGGTTAGTTGAGCAAGGACTGAATTGTATGAACTGTGAAATTTAGGGCAAAATGAAAATCAACATTTTTCACTAAAATAGTTTTGGACAGCAGCAATAGTCTAAATTTGAAAAATAACCAAAAATTTTAGAAATTGAATTAGAGGATGAATAAAATATGAAATTAAAGCTTATTTAGTCTAGTTTTTTATAGAAGAAATGATGAAAGTAATGGAATTGTAAATCATGAGATATAATAAATTTAGTGAGACAAGGTCAGAATGATTTTGGGTTCCCTGTTCTGAATTTGGAAAATCAACAAAAATTGGAGAAAAATAATTAGGAGCTTAAATTTACATGTTTAAAATTTGAATGAGTCTATTTTCAAGAGAAACAAATGGAAACATCATCTGAATTCCGTACGTGGAGATAATTAATGTTTAGTGAAGAAGGGTTGGAACTGTCAGACAGCAGAACAAGGGTGAATTTAAAGAATAAACTGTACTTATTGGCTAAACCAAAAATTATGAAAATTTTATGATAAGAATATATGTGAGTCTAGTTTCAGGAAAAATTAGCAGATCCTAATTTGGAGTTCTGTAGCTTAAGATAAAAATAATTTAGTGACTATGACATGGATGGACAACATTGAATATACATAGGTAAATAGTGAAATTGCAGATAATGTTACTCATAAGCGGGATATAAACATTAAGGATGTGAAATAGAATGAATGTGAAGTCAATACTGATAAGTGAAAATTTTTATATTATAGATCAAGAAATCGAGGATAAACGAGGAAAAGAGAAAATTCCGGAATAGTTCCAGAAATCTCTACAACTAATGCAAATTGTTCCGGGTAAGTTCGTACGGTTAAATTATTAAATTTCAATATTATTTTATGAATGGTGATTAATACTTATGTATGTTAATTGTTGAAAATAAGTAAATTTTGTACAAAATTTATGAAATTGAACTGAGTATTTCGAAGGAACGGAACGTAGGAAATGAGTACAATCGTTCAATGAAAAAGATGAATTGACGGTAAATTACCCAAGTAAACCGAGATTCAGCATTTGTTGCGAATTCTCGTGTTTGCTTTCTGTTTAGCTCTTACGAGCTTCCATTAACTCATATGAGTTTCATTAACCCTTTTGGGGTTTCATTCACTCGATGAGCTTGATTAGCCTTCTGACTTCGTTTAGCATTTATGTGCTTCAGTTAGCGTTCGGGCTTCCGTTTAGCACTTATTTGCTTCAGCTAGACTTTGGGTTTTAGATCATGATGTACTCAAATCCGTAAGTTGTTCCTTAAATGGACAAGTTGGTAAGTCATAAATGTAACGTGTGGAAAAAGAAATGTAAGTAATGTTATCATTATTATTATTGAGCTCAATTAAGAATTTTTTTTTTTAAAATGAGATTATGACTTACAAGATTAAAGTAACTTACTTGAAATGTCCATATGATTTGAATTTTGGAAAACTAATATTTGGTAAGATTTATGGTTAAAGCCAACGAACTTACTAAGCTATAGCCAGCTTACTTGTAATGTTTATTGCTCTTTGTAGATTAACGGGAGGGTCAGAGGATCGGATCATCACACTCAAGTCACACTATCTTGATTTTCCAGTAGATTTTGTTATAAATACTTTAAATGGTTTATATGGCATGTATAGGAACTTATATGACTATGTTTTGTATTAACTCATGAATATATTAGTGAATACTACTTGAAATACTACTTGAAAGTATGAATGAATATAATGTTAGATAAAATAAGGATTAGTGATATTGTTATGAAACGAATGTGATTTGGATGAAGATTGTATTTGTTGAGTTGTTGTTGTGTTGAATTGGTTGCAAATTTGAAATTGCAGGGAATGTTAGATGTTTCTAAAGGGGTTATATTGAATTTTTTTTCTTTAAAAAAATAATTATATTACAAAATTTAGATGTTTCTAAAGGGGTTATATTGAATTTTTTTCTTTAAAAAAATAATTATATTACAAAATTTTTTTGGACTACTTGAATAAGTCCCTATTCATATATAATACGTGATTTAAGCCTCGAGGGTTCATAAAAGAGACATAATGATTTAATTTTAATATATTTGTTGTTTATTCATAAATTGTTTGTAAATTAACTAATATGTTCATTAGCGATATAATGACTTGATTTTGGGCCAAGTCGGGACAGTGGTTTCTGGACCACTATTCCGAGCCCTGAGAAAATTATTTTAGTATTTTTTTTATGTGTTATAATATAAGTTTATAAGTGCATGTAAATATCGGTAAGTTAATTTTAGCGATTTCTAGTCCAATTTCGAAAAATGACTAAATCGCGTAAAAGGTAAAAGTTGTGTTTTGATGCCTAAGGTGTTAAATTTGCTTTGTATATTAAATTGGGGGACTTTAAAGTGAAATTAGACCCCTAAATGAAGCATGACCGGTCATGACCGGTCATAGGTGAAGTTGGTTACCAATTTTGACTAGTTTTATTATTAACAAATCAAAAAGAAAAAGTTATCATTTTTCTCTTCTCCTCCACCGAAACATGCAGCAAAAAAAAAGGGGTTTTGAAGCTTTGAAATATTAGCCACTTACATCCCTTGCTAGTAAGTGATCTTTGGTTGTTTCTTGATGATTTTTACATTTTTGGAACCCCTAAAGCATGAGCTTTCATATGAGGGGTCTAGTTTGCAAAATGATGAAGAGTCTAGGGTTTTACCATGCGAGTAAATGTGTTGTTTTCTGTGTTTTTATGGAATATTATGAGTCTTAGTTGTCTAATAAACAACTTTTGTGAAAGAAATTGCATGAAAACACCTTAAAAAGGGCTAGTTTGTTAAGTTGTAAGATAAAGTGTAAGTGTATGAAATAGTTGATATTGTGAGTTGCTATAGTTATGAAAATGGTTCATCTAGGCTTAAGGAGAAAAGAAATGTGATAAAAATCATTTTATGAGCCTAGGGGCAATTTGGTAATTTTGGCAAAATAGAGGGACTAAATTGTAAATTTTGCCAAAGTGTGTCAATGGACTAATTTGATTAGTACAATGTTTTAATAAGCTAAATATGATGTTTTAGATGTTAAAAATCGAGATTTGGACTTAGAACAGAAATAAATCGATTAATGGATGATTACGTCCTTTTCACCTTTGTGGTATTGAGGTAAGTTCGTATGGTAACAATAATCCATTATCATGCTTGAATTAAAATTCTTTATTTTTATGGCATTAAGTGTATGGCCTAAAATATTAGAAATTTGTATGAAAGTAATGCTCAATTTCATTATGATGTGCTTAATACTTTATATTGTACAAAAATGTGGATGTATGCCTCTATTGGAATTGACTTGTGAGGATTCAATGAAAATGTGATGATATGTGTGCTAGTATAAGACCATGTCCAGGACATGGCATCGTCACTAACATGAAACCTCGTATAAGACCATATCCGGGATATGGAAACGATATGTGGATTCATGTAAGACCATGTAAGGGACATGGCCTTGGGCATTCTATTCAGCTTATGATAATTCCGAACATCCTTTAGCATCCCGAGTAATCAACGGGTAATGAAATGGACTATGTGATGAAATCCCTAAGGAGGGAATGTTAAAGAAGGTATGATTATATGCTTTAATATGTATGTACTTGAGTTATGTAAACTAAGCTTCTGAGTAACTTAGCCTTGGCAGATTTTGAGTTACTGCAGTAGTGTAAATTTGAAAATACACTAAAAATAGTATAAAATGAGTTAAAAGCTAAATAAACTATGAGAATAAAGCTTATTTAATCTAGTTTCTTATAAAAGAAACCATGTAAGCAAAAGAATTTCACATAATGAGATATTCAAAGTTGCATAGGACAGAGTCAGAATGACTTTGAGATCCCCTGTTCTGATTTTAGAAAATCATTATAAATTGAAACAAAATGTTTATGAGTTATGATTTATATTCTTAGAACCCTTAATGAGTCTAGTTTCAAGAGAAATAGATGAGAACATTATTTGAGCCCTATGCTATGAGATAATTGAACGTTAGTGTAAAAGGGTCAGAACTGTCACATAGTGAATCAGGGGTAACTTTGAGGAATAAACTGTACTAATTGGATAAACCAAAAATTCTGGAAATTTTATGGTAGAAAGGTAATGAGTTTAGTTTCAAGGAAAATTAACAGAACTTAATTTGGAGTTTCGTAGCTCTAAATATAGATAATTTAGTGACTGTTGCTCAGGAAGACAGCTTGTCGTGAACTTGAGTATATGTTGTAAACATTGATAAAACATGTTAATGAGTTATTTATTGTTTTCATATGAACTTACTAAGCATAAAGCTTACCCCCCTTCTTTCCCATGTTCTCTAGGGTTGCTAGGTTTGCTCGGGTTGGAGGCCGTCAAAGATATTATCACACTATCGAGTTCACGCTATTGGTGTAAGTAAATCCTAGTGTTTCGAGTCTATGGCATGTCTAGGGTTTTAATGTTGAGTATGTGATATTATGATTTAGCCAAAGGTGTTGGCTTGTATTGATAAAGTATTGTAGCCATGTGAATTGGCCTATGTTGGCTAATGATGTTGTGGGCCTAAATGTTTATTCATATGTATGTATGATACTATCTCTTGTGATGTGGCTTATAGCATGTATGCCTAGAGATTGAAATGAGATTCATTGATGAGTCTGTAACTGATGCAAGATTAGGTGATTGGTAAATAGTTAATAATACCTTATAGATGGTTTATGGAAATGATTATGTATGCTTAGTGATGGACATGAGGTTTGTGATGTAATGATAGTTATGATTAGTATGTGGTAATGATGTGAGCAAATTCTATGATATTTATTGCATAAGAAAATGACTTGAGCATAACATGTTTGTAGATGTTTAAGAGCTCATTCATGCCATGTTTTATTTTATTGGATAAGTATGTGTGCACATGTTGTGAGGGTGACAAATGGCTTGGAAAATAGCCTTGTAATTGTCCACACGGGTAGACATACGGGCGTGTGTCTAGACCGTGTGTGACATACAGTCTGCCCCCATGGGTGTGTTGTCTAACCGTGTGTCCCATGCACCTAAGTTTTTCAAGTCAGTATGTATGGTAGTAGTACACGGGCAAGAGACACGACTATGTGTCTCAGCCGTGTGAAGGACACGGTCATAGGACACGGGTGTGTTCCTTGGTCGTGTAGTTTTGGCAGAATGTCCAGGTTTTTAGACATGGGTTCGGGGCACGGGCGTGTCCCTAGCACACGGGCTTGTGCTCTATACCCACACGGGCGTGTGAAGCCTTGATGCAAGATATTTTCTAAGTTTTTCATGAGTTCACGGTTGGGTTCCGAACCATCCTGGATATATGTTTTGAGGCCTTGTACGCCTATATATGGGATAGATTGCATGTGAAAAGAAAAGTTTTAAATTGATTGAAATTTTATGGCACAATTTTTGTGTGATTGATTGAGTTTAAGTCAGGTAACACCTCGAACCCTGTCCCAATGTCGGGCATGGGCGAGAGGTGTTACATTTAGTGGTATCAGAGTATGGTTTAGTCGGTTCTCGGACTAACCTAGCGTAAGAGAGTGTAGCTATACATGCCATAGTATTACTCGTGATAGTGTGATATCTCCCGGCCCTAACAGAACTGTTGGTTAAGACAGGAATAAGTTCCAACCGAGCAAATCTTATAGAGATATGAGTAAAGGTATGAAAAGAAATTCATGATTGTTTTTACATGAAATAGTATTCATTATGTGATACTCTTGAGTTAAAGAATGTGAAATAGTGGAGTAAAACAAAGTTAAGTTTTGAAAAGCTCATTTATGCATGTTAGTATTCATACGATGTTAAATGTCCAACTTGATTGGCCAATTGTTTATGAAAAGAAAGAAATTTGCTTGAAATGACAGAATATATGCATGAATACTTTTATTGCATGATTAATAATCAGTATATACATGAGGTAGACATTTATGTCTAGATTAATGAAGTCAAGATGCCGTAATGTTATGCTTTTTAATCTCAGTTACAGAATCATAAGTGTCACAATAGCATGAAAGTTGTAATGAAAGATCAAATTGGGTGGAATGCAGGGAATGAGTACGATCGTTCACTAATGAATTGACGGAAAAGACCATGGTTGGACCATGGCAATACATGAGATTTGTGTGCCAGTGTAAGACATGTCTGGGACATGCATCGGCCACATTATGGTAGCCAGTGTAAGACCATGTCTGGGACATAGCATCGGCATTGAGACGAGGGCTAGTGTAAGACATGTCTGGGACATGCATCAGCCACAGTATGAGAGCTAATGTAAGACATGTCTGGGACATGCATCGGCCTCGAGATGTTAGCCAATGTCAGATGTGACAGCCCTAAATTGACCCTAGTCGAAAAGTGGTTTCGGGACCACTGAACCGAGTCATAAAAATAATTAATTGTTATATTCTATGCTTACTATGTGTGTGCATGCATATGTGGAAGTTTCATTCTCTAATTTTACCAATTTTGTGAGAAATTATTAAATAGGGATCAATGTGAAACATGGTGAAATATGATAGGCTAATTTTAAATGGCTTATTAGTGCATGTTAACACAAAGGTGGAGTTGCATGTCAAATAACCCATTTCTTAAGGTTAGTGGCCGGCCATGACATGATGATGGGCAAAGAAAACATGTCCAAGACATGTTGGCCTAGTGCATTATGGAAGGAAATAAAGAAATGAAAAAAAAAGGGAAAATGATGAAGAAAAATGTGTGTATGGATACTCTTGTGCCGTGACAAAACAAAGAAAAAAAGGGAAGAAAATTGGTTGTTCATCCTTCCTCATTTTTGTTACAATTGCCATGACTTGAAAAGATGAAGGAATAGGAAATCTCCCTAAAGCAAATCGGCATTCTTCTTTAGCTAGCAAGAGGGTGATGAAAACAAAGCTTGGAACTTAAGCTCTTCTTGGCGAATGTAAAGAGGAAGAGGGAGAAAGACTTTCGGTCATAGAAGGAGAAGAAAGGTTAGTGAAAAGTGTTAGATTTGTTTTGAAATTCAAGCTTGTTTTAGGTTAATCATCTTGCTTCTTACTTAACCCAAGCCAAAAGAATCTTGAAATCTTGATGGAGGTATGGTACATTCGTTTATGGTTAATGGGAGAATAATTTGATTTTAGCCTTTAAACCTTGAGGAAGAAATTGTTGTTGCAAGAAGTTGAGCTTATTGATAGTATAAATTTCTAATGCACCTAAGGTAATAGCCGAACATGTAGTGGTTTAATGCCTTGAACAAGTGTCGTTTAGATGTTCTAAGATTGTCTAAATTAGATGTTTAATCATCTAAGGGTTCGGCATGGTGCATTCTTGAGAAGAGTTTGATTTGAAATCATGAGATCTTGTTGACTTGTGTTTAAGTTGTAATCGGCCATGGGCTATGGGTGTTTGCTAATCCGGTTTTGTTGCATAGGTGTTAAATACCTTGTATTGGGAATTTGATGAATAAGTAGCAATAAATTAAGATGAGATTGAGTAAATTTTAGCTTAGTTGTGCTAAGTATTCGGCAATAATCATAATAATGTATATGAATGCCGTATGTTTGTGTTTGATGGAGAGGTGAATTGTTTGATTTAGCTCGAGCAAAGGGGACTAAATCGGACAAAGGAAAGGAGAAAGCAAACGAGTAGCGAATTGGAACCGTTCTACCCTACATAATGTAAGTCATTAAGCATATATTTGGTGTTGATGTAAATGACCATAATATATACGCAATTGTGTTTAAATGAGTTGATGTGTAAATGAAAATGTATGTGTATGGAATGATGCCATTGTTGAATGTATAAAGGCAGCAAAATGCATAAGGTATTGGTCTCGGCACTAAGTGTGCGGGTATAAATGGACACGGTGACAAGATTGGCACTAAGTGTGCGGGTTTAAAATTGTACAGCACTAAGTGTGCGAGTTTGATTATATAGCACTAAGTGTGCGAGCTGAAAATATATAGCACTAAGTGTGCGAGCTGAAAATTATATAGCACTAAGTGTGCAAGCTGAAAATATATAGCACTAACTGTGCGGATTCACTATATGCTCTTGCATTACAATTGGCACTGA
Source organism: Gossypium arboreum (assembly GCF_025698485.1). Lineage (NCBI taxonomy): Eukaryota > Viridiplantae > Streptophyta > Magnoliopsida > Malvales > Malvaceae > Gossypium > Gossypium arboreum. The sequence goes on along the minus strand of NC_069075.1, from coordinate 14,024,840 downwards.
GTGTGCGACATTATCGAGTTAATCCCGGACAGCGGATCGGGTAAGTACCTTGAGCTCATGACGAATAGGCAATACGTTCATGCTCGGGGTTGAGCTTGGTAAGCTTTAAATCTATGTGATGATTGCAATTGTATGATTGTGGTGTGAATGAGTTGGTGTGTAAAATGCCTCAAATATCTTATTGTATAGAATATGAAATGTGGATGTATGACTTGGTATGAGATTGAACCGAAAGGTCCGAGGAATTATGGTATAGTTTCGATATGGATGAAGTACCTAGCCTCGTTTATTGTTTGATGTTGTGAAAATTTTATTAATGGATGGTTGATGAATGCTTATGACTTACTGAGTTATAAACTCACTCGGTGTTTTCTTGTCACCCATTTTAGGTCTCTTGGACTCGTATTGTTGCATGCTCGAACCGTCATTGAAGTCATCACACCGGCTGGAAATCTTTTGGTATTGTCTTCGTAGTTGAACTAGGAGAACATTTGGCATGTATAGGCTATTATGTTTTGTTGAATTGTGGGTTGTAAACTTTAAGCCATGTGAAAATGGCCTATGTGGTCGTTGAGTGGGATGCTAGAACCTATAGCCACGAGTCTTAGAAACTTTAATTTTGATAAGGTGGCCATAATTTGTGTCATGTATGATGGATGATTAGTAAGGCCAAGGAAAGATTCATGAAATTGGCATAGTCTCTGCGATGAATCATTTGCAGACACAGCAGCAGTGATATGAGATTGAAAAATCACTAAAAATAGTAGAAGTAGAAATAAATTATGAAATTTAACCTTGATGAATCTATTTTCATATGGACGAAACGAAACGACCATATGAGCAGTATACTGAGAGATATTAAAGTTCTCGTGAAACAGGGCCAGAACAGTTTCTGGATCCCCTGTCTCGACTTTGAAAATTTACCATAAATTATCCAGAAGGAATTAGAAGTCGTGCCTTATATGTGCAGATTCCCCTTTGAGTCTAGTTTCATTAGAAACAAACGACATGAGCATTGAAGCCCTGTACGAGAAGATATCTAGGTCGTAATGTGCGAAGGTCAGTGTAGTCGACCCCTGTAACATGGGCGACTTTAACTAATAAACTGTACCAATTGGCCCGACCAAAAATTCTAGAAATAAATCCAGGGATGGATATATGAGTCTAGTTTCAGGGAAAATTTACGGAACTGATTTTCGAGTTCTGGAACTCGAGATATGATTTCTAAGGTGACAGTGATGCAGTTAGCTAGCCTGCACTGAAAGAAATCAATTATTTCAAAGAGAGAAATAAGGAAGTAAGCCGGTAACACCACGTGGTCAAATCCGGTGACGGTCACGGGTTTGGGGTGTTACATTTTATTGGTATCGAGCCAGGTTTAGTCGGTTCTAGGACTACCATAGCGTGTGAGTCTAGCTATACATGCCCAAAATGTTAGTGCTTAGAAATGTGATGACTTGACGGTTGAAGTTTTTGTTTTGATTTGCAAATGGAACCCGGGGTAGAGACCTTGGCGGATGACGTTGAAAGTGTAGCGGCTGTTCTGCGCAAGGACACCACTGTTGAGCCTCGGTCATTCGCGAATAATCAAGTGAAGGGTGAAACAAGCCTTCTTCACCATGATGAATGAGTGGGTCACGCAAATATGCCCGAACCAATCCTACTTGTCCAACCATTCTGAATTTAAATACTCCACCCAAGAGCCCTTAATGCCTCCATTCATCGATCCTGTGAGGTGAGTAAACCACCGTGGACTTGATTAGGAAGCGTGGGGCGAGGAGTTCAAGGCCATAGTTCTTGATGATGCCGAAAAGGCCGAGTTCGCTCGATAACACCATTAGAGTGTTAGATGAACTGTCATGCACACCGATGAATGTCTTAAGTGTGCTATATCCTTGTTGTGAGACTCGACTTACTATTGGTGGAGGACTTTAATTTCCATAGTCCCAAATGAACGAGTTACTTGGGATTTCTTTCAATCCAATTTTGAAAGAAATACATTAGTCAACAGTTCATCGATCAAAAGCGTATTCTTGGAACTCAAGCAAGGCGGATGATCGCATCTAAATCTGAACATGAGTTCGTAAGACTTAGTCGGTATGCTCGGGAGTGTGTGGTGATGAGGTTGCTATGTGCAAGAGATTAGAAGAAGGCTGAATTTGAAGCTAGAGATTTTCGTAAAAGATCAACGGGTAAAGCTCTATTCTCATGTAAAGAGGTTCGGGAGGACACTAATAAGTCGAGGCGATCAAGGAATTTCCATCGAGCCCGACCATTGACGGACTCGAGCTACTTCGGTAGCTAGTGTGGGCAATAATCGTCAAGAGAAACCTGAATGACCCCAATGTGGAAGACGACACCTAGGTGAATGTTGGGGTAAGTCTATTAATAGGGCCTGTTATGGATGCGGTTCGAAGGACCACTTCATTAGAGATTGCACGAGCTAGATGAGAAGAATAAGATGCAAGGTGCAAGACCTAGTGAAACGACGGCTAGAGGTAGGCCCCGAGAATTTCGGAGGTAGGGTGGTAATCGAGAGGAGCCTCGATACGGTGTTCGATCCGAGACCCGTGCTCTGCTAGAGCATATGCCATCCGCGCACGAGAGGTGGCATCCTCCCCGACGTTATCACCGGTACTTTTACTCTCTTTGATACTAGTGTGATTGCATTGATTGACCCGGCTCTACTCATTCATATGTATGTGAAACCTTAGCATCCAAGAAGACTCTGCTGTTGAGTCTCTCGAGTTCGTAATTCGGTGTCAAACCCTTTGGGTCAATACGTATTCGTTGATAAAGTGTGCAAGAGATGCCCCTAATAATTCGAGAATCTGTTTTCTACCGATCGATACTTCTACCATTTGATGAATTCGATGTTATTCTTGGTATGAATTGGTGACCGTACATGATGCGATGGTGGACCGCAAAGGAAAACCATTGATTGGAAGAGTGCAAATAATGAGGTAGTCCGAGTCGAGTCTCTTGATTTAAAAGGAGTGCCGCGATAATATCTTCTATGACCGCCGGAGATATGTGAAAAGGGTGTGAAACATACCTTGCGTATGTGTTTGAAAGTAAAGAGACGGAAAGGAAACTCGAATTGGTACCAGTGGTTTGTGAGTATTCAGATGTTTTTCCCGAGGAGTTACCGGATTGCCACCGGTTCGAGAAGTGGATTTCAAAGATCGGTTGTACCGGTACTACGCCGGTCTCAATAGCCCCGTGTCGTATGGCATTAACGGAATTAAAGGAATTGAAGGTTCAATTGCAAGAATTGACGGGTAGAGGTTTCGCTCGATCGAGTTTTTCTCCATGGGGCGCTTTGTATTGTTTGTGAAAAGAAGGACGGAACCATGAGGTTGTGCATCGACTATCGTCAACTCAATAAAGTGACGATAAAGAATAAATATCCATTGCCACGAATTGACGATTTGTTTGATCAATTAAAGGAGCCTCGGTGTTTTCAAAGATAGATTTGAGGTCGGGTACTATCGGTTGAGGGTCCGAGAATCGGACATACCCAAAATCGCTTTTAGAACGAGGTACGGTCACTACGAATTCTTGGTGATGCCGTTTGGGCTTACTAATGCCCTGTGGTATTTATGGATTTAATGAATAGAATTTTCAGGCCATACTTGGATCGGTTCGTAGTTGTATTTATCGATGACATTTTGGTCTATTCGAGAGATGAAACCGAACATCTTGAGCACCGAGGCTAGTGTTGCAAATTTTACGAGATAAGCGATTATACGCAAAGTTCAAGAAATGTGAATTTTGGTTGAAAAGGTTAGCTTTTGGGGCACGTGGTGTCCGCATCGGTGTCGGGTGGACCCGAACAAAATTTCAGCCATAGTCGATTGGAAACCTCCGAGAATGTTACCGAAGTTAGGAGCTTTTGGGGCTTGCCGATTATTACCGACGATTTGTAAAAGGTTTTTCGATGATAGTTGCACCGATGACGAAACTACTCAAAAAGATGTTAAGTTCAAATGGACGGAGAAATGTCGAAAAGTTTCAATCAATGAAAACTTATTTGATGAAGCCCCAATTCTAGTGCAACCCGAATCGGGCAAAGAGTTTGTCATTTATAGTGACGCATCCCTACTTGGGTTGGGTTGCGTATTGATGCAAGAAGGGCGAGTTGTGGCCTATCGTCGAGACAATTAAAGCCACATGAGAAAAATTATCCGACCCATGATCTCGAATTGGTCGCCATCGTACTCGCTTTAAAGATATGGCGACATTACTTATTTGGTGAGAAGTGCCATATGTATTCGGATCACAAATGTCTCAAATATTTGATGACCCAAAGAGACTTAAATCTGCGACAAAGACGTTGGCTCGAGTGTTAAAGGATTATGAGCTGGTCATTGACTATCATCGGAAAGGCTAATGTGGTTGCGGACGCCTTAAGTCGTAAATCACTATTTGCTTTATGAAGCGATGAATGTACACTTGTCATTCTACCCGACAATGTGTTAGTAGTGGAATTGAAAGCCAAACCATTATTGATACGTCAAATTCGTGAAGCTTAGAAAGTCGACGATGAGTTGGTTGCAAAAGCGGGTGAGTGTGTTCGAACAAGGACTCGAATTTCAAATCGATGATGACGATTGTTTGAGGTTCGAAGTCGTCGTGTGTTCCAAAGAATTGAACTTATTTCGATAATTCGAACAAAGCCCATTGTAGCCAAATGGCAATCCACCCGGGAGTAATGAAGATGTACAATGATTTGAAACGTCGGTTTTGGTGGCATGGTATGAAACGAGACATCTCTAACTTTGTTTCGAGATGTTTAATATGTCAACAAGTGAAAGCGGAGCATCAAGTGCCTTCAGGATTACTTCTGCCGATCACGATACCCAAATGGAAATGGGATCGAGTAACAATGGACTTTGTGTCTGGGTTACCATTGACTCAGAATAAGAAAGACTCGGTCTGGGTCATTGTTGATAGACTGACCAAGTCTGCTCATTTTATTCCTGTCCGCACGGATTTTTCGCTGATAAATTGGCGAATTATCGTCTCTCAAATTGTTCGATTGCATGGGGTACCTATTTCTATCGTGTCGGATAGAGACCCAAGATTTACATCGCGATTTTGGAAGAAATGGCAAGAGGCTTTGGGTACCAAGTGCATTTTAGCACTTTTCACCCCAAACCGATGGTCAATCCGAACGGGTAATTCAAATACTCGAGGATATGTTGAGATGTTGCATCCTTGAGTTTAGTGGTTCATGGGAACGGTATTTACCTTTGGTTGAATTCGCTTACAACAATAGCTTTTAATCAAGTATTAAGATGGCGCCTTACGAGGCTTTATACGGTCGTAAATGCCGTATCCCATTATTCTAGACTGAACTTAGTAAAGGAAAAATCTTCGGGGTTGATTTGATTAAGGATGCCGAGCAAAAAGTTCGAGTAATTCGTGAAAGTTTGAAAGCTGCTTCGGATCGCAAAAAGTCGTATGCGGATTTGAAAAGAAAAGACATTGAATATCAGGTTGGAGACAAGGTATTTCTCAAAGTCTCACCCTGGAAGAAGGTGCTTAGATTTGGCCGTAAGGGCAAATTGAGTCCGAGGTTCATCGGTCCGTATGAAATATCTCGAACGAGTTGGGCCATGAGCGTCTCGATTAATTTTACCCCGAGCTCGAAAGGATCCTAACGTTTTCCATGTCTCGATGCTTGACGATATAGGTCGACCCAACACACGTAATTACTCCATCCGAGGTCGAGGTTCACCTAATTTGAGTTATGAAGAAGAGCGGTTCGCATTCTGATGTGCGAAGTAAAAGAGTTGCGCAATAAGAAAATCCCATTAGTGAATGTGTTGTGGCATAAACACGGAATTGAAGGAGCCACTTGGGAACTTGAGGACTCTATGAAAGAGCGATACCCGAGCCTATTTACCGGTAAGATTTTCGGGACGAAAATTTCTTAAGAGGGGGAGAGTTGTGACAGCCCTAAATTGACCCTAGTCGAAAAGTGGTTTCGGGACCACTAAACCGAGTCATAAAAATAATTAATTGTTATATTCTATGCTTACTATGTGTGTGCATACATATGTGGAAGTTTCATTCTCTAATTTTACCAATTTTGTGAGAAATTATTAAATAGGGATCAATGTGAAACATGGTGAAATATGATAGGCTAATTTTAAATGGCTTATTAGTGCATGTTAACACAAAGGTGGAGTTGCATGTCAAATAACCCATTTCTTAAGGTTAGTGGCCGGCCATGACATGATGATGGGCAAAGAAAACATGTCCTAGACATGTTGGCCTAGTGCATTATGGAAGGAAATAAAGAAATGAAAAAAAAAGGAAAATGATGAAGAAAAATGTGTGTATGGATACTCTTGTGCCGTGACAAAACAAAGAAAAAAAAGGGAAGAAAATTGGTTGTTCATCCTTCCTCATTTTTGTTACAATTGCCATGACTTGAAAAGATGAAGGAATAGGGAAATCTCCTAAAGCAAATCGGCATTCTTCTTTAGCTAGCAAGAGGGTGATGAAAACAAAGCTTGGAACTTAAGCTCTTCTTGGCGAATGTAAAGAGGAAGAGGGAGAAAGACTTTCGGTCATGGAAGGAGAAGAAAGGTTAGTGAAAAGTGTTAGATTTGTTTTGAAATTCAAGCTTGTTTTAGGTTAATCATCTTGCTTCTTACTTAACCCAAGCCAAAAGAATCTTGAAATCTTGATGGAGGTATGGTACATTCGTTTATGGTTAATGGGAGAATAATTTGATTTTAGCCTTTAAACCTTGAGGAAGAAATTGTTGTTGCAAGAAGTTGAGCTTATTGATAGTATAAATTTCTAATGCACCTAAGGTAATAGCCGAACATGTAGTGGTTTAATGCCTTGAACAAGTGTCGTTTAGATGTTCTAAGATTGTCTAAATTAGATGTTTAATCATCTAAGGGTTCGGCATGGTGCATTCTTGAGAAGAGTTTGATTTGAAATCATGAGATCTTGTTGACTTGTGTTTAAGTTGTAATCGGCCATGGGCTATGGGTGTTTGCTAATCCGGTTTTGTTGCATAGGTGTTAAATACCTTGTATTGGGAATTTGATGAATAAGTAGCAATAAATTAAGATGAGATTGAGTAAATTTTAGCTTAGTTGTGTTAAGTATTCGCAATAATCATAATAATGTATATGAATGCCGTATGTTTGTGTTTGATGGAGAGGTGAATTGTTTGATTTAGCTCCGAGCAAAGGGGGACTAAATCGGACAAAGGAAAGGAGAAAGCAAACGAGTAGCCGAATTGGAACCGTTCTACCCTACATAATGTAAGTCATTAAGCATATATTTGGTGTTGATGTAAATGACCATAATATATACGCAATTGTGTTTAAATGAGTTGATGTGTAAATGAAAATGTATGTGTATGGAATGATGCCATTGTTGAATGTATAAAGGTAGCAAAATGCATAAGGTATTGGTCTCGGCACTAAGTGTGCTGGTATAAATGGACACGGTGACAAGATTGGCACTAAGTGTGCGGGTTTAAAATTGTACAGCACTAAGTGTGCGAGTTTGATTATATAGCACTAAGTGTGCGAGCTGAAAATCTATAGCACTAAGTGTGCGAGCTGAAAATTATATAGCACTAAGTGTGCGAGCTGAAAATATATAGCACCAAGTGTGCGGATTCACTATATGCTCTTGCATTACAATTGGCACTGAGTGTGCGACATTATCGAGTTAATCCCGGACAGCGGATCGGGTAAGTACCTTGAGCTCATGACGAATAGGCAATACGTTCATGCTCGGGGTTGAGCTTGGTAAGCTTTAAATCTATGTGATGATTGCAATTGTATGATTGTGGTGTGAATGAGTTGGTGTGTAAAAATGCCTCAAATATCTTATTGTATAGAATATGAAATGTGGATGTATGACTTGGTATGAGATTGAACCGAAGGTCCGAGGAATTATGGTATAGTTTCGATATGGATGAAGTACCTAGCCTCGTTTATTGTTTGATGTTGTGAAAATTTTATTAATGGATGGTTGATGAATGCTTATGACTTCTTGAGTTATAAACTCACTCGGTGTTTTCTTGTCACCCATTTTAGGTCTCTTGGACTCGTATTGTTGCGTGCTCGGAACCGTCGTTGAAGTCATCACACCGGCTGGAAATCTTTTGGTATTGTCTTCGTAGTTGAACTAGGAGAACATTTGGCATGTATAGGCTATTATGTTTTGTTGAATTGTGGGTTGTAAACTTTAAGCCATGTGAAAATGGTCTATGTGGTCGTTGAGTGGGATGCTAGAACCTATAGCCACGAGTCTTAGAAACTTTAATTTTGATAAGGTGGCCATAATTTGTGTCATGTATGATGGATGATTAGTAAGGCCAAGGAAAGATTCATGAAATTGGCATAGTCTACTGCAGTAACTGTTGCGGACAGCAGCAGTGATATGAGATTGAAAAATCACTAAAAATAGTAGAAGTAGAATTAAATAGTGAATAAATTATGAAATTGAACCTTGATGAATCTATTTTCATATGGACGAAACGAAATGACCATATGAGCTGTATACTGAGAGATATTAAAGTTCTCGTGAAACAGGGCCAGAACGGTTTCTGGATCCCCTATCTCGACTTTGAAAATTTACCATAAATTATCCAGAAGGAACTAGAAGTCGTGCCTTATATGTGCAGATTCCCCTTTGAGTATAGTTTCATTAGAAACAAACGACATGAGCATTGAAGCCCTGTACGAGAAGATATCCAGGTCGTAATGCGCAAAGGTCAGTGTAGTCGACCCCTGTAACATGGGCGACTTTAACTAATAAACTGTACCAATTTACCTGACTAAAAATTCTAGAAATAAATCCAGGGATGGATATATGAGTCTAGTTTCAGGGAAAATTTACGGAACTGATTTTCGAGTTCTGGAACTCGAGATATGATTTCTAAGGTGACAGTGACGCAGTTAGCTAGCCTGCCTGGAACAGAAATCAATTATTTCAAAGAGAGAAATAAGGGAAGTAAACCCGGTAACACCACGTGGTCAAATCCGGTGACGGTCACGGGTTTGGGGTGTTACATCAGACATGTCTGGGACATGCGTCAGCTACGAGATGTGCTAGTGTAAGACATGTCTGGGACATGCATCGACATTGATTACATGTATCGATGTAAGACACATGCAGGACACGGCATCGACACAGATGGACGAGAGCTAGTACAAGACCATAGTTGAACTATGGCATCAAGTAAGCGATGTACTCAAAACCATTAGACGTTCTCTAATTTGATTAATATTAGCAAGTGATTAAGACTAAATATGGGAATTTGATAAAACATTAAGGGTAATTTGAGAAAAAGAAATGAAAGTTTGAGTTGTGATAAATTCACTTATGTTTAGCTAATATTCGCATGAAATAAAGTTGCATGTATTACTGAGATTTGTGAAAATGTGTTTATAACAAGTTGGAAATTTGAAATGTTTGAATCAATATGCGTAAAGCTATGTTGTTATTGAATATGTATTTGCTTGAGAGTCAAAAGTTTAGAGGCTTTACAATCTTTGCCCCCTTACCAGAATAGAGTTATACGATGAGATTTTCGAGAGATATGTTGCATAAGCTTGCAAAAGTGAAACTAAAGAGTACAATAATGGAATAGTATGGGATTAGTGAAGACAGAATTAGTTAGAGAAATCGGACTTGCACAGATGTCTGAGTATGATAGATTCAATTAAACAAAAGTTATGATTATCTTTCTCTTCTAAGTATTCTATGTTTTCCTATATTCTGGGGAATACATATGGTTATCCCTTTCGAGTGGGAATTCTATCGTATGAGGATGCTAGTGACTGTGATATTGGATGAAAAGCTCTATTGGTCTAGTTAGTTATGATCGACATTTCCCCATCTCTTCAGATTTCTATTCTGATATATTGGAATGAAGTTGACAGTAAAAATCTATGTGAGATTATTCTGATGTTCTGTTAATTGTGGTTTATATATGAGGCAATTATGTTATCTTTGTTATGAGAAATTCTAGAGCGTACAGACAGTAGTTTCCTTCTGGTTTTCTCTGAGGGATTTTTCGGATCATCTTTATTATTTTCTTCTAGATTATATTCTCGGATTTCTGGTATAGTCTTATATCTTGGAATTTCTTATATCAATTTTTCTCTCGTGCTTGTTTCGAGAATTATCGAGCTTGGCTTATCTTTACGAGTAATCTTTGACTTGCGATGTTAGAATCTGTTATGATTATGCTTCTGGCTCGACTATAGAAGTGCGGGGATTTCAGTGTCGAGATTTTTTTTAAAAATTCTTGAGGTAAAGAATGGTTATTCTGCAAAAGTAAATCTGAGTTATGTGCATTTAAGTTTATTCTCTGGTTCGAGAATACCGTTACATGTTCCTTGGTAAGTAATCGTACAGTCAGAAATGATGAGGTTTTATTCTTATAAGTATGATATGGAAAACCTAATTAGTTGGATTTCTCTCATTTGAGAGATGTTGTATAAGTAAAGTTGTCCTGATTAGTAAAGAGACCACATCTATGAAGTTAGAATCATTTGATTCATGTTAGTAGCGTTTCTAAATAGTTGATGATCAGAGTATAGAAATGTGGCTATAAGTGGTAAATTAAACAAGTATAGCATGATTCGACTTTTAATTTGGAATTGCAGGGAGGATTTAAATTCTAGTTTCTGTTACTATTATTTCAGAGTAAGATTTGAGTACTGAGGATAAGATTTGAGTACTGAGGAACTCTAGGCTATGCAGAGAATTGTGTACAGAGCTCACAGCAGTCTTTTGTTTATTCTTCCAAAGGATGTTAAATTGACTACCGGGTAAAGCCGATTATAATTGTCAGTGCTGACATTGAAAGAGAAAATTGAGAAAGGATTAGTATGAATTTCGTATCGGGATGTCTCTCTTCTCTGGGAAATAAGAGATACCATATTGGATTTTGATAGATTGATGATAGTAGTCCGCATGACTATTCTGGTATATACAGAGGTATTGTTAGATGGATTTGGACGAGTTGTGTTTCTAAGCTTATAGTTTTTAGAATCTCAGTTTTCAGTATTTCGAATTGAGCCGAGAACCGTATGGTAATTGTGGAAAGGTTACAGAAATCCTGAGTATGAGCTTGAGCTGTGTTGTTTTGTAAGTTGTGAGAAAAAGATATAAATGACTCGTGAAAGTAGAGAGCAACTTTTTCTGGTAAGATTTTTAGGGAAGAAAATCCTTAAAGGGAGGAAGAAATGTAACAGCCCGATTTTGTCTAATAAACAACTTTTGTGAAAGAAATTGCATGAAAACACCTTAAAAAGGGCTAGTTTTCTAAGTTGTAAGATAATGTGTAAGTGTATGAAATAGTTGATATTGTGAGTTGCTATAGTTATGAAAATGGTTCATCTAGGCTTAAAGAGCAAAGAAATGTGATAAAAATCATTTTATGAGCCTAGGGGCAATTTGGTAATTTTGGCAAAATAGAGGGACAAAATTGTAAATTTTGCCAAAGTGTGTGAATGGACTAATTGGATTAGTACATTATTTTAATAAGCTATATGTGATGTTTTAGATGTTGAAAATCGAGATTTGGACTTAGAACGGAAAGAAATCAATTAAAGGATGATTACGTCCTTTTCACCTTTGTGGTATCGAGGTAAGTTCGTATGGTAACAATAATGCATTATCATGCTTGCATTAAAATTATTTTTTGTTATGGAATTAAGTATGGCCTAAAATATTAGAATTTTGTATGAAAGTAATGCTCAATTTCATTATGATGTGCTTAATACTTGATATTGTACAAAAATGTAGATGTATGCCTCTATTGGAATTGACTTGTGATGATTCAATGAAAATGTGATGATATGTATGCTAGTATAAGACCTTGTCCAGGACATGGCATCGGCACTAACATGAAACCTCGTACAAGACCATATCCGGGATATGGCAACGATATGTGGATCCATGTAAGATGTGAGGGACATGGCCTTAGGCATTCTATTCAGTGTATGATAATTCCGAACATCCTTTAGCATCCCGAGTATTCAACGGGTAATGAAATGGATTATGTGATGGAAGCCCTAAGGAGGGTATGTTAAAGAAGGTATGATTATATACTTTAATACGAGTTGGTACAGGTATGTACTTGAGTTATGTTACAAGTTGTACAAGTATGTACACTAAGCTTATGAGTAACTTAGCCTTGGCAGATTTTGAGTTACTGCAGTAATGTAACTTTGAAAATACACTAAAAATAGTGGAAAATGAGTTAGAAGCTGAATAAAATATGAGAATAAAGCTTATTTAATCTAGTTTCTTATAAAAGAAACCGTGTAAGCAAAAGAACTTCACATAATGAGATATTCGAAGTTGCATGGGACAGAGTCAGAATGACTTTGAGATCCCCTATTCTGATTTTAGAAAATCATTATAAATTGTAAAAAAAAATGGTTATGAGTTATGATTTATATTCTTAGAACCCTTATTGAGTCTAGTTTTAAGAGAAATAGATGAGAACATTATTTGAGCCCTATGCTATAAGATAATTGGACTTTAGTGTAGAAGGGTCAGAACTCCCATACAGTGAATCAGGGGTAACTTTGAGGAATAAACTGTACTAACTGGCTAAGCCAAAAATTCTGGAAATTTTATGGTAGAAAGGTAATGAGTCTAGTTTCAAGGAAAATTAACAGAACTTAATTTGGAGTTTCGTAGCTCCAAATATAGATAATTTAGTGATTGTTGCTCAGGAAGACAGCTTGTCGTGAACTTGAGTATATGTTGTAAACATTGATAAAACATGTTAATGAGTTATTTATTGTTTTCATATCAACTTACTAAGCGTAAAGCTTACCCCCCTTCTTTCCCATGTTCTCTAAGGTTGCCAGGTTTGCTTGGGTTGGAGGCCCTCAAAGATATTATCGTACTGTCGAGTTCACGCTATTGGTATAAGTAAATCCTAGTGTTTCGAGTCTATGGCATGTATAGGGTTTTAATGTTTAGTATGTGATATTATGATTTAGCCAAATGTGTTGGCTTGTATTGATAAAGTATTGTAGCCATGTGAATTGGCCTATGTTGGCTAATGATGTTGTGGGCCTAAATGTTTATTCATATGTATGTATGATACTATCTCTTGTGATGTGGCTTATAGCATGTATGCCTAGAGATTGAAATGAGATTCATTGATGAGTTTGTAACTAATGCAAGATTAGGTGATTGGTAAATAGTTAATAATGCCTCATGAATGGTTTGTGGAAATGATTATGTATGTTTAGTGATGGACATGAGGTTTGTGATAATGATAGTTATGACTAGTATGTGGTAATGATGTGAGCAAATTCTATGATATTTATTACATAAGAAAATGACTTGAGCATAACATGTTTGAAGATGTTTAAGAGCTCATTTATGCTATGTTTTATTTTATTGGATAAGTATGTGTGCACATGTTGTGAGGGTGACAATTGGCTTGGAAAATAGCCTTGTAATTGTCCACACGGGTAGGCACACGGGTGTGTGTCTAGACCGTGTGTGACATATGGTCTACCCCCATGGGCGTGTTGTCTAACCGTGTGTCCCCTGCACTTAAGTTTTTCAAGTCAGTATGCATGGTAGTAGTACACGGGCAAGAGACACAGCCATGTGTCTCAGCCGTGTGAAGGACACGGTCATAGGACATGGGCGGTTCCTTGGTCATGTGGTTTTAGCAGAATGTCCAGGTTTTTAGACACGGGTTCGGGGCATGGGCGTGTCTCTAGCATACGGGCGTTTGCTCTATACCCTCACGAGCGTGTGAGGCCTTGATGTAAAAGATTTTCTAAGTTTTTCATGAGTTCATGGTTGGGTCCCGAACCACCCTGGATGTATGTTTTGGGGCTTCGTAAGCCCATATATGGGATAGATTGCATGTGAAAAGAAAAGTTTTAAATTGATTGAAATTTTACGGCACGGTTTTTGTGTGATTGATTGAGTTTAAGTCAGGTAACACCTCGAACCCTGTCCCGACTTTGGGCATGGGCGAGGGGTGTTACATAACGCCTCGTAATCCTATTTCGGTGACGGTTTTGGATTAGGGGGTTTTACATTTTTTGGTATCAGAGCTTCGGTTTAGCCGATTCTCAAAATGGACGTGATGTGCAAAATGTTTAGAAATACATGCCATATAAATCTGTGATAGTGTGATGTGTATGATCTGATTTAACCCTTTTTTTTAATAGATTGTAAAGATGTTGGATAGACCTGAACAATGTGAACAGGAAGAAGCAAATAGTAGAGTGTAGACATCTGAACAAGGGACAAGTAATGATGTTCCAATTTCCTTGATGCGAGAACAAGAACTTAGAAACATGATTATTGGAGTAATGAATCAGTGGTATAATGAGAGGATGCAAGAAAGGAATTAGATCCAGTAACCTCCTCCCCCTACAGTACCACCAGTGGTACCCTCGGTTGCCCCTTCACCTCCTCATCCTGTAACTGAATCAAGTAAAAGAACTCTGGTAGAAAAAGTCAAAAAAATTGGGGCTAAAGAATTTTGGGGCAGGTCAGATAATGATCCAGTAAAAGCTAAATATTGGTTGCAGAGCACGATAAGAGTTTTTAAAGAAATGACTTATTCTCCAGATGACTATTTATGGTGTGATATTTCCTTGTTAAAAGAAGAAGCATATTACTAGTGGGAGACAATAGAAGCTGTGGTACCAGCCGAGAAACTTACTTGGGAATATTTCCAAGCTGAGTTTAAAAAGAAATATGTTTGTAAAAGATATTTAGAAAAGAAAAAAAAAGAATTTCTTGATCTTGGACAGGGAAATTAGACAGTAGCTGAGTATGAGAGGGAGTTTGTATACCTTAGCAGATATCCTCGAGAGATTGTTCCTACAGAAGAAGACATGTGTGTTTGATTTGAAGAAGGTCTGAATGATGAAATTAGAATGATGATAGGTGGTATGAAAATTTGAGAATTTGTGGTTTATCAGATCGAGCTTAAAAGATGGAAGAAGTGTACAACAGAAAGATGCAACGGGAAAGAAGAAATAAAGAATTTTATAAAAGAAGCTCCTCCAAATCATTTTTAGCATTTCCGATTAAAAAGTTTAAGGAGGATTCCATTCGAGCTACATCGATGCCTGAACGATCGAAGACTAGAGTAAGTCAACCTAATCGTAGAATATCAATCAGATCAGTTGCTAGTGAAGCCAGTGTACAAAATACTCCCAGGTCTAAATGTCAACACTGTGGAAAATACCACTTGGGTGAATGCAGAGGTAAAACAGGAGCTTGCTACAAATGTGGAGCCACTGATCATTTTATCCGTAATTGTCCTCTGTTACAAAAAGATGAAGAATAACAGAAGGAGAAACAGATGGCTACTTCTCAGATAAGTAAGCGTACGAGTCAAAGCAGTGCTGCAGGAGCTACTCATTTGAGTGAAAAAGGTTCTGTTGCTCTGTCAGAGGTTAGAGCACCAGCAGGTACATACGCCATCCAAGCTAGAGAAGAAGCCACGGCTCTAGACGTTATTGCTGGTACTTTCTATCTCTTTGATGTTATTGTATATGCATTAATTGACCCAAGGTCTACACATTCTTATATTTGTACAATATTAGCATTAGAAAATAAATTTTCTATTGAACCAACTGAATATGATGTTCAAGTTACTAATTTGTTAGGACAAAGGGTGGTAGTAAATTTAGTTTGTCGAAATTGTCCACTGAAAATAAAAGGCTGTGAGTTCCCTGCTGATTTAATGTTGCTACCCTTTTGGGAATTTGATGTTATATTGGGAATGGATTGGTTGACAAAATATAATGCTGTGGTAAATTATCGTGAGAAGCGGATCAGTTTGAAATGTCAGACAGGTGATATACTTTCTGTTGAGCCTAAGAATTCAAATGATGTTGTTAAAATTATTTCAGCTTTTTCGGCTCAGAGGTTAATGCGGAAGGGTAATGAGGTATTTTTAGCTTACATCCTTGATACTCGAGAATCTAAACCAGAACTAGGATAGTTGCCGGTTGTTAATAATTTCCTAACATATTTCCTGAAGAATTACCGGGTTTACCACCAGATCGGGAGGTTAAATTTGTGATTGATGTGGTACCGGGGACAGCTGCTATATCAGTGACACCATACCGTATGGCACCAACTGAGATAAAAGAGCTAAAGACACAGTTGCAGGAATTACTAAAAAAAGGGTTTATTAGACCGAGTATGTCACCTTGGGGTACACCAGTCTTGTTCGTGAAAAAGAAAGACGGATCTCTAAGACTGTGCATAGACTACAGGCAGCTAAATAGGGTTACAATTAAAAATAAATATCCTTTGCCTCACATTGATGATTTGTTTGATCAGTTGAAATGTGCTGTCGTGTTTTCAAAGATAGATCTTCGATCCGGATATTATCAACTGAAAGTTAAAGAATGTGATGTGTCAAAAACTGCCTTCAGAACTCGGTATGGTCATTACGAGTTTTTGGTAATGCCTTTTGGTTTAACTAATGCCCCTGCTACATTTATGGACTTAATGAATCAGATTTTTCAACCTTATTTGGATAGATTTGTAGTTGTGTTTATTGATGATATACTGATTTATTTAAAGACAGAACCCGAGCATGCTTAACATTTAAGGACAGTGCTACAAACTTTGCGAGAAAAGCAATTATATGCAAAATTCAGCAAATGTGAATTTTGGCTTCATGAGGTTGGATTTCTGGGTCACAATGTTTCAGCCGAAGGGATTCGAGTAGATCCGAGTAAAGTATCTATAGTGGTAAATTGGAAAACTCCAAGGAATGTAACGGAAGTACGAAGTTTCTTGGGTTTAGCTGGATATTATCGCCGTTTTGTTAAAAAATTTTCAATGATTGCTTCTCCTATGACACGATTGCTACAGAAGAATGTTGAGTTTGTGTGGTCTGACGAATGCCAGCAAAGTTTTGATCAGTTGAAGAAGATGTTGACAAAAGCTCCAGTGTTTACTCAACCAGAATCAGGTGTGCCATATGTTGTATATAGTGATGCATCTTTGAATGGTTTAGGTTGTGTGTTGATGCAGTCAGGAAAAGTGGTCGCCTATGCTTCTCGGTAGTGAAAATAACACGAGAAGAATTATCCTACACATGATTTGGAGTTGGCTGCAATTGTTTTTGCTTTGAAAATTCAGAGACACTATTTATATGGTGAAAAATGTTATGTGTATACAGATCATAAAAGTTTGAAGTATTTGATGACGCAGAAAGAGTTAAATTTGAGACAGAGAAGATGGCTTCAGTTATTAAAAGATTATGACCTTGTTATCGATTACCATCCGAGGAAGGCTAATATAGTTGCTGACGCACTCAGTCGGAAATCATCTTTATTTGCACTTCGGTCAATGAATGCCCATTTGTCTGTTAGTGAAGATGGATCTATAATAGCGGAATTGAAAGCCAAGCCTGTATTTCTCCAATGAATCTAGGAGTTGCAAGATGAAGATTCGAAGTTGGTACTAAAGAAACAAATAGCTCGAGACAAGCAGGATTCAGAGTATAGCATTGATGAAAATGGTATGTTATACTATCGTAAAAGAATTTGCGTTCCAAATAATTCAGACTTGAAAAATAATATTCTTTCTGAAGCTCACAATAGCAGGTATTCTATTCACCCTGGAAGTACAAAAATATATTGTGATTTGAAACAAATGTATTGGTGGCCTGGTATGAAAAGGGAAATTTGTGAGTTTGTAGCAAAGTGTCTAATATGTTAACAGGTGAAAGCAGAACATCAGGTACCAACGGGTTTATTACAACCTATTATGATTCGAGAGTGGAAGTGGGAACATGTTACAATAGATTTTGTATCCGGGTTACCTGTGACCCCGAAGAAGAAAGATTCAACCTGGGTAATTGTCGATAGATTGACAAAATCAGCACATTTTATTCCAGTCAGAACGGATTTTCCACTAGAGAAGTTAGTAGAACTGTATATCTCCGAGATTGTAAGGTTACATGGGGTTCCAACATCCATTATTTTGAATCGAGATCCAAGGTTTACATCGAGGTTTTGGAGCAAATTACAGGAAGCTTTAGGCACAAAGCTAAATTTTAGTACTGCTATTCACCCTCAGGCTGATGGGCAATCAGAGCGGGTAATTCAGATTTTGGAAGACATGTTGAGATGTTGTATACTTGAGTTTGGTGGTAGTTGGGAAAAGTATTTACCACTGGCCAAATTTTCTTACAACAACAGCTATCAATCTAGCATAAAGATGGCGCCATTTGAAGCTTTATGTGGAAGAAAATGTAAGACTCCATTGCATTGGTTAGAATTGAGAGAATCCAAGTTAGTGGGGTCGATTTAATTCAGGAAACTGAAGAAAAGGTTCGGATTGTCTGAGATTGTCTGAAAGTTGCTTCGAATCGTCAGAAATCATATGCTGACTTGAAAAGAAGAGAAATAGAGTTTAATGTGGGTGATCAAGTGTTCTTAAAGGTGTCGCCGTGGAAAAAAGTATTATGATTTGGCAGAAAAGGAAAACTAAGTCCAAGATTTATTGGACCATACGAGATTATTGAAAGAGTAGGCCCTGTAGCATATCAGTTAGCTTTACCTCCAGAGCTGGAGAAGATTCATAATGTGTTTCATGTGTCTATGCTGAGACGTTATAGATTAGACCCTTCACATGTGATTCCGCATACAAAAATTCAGCTTCAGTCAAATATGACTTATTCAAAAGAACCAGTGAATATTTTGGCTTGGGAAATTAAAGAACTGTAGAATAAAAAGGTACCAATAGTTAAAGTGTTGTGGCATCGACATGGTGTGGAGGAGGCAACCTAGGAAACAGAGGAATCAATGAAATCACAATATTCGAACCTACTTTCAGGTAATAACTTTCGAGGATGAAATTTCTTAAGAGAGGAGAATTGTAATAGCCTAAATTTTCAGTGGTGTCGGAACAGTGATTCGAGATCACTAAATCCGAAAAATGAGTAGAAAATATTATTAATTTATTGAATATAAGTTAAATGTGAAATTAGGAAAATTTTTGAAATAGCGAATAGTGTACTAGAAATAAATATTAAAAATTAGAATCGAAACGAGGTATCGAGACTTTGAAAATTTTAAATTGAGCCATAAATATTTTTATAAATATTTATGGAGTGTTAATAAGTTAATAATAAAGTTTCGTCAAGAAATTTTAAAGTTTAGATAGTTAATTGAATAAAAAGGACTAAATTGTAACAAATGTAAAATTATGGGAAATGATTAAATAGATTAAATGATTAAAGAAAGAGGGTTTAAAAGGCAAATAGACCTAAGTTCTATTTGTGCTGGACGGCAAGGGGCATGAAATCAGCAAGAAAATTGATGAATTAAGGGAAAAATTGAAATATTGCAAAATTTACTTAATAAAGCTAGGACTAAAGTGGAATTATCTAGATTTCTCTTTATTTTTCTGCATTCTCATAAGAAAAAACACCATAGAAGGGTTTTCTTAAGCTGGTTTTTCATATTTTTACTGCAAGTAAGTTCAATTCTTGATTATTTCTTGAAATTTTTTTGTTTTTGTGACTTTTACAACTAGGTCCACTTGTTGAATTCATTAGTTTTTGATTCTATGAAAGAGATTGAAAGATTCTATGAATATGTGCTGGAAGTATATGATGATTTAGCATGGAATTAGAGCTTTAAATTGTTTATATGCTGATTTTATTGAAAGAATTGAATAGAAAGTGAATGTTTGGGACCTAATGGTGAAAAAGTTTGAAGTTAGGGTTTTATGTGAAAATTTTGAATTTAAATAGTTGTGAAATAACTTATAATGTCTAGGTAAAGTATTAATTGAGAAAAATTAGTTTAATTGAGGGGTTAGTTGAGCAAGGACTGAATTGTATGATCTATGAAATTTAGGGCAAAATGGAAATCAACATTTTTCACTAAAACAGTTTTGGACAACAGCTATAGTCTAACTTTGAAAATCACTAAAAATTGTATATTTTGAATTAGAGGATGAATAAAATATGAAATTAAATCTTATTAAGTCTAGTTTCTTATAGAAGAAATTGTGAAAGCAGTGGAATTGTATATCATAAGATATAATAAATTTAGTGAGACAAGGTCAGAATGATTCTGGGTTCCCCTGTTCTGACTTTGGAAAATCATCAAAAATTGGATAAAATTAATTAGGAGCTTAAATTTACATGTTTAAAATTCTAAATGAGTCTATTTTCAAGAGAAATAAATGGAAATATCATATAAATTCTGTACGAGGAGATAATTAATGTTTAGTGAAGAAGGGGCGGAACTGTCAGACAGCAGAACAAGGGTGACTTTAAAGAATAAAATGTACTTATTGGATAAACGAAAAAATCTGAAAATTTTATGATAAGAAGATATGTGAGTCTAGTTTCAGAGAAAATATCCTAATTTGGAGTTCTGTAACTCAAGATAAAAATAATTTAGTGACTATGACACAGATGGATAGCATTGAATATACATAGGTAAATAGTGAAATTGCAGATAATGTTACTTATAAGCGGGTTATAAACATTAAGGATGTGAAATAGAATGCATGCGAAGTCAATACTGATAAGTGAAAAAATTTATATTATAGATCAAGAAATCGAGGATAAACGAGGAAAAGAGAAAATTCTGGAATAGTTGCTGAAATCTCTACAACTACTGCAAATTGTTTCGGGTAAGTTCGTACGGTTAAATTATTAAATTTCAATATTATTTTATGAATGGAGATTAATAATTATGTATGTTAATTGTTGAAAATAAGTAAATTATGTACAAAATTTATGAAATTGAACTGAGTATTTCGGAGGAACGGAACGCAAGAAATGAGAATAATCGTTCAGTGAAAAAGATGAATTGACGGTAAATTACCCAAATAAACCGAGATTCAACATTTGTTGCGAATTCTCGTGTTTGCTTTCTGTTTAGCTCTTACGAGCTTCCATTAACTCAGATGAGTTTCAGCTAACCCTTTTGGGGTTTCGATTCACTCGATGAGCTTGATTAGCCTTCTAAGCCTTCCGTTTAGCACTTATGTGCTTGATTAGCCTTCAAGCCTTCTTAGTACTTATTTCCTTCAGCTAGACTTCGGGTTTTAGATCACGATGTACTCAAATTCGTAAGTCGTTCCTTAAATGGACAAGTTGGTAAGTCGTAAATGTAACGTGTGGAAAAAGAAATATAAGTAATGTTATCATTATTATTATTAAGCTCAATTAAGTAAATTTTTTTAAAAATGAGATTATGACTTACAAGATGAAAGTAACTTACTTGAAATGTCTATATGATTTGAATTTTGGAAAACTAATATTTGGTAAGATTTATGGTTAAAGCCAACGAAGTTACTAAGCTATAGCTAGCTTACTTGTAATGTTTATTGCTCTTTGTAGATTAATGGAAGGGTCAGAGGATTAGATCATCACACTCTAGTCACACTATCTTGATTTTTCGGTAGATTTTGTTATAAATACTTTAAATGGTTTATATGGAATGTATAGGAACTTATATGACTATGTTTTGTATTAACTCATGAATATATTAGTTAAGTTAATATAAGTTGATATATGATATGAATGCAAATTAACTAAGATGTTTAAATATTACTTGAAAGTGTGAATGGATATAATGTTAGACAAAATAAGGATTAGTGATATTGTTATGAAACGAATGTGATTTGGATGAAGATTGTATTTGTTGAGTTGTTGTTGTGTTGAATTGGTTGCAAATTTGAAAGTGCAGGGAAGGTTAGATGTTTCTAAAGGGGTTATATTGAATTTTTTTCTTTAAAAAAATAATTATATTACGAAAAAATTTTAGAGTACTTGAATAAGTCCCTATTAATTTATAATACATGATTTAGGCCTCAAGGGTTCATAAAAGAGACATAATGATTTAATTTTAATATATTTGTTGTTTATTCATGAATTGTTTGTAAATTAACCAATATGTTCGGTAACGCCTCGTAACCCTATTTCGGCAATGGTTTGGGATTAGGGGGTGTTACACCTAATGGTGTTTTATATGTTGTTTGGTAAGCCAATAGAGTTTCATGCGATCTGGTGGACCAGTCTTTTCGACAAGGATTTACTACTTTTTCCAAAATTTACTTAATTTCTCTATTAGAGATTTTGGCTTGGCCATTGGTCTGGGGATGATATGCGGTGGCAATTCTATGTTTCACTCCATATCTATACAAAGCATTGGCCATTAATTTGCAATTGAAATAGGATCCTTCGTCACTAATGATTGCTTTCAATGTCCCAAATATTGTGAAAATGTTCTTATGTAAAAATTTCAGTACTGACTTAGCATCATTAAAGGCTAGAGCTACTGCTTCTACCCATTTAGAGACACAGTCTACTGCCAAAAGTATGTATAGCTTGCCAACGAATAGTGGAAATAGACCCATAAAGTCTATTATGTAACATCCTGAATTAGGGCTTAGTCGGAACAGTGGTTTTGGGACTACAAATCCAACATAGTAAAATTTGTTTTTATTATATTTTTATGGTCTACAATTTCACGGGATGATTTCGTGAAAATTTTATTCAAAAATTTTGATGTTTTGGCACTTAATTTGGTCAAAAAGACTAAATTGTAAAAGGTGCAAAACTTGAGTTCTAAAAGCTAGAGGTGTCTAATTGCTATGAAATTTTAAATTGGAGGTTCTTATATGGTAATTAGACCGTTGGTTAATTTTTGGACAAAAATGAAAATGAAATATGTGAAATAGAATATTTTTTAAGTTAGGGGCATTTTGGTTATTTGGTAATTAAAATAATAAAAGGGGAAAATAAAAGCTAAATTTATGCTCATCTTCAACCTTTGGCCAAAATTTGCATGCAAACCATGGCTAGGTTTTTGTTCAAGCTTTTTGAGCTCATTAATACGTCTGTTCTTGTCCCGTTTTTAATGATTTTTCTGTTTTTGAAATCCTTTTAACAAGATCTAGCTATTTCTACCATTTATTTGAGCTAGGGTTGATGTTTAAAAATTTACCCATGAGTTATATGCATGTGTTTTGATGTCTAATGGTAGGTTATGCAAGTTTATGATTAGAGAAACGTCTTTTATTAAGTGATTTTAGGTAAAAATGCATAAAAGGACTAAATTGTAAAAGTCATAAAATTTGTCATAAAAGTGTGAATTAGTGGAAATTGAGGGCTGATGTAGTTATGAATTTTTTTCGGCTAGGCTTAAAGTACCAAGAAATTGAATAAAAATCATTTTACGAGCCTAGAGGCTAAATTGCAAATATGTGAAAGTTTAGGGGTAAAAATGAAAATTTGTAAAAGTATGATTTTTAGGTCAATTTGAATAATGTGAGTAATAAATAAGCTATATTTGAAATGTTAGATCAAGAAAAATCGAGATTCGAGCTTAAATCAGGAGAGTATGAGATTATGGACTAAAATGGAATAATTAGCTGTGCTCAGATTCGAGGTAAGTTCGTATGATGATAATAATGCAATGTTATACTTGAATTTTAATGCTTGATATTACATGAACTGTAAGTACATATGTAAATAATGTGACAATGTAATATATTTTGATGTGTTGACATTATGTGATAAATGTTTCATCATTATTATGAATGTTATGCCTGATGGTAACTTGTAAGTATGAATGATATTGTGGTCGTTATTCATGAAGTTACGAGCAAGAACGATGGAAATGTTATGTGCAAAAATAGTTTAGGATACAAGTGACATGTCACTAGAAATTAAGAAGTCCGAACTCGTTGAGTGGTCCGGGTTCATGATATATATGCCATCCGAGCTTGTTGTGGTCCGAGTTCATTATGGATGCGAGCATCCGAGCTCGTTGAGTGGTCCAAGTTCATAATGGATACGATATATGTGATTAAATTCCAGGCAATGGTCTTGTGTCTCCTACCAGTGGCTAGGTAATCCTTGAGTGGTCAGATACCTGACAGCTTTTGCGAGCAGCCCATGTAGTTACACCTTGATCGATAGCTTATATGAGCAAACCTGTGAGTAGCTCCATTGCGAGTGTTGCATGATATGAAGTACCTTCGTCTATGTATGCTTATGTGGCACTTATGTGCAAGTTTCCACATATCCAATAGTATTCCGAGTGTTCAACGGGTAATGCAATGGATAATGTGATGAAAGACCCAAGGAGGGCATGTTAAAGAAGGTATAGTTATGTGATATACTATGAGTGAGTACAGGTATGTACACTAAACTTATGAGCAATGCCTTGATGAAGAATGACTCATGGTGAGAAAGTTTATGTATATATATATATATATATATATATGAACATATGATAAGTATGCAAAAAAGCTTGAATGATGAATAATCTTTATGGTTGTATTATTATGTCTTTATGTGAACATGGAATCCATGAAATGGTGAGTTCATGATTAGTTGAAAATGAACTTATGATAATTATCATCATATTGTACTAAAACAGTTTTGGACAGCAGCAGTAGTCCGACTTTGAAAATCCACCAAAAATTGTGGAAATTGAATTAGAACTGAATGAGATATGAGATTAAATCTTATTGAGTCTAGTTTCACATAGAGGAAACGGTATAAACAAAAGAATTTCATATTATGAGATATTTGAATTTTTGTGAGATAGGGTCAGAGTTCAGGCACCCCTATCTTAAATTTGGAAAATCAGAGCACCCCAAACCCGCCCGAAGTTATGGCGGATCCGCATGCCACATCAAAACGTTAAAAAATTTCCATTCTAAGTCCGAAAATCGTACTTGATGTTCAAAAGATTAATTCATTAAGGGTTAAAGTGAATGGAAGTCATGCACCGTAGGAAACCTAAAAAGAGGTGGTGAGTCCATCGATTGCTTAAGTACCAAGCTCTCTTCGATCCAATCCTAGACATGCATACCGCCATTGCCACACCTTAACGTCATGGATATTTCTAGGAAACCGATTCGATTAAGTCATTTTAGGAAAAGTGATTAATTTTGGAAAATACTTTCATTATGGAAGCTTTGCTTGTTGTCGTGTTACTTTGAAATCAATTGTTGTTTTTGAAAACGCTACTAAAAGCCATCCAATTTCAACAGTTAAAATAAGTAATACCTATCTTAGTAATACATATTAAAACCATCAAAAACAATTAAGCGGCCTTATTACATTTAAAACCCAAAACTTCAAACGTAAATAAAAGGATGTCCAGTTCACCGAAGAAAATCAAACTTTCGAGCGGGTGGCCACTCCGAATTCCCTCACACCCAAGCCCACTATGGTTGGGGATTACTGCGTGGATGAAAATAAAAGGAGTGAGTTTGGGGAAACTCATGTGTAAATTAACCCAACCATAGCCTATATCACTCAAACCACGAAATAGAATAAGTTGGCCTTAGCCTGAATGAATTGAAATAAAGCCCATAGGCCCATAACAGCGAGCGAACGCAATGATATTACATGTTTATGCGAAACCCAACCATATCCAACCGTATACACCCCGTACCAACCTTACACCGTGTGGGGAGACAACTCGACCCACCCAACCGCTACACACTACGAATTTGCAGCATGGTCGCTGAGCAGATAATGTGACAGAGTCACCAGATCTGATAATCGTGGCGAGCCACCGTATCAGATATATGTGGCGAGCCACCAGATCGATATTTGTGGCATAGCCACTAGAACGCTTCCTCCATAATATAACCCATGTCCCCATGCAACAGATATATAATCATGGCATACATCATACAGAATCAGATCGTCATGCTTTTCAGTCAAAATTAAGCCTAGGGGTATAACGGTAATTTTGCACCTAAGGGTATAACAGTAATTTTCAATACATAGGGGTATTATAGTAATTTATCTACTTTTAGGGTTTTCATGCATATCCTAACTATTTACGTACTATCAGAACACTTACCACACATACTTACTGAATTGGGCCCGTTGGCCCATGAACCCGATCTTTGGCCCATTAAGCCCAAATTATCAAAATGTACGAAATCGCGCGTACTGCATTTTATTACTTTAGATTACCAAATATACAAACCCAACTATCTTACGAGCATTTGCACACTCGCAAATTCCCAAAATACTGACTTTTCGGCATTTCGGCTTTTTGGCTTTTGCCAATCTAGTCTATGAGAGGTGTCGATTACACACTGCTTATGACGATATATCTTGTTAGATCCACACACGAACCGCCTACAATTGGATTACTAACACGTTAATCTAACTATTCAAATACAAACTACGTATTAACCCCTTATAATATTCGGCCAACCACACCTACAGATCATAGTAAGCTTATAAGAAATCAATAAGCAACTCATTAACAAATTTTTGTCAATATTTACCACATAATCATAATTTCACTGCAAGCAGTCTTCCTGAGCAACAGTCACTAAATTATTTATAACTGGAGCTACGAAACTCCAAATCAAGTGCTGTTAATTTTCCCTGAAAATAGACTCATATATCTTTTATCCATAAAATTTTCAGAATTTTTGGTATGGCCAATCAATACCAGATTTTTCTTAAAGTTTCCCATGTTTCACTGTTTGACTAATCTGACCACTCTTCATTACGAATCAAATTTCTCATTGTACAGAATTCAAAATATGTTCTCGTTTATTCCATTTGAAACTAGACTCATTAAGATTTAATTACATAATTTATGCAGCTTCTAACTCATCTCCCACAATTTATGGTGATTTTCCAAAGTCACGTTACTGCTGCTGTCCCAAGCAGATTTATTACCAAATCACTCTTTCACACCTAACTTGCATGCTTGTTATTTAAACATGTAAATCACC
Source organism: Gossypium arboreum (assembly GCF_025698485.1). Lineage (NCBI taxonomy): Eukaryota > Viridiplantae > Streptophyta > Magnoliopsida > Malvales > Malvaceae > Gossypium > Gossypium arboreum. The sequence continues at coordinate 13,998,068 of NC_069075.1, read as the reverse complement.
AATCAATCATCACATATCTATGATTTTACTTAAGTATAATCTCCATTTCATCATTTTAAAGCACAACATGTTAGCTGATTTTTCCTTTAACATCTAAGGCACATGCATGCTCATTTGTTTGGCTCAACTTCACCTATCTTCCATTTTTCATCAAAAGAACATGAAACAACAACCATTTCCTTCATTTTAATTCATGACTAAATGCTCACAACACAACTAAAAATCAAAATATACTTCAAGAGTTAAGGTAGAATCAAGAAGAACTCATGAACCTCAAAATAGAAGCAAGGTACCAAGAACTTACCTTCAATTTTCCTCCTCCTAATGACCAAATACTCAAGAGCTTTCTCCTCTCCTTTCTCTTCTCTAACTTTCAGCTATGATGAACAAAGATGGACAAAACTTTGTTCTTTTCACCCCTTTTTCTTTTAATAAAACTTCATATTTCATCCATTTAATTCTTTAATACAAAAGACATGAAATTCTTATCATGAAACATTTACCTAACCCATTATCATGAAACATTTACCTAACCCATTATCATATGGAACATTTACCTAACCTATTATCATTGAACATTTACCTAACCTATTATCAATTTGTATCAATTTGTACCATAAATTATGGATATCAAGTGTACATTTTGTCTACAACAACATGATGGCTGGCCACTTCATGTAAAATGGGAGGTTTGTCATGCAAATCCTCCTATTTTGCACTCCTATTTATTTGGCCACTTCAATTTAGCCTATAGCATTTTCAAACATTTTCACATAGGTCCTATTTCATAATTTCACCCCCTTTTTCTTATGGAACAAAAATTAACTAAAATTGTCAGGTTCTATCTTAAGCTTGGGCTTTCTAGAGGCCCACTAACATAATTAAACCTATGCCAACATTCACAGGATTCCCGAAAATTGGGGCGTTACAAAATCACTAAAAATTGTACAAGAATAATTATGGGTTAGAATTTATATGACTAAATTATTAATGAGTATATTTTCAAGAGAAATAGACGGAAACATCATCTGGATCCTGTACTAAGAGAAAATTAAGTTTTAGTAAGGAAAGGTCAAAGCTGTCAAACAGCAGAATAGCGGTAATTTTGAAGAATAAACTGTACTTATTGGCTAGACCAAAAATTCTAGAAATTTAATGGTAAGAAGATATGTGAGTCTAATTTCAGGAAAAATTAGCAGATCTTAATTTAGAGTTTTGTAACTCAAGTTATAAACAATTTAGTGACTATGACTCGAGTAGACATCTTGACTAGAATATGAGCAAATAAAGGAATTATGTGAAATTTTGATTGTGTTACCATGAGAACATATTGTAAGAATTTTGCAAAAGCATGTTAATAAATAGCTTATTATTATTTTCGTATGGGCTTACTAAGCTATAAAGCTTACCCCTCTCCTTTCCATTTCTTTTAGTGTTTTAGGTTAGCTCGAGGTTGGAGATCGTTAGAGGTAGCATCACACTATCAAATTATCAAGTCAGGGTATTAATAAACCTTAAATGCTTTCAAGTGAGTGGCATGTATAGAGACTTAGTACTCTATGATATGTGTTTCATGATTTGGCCAATTGAGTTGGCTTATAATGATTGATTTGTATAGAGCAATGAGATATGGCTTATATTTGATCATTGGGTTGTAAACTTAATTGATTTTGCTTAACTGTTCTAATGTCTTGATGATGTGCATGTTGTGATGGCTTGATATCGATGGATGTGTGATATGGTATGTATATTTGATGGATGAACTTTGATCAATAGATGTGACCATTATCTTAGTATAAAATGTAAATTTAGAGTAAGTTAATGATGTTAATGAAGATGACAAGGCCAAATGAATATGGTTTGGTATGTTTAGACTTGATATAAAATGAGTATGAGAAACACAAGTATGATGACATGCAAATTTTATGTTTGTAACTTGATTGAGGATGTTTAATCTTTAATTGGATATCATGTTCTATGCCTTTGATGTTGTATAAGTGTGTGAGGGATTAAGGTTGACCAAGGCTTGGAAAATAGGCTAAGTGTTGGCCACACGGACAGAGACACGGAGAGTTGTATGGGCTGAGGACATAGGCATGTCTCAGTCACACGGGCGTGTGTAACCACACGGCCTACCCACACGGGCGTGTGACTTTCCAAAATTAAAAAATTTCGTAAGTGTTGTAAAAAGTTTGTAAGTTCTCGGTTTAGTCCTGAACCACCCCGATGTATGTTCTGGGCCTCGTAGGCCCGTATAAAGGACGATATGCATGTGTTTGAATGTTTTTGAATTGGTTGAAATTTTATGGCCCGGTTTGACATGTATGTGTATGTTTAAGTTTGGCAATGCCTCGTATCTTGTCCTGGTGTCGGACACAGGTAAGAGGTGTTACTTATTCCCTAAACATCAAATAACTCAATATCTAATATACTATGCAACGACATTTCCTATCCTCTTGAGACATTCCTTGTTCTTTGACAATGGTCACATGACTTATAAAATTCATGAGCATCTTTAAATAGGGTTGGAGAATAGAATCCTAATTGGTGTACCTTGGAAGCTATCTTTATTCCTCCAAAATGTCCTCCATAAGGAGCTGAGTGACAATTCTGTAAAATTCTAAGAATCTCCTCGTTAGGGACACAATTCCGAATTATCTGGTTTGCATAATGCTTAAATAGGAAAGGTTCATCCCAAGAGTACTGTTTTGCATCATGAAGAAATTTCTGTTTCTTGTGCGTATTGAAGTCAAGTGGCATTACACCACTCACCAAAAAGTTTACTATGTTTGAATACTAAGGTAGTGCATTGGAAATGAATAACTGTTCATTTGGGAAATCCTCCTTAATGCATTTTGTGCAACCATCTTCATTTCCAAATTCTTGACAAATGGTCAGCCACTTGATTTTCGGTTCCCTTTCTATCTCTGATTTCCAAATCAAACTCTTGCAGCAAAAGTATCCACCTAATTAATCTTGGCTTGACATCCTTCTTGCGTGTCAAATATTTGATAGCTGAGTTATCTGTGTAAATTGTAACTTTTGTCCCGACTAAGTAAGATCAGAATTTGTTGAACGCAAAGACTACTACCAGCAATTCTTTCTCTGTGGTGGTGTAATTAAGCTGAGCTTCTGTCAACATCCTACTGGCTTAGTATCTATAGAGCAGGGTACCTGTAAGGCCTCACCCTCACCATGTAACGGCCTTATAGTCAGGGATATCGAAAAGTGCATTTTCGAGACTCTATTTTCATAAATCAGAAATATTTACGAAGTTAGTTGTGTAGTTAATTAGGTTTTGGCTAAGTGAATTTACATGAATTAAGAATAATTAGGTATAAGGACTAAATTGCATAAAGGGTGAAAGTTGAATTATAGATTAAAGAATAATTAAAAGGACTAAAGAAGCAATTATGTCATTTTTTATTAATGAGGCGACATAAGTTATGTAAATTTAATATATATATATATATTATATTAAATTATACTTACTTAATTATTAAGTATAGATATATTATATATTATAATATAATAAAACAAATAAATAAAAGAAAAAAAAAGACAAGCAAAACGAAATAGAAAAGAAAAGAAAAAGGGAAAGAAAGAACGAAAAAGAAGGAGACGAAGGGCCTTAAGGGCTTTAAAGTTTCAAAGTTCAATTGGTTAGTTAATTTAGTCCCTTTTTATTGTCATTTTTATATTTTGGAATCTCGGTGTTAAATGCTACTCGAACCATGTCAAAATTTTTAGAAATTATTCAGTTTTTAAGTGTTGTTAATGTTGAATAATTTTAGTATTAAGGATTAAATTGATAGATTTTAAGTTAGAAATGAAAAAGGATTAAATTGTAGAATAAATTGTAAATTTTGAGTAATAGGGACTAAATTGTGAAAAATTTGAAATTTAGGAATTTAAGTGAAAATAGGGAGTTAAATTTAGTTTAAAGTGGAATTTGTATGAAAATATAAGATTATTTGTAAAGAATAAAAATTAGTCTCGGTTTAAGGGCTAAATTGAGATTTAGGCAAATATGGAATAAAAATTGAAATATTAATCATGATATCGAATTGTGTTGTATTGATGAATTTTAATTGTTTTAATTCCGTAGCTAACATCGTACCGGAATCCTCGAACTCGAAATTTTTAGTTTGTATTTCTATAATTTGAATCTAGTTATTAATTATTAAATTTTGATTTAATGCTTATGGTAAGTAGTTGAGGTGAGTATTTGGCATTTTCATATTGAATTGATTTTAAATTGATGGGAATTGATTGAATTGATATATATATATATATATATATATTATGAATGGATTGATTTTTTGAATTGAAATGAATATGTGTAATTTTGTGATTTTATGAAAAATCAGTATTAGATATTGATTATATTTGAAATGTGAAATTAAACCCTACTAACTGTACCGGGTTGAGTAGGATATAGATGGCATGCCATGGGATTTGAAGAGTTTAGGGATTTCTTCGACTTCGAGTCGATAAAACATTGGATGTCAATTTACTACTTCGGATTTATTCAATGAGGCATTGGGTGTCAATTTACTTCGGTTTAATCGATTAGACACTGTGTGTCAATTTACTACTTCGAATTATCCGATGAGGCACTGGGTGCCAAACTAGTGTGTTTGGTTGGATCCGTGTATCCGTTCGAGTCTCATTAATAGAGGTAATTAAATAAAACAGTATTATGATTGATATGGTATGTGAATTGAAAATGAAATAGTGAATAGAAATATGCAAATGAAATGCATGTATTATGTATTCATGAATTGGACATGAAATGAGCAATTTTATTGTTAAATGATATATGGATCAAATTGTGAAAAGCTATTATATAACAACTAATGAAAATTGAGTACAGTATAAAATGATGTATTCATGATTTGAGTATTGAATGGTTAATGCTATTGTATAAATAAATGTGGTTTTATTTTTAAATATTCAGATTATAGAAATACCATTGAGTTTTTACTCAGCGTACGATTTTGTTTTCCGTGCGCATATTAGGTACAGTGATTTTGAAGAGTTGTGATTGAGGTTGTAAACATCCATCTCATCACGTCTCCAAGTGCCAAGAGGGTACGTTTCAAAATTTTGAATAGAATGGCATGTACTTAGGAAGATCAAGTGTGTTCCAAGTAGTAGGGACTAAAATATAAGTTATATAAATTTATATTTTTTAATGTTCAAATATATTAGTGATTAGCTAAAATCACTTTGGCACCAAATGTAATATTCCTATATTAGGTTCCTTAGGTCGAACCGGGTATAGGGGTGTTACACACCACATGCTTCTCACCTAGTAATGGTATTCTATGATCATGTGCCCTGTTAGGAGGAAGACCAGTGAGATGTTAGAAAACAACAACAAATCCTCCAAGAGTTCCTGCAGCTCGAATGGTAATGTAGCCTGTGGAAGAGTCAAAACCACTTGAGTACAGGTAGAAAACAACATGGGATAGGGGCCATTTTCCATCAAACTGATGCATTTGGAAAGTTGATCACCAGACACAAGCTGAAGGGATCCAGGTGCTATACCTTTGAGAACATATTGCTGGTCTTGGTACTGGAACTGCATAGTTAAAAAGCTAAAATTCCACATTATAGACCCTAGAGATAGTAGCCATTGAATAACTAGCACTAAGTCACACCTTTTTAATGGCAGGGCAAAAAAATTTGTGGTGAATTGATATCCCTAAACTTCCCAAACCACAGCCCTAGAAAGGCCCTGAATGAACAATGTTCCCCCATTAGCAGTCATTACTTTCAGTTTATCAACTGCCTCCACTGGTAGATGCAACCTTTTAGCCAACTTAGAGTCAATGAAATTATGCGTACTTCTTGAGTCTACCAGCAATATCACTTCCACTTGATCAATACGAGTTGCCAACCTTATAGTCTAATGGCCCTGAGTCCTTTTCAGTGCATGCAGTGATAAGATTGGAGAAGGAATCCCATTGTTTGCTTCTTCTATCTCAAGCTGCTTGGGACAATCTTGGAAGTCTTCATTAATTTAACTTGTGTGTGTACTTGTAACAACCTCAGTGATGTCAATCGAGGGCTCAACCACGAGCTGGAATAGTTGTGCCGTAGTACACTTGTGTCCAGGAGTGCATTTTGTTGCACACAAAAAACAAAGCCCCTTTTTCCTTTTATCTTCCATTTTTGCCTGGGAAAGAGTTTTGCTAGGTAACCTGGTACTAGTACTGACATGAGGATATCCCCCTGCTCTATTAGGTCTTAGCAGGGAGCCAGGAGATTTGACCCATTGAGAAGACTGTTTAGAAAATCCCACAGTACCACCCTGTAGACTAGGGAACAATGCCTTGTGATAGCCTGCCCCTTCACTCGGATTTATGTACTTCTTATGGTTTCCCCCTAATACATTTTCCACTTGTTTAGCTATTAAATAACCATCAATCAAGTTCCGTGGTTTAAAAAACCTCAGGTATTGTCCAATCTCAGGCCTTAAATTACTGACGAATATACTAAGGGCATAAGGTTCCAGGAGATGGAGTTGATTTAATAGACTCAAAAATTGGTCATGAAATTGCTCCAAGGATCCTTGTTGTTTGAGAGACACCAATTCCTCTATAGAATCCGGGTAGGTTCTTGGAGCCAAACTTATCCTTCAAGCCTTTTGCATAAGCTTTATAGGTCAACTTCTGCAATCCTCCTTATCTCTAGGCAAAAAAAATTATGCCAATCCAATGCCTTTCATTCCAAATGAAGCATGACCATTCGGACCTTATTAGCATCTCCTAACCCCTCAGCTTCAAAGTACTGTTCCAATTTCAACCACCACTCCCTAAAACCCATCCCATCAAAGCGAGGACAATCAAACTTGACCTGCTTAACACTGGTTTCCATATTGCTGGCACAATAATACTACCTCATATCTGACTGTGGCGAGAGAATGATAAACTTCTTAGGGGGAAAGCCAGGGGAGGTTCCCCTAAAATTCCCTTCCCTTTGTTCGGACCTGAACTAGTAGCACTTGTAGCTTGTGGTTGACCTAGGAACTGTTCCAATAGGGAATACAACTGTGACTGCATATCCACCTTAAACTCTTCATGGAAGTCCTTAAATCTTGCATCCATCTTCGCATCAAGGTCCGCTTGAAGCTGTGCCATCTCCTGCTGTAGCTGGGCCATATCCTTCTGCAACCTAATAGTAACACCTTCACTGGCCATGAGGAACGTCTTGCTTTGATACCTTTGTAACGTGCAAATTCAAGAAGATAGAGTGGGAGAAGATGAAGGAGAAGAACGAGAGAGATAGATTTAGAGAGAGAGAAAGGAAACTGTATTATCTCAATATGCATAGCCACCTCCTTTCCTTCATCTATGCTAAAAAAGGGCGGAGTAGCAGCCAAAATACAGCCTGTCAAGCTATTAACCAGCTGTCTCAACAATGGGTTGTTTCATTTAAGGTCTAGGATTGATGCGCACCGTTTTGTTAAACGGGCATTAACCTTAAACGTAGTGTTTTGGCTAATACAAGTAAAAGCAGAATTAAAACAACAGAAACAAAATTAGCAATAATGCAAGGGTGTTAACGGACAATGAAATGTTCCATGACATTTAGACTTTCAAAGATGATGTTTGCACGAGGTCTATGTTTATTTATTTTACATAAAAATTGAATAAAACCATATTTTTAATTAATTAATTTTAACGAAGTCATCCTCCTCCTTTTGAAAATTCAGTTTTCTTTATAAATCCTCTTTACCATTGTATACATTATTTTTTAATAGTTTTACAACTTTTTAATATTTTAATAATTTTTAAACTTTTTAAATATTTTACAATTTTTATAATTTTATAAGTTTTGTTTTACATTTTTATACTAATATTATTAATTTCAATTGTTTCTTTTTATTTATTGTAATTTGTATTTTTGTAATTTTTATGTATTTTTTAAATTTTAGATATATTTTTCTTAATTTTTATATATCTGTTTATTTCTATAATGTTTATGTATATATTTGATAAAAGAAAAGATTTATTTAAAAAAAAAGATGCTGACATTATGTAATTGGTCATCATCTTTTTTAATGTTCATTAAAAAATAGACTAGAAGTAATGGAGGCATAATTTAAGTACCAAATTAAGAATCAAGTGTACTTTAGGTACCAAATTTGGCGAAAAAAAAAGTACTAAAATAAGAAATTGAGTATATTTTAGAGGTCAAATTGTAAATTAAGCCTTAATATAATGGTGTTTGTGTCTTTTATTAATTTTATATGAAATGTTTAAATAAAATAACTAGAAATGTGACTTTCAATGATTGAACTCGGCTTAAAAAAATCACTTATTCATATTTACTATTCTATCTATAATTTAATTTAATTGTTGAATAAATTTCTCATAAATATAATTTTAATATAATTTTTTTCTTCAAGTACTTCAATTCTTTTTTTTAAATGATGGGAGGTTTAGTTTTTATAAAATTAGGTATTTAAGTTTTGAATTTTTTTTTTTATAAATTTAGTATACTAAGGTGTTTTTATTGGACATTTTCTTCACTGTTTTGAATTGGTCTCAGAGTTGTGGATTAATTTCTCTAAGACTCATCTTATCCCAATGGGTGTTGATTCTAATGGGGTAAGCAGTTTGCCACTTTCTTATCTTGGTATTAAATTGGCATTAACCCAAAGAAAAAAATATCTATGAAAGCTAATTATTGAGAAAGTTGGAAATGGACTTGTTTTGTGGCAGAGACGCTACCTCTCATTTGCCGGTCGAGTTAAGCTTATTAAGTTTGTCATCAACTCTCTACCACTCTATTTTCAAGGTAAAATGGAAAAGGTTAAATGTTAAATCTAAAAGATATAGTGGTTTAAGCGTTGGGAAACTCATTTGGATTGATGATGTGCCTTCAAATTTAAATACCCAATGTTGCTCTCTATTAGTATCTACATGTGTTAGGCAAGTTGTTAGTCAGTTATCAAAACTAGTATTCTGTTATAGGTTGTTAGCAGAAGTTAGCCTACCTTCCTCATGTATAGAAACCACTTCTCTGTACTGATACAAACAAATTAACAATACAACACTATTGCAATCAATTCTCTTTTATTCTTTCAATTCTCTTTTAGTTTGTTTTCAACTTTATAGAGCTACTAAAATGGTATCAGTCGCCTAGTCCTGGTACCTAATTTCACTTCCGCAACATGGCACCATTAGTCAATTCTACCTTTGCTGATCCTGCGAGTCAGACCTTCTCCAGCATACGTCTGATTCATTCCTTTCCACGCCATGACACAGTGAAACTTGAGGAAGGCAATTTTGTCCAGTGGTAGCACCATATCCAGCTGATCATTTAGGGTTATGAGCTACAAGGATTTTTGGAGGGCACGCTTTTTACTCTGCCTCAGTTCATTGCTTCTCCTGAAGGTGCGCTCACTCCAAATCCATAGGCATCTGCGCTTAATCAACAAGAGGCTTCTATCTACAAAAAGTTCTTCTCTTTTGTCATACTTTACCTCTACTAAGTCTGCATGTGAGAAATAGAGTACAGCTAATCGTCTTTTCGCTGCCACTACTGGTGCGAAAATCTCCTGGATTAAACATGATCTTCACTCTACGAAAAAGGGTGATTTAAATTTTAAGGAAGATATAGGAAAATACAAAATGTTTATGCATTACTTGCAGCGTCTAGATCAGAGGTGTTAGAGACCGAAAAAGTGGAAGTTATTTTGGCTGGTCTCTTGTCAGACTTCGATGCGATTTTAACGTTGGCTTCATGTTCGACGAAGCCCCTTCCCTTCTAGTGCCTACGTTCTTCTAGAATTTGAGAGTAGACAAATGCGAGTGGCGTGTGAGGTTCTGATGCATTCTCATCTAGTCGAAACGCCAGTCACTACAGTGGTTACCTCTAATTCGCGAGATGCGCGTGGTGGGAGGTCTTCAGTAGGTTCGCGTGGGCAAGGATTTCGACCACGAACACAGTGCCAAATATACAGCTGCTTCAGTCATTTGGCACAGTGCTGCTTTTATCGTTTCAACCGTGATTATGGCGACCCGAATGCCTCCACCATTGTGCGATTTTCTTCTTCGTATGATGGCCAAGGGTTACGAGGGGATGAGTTTGCTGGCCATTCTGGTCTGTTCGGAGGTCCTAGGTCTGGAGATAATTCGTGGGGAGGTTTGCAAAATGGTGGCAATTATTAGCCGCAAGCTAGGGCTCCTAATTGTGACTATTCGTACCCCAGTGATGCTGGCTATGGATTTGGCCTTGTAGGTGGATCGATTAATGCATTGTAACCCGTATTTGACGTCGGAACAAGGTACGAGGCATTACCAGACATAAACACAATCAAACATACAAAACCGAACGTAAATCTCCATCCAAATTTAAAACTTTTCATATGCATTCATATCGTCCCAAAAATGAGCCTACAAGGCCCAAAACATGCATTGGAAGCGATTTGGGACTAAATTGAGAACTTTAGAAATTTTTACAACACTTAGAGAATTTTTGCTAAAACAGGGGTTACAAGCTCGTATGGCTTGGGACATGCTCGTGTGGGCAAGTCGTGTGGTCATACACGCCCATGTCTCTAACCTGTGTAACTCTCTGTTTATCACCCAAGAACAAATTGAAGTCACACGACCAAGATACATGCCTGTGTCCCGAGTCGTGTCCTTCACACGGCTGAGACACACGCCCATGTCTCTTCTCGTGTGCTCAATTCTGAGCATTCTGTTTTTCAACAATTAAAGTGCAGGGGACACACGGCCAGATCACACGCCCCATGGGGCTGACCGTGTGTCACACACACCCGTATGTCTACCCACGTAGACAAAAACAAGGCTATTTACCAAGCCATTTTGCCATCCTCACTTGCACATATTTACTCAACATCACATGTCACAAACTCAAGCATGAAGAGCAACCAAATAATCACAACCAAGACAATAACATGTTATTCTCATACCATTTTCAAATATGCTTAAAGCATCAACCTTTCCACATTAAATTATGCAAGTTTCCACATTCACAAATGACATTAATACAAATATACTCATAACCAACATTAGCCAACTTCCAAGGCTATATGCAAAATGAACCATGAACCATTCAAAATTATAACCATCACATATCAGTACCATATCAACATCTATCATACACACAACATTATTCATTCCATAAATCATTCATGTCAAATTCACCTTCATTAGGCTTCATTTGACTACTTTTAGTTAGCTTATTGTACACACAAATTTATCATATCATCAATAGACCACATTACCAAACATTCACATTCACCAAGCATACCATGATCATATCACCATATACATTGACACATATTGAATATACTTAGGCTCACAACCATGTTGCCAATATAAACCAACTTACATGGCCAAATAGCAAAACAAGCCTTTGACCCTTACAAGCCAATACATTGGCTAAAGTCATAATGACACATATAACAAAATGACCAAGTCCCTATACATGCCATAAACTCCAAATACTCAAATTTATCAATACCTAAAATGATAGCTTGATAGTGTGATAGAATCTCTGAAGATATCCAACTCGAGCTAGCTTAATAATCCTATAAAACATGGGAAAGGAATGGGGGTAAGCTATATAGCTTAGTAAGTCCGCATGAAAATAATAAGCAACTCTTATTAGGCATTTATCAAGTTCAATAATTTAAACACAAAATATTACTAATTTCTATAAATCTCATAGTTATGATTTTATTCAATCACTATATTTACTCTATTAACTTATATGCATAATTTAACATATCTTGACATTAGCCTAACAACCATAATCTCTCTTTCGTAACATATCACAATAATTAACAAGTCATTACTAACCTCATAGTAAACATGTACATTAAATTACGTGTACTCATATTTCCAAGCATATATCTTAATATTTTTCAATTGCCTGGAATTTTATCTTCCCTTACTTTTATAACCACAATAATAGGCAATTATGCCAATCCTTTCCTTTTTCTCATATCCGATAAATCACAATTCGTGCGAATAAAACATGTTATATCATAACTCAATTTGGCCCAAAAGCCAATCACATGATTTTCAACTGAACTTATCATGAAATTCATACATCACAAGTATAGACCAATAATCACCAGATTTTCACAAAAGTCATTCTCGTGGAAATCATGAATTCACAATTTCATGAAGTCAATGCTTATAGACTTTACGTACATACCTATACCAATTCGTAATACTTACATACTTTTTCTCTTCTTTGACATACCCATTGAATTTCTCATTGAAATACTTGGAATACTAAAGGATACTTGGGAATCCCATACACTCGGTACCATACCAATGCCATATCCCAGATATGGTCTTACATGCAATCTCGTATCGATGCCAATAGCCCAGCTATGGTCTTACACGAAATCTCTTATTGATGTCATATCCTAAATATGGTCTTACATGAAGTCTCATATTGATGTCATATCCCAGATATGGTCTTACACATAGACTTAGTAACCCTAATGTCATGACACTTGTATCCTATCTATTCCTAAGGTTCAACCGGGACTTTCACTGTATCGAACCTCTATCGGTCATTTCCGTAGTGTCGTACTCAATAACATTCACATTTTATTTCAGTAATATAGCATTTACCAAATTAAATCAATTAAGCATTTAAATATATATAATTTAATGGTTATTAAACATATGAACTTACCTCGACATAAAAATAGAAAAAAGGACCTAACCGTCAAATACTCGTTTTTCCCCGTTCTAGGTCCGAACCTCATTTTTTTTATCTATATTATCACATTCAACTTATTCAATCATTATACTATTCAAAACAGCCCAAAATCAAATTATGGAAAAAATTACATTTTTCCCCCTTAAGTTTTACATTTTTACATTTTAGTCCCTAGGCTCGTAAAATGATTTTCATTCAATTTCTTCAAAACCCAAGCCTAGCCAAACCTATATCATGCTCATAATAGCCCAAATTTTTCAATTATTCACACTTTAATACCCATTTTACAACTTTTTACAAATAGGTCTTTTTAGGTATTTTTACCGAAAATCACTTAGCAAAAGTCATTTAACAAACAACAAACATGTATTTTCTACCATCAAACATCAAAATACATACATGTTCCACATGGGTAAAATTTTAAACTTTGACATCACTTCAAATTAGTGGTAGAAATAGATAGATCTTGTTACGAGGATTTCAAAACGTAAAAATCATTAAAAACGGGGCTAGAACAGACTTACAATTGAGCTTGGAAGTTGAAAAAACTTAGCTATGTCTTCTCCATGCAAGTTTCAGCCATGGGGTAGAAGATGAGCAAAAATTGGATTTTAATTTGGTTTTTAATTCATTTTAATTAACAAATTACCAAAATGCCCTCAATGAAAAACTTTAGAAACATTCCTAACCATGTCCATTTTTGTCCATCAACTTAACCAATGGCTAATTACCATTTAAGGACCTCCAATTTAAAATATCATAACAATTGGACACCTCTAGCATGTAGAACTCAACTTTTGCACTTTTTACAATTTAGTCATTTTGACTAAATTGAGTGCCCAAACGTCAAAATTTTTGAATGAAATTTTCACGAAATCATTCCATAAAATTGTAGACCATAAAAATATAATAAAAATAATTTTTTTTACGTTGGATTTGTGATCCGAAAATCACTATTCTGACTAGATCCACAATCAAGCTGTTACATGCATGGTTGATGCTGGCTATGGATTTGGCCTTGAATGTGGATAGACTAATGCATGGTTTGGTGGTTTGTCTAATTTTTGTGGCCCATATGCTAGACCATTCTTTGGCCGTGATGTGCAGCATAATTTGGGGCGTGATTTTGGCCAGCGCAGTAGTGGGCCATCTACCCTGGTGCACATGTTGGCTTATGCTGGGCAATATCTTGGGTAGATTCTTGGGCAGTCTGTTGGGTCAAATGTTGGGCAGTCTGTTGGGCAGAATAATGGGCCGCATAGTGAGCAGGCCAATGTTAGTCAAAAAATTTCACTTGGGCCTAATGCTAATTATGTTGATCTTGGAGGCTCTATGCCAAATAATGCTCTTGAAGTTCCGTGGCAAACTAAACCACGAGCTCGTGTATTTGATGTTGACTCCTCACAGTGTGTTGGGCTACCCTGAATTTCTAATTTTCATGCATCTAATTTTTAAGATGCTAAGCAATATGATTCCAAATTTGATAATTCTAACTCATATGTTCCTGTGTCGGTAGGAACTTCATCATGGTATCCAGACTCAGGGGCCACTCATCATGTCTGTCAGAATACGTCTGGTTTAAATGACTCTTGTAACACCCCTAACCTAAATCCGAACGCCGGATTAAGGCTAAGAGGTATTACCGAACTAAACATTTAATTATCTCATTCACAGTGTTAATAAACATAAACAGAGATCGAGCTTAAATACATACTGATATTTAAGTTATACGCCATTTTCGTATGGCCAAAATATTTACAATTTCAAAACATAGTTATCATCAGCCTAACCTATACATGCCATATCGAGTCCAAAATATAACTATACCAAAAAGATCGATAGTGTGATGAACTGCTGACGATCCCCGAGTCGGTGGACAAAATCAACAATCTATAAAACAGAGAAATAAAGAACAGAGTAAGCTTTCAAAGCTTAGTAAGTTTTAAGCATCACAAACAATTAAAGACTTATCGAACATCGAAACATTCATTCACACTTAAGTATCATTCTTTAGTACTAATAATTCACAAAAATCATTGACTGAATGTACATGAGTACATAAAGAAATTTTAACATATAATTCATATACAAATATACCATGACCGATTAAATCATTCTCATATTCACAAATATAACCATCAATCATATTTATATATATATTCTTCTTTGATGCTAATGATTCACTTCGAAATCAATTCACCGATGAGTAAGTAATACATACCTGAACATTTTAAATGTATAGTACTTACTCGACGATGGTTTATCGCGAACATTCAATATCGTAATCTTACTTAACTTATCGGCATTAAGCTCGTTAGGTCTTAGGACTTGAAACCAATTACCAAAGACAAGCTCGTGGGAATTTAAACCCGGTATAATACCAGCTCGAAGCTCATGGGACTTTAGCCCGACATATTTCCAGCACGTAGCTCATGGACCTTAAGTCCGGATATAATTCCAAAGACATAGCTCATGGACCCTAAGTCCGGATATAATTCCAAAGACATAGCTGCGGACCCTAAGTCCGGATATACATCATCAATGTCATGCATACTTATTCGTAAGAAAATTCAATTCACATAACATCTCACAATCATAGTTCATTTATTCCATTCAATAATAGCATAACATGGGCACCATTCATATAACTTTTGGCTCAACAACATACATAAGAATATATGTCCATTTACTTTCCAAGCTTAACTTCTAATGTCTATTCGGCTTTAAGCCTTAAACATAAATTTTTTGTCACTCAACTATATTCAAATAGAATCAATAGATCGCAGTACAGTTATCATACACATATCAAGACATTATCAATTACGTACTAAATGTGACTATTCAAAACTTACCTCGGATATACTTGAACGGTTGCGGAAAGGCTACTCAATTACTTTCTCTTTTCCCCTATCCAACTTCGACCCTCTTTTCTCTTGAGCTTAAATTCAAAAATTTTAAACTAGTCATTATTCGACTATTCAAGCATTTCTTCAGAAATATAATATATATATTCGACTTTCACACACATAGATCATAGTAAGTTTATAAGAAAACATTAAGCAACTCATTAACAAATTTTTATCAATGATTACCAAATAATCACAAATTCACAATAAGCTGTCTTCCTGAGCAACAGTCACCAAATTATTTATAACTGGAGCTACAAAACTCCAAATCAATTGCCGTAAAATTTCCCTAAAAATAGACTCATATATCTTTTATCCATAAAATTTTCAGAATTTTTAGTTTGGCCAATCAATACCAGATTTTTCTTAAAGTTTCCCCCTGTTTCACTGTTTGAGTAATCTGACCACCCTTTATTACGAATCAAATTTCTAATTGTACAGAAGTCAAAATATGTTCTCGTTGATTTCATTTGAAACTAGACTCATTAAGCTTTAATTAAATAGTTTATTCATCTTCTAACTCCACTCTCACAATTTATGGTGATTTTCCAAAATCACTTTACAGCTGCTGTCCCATTCAGATTTATTACAATATACTAAATCACAACTCTTTGCATTCATATTATTAACCAAATATAGTTATGCAACCAAAACACAAATCATATATACCTTGTAATATGCATATCAAAATAACTCCAACCATGATCGGATATAACCGAATTTAAACATGAAAATTAAGCCATTTTCGAACTCCTATACTAAATCAATACATACCAAAAGCTAATTTTTACATATCCGCAACTCAACCTAAAACCATAACTGAATACTCAAGTACATATTATCTATTCCATTATTACAATTTATGCACATGTGGCTAAAACAAATTGAACCATTTTGAACACAAATATCAACTAAAAATACAACCATTTCCATATGTATATTTTACTCATGCAAAGACCATAACCGAATCAACCATAGATACCACCCAAATCATCAATTTTTTTTAACACACCTAACTACTCAAAATCAACCTTTCATACACTCATATCTAATATCCTAGGTAATGCCAAATGTTCAAATTCAACTAAATTTAAAGATTTAACCTTCATCATTTTAATTAATCACTACCTATTCTTCAAAACTTCAAATACAAGGTAATTAACACATATACTCATTTTATTTTATTCCCACCATGATCGAAAGCTCAAATTCTCCCAAAACTCAAAATTTTAACATGGGTTGAAATAAGAACTTGATAACTAACTTAAAAACAACTAAAATTTTAAGAACTAATAAAAATTCTTACCTTTATTTAAGCCTATGGTAACCGAATGAAGTTTTCTCCCCTTTCCTCTCTTACATTTCGGCCAAGAAGAACAAAGGTGAAGCTTTGTTTTCATCACCCATTTTCTTTTATTAATTCATTACTAAATTAAAATTATAAAGCCATTATAATTAAATAATACATATATTCTATATAACATATCATCATGGCCGGCCACTACCTAAATAAAATGAATATTTGACATGCAAGTCCATCCTCTTTGTCACATGCATTAATAGGCCACTTAAGATTAACCTATCACATTTCAGAATTTTCTCACATAAGTCCTATTTAATAATTTCACATACAATTGACCAAATTAAAACATGAAACTTTCACACGTGTATGTACACATACAGTAAGCATAGATTATAATGGTTAATTATTTTTATGACTCAGTTTTGTGGTCCCGAAACCACTTTCCGACTAGGGCCAAATTAGGGCTGTCACAACTCTACACTTATATAGGTACCTCATCTCTTTCAATAGGAAATGGGGCTCCCACTAAAATTTCGTCCGTTAGGAATACTATTTTACCAACAACGAAGAAATTATTACATCTTTCTAATGCCTTATGCGTACCTAGCACCCGGAAAAATCTTATATCTGTCTCTCAATTTGCTACCAACAACAATGTATTTTTTGAATTTCACCCCTTTCAAAGGACATCCAGACACAGGAAATTTTGCTGCGGGGCCAAGTATGTGATGGCCTCTATTAGTTTTTCGTAAACCCATCTGTTTCTTCTGCTTTAAATCCTTCTATTCATAACACCGAGATCCACGATTTTCCTTCGAATGATGATGTTTTTACACTATGGAATAAAAGGCTTATTTATCCTTCTCTTGTAATTGTTAAAAGTGTTCTTAATAAGTGTGGAATTGTTTCAAATAAAAAATGCCTTGATAATATTTGTTTTACCTATCAGAAAGGGAAATCACATAAATTGCCCTTTTCACAATCTACTACTGCATATATGGAATTGTTTGAATTGGTTGTGTCTGGTTTGTGGGGACCAACTTCTGTTCCCTGTGGAGGTAATTTGTACTATGTTCCATTCAATGACACGTGTAGTCGGTTTACCTAGGTTAATTTGATTAAACGTAAATCTCAAGCAGTTAAATGTTTTCTTCAATTCCAGAAGATTGTCTTCACTCAATTTGGGAAGAATATTAAAAAATTTTAAAGTGATTGGGGTGAGTTTCGTGCTTTTACGTTAGTTCTCGCTAGTCAATGGATTCTTCATCATCTTACTTGCCCCCATACTTCTGAACAAAATGGTATTGTTGAGAGTAGACACAGACACGTTGTGGAGATCGGTCTTACATTTTTGGCCCAGGTTAATCTACCAATGGACTTCTGGGGTTATGCTTTCTACAGTGCTGTGCATTTTATTAATCGGCTACCCGCTCCAGTCCTTAAAGGCCAGTCTCTGTATCAAATTATTTATGGGTATAAACCCACGTATGATCATCTCAAGGTATTTGGTTGTTGTTGATTTCCATATTTGCGACCTTTCGTACGACATAAGCTGGACTTTTGCTCACAACCATGTACATTCCTGGGATATAGCTCTCAAGAAAAGGGCTATAATTGCCTCACTGTAACACCCTTCACCCGTATCCGACGTTAGGATAGGGTCCGTGGTGCTACCTGACTTAAACTCAACTAACTATATAAGATTTGGGCCGTGAAGTCCCAAACAATTTAAAAAATTTTCTTTCCACATGCAATCTGTCCCTTATACGAGCTTACGAGGCCCAAAACATAAATTTGGGATGGTTCAGAGCCCAACCAAATACTTATGAAAAACTTAGAAAATTTCATGAATCAAGGCTCCATACGCCCGTGTGGATATAGAGCATATGATCGTGTGCTAGGGACACGCCTATGTCCCGAACCCATGTCTGAAAACTTGGGCATTCTACCAAATCCAAACAGCCCAAGTGCACACCCGTGTCCTATAACTATGTCCTCCACACGGCCGAGACACATGGTCGTGTCTCTTGCCCATGTGTTACTAGCATGCATACTGAATTTATGACACGGCTTGGGTACACGCTCGTGTGGCCTACCTGTGTACTAAAATAACTTTAAAGTTTTAAGTGCAGGGGACACACAACCATAATACACACCCGTGGGCTTGAGCCGTGTGTCACACACGGCCTAGACACATGCCCGTGGGTCTTACCCGTGTGGACAAACTAGGCTATTTCCCAAGCCATTTTGTCACCCATTTCGTACAACCTGCACAAGATCATTTCAATATACAAATTTCATTACAATGGACACCAATATATCTATAGAAAGAACATTATATGCGTTCATCAAAATGAATAATAGCCATTATTCCAGGCTTGATACAAGATAAAAGGGGCCTTTGACTTAAGCCAAAAATACATGAATAATTCTCTTAATTCAACATCCTAGTCTAGCCCTATACATGCCACCTTCAAAAATATAAATTAAACTGTACCGAGTGTTGCGGCTGATAGTGTGATCGATATCTCTGACTTTAAGGGATCTTTAAGCTAGCTTGGCATCACTAAAAGAAGGGGGGAAGAAAAAGGAGTAAGTATAAAGCTTAGTAAGTTGCATATAAATAAATATACAACAACAATCTCACCATTTATCAACATGCTTATAACTCAAAGTTAAACATAACTCAACTTACTCATTATCGTCTATTCGAGTCACATTTTCTAAATTAAGCTCATTACTCATGCTTATCATATGGGTACCTGTAACACTCATAACATGATTATTCTTTCTTTATCAAAATTTATCTATAACTTTCACCATTGAACCATTTGGAATACTACTGGATATTCTATGAACCCTCAACATGGGATATATTACTGATGCCATGTTCCAGACATGGTCTTACACTGGCTCTCATATGTACGTGCTGATGCATGTCCCAGACATGTCTTACACTAGCACAACTCTTAGTCGATGCGTGTCCCAGACACGTCTTACACTGGCTATCTCTGTCGAGGCCGATGCATGTCCTAGACATGTCTTACTTTGGCACTCATCTTTGTGCCAATGCCATGTCCCAGACATGGTCTTACACTGGCTTTCAAGTCACCCAATGTCTTAGCATGAATATCCAGTTCGTATCCTAAGGTTTAACGGGATCTTTCTACTATCTCAATATTGCTAATTATTCTCAATTTATAAATTAGCAACTCATACAATATCAATTCAATGACAACATGAATACAAGTATTAACAATGTAGTTGTATTATTTACATACAACTTACCTCGATTTACAAAAAGTACTTGACTAGTCGGCTTATTCGAATTGCTTGGCTTTCCCCCTGTCTAGGTTCGGTTTTGGCAATTCTTGATCTATAATAACCATATGCATCCATTTAGTCACTAAACACAATTAGGCATTCATAAATTCACAACTTTGGTAAAATGACCATTTTGCCCTTAGGCCTTGGCAAAATGACCATTTTAACCCTATGCTCGAAAATCAATTTTTATCAAATTTCTTCATATTTCAAGCCTATCTAAACTCTTTTTACTACTAGAGAAATCCCAAATTCTCATTATGTCACACACTTACCACCTATTTTGCAACTTATGTAAAATAGTCCCTTTAAGTGTTTTCATGTTAACACCTTTCACAAAAGTTGTTTATAACACAACTAGGACTCATATTCTTCCATAAAAAATCAGTAAAGATCACAAATCCTTTCATGGTAACACCTTAAACTTTCAATCATTTTGTAAAATAGACCCCTCATTTGAAAGCCCATGCTTCAAGGGTCTCAAAAATGCAAAAATC
The DNA here is from genome assembly GCF_025698485.1 of Gossypium arboreum. Classification (NCBI taxonomy): domain Eukaryota; kingdom Viridiplantae; phylum Streptophyta; class Magnoliopsida; order Malvales; family Malvaceae; genus Gossypium; species Gossypium arboreum. Next base: position 13,977,312 of record NC_069075.1, on the reverse strand, counting down.
ATCAACAAAGGGTATGGGAATCACTTACTTGAGAGGCTTAATGTTGCTGAAATTTTTGAAGCTTTCAAAACCCTCCTATGGCTGGTAAAAATTGGTGGAAAATAAGAAAATAGAGAAGAGATGGCCTCTGTTTTATTTAATTTAAAACTAGTCAAAATTGATGACCTCACCTTCACCTAATTTTGATCTTCTCCTCAATTTGTCTCCCTATGGCCGGCTATGCTATCAATTAAGGGCCTAATTGCCCTTTAAAAGCCCTCAATTTTAATCCTCTAGCTATTTAACACATTTGGGGGTATTAAAATGCAACTTTTGCCTTTAATGCGATTTAATCCTATTTGAAAATCGGGCTTGAAAACATTAAAATTAGCTCACCAAATTTTTTATGCACTATTAAAATCATACTATCATCTTATAAAAATAATAAAAATAATTTCTCTAACTTCGGATTTGTGGTCCTGAGACCACTGTTCCGACTAGGCCCTAAATTGGGTTGTGACACTCACACCGGATGGTAAGGTGATTGTATCTCATCTTGTTATTTTTTATGAGCATCGGTTCTTATTTCCCTTTTCTGTTGTGGACAAAGTTCAGACACTTACGTGTGCTCCCACGTATGTTCCTATTGTTCAGTTTTCATCTTCTCGACCTACTACAGAGCCTAGCAAAACTATTGTGCCTTTGCCTACTGTTCTTGTGGCTAGTCATAGCTGTGATTTAGTGCGGTCTGGTTCAGTTGCCTCCTTAGCTACATATAGTCCGCTTCAAGCCGCCTCAGTTGATTTATTGGCTGAATTAAGGTCTGGTCTAGGAGAGCCGCATCTTTCTATTAAAGGTATTCCGTTACCTATAGAGATTGTCACTGCTCCTCCTGTATCTCCATAGAATACTCATGCTATGGTTACTCGGTCTAAGGCTTGAATTTTTAGACCCAAGGTTTTGTCAGTAGATACTGTAGATTTTGAACCAAGCTTTTGCTAATAAGGAATGGAAATTAGTAGTTCAAGATGCTTTAATAGCTAACTCTTCCTGGGAACTTGTTCTTCTACCTCCTGGTCCGAAGGTGATTGGGTGCAAATGGATTTTTAAAGTTAAGAAGAATCCTAATGGGATGGTTGATCGACAAAAGGCACGATTGGTAGCAAAGGGATGTTCACAGGTACCTAGGTGTGGCTTCAAAGAAACATTTAGCCCAGTGGTCAAACCTGTTATTATCCAAACCATTTTATCTGTTGTAGTATCTAATGGTTGGCAACTTTGTCAAATTGATGTAAACAATGCCTTTTTAAATGGAGACCTGACTGACGAAGTTTTCATGCAACAACCTCTAGGTTATGTTCAGTATGGTCATAATGGTGAGCAGTTGGTGTGTCATTTGACAAAGGCATTGTACGGCTTATAGCAAGCACCTCGTGCCTAGTTTGAAAACTTGAAGCAGTTTCTTATTTCTACCTGTTTTGTCTTATCTAAATTGGATGCTTCATTGTTTGTTAAAGTCTCAACCAAGTTCACCATTTATGTCTTGGTTTATGTCGATGATATTATTATTATTGGAAGTTCACCTGAAGAAATAGCCTATTTTGTTTAGCATCTACACAATGAATTTTCTCTAAAGGATATGGGTGATCTCCATTATTTTTAGGGATTGAAGTCAGTAGATTATCTTTTGGAAATATTCACTTATGCCAGCACAAATACATCTAGGATCTTCTTGATAGAAGTTCTTTGGCTAATGAAAAAGTATTCATACGCCTATGGTGAGTTCATCTACCTTGTCTAAATATGAGGGTGACCAACTCGCTGATCCTACTAAATACTGAAGTCTTGCTGGGGCTCTTTAGAATGTGGTTTTAACTTGGCCAGATATTGCCTATGTTATAAATCGTGTGTGTCAGTTCATGTATGCCACCACTACGGCCTATATGCTAGCATTAAAACATATCTTGAGGTATTTACATGGCACTATTACTTATAGTCTGGTTTTTCGATGGTCTGATAGACTTTCTTTGGTCGGTTATATTGATGCCAACTAGGGTCTTGATTTTGATGACTGGTGTTCTACTATGGGCTATTGTGTCTACTTTGGTCATTCACCTGTTTCTTGGTGTTCTAAGAAACAAAAAAGTTGTTTCTAGATCCACGACAGAGGCTGAATATCGAAGTTTAGCAGAAGCCACTAGTGACATTGCCTAGTTGGTTTCTCTATTGACGGAATTTAAACTTAGTTCTGATGATCCTCCTGCTGTTTGGTGTGATAATTCCAGTGAAGTGGCTATTGCAGCTAATCCGGTCTTACACTCCAAATTCAAACATGTCAAACTTGATCTATTTTTTGTTCAAAAAAAGGTGGCTAATGGCTCTTTGGTTCTTGGTGAAGTGCCATCATGTGACCAGGTTGTGGATATTCTCACTAAACCATTGTCCGTATCTAATTTTACTCGTTTTCTTCGTCTTTTTCGGGTCATACCACTTGAGGAAGCTAGGTGAATATTAGAGTATGTAAATGTGTTAGGCAAGTTGTTAGTCAGTTATTAAGCCTAGTATTCTGTTGTAGGTTGTTAGCAGAAGTTAGCCTACTTTCCTCATGTATAAAAACCACTTCTCTATACTGATACAAGCAGATTAACAATACAACACTATTTCAATCAATTCTCTTTTATTCTTTCAATTCTCTTTTAGTTTGTTTTCAATTTTATAGAGCTACTAACACTCTCTCAAGGATGCTTGTGTTGGTGATTTTTTTTTATACCTTCAGACTTGAATAATCTTTTTAGAAGGGTTTTGTATGATTGAGAGAGAAGACTTATGAACGAGGTGTTGGACAACCTAATGATCTTATTTGTTTTGTTGCTCCTAAAGGTTTCTTTTCAGTTAAAAAATTAACCAATCTGATTCTCATTTCAATCTCAAGCATTGCTGTCCCTCCAAGAATTCAACATTTCTTATAGCTCTTTCTTAATAAGGGCATTGTTCATCGACGAGAAGGTTTGCTTTGCTCTTTGTATTCTTTGGGTATTGAGGATCTCAACCATCTACTTATTCTGTGCCTACTATCTTGGTCTCTTTGGTGTGATGGGATGAGTTGGTAGAACCTCCCTAATAATGTTTGGGATTTTCTTTTTCCGGTATGATCAAGAACCCTTGGCTTGTTGCTTGTATTTGGATTGCTCTTGTAATAGCCCAAAATTGGGTCTAGTTGGAACAAAGGTTTCGGGACCACAAAATTCGAGATATAAATAATTATTTTATGATTATTTTGAGGTCTATGATATGATTGCATGATTGTGTGAAAATTTTGTGAAGAAATTCTATGCATAAAGTGCTCAATTTGATGTTAGGGACTAAATTGAATAAGTTACAAAACTTGCATTTTAGAAGTTTCTAGTATGAAATTCCTTTGAAATATTAATTAGGAGGTCTTAAAGAGAAATTTGACCAATTTCTAAGTGATGGAAAAAAATTGGACATAGATGGAATTTTTGAAAGTTTAATAAGGAAGGGCATTTTGGTCATTTGGTAATTAAAAGAAATAAAAAGGGAAAATAAAGCCAAAATTGACTCATCTTTCTCATGGAGTCTGAAATTAGCATGGGGGAAGCCATGGATAGGGTTTTCAAGCTTTCCAAGCTCAATAGTAAGTCCGTTATAACCCCGTTTTTCAAGTTCTTTACGTTTTTTGAATCCCGATAATTTGATTAAGCTTATTCTAACAATAATTTAAGCTAGGGTCCATATTTGGAAAAATACCCATAGGTGAAATGTGTTTATTTTGATATTCTATAATAAAATATGAGGTTTTAAATTATGTTAGACAGCTTGTGCTACTCGGTTTTGAGTGAAAATGAGTAAAAGGGCTTAATCGGTAAAAATTCCTAATAGTCATAAGTATATGTTAGAGTGAGAATTTGATGTTTCAATAGAAGGGAAAAGAGATCAGCATGTGATAAAACATAAGAATAAGGGATGAAGTTTAATTCCCGAGCCTAGGGGCAAAAGTGTAAATATGCAAAAGTTTAGGGGCAAAATTGTAATTTTTCCAAAGTTTGAGTTAAGGACTATTTTGAATATTACATTAATTAAATAAGTAAAATATGATGTTTTAGATCCCGAAAAATGAGATTTGAACCTAGAATGAGAGAAAAATCGAAAATTGGGAAAGTTGGTAAAATGGCCGTTTTAGTATCGAGGTAAGTTCATATGTATAATAAGCATTAATTTATGCATGTTTCAATGTAAAATTGATATATTCATTATGATTTCTGAGGTGTTGAAAGTATGTAAGTTGGTATGATAATAATACAAAGAAATAATGTTGTAATTTATATTTGAAAGTTAAATTTAGTGAATTAATTAAATTATATTAAATTAAATGATTATGGTGCCAAGTTTATGAATTGATTTAAAATATGTCTATGGTACATGAAGTGCATTGAATTATCATACATAAATGTGATTTCTATGATTATGGACTTTATGGGAAATTGTAAGTTCATATGATTTTTAATAAGGCAATGTGTAATTTAATGTTATTGCCTTGATATTAAATGAGATGTAAGTTTATATGTAAGTAATACATCAATATTACTTGTATTATGATATTTTATAATAATATTATAAATATGTTTGTGGATAATTACTTGATTGGTGAAATTGTTGGAAAAGAGAGAGAAATCTCGGTTGAACCTTCGGAAAGATTGGATGATACAGATAATATGTAGCTAGGTCACATGTATGGTGCTGAGTGCACATCATGTGTACAAGAAAGCTATAAGACATTATGATGTAGCTAGGTCGCATGGGTGATACTATGTGTACACCATGTAGACAAGACAGCTACGGGAATGTAGACAAGAGAGCTACGAGATAAATTGGCTAGGTCACATGGGTGGTACTGAGTGTTCACCATGTGTACAAGAGAGCCGAACTATATGATGGGTGGAGCTATGTGCTGAAACCACCAAGTATCGAGGATTGATCCGAAGTGTTCAACGGGAGACTCTCTATGTATTGCTTTATGAGTTTTGTGATGAATAAGTGCAGGAACTTGATTATGTGAATGATGTGTTCATTAAGTGACCAGGATGTGGTGAGGTTATAAACAAGTTATACATGAGGATGATTTTATGGTGACCTTGTGATCATGGGCCTATACTTGTGATGTATGAAATGTGGTGAAAATGATTTGTGATATGTATGTTAAAATGAGGTTAATACAAAGAAAGTGTGAAAGAGTGAATTAGCAATAAAACTGTTTTGGACAGTAGCAGTAACGTGATTTTGAAAAATCACAAAAAATAGTAGAAATTGAATCAGAGACTTAATGAGATATCAAATTAAAGCTCAGTGAGTTTATTTTCATATAAAAGAAACAGATCAAGAAAAGGAGTTCTATATTTTGAGATATTTATGTTTTTTCGAGACTGGTTCAGAATGATTACGTGATCCCCTGTTCTAACTTTGGAAAATCACAAAATTTTGGATAAAAATAATTAGAGCTTAAACTTATATTTTTAAAATCCCTAATGAGTCTATTTTCAAGATAAATCAACAAGAACATTATCCGAGATTCTGTACTGTGAGATAATTAATTTTTAGTGAAAAGAGGTCAGAATTGTCAGAAAGTGAAACAGGGGAAATTTTAATGAATAAACTGTACTAATTGGCTGAACCAAAAAATTATGAAAATTTTATGGTGCAAATATATGTGAGTCTAGTTTTAGGAGAAATTTATGAATCTTAATTTGGAGCTCTGTAGCTCAAATTATAAATAAGTAAGTGACTATGACTCGTGTGGACAGTTTGATGTGAGCATTTATTAGTAAATTGTGAAATCGTACTTACAAGAATGTTATATACATTAAGGATGTGGAATGGAGAGGAGGAGGAGGAAAATAAATATATGTGGAATACATGGAAACTATGGTATATGAAATATTGATATAATGAAATAAATGATATGTGTTTATAAGAAAACAGAAAGAGAATGATATGTATCATGACATGTGTATATATATATATATGACTAGTCTCAATGTAATGCTTGTTGGGTATGGAGTTGAATTGAAATGTTTCAGACAAACATGTTATTTTGCGTATCTGAATTGTGGTATTTTATAAAGATATGATCTAGATTTAAATATGAATGCTTGATGATTAAGCTGAAGATATTTTGTAAGATGATAATCTTGGTATAAATGTATAAGTGGTACTATAATAAACAAGGTAAAATGAGTATGAGAGACACATGTATGATGACATACAAATGCTATGTTTGTGATATAGAAGATCCTAATAATTCCTCAGAGAAAAGAAATCCAGTAGAAAACATCATTTAGTCTCACTGGAATCAAATGCAACAAGAACAATGTATCTTCCCATATATATACATATCAAATGGAGCATCCAGTAGAAAAAACAGAATCATAGTATCATACATATTCTCTCATCAAATTTTTTTTATCAAGCAGAATATAATAGAATGCCCGAAGGAATAGAGCAATATAAATTATAAACCAGTCAGGCTACCAATGCTTTCATTTAACATCAGGATTAGAAAACATCCCCATATAACAAGAATTTCTTCAAAAGATCAATAACCATAGAAATATTTCTAGGAACGGATAAACACATAGAACATCTTAGAAGAAACTGCTAAAATCTATCCAACCGTAACTGTCACACTCAGATATTACACATTTCAGATATCATTTCCCCAACTATTTCTGCCATCACAAATTTCATATTACTTTTCATTAAAGAAGACTAGTTCTAAATAAATTTTTATTTGCACTTTTCTCAACCTTGTACCTTAGTAATTCGATTTATCAAAATATATTTCTTCTCTAACTGGAACAGTGCATAACTCCAATAATCCTTATGCCAATCTGATACTTTTCTAGCTTTGACTTTACTTATCAATTCATTCTTCAATCTCTAATCCTATTTATAATTATTCTAGCACTGAACTCTTTGGTTTCTCAACCGGAAACTTATTTAGTATAAATCTCATGAAATTCCATTATAAAACACCACTTTGGTAAGGGGAAAGGGGTCGTAGGGCCTCTGATTCAACTCTCATATACATATACATGTAACACAATTTTCTTCATAGCAATCATATCTCAATCATGTTATTCATTTCGAGTAACTAACATTCATATTGATTTAATGCTCACTTTCCAGTTATCTCATTTAGTCAAGTATAATTATGCATGCATCCTATGTTTTCTAGATAGCTTGACTTATCCATTCATCTACTCGAACAAATCATACTCATGACATCATATAAGGGTTAAACAAACATAGATATTTATATCACAATCACAATTTTTGTTTCGTGCATCATCATATACATATAATTACAATCACATAATTCAGTCCAAACAATTTAACATAGATAAATTCATTTCATTATAATCATTTATCTCATAAAAAATATCATTGACATTCATCAAAATTCAATGTTCAATCAAGGAAATGACATTTTCATTCATATCATGATATTAGGAACTTTTACTCATACTTCTACGAATTTCTATTTATCCCGTTCATCTTATCAAGTAAGCCAAGTGCACTACATCATATGAGCATCAAGCAAGTATGGATATTTATCACAACATGACCTTTCATCTCACGTGTTATCATTTATATATATATATATATATATATATATATCATAAACTTTTATTCATACTTTTCTAAATTGAGACTCATCATAATTGTAATTTTATTCAAACACCTTCGCATCACATTGAACATGGTAATGCCAAAGTCATGCACTGCTGCTGTCTAATACTGTTTTACTACTAAAGTTCACTTTTACACAATTTCACTTAATCCATTCCATTTTACTGAGGTTCACTCAAATATTGAGTATATTACTTGTAACATCCCGAAATAAGGCCTAAACGGAATAGTGGTTGCGAAACCACAAATCTGAGGTAGAAAAATTTATTTTTATTATTATTTTGAGGTCTATGATATGTTTGCATGATTGTGTGAAAATTTCGTGAAGAAATTCTATGCATAAAGTGCTTAATTTGAAATTAGGGACTAAATTGAATAAATTGCAAAACTTGTGTTCTAGAAGTATTTTGCATAAAATTGAATTAGATTATTAATTAGAGGTCCTTAAAGAGTAATTTTACCAATTTCTAAGTCTATGGACAAAAATTGGACATGGATGGAATTTTTAGAAAGTTTAGTAGTAAGGGCATTTTGGTCATTTAGGAGTAAAATGAATTAAAATACAAAATTAAAAGCCAATTTTGCTCATCTTCAACTCCCTGGCCGAATATAGCAAGGAGAAACCATGGATAGGGGTTTTCAAGCTTCCAAGCTCGATTGTAAGTCCTTTCTAGCCTCGTTTTTAATGATTTTTACGTTTTTGGAGTCCGGTAGCTCGATTAAGCTTATGCTAACAATAATTCAACCTAGGGTTCATATTTGGAAAAATACCCATAGGTGAAATTTGTGTATTTTGGTGTTTTATGATAGAATATGAGGTTTTAAATTATGTTAGACAACTTGTACTACTCGGTTTTAAGCAAAAACGAGTAAAAGGACTTAATCGGTAAAAATACCTAATAGTCATAAGTGCATGTTAGAGTGTGAATTTGATGCTGCCATAGAAGGGAAAAATGATCATCATGTCATAAAACATAAGAAAATAGGCTGAAGTTTAATTTAAGAGCTTTGGGGCAAAAGTGTAAATATGCAAAAGTTTAGTGGCAAAACTATAATTTTGCCAAAATATGATTTTGGGTCAATTTGAATAATGTGAGTCCTAATTAGACTATATTTTAAATGATAGAGCGAGGAAAACTGAAATTCAGGATAAAATGGGGAAAATACCAAGTTGTGGACGAAATGGTAAAAGTAGCTATTTTTGCATATGAGGTAAGTTTACAGTAAATAAATGCAATGTTCTTTTATTTACATTATTATTGTCAATTTCCAACATTTATATACTTATTTTTTTGAGAATATTTAAAGTCAAATTAAAGGCGAAGTGACAGAGAAAAAGCATCAGGAAGCCCCGTTTGAACCGTAGGAATGTTAGGATATTGGGGTTGACAGGACAGGACAGGACAGAAATGAGCCATGTAAGTCCATATCAAATATATGGCTTTGGAGACAGGAATGAGCCATGTAAGCCCATATTAGATATATATATATGGCATTGGAGACAGGAATAATTCATGTAAGTCCATGTTGAAGAAATGGCATTGGCAGGATATTGATAGACAGGAACGACCCTAGTATCCTTAGTATTCCGAGTGGTTCAACGGGTCATTGTACACGTTAAATTACAGTGAATTATCAGCAAAAAGGGAAGGTAGATTATATTTATGAATAGTGAAAGGTCAGGTAAGAAAGAAGGTAAATGAGTAAAGAAAAAGGTAGAAAATGAGAAGTAAAGAAAGTTTATGAGGCTAGGTGACATTATGTATAATTATTCATTATGTTGAATGTTGTAATTTATTTGCTTGTAAGCTTACTAAGCCTAGTGCTTACTCTCTTCATTTTCTTTTTCTTATAGTTCTTATCAAGCCACTTGGGGATCGAAGGAAACGTCGGAGACCGATCACACTATCGAAGAAATCACATTGGTATAGTTAGACGTTTCGTTTTGTGTATGGCATGTATAGGAACTTGGTTTCTTTTGATATGATATGATCAATGAATGATGTGTAAATACTTGCTAGTGATTAACGAATAGAAGGGCTGATGATATACATGTTTAATAGTATGTATGAATAAGTAGTAACTATCACATGAAAACTAAGAAAAATGTGAAAGTAACTTAAAAACAGATTCAAGTATCAGAAATAATGTGATTTTGAAAAATCACAAGGAATTGTAGGGACATGGGTTGATGGTGAATAATATATGAAGTTAAAGCTCATTGTGTCTATTTTCATATGGATTAAGCAAAACAGGTAAAGGTTTTGTATTTTATAAGATATCTGAGTTTTAGTGAAATAGGGCCAGAGCGATTTTTGGATCCCCTGTTTCAAATTTAGAAATTCACCATAAATTTTACAAAAATAATTAGGTGGTGTACCTTATATTGTTAGAATCCTTATTGAATCTAGTTTTAATAGAAACAAATGGTATAGTCATATAATTTTTGTACAGAGAGAAAAGTGGTTCGTAGTAAGTAGAGGCCAGTGCAGTCGAATTCTGAAACAGGGGTAACTTTAACTAATAAACTGTACTAATTGGCTAAGTCAAAAATTCTAGAAAAAAATTAGTAGATAGATATATGAGTCTAGTTTCATGAAAAATTTATGGATCTTAATTTCGAGTTTTGAAACTCGAGAAATGAATTTTTAAGTAACCATGACGCAGAAAAATAGTTTATTCCGAAAATTAAAATAAGTGGTTTAGAGTTGTTTAAAAGGTAAGATAAGTTTAGTAACACCTCAAGCTTGACTCCGGTGACGGTTTCGGGCGTGGGGGCGTTACATTACTCATAAATTCAAATAAACATATACTTGCACTTGTTCATCACATAATCACTTTCACATGTATTTTCATTTAATCGATTTCCCGTTGAACTCATCGGAATAATAACAAATACGCAATTGCCTGCACATTTTCCCATTTCCACACTTGTAGCCGAAGCTATCTGGTACGCATAGTAGCCTGCACTTAGTACTACACATGCGACCAACAGTCTGGTACACGTAGTAGCCTGCATTTAGTACTACGCACGTGACCTCACCATCTAATACACGTAGTAGCTTGCACTTAGTACTACACACGTGATCACAATTTTCGGGTACGCATAGTAGCCTGCACTTAGTACTACACATGCGACCTCACAATAGATCATTCGTATCATTTTTATTCCGAAGGTTCAATCGGGAAATTCCTCACTTTTCAACATTTTACTAAATTTTCCGTAATCAATTTAAATTCATAATTTACATCAAATAACCATTTGATAGGCGTACCACATTTCATATGATATCAAAATATAATAACATAAAAAATCGATAGATTATTTATGTACAATTTACTCAAGTGTTGATCTCACTATCCATAGTACCAATTGTCCATTCATAGTGTAATAAGACACAACTCAAATATCAAATCGACTTTTAAGAATTTACATAACATATATCACATATTTCATATATCACTTGTAATGTATCTTCATTTTCCTGTATTTCATGTAACATTCTTTCATGTCATATTTCCACATCATAAACACCATTCCATCAACTTTTCCAATATATTAAATCATAAAATATATGCAATAATAGTACCACTTATACATTTATACCAAGATTATCATCTTACCAAGTATCTTCAGCTTAATCATCAAGCATTCATATTTAAAGTTAGATCATATCTTTATAAAATACCACAATTTAGATGTGCAGAATAACATGTTTGCCTGAAACATTTCAATTCAACTCCATACCCAACAAGCATTACATTGAGACTAGTCATATATATATATATATATATATATATATATACATGTCATGATACATATTATTCTCTTCTGCTTTTCTTATAAACACATATCATTTATTTCATTATATCAATATTTCATATACCATAGTTTCCATGTATTCCACATATATTTATTTTCCTCCTCCTCCTCTCCATTCCACATCCTTAATGTATATAGCATTCTTGTAAGTACGATTTCACAATTTACTAATAAATGCTCACATCAAACTGTCCACACGAGTCATAGTCACTTACTTATTTATAATTCGAGCTACAGAGCTCCAAATTAAGATCTGTAAATTTCCCCTGAAACTAGACTCACATATCTTTGCACCATAAAATTTTCATAATTTTTGGTTTAGCCAATTAGTAAAGTTTATTTATTAAAATTTTCACTATTTCACATTCTGACAGTTCTGACCTCTCTTCACTAAAAATTAATTATCTCACAATACAGAAATCGGATAATGTTCTTGTTGATTTATATTGAAAATAGACTCATTAGGGATTTTAAAAATATAATTTTAAGCCTCTAATTGTTTTTATCCAAATTTTTTGTGATTTTCCAAATTCAGAACAGGGGATCACATAATCAGTCTGAACTAGTCTCACACAAACATAAATATATCAAAATATAGAACTCCTTTTCTTGATCTGTTTCTTTTATATGAAAATAGACTCATTAAGATTTAATTTAATATCTTATTCAGTCTCTGATTCAATTTATACTATTTTTGGTGATTTTTCAAAGTCACGTCACTGCTACTGTCTAAAACAGTTTTATTGCTAATTCCCTCTTCCACACTTTCTTTGTATTAACCTCATTTTAACATACATATCACAAATCATTTTCACCACATTTCATACATCACAAGTACAGGCCCATGATCACAAGGTCACCATAAAATCATCCTCATGTATAACTTACTTGTTTATAACCTTACCACATCCTGGTCACTTAATTAACACATCATTCACATAACCAAGTTCTTGCACTTATTCATCACAAAACTCACAAAGTAATACATAGAGAGTCTCCCGTTGAACACTTCGGATCAATCCTCGATACTTGGTGGTTTCAGCATATAGCTCCACCCATCATAGAGTTCGGCTCTCTTGTACACATGGTAAACACTCAGTACTACCCATGTGACCTAGCCAATTTATCTCGTAGCTCTCTTGTCTACATGGTGTCCTTCACCTGGAGCCACGCATGCGACCTAGCTACATATATCCCGTAGCTCTCTTGTCTACATGGTGTACACATAGTATCACCCATGCGACCTAGCTACATCATAATGTCTTGTAGCTCTCTTGTACACATGATGTGCACTCAGCACCATACATGTGACCTAGCTACATACTATCTATCATCCAATCTTTAGAAGGTTCAACCGGATTTCTCTTTCTTTTCCAACAATTTCACCAATCAAGTAATTATCCACAAAATATTTCTAATCTTATTATAAAATATCATAATACAAGTAATATTGATGTATTACTTACATATAAACTTACATCTCATTTAATATCAAGGCAATAACATTAAATTACACATTGCCTTATTAAAAATCATATGAACTTGCAATTTCCCATAATATCCATAATCATAGAAATCACATTTATGTATGATAATTCAATGCACTTCATGTACCATAGTCATATTTTTAAATCAATTTATAAACTTGGCACCATAATCATTTAATTTAACATAATTCAATTAATTCACTAAATTTAACTTTCAAATATAAATTACAAAGATTATTGTCAGTATTATTATCATACCAACTTACATACTTTCAACACCTCGAAAATTATAATAAATATATCAATTTTACATTGAAACATGCATAAATTAATGCTTATTATACATATGAACTTACCTCGATACTAAAACGATCATTTTACCAACTTTCCCAATTTTTGATTTTTCTCTCATTCTAGGTTCAAATCTCATTTTCCGGGATCTAAAACATCATATTTTACTTATTTAATTAATGTACTATTCAAAACAGTCCTTAACTCAAACTTTGGAAAAATTACAATGTTTCCCCTAAACTTTTGCATATTTACACTTTGCCCCTAGGCTCGGGAATTAAACTTCATCCCTTATTCTTATGTTTTATGACATGCTGATCACTTTTCCCTTCTACGGCAACATCAAATTCTCACTCTAACATATACTTATGACTATTAGGTATTTTTATCGATTAAGCCCTTTTACTCGTTTTCACTCAAAACCGAGTAGCACAAGTTGTCTAACATAATTTAAAACCTCATATTCTATCATAAAACAGAAAAATAAACACATTTCACCTATGGGTATTTTTCCAAATATGAACCCTAGCTTAAATTATTGCTAGAATAAGCTTAATAAAATTACTAGGATTCCAAAAACGTAAAGAACTTGAAAAACGGGGTTAGAATGGACTTACTATTGAGCTTGGAAAGCTTGAAAACCCTAGCCATGGTTTCCCCCATGCTAATTTCGGCCTCCATGAAAAAGATGAGTAAATTTTGGCTTTATTTTCCCTTTTTATTTCTTTTAATTACCAAATGACCAAAATGCCCTTCCTTACTAAACTTTCAAAAATTCCATCCATGTCCAATTTTTGTCCATCACTTAGAAATTGGTCAAATTTCTATTTAAGATCTCCTAATTAATATTTCAAAGCAATTTCATACTAGAAACTTCTAGAATGCAATATCCCTTTTTACTCGTTTTCACTCAAAACCGAGTAGCACAAGTTGTCTAACATAATTTAAAACCTCATATTCTATCATAAAACATCAAAATAAACACATTTCACATATGGGTATTTTTCCAAATATGAACCCTAGCTTAAATTATTGCTAGAATAAGCTTAATCAAATTACTAGGATTCCAAAAACGTAAAGAACTTGAAAAATGGGGTTAGAACGGACTTACTATTGAGCTTGGAAAGCTTGAAAACCCTAGCCATGGCTTCCCCCATGCTAATTTCGGCCTCCATGAAAAGATGAGTAAATTTTGGCTTTATTTTCCTTTTTATTTCTTTTAATTACCAAATGACCAAAATGCCCTTCCTTACTAAACTTTCAAAAATTCCATCCATGTCCAATTTTTGTCCATAACTTAGAAATTGGTCAAATTTCTATTTAAGGCCTCCTAATTAATATTTCAAAGTAATTTCATACTTGAAACTTCTAGAATGCAAGTTTTGCAACTTATTCAATTTAGTCCCTAACTTCAAATTAAGCACTTTATGCATAGAATTTCTTCACGAAACTTTTACAAAATCATGCAATCATATCATAGACCTCAAAATAATCATAAAATAATTATTTATATCTCAGATTTTGTGGTCCCGAAACCTCTGTTCTAATTAGACCCAATTTTGGGCTATTATAACTGCTAGTTCTGCTTACCAAAAATGGCCCACTTGGAGCTCTCGATTCCGTGGCGCGGCTCAACGAAGAAGCCGCACCGTCTTACGTATTTAAAGTTTGAGAACAGGTCGAGGGCGTTGCGCCCCTGATGCCTCTAATCATTGGTTTTACCCGATAGAACTCGCTAAGGGCTCCAGCTATCCTGAGGGAAACTTCGGAGGGAACTAGCTACTAGGCGGTTCGATTAGCCTTTCGCCCCTATACCCAAGTCAGACTCCATGGCTAGGGTTTCCAAGCTTCCAAACTCGATTGTAAGTCTGTTCTAACCCCGTTTTTCAAGTTCTTTACGTTTTTGGAATCCCGGTAATTTGATTAAGCTTATTCTAGCAATAATTTAACCTAGGGTTCATATTTGGAAAAATACCCATAGGTGAAGTGTGTTTATTTTGATGTTTTATGATAGAATATGAGGTTTAAAATTATGTTAGACAACTTGTGCTACTCGGTTTTGAGTGAAAACGAGTAAAATGGCTTAATCGGTAAAAATACCTAATAGTCATAAGTATATGTTAGAGTGAGAATTTGATGTTTCCATAGAAGGGAAAAGTGATCAGCATGTCATAAAACATAAGAATAAGGGATGAAGTTTAATTCCCGAGCCTAGGGGCAAAAGTGTAAATATGCAAAAGTTTAGGGGCAAAATTGTAATTTTTCCAAAGTTTGAGTTAAGGACTGTTTTCAATAGTACATTAATTAAATAAGTAAAATATGATGTTTTAGATCTCAGAAAATGAGATTTGAACCTAGAATGAGAGAGAAATCAAAAATTGGGAAAGTTGGTAAAATGATCGTTTTAGTATCGAGGTAAGTTCATATGTATCATAAGCATTAATTTATGCATGTTTCAATGTAAAATTGATATATTTATTATAATTTTCGAGGTGTTGAAAGTATGTAAGTTGGTATGATAATAATACGACAATAATGTTGTAATTTATATTTGAAAGTTAAATTTAGTGAATTAATTGAATTATGTTAAATTAAATGATTATGGTGCCAAGTTTATGAATTGATTTAAAAATATGTCTATGGTACATGAAGTGCATTTAATTATCATACATAAATGTGATTTCTATGATTATGGATATTATGGGAAATTGTAAGTTCATAAGATTTTAATAAGGCAATGTGTAATTTAATATTATTTCCTCGATATTAAATGAGATGTAAGTTTATATGTAAGTAATACATCAATATTACTTGTATTATGATATTTTATAATAATATTGGAGATATGTTTGTGGATAATTACTAGATTGGTGAAATTGTTAGAAAAGAGAGAGAAATCTCGGTTGAACCTTCGGAAAGATTGGATGATACAGATAGTATGTAGCTAGGTCACATGTATGGTGCTGAGTGCACATCATGTGTACAAGAGAGCTACAAGACATTATGATGTAGCTAGGACGCATGGGTGATACTATGTGTACACCATGTAGACAAGAGAGCTACGGGATATATGTAGCTAGGTCGCATGCGTTGCTCCAGGTGAAGGACACCATGTAGACAAGAGAGCTACGAGATAAATTGGCTAGGTCACATGGGTGGTACTGAGTGTTCACCATGTGTACAGGAGAGCCGAACTCTATGATGGGTGGAGCTATGTGCTGAAACCACCAAGTATCGAGAGCACTAAATGTAACACCCCTTACCCGTACCCGAGGCTGGGATAAGGTACGAGGCGTTACCGGACAAACATACAAACACTAAACTAAAATACGGGCCATAAAATTTCATTCATATTTCAAAACGTTCATTCACTTACACATAGTCCCTTATTTGAGTCTACGAAGCCCAAAACATACTTTAGAAAGGGTTCACGACTAAACTGAGAACTTACGAAAATCTTGGAAATTTCATGCTTTAAGGCTCTACACGCCCGTGTCCCAAAGTCGAGTGTTCCATACACTACCGAGACACATGGTCGTGTCTCTGCTGTAGAATATACCTAGGCTATTTTCCAAGCTTTGGTCAACCTTAATCTCTTACACACTTATACAAAATCAAAAGCATATAACATGGTATTCATTTAATGATTAAATATTCTCAATTAAACCACAAACATAGCATTTGTATGTCATCATACATGTGTCTCTCATACTCATTTTACCTTGTCTCATTATAGTACCACTTATACATTTATACCAAGATTATCATCTTACCAAGTATCTTCACTTAATCATCAAGCATTCATATTTAAAGCTAGATCATATCTTTATAAAATACCACAATTTAGATGCTGAGAATAATATGTTTGCTTAAAACATTTCAATTCAACTCTATACCCAACAAGCATTACATTGAGACTAGTCATATATATATATATATATATATATGTCATGATACATATCATTCTCTTTCTGTTTTCTTATAAACACATATCATTTATTTCATTATATCAATATTTCATATACCATAGTTTCCATGTATTCCACATATATTTATTTTCCTCCTCCTTCTCTCCATTCCACATCCTTAATGTATATAACATTCTTGTAAGTACGATTTCACAATTTACTAATAAATGCTCACATCAAACTGTCCACACAAGTCATAGTCACTTACTTATTTATAATTCGAGCTACAGAGCTCCAAATTAAGATCCGTAAATTTCTCCTAAAACTAGACTCACATATCTTTCCATCATAAAATTTTCATAATTTTTGGTTTAGCCAATTAGCACAGTTTATTCATTAAAATTTCCCATTTCACTTTCTGACAGTTCAGACCTCTCTTCACTAAAAATTAATTATCTCACAGTACAGAACTCGGATACTGTTCTTGTTGATTTATCTTGAAAATAGACTCATTAGGGATTTTAAAAATATAAGTTTAAGCCTATAATTATTTTTATCCAAATTTTTGTGATTTTCCAAAGTCAAAACAGGGTATCACATAATCATTCTGAACTAGTCTCACAAAAACATAAATATCTCAAAATATAGAACTCCTTTTCTTGCTCTATTTCTTTTATATGAAGATAGACTCAATAAGAATTAATTTATGCATGTTTCAATGTAAAATTGATATATTTATTATGATTTCGAGGTGTTGAAAGTATATAAGTTGGTATGATAATAATACAAACAATAATGTTTGTAATTTATATTTGAAAGTTAAATTTAGTGAATTAATTGAATTATGTTAAATTAAATGATTATGGTGCCAAGTTTATGAATTGATTTAAAAATATGTCTATGGTACATGAAGTGCATTGAATTATCATACATAAATGTGATTTCTATGATTATGGATATTATGGGAAATTGTAAGTTCATATGATTTTTAATAAGGCAATGTGTAATTTAATGTTATTGCCTTGATATTAAATGAGATGTAAGTTTATATGTAAGTAATACATCAATATTACTTGTATTATGATATTTTATAATAATATTATAAATATGTTTGTGGATAATTACTTGATTGGTGAAATTGTTGGAAAAGAAAGAGAAATCCCGGTTGAACCTTCGGAAAGATTGGATGATACAGATAATATGTAGCTAGGTCACATGTATGGTGCTGAGTGCACATCATGTGTACAAGAGAGCTACAAGACATTATGATGTAGCTAGGTCGCATGGGTGATACTATGTGTACACCATGTAGACAAGAGAGCTACGAGATAAATTGGCTAGGTCACATGGGTGGTACTGAGTGTTCACCATGTGTACAAGAGAGCCGAACTATATGATGGGTGGAGCTATGTGCTAAAACCACCAAGTATCGAGGATTGATCCGAAGTGTTCAATGGGAGACTCTCTATGTATTGCTTTGTGAGTTTTGTGATGAATAAGTGCAGGAACTTGATTATTTGAATGATGTGTTCATTAAGTGACCAGGATGTGGTGAGGTTATAAACAAGTTATACATGAGGATGATTTTATGGTGACCTTGTGATCATGGGCCTATACTTGTGATGTATGAAATGTGGTGAAAATGATTTGTGATATGTATGTTAAAATGAGGTTAATACAAAGAAATTGTGAAAGAGTGAATTAGCAATAAAACTGTTTTGGACAGTAGCAGTGACGTGATTTTGAAAAATCACAAAAAATAGTAAAAATTGAATCAGAGACTTAATGAGATATCAAATTAAAGCTCAGTGAGTCTATTTTCATATAAAAGAAACATATCAAGAAAAGGAGTTCTATATTTTGAGATATTTATGTTTTTTTGAGACTGGTTCAGAATGATTACGTGATCCCCTGTTTTGACTTTGGAAAATCACAAAATTTTGGATAAAAATAATTAGAGCTTAAACTTATATTTTTAAAATCCCTAATGAGTCTATTTTCAAGATAAATCAACAAGAACATTATCCGAGATTCTCTTTGTGAGATAATTAATTTTAGTGAAGAGAGGTCGAATCGCGAAAGTGAAACAGGGAAATTTTAATGAATAAACTGTACTAATTGGCTGAACCAAAAAATTATGAAAATTTTATGGTGGAAATATATTTGAGTCTAGTTTTAGGGGAAATTTACGAATCTTAATTTGGAGCTCTGTAGCTCGAATTATAAATAAGTAAGTGACTATGACTCGTGTGGACAGTTTGATGTGAGCATTTATTAGTAAATTGTGAAATCGTACTTACAAGAATGTTATATACATTAAGGATGTGGAATGGACAGGAGGAGGAGGAAAATAAATATATGTGGAATACATGGAAACTATGGTATATGAAATATTGATATAATGAAATAAATGATATGTGTTTATAAGAAAACAGAAAGAGAATGATATGTATCATGACATGTATATATATATATGACTAGTCTCAATGTAATGCTTGTTGGGTATGGAGTTGAATTGAAATGTTTCAGGCAAACATGTTATTTTGCGTATCTGAATTGTGGTATTTTATAAAGATATGATCTAGATTTAAATATGAATGCTTGATGATTAAGCTGAAGATATTTTGTAAGATGATAATCTTGGTATAAATGTATAAGTGGTACTATAATAAACAAGGTAAAATGAGTATGAGAGACACATGTATGATGACATACAAATGCTATGTTTGTGGTTTAATTGAGAATATTTAATCATTAAATGAATACCATGTTATATGCTTTTGATTTTGTATAAGTGTGTAAGAGATTAAGGTTGACCAAAGCTTGGAAAATAGCCTAGGTATATTCCACACAGGCAGAAACACGACCATGTGTCTCAGCCGTGTATGGAACACGACTTTGGGACACGGGCGTGTGGAGCCTTAAAGCATGAAATTTCCCAGATTTTTGTAAGTTCTCGGTTTAGTCCCGAACCCTTTCTAAAGTATGTTTTGGGCTTCGTAGACTCAAATAAGGGACTATGTGTAAGTCAATGAATGTTTTGAAATATGAATTAAATTTTATGGCCCGTATTTTAGTTTAATGTTTGTATGTTTGTTCGGTAACGCCTAGTACCCTATCCCGGCTACTTGGTGGTTTTAGCACATAGCTCCACCCATCATATAGTTCGGCTCTCCTGTACACATGGTGAACACTCAGTACCACCCATGTGACCTAGCCAATTTATCTCGTAGCTCTCTTGTCTACATGGTGTCCTTCACCTGGAACCACGCATGCGACCTAGCTACATATATCCCGTAGCTCTCTTGTCTACATGGTGTACACATAGTATCACCCATGCGACCTAGCTACATAATAATGTCTTGTAGCTCTCTTGTACACATGATGTGCACCTAGCACCATACATGTGACCTAGCTACATACTATCTCAGATCATCCAATATTTCAAGGTTCAACCGGATTTCTCTCTTTTCCAACAATTTCACTAATCAAGTAATTATCCACAAACATATTTCCAATATTATTATAAAATATCATAATACAAGTAATATTGATGTATTACTTACATATAAACTTACATCTCATTTAATATCAAGGCAATAACATTAATTACACATTGCCTTATTAAAAATCATATGAACTTACAATTTCCCATAATATCCATAATCATAGAAATCACATTTATGTATGATAATTCAATGCACTTCATGTACCATAGACATATTTTAAATCAATTCATAAACTTGGCACCATAATCATTTAATTTAATATAATTCAATTAATTCACTAAATTTAACTTTCAAATATAAATTACAACATTATTGTTGTATTATTATCATACCAACTTACATACTTTCAACACCTCGGAAATCATAATGAATGTATCAATTTTACATTGAAACATGCATAAATTAATGCTTATTATACATATGAACTTACCTCGATACTAAAACGGTCATTTTACCAACTTTCCCAATTTTCGATTTTTCTCTCATTCTAGGTTCAAATCTCATTTTTCGGGATCTAAAACATCATATTTTACTTATTTAATTAATTTAATATTAAAAATAGTCCTTAACTCAAACTTTGGAAAAATTATAATTTTGCCCCTAAACTTTTGCATATTTACACTTTTGCCCCTAGGCTCGGGAATTAAACTTCATCCCTTATTCTTATGTTTTATGACATACTGATCACTTTTCCCTTCTATGGAAACATCAAATTCTCACTCTAACATATACTTATGACTATTAGGTATTTTTACCAATTAAGCCATTTTACCCGTTTTCACTCAAAACCAAGTAGCACAAGTTGTCTAACATAATTTAAAACCTCAAATTCTATTATAAAACAGCAAAATAAACACATTTCACCTATGGGTATTTTTCCAAATATGAATCCTAGCTTAAATTATTGCTAGAATAAGTTTAATCAAATTATCGGGATTCCAAAAACGTAAAGAACTTGAAAAACGGGGTTATAACAGACTTACTATTGAGATTGGAAAGCTTGAAAACCCTAGCCATGACTTCCCCCTGCTAATTTCGGCCTCCATGAGAAAGATGAGTCAATTTTGGCTTTATTTTCCCTTTTTATTTCTTTTAATTACCAAATGACCAAAATGCCCTTCCTTATTAAATTTTCAAAAATTCCATCTATGTCCAATTTTTTTCCATCACGTAGAAATTGGTCAAATTTCTCTTTAAGACCTCCTAATTAATATTTCAAAGCAATTTCATACTAGAAACTTCTAGAATGCAAGTTTTGCAACTTATTCAATTTAGTCCCTAACTTCAAATTGAGCACTTTATGCATAGAATTTCTTCACGAAATTTTCACACAATCATGCAATCATATCATAGACCTCAAAATAATCATAAAATAATTATTTATATCTCGAATTTTGTGATCCCGAAACCTCTGTTCCAACTAGACCCAATTTTGGGCTATTACAACTCTTCAAGAATAAATCATGGGATGTTGGTGCTTTATTGCGTCTCTGTAGATTGTAAAATTTCATCTTTTGTTCAACTTTTTTGGTGGATGGAGGAACCTGTTCAACTCCTAAAACCTCTTGTCTCACCTTCGTTTCTTGAACATCTTAGGGCAAACCTGGTCCAACCAGTTGTGGAGACATTCTTCCTGATCACCACGGTCACCTCTGAGGTAATTTTTTTTTTGGGTCCTCTTTGTCACCTTGACTTAAATACTAGTGAGGTATTTTTTTAAGTGGAAATCTACTAAAACATTAGTTTTTTAATTATGTTGGCATCACAATATTGCATTATTTATCTTATTTATTATGTCAAAAAAATTTAAAATTATAAAAAACTTCAAAAAGTAAATTCAAAATTAAAAATAGCATGAAATACATGTAGTTGGTATTTTCCTAAATTTTGACTTTTTCTAAAATGTTGATAGTTAATTTTTATTTTATTTTTAAAAA
This sequence comes from Gossypium arboreum, assembly GCF_025698485.1. NCBI lineage: Eukaryota > Viridiplantae > Streptophyta > Magnoliopsida > Malvales > Malvaceae > Gossypium > Gossypium arboreum. The sequence continues at coordinate 13,954,671 of NC_069075.1, read as the reverse complement.
GTTGAAAGTCAAATTTAATTAAAAAATTAAATTGATAAAAATATTAAAAGGCTAAATTTATTATTATGAGAAAAAATTGGTTAAGAAATTTGTATTATTATTATTTTAAATGCATTTTAAGTATTGTAAACTTAACTAATTTTAAACATTACTAATTAATTGTATATGCATTAGTAAATTTTGTGTTGTGTTGATGTTATTTTTCGAGTTTTTTTACACATTTTATTTAACTTTATGCATATTTTAATGCATTCATAAATTTGACATTGTGTTTAAGTTATTTATTTTAATTATTTTATTGTTATACCATTTCTTAATTCATCTTATATATAGCATAGCTTTTGTCGTGTCCATATTTAAAAAGGAAAAAAAAAGAAAAGAAAAAGAAGAAGGCATTTTCATACATTAAAAATTGGTTATAAGTATATTTTAGCACATGTGTCATGTTTACATGACTTTTATAATCTATATATTTTCTATAATTATTCAATTTAGAAAAAAATATTTTTATATTCATATTATATCTTAATTTATCTCATATTTTACACAATTTTTATACTAATTTAATCCCTATTATATTTACATTTTTTCTTTAAATTACTATAAAATTAAAGGTTTGTTAATGATTTATATTATATAAATTTAACAAGTTTGATATTTGTGTTATGCTTACATCTTTTGTCATAACACTATAACTGTGTCTGTGTTTTTAAATCTTTGTATTTTAATTGTTTTACATTATTTTATTCTAATTTTTTCATATTTATATGAAAGGTGCGAAACTCTTGGAGTTTAATTTGGTTAAAATACTTGAAAGGTCTTTGTATTCTTTTTATTATTAAATGAATCAATTTAATCTCTATTTATTGAAAAAGAATTAAATAAATTCTAAATATAATAATGTTAACACTTATTATATAAAAAATGTTAGTTCAATTCTAAACAAAAATTTTATTTACAAAATTTAAAAATTTAAAAATTTAAAAATATTAACTCTTTTAAATAATAAATAATTTTTAAACAGTAAGTATTAACTTTATTTTAATTTGAGATTATTTAATTAGATTAAGAATAAAAAAATAATTTGATCACATCCGTACAATTCATCAACAAGGACAGGTGGGGTGGCCAGTTGCAGCCATGAAGGGTTGGTGAAATGTTTACAATATCACACATCCCAATCACCAAGCCAAACCCTACTCCATTTCATTGGCTATTGGGATTGTCTGTCAGCTGTAATTACAAAACAATCTCACCGTCCCATTGCCTCCAAACGACAACGTGCATTACATGTTGAAACTCACGTGACTACTTTCTTTCCCATTCCAATTGCACCATCGAATGCTGTTCCAACTGCTACACCTAAATTTACATCTTGCACCAGCCGCCAATCAATCAAACTGATATATATATATAATATTTTCCCACCATTTTAAGAGTTAGAAAATTTTGATCCGTCCAAATAATATAGCATGAAAAAAAGGAAAAAAGAAAAAAGGTTTAACGATCAAAAACACATGCAGATTGACAGGTGTCTTTTTGGGTCCAGATTTTTATTGCTTGGGATTGTCTTTACATGTTCAATAATGGGGGTGCTCAGTTGCTGCAAGAAAATTAGCGGTGAAGAATTGAGACCAATGTTATGGGCTGTTACCATCAACTATAATTGGTCATTTGGTATGGCTACACAGTGCTGAAGACATATAATAATATAAACACTGTCCACTATGATATTATTGGTGGGAAAATATCAAAGAAAAGAACGTTCCATATTTTTAGGTGGCTGAAAATTTGTTCAAGGAAATTCAATTTAGGTGTAGGTGGAATTTGGAACCTTAATTTAAGCATTATTCAAGAAATACAAAGGAAAGTTCATGCAAGTTTGACTACTGTTTTCCCATGTTCTAAAATTTGCAGCTTGACAATGGTTAAGAGAAATAATGGGTGATATCAAAGAAAACAAAGTTGGATGTCCAATTTGCAAACATGCACTTATTCATTAGAAATTTCAAATTACTCTTGTTAAATATGACTCATATTTTCAGTCAAATTTAAAAAATAATTTTTTAATTAAACTCTGTTTACTTGTTTCAATCAAATACTGATTAGTTTAAATTATTTTATTATTATTTGACCTATAAATTTAGCCTATAAATCGGCTCTTTTACAATCTTAGAAATACACACCTAATAGATATTAGAACTCATAACACATTTAGAGAATTTTGTGTTTACGTTTTGAGGGTTCTTTGTTTTCAGGTTTTCGAGGTTTAGTCTTTATTTTCATCTTTTGTACTCTTTGTTCTTTTGCCATTATAGTAAAATTATCTTTGTCTGTGATTTTTTATTCACTTTGGAGGTGTTTTTTCACGTTAAATTTGTGTGTTTAATTTCTTAATTTATTCCTCTATTTTTTTTACTTGTTGCTTAATCGAGTGGATCCTAACAATTATTTTAAATAATTGTCAAAAGTTGAAGTTATTCGAGTTTTTTAAATTCTTATCCTTTTAAGTTTGCATTAATTTAGACTATATATTGATATAATTTAAGCTTGAATTATTTAAAGGTAAATAATTTGACTTAAATTTAATTTTAGAGTAAACATCCTCAAACTATTAATTTTGTATGATTGAAATTTCATTTTTCATAATGGGAGAACTGAATAAGGTTAAGAAAAACAAAGGAGAAGGATATTTTAGTAAAAAAAAAAAAAACCCAAACAAACAAACAATCTAAAACCGAGTAAGCATGTGCAACTCTGCAAGCGAAAAAAATCAATAGTACCGCCTCATCTTGGAGGCGTCTTCTTCCTTCCTCTGCTCTTCACTTTCCTATAAATTCCCCTCTCTGCTTTGCCCTTCTTTTCACCCCAAACCAAACCAAACCACAACCTTTCTTTGCTTCTCTCTGAGACTCTTTACATCTATCAAACTTCCAGATTTTCCTACAAATATCACGTTCCTCTCACTGTTAAACTCACATTCTCATTGAAAAACATACTAAAGCACCATGCTCTCTTCAATTAAGCTCTCCCCATCTTCTTTCACTTCCACAGGTTTCTTACCCAAGAGACGTTCAATCCCCACACCACAATTCTCTCCATTACCCATTATCAAGAGCCTCCACAGTGCCTTCCCCACCCAGTCTTTCTCTTCTCAAAAACCGCTACATGTTGCCTCCATTGACAATCTTGCAATCTCGAAAAACACCCAGCAGAGGAAAACTGAGTGCCAGGCCTATGAAGCCGACAGGTCTAGGCCTCTGGACATAAATATTGAGTTACCTGACGAGGATGCGAGATTGGAAGCAGCTAAAAGGATTAAGATTGGGATTTACTTTGCTACTTGGTGGGCTTTGAATGTAGTTTTCAACATATATAACAAGAAGGTTCTCAATGCTTTCCCTTTCCCTTGGCTGACCTCTACCCTATCTTTGGCTGCTGGCTCTTTGCTGATGCTCGTATCTTGGGCCACTAGAGTTGCTGATGCTCCTAAAACCGACTTTGAGTTTTGGAAGACCCTTTTCCCTGTAAGTTTTTCTACGTTTTAACCACTTCGCAAGAATAGAGACTTTTTTGAACATGTTAAGAAATTTATTGATGGGTTTGCATGTTTTAGGTTGCGGTGGCACATACAATTGGGCATGTAGCAGCAACTGTGAGCATGTCAAAGGTCCCTGTTTCATTCACACATATCATCAAGAGTGGTGAACCTGCATTCAGCGTTTTGGTTTCAAGATTTTTGTTAGGGGACTCATTTCCAATGCCAGTTTACTTGTCCCTTGTACCAATTATTGGAGGTTGTGCACTTTCAGCTTTGACTGAGCTCAATTTTAACATGACTGGTAAGAAGAAAGCAAGCCTGATTGAATTAACCTCTTTTCTCTCTTTTCTATGATACAAATTTGAGCTTTGCATTGTGATTGTGTTTCAGGTTTCATGGGGGCTATGTTATCAAACTTGGCATTTGTGTTTAGAAACATATTCTCAAAGAAAGGGATGAATGGGAAGTCAGTGAGTGGGATGAACTACTATGCATGTTTGTCTATGTTGTCCCTTTTGATTCTTACACCTTTTGCAATCGCTGTTGAGGGTCCTCAGCTATGGGCTGTTGGCTGGCAAAAAGCAGTCTCACAAATTGGACCCAATTTTGTCTGGTAATTTACCAATTTTCTTTCTTTCGGCCGTTTTAAAGTTATTCAAATGACCCATATTTTTTTTTCTCCTTTAATTTGTTTCTAATAAACAATTGTGTGGTTCTGGATTTTTTACAGGTGGGTGGTAGCTCAGAGTGTCTTCTATCACTTATATAATCAAGTTTCATACATGTCTCTGGATCAAATTTCTCCCTTGACATTTAGCATTGGGAACACAATGAAGAGGATTTCAGTTATAGTGTCGTCCATCATCATCTTCCACACACCTGTTCAGCCCATTAATGCTCTTGGAGCTGCCATTGCCATCCTTGGAACCTTCCTTTATTCACAGGTAATATATATATTCTCTTCTCTCTTTGCTCAATTGGAATTTCAAATTTCTTTAGAGATTTTGGGACTAAAGAGTGGTAAATAATGGACAAATTTGCTCAATTTGAAATTAAACCATGTTTATTGTCTAATGAAAACGTATGGTTTTGAGCAGGCAAAGCAGTGAGAAAGGTCAAAGAATTTCAAAATTTTGTTGAACTGACAAACGATAAAAAAGGGGCTTTATGAATATTTGGAAGGAATTCACAGAAGATGATGCTAATGGGCTTAGTTTTGATGCATTCCACATGTAGTCCTGGAGATGGAAGCAACAAGTTAATATGATAGTCTTTGCAACCTTCGATGCTACTAATTAACTAGTAGATTTTATTTTACATTTTGTAAGTTGAAACCGGGGGGGGGGGGGTGCATAACCTTTGTATTATAGCGAAATAAAACAGTTTGTTGATGCCTATTATGTTTTGAGCAATGGAAATGATGAATGTAGTGGGTTTTAATGATTGATTCTATTCTAGGAACCTAGACAGGCATGCCAAGGTAACTAAGAAAGGCCTACATAAATGATGCAAGTAAGAAGTTGGCACGACCATATTGTAATGCCGATTAGACAAGATCAGAATCAAGTGTGGGCGTTAATAAACCCGTTTTGAGGGACAGAGCAATGATACCACATGATAATTAGGTACCAACGTCGATCTGCGAAGAGCTTCAAATACTAGTCTCAACTGTCAACTGATCAATGAGAGTGACAATGAAGATGGAAAAAAGGGAGACACCGTGTCTATCTCTAATATCGAACAAGGAATTAATAGCTTAGAAAAACTAGTCCAATCAGATCATATTAGCAATGATATTGTTAATTCTCACGTGGAAATTGTGGGGTTTGTACGCAAGGGAGGAAAGGGAATGGCTTCAAAAATGTTTCAGGGAGATAAAAATACTAAATTTTTCCATCAGCTAGAAGAGTTAGGAATAAAGTTGGTGAGTGTGCCCAATGACATTTGAGGGGTCATTCAGGTTCATTTTTTAGCTTTTTACAGTAATGCTGTCACTCTTAAAGTAATTGACTTGGATTGTTATAACACTCTAAACTTAATCTAAATGTTACGGTCAAATTGTGAGGATTACAATGCTTAAACAAAAGAACAAACGCTTTCAACTGTATAAATAAATAAAATCTTTAAAAACATATCAAGTATTTTAACTTCTAGGAAACAAATTCAAAACCTAATTGGGTTCAGAGAATTAATGCCAATTTCGCTTCTTCATATTCATATTTCGAAAACTTTTTTTTTTCTATAAAAATCCTCTAGGTTTATTTATTAATATATTTTTGGCGGAAAATCCTTAAAATTTTCAATATTTGAAAATTAAATTTCAATTTACTTATTTTAAGTTGGTGTGGTTAACTATTTAAGCCTTAAAAGTAAAATAATGTTTTTGCCCCAACGTTCTACACCAAATATAAAGTCCGAACATTAAACAAGCCAAAAAAAAAAAAAAAAGTCCTAAAATGTCCAAAACTAACAAACAAAACAAATCAATAAAATAAATCAAAATGTGAAACTCGGGCTCCAGTGTCACCATCTATTGCTAAGTCGGAGAATTACTTGAAACGAAACATACGGAACCGTGAGCTTATAGCTCGGTGTGTAGTTTAGCCCATAATTCAAAAACATATATGTTCTTATATATAAATTGTATCAGAGTATCACAAAACATGTCTTTCAGATGATTCATATTGTATCATAATTTATTCAGATAATAACTTATCATATAGTAGCAACTCATGCTAGGTCGTACCGAACATATCATATCGAATCATAACATACATATCGTATCCTACCCCCAACCGCTACACACCATTTCCGTCCAACCAATCACACCATATTAGACTACTAGAGTTTATAATTGTAGCTAGGCTGCCATACGTATAGTTCTGCGGTCTAGCCGCTATATTTGTAGTAAATACTGCCATATACACTTCCTTCATCAAAACATATCCCACCCCAAACATATACTTATCAGATGCATATCTTATACATATCATAATCATAAACGAATGACATACATACATATAGCATACGTTACATGACATGCTTACTTACATAATTTATTTTATGCATAACATAACTTATAAGTTAGATTTAGCTTATCATATTTATCATGCTTTTAATACTACCCATACAAACTTAAGTACTAAACTTACAGTTTTCCGGCCTTATGACATTCTTGGACCCAAATATCAAGTCCCCCAAACTTCCCTTAATTGGGCCCTAAAATCTGCCAAAAGGCCCACACGATTGTGTGACCCACACGACCCAACAGCTTAACCCGTGTGATCTACACAGGCCACCCAAACGGTTTGTACATTTTCACCCAAGCACACGGCCCAACCACACAGGCTGCTCAATTTCAACATAAGGCCAAATCACAGTCTGTAAAAAAACGCACACACACACACACGACTGTGCGCCTCACACAACCCACCACATGGCCTAACACACAGACATGTGGAAATTGGGCGGTTTCGAAATAGCCCTTATTTTGTGATTTCAGTCAAATTTCTATGGAGATTTTAGGTCATTTTTACACACTTGATTAAGAATACGATTAACCACGCTTCTGAAATTCACGAAACCTACATACATTCATGAAATTGCCCTAATTAATCACAAGATATACCTAACCAAAAACACATTCTTAACCCGAAACTTTGAACACAACACTAATGTCGATACTTCCCCTTTAAAACTCGGCAACAAACGCGACAACTATACCTCTGGAGAATCCTAATTTCCAACCCTCTCACCTAGAAATAAAAAAGCCAATCAAAATTCAATAGCGAAATTAATCACTAACGCTCCAGTAAACAAAACAAAAATAGAAACCAACAATAGCAATAGAATAACAACCATTTACACCCACAATTGTTGTAACACAACCTCCACGAATTCAATAGCAACGTGACAAGGTAGCAAAAATACCCCCACAACAAAGAACTTAAAGAAAATCAAAGAAAGAGTTGAGACCAACATGAGAACAAACAAAAGAGCACAGTAACCGAAAACCCAAAAGAAGAGAAAGGAGATTTGGGAGACTTGGTAAAAAAAATGGAAAAAAGCAAAGAACCAAAATGTGCAGGAGAGTTGCACGGTTGAAAAGATTGGAACAAATTTAGGGATTTAGCAACTTAAAGAATTAAAATAGAAAAACAAAACATCCCATATTAATCTAACTACCCAACTTACAATTTAACAAAAACTCAACTTCCCACATAGCAAGCAACAAAAACCATGCGCTCATGCTAGGATTCAATCTCAGGACCCTCGAAGTATGTTAACGCTTAACTATTAAATCACTAGACTCTTCATTATCATAATCTATTACAAAATTTAATTTAAACCAAAAGATCAAGTCCATCTTAAAACAAAAAATTAATAGGAAAAAATTCAAAACTTAGAAATTGAAATTGGGTACTAAAGTATACTCTCAAGGCGCACAACCACCATACCGAATCAAATCTTTTAACAAACAATTACATTTCCAAAAATTAAAATTTTGGAGCGTTACAATTGTAACTTTCGAAAATTGAGTGTTGATGCTGCTATAAGTTTATCGAGGCAAAAGTCTGGTATGTTTTGTAGCATGTTGATGGGACACAGGTGCCTAGACCTCTTCAAAAGATTTTGGGAGGTCATTAAAGACGATATTATGCAATTTTTTGGCCACTTTTATGAAGGAAAGCCTTGGCATGAGAATCTAAATCACTAGAATATATTGTGTAAATTACCTTAGTTGATGATATAATTTTTAGGGCACTACTATTTTAGTTATCAAAGCATTAAATCTCTAACGACGATTAACTGTATGCGTTACATCATGTTACACTTTCATTTTAGTCACCCAAGTATTAGGTCGCTTTCATTTTGGTCACTAAAAAAATATTTTTTTAAAGTACTGGTTGGGGTAAAAAAAATTCAAAAATTAAAGTGAAAAAGCGATAGAAACTAAAATAATACACGAAATTGTACTTGTTTATCCCATTGTCGAAAATTTTAAATTTCAAAACATTAAAATAAATTGAATAAATTGTTTAAATTTGTTATCCATGGATAATGCCAACCGATTTGTTACTATAATATTAAAATTAATTAATTTAATCTCCTTTTAATTTTTAAAATTTTATTTTATCTTTTCATATTATCCTTAACGAAATCAACTCAAATAAATCATATTTAATAATAGTCTACTGAAACTTAAAATTTTTTGATTATATAATCTCGAATCTTCCGTACTAAGTTAAAAGGAAAAGATAATTGCAATCAATTAAATTAATTACTTGTTCTTCATTTGGGTAAAAAGTGATGAAAAAATATGAGTTTTATTTAGAATGAAGGATAAGATTAATTAATTGCAAAAAAAATCTTTACTTTTAGTTTAGCATGGAAGATAATCTTAAGAAATTTGAGTTTCAGAGACAACTATTAAAGATAATAAATTTTATTGATAATTTTAAAAATATTTCAAAATATAAAACATAAATCAAATAAATTATTAAAAATTTTATCTATTGATGTCAACTAATTTATTACTATAATTTTAAATTTTACTATTTAAAATTTTATATTTCAAAACTCAAAATTAAAATTATCGACAAGTGAAATTTCGCATATGAGTTTATAAACTAAATTTCGGCAATATCACATAAAATAATTGAGTAAAAGACTTGAAATTCAACATCCAATAGCATACCAGTTTCTAAGCCAAAAATCCATGTAGTGATAGGTAAACAATAACAAATATTGTTCCACAGTTAGTAGGTCTAACCATTTTCTCCTTTTTAATTTGATGCCGTAAATGAATTTAATTTGCATATCAGTTTTTTTATGATAAATTAATTTTTATCTAAACCTCACATCACATATTCAAATTAACCTCAAAATCATATCAGATAAAATGTAATGCATATTTTTCAAAAATATCGTGTACTACTTTATTAATGTTTTAAATCATCCCCACAAATCAGGAAATTCAGTTTTTTTTTGAAGTAATTACAAATATATATGTTATAGTTACAAAAAAAGGAAAAACAAAAACAAATAATAAGGTAGAAAAACATATGCGCAACAACATTAGTAATCGACATCACTATATCAGCTAACATTTAAATTTGATGTTGTTCATGATCAAGCATGTGTAGTTGGATTGTTAGAAATGGCAGTAGAAGCTTTCTTAAAATGGGTAGGCGTAGACCTAATTCAACTCCTTCCACCCATCATGTTCTTTGTCATGAAAATCTCTGCCTGTTTGGCTGTTAGCTTTTTCTACCGTTCAACCCTTTTTCTTGCATTGGCTCTAGGTTCATAACATTAATATTCTTTGCAAAACACCGTGCTATTGAATTACAGCAAAATAGGTTTTTCGCGGTGTTTGTACAAAAAACACCTCTATAGATCGAACATTAGTGGTTTTTTTAAAAAAGTCGCTATAGATTTGCATTAGCGGTGCTTTTTGAAAACACCGCTATAGGTCGAGCATTAGTGGCATTTTTCAAAAAACGCCGTAAAATAATTTATCAACAAGTTGTCTTCTTTTTTGAGCCTTCGAGGCATTAGCGGCACTTTTTCAAGAAATGCCGCTATAGATCGAGATTTAGCGGTGCTTTTTTAAAAACGCCGCTATATATCGAGCATTAGCGGCGCTTTTTGAAAAACGCCGCTATAGGTCTAGCATTATGGCATTTTTTAAAAAATGCCGCAAAATAATTCATCAACATGCCATCTTTTTTTTTAGCCTTAGTGGCATTAGCGGTGCTTTTTCAAAAAATGCCGCAAAAAACATTTTATCTGTCTATTTATTATTTTAATGGTTTATTTATATTAATTAAAATGTAATTTATTTTTAATTGAATATTTAAATTCTTCAAAAAAAATAATGACACGTAGAAAAAATTTGAACATAAAAACATATAAAAATATATGTTAAAAATGAAAAAAATTAATGTAACGCCCCCACGCCCGAGACCATCGCCGGAGTCGAGCTTGAGGGGTTACCGAACAATATTTATCAAATTAAGAACTTCAAATCATTTATTTCTACATTCACGACTTTCTAACTACCCGCCACAGTTACAAGAAAAATCATATCTCGAGTTACTGAAACTCAAAATCTAGATCCGTAAATTTTCCCTAAATCTAGACTCATATATCTATTTACTAATTTTTTCTAGAATTTTGGTTGGGCCAATTAGTACAGTTTATTAGTTAAAGTCTCCCTGTTTCAGGGTTCGACTGCTTTGACCTCTGTGTATTACTGAATCAGATATTTCTCTATACAGAAATTAAATGACTATGAGGTTTGTTTCTTTTAAAACTAGACTCAATAAAGAACCTGTACATATAAATAACAACTTCTAATTATTTTAGTAAAATTTATTATAAATTTTAAAGTCGAACAGGGATCCAGAAATCACTCTAGCCCTGTTTACAAAAGTTTAAATATCTCATAAAATATAATTTATATTCTGTTTTGTTCAATCCATATGAAAATAGACTCATTAAACCTCAATTTCATAACTTATTCATCATTTAGTTCCATTTATACTATTTTTAGTGATTTTTCAAATTCATGTCATTGCTGCAGCAATATTACATTTTAAGGCAAGTTTCATCTTTCCATGAATTTTTATGAACTAGATAACTGTTAAACTTCCATGATATCAAACATGATCTAAATTAGCCATCACCATGACTTATCAATATCAAACATTTTCTCAACCAAACATGGCCATATCATAAAATTATTTACACAAAATAGGTATATTGTTATACATGCCATACTTAAGTAGTTGTACAAGCCATTTACCAAGATAAAAGTCCTTTGGATAGTGTGATCGAACCTTCGACCCATCCCGATTCTGGAGCTGGCTTGTTCAAAACTATAGTGAATGAAAAGGAAGGAGTAAGCATAAATGCTTAGTAAGTTCATATGTAAATAACAAGTAACATAACAATACAAATATACCAAACAACTTTAGCATGGTACCACCAAAACATATATCACATTTCTAAACATCATTCATCATCATACCACCTTATCGTTGTTGTATCTATTTTCAACCCGAGGGTTAAGAACATACCTGTCCAAAGTGTCCATTTCACAACACTTACCCAAAACGTCACTTATATCTTAAGTGCTCTTCCATTAAACTAGAATTTTCACCCGTTGAACACATCGGAATACAACTCGGATACATGGATAATTTGCACATAAGTGCCACATATGTAATCAAGAAATCATGTAACCCGCCCTTAAGTGAACTCGGACTCAACTCAACGAGCTCGGGCATTCGCATCCATAAATGAACTCGGACTCAACTCAACGAGTTCGGATGCCTAGTTACATCTCACGAACTCGGACTCAGCTCAACGAGTTCGGACATTTGCATCCATAAGTGAACTCGGACTCAACTCAACGAGTTCGGATGCTCAACCATCCTAGTGACATGTCACTTGTATCCTAATCTATTCCTAAGGTTCAAACGGGCTTTTTACCTCGATCTCACATTTGTCGTCTTCCATGGAATATCGGAACCGATACTTGGTAGCAATTCATATTTATTAAGTAGTAAACATAATTTGCATATTACTCAACATTAACCACAAAGCATAATATTTCATGATTAAAAATCAGCATATCATATAATTAACATTAATAACTTAAAAATAACATTTATGCTACATTATTTACACATGAACTTACCTTGGTACCAAAATATAAAGATTTTGCAATTTAGTCCACAATCTTTTCTTTTCCTCGATCGCGACTTGAATCTCGTTTCTCTTGATCTATAATGCCAAATTAATCTTATTTAATACATACATTCATCAAAACAGCATTTAATACGAACTTTGGAAAAATTACACTTTTGCCCCTAAACTTTTGCATAATTACACTTTTGCCCCTAGGCTCGGGAATTAAAATTTATTCCTTATTCTTATGTTTTATAACATGCTGATCACTTTTCCCTTCTATGGCAACATCAAATTCTCTCTCTAACATATACTTGTGACTATTAGGTATTTTTGCCGATTAAGCCTTTTTACTCGTTTTCACCAAAAACCCAGTAGCACAAGTTGTCTAACATAATTTAAAACCCCATATTCTATCATAAAACATCAAAATACACAAATTTCACCTATGGGTATTTTTCCAAATATAAACCCTAGGTTGAATTATTGCTAGCATAAGCTTAATCGAGCTTCCGGGATTCCAAAAACGTAAAGAACATTAAAAATGGGGCTTGGAATCACTTACTATGGAGCTTGGAAGCTTGAAACAAACCCTAGCTATGGAGAACCCTTGAAATTTCGGACTAATGAAGAAGATGGACAAAAATTAGCTTTTAATTTTGTTTTTAATTCATTTTAATAACTAAATGACCAAAATACCCTTACTACTAAACTTTCCAAAAATTCCTTCCATGTCCTAATTTTGTCCATGAACTTAAAATTGGTCAAATTTCTATTTAAGACCTCCTCATTAATATTCCAAAACAATTTCATACTAAAAACTTCTAGAATGCAAGTTTTGCAACTTATTCGATTTAGTCCCTACTTTCAATTTAAGCACTTTTGGCATAGAATTTCATCACGAAATTTTCAAAAAATCATGCAATCATATCATAAACATCAAAATCATTGTAAAATAATTATTTCTATCTCGGATTTGTGGTCACGAAACCACTATTCGATTAAGCCCTAATTCAGGATATTACAATTAAAATACTATTATTTAAAATAATTTTAAAGCTTTTGGGTATATGACTGATTAAAATACTATTAAATTAATTATCATTATAGTTTAAGGTTTATGATTTAGGGTATATGGTTTAGGGTTTATAGTTTATGATGAGTTAATATTTTAAGGTTTATGGATTATGGGTTTAGGGTTTAAGGTTTAGGGGTTTATATTTTATGAGTTAATATTTTAAGGTTTATGGATTATGGATTATGGATTTAGGGATTATGGTTTATGGTTCAAGGGTTGAGGTTTATGGTTTTAGGATTTATGATTTAGGGGTTAAGAGTTAAGGGTTTAGGGGTTTAGGGGTTAGGGGTTTAGGGGTTTAAGGGGCATTGGTTAGGAGTTTAGGGTTAAGGGTTAAGGGGCATGGGTTAGGGGTTAGGGGTTTAGGGGTTAAGGCATTAAGGGGTTTAGGATAATTAGTGTTAAAAATTTAATTAAAATTTGAAATACTATTATTTAAAATAATTTTAAAGTTTTTTTGGTATATGACTGATTTTTAATTTATATATTAAATAATTTTAAATTTTAAGTATTTCAAATTTTCAATAATTTTCAAGATTTCAAATTTTATCTAATTCTTTTAAATATTAGTTAAATTTTAAAAATTATTTATTTAAATGAAAAAATTAAAGTACTATTATTGAAAATAATTTTAAAGTTTTTTGGGTATATAATTGATTGTTTTTAATTTATATTGTTTATAATTTATACATTAAATAAATTTAATTTTTAAAGGTATTAGCAACATTTTTTCTATAAATGCCGTAAAAGGTATGCAATAGAGCGTTTTTTAAAAAACGCCGCAAAAGATCATCATGTTTTAAACTAAAGGGTACCGTTTTATAGGATTCCTTAGTTGCGCTTTTTGTGAAGTGCCGCAATAGGTTAGGATTTAGCGGCGCTAGGGTATAAACGCCACTAAAGATTATTTTGTTTAAATCAAAACATCGACGTTTTATTGGTTTATTAGTGGCGTTTTGGTAAAACGCCGCAATAGGTTACCCTTTTAGCGGCGCTATTATAAAAATGCCGCAAATGTTAAATTATTTTGGGCAAAACAGCATCGTTTTGCTGTCTTCTTTTTTACCCACACGATAACACTTAACATTTTCCCCGTTCTCCCCAGTTCATTTCCCCTCTTTTCTTTAGTCCCAAATCCCTAAAGTATTATCGGGTCTTTTTCCCCAATTCGACATCCTAGAATAACCCCTTTTTCCCAATTTTAAATCCCTAAAATTCACCCTTCCTACTGGCCATTGATTTCCCATCTATAGAAAATCGGATTAAGAAAGGCAAGGGTTTCAGAAGTCGGCTTTGGGGTTGAAGAAAATAGTTCAAGGTAAGAATTAGGGTGTTTACTGATATTTGTGTATTAGTATTAGTTTTTGTTATTGATTTAGCTATTTTTTGGTTGGCTTTTTTAATTTGTTATTGTTTTTGTTACAGAGGAAAGGCTCGCTGAGGCTGCAAAAATTAGGGTAAAATACCCAGATAAAATTCCATTACTGTTGGACGACGGTAAGCTTCGATTTTTTGTGTGGTTTTATTGGGTTCTATCAATTTTATATTGACTGCTTGACAATTTGAATAAATTAATATTGTATGAAAAGGTAAATTTGTATTTGGTTTTGAATGGTAGAAGTTGGAATGATAGAAAATAGAGGAATTTTGATTTTACATTCGCTTTGAAGAGTAGATTTTTTTTTTATATATTAGGTGAGTGTTTGAATTGGTGGAGGCAAATAGTTTAATGGCTACGAATTCATGAGTTGAATAGTAGTGCGCATTCTTTGATGAATTGATTGAAAATAATTCGAATTTGATCAAAGCTTAGCTAGATTGGTTCATGTATTTATTTGTAATAGATGGTATCTAACAGGTCTGGAGTTAGCTAGTTTTGTTGTGTATATATATTTGGAATTGAATGAATTTAGAGATTTGTTTGGGATTTTTGAGTGTTTTAGTATTTTTTGTTAATGGATGTTACTGAAGTAAAGTGAATCTCAATGAAATTGTGGGAATTTTTTATTATCTTTCTTTGCCTTTGTATAAATATAGAATTCCAGTTATCATTCCGATTCCTTTGGGAAAGTAAAGTTTGATGTTTATTGGAGCTATGCTACCTTAGCTCATGGTAAGTGTAGGATATGTATATATATATAAACATTTCAAAGATCACATGCTCATAATCATGTTTGACCATGTGTTGACCATAGATAGACAAGGACACTCTTAGAAAAGTGAATTGCCTAAATAACATAACATGAGTATCAATGAAGTAGATATGGGGTTCATTGTTGGAAGTTCATTTCGGCAAATTTAATGGTTGTCAATGTCGCTTTACCCTTTTAGTTCGAAGTTGATTTACATCTTGAATATGCGTATGTTATGCCAAGATGATTTTTGTCCAACATTGATGTTTAGTTCTCTATCATGGATTTGTTGGATGCCTATTCAGTCTTGAACTTGAAAAACCTATAAGTATTTGTGATTTTGAGTTTCATGTTCCTTGTGACTTTCAAATATTAATCATATTGAATCTTGACCAATTTATGTATGAAGTATGCATTTAGTTTTGACAATTTATACGATAACCTTTGTTAGGTTACAAGACTTCATTTCTACCAAAATGAAAACCCCTATTGTCATTAAATAGTGACACCACAGTCTTGTTGAAGTTGAAAGATGTTTGTACTTTTATGTTCCTAACAATAAATACAGTAGAAAAACATACTTTATGATCCACATTAAATAATTAATGCAAAATCTATTTATGAGTTTGAAATTGGCAGCAACTCAGTAATATTACAGTAACCAAACAAGCAGAACAAAGAAATTATCCAAAGCATTCATTAATTTATTTATGTATTTCATAATACATAAACAATTATATAAATTTAGTTTTTATCCTTAAATTAAATAATTTATAGCTTTTTGCTTTGGAAAATTCGTTAATGGATCATGTTTTTAATTCTTATTTAATTCTTGTTTATCCTTGGATTATTTTTTAATTTCATGGCTGTTCATTGTTTGCAGGTGTAATTTAATTTGCTGGAATCAACTCTACCATCCAATTTACAATTTCTAAGAGGTATGTATATTTAATTTGCTAAATCTTTATTTGATGTCTCTTTGTTGTATGTATAGTTAAAATTCACAGTTCATAAATTCAGAAATAACATATAGAAAAAAGAATTCATTTTTGTGCCAACAAGTCTATTGATTCTTTTCTAAGTTTGCTCAAAGTGAAATTCCTATATGACTACTGAATTTTAACTGTTGAATACCATGTGCTTTGATCTTTAGCTGCACTATCTATTGAAAGAACTTGTAAGGAAGTTGATTGCTGAAACACATGATCTCAGGCTTTTATTTTTTCTATATTATATTGATTAGATTTATATATTTACTATTTGGAGTTTAATCTGTTTGGACCAAATGATCGTAGTTAAATCTGTTTAGAGTTTTATTTTGCAAGTTGCTACTAATTTCTTAGTCAAGTTGCATGCAAAATGCTTATTTTACCTTACAAAATACTATGTCATAATATTTGTAACTAAAATTAATATTATATTTGTATCTAAAATTACCGTTATATCATAAAACACTGTTTATACAATGTTTTTTTTGAATAGAACTATTTATCCAATGTTTTATCTCTTATTGTAGGGACATTTTATATTATAGTTATTTCATTTAATTTCATTTTATATTATAAAATTAAGTTTCACCTCCTCCTGCAATTATTCCAAATATTTCAATTTTATCAATAGCAACATTTAATTAAAATTAGGTTTTCGAATGTACATTATCATAATATATAAAGTTTTCATTGACTCATAGGTTGGGTTTCATTTAGTTCATCTTAAAATATTATTATAGTGACTGATTATAATAAAACTTTTTCCAAACACATGTAAAGATCCTGTACTTTTATTATTAATTTTAAAACATTAAGATATTTTTAAAATACCATCGACTTTGGTCATGTTGATCATCGTTGCACAAATTTTATTTTGAATTTTAATATTTTTAAAAAAATCAAATTCTTCTATAAAATTATATTTTTTTGCAATTTTTAAAAATATTTCAATTTTTCTAGAATTCTTTTCAATTTTCCAAAGTTAAATATTTTTCAATTTTTTAAAAATTTAACTATTTTTTTCTATTTTATAAATATTTGAAGTTTTATATACTATTTTGACTTTTCCAAAATTAACATTTATATATTTTGAAATTTAAAAAAATAAATATACATTTATTTGAATTATTTATATGTTATATATCTTTAATTAATATAATTTACATAATATAAAAAATAAAAAGTAAGTGATGTGATTCATTTTAATAGCTTCACGTGCTAATTTTTTTAATCGTATGGATTAAAATATATAATGAAATGATAGTTTAAGTATTAAAAAATTAAAATAAAATAAATATTAAAATAAAAGAAGTGTTATTATTTGTGTAAAAAAATAAATTTAATTCATAAGAATATATATAAATTCTAAACATATTATAACCAAAAGAAATATATATTTAAATTTCATAACTTACATAACTTACATAATTTAAGTAAATTTAATTTAATATATATAGGTTAAAGTTTAAATTTCATAACTTACATAATTTACATAACTTACATAATACATAAATATATATCATATCATAACTTACATAACTCACACTGTAACACCCTAAACCCGGCCCAGACGTTATGGCCGAATCTGACGTGCCACATTGAAAAATCCATGTTTCATTTTAGTGTTTTAAAAAAATGACTTTTGTTAAGCCAACAAAGTGAATGGAAGCTGGGCACCAGGTAGGAATCCGTAACAGAGGAGGTGAGCCATGAAGGCTGCTTAAGTACCAAGCTCTTCGAATGGATCCAACCTAGACATGCCCACAACCATTGCCACACTTGGTTATATCGATTTGAAATTTATTTAAGTTGAAATATTTGATAAATCGAATAATCGTGGCGTGGTGTTATTTTGAAAACAATTATCATTTTGAAAACATGTCCTAAGTCTAGCCCATTTATTACCAAACAGATTAAGGTTATTAAAAATAAAATAATCCCAGAAAAGAAAAGAAAATAAAGTTAGAATGGCCTTATTACAACCCAAAGAAAATAAAATAGTAAATAAGATAACTTAAAGAAAACCAGTCACTTGTTTCAAAGCCCAAAAGCAATCACTGTGGCCACTCTGAATCCCCTCCGGCTCCAAGTCCCCAAATCAAGGCTCACCTGCAAGGTTAAGAAAAGGGGGTGAGTTTGGAAACTCAATGTGTAACAAGCCCCTTTCAGAGCCCAAAGCAATATCAGCCTGCTGGGCCTAAGCCCAAATCCAATCTTAACATATATTGGGCCGAAGCCTTATCATATTTGATATTTCATAACACTGGGCCGAAGCCTTTACTGTAAACGGTATGGCCCGTAGGCCCATTTCATTATCACGGGTAATGTCAATGAAAGAATGAATGCAAACCCATTTGGGGAGACTACTCGACCCACCATCCGCTACTCTCCACCCGTACCAACCAACACACCATGTGGGGAATGACTCAACCCACCCAACCAACACACTACTGGCAGCATAGCTGCTTTATCATATAACTAGAGGCCTAGCCTCTTTTAATAACTGGGGCAAAAGCCCTTTCGGTAATCTGGGGCGTAAGCTCTTTTCAATAACTGGGGCATAAGCCTTTTTCGGTAAACTAGGGCATAAGCCCTTTTTAATAAACTGGGGCATAAGCCCTTTTCAATAAACTGGGGCATAAGCCCTTTTGCACTTCCTCCATCCATATAAAAACCCAACCCAATGCATTTATGAATACATCATGTGCATATCATACATATCATGTGCATATCATATCAATCATGTATATCATATCCCACGTATCAAATTTATAATTAAACCCTAGGGGTATAATGGTTATTTTTACTTGGAGGGCAAAACAGTCATTTTCATATTATAAAGGTAATTTCATAATTTCACCAAATATTAGGGTTTTCCATGTTCATTAACAGTTACTAACAATTCATATGTCCTAAACAGCGATTCTGACCCATTTTTAGCGTAACCGAGTTATTGGGCCAAAAACCCCTAATGGGCCCTACTTAGCCGATTTTGTCATCTAGGCCCATTTAGCCTATATTCCATAATGTTGTTACCAGTCTTAATGCACAATTTAACAGGTTCTCATTTTCTACCAATTTTACCCAAATGGGCCCGAAAGCCCATTGAGCCCAACTTCAGCCCCTCGAGGCCTAACTTACCGTAATGCCAAAAATTGTGCTCTTACCTGTTCCAACGATCCCGATCATCAACTTAGCAAATCTAACTAACCAATGAGCGTCCGCTTGCTCACAAGTCCTCGAAATGCCAGAATTTCGGCATTTATCGTTTTAAGCTATGAAAAAGGGTTCGTTACACACCTGTTTTGCGATATTCCTCAACGAGATATCCTACACGATTTCTCCTATAATCAACCGTTAATAGATTAGCTCACAATAATTGAACCAAAACGAGAACCATCTAATATCAACACTTACACATTCGACCACCCTCCATAATGGCCTTAAGAACCTTACCTTTGCCGAAATTGATGACTAGCTCTAGCCACTCCGATGATCCAAACTAATCCAAGTCGACCCTACGCCTTGCTGCTCCTCCACTAAACAAACCATAAAAAGATTAAAAGAAAAACCCAATAGAGCCTATACCCACATTTGGCCATCTCCTAAACTATAGGGGTTTCGGCTTTTGTCAACAGTTACTATAGGAATAGTTTAGAGTTCGAGCACTTACCACAGTCTCTCTTCTTGAATCCGTTTATGCCTAGAAGATAAGGGAATTGGCCACTAAAAAAATGAAAAGAGAAAGAGGGTTGCTGGTCAACAAAGAATCGGCACCACCTAGTCTCTACAACAATAGGTGAACGAAGAGGAGTAGTGGGCTGGTTTTGGAAAAGAAAAAAAGGAAGAAAAGATGAATGGGAGGAAGGTAGATTCGGCTGGAAAAGAAAAGAGAGAAAAAGACTACACCAAAAGGAGAAAACGGCACAACCTAAACCCTAATGCCAAAAATCCCTAACTAAAACCCCTCTGTCGAAATCCCTTCTCTAATCCCCTCAATTCGGCTAAGCTCTATCCTTCTCTCAAATCCCTAAAATCTCTCCCCTTATCCCTCATTAATCCATGCATTTGACTGATTCAAACTCTCTCCCACAGAGTTCCATCCAGCTTTAAACTCTAGCATGCACAAGCATAAAAATAACATTACCTTTTCCATCACAGGGAATCGAACCCAGGTCTTCCCCCAACCACTTACACGCCACCTTTTTAGCTCCCTAGTGGCGTCACTTAGCCATTTTACCAGAGGCTCTTTTGTGTTACATTTTACCCACAAATTTTAATAAGACCACCTATCCAAGCCCCTAACTTCTTAAGTCCAAAATTCAAAAATTCCACCGGGTTTTGGCCAACAAATGGGCCTTCCATAAGCCCATTTACCTACCCAAATTATGAATTCCACAACCAATACCAAATTTTAAAAACTTTACCAAATTATCGAGAATCGCGAAAAACCCGAAAATCAGGATGTTATACACACAACTTACATAACTTAATAACTTATATATATAATATCATAACTTACATAACTCATATAGCTCACATAAGTTACATAACTCACATAACTTACATAACTTACATATATAATACATAAAAATATATATCATATCATATCATATCATAATTTACATAACTTAATTATACTTATAAATAAACAACTTACTTGTGTAATTTATTGTCAACTTTAGACTTCAAGAACAACGAAATGAATAGGAGTTGGATGAATTTATCAAGGGTAAGCAACGACTATTGAAATGGAGTTCAAACTTTTCTAAATTTTGCATTTCAAAATACAAGCCAAGAGAATATGATTCTTTGCCCGTGTAAGAGGTGTGGCAACATCAATTGGCATTTTCGTGAAGTTGTCTACGAACATCTAATTGTTGATGGTTTTATTCGGGGGTATAAAAAATGGATTTTCCATGGAGAGTGTACATCTAGTGGAACTTCTTCAACGATTAATCCAACTTATCCTGGTATTGCTTACCATCAGTATGTTGGACAAGATGACATGGAATGTATGTTGTGGGATGCATTTAATATGCACAGTCATGGTAAGCAACCGTTTCCACCTGACTTTATTGTAACCGATGATTGTAATATTGGTGGAAATGTTTTTACTGAAATGGGAACAAGTGCACCTAATGAGGAGCCAAATGAAGAAGCGGCGAAGTTCTACAATTTACTTAATGAAATGAACGAAGAACTTTACGAGGGATCAAAATATTTGAAGTTGTCCTTCTGCATTCGTCTATTTCACTTACAATGTTTGGGAGGGTGGACCGGAAACTCTTTTACAATGCTGCTAGAGTTTCTGAGAGATATGTTTCCGTTTGCAAAAAATCCCTCAGTCTTGTCAAGATATGAAGAGACTAATAAAAGATTTAGGCTTTGGGTATGATAAAATTCATAGTTGCCAAATGACTGCATGTTGTACTGGGGTTTTCAGAAAAACCAATAGTCTTGTCATGTTTACAGTAATTCTCATTGGATGAATAGGAATACAGAAGATATGAATGTGGATGAAGGTGGGGCACAGTTAAGAAAGAAGCCAGCCAAGATTTTACAATATTTTCCCTTAATACCAAGACTTCAAAGGCTTTTATGTCGTTAAAGATAGCCGATTCTATGAGGTGGCATAATGATCAACGAACTGATGATGAATTATTAAGGCATCCTTCGGATTCTTTAGCTTGGAAATCATTTGACAGTAAATTTCCAAGCTTTGCAAGTAATCCTCGGAATGTGAGGCTTGGGCTAGCAACTGACGCCTTTAATCCTTTTAAAATCATGAGTACATCGTACAGTACTTGGCCTGTCGTGCTTGTTCCTTACAATTTGCCTCCATGGATTTGCATGAAGCAATCTTCTTTTATATTATTTATGATTATCCCTGGAGAGAAAGGTCCCGAAAATGATATTGACATTTATTTCCAGCCACTTATTGAAGAGTTAAAACAATTATGGTCGGGTGTTGAGACATATGATGTATTGAGGAAGGAGAACTTTAATTTACGTGCAGCTTTGTTGTGGACAATTAATGATTTCCCTGCTTATGCCAATTTATTTGGTTAGAGTACTAAAGGACGTTATGCTTGTCCTTGTTGTGTTGCGCAAACTTGTTCGAAGTAGTTGTATAATGGGAAAGAGTTCTCTTATATGGGGCATCGTCGGTGGTTAGATGGAAATCATAAATTTAGATTTCAGAAGACTTTATTTGACGGTACTGAAGAGTACAGAGGAGCTCCAAAGCAGACCATTGGATCTGAAATCTTGTTTATGTTAAAAGATATCAATTTTAGTTATGGGAAGATGAATCAACCATATAACACGCAAACAAAGAGAAGATCGAGGGATGAATCTGATGAAGAGGATGATCCTAATGAGGTAGACTTGTGGAAAAAAAAGAGTATTTTTTTTAGTTGTCTTATTAGGAGCACAACATTTTACGCCACAATCTTGATGTCATGCATATTGAGAAGAATGTTTGCGAGAACATAATTGGGACAATTTTGAATGTCGATGGAAAATCAAAAGACAATCTTCAGAGTCGACTTGATTTAGTTGACATGGGAATTCGACATGATCTTTATCCCCAAGTACTTCCGAATGGGAAATATCGGTTGCCACATTCTATTTTTGCAATGTCAAAGGAAGAGAAAGAAGTGTTCTACATGGTGTTGAAGGATATAAAGGTCTTAGATGCATATGCATCAAATTTATCTCTATGTGTGAGTCTTAAAGATCAAAGACTATATTCATTAAAATCACATGATTATCACATCTTGATGCAAGATTTACTCCCAGTTGCTTTACGGTGTTGTATGTCAACAAAGGTGACGTCTTGTATAATTGAACTATCCAATATAATGAAAGCTATTTGTGGCAAAATTTTGGATGTTGAAGAACTTGAGAAAGTACAGGATCGAGCCGTTGTGACTTTATGCAATTTGGAGAAGATCTTTCCACCTTCCTTCTTCACTATTATGGTACACTTGCTAATCCATCTCACTTGTGAAGCAATACTTAGTGGACGATTTTCTATTGGTGGATGTATCCTATAGAAAGGTGCTAATTTATTTGTAAAGGATTCATTCATTCACCTCTATAAATTTAGTTACAACTTTTGATAATGTTGTATATCGTGTTTAGGTTCGTAAGCAAATTAAAGTTTTATTGTCGTAATAAGCGTTATCCAGAAGGATCAATTGCTGAAGGCTACATGGTAGAGGAGTGTATGACCTTCTATTCTAGATATTCAGAAGATGTTGAAACACGATTGAATGGTCCAAGTAGAAATGCTGGGCTCAATGATCATAACTTGGCCGAAACTTATTTATTCCAAAGTTACGCAGAACCAATCGACAAAGTTGAAATTGCAGAATTAAATGATATATCTTGGATAGAAGCACATCGATATGTTCTTTTTCACCACGATTCAATTGAACCATTACGTAAGTAAGTTCTAAAATTTGATAAATATTCATCTTTTTGATTTGTTTATCTTCTAACCAATTAAAACTTTTTTTTAACATAGTGAGTACAAACGAATCTTGAGATCTCGTTCACGCTCCCGAAGATTATAACATCGAGAGATTAAAAAGTTATTCACAGAATCTTTTCATGAATGGTTAAGCCAAACGGTATGTAACTGAAGTTAATAAGTTACACATAATCACGAAATTTAGTTAATCAAATAATAATGTTTTTACATAATACATTTATAATTACTCAATTTACTTTCGATTCAATAGGTTTGGAGTGGGAAGGACATCAATGACGAAGTTAAATGGCTTTCCCAAGGTCCAAATAGAGTAGTAAAAAGATATAGTGCCTTTCTCATCAATGGATTTAGATTTCATATAAAATATCGCGAGAGAATGAGGAGAACTCAAAATTGTGGAATTGTTGTTAATTCTTCAATTACAAGTTATGCTAGTGCTAGGAACAGTAATCCTGTTGAGGGAAATGTGGAGTATTACGGACTTCTTACTGACATTATTGAGTTGGATTACTAATGGAAAGTTGTCTTATTTCGATGTGATTGGGCTGATGTTAATACTGCTCGCGGAATTAAAAAAGATCAATTTGGTTTTACAATGGTTAATTTCTCTCGTTTGATTCACACTAGACAACAATTGATGGACGAGCCGTATGTATTTTCTTCTCAAGTGAAACAAGTTTTTTATTCGAAAGATCCAACTGATGAGGGTTGGTACGTTGTACTCTGGAACACCCCTAGAGACTTGTTTGACATGGGCAATGGAAGTAGAGATGACATTGTCGAAAGATCAGAAACTTTGCCTTTTCCAAAACAAAACTTAGATGAAAATATCCCTAGTACTAGTACACAACATCAATGGGTTCGCCATGATGTGGATGAAGATATTTACGAATAATGATGTAGTAAGATTTTACGATTTTTTAATTATATGTAATATTATAATTTAAATCTTAGTCTCGTTAAATATTTCAACTATTTTATATGTACTATTATTATTGTAATTAGTTACTAAAATTTCAACTATTTTATGTGTATTGCAGGAAAAATGCCTAGAAGAAGATTATGAGATCTAAGTATTGTTTAGAATTCTCCAAATTCGGAAGCAACAAATAGTGAACAACAGACTGCCATTGGATCTTCGAATGTTCTGGAAACACATGACGAGTCTGCAGAAATTCAAGTAATGTTAAATTTAATTTACATGCGTGTTGACTTTTATTATTGATTTATTTTTCAAATTCTTATATTATAATATACCATTTTTCAACTGAAAGTGGTGGGACGCATAGAGGTCGAGGACGTACGCTGCTTAAAGATTTATACGAGTTAACTCCTGTCGAGCGTGTCAAAGTATCTAGAAACAATCTTGGTCAACCTGTTGGATCAAAAGCTCGACTTATAGCAGGATATTTGGGCATTATAGCACAAAATGCCAATATATTGCCTACCAACTACGAATCATGGCATCAAATGCCTGATAGTAACAAAAATCAAGCTCTCGATAATATTTTGGTACCAAAACATGAATTTAATTTATAATACTTTGGTTTAAGTTTCATTTATATTTACTTTCTAAACTTGTGTTTTTTTAGGAGAGATTTGCTTTGGAGGTCTCAGACACTTATATCAAGAAGGCATTGGGAAAAAAATGGAGAGACCATAAAAGCACTTTAAAGAAAGAATATTTTAAGAAAGATATAAGCCTCGAAGAGAAATTGCAAAATGTCTCACCGGGGATGCTGAGGTACCAATGGGAAGATGCGGTCAAATTCTAGAATTCAAAGAAAGGAGAGGTATTACGTACTTCCAAACTCTTATAATTATTTCGGTTTATAGTATTTACTATATACGTAATAATAATTTCATAATGTAGGATCGTGAGCGAGTTGGAACAAGCAGCAGGCAAAAAAAAAAAATTCACGCATATGGTAGGGTCAAAAAGTTTTGCTTGTGTAGCTGAGGCCAATGTAGTTTGAATTTATTAATTGTGTCAAATATTAATTACTTTTTATTAAATAATATTTTTACTACTATATTGTAGGCACTCTTGTCCGGTCAAAAAATTGGACGCCTTCAGCTTTTTGACATTACACATAGGAAACAAGATGGATCTCCAATGACTTCAGAAGCTGGAGAAATTATGGTATATTTACTTAATAAAATTTGATTTATTTTAAATATTTATAATGTTTAATTATAATGGTTTAATTTTTCATTAGTAGTTTTAAATAATTTTAAGTTATGTTGCATTTGTTTTTATTATATATTTTGTTTCTAACTCTTTGATTGATTTATTAGGAGAAACTAAAGGATAAAAAGGCAGAGTATGAACCGATTGCTTTGAGTGATAGTTCTGTTAATCTTGAGGACATTGATAATAGAATTATAACTAAATTTTTGGGTCCTGAAAGGTATGGTCAGGTTCGAATTCAAGGATCTGGTGTTAACCCAACCCAATATTTTGGATCCAGCTCGCAGCAATACATGCTTTCGGGGAGTCAAGCTCAAGCTGAAGTTCAGAGGTTAAAAGATCAGATGGCTCAGATGCAAGCGAGGATAGGTGAGCAAATTGCTCAAATTAAAGTGGAGGCAGCATCACTTAAAGAGGAGGTAGCAACGAGGGAAGCAGAGAAAAATAGAAAATACAACGAACTCCACTACTGACTTGAATATGATGCGATGTTTCAAAGATTCTAGAAGCCTCCATCTTAGACGTTTATTTCCTTATTGTAAGAATGTTTTAAAAATATAACTTTTAACATTATTTTAAGAATATTTTGTTATTTCATTTATAAATATATCTTTCGTTGAATTTTTGAAGTATCATTTAGATTTGCTGTTATTGGTTGGATTTGATGTTGCTTGAAGTATCATTTAGATTTGCTATTATTGGTTGGATTTGATTTTGCAGGAAGGATTGTATATGAATGGAATTAGGATATTATAAATCTACTAAAATTAGTGGCGTTTTTGGTAAAAAACACCGCAAAAGAACATTAATTTTTATTGGCGTTTGAGATAAAAGCGCTGCTAAAGAACGTGACCTTTAGCGGTGTTTTCCCAAAAAACATCGCTAAAAGCATGTTCATTAGCGGCATTTTTTTTACATAAACACCGCAAAATGTTAGCGGCGTTTTTTTTGGCGCTTGTAAAAGCGCCGAAAATAGTTTTAGCGACGCTTATAGGCCAAAAAAAGGCGCTAAAAACCTGTTTTGCTGCAGTGAATCAAGAAACCAAAACACCATTTATTTAGTTCCAAAACCTGAGTAATCATGTAATAAAAGAACAAGTTGATCTTCGTGTTATTTTTTGTCAGGCATTATCACATTAGACATGTAGGATAGGGCAAAAATCACCTTGAAATATGCATCCCATGGCCTTCCTAGTAGAGCACTCCTTACACTAATGATTTTGTAACCCAAGAAAGTGAAACTTGTGTCCTCCGAAAGAGACTCCCTCTGTTGGGCTGTTATAGATGCATCTCTTTTTGAGAGTGAATGTAAATGATACCTCTAAAGAAGGTAAAAAAATAAATCCTGATGTAAGTTTATGGTTTAGCTAAATAGGCCAACAATATATAGGAATTGTAACACCCTATACCTAGTGTTACACTAACAAACCTTGAACATTTTCCATAATTCCTATTAAATAGCAACCAAAAAATTCATTTAAAACCATTTCAATGCTTTTCAATCAATTTGGGACCTAAATCGAGATTACAGAACATTTAAAACAAACCGAGATTGATTTTGGATTAAATTGAAACTTTTACAAAATTTTGAGTAAAAACTGTAAACAGGGATCATACGATCGTATGGCCAGGCCTTGTGAAAGAGACCAGCTCGTGTGGCCCCAAGCATGGCCGTGTGGCTACTCCACACGCCTGTGTTCTCAGACCGTGTACAATTTAAATATAGGGTCATACGGTAGTGTCGCCAATCCGTGTAACTCTCTAGACCATGTGGACAATCTTGGACAAAAAATTAAAGAACCACATGACTGTGTAAGACACACGACCATGTGGAAGCCTGTGTCACAGGCTGTGTATGCTCAAAACTACCTTCAAAATCAAGCCATTTCACATTCAAATGCTTAGGCTCCAAGCTATGTAACAACCAACAATCAAAACCTATTCAAAATGTGCCTAAACATGCTAAAATATACCAATTCACAATTAACCTATGTGCCTAACCAATATGCTCTCATTGACACCACTATTCAAACATGTATACAACAACCATTCGATCAAAGCATGTACCACAAATTAGCTTTATTCAAACATCATTCAAACTTTAGATAACAATTACCAAAGTTCATCCATAAACCAAAACATTAAATGCTCATATATCTTATTCTAAATGTATAACCGAGCACAACCAATTTGACCATTCATCAAGCTCAAAGCATTCCAAGTTTCATATTAACCTAAATATACCAAAACAACCATTTAAATGCTTCTAGATTTCAATTCATGCATTCACCATCACAAACCATAACCAACCAGTTTACCAAATAGGATTTACATCAACACATACACCATAATCTTCAAAGTGCACAACATTTGTCCATATTGCTTATAATTTACATATCTAAAACCTGATTTACATGCCACTTAGAACCGGGCCAAAATAAGTGAATAACTACGGAATGAGTTGCAGGATAGTGTGATCTCCAACAACGTTCTAATTGACAATAAAAGCCCAACAATCTACAAAGAAATAAAACCAAATAAAGTAAGCTTTCATAAAGCTTAGTAAGTCTGTAAAATCAAACATATCATACTTATCAATTTAAATATAAATTGTAAATTACCATGAAACTAACAATTCCCTTATCGTATCTTATCATTCCAACTACCCAAAATAATTAAACTTGGATGATTCATATCATTAAAACATAACATATCAAATAATATAGTAAATCAACTTCAGATACACGGGAGGGTGATGCTCATACAAGCTAACATAAGGACATTAATCGATATGCGATGTTACTTACACATGCTTCAGAGAATCCGCAACACATGCAGAACCTCAAGGCATTGGTACGATATCCATCACCGGTACATAGTACCTGCTAAATAATACACTGAAAATTAATGCCTACTAAATATACACTGGTACAAAGCCTACTATGCCCTAATGACATGTCATTTGCATCCTAGCTATTCACTAAGTTCACACGAGCTATTTTGTTTCTTCGAAACATTCATACTCAACTTTATTCTTTCATTTTATTAATCATCCAATAGAACATAGCATCATTCAAACTGCATTCTATCAAATATGAAATAAGTTAAAACATTATCAACATAATAACTGTAATACGAACTTACCAAAATACGATAGCTAACGACACGTGGCGACAATTACTCGATGAGTTTTCCTTTCCCCCGTTTATCAACAGATTGGTCCGTTTCTTGATCTAAATATAATAATTTAACTCAATTAACCAATTCAAACAACTTAAAACACTTAAATTCATGCAATGAAGCCTTTAATGACATTTTACGTATTTACCCTAAACTTTCACCTTTTATTCAATTTAATCCCTACGATTGAAATTCTCACAATTATCACAAATTAACCCAAAAACCCTTGTGCTAAATTTTATATGGTCCCTAAATAGCCCACTTTTACCACTTTATCACAAGAATTACATGATATTTTGCAATTTTAACAACTTAGTCCCTAAAATTTAAAATTAACAAAAAATGCTTTACAAAATAGTCCTATTTAACTATCAAACTTAATAATCTATCATTAAACTTCAAGAACATTAAAAATTCATCCATGGTAAAATTCTAAACATTTAACAATTTTACGAATTGGTCTCTGAGTTAGCTAAATTAAGCTATAACGATATCAAAAACATAAAATTCATGAAAAATAGGTGAAAAATGGGCTCACATGCAAGAGTATAAGTAAGACCAAACCTTGGACACTTAGAAACAATGGATTTCGATAGGGAGAACTCAAATGGAGAAGATGACAACAATTGGTTATCTTTTTACTTTTTATTATTTTTAT
Organism: Gossypium arboreum; assembly: GCF_025698485.1. Classification (NCBI taxonomy): domain Eukaryota; kingdom Viridiplantae; phylum Streptophyta; class Magnoliopsida; order Malvales; family Malvaceae; genus Gossypium; species Gossypium arboreum. Next base: position 13,924,704 of record NC_069075.1, on the reverse strand, counting down.
TAATTTAATATTTTAACATAAAAAAATAACATAAAATTTGTTTATATCTTATTCACAACTGTCCATTACAATTATTATGGTCTAATTACCATGTTAATCCTTCCACTTTTAATTAATAAAAATCAATAGTGAGTAACTTTTGCATCTTTTACAATTTAGTCCTTTTTCCTTAATTAACCTAGCAAACATCAAAATTTAGGCCCAAAATTAAATACCCCTTATATAGTAACTCCGTAAATATTTAATAAAAATATTTAAGGGCTCGATTTACTGAAACGAGGTCTCAATACCTCATTTTCCAAAACCACTTGTACTTAACTATTTGTCCAATTAACAAAAATCATCAAATCGAAATTTGATATAATACTATATTTGACTCGTAAATATTAAATAATAATATTTACGGACTTACTCGTTAATTTTGTGGTCCCAAAACTACTATTTTCGACACCACTGAAAAACAAGCTGTTATATGAATATTGGCGAGTGACGGAATCATTAAATATTACTTATATCCCTGAATTTTATTATCTCAGAAAGGGAAGCAACATTCCCACAAATGAAAGTTAATTGCTCCTTCAATGTAACAATTTTTGTAATAATGTCTTCCATTGTCATCTGGTAATGTATCCTAATAAGCTAAAATTATGCATCTAAAGAAAGTTGCCTATCTCCAAATACCTTTAAAGCGGCTGCTTTAGCTCCGGACTGCAATGTATTCTATTTATAAAAAACAAACCCAAAACGACCAAATATAAATATTTTAATTTTTATTTTTCTTGAATTATAGAAATTTTCAATCTATTCCATATAAATTATCATATCATCCATGTTATTGTTATATATAACTGAATTGTAAGATATCGACCAACAAAAACTTAAGCTAGCACTGTGAAGGTAGGAGATTCAAATATCTCCCCACCATCATTCTAAGTAATTATGGTGCTATTTTCCTTTAAGCCACTTATGGTAATGAAGGGCTTATCGGAAGAGACAACAATCTTCTTTTCATATATGTCTAACTTAACCCATATGAAAATAAGGTCTTTGTTATTGGATGCCAAGCAACAATGGCGTCTTGTATTTTCTTATAGTCTCCCTTCCCCTATTGGTCGAATCTTATAAGTATGGAGATGGAAGTTACTGAAGCATCTGCATGAAAACTTCCAAACATGAAGATAAATGAAGTCATTACAAACATGCAAAGGCAACTAGATTATGCTGGAGCCATTTTTAATATGATTAAGGTGTTGTAGTAAATGAAGAAATGAAGTATACTATGATCACTGATTTATGCATAGATGATGGTGGATGTTGTGTTTTATATAAATATCAAGGGTTGTTTTCTTGCCATGGAAGTGTGGCGTACATCGAATTTCAAGCAACCGTGTATACATTAATATTAGAAAAGGCCAATGCCAGTTCTTAACACAAGTAGTTGACCACAGCTCAACATGCATCCATTAGGGCTTAGGAAAATGCAATTGAATATAAATGAAGTGTGGTGTCTGCAAGTGTATAGGTTTGCAAGTGTATAGGTCAAATTGTAACATAGTTTTGTGTTTACAATGAAACACTTTAGAAGTATTCTGAGGAATGTACCCAAGGAATGCCTGGTTAAAGTAAATTATAAGGAAGAAATCACACACTAACTAGGTTTAAATACTACTCGCGTCTAGATTATATTACAATAGAATTATAAAGATTTTGGATTGCAGAATAAAAATAAAAACTAAACACTAAAATTATAATTAATATAAGTAGCCAGATAGGTGACTCATTTCCATGTTTATGATTAACTTAGATATAGGATTTTTCACTAATTAGCTACAAACAAGTCTAATTAATACCTTTTGGCCTATAACTTGATTAATTGATTGACTTAATTTACTTATCTTTCAACATGATAAATTAAATTGGGTTAGATTAAGTTGATGCCAAGTAGTCTATCCTTTTAGCCTCATCTACCTAAGTGACTTCCTAAAGTCATCAATTCTAGGGTTTAATTCACTTAACCTAATCCATGTAACTATATGTGAAACCCCTAACCTAAGCTAATCCCACTTTAGATCGCCAACCTTTCTAAGGAAGCTAATCAATCCCACTTTAGATCACCAACCTTTCTAGGGTTTTAGTTTCGAGCCATTCTAGAAGCAAACTCTCTTACCAAATTTTTAAACATGCAAATAGATGTAAAGATAAAGAGAAGGGAGAAAAGAATGCTCAGAAGTCAAAGATCATTAATTGTAGCTTGAACCGTTGAACCCTCGATTGATGCTGATCTTTGACTTCGGTAAAGAGGAGAACAATAATAGAAAAATAATGAAAGGAAAAGAGAAATGAACTTGATAATGAAGTTAAAATGATTGTTTAATAATTTAAAAGAACTTGAAAACAAACTAAAACCCTAATTAATTCTAAAAACTAAAATTAAGAACATAAATCTCAAGTTTGCTTTCCCCAAATCAAGTGCTAAAATCTAATATTTATAGTATTTGTGTTAGATTACCAAATTAGGTCCATTACAAGCTATGTAACATGTTAATATTGATTGTGCAAACAAAAATATCTTTGGCAGTTAAATTGCCCTTGTCGAACAGGTGTTGTGACACCCTATATCGCGACTTCGATGGTAGTTTACTTGGTCTTCAGGAATGGGTCTGATGTCGTGACATTATTTCTTGGTGTCATGACTTCGATGGCAGTATGCTCCCTTTTGGACTCGAAGTTTAATGTCACAACTTTGGCTTATGAATGTCGTAACATTGTTTCAGCAGCTCACCTCTTGGAGTTGTGTTCAAAATTCAACTAAGTGTTAATGTTTGCTTTGTTGTTACGACATTCTCTTTGAATGTTGCAACATCCAGGGCAGTGAAAAAATATTGTCCTGTATGCTTAATCAACATGTTAGTTTCTCCTTAGGCCCGGATCAGCCTAACAGGTTATAAAAACAACAGTAAAAACACAATTTATTAAACTTAAATTCTAAACTAAGTTTAAAAAAATTAAAAGATATAAAACCACTTGAATACAAGCACATTAAGTGGTAAAAAAAACTTAATTTGCCACAATGAATTGTGGCAGATCAAATTCCCCACACTTAACTTCTTCCTTGTCCTCAAACAAACAAAACATTCACATGCAAAAAAAAGAGACATCCATTGAACATGCTTAAAACAAATGGTTAATTAGGAAATAGAAGCTAAGAATACTTGCTAAAACTTGTAACTCTAACATGGTATGAAAAAAACTCATAGTTATTAAATTCAAACATGAGAGAGTTTACTAAATTACAAGGTTAACAAGTAAAAAGATAATTAAGCATACGATTCCATCAAAATAAATTACACAGTTATAGCATTTATGTTAGAAGAATGTAAGTAACTAAGTTTCGTATACTCATCATGACTTTTATCCATAAACTGAGTTACCTAAGTAACATAGGGCTTTTCAACTTGTAACGTTCTGAGACTAAAGGTTGGTTTGGATTTCAAGAATTGAGAGCATCAAAACTGTTCAAGCATGAAAGTAGTTTGGCACATGATATTGTTCCCTATGCACCCCTAGTGTAATTTTTAGCTCACCTCCGTATATCCCTTTCTTTCACCTTCATTTTCTCTCCAAATATGAAGTCTAAGTATTTGTGATTTTTACTTAATCACTTTTTTTCACTTTTTTTTCACTCACACTGCTTTTATCCCATTCTATGCTTTTATTTCTCTCGATTTGCTTTTAACCCTCACAATGGTTTTGTTCCCAAATTAATTTTAATTTAAGCACACTTTTTGCAAGAATCCTAATCTACCGTAACTCGAAGTAGTAGATTAAACTAGTTTTCGTACTTGAGGAGCTTGAATACGAGCAATTTTAGTATGTTTTAGTTATGTTTTCTTACTTTAGTTTAAATTCAATAAAGAGTGCATTTTAAGTCTTTTATTGACCTTAGGGGTTGAATGAGGCCAAAAGGTGAGGTAACGTACTTAGTAAGTGTCAAGAGACCATTCAAAGGCATAAGAACTCAAAACTGGTCATTGTGTTGCAACACAGGGAGTTCGATGTCACAACATAGAGAGCATAATGCCAAAATTGCTATACTGCCTTGGGTGTCGCGACACAGACAAGGGATGTCATGACACACCCTTGAAGTTACCCTTAACCTGAGCATATTGCCTTTGATGTTGCGACACAGACACTACGGTGTCACGACACCGACCCTGTACGAGAATAATTATGAATTAAGGGTGTTTTTATCTGCACAATGGAAATTAAACACGAGAACATTAGCTAGGCTAGGGTTGATGATGGAAACTACCTTAAATCTATAAATGGGCTGATTTAGCACTTGTTTAAAGACATCTTTTGATACTTTAAGTTTTCTTTGTAACTTTAGTTTTCATTTTTTCTTTCCTTTAGGCTTTAGGTTTATTTTTATTTGTTTTCTTCAGAGCACGTGGTTTGTAAATGCGATCAAACATTAGTGGATTTTTTGCATTTCATCTATCAAATACGAATAGAATTCTCTAACTCTACTATTTATTTATTATTTATTTTTATCCTTATATTCAAGTTTATTGTGTTTATGAAATCCATGAGGAGTTAATCCTCTTATGGGAGATTAGTGAGTGGAGGTGTGATTAATGAATTTCTATGTAGGGTTTTCTCAATGGATCAACTGTTTGGGAGAGGAAGAACTTAAACCCTAGGCTTGACAACCTAGAAAGTCATTTAGGTAGGAATTAACCCAAAATTGGTATAGGCTGTCTATGAACACCTTAGCCTCGAATCAGTCTGGACTATGAGGTTGAGAGATAAGTAGTTCTTGCCGACTCATTAATTTAGTGGAAGATCGAGAGATTTTGTTAGGGTAACGACTAGTTGATTAAGTAAAAACTTGAAATAGGAATTAGCTATGGCCATCGAAGCAAGCTAATCACCCATGCCTAGAATTGATTAAGTTTATAAATTAGTTTTCTGAAGTACTTTTTATTTAGGTTTTTGTTATTTTATTTCTTTATTTATAAAAACCCAAAAATCTTTCTTTTATGTTTTATCGTAATTCTTTTGAAACCTTCAATATGTATCTACCTAACCCTCAACATCTATGGCCCGACATCTAAGTTTGTGCATAAGATAAATATAGGACCAAGAAAAAGACAAGTATGTTTTACTTTTTAGTTCATGGTTTCATATTGAGGTTCATCAAAAGGTGTATTAAGGCTCAAATATTGATACTAAGGTGCTCATACATAAGGTTAGGTTTTTAGGCTCTAGATTTAACCAAAATTATAACTAAAAAGTGTCAATATTTGAGTGACAAAATTATAAAACATACATGTGAGTGACAAAATTATAACTACCTACAGTTCAGGACAAACATACATGCCTTTCTATGCAATCATTTGTCATTTGGTATACCTAACTACTTTCACCTATTCTATATTGTAATAAAATGGACAAACTAGTCTAATTTTAAAAGCCTAGAATATTTTACTATCATGCCAAATTTACCAATTCCTATTAACATGCTCCTAACTGATCGCTTGCATTATTGCAAGCTCAAGAACCATGCAAACAGAACAAAATTTTCTAACGAAAATAATAAGAAAAAAAATGCAAAAATAACAACAAAACAAACATAAAAATTCCTATGTAACCTTCCACACTTTAGATTACACATTTTCCCTAATGTGCCCCAACTAAATATAAGAATGAGAATTTCCCTTTTTCATTGTGATGGTGTAGGGAGGAGTAGTTGGGATGTAGACTCTTGCATATTCCACTTGAAATAGTCTTGCATTTTCATATGAGGTGCCTATATGGAAACAATTTCTTTTTGAAGTTAGTTAACAAAAATAAACTAAAGAAATCCTATTACAAAGTAAAAAAATAAAAGAAATATCATGTAACACCCCTAACCTGTATCCATCGTTAGACTAGGGTTAAGAGGCATTACCAGACATATCGGAACATTAAAAAATCATAAATTATACATCATCACATCATGGCAATTCATATACAACTAGTCCCTTTAGAAGGTTTACGAAACCTTAAACATGCTTTGGAGAAGGTTCGGGATCAAATAGAACACATTCAAAACTTTTCGAAACTTAAATAAAATTTCTAAGTTACAGAGGTCACTCGCCCATGTGAACAGGCCGTGTGCCTCACACGGCATTAGACACGCCTGTGTGTCTAGACCGTATCAAATTAGGGCATACATACAGACTTAATCACATGGCCACAAGACATGCCCGTGTGCCTTGGCCATGGTCGAAAATGACTTGGGTTATACGGCTAGCCACACGCCTGTGTGCCTTGGCTGTGCTCAAGGCTGACTTAAAATTGTAGGATACCTCAGGGGACACACGGCCATGCAACATGACCGTGTGTCACACACGGATGAGACACATGCCCATGTATCTGCCTGTGTAGACAAAAATAGGCCATTTGAAAAGCCAATTTGCCACCCAATTTGGGTCAAACCTACAAGCATCAAACCAAGCACATTTGTACTATAATTTTAGCCAATTTCAATACCAAAACTTACATCATTCATGCCATATTATTAACAACCAAATTCAAGCTTATAATCTATACTCAATCATATTAAATCATAAGCCAAAGTCATATTAAATCATATGTTTCATAACTCCAATTCACCTCATCCATTCACATGCCAAAACCTTACCAAATTGACCATTTCACTAGGCCATTGAAGCACATCAAAACATACCATTTACGAACAAAAGCAAATACCAAATTCATTCATAATCTCATCCATAACCAAGCCGTATCACGTGGCTAAATATAAACATCACAAAACATAACCAAAATCCTCTAGCCTATACATGCCATACTCCAATATATACATTTTTAAAAGGTGCCAAAATAGAGTTCGATAGTGTGATGATGATCCTCGACGATCCCCGAGCTCCCGAAGCTACGATATCTATAAAGCAATGCAAACACACACAAAATAAGCTTTCAAAATCTTAGTAAGCCATATACAAATAAACTTAACAAATAACATCAATTCATTCATATAATTTAATACGAAATACATTCACTTAGCCATATATCGCTTATATTTCATTTGAACATAATTCACATATACATATCATAACTTATTCTCATAGCAACTCATACTTATATCATATATTCACCAAGGTACATATACTTACCTTTCATTCTCAAACATGGTATACAATTCAAACGTACCTGAGTCGGATACAAATTCACATGGTCATCTATTTTCTCGGAATGACCATTGAGCCATTCAGAATTTTAAGGATACGTGGATAGCTCGGAAAGCTCGTACAATGCCAATGTCTTAGACGTGGTCTTACATGTAATCAAATATTGATGCCACTGTCCCAGATAGGGTCTTACCCGAAATCAAATTCGATGCCAACATCCTAGACATGGTCTTACACGTAAATCATAAGTCGATGCCAATGTCCCAGACGTGGTCTTACACGATAACACATATCAGATCCTATGTCATGGCATAAGTATCCTAACTATTCCTAAGGTTTGTACGGGGCTTTTCGGATGTCGGAACTTTGTCGATACTTTCTCGGATGTCTCATGCTCAACTCATATAACCATTCATCAATGTTCAATATCATATTAACAGTAATATTTCAATTCAAAACACGTTTATTTGTATATCGACTTACCTCGTACGGATTTGAATAGACGGAATCGGCTACTCGACGACTTTCGACTTTCCCCAATCTAATTCTATTTTCTTTAGTTCTTGATCTATATAAATTCAAATTTAACTCTTTTATTCACCAAATCATTCTAATCAATCCACAAACACACATTTAGGGCATTTTACAAATTATCCTTCACATTTTCATATTTTATCAATTTAATCCCTAATCACAAAATTAAAAAAAATACACAAAATTTGCATATACTTATGCTTAGCCGAATATTCATAGCACTCCTACAAGTCTAAATATTTCATTTATTTCAGATTTTAGTCCCTCAATTTACAAAATTTAGTCCAAATTACTCAAATTCATCAAAAATTCAAATACAAAAATATGTTAACTCAAAACATATCTTTCATTTACCAACAACTAACTTCACAAACCTTATAATTTCATCAATGGCTCAACTTAAAATCATAAAAAAAATCAGAAATTGAGACATGGGCTTGATAGTATACAAAGCAATGATTACAAAAAACGTAAAAATTAACGAAAACTGATCAAAAACCATATCTAATCAACAATTTGCTTGGCCGAACCCTAAGAAGCTTATTTTCTTTCTTTTTCTTCTGATTTTCTGCAATAAGGATGGATGAATCATCCATTAACATGTTTTGTTTTATTCAATTTATTATTAATAAGCCAATTACCAAAATACCCTTTAATAAACCATTATAAATTCACATACATGAAGGCCATTAATGTCCATTAACCATGTAAATGGCATATTAACCACATAAGGACCTCTCATTTATAAAGACATAACAAATAAGCACTTTAGAAATTAGAAGGCCACTTTTATAATATACGCGATTAGGTTCTTTTATCCAATTAAGCACATAAATGATCAAATTTTCATATGAAAGTTTCACACATGTAAATTCACATGTTATAAGCATAGAAAATAATATTTAAATATTTTTTTGACTCATATTTGTGGTCCCAAAACACTATTCTGACCAGGGCCTAAACCGGACTGTTACATATCATCCAAGTTAATTATTTACAATCCCCAAAGCAATAATAAATTTTTTTTATAATCTTCATTGAAATCGAATTCCAATGACTGAATCATCGTCATCCCTTTGTCTCTTCTTCTGACAGCCTTCTTTGAAGTATGCCCACCTGATGAATGGATAGGTCATCTCGGGCTGGACTATGAAGTTTGACACCCTTAGTCAAAGGTTGTTCGGGTTAGAACTCCTCCTTGAAGTTGTACATAGGCAAGAAGTATTCATCTATATCCTCCTCTCTTCTTCTTCTTCTTTTAGTTGCCCTTGGAATTGCATGGGTACATACTTACATGGTGGAAACTGTGGCATCCTCACACCATGTCTCCTAACATAATCTTCATAACTTGGTTGTACCTCATGCAACCATCTCACCATGAGCTCTAAGTCAAGTATCTCACCCTACCCTTAGCTTTTCGATTCTCTTGTCGTCTTGCTTTTTCCCTTTTTGGTTGATAAGGAAGGTGGCATGTAACGCCTCAAAACTTGCTTATTTATGTTCTGTTAGTTTGTGACACAAGCATGTATCTGCTTCAGTGGTTAAGTGTTATGGGTGTATGTGAGAGGTCTTAAGTTCAAGTCTTCCTTGAGTTGAATTTTGGGGTTTTTCTGAATAAAGCCTTAACCTTACTCAATAGGCTTATGTTTAATTATTGATAAGTTTATATTATAATGGGCCTGCTGGTCTGATGGATAAGTGGAGTGTTGGTGAGATGGAGGTCCTGTGTTCGAATCTCTGCATTGCAAGTGGGTGTTTTATATTTTTGGTTCATTTGAATGGAAGAGTTTCGATTGTACTGAAAAAATGAGAGTGGGTGGTTAGGATGTAAATTAGTAGGGAGTTATCAAACATTTTATTTTTCCCATTTTCAAAATTTGGCTTTTTTTCTTAAAATTCTATCGTCTATTCTCCTTCCTTTCCCCCTTGACGAAATATCGTTGAGTTCCTCCTCTCATTCTTCGTTTTTCCTAATCCATTTGTTCTCTTTGTTTTTGTAACACTGATTAGCACTCGTGCGGGTTCGATAAGTTTCTCTTTTCTTTTCTGTCATGGAATTCTTATCAATTGATTAGTAATGTATCATTCTTCAATTACGGGTGTAGGAGGGGGCTCTGAGCAGTGTATCCCGTATTTCTTTTTAACAGTGTCAATGAAGGGTTTCGTCGGTAGTAAGTCAAGTTACTATTGATAAGTTATTGTCGAAAATTTGTTGATAGGATTAATAAATAAGTTTCGGATGTTTCAAAATTGTAACAGATGTGTACCCAAAAACACAAAAAGAGAGAAACAGAAAAAGCTAAAAAATGAATCTGTCAACGCCACACGGGCGTATGGCTGCCCTTGTGGTATGCCGTGTGACAACACACAGGTGTGTGGTCGACGAGCTAGGCCATGCGCGCAAGACACGGGCGCATGACACGACCGTGTAATGGTGTAATGGCCGGTGAGGCCATGTGCGACACATGGGCTCGACCAATTTGGGTAGTGTGGGCCAATAGGTGTATGGGCCCTCACGAGTGAACCGCACGGGCGTGTGGGATTTTGGGCCAGGCTGTGTTATCAATACAGCCAAGGCCAATTTGGGTCGTATGCGCTACAAGGACGTGTGGGTCCACACGGGCAAGCGACATGGGCATGTCGGCCCATTTTTCTAAAATGATTTGTAAGGTTGAACGGGTTGCCCAAGTCGACCGTGGACCTACCTAAGGTCGGTAAGCGCTACTTAGACCCGTTATTGAGTATTCTGACTGTCTGATTTCTGTAACGAGCATAAACTGTGATATTTGAACTGAATGTGTGATCTGATAAATTGCATATTAGCATGTCATTTTTGTATGTTGCATTGCATCGGGGTTGGGATGTGATACATGATATTCACGACAGGTTTTAAAAATTTATAATTAATCGTTCTTGAAACTAACTCTTATCACGATGAAGGCAAGTGTACCTATCGAACAGTAGTATAGCTTGAGCAAGACTAGATTGTCGAACCCAAAGGAACCAAGAGTACTAGTAATTACTTTCTTTTTATTATCTAGCCTAAAAATTAAGGGATTTGTTTATCTAAACTAATTAACTAACTAAGAGTGCACAGAGAGAAATTGGGGAAAAGCTTTTGGGAAAATTCGATTGATTAAGACGATACCTAAGGAAAAATCCACCTAGACTTCACTTGTTATTTGACTCTAAATCAGACGATTGATTCATTTGACTTGATCCGTAGAAATCCCTAAGTTATATTATTATCTCTCTCGAAACTAATAACGTCTAACCCTAGGTTGATTAATTTAAATCTCTTTCTAATTAACGCCCTAGTGTTGCATTAACTCAATCAATGGATCCCCTTATTAGGTTTCACCCTAATTCGATAAAATCTTATCACCTTATCTCTAGGCGTGCAATCAACTCCGCTTAATTATGACAAATTTACTCTTAGATAGGGTCTCTTCCTCCTCTGAATAAGAGCATTAACTCGAATCAATATCCTGGAATATTAAAACAAGAATTAAAAACACATAATTATGAACAAGTCAAATATTTATCATACAATTTTGATAATAATAACAAGATCCATCTTAGGTTTCATTCCCCTTAGGTATTTAGGTAGTTTAGTTTATAATTATAAAAGAAAACATCTTAGAAGAATAAAGAATACAAAACATAAAGAAAACCCAAAACCCCTGAATGAAAATTAAAGGGAGATCTTCAGTCTTGATGATGAATCAGGGTTCTGAGATGGACCAATCGGCTTCCCTTGAGTAATTCCTTGCTTCCTACTCAGCGCCCCTTTCTAAGTGCCTCCTCAAGTGTTTAAATAGGCTTTAGAATGCTTAAGAGCCCTAAAAATTAGCCTTTTCCAAATAGGACTATACTTGGGCTCGGCAGGGACACGCCCGTGTGCGATTACTCCAGCCCGTGGTCAAGGCTATTTAATAGGCACGGACGTGTAGTCTACCCGTGTAAGTCATGCTTCGATCCTGCCAAATGGACACGACCATGTGACACTCCCGTGTGAGGAAGTCCTGGCCGTGTTGATTTCCCATGTAGGTCCATTTTCTCCTTTTTCAGCCCGTTTCTCGCTTTTTTTACTTTCATATGCTCACCTAATATAAAACATGAAATTAAAGAATTAGGAGCATCGAATTCACCAAGTCTAAGGAGAAATCATCCATAAATGTGCTAAGCATGGGATAAAAATATGTATAAATTACGATTTATCAAATACCCTCACACTTAAGTGTTTGCTTGTCCTCAAGCAAAATCCTCAACTCACAATCAAAATAAATTCTTCTCAATTTATAATTCTTATCAATAATATCTCAAAATAATCAGTAAGTATTCATACATTGAAAATTCAACTAAAAGTACATCAAAGTTTCATACATTCCAAGTTGAGCATTTTATTATGAAAACATAGGTGTCTCCCCTCATCTAAGTGATTACCTTTGATCAAAATATCACAGAGTTTAACATCCTCACTAAAGGTTCACTCAAATCACTCGAGGTATTTAAGGACATAAATTAAAGCACTCATTAGTCAATATGAAAGGTTATTGCCATAGGCTTTCTTGAAAATCAAATCTCCACCACTATATATTGAGCTGATACATCAATCAAAAAGGCCTTTTAAAGGGTTGTAATGTGGGTTTAGTTAGGGGGTGTGGTCACAAGCTGAAAGAAAAGGTTAGAATCAAGATTGAATTGAAAAATTACCTAGCTAGAAAATAACTAGTCATCAGTTGAATACAAGTGAGCTTCTTTTCAGAATTTGGAATTAACACTCAAGCTCAAAAACGACGAATTACTACTAATATGTATTGAAGTATATTTTTTAGAACAAGTCAAATAATATAGAACTTAATTATCACAACGAAGAATAAAACATAGCTAAGCAATTAATTCAAATCAAATCTCGACAAAAATAGGGGTCAAATTAGGGGATTTCAACAATAATAGGTTATGGGTTAATATTGAGGGTAAATCAATTAATGACTTGTTAGGCTCAAAGGGGATCGCTAAGGGTTAATTATGAAGGAAGGCTTCTGTGGAGTGAGTGGGTTAAACCTAAGTGCCTTTATCATCTTGACATATCAACTCAAATGGTGTAGTCTTGACATGCATAATCAAGCAAGTTCTAGAATAACAAATCAAAACTGACTCACTTATAATGAAAGTGAGCATGAAAGGATTAAAATATGCTCTAAAGGTTCAAGATCTTACAAAAATTATAGCTTTTTGATGTTTAAACTTGTGAATTTCAACTCACGATAATACCTAAACTTAGGGAAACAACCTAAAAGTTTTTAATTCTTCAAAAATCAACTTATCATGCTTGATTCCCTAATGTCTTAAGGTTTAAACAATCAATGCATAAATGCCTATGTTCTAATTCAAGACATATCAATAAAAGTCATAAATTAATTAAAATTCATTCTAATAGTGATGTAAGTGATTTACGTGAGAATAAGACAAAATTCAGGGATTTCTAATGATGATATAAAAGACCCTCCACACTTAAGATGTACATTATATATTAAAACATATAGATATATAATCATAAGATAGGGAGAGAAGTGAAACTTCCTGAATGATGAATGAACTCCTTGAATTGGAGTTATGGAGAATAATCGACCAAGGCAATGATGAGAGTGGAGGAGGATACTCCGGTGGTGGTAGAGGTTCATTAGTCCATAAGTTTTACGCCAAAAGAATATAATATCTAGTGGTAGCTATGGTTGTGGTCGAACATGTAACACCCCGTACCCGAGACCGTTGCCGGAGTCGAACACGAGGTGCTAATAGACTTAATTCATTTATTTTCACAGACCATTTTAAAAATTTCCAGACAAGCTGGCTAACTGCGTCACTGTCACCTTAAAAATCATATCTTGAGTTCCAAAACTCGAAAACCAGTTTCATAAATTTTACCTGAAACTAGACTCATATATCCAACTAAAAATGTTTCTCTAGAATTTTTGGTCGATCCAATTAGTACATTTTATTAGTTAAAGTCTCCCCTGTTTCAGGGTTTGACTACTCTAACCTTCATGCATTACAACTTAGATATCTCCTTGTACAGGGATTCAATACTTATTCCGTTTATTTCTAAAGAAACTAGACTCAAAAAGGAATCTGTACATATAGGGCATGACTTCTAATTATCTCTGGTTAATTTATAGTGAATTTCAAAATTCAGAACAAGGGATCCAGAAATCGCTCTGGCCCTGTTTCACGAAAACTTAAGCATCTCATAAAATACGGCTCATATGATCGTTTCGTTACTTTCATATGAAACTAGATTCATCAAGGTTCGATTAAATAATTTATTAAATATTCAATTCCATTCCTACTATTTTTAGTGATTTTTCAAATCCATACCACTCCTTCTTGTCAAGATCTGCTTTAAGGTAAACTTTACCTATTTCATGGTTTTCCATGAATCAACTAGAATTTGTCATACAAAGCACCAAAATGATCATGATTAACCATTCCAATGGCTAATCGTTACCAAACATTTCCATACCTCTCAATGAACAACATACAAAACGATTATAATGCTATGCTCAAAGTATATATAAGCCATTTTCGCATGGCTATCCAAATTTATACAAAACCAAAGGGTACATGACCAACAACAACAAGGGTAGTCCTATACATGCCATTTTCGAGTTCAACCAAAAGTGTGCCAAAAGGGCTTTGATAGTGTGGACGACTTGACTTCGACAATCCCGAGTCCGATAGTGAAGAACCAAAATCTATAAAAGAGATTCAAAGAACGGAGTAAGCATTTAATGCTTAGTAAGTTTTGAGCAATGAAATTAGGCACAACTGAAGTATAGCATTCATATAACTAAACGGATAATTTCATATACACATATTCTCAAAAATCAGTCCTACTTCACATTTCCAACCCTCATATTCACACATAAGGGATCAACTTAACCAAAGGCCGGAAGCTCATTAATTGACTGAGCGAATAATATTTAAAAGGAATCAACTACTCCAATGCATATACGAAACGTACCTCATCGTTGGGATTTCACGAGCGTATTAATTGAAATTATTATAGCAAGATCGCTCATTCCCAAACCAAGTACCTTCGGAATTTAGCCGGATATAGCTACTTGCTCAAATGCCTTCGGGACTTCGCCCGGTTATAGTAACTTGCACAAATGCCTTCGGGACTTAGCCCGGATATAGTAACTCGCACAAATGCCTTCGGGACTTAGCCCGGTTATAGTAACTCGCACAAATGCCTTCGGGCTTAGCCCGGAATTAGTCACTAGCACAAATGCCTTCGGGACTTAGCCCGGTTATCATCCGAATATCCATGCACATATCAATAAATCATGACACATCTATATTTCATTTTCATAACTAGAATTCAAACACAAGTCACTTATCAAGCATTATCATTTTCGGCTCAATAGTTACATACAAAGAGCATGATTTTGATTTACTTAAAACATGATCTAATCGAATCATAATCTAAGATCCATTACTCAAAAACTTACCTCGGATGTTGTCGAACGATTTCGGTGGCTATTCGATCACTTTTTCCTTTCCCTTATCCAACTTTGGTCCTCTAAGCTCTTGAGCTAATTCAAACAAATTTAACTTATTAAAGTCTCATTATGCTAGCTTATGGCCGAATATGACAAGGAGTTTGATAGGTCATATGGCCACCTTTAGCTCAAATACAAAATGGTCATACACATTTTTAATCACAGTGAGCAATTTAATACAATTAATCTAACATTTCCTCATGTGCACCTTTATGACCGAATACACACATCATTAACCTAATATCAATTAACTAAGCACTTTAACAAATTCTCCTTGAGCTGATTATCTAAGTCAAGATAGATTCATCATTATGCTCGCCTATAACCGAATACATGCAACACCAATCTATCTCATGTGGCCGAATATGCATGTCTATGTTGAGGCCAATTATATGCTTAATACTTCCTACAAATATGGTTACTTGTATTGACTACATACCATTTTGTTTCAAGTTCAAAACTCGGCTAATACACATATATACACTAGTAATCAAATACTAACATTTGCACTTCACCTTCCTACCATTTTTCATCCAAATAACATGAACAACAACCATATTTCTCTTCCACTTCCTACCATGGCCGAATGCATCAAGACACCATACCATTTCAATTTTGGTCATGGGTTAAACAAAGAACTTAATGTCTAAATCAAAAATGCTAAAAAGAAAATCCAAGAGTCATCAATCCACCATCACATGTATCATTACAAAGCTTCGCATTTAGCATGCAAATGACATCAACACAAATCCACCTTAGCCGAAACTTAACTCATCTTCATGCCTCATCACCACAACATCAAACACCAACCAAGAAGACAACACCCATGGCCTAATATCATCTTCATCACATAGCAAAGATTTAAACCATGGGCTAGGTAGAACTCAAGCTAACAACTAAAAACATGCATGAATCTCATGGAACAACATCAAACATACCTCCTCCTAAACACTAACCAACCGAACATGAAGCACCTCTTCTTCTTCCTTCCTCAAGTCACGGCAATGGAGGAGTAGCCTAGCTCATTTTTTTTTTCTTTTTCTCTTTCTCCTCCTACTAACCACTATTATTTTATTACCCATGCTCCTTATTTTATCATTCCTCCCATAAAACACTAACATAACATGTTTATGACATGTTTTACCCATCACATTTTGTCCACCCTCATTGTCATGGCCGGCCACTACCAATTAAGTGGGGAAATTGACATGCAAGTCCACCCTTTTTATTACATGCACTAATAGATCCTTATAGATTAACCTATCACATTTCAAAAGTGTCACACATAAGTCCTATTAACTAAATTCACATGCAATTAACTAAATCGAAGCTTAAAACTTTCACACATTCATATTCACATATTTTAGACAATAATTATCATATTCAAATAATTTGGTGACTCGGTTTAGCGGTCCCAAAATCGCTTTCCGACTAGGGTCACTTTAGGGCTGTCATAGAGCAGGACATGGCAGTTGTGGAAAACCTTTGACATTAGAGTTTTTAGTTCCTATTTGATGATGAGCTTTGGAGCTCTTTATGACTGTGATAAAATTCTGAACTCTTTAGGAAATATAAGGAAACATAATTACTCGTAATGAAATAGCGAAAATAAAAAAAATCATAAAAACTAAAATTAAACTAACATTAAAAGAAAATGAAATAAAAGTACTTAAAGAAGATAAATAAAGATAAAAGTGAAAATAAAAATAAAATAATAAATAAAAAGTTTTTAAACATGGTTATCGCCGGATGGTTCACGAGGTGGGGGTGGCGATGAGATGTGGAAGTGCTGACAAATCTGATGTAGAGTCGCATCAATATGATCAAAGCACTGAAAATATTACTGCTCAAATCGTGTAAGGCGCTTAGAGATGTCAGACTGTAAAGTTGCCACATGAACTGGATGATGGATGGGTGGTGGCTGAGATGGTGGGTCCTCATGACGTGGAGGGACATCATCAGTAATGTCCTCTGGGTCGTCCTCCTCGGTGGATTGGACGAGGCGGTTCTGAGGAGGGTAAGTGCACGTCGTTTCTTGATCATCCTCATATTTAGCATGCTCGAGATGCCCTGTGGGGACATCTGGCCGATCAGAGTGAGGGAAGATGATTGTGCTTCTGTGTTGAGGAGCCCGAAGTGCCGAGCCAATCGAGTCACATAGGGCCTGATAGAGATGACCCCTCTCCTATGTCACTTTGTCTGATGGCGGATGGCGGATGGCGAGGGCGATGAAGTAGGCAAGGTTAAAGACATGCCCATTTGCCATGCTCCACAAGAAATAGGCGTCGTGAGGGTTGACGATGTCGGTGCTCTCTCATCGTCCCGTCAGAGTGTGGGCCAAGGTGGCGTGTAGGTATCGCAGGGATGAGGTGAGGGCCGATGCCTTAGAGCGGCTAGGATCATAGGTGGCTAAGGCAGGGATGTGGTCCTTCCAACACTTTGAGGGAGAGTAATGGATGTGGTGGTGGAGGGTGTCAAGTTCATTTCGTCTATGAACTCCTCCGTGTACAGCCTTAGTACAATTCCAAACTCCGGTAGGCTCAACTGGCGCATTAGACCACCAAGGAAGAACTGGACCGTTCCAGGATCGTCGAAGTTTGTCATGACGACTTGGAGATGGAAGGTTGAGCATAGTTCCATCGTGAGCTCGAGGTATGTCGGCTCGATGATCTCAAAGAAGAGCCCCCATGGTTCTGTCATCAGGAGGGCTTGGACCGCGTCAGCCATCTGAATTTGTTCAAGTGTGGTCCAGTCGATGCAGCGGCTCACACCTAGGGGTCGGGCCCGTAATATCTGAAATAGTTCCTCCTAGGGTCCTAAGGGGAACTAGAGGAACGGGTGCGTAATCTTCGCGGCAGGACCTGAGAATGACGTTGCTCCTTTCCTCTTCTTCGAAGAGGGGACAGCGGCCTTCTTACCAAGTGAAGATGACATGGTATGTCTACAGTGAAAAAAAATCGAAGTTCAACCAATATGCCCCAAGAATAGCATGGAAAAACAAAACTAAATAGGAATATTTCATGAGACTCACATACTAGATGAAGTAAACAAAACTAAAACAACTAAAACAAATATATCAAGTTATTAAAATAGGACTATGAGAATAATACGACGGGAATATCTAATGCAGAAGTGCATGTGGGTAAGCATAAAATCCATAGAAACGAGAAAAATGGATGAATGTGATATGAAAAAAATTGGCAAAATTTCTTAATAACAAGCATGAGTATTTCTATTATTCTACTATGAATATTCACTTAAAACAGTCAAATGGATCAGAGAAATCATGAAATAAGTAAAATATTTAAAGAAACTAGAGAGAAAAGAGTAAACAAATGCAAAAGGGAGAAGCTTGGGTAATCGTGAATAGTGTTGTAGGCGGCACACGGGCGTGGCAGGTAGGGCGTGTGAAGTTGCAGCGACTAGGGTTAGGGATTTTTGAAGAGGGAGATGATGAATAGTGAGGGGTTTATATAGATTTTGGGGCATACGGTCGTGGGGCACACCCGTGTGCCCTAATTTTTGCCCGTGTCTTTCGTAATTTTTTAAAGTTGGGCGCGTTTGGGACTCACACATGCCCGTGCTCTTTGGTCATGTTGGTGCACACGGCCGTGTCGTACGACTGTGTCCTACTTCGTTCGCTTCTCCCATGCCCATGTTCCAATGTGCACGTCTGTGTTGTTTTATCAATCTTGAGCATGGGTGGTGGGCACGGGCGTGTCGCATACCTGTGTTGGTTTGACAGACTTGCTCACGGCCACGTTGCACGACCGTGGGCACTTATCGTATCCTGTGTAAGGGAAAAATTTTTCCATGTTTTCACAAGGCCATATTGCATAGCCATGTCTCCTCTCGTGGTGTGAGCACGGCCTAAGGCACACCCGTGTACCCGGCTGTGTGGATTAGAAAACTTGTGTTTCAATGACTAAGTTAGTGATTAGATGCTAAAGACTAAAATTTTAAAGAGGTTAACATCGTTAGCGCTCGGGTTGCCTCCCAAGAAGCGCTTATTTATAGTCTAAGCTCGACTTACCTTTTCTGGTGCATGGTCATGGTGGTGGGAGGAGTTTACACTCCTCATCCCTGCTATCAATTTTATCAGCATAGAGTTTAATATGAGTACTGTTTACCTTAAAAGTGCCGAATTTGGGATGAATTACCTCGACTATACCATATGGGAAAATACTAAGTACCGTAAAAGGAATTGCTTCGTTAGGTTCAAAAATGGCAATACGAGGGTCTGCTGTATCTAGTAGTACTTTGTCTCCAACCTTAAGTTGATTTGGTGTGATATTGAGCTCGTCATGGCGTGGTTTTGGTTTATCATGTGTCCTCGGTTTAAGTGTCCTCCATTCAACTAGTTTATTGATTTCTAGCCAATGTTCTTCATAGATGAGTCCTTTGTTGTTGCCTAAACATGGCTCGTGTAGGTTCTTCAAACTTATTTCTTGCAAAGTAGGTTGCACTACATGGTCAGTTTTAGTAGAATGATTTATACAATCACCTTCGATTTTCGATGTGTTACTTGAATTACGAGCTTGAAGGATGATTGTTTCATCTCCCACACGAAGTGTGAGTTCACCTGTGCCAACATCAATTATTGTTCTAGCTGTTGCTAAAAAGAGCCTCCCTAAAATCAAAGGAACGTTACTATCGTCTTCTATGTCTAGAACAACGAAATCAACTGGGAATAAATTTGTCAATTTTAACGAGTACATCTTCAATAATCCCCCTAGGAAATTTGATTGTCTTATTGGCTAATTGAATACTCATCCTAGTTTGTTTGGGTTTCCCAAGACCTAGTTGCTTAAACATTTTATAAGGCATGACATTGATACTAGCCCTTAAATCAGCCAAAGCATTATTAACATCTAGGCTACCAATTAAACAGGGAATCGTAAAACTCTCTAGATCTTTTAATTTGTTGGCCAACTTATTCTGTAGTATTTTTGAGCAAACCGCATTTAGCTTCACATGTGACGCCTCATCCAACTTTTGCTTATTTGTTAAAAGCTCTTTTAAGAATTTGACTGCGTTTGGCATTTGCGAAAGAGCTTCAATAAATGATAAATTAATATGTAACTTATTTAATAATTTAACGAATTTACCAAATTGATCTTCTGTGCGGTCTTTCCTTGTCGCATTTGGTTATGGCACACGAGGTTTGTATTCTTCACTTACCGGTTTCTGGTCATTGTGGTCCACCTCACCCATAATGGTACTTACCATAGTTTCTTGCATTGGTTCTGGTTCAGGTGTAACTAACCCTTCCTCATCTTGAATGGTAATTGCATTGATTTGCTCCTTTAGGTTAGATTCAGTGTTACTCAGTAGGCTACCTTGTGGTCATTCAGATATAAATTTAGCGAGCTGACTATCTGAGTTTCGAGCCATTGGATCGATACTCGTTGATTTTTAAGTGTTGTCTCGGTATTCTGAAAATGAGTTTCTGACACTGAGATGAATTTTGTTAGCATCTCCTCAAGGTTTGACTTTTTCTCTTGTTGGTAAGGTGGTTGTTGGAAGCCTGGAGGTGGTGGTGGTCACTGATTCTCTTGGCCTCCCCATGAGAAATTTGGGTGGTTCCTCCAACCTGCATTGTAAGTATTACTATTAGGATTATTTTGAGATCGAGGATTATTACCCATGTAATTTAATTGTTCATTCTCCATGTTGTGGCCATAGGATGGGTATTCTGAATTGTTTGATCCACCTTTACTTGCTTCGCACTGCATTACTGGGTGAACCTGTGAAGAACCAATAAAACAGTCAATTTTTCTGTTCAAAAGTTCTACCTGATTAAAGAGCATGGTTACCGAATCGACGTTAAAAACACCGGCTATTTTTGTTGGTTTTGTCCTCATGACTTGCCACTGATAATTATTCAGTGACATCTCTTCTATAAATTCATAAGCATCTTCAGGTGTCTTATTATTGATAGTTCCACCAGCAGCTGCACTGATCATCTATCAAGTCGAAGGATTCAGGCCATTATGAAACATTTGAACTTGTAGCCAGAGCGGTAACCCATGGTGAGGGCATCTTTACAAAAGGTCCTTGTATCTCTCCCATGATCGTAGAGTGTTTCTAAATCCATCTGTACAAAAGAGGAGATATCATTATGTAATTTAACTGTTTTAGCTGGCGGAAAATATTTTAATAAAAATTTTTTGGTCATTTGTTCCCACATAGTGATCGACTCTTGTGGTAACGAGTTCAACCACTGTTTAGCCTTATTCCTCAACGGAAAGGGAAACAACCTAAAGCGGATGGCTATCATTAGAAACGCCATTGATTTTAAAAGTGTCACAAAATTCTAAAAAATTCATCAAGTGAATGTTGGGATCCTCGTCTTGCAAATCATCAAACTGAACAAACTGTTGGATCATTTGAATGGTGTTAGGTTTCAGTTCAAAATTATTGGCAGCAACAGCAGGCCTAACCATGCTCGATTCAGTTCCTGTTAAAGAAGGTTTAGTATAATCATACATAGTACGTGGAGCAGGATTCTGATTAGCAGCAATCGCAGGAGGTAGCCGATTTTCTTGGTTTTCAGCCATCTCCTCGGTTGTGGTTGAAATATCGTCCTCTTGCTCTTCCTTTGTGTATCTTAAGCTTCGACTTATTTCTCTTCGGTTTCTGCGAACTGTGCGATTGATCTCACTATCAACCAATAATGGTCCCGACTGGTTTCTCCTAGTCATGCACTATAAAAACCTACCAGGAACGAATGAAAGAAAAATTAGAAAATAAAATAAAAATTTAAATTGCAAATAAAATAGAATGGCTAAAGGAATAAAAATTGAGTGTTCCTAATATCCTAGTTCCCTGGCAACGGCGCCAAAAAATTGTTACGTAATATTCGCGACAGGTTTTAAAAATTTATAATTAATCGTTCTTGAAACTAACTCTTATCACGATGAAGGCAAGTGTACCTATCGAACAGTAGTATAGCTTTAGCAAGACCGGATTGTCAAACCCAAAGGAACCAAGAGTACTGGTAATTACTTTTTTTTTATTATCTAGCCTAAAAATTAAGGGATTTGTTTATCTAAACTAATTAACTAAACTAAGAGTGCACAGAGAGAATTTGGGGAAAAGCTTTTAGGAAAATTCGATTGATTAAGTCAATACCCAAGGAAAAATCCACCTAGACTTCACTTGTTATTTGACTCCGAATCAGATGATTTATTCATTTGACTTGATCCGTAGAAATCCCTAAGTTATATTATTATCTCTCTTGAGACTAATAGCGTCTAACCCTAGGTTGATTAATTTAAATCTCTTTCTAATTAATGCCCTAGTGTTGCATTAACTCGATCAATGGATCCCCTTTTTAGGTTTCACCTTAATCTGGTAAAATCATATCACCCTATCTCTAGGCGTGCAATCAACTCTACTTAATTATGACAAATTTACTCTTAGACAGGGCCTCTTCCTCCTCTGAATAAGAGCATTAACTCGAATCAATATCTTGGAATATTAAAACAAGAATTAAGAACACATAATTAAGAATAAGTCAAATATTTATCATACAATTCAAATAATAATAACTAGATCCGTCTTAGGTTTCATTCCCCTTAGGTATTTAGGGGGTTTAGTTTATAATTATAAAAGAAAACATCTCAGAAGAATAAAGAATACAAAACATAAAGAAAACCCAAAACCCCTGAATAAACCCCAAAACATCTCAGAAGAATAAAGAATAAAGCCCTAACTGATTCTGTAAAGGGCTTCGGCCCCTGACTGTTTACTTAAGGCCCTTGATGTGTATTCTGTATGTATGATTCCTGAGGGGATTGCACACTGAGTTTGCAAAAACTCACCCATTTATGTTTAATTTGTGTAGGTAATCTCCAGACTTGACGGATTGGTGTAGCGAAGGGCTCAGTGGTAACCACCACTATCGAACTTCTTATCTATGATTTTTGCAATTACATCACTCATGTTTTGTTGGTATTTTATGTATGAGGGACTTTGGGACTGTTTGGTTTTTAATTTGGGATTTTGAACTGTTGATTATGGATTTATAAATCGCAATGCAACAAAGTACCATTTTCCTAAAATAAACTAAGATTTTTCATAAATAATAACGTTTTCGAAAATTATTGCATTTCAAAAGCTTCCAAGTAAAAGAAATGTTTTAAAGGAAATCAATTAGTCCATGTTTTTTCTCAAACTAAGCAATAGATAATAACTGGAATAGTGTTAAGGTCAATGCGTTTTAAAAAAAGACACTCTCATGTGATATCGCCGGATTTGGCAATAAAGTCCAGGCTGGGTTGAGGTGTTACATTTAGTGGTATCAAAGTCAGGTTGCAAAACTCGGCTGTGGATTGGGTTTTAAACTTGGTTTTAAAGTGTAATAGCCCAAAATTGGGTCTAGTTGGAACAGAGGTTTCGGGACCATAAAATCTGAGATATAAATAATTATTTTATGATTATTTTGAGGTCTATGATATGATTGCATGATTGTGTGAATATTTCGTGAAGAAATTCTATGCATAAAGTGCTTAATTCGAAGTTAGGGACTACATTGAATAAGTTGCAAAACTTGCATTCTAGAAGTTTCTAGTATGAAATTGATTTGAAATATTAATTAGGAGGTCTTAAATAGCAATTTGACCAATTTCTAAGTTATGGACAAAAATTGGACATGGATGGAATTTTTGGAAAGTTTAGTAGTAAGGGTATTTTGGTCATTTAGGGGTAAAATGAATTAAAATACAAAATTAAAAGCCAATTTTGATCATCTTCTTCACCATGGACGTTTATACCAAGGGAGACTCCATGGCTAGGGAAATTTTAATGAATAAACTGTACTAATTGGCTAAACCAAAAATTATGAAAATTTTATGGTAGAAAGATATGTGAGTCTAGTTTCAGAGGAAATTTACGGATCTTAATTTTGAGCTCTGTAGCTCGAATTATAAATAAGTAAGTGACTATGACTCGTGTGGACAGTTTGATGTGAACATTTATTAGTAAATTGTGAAATCATACTTACAAGAATGCTATATACATTAAGGATATGGAATGGAGAGGAGGAGGAGGAAAATAAATATATGTGGAATACATGGAACTATGGTATATGAAATATTGATATAATGAAATAAATGATATGTGTTTATAAGAAAACAAAAGAGAATGTTATGTATCATGACATGTATATATATATATATATATATGACTAGTCTCAATGTAATGCTTGTTGGGTATGGAATTGAATTGAAATGTTTCGAGCAAACATGTTATTCTCATGATCTGAGTCGTGGTATTTTATAAAGATATGATCTAGCTTTAAATATGAATGCTTGATGATTAAGCTGAAGATATTTGGTAAGATGATAATCTTGGTATAAATGTATAAGTGGTACTATAATAAACAAGGTAAAATGAGTATGAGAGACATATGTATGATGACATACAAATGCTATGTTTGTGGTTTAATTGAGGATGTTTAATCATTAAATGGATACCATGTTATATGCTTTTGATTTTGTATAAGTGTGTAAGAGATCAAGGTTGACCAAAGCTTTGAAAATAGCCTAGGTATATTCCACACAGGCAGAGACACGACCATGTGTCTCACCTGTATGGAACACTGACTTTGGGACACAGCGTGTGGAGCCTTAAAGCATGAAATTTCCAAGATTTTCGTAAGTTCTCGATTTAGTCCCAAACCCTTTCTAAAGTATGTTTTGGGCTCCGTAGACTCAAATAAGGGACTATGTGTAAGAGAATGAACGCTTTGAAATATGAATAAAATTTTATGGCTCGTATTTTAGTTTAATGTTTGTATGTTTGTCTGGTAACGCCTCGTACCTTAGCCCGGCCTCGGATACGGGTAAGGGGTGTTACATAAAGAAATGATGTTCAATGGGTTAAAATAATTTTGACTAAGTATGTAGTGCACCGAGTGAGTCATCGGCGCCGATCCTGTAAGTTTTTTGAAATATGTATTATTTATTTTGCAATACTGTAGATAGTATAATCTGAAACTACTATAGGTAGTAAACCGTACTGAAAACACTCTAGTTAGTGTATAGTGAAACCTGTAGTGAGATTGCGACTTACGAAAATAAACTCTGAACTTCTGATATTGTCTTGCAAAAAACATTTGTTAATAAATACTGAAACTATAACTGATCCATAAAATTTGTAATACAGATAAATTTGACTAGACAATGAGCACATGAGTTATCTGCGAACATGGTACTAGAAGCTGAGTTAGAGACCGTAGAGGGGCTCGAGTTGAGTCCTCCTCCATGGATAATATATCGAATTTGGACACGAGTGAGACGCCAGTGTCGCCTGCTACTGAGACTAGGTCTCGTGATCGCATGGCTGGGGATGACACATTGTCCCAGGCTATGCTCAGGATTTTGGGGAGGGTCGCTGGGGCCAATGCTGGATCTAGGGGTTGAGGGTCGGTTACAGAACGGCTCTGGTCCAACGGGAATGAGCTTTCCAGGGGTGTCACTGGAGTTTCCCCTAGCGTGGCTGGGTACTGGATGGAGGCCACGGAAAGAATAATGGATGATCTAGACTTTACCCATGAGCAGAAATTGAAAGGGGTTGTTTCTTTGCTTCGCGACGAAGCATATCAGTGGTGGCTGACGGTTAAGGAAGGCACTCAGCCCGACCGATTAACTTGGGATTGTTTTAAGACTGTGTTCCAGAGTAAGTATGTAAGAGCCAACTCCATTGATGCTAAGAGACGTGAGTTCCTTAATGTCACTCAAAGAGATCGATCAGTGGCCGCGTATGAGGCCGAGTTCCTGAGGTTGAACCGTTATGTGCGAGGCATGGTGGTGACCGAGTATGAGCACTGTGTCTTGTTTGAGGATGGTTTCAGGGACAGTTTGCAAGTTTTGATAGCTTCATAGAGGGAGCATGATTTCTCTGCTCTTGTTGAGAAGGCGAAGATCACCGAAGAAGTAAAGCGCACTAAGTGCCAAAATTGGGACAGAGGAAAGACTAAGAGGGATTTGGAGCCCTCGAGTTTTGGGTTGAGGCCTAAGAAAAAGGCTAGATCTGATGGGCCAGTGAGAGTTGGGCCTCTTGTGGCACCTACTGGGGTGGCGCTTTGTGGGCATTATGGTGGACGCCATCTAGGCGAGTGTTGGAGGACTATTGGGGCATGTCTGAGAGGTGGTTCCATTGAGCATCGTGTTAAAGATTTCCCATTGAGACCTGATCAGATGCAAGCTCTAGTTACTAGGACTGTACAACCGTCGAGGGTAGTTCAACAGCCACCTAGGGGTCGGGGTCAAGCTAGGGGTGGTAATGGCATGGGCCGAAGACAGAAAGCACTGGGTACAGGTGTGGGACCAATTGAGGTGAGGCAACCTACTTTGGTCTATACTGCTCGTCGTCGTAAGGACAGAGATGCTCCGAATGTCATTACGGGTACATTTTTAATATTTGATGTACCTTATCTTGCATTGATAGACATAGGCTCTACCCACTCATATGTAGCTAGTACTGTGTCTGAAACTTTGGGGATTCTAGTCAAGAGTACTGATAGTGAAATAACAATGTTAAGTCCTTTGGGGCAACCCATTCGAGTCAGTAGATTGTATAGAGATGTTCCTCTAGAGGTCCAAGGGATAGTATTTCTGGCTAATCTAATGGAGCTTTCATTTGGGGAGTTCGATCTGATTTTGGGGATAGACTGGCTGGTTAAACACCGGGTGAGTCTGGATTGTGTGACAAAAAGGGTTGTCTTGAGGACCAAGGAAGATAACGAGGTATTTGTGATTGGGGAACGAAGAGACTATTTGACCAATGTGATTTCTGCGCTGGTGGCAGAAAGGTTAGTGAGAAAAGGATGTGAGGCATTCTTGGCCTACATCAGTGTTTCTAATTCTGGGGACTCTTCGGTTAAGGACATCAGAACCGTAAGGGACTTTCCAGATATGTTTCCTAAGGAACTACTAGGTTTGCCTCCGAGCCAAGAGGTGGAATTTAGGATTTAGGTGATCCTTGGTGCAACTCCAGTGTCTATCGCGGCCTACCTAATGGCACCGAAAAAGTTGACAGAACTTAAAGCTCAGATTCAGGAGCCGTTAGATCGCGGGTTCATTCATCCCAGTGTGTCTCCATAGGGAGCACCTGTTCTATTCGTGAAAAAGAAAGATGGGATAATGTAACACCCTTCGCCCGTATCCCTCGTTGCCTCGTCGGAACAGGGTTCGAGGTGCTACCAGATTTAAACTCATCCATTTATATAAAACCAGGCCGTAAAAATTTTTGATCAATTTTAAACTTTTCATAGACACGTATATTATCATTTAATCGGGCTTACAAGGCCCAAAATATTCATGTGGCATTATTAAATATTTACCAATATCTTAGTCTTGTATCATTTACTTACTCAACTTTACAACCCTATACATGCCATAGACTCAAAACACTAAAATTTATTTACGCCGATAGCGTAGACTTGACAATGTGATAATATCTCTGACGGCCTCCAACCCGAGCTAACCTGGCAACCCTAGGGAATATGGGAAAGAAAAGGGGAGTAAGCTTTACGCTTAGTAAGTTCATAAGAAAACAATAAGCAACTCATTAACAAGTTTTATCAATGTTTACAACATAATCACAAATTCACTACAAGTTGTCTTCCTGAGCAATAGTCACTAAATTATTTATAACTGGAGCTACAAAACTCCAAATCAATTGCAGTTAATTTTCCATGAAAATA
This sequence comes from Gossypium arboreum, assembly GCF_025698485.1. Lineage (NCBI taxonomy): Eukaryota > Viridiplantae > Streptophyta > Magnoliopsida > Malvales > Malvaceae > Gossypium > Gossypium arboreum. Next base: position 13,896,694 of record NC_069075.1, on the reverse strand, counting down.
GACTCATATATATTCCATCCATAAAATTTTCAGAATTTTAGGTTTGGCCAATCAATACCAGATTTTTCTTAAAGTTTCCCCTGTTTCACTGTTTGACTAATCTGACCACTCTTCACTACGAATCAAATTTCTCATTGTACAGAATTCAAAATATGTTATATTTGATTTCATTTGAAACTAGACTCATTAAGGAGTCTAAGCATATAAATTTTATCTTATAAAAGTTTTTTTACAAATTATAATGATTTTCTAAAAACAGAACAGGGGACCCCGAAGTCATTTGACTCTATCCCACGCCACTTCAAATATCTCATTATTGGAAATTATTTTGCTTACACGGTTTCTTTTATAAGAAACTAGACTCATTAAGCTTTAATTACATAATTTATTCAGCTTCTAACTCAACTCCAACAATTTATGGTGATTTTCCAAAATCACGTTACTGCAGCTGTCCGAAGCAGATTTATTACAAATTTACTCTTTCACACATTCTTTGCATTCACATTATTTAAACATGTATATCACCAATCAATTTCATCACATATCTATAATTTCACTCAAGCATAATCTCAATACAATACATCATGCTCAATCATTCGCACACAACCCTTCAAATTAGCAATTATAAGATGATTCCGCACATAGTCCACCCTTATCGATAATTTACGATGGTTTTGCCCTTACTCACATATATGACATAGGCATTTTCACTATGCTTCTCATTTCACACTCATGATTCAATTCCAATCGATCTAACATGCATAAGAATATATCACATACCTGGCCAACTTAATGCATTGAACAAATTCAATTGCCGATTTAACACAAGGTCTCATAGTCTTAGACTTTTATCAAATCACCGGCATTTAGCCTTCTAGGTTTTAAACCTGATAATATTATTCACCAGCTTAAAGCTTGCTAGGCTCAAAGCCCAAATATCACCATTATAAAGTCGTCTCATAAACAATTCATATAATATAGCATGTATACCTGTTCACTTTGCTCTATTTAATCATTCAATCACAATTTATAATTTCCCTTTGAATCATTCGATATTTTGCACACTAAGTGTCATTCTCAATATCTCGCACACTAAGTGCCATTCTCAATATCTAGCACACTAAGTGCCATTCTCAATATCTCGCACACTAAGTGCCATTCTCAATATTTCGTACACTAAGTACCATATTTGATTACCCCGCACACTAAGTGCCACATTTTGTCGATATGTCATCAGACGTTAAAATATTCACGTATATACAATTTATACGATGCTTATTGCATACGAACTTACCTCGTTCGCGATAACGATAAATTAGATCGACGAATCCGATACTTCATTTTTCCCTCGATATAGACTCGTACGAGGCTTAACTTGATCTAATCAATCAAATTCAACTATTACAATTCATATTCTATTCATTTTAACTCAATTTCATATTTTGATAAAATTACTATTTTACCCCTAAAGTTTTACTTTTATTCAATTTAGTCACTGAGCTCAAAAAAATGCAAATTAACTATTTTTAACCATAATTAAGCTTAACCGAATATTCATGGTATTAAAACAGCCCATAAATTATTTTATGGCAAAATTACATTTTTGCCCTTGATATTTCAACTTCTTTACAATTTAGTCCCTAAGCTCGAAAAATTAAATTCATTCAATTTTTTGGCCAAACCCATGCCTAGACAAATTTACTACTACTTCATAACAGCCCATATTTTCATTTATTCACACTTTCAACCACATAATTTCAATAATTCACAATTTAATCCAAAATTGACATTTTTACCAAAATTCACTTTACAAAACATGTATATCCAACAACAATAATTTATTTTCCATCATCAACTATCAAAATACTCATGCACTCAACAATGGCAACATTCAAATACTTTAACAGTTTGAAATCGGAGATACTGGCTAGCTAGAATACGAAGCAACGATCACAAAACATAAAAATTATCAAAACCGAACACAAAACATACCTAAATCACTTCATGCAAATGCGAAACTAAGGAAGCTTCAATGGCTTTCTTTTCTCCTCCATATTCGGCCAACAGATAAAATTTGCATGGCCATTTTATGTTTTATTTTTATTTAATACATTTTAATATTCCATTTACCTTTTGTCCTTTATAATAATACATAATTTCATATATGCCAAACCACCAATCTCCACTATCATAAAGTAATGGTTTAATTGATAAATAGGGACTTATACTTTAGTAAATCATGGAAAATAAACACTTAAACAATTAGAATGTAACTTTTTCATTTTCCATGATTTAGTTCTTTTTCTTAATTAACTATCGAAGCAATAAAATTTTTCAACGAAACTTTAATACCATCTTTTTGCCACTCCGTAAATATTTATAAAAATATTTACGACTCGGTTTATATAAATGAGGTCCCGATACCTCATTTCCTAAACCCACTTGACCTTAGGGTCATACCACTTGAACTTAATAAATCACTTATAAAACAAATATCACAATATCAAAAACATTTTTAAAATCACAATTAACTCATAAATATTAAATATAATATTTACAAACCTACTCGTCGGATTTGGTGGCCCCGAGACTACTATTTCGATTAACCCTAAAAATGGGCTGTTACAGATAATGAGGATGTGTATCGACTACCGTCAATTGAACAAGTTAACGATCAAGAACAAGTACCCACATTCGAGGATAGATGACTTATTCTACCAGTTCAGAGGGGCCTCTGAGTTTTTTAAAATCGATCTGCATTCGGGCTATCATTAATTGAGAGTTAAGGAGGCCGATGTACATAAGACGACATTTAGGATTCGATATGGACATTATGATTTCCTAGTTATGCCCTTTAGTTTGACTAATGTGCTAGCGACATTTATGGATTTGATGAACCGAGTATTTCAGCCCTACCTGGATCAGTTTGTAGTGGTGTTCATCGATGACATCTTGGTATATTCTAAGACAGAGGATGAGCATGATGAGCAGCTCAGAGTGGTTCTATAGATTCTTTATGAGAAATAGTTGTATGAGAAGTTCAACAAGTGTGAGTTCTAGCTTCAGGAAGTAACATTTCTGGGACATGTAGTTACTACCGAGGGGATACGAGTCGATCCTCGTAAGATTGATGCGGTATTGGATTGGAAACAGCCAAAGAATGTGTTTGAAATCCGTAGCTTCCTGGGGCTGACAGGATATTATCGTCGTTGCATAGAAGGGTTCCCCTTGATCATAGCTTCGTTGAATAAGCTTCTGCGTAAGGGAGTTCCTTTCGTTTGGATTGATGCACAACAGGAGAACTTTGATAAGCTTATGACTGTTCTGACTCAGGCTCCTGTTCTGATACAACCTGAGCCCAGTAGAGACTTCGTGGTATACAGTGATACGTTGCATGTGGGTCTGGGTTGTGTCCTGATGCAAGACAGTAAGGTGGTTTGCTATGCGTCTCGTCAGCTCAAGACTCATGAGGCTAATTATCCTACGTATGATTTGGAGTTGGCAGTGGTAGTCTTCGCTTTGAAAATCTGGAGGCACTACCTATATGGTGAGAAGTGTACTATCTACACTGATTATAAGAGCCTCAAATATCTTCTCACTCAGAAGGAGTTAAACCTTAGACAGGGTAGATGGGTTGAATTGCTTAAGGATTATGACTGCACGAGTACCGTCCTGGTAAAGACAATGTGGTGGCTGATGCGTTGAGCTATATGGATATGACTGATCTGAGAGCGATGTTCGCTCGACTTAGTCTTTTCTATGATAGGAGTCTATTGGCAGAACTTCAGGTTAAACCGGCATGGATTGATCAGTTCAGAGGTAAACAGATGCGGGATAAGTCTCTTGAGTTGCGTTTTTGTCAGGTTGAGAGTAGTGTTACTACTGATTTTGGGATTAACAGTGATAGGGTATTATGTTTCCACGGTCGAATTTATGTGCCGAATGATGGGGATTTAAGGCAGTTGATTTTAAGGGAAGCACATAGTAACCCTTATGCTATGCATCCTGCTAGGAACAAGATGTACCGAGATCTGTGAGAATTATACTGGTGGCCAGGGTTGAAGCGTGAGGTTACTGACTTCGTTGCTCGCTGTTTGACTTGTCAGCAAGTTAAGGCTGAATAATAGTTACCTTCGGGTTTGTTGCAGCCGGTTAAGATATCGATGTGGAAATGGGAGTGAGCAACGATGGAATTTGTTAGTGGGTTGCCTCTAACACCCACTAAGAAAGATTCTGTATGGCTCATCGTGGATCGATTGACCAAGTCTGCTCACTTAATTCCGGTCAGGATGGACTTTTCTCTGCAAAAATAGGCTAAAATTTACAATTAAAATAGTAAGACTACATAGGGTACTTGTCTCTATCATTTCTGATAGGGATCCTCACTTCACGTCTCAGTTCTGGAAGAAACTACATGAGGCTCTAGGTTCAAGATTAGACTTCAGTACTGCTTTCCATCCTCAAACAGATGGTCAGTCGGAGAGGGTGATCTAGTTACTGGAGGACATGTTGAGGGGCTGTATTATCGATTTCTGAGGCAGTTGGGAGGAGTACTTGCCTTTAGCAGAGTTCGCACAATAACAGCTACCAGTCTAGTATACAGATGGCACCTTACGAGGCATCAGTGTAGGCATGCGTGTCGCACTCCCTTATGTTGGATTGATTTAGGTGAGCGACGTATTCTGGGTTCAAAATTGGTTTCAAAGATTGAGGATAAGGTCCGTTTGATTCTAGATCGACTGAAAGCGGCTTTTGATAGGCAGAAATCTTATGCGGATCTGAAGTGTCGAGAGATAGAGTATTCTGTGGGAGACTTTGTCTTTCTCAAGGTTTCGCCATGGAAAAAGGTTCTGAGGTTCGGTCTAGGGGCAAGCTAAGCCTTCGATTTATTGGGTCATATCCAATTTTGAGACGAGTGGGAGTAGTCGCATATCAATTGGAGCTACCTCCAGAGTTAGATCACATTCATGATGTGTTCCATGTCTCGATGTTAAGGTGCTACCGCTATGATCCTACGCACATTGTGTTGGTGGAGGACATTGAGGTTAGACCAGATCTGACGTTTGAGGAGGAGCCGATTCAGATTTTGGATCGTGACATTAAGGTTCTGCGAAGGAAGTCTATCCCCTTAGAGAAGGTGCTGTGCCGGAATCATGGCACTGAGGAGGCCACATGGGAGCCGAAGGATTCGATGCATCTGCAATATTCTCACCTTTTTTGATTAGGTTAATTTCAAAGCCAAAATTTTCTTTTAGGGGGTAAAGTTGTAACTCCCCAAAACTTGCTTATTTATGCTCTGTTAGTTTGTGACACAAGTGTGTATCTGCTTCACTGGTTAAGTATTCTAGGTGTGTGAGAGATCCTGTAACACCCCTAGCCCAATTTGTCTCCGAAACAGGGTTTCGGAGCATTACTAGAATTTGCAGATCACTTAAAAAATTTCAATTAAATACTTACCGATTGAATACATCATATAAATAAATATATTACCATTCAATCAATAGCTTGGCACTTGTCTAAGCATCAAACAACAACATTGTTAGTATACTAGTACGTATTTCATATAAATTCAACATTGATATACTTATTTTCTCAACATGTCACACTTGAGTTTAATAATTGTCTTAACTTACATAATTTCCTTGTATCAACATATCAAAGATAATCATATATGTACATGTCATGAAACATATCATTCTCTTACCATTTCTTCATAAGTATATATCATTCATTTCATTATATCAATATTTCATGCTCCTTCATTTCCATATATTTTATGTATATTTACTCCAAGAATAGTTTATATCAAACTTAACATAAATTAAATTCTATGTACCTATACTTATTTCATTTATCTATCTTCTTAATTATTTCATACAACTATTTTGTACATATATTTCCATATGACCAATTCTTGTAAACATTTCACACAACCATTTTGTATAACCAATTCATATAACCATTCGTCATCTGGTACATATTACCTCAATATTAGTTGTTTAACAGATGTCTTGGCATCTCTCATTCATGATCTTATTTATCTTCGACATGATGCCATAGTGTCTTTCAACTATGGTCTTACTCATTTTCTGTCATGTTGCCATGGTATCTGTCAACCATGGTCTTATTCATTTCATGTCATGTTGCCATGGTATCATTCAACCATGGTCTTACACTTTTCATATCATGTTGCCATGGTATCTTTCAACCATGGTCTTACACTTTTCATATCATGTTGCCATGGTATCTTTCAACCATGGTCTTACACATTTCATTTCAGAAAGCACACTCCAGCGAACCTCATACTTACAGTGGGATTACCAGTCCAAGCTAAATCCCCTGGAATGACAATTACTCTAATAAGCTTGGATCTAAATTGCCAATACAGGCTAAATTCAAACCTTAATTTGGATTACCCATCCGGGCTAAATCCATTTTACACGTATTCTTCGGGAGGGCTATATCAGGATAGAATCACCCATCCGGGCTAGATCCTTTTTACCGTCAATTTCTTTTCAGAGATCCATCGAATTTTCCTTTCATTCAACTGAAATTTCTTCCCTTTTGTATCAAATATATCAATGTTTCATCAATTTTCATACAATGAACATTCAAATCATATTCACATCAATAACATACATTTCAAGCATTTAAGAATATAATTCAAGTTACACAAACTTACCTGGTGAAATTGCAAAAATATTAAGATTCAGAGGCATTTTGGTAAATTTTTCATTTCCCCCGATTTTAACCCAATCTTGATCCAAATTAATAATTTCATTCAATTTATTAATTTAATCAATAAAACAATTCATTTCCTTCATTTTGGTCATTTTTGACATTTTTACAAAATTGCCCCTATAGTTCTTCTTTTATTCATTTTAGTCCCTGAGTCTAAAACATACAAATTATTCATTTTAAAATTAAACCTGTTAAAGGTGGCGACAAATAGCAGTATATATGTTACTCGGATGAAATACTTCTCTCAATTTTTTTATCTCTTTTGCTTCTGTCTGTTTGGTAGCAACTCCCAAGTCCTTGAATCTCAAACTTACTTCATGCTTCATTCGGAATTATTATTTTGTTGCCCTAGCTTCAACAAGAGCTTCATAATTTATCCGGAATTGTTACTTTGTTGCTCTAGCTTCAACAAGAGCTTCATATTTCATCCGGATAACTTAGTTCATTTTTCCTCCTGTGTGAAAAACCCAACAAAACCCTTGCTCGTTGAAAATTCATATATTTATTTTTCTCCTTCTCCTCTCCATTCCACATCCTTGATTTATATAACATGCTACTAGTAACATTATCAAAAATTTTACTATGTACTTATATGTATATTCAAAACTATCCATTTGTATCATAGTCACTAAATTATTTATATCTTGAGTTACAGAACTCAAAATTAAGATCTGTTTATTTTACGTGAAACTAGACTTACATATCTTCTTACCATAAAATTTTCAGAATTTCTGATTAAGCCAATAAGTACAGTTTATTCTTTAAAGTAACCCCTATTCTGCTGTCTGGCAGTTCTGACTTATCTTCACTAAAAATTAATTATCTCTTCATGCAGGATTCAGATGATGTTTCTGTTTGTTTCTCTTGAAAATAGACTCATTCAAAATTATAAACATATAAATTTAAGCCCCTAATTAGTTTTATTCATTTTTTTACGATTTTTTAAATTTAAAATAGGGGAACCCGAATTCATTCTGACCTTGTCTCACAAAATTTATGATATCTCATGATTTACAATTCCATTGCTTACACTGTTTCTTCTATGATAAACAAGACTCAATAAGATTTAATTTCATATTTTATTAAACTTCTAATTAAATTTGTAAAATGTTTGGTGATTTTTCAAAGTTAGACCACTGCTGCTGTCCAAAAACTGTTTTAGTGCAAGATATTAATGAACATGTTTATAACATCCTTATTTTCTTTTTTCTACACTATTTCTCATCATTTTCTCTTACTTTCTCTTCACTAACATATCAGGAACATAGGAATATATGTAAGGAAACTCTACATTAACATCAATCCCATGCTTTTTCAATAATATCAAACTTAAAAATATATTGAAATCATGATGTTCTTACCTTGTTCTATTGATTTCAATCTTCATCTTGATTTTTTCTCTCCTTCAACTTCCATTTCTTGAATCCAACTTGATAGTCTAACTTCCCATGGTCTCCTTAACATTTTTCTCTCTTGGTAGCTATGGAAATTCTTTTGATTTTTGGGTGAAAATGGTGAATTTTTGGTAGAAGGACCAAATTGTAAACAAAGCAAAACTTTCTTTCTTTCTCTCTTCCTCTCATGTTAGTGCATGGGAAAGATGATGAAAATTCTTCATCTTTCCTTCCTTTTATACTAAATAATTAATAATAAAATAATAATAAAATAATAAAATATCTCGTTAAAATAATATTTATCTAATTAAATAATTATAAAATATCATCAACATCATCATTACATTCTAGATTTCTCTCTCTTCCAATTGACCATTTTTCCCTTTATTATCTTTTAAAATTTCATCCTTGAGTAATCATTTAATTTGGTAAAATTACAATTTAGTCCCTTATAGTTCTTCACCTATTCAATTTGGTCCTAATTCATCCATTTTCCTTAGTTTCTTTATCATTCCACCCTTAAAATATTTACACTATTGGTCATTCAAATTTTTTATATTTACACTTTAACCCCTCAATTTTTGAGTATTTACTCTTGTACAACAAAACTTTTCTCATTTTTACAATTTAGTCATTTCTTGAACTAATATATCATAATATACTTCCCAATATTGACAAAACTCAAAATTTCCCTTTTTCTCACTTTATTTCCTTATTTTACTATATCAAGGATAATATCTTATCGTCAAAACTTTCGAGGTATTACAGATCCCAAGTCCAAGTCTTACATGAGTTGAATTGTGGGGTTTTTCTGAATAAAGCCTTAACCTTGCTCAATAGGATTATGTTTAATTATTGATAAGTTTATATCAGAATGGGCCTGTTGGTTTGGTGGATAAGTGGAGTGTTGGTGAGATAGAGGTCCTATGTTCGAATCTCTGCATTGCAAGTGGGTGTTTTATATTTTTGGTTCGTGGTTAGGATGTGAATTAGTGGGAAGTTATCAAACATTTTGTTTTTCCCATTTTCTAATTTTGGCTTTTTTCCTAAAATTAAGCCATCTATTCTTCTTCCTTTCCCCCTTGCTGAAATTTCTTTGAGTTCCTCCTCTCTTTCTTCGTTTTTCCTCATCCATTTGTTCCCTTTGTTTTTGCAACACTTATTAGCACTCCCGTGGGTTTGGTAGGTTTCTCTCTTCTTTTCTATCATGAAATTCTTATCAATTGATGAGTAATGTATCCTTATTCAATTACTGGCATAGGAGGGGGCTCTGAGCAGTAAATCTCGTATTTCTTTTTAACAGTGTCAACAGAGGGTTTTGTTGGTGGTAAGTCAAGTTACTGTTGATAAGCTATTGTCGAAATTTTGTTGATAGGATTGCTAAATCAGTTTTGGATGCTTCTTTATTAGGTTTTCGGGTGGCAAAAGTGGTCTTGTAGCAAAATCGTAATAGGTGTGTACCCAAAATCACAAAAAGAGAGAAACAACGAAAGTCGAAAAATGAATCTATCGATGCCACACAGGCGTGTGGTCGCCTGTGTGGTAGGCCGTGTGACAGCACACGGATGTGTAATCGACGAGCATGGCTATGCGCGCAATACACGGGGACATGACACGACTATGTGATGGCCAGTGAGGTCGTGTGTGACACATGGGCTCGACCAATTGGGGCTGTGTGGGCTACACGGGCGTGTGGGCCCACACGAACAGGCCATATGGGTGTGTGGGCCCATTTTCTGAAATGATTTGTAAGGTTGCACAGGTTGCCCAAGTCGACTGTAGACTTATCGTAGGGTCGGTAAGCGCTCTTAGACCCCTTATTGAGTATTCTGACTGTCTGATTTCTATAACGAGCATGAACTGCGATATCTGAACTGAATGTATGATCTGATAAATTGCTTATTAGCATGTCATTTTTGTATGTTGTATTGCATTGGGGTTGGGATGATGTTATTGGGAGGAAGTATTCTGAAAGGCTTTTAAGCCTGATATTTGGCAGCTCAGCTGCAATTATCCCGATTATGTGCCGCATTTCGATACAACATGGTGTGTAGGGATGGGTGGGTCGATTTTATCCCCACATGTTGTGTAAGGTTGGACGGAGATGGTGTGTAGAGGCTGGTGGGAAGGATTCTGATATTCTATCTGCATTCTGTATCGGATGGGCTAAGGCCCTAACTGATTTTGTAAAGGGCTCCGGCCTCTAACTGTTTACTTATGGTCCTTGATGTGTATTCTGTATGTGTGATTTCTGTAGGGATTACATACTGAGTTTGTGAAAACTCACCCATTTCTATTTAATCCATGTAGGTAATCCCCAGACTTAACGGATTGATACAACGTGACCACTACTACCGAACTTCTTATCTACGGCTTTTGCAGTTACATCGCTTATGTTTTGTTGGTATTTTATGTATAAGAGACTTTGGAACTGTTTGGTTTTTAATTTTGGATTTTGAACTGTTGATTATGGATTTATAAACTGCAATGTAACAAAGTACCGTTTTCCTAAAATAAACTAAGATTTTTCGTAAATAATAACGTTTTTGAAAATTATTGGGTTTCAAAAGCTTCCGAGTAAAAGCAATGTTTTAAAGCAAATCAATTAGTCCACGTTTTTCCTGAACTAAGTAATAGATAATAACTGGAATGGTGTTAAGGTCAATGCGTTTTAAAAAAAGACACTCTCAACAGATTCGGCCATAACGTCTAGGCCAGGTTGGGGTGTTACATGGCACATCCATTTTTTTGATACAGTTTCGAAAATTATGGTTTCGAGGTCTCATTTTAGTGAAATGATTCCATAAATAATTAATAAAAATATTTATGGAGTTATTTTATAAATGAATAGAATTAATGATAAGTAATTTAGTTAATTGGAACATTTAATCTAATCCAAGGACTAAATTGTAAAATGCAATTACTTTAGATTTTAATTAGAGAATAACTAAAGGAACTTAAGTTGTAATTAATCGAAAGGCTTAAAATATCAATTAGATTATGTTGAAATAAAGCTTAGTGGACGGTAAGTGGGATATGAATGATTATTATTATTTTTTTAAAAATAAAACAAAACAAAATAAGTAACAAATAGGTTTAGTGGAAGGTGAGAGAAGATGGTATTCTCCAACCTTCTATGCCGAAAGAAAGAAAAAAATTAGAGAAAATTTTGCTTTAGGGATTTCAAGCTTTGGCAACAAAACTGTTAAGGTTTTATAAAGTTTTCATTAATGATTTCTCCATGTTTTTTATGTTAGATTGATAGATTTTGAGTGTAGACATGAAAAAAGGCTAGATTGTGAAGTTAGTTGTTAGATTTTACACCTGAGAAATTAAAGTGACTATCATGTAGAGCTGTTATGAGATTTTGATAGAAATAGATAATAGAGGGTTTATAATGGATGAAAGTGAAGTTGGATTGTAAATCGAAGCTTAGAATTAAAAGTTATGTTTGTTTCAGTTTTAAGGACTAAATTGAATAAAATAAAAAAATTATATGAAATGAAAATTAATTTTGAATTGGGTTGAATACTGATGGTATTTTATGTTTATGTTAATTCGTAGCTATCATCGACTCGGATTCCTCAAGAGTGAAGGGAAAAGCTAAAGCCACTGTTGAATAGCTTGAAATTTCAGATTTGTATTTCTATAACTCAACTAATTAAATATTTTTACATATTTTCATTGTTTGGAACGTTAAATTATCAAAGAAAGCTACATATGATTATTTGAATTGAATTACTATATAGATATTGGCTATACTGAAAAATGATTAAATTGAATAAAAATTGGAAATAGTATGAATTGGTGAAACTGCAAAAATTGGCTTGGAACTAAGAAGAATCATGGTACGTTTGGTATGAAAAGATAGTTGATTGAAGGATTGATATTGTTAAGATCAATAGATGGGTAATTGGATTTAGAATGAAATCAGAGTATAGATTATCGTAGTGTTTATTGGGAAAATTTGTGAATAAATAGAATGTTATATAACATAATGAAAATAAATCATTTCAACTATAAGTCGATAAGCGCTAGACGCATTTTTCTTTGGAGGTTCCCAACTATGGATTTTCACAAGTATTACTTCGACTATAGGTCAATGAGCATTGGGCACATTAACCATTGGATGTTCTGATAAATGTTGGGGATGATTATTGCTTCAGATGAACCAATGAGTGCATAGTACAATTTGTTTGGTTCAAGTTGTACTGGTGAGGCACTGGATGTCGAATTAAGGTATTAGTATGATTTGTGAATTAGTTCAAGTCTGAATTATGTATTAACGAATATAAATGTTGATTAGGAAAAATGGTTTAATTCAAATTGGTAATGCAATGCGATATGATGAAATGAGACAAAATCAAATAAGGTTGCATACATCGTTAGCATAAAGTGTTAATAAGTTAATTTAAATAAATTGGTTAGGTGAAATATCATATTTTGTATTTTTGGGATACATATGTATATTAATGTATTGGATAAACTTTTATATGAAACATACTTGAATTGGCCTAAGGAGGAAACAAATCAACTAAGTCCAATCATCTAAATTTTATGCTATATTGAGTAAGTTATAATAATAGCATTGAAGTTATTACACACCAAATGGTCTTGTTTTCATATGCAGGTTAGGTGTATTTTGAGATTTTATACTCAAAAGTTGTTAGCATCCAATTGAGAAATATTGGACTCAACAAAGTTCATATATATATATATATATATATATTTGTTTCAAGTTGGCATGTACTTAGTTATTATTAGTAGAGTCATTTGGCTATAGTTAAGTATATGTGGCATGAAAGGTTTAACATTTGGTTGCAATAATTATAATTTTATTAGTCAATTAAATGGTTTTAGTGTGATATGCTTAGTTTGAAGTGCTGGGAATTGATTTGGGAGATGATTTGAATATGAATATATTGTGAAATCTGAATTTTTACATGGTTTTTATGCAAAATAAGCAGAAATGTTGCCGAAATTTTTAATAAAATAATTTTACCACTACGCTTTTATTTCTATAAAGTAAGATAAAAAAGTAGGTTGCGTCAGCAACGAAATGTGGCATTTTATATTCGGATCCACCAACTAGGTCGGGTATAAGGTGTCATGGTAGTTGCTCCAGCACCAAATGTGGCATCTTGGAACTCAAACCTAGTGATCGAATCAGGTATTGGGGTGTTACAGTAAAACTATAATTCACCAATAATATAACCAAACAACTATTCTTAAAATCTATGAACAAACTAAAATTGTTTTGAACAAAAATGAGTTTAGAACCTTTAAACTTGTTGCTAACACCCTTGAGATGGAAGAAGAACATTGTTGTAATGTGGGCTTCCTTGAGAACCTGCAAAAAGAAACAAAATAGAAGAGAAGAGAAACCAAAAAAAAAGTGTTGTAAAATCTAATGAGGGAGAAGGTTTTAAGAGTTTGAGAAAGTTTAAGTCTGGCAAATGGTTTAACTATGTTTTATATTTAGGTTTTAAAGGGTAAAATCGATGGGTTTTTAATGTTTTAGCATTGGGTCACATCATCAAGTCAGTTATTTTGCTGCAGAACCCGACTTGATGTCATGAAACACATCTCTAATGTCGCGACATTCTACTTCAAAGGCCAGTGTCGCGACACCAATGTGCAATGTCGTGACATCCCCTCTGAAAGTTCAAATATTCAAGTTTGTTGCCAATGTTGCAACATTAATGGCTCCATGTCGCGACATCAACTCTATTGTTGGAAAATCTTATTTTTGGGGGTGTTACAACATAATCATCTCAATTTTAAAGTTCCCACATCATTCTAAGTGACCTAAATACTTATCATGGCTTAACTCTTATTTTACTATCTCCTACTCCTATATAAAAATTATTATAAGTTCAAACATTAAAAGTTATACAAATTATATAGAAATTGAAGTTCAATAATTAAACATTAAGTTTTGCTACTGGAGTCATCTGATAGGCTCTTTGGTTTTCTCAGTGACTTCCAATCTTGATCTCGATTGTCCTGATCAGTCTAATAGTGTCCCTTCCAACTGAGTCTTTCCATTTGTCCCTTGCTCGAGCACCAATCCACTTTCTGCATACATTAAGCATTGATAGTACCTTCGATCAAGGTTGTTAGTGGTACAATAAAATAAAACATCACAATTCTCCACTAAGTACCCTGCATGTTCCTCATTTGTTGAGGAAGTACCAGACTTGAACACTTCCACTTCTCTATCGATTTTCATAATTAACTCATTCTTTTCTACATTGATGGTAGACTTCGATGTGACTAAGAATGATCTTTTCAACAGAATGGGAATCTCCAGGTCTCCTTTGATGTTAACGGCTACAAAATCTATGGGGATATAAATTTTATTTGACCAACATATCCTCTAATACACCTTTAGGGTGTACGAAAGACCTATCAACCAACTATAGTGTGATCGGTCAGGTTTTTAGCTCCCCCTAAGCCTAATTTTTGATAGATAGATAAGGGTATTAAATTTATGTTGGCCCTTAAATTTCATAGGGCCATCCCAAAGTTCAGTTCCCTTATCTCTATAAGAATCATGAAACTCCTCGGATCTTTAAACTTAGGGAGTATCTTCTTAGTTATTAGAGCACTATATGAGGCATTTATATCAATTTGTTCCCCTTTTTTAAGTTTCCCATGTCTAGCCATTATTTCCTTTAAAAATTTCATGTATTTAGGAATTTTATAAATAAGATCAAACAGAGGTAAATTTACATTTAGGGATTTAAATAAGTTTAAGAAGCTTACAAATTTAATATTGTCCATTTTTTTCTTGTTCTTAAGCCTTGATGGAAATGGTACACTTTTACCATTGATAAGCTATAAAAGTAACATATTTTAATCCTATTCTTACTGCATTTTTGGATTATTAATTATGCAAATTAGTGAATTTGATGCTCCTAATCCTTTAAATTCATGTTTCTACATTTAGGAAAGCATTTGGGAGTGAACGGAGCAAAAAACGAGTCAAAATTAGACAAATAAAGTTATTTTCAAGAGCCACACAACCTGGGCATTTCCACACAGGCTGAACATATGCCCATGTGTGCCACACGGTCTGGACATGTGTCCATGTGCCAGCCCATGTCAATTTCGCACCCTACTTTCCAAATACGTGAAAAAACACAATTTTTAGGCTTTCTAAGCATTTTAAAGTCTATAAATACTAATTAGAAGAAGACATAAGGGGGCCATAAGAGAAGATCGAAGAAAGCACTTGAAGAACACCATTGGAATCAACTTGGAAGTAGATCTCCATCAAAATTGAAGATCTTATTTTAATTTCTTTCGAAGTTTTTATGAGTTCCTTTATGTTGTGAGGTTTTTCTAACTTTTAGATGTTTCTATTCAAGATTATGAACTAATTCCCTAGATACCTAGGGAAGATGAAACCTAAGATGAATTCTATTATTTGATTTTTTATTTATATGATAAATACTTGATTCTTGTTCTCAATTATGTGTGCTTATTTCTTATAATAATATTCCTGGGATATTAATTCATGTTTACTGTGCTTAATTCAAAGGAGTAAAAGTCCATGTTTAAGAGTAAATCTAGCATAATTGAGTGGAGTTGCATACAATTCTAGAAATAGGACGACATAAATTTACCATATTAAAGTAAAATCCAATAGGGGAATCCATAGATCGAGTAAATGCGACAATAAGGGTTTTAATTAGAAAGAGATTTCAAATAATCAACCTAGAGTCAGTTGTTCTTAGTCAGTTGTTCTTACTCTCAAAAGAGATATTAACATAATCTAGGGATTTCTACGGATCAAGACACAAATGAATAAATTGTTTAATTTAGATCCATAATAATAGGTGAAATCTAGGTGGATTCTTTCCTAGGTCTTGCTTATCTTATTGGTTAACATTCGATTATTTCCTTGGTTAATTCTCTGTTGCGTTCGTAGTTAAATTAGTTTAGTAATTTTAAATTAAAACACATCACTCCAATTTTTTGGCTTAGAAAAACAGTAATTACTAATATTTTTAGCCCTCATGGATACTATATCTTTACTCACCGTAGCTATACTACTATTCAATAGGTGTGCTTGCCTTTGTCATATTTATTGTTAGTATTTATTGTTAGTTTAGTGACCATCAACCACTTAAGTTAGCACTTTGTTTCAATTTAGGTTCGACTATTTCCTCTTCTATCTTCTGAGTTTCATCACCAATTGGGGAGTCATCTACAGGATCATTTTCCTTTTTTATGTAACACCCCATACATGACTCGATCAATGGATCTGGTTTATAGGGTGTTACCCGCAATATCCGAATCTACAACATATTCCTAAGTTAATGAAAACTTATTTCCTAGGCCGCCAATGTATTTTAATGCAATTAGATTCATAAACCAAATATCTACTTGTTGTTGCATAGGATTAGATTCATATATATTTACATGATATGGATAGGATATCAACTATTTAAAATAACATCACAATAAATGTGTATATACTTAACCGTTATAAAATTTAACTTTAGAATACAAAATGTTTAATATATAATATTCAACATGCTAGTTATTTGCCAAAGTAAAAATTGACATTCTAAATGTGACTAGATGCGAGTTTGACTAAGACTTGGGGTTCCACCTCAAGGTTGCCCCACTGTATACATATGATGGCTAAGTGACAACAATTGCCTCTACACGAAGAATTCTGGACTGGTCCCTCAACGAACACTCAATTGTTTTATTTAACCTGCAATAAATGATAACACGAATGTAAGTCCATAAGAACTTAGTGAGTTCTCATACCTTTTCTTCCAATATAATTATGATGAAAATTTATTATTGACATTCTGTAGTATGATAGTTTGTTTATCCTTTGGCGTAGTGTCCACCTCATCTGATGTGGTTTTTGTTTTATATGTAGACCCTCTCTCTCGATGGCATTAAACTCTATTTGATTTCAACCAACTCACAAGCAGAGGATTCATATATGACTATATGAAACCCAACATCAATACTGCTCCCTCTTTTTCCAATAATTACATTACTGATTCTGGGATATAATCCCAACTGTGGACTATTATTAGCAGTACATCCAACAGAATCTAATTTGAGTTACGATCCTCGTAGTTTCTTATAAAGACCCTTGTATATAAATTTATTAAGAAGGCTAAATGATAGATTAATAAGGAAAGTTTGTTTACTTAGATCGAATAAAAAAATTTGGTAGTTCGCCACACCATGCTGTGATATTGAAAACAGATCATGTTATTGGGAGTCTTTTTTTTTTTTGAATTAGACAACCATTTAGGTAAGTTCTTAGGGATAAATCTCCAAGTTGCAAAGCATCAATCTTGAGATAGACATGACCGACGGTCATGTCCTTCATATACGTTTGGCACAATAGAGCTTGCTTAGGCAATAGACTACGAGAGATTTAACTTTTGCTTGACGAGCTCATACTAGCAAGTCCCCTCATTACGGAATCCCTTTTGTAACTAGCAAAAACAAAATTAATTATAAGGTAGTCCTAATGGACTTTCCAATTACGACAGTCCTGGCAGACTTCTACATTAAGACTGTCTTGACGGGCTTCCCAATTACGATCGTCCTGACAAACTTCCACATTAAGACTGTCCTGACGAACTTCCCAAATAGATAGTCCCTTTGAACTTTCCACACATATACAGTAATTCCATGGTCATGAACTTCTATTCGCCCCACTAAAGGCTCTCATACGTCCCCTAATGGGCTCTCAAATGTCCCATAAAAGGGCTCTCATAAATGAGTGCACGTAGAGTCTTCGTATCATTATCTCTTTTCTTGGCTTAGTCCAATCGAACCTCCCTCAAAGCCACATAAATTTAATGCATATCCAAACCTAGGCATGACCATCTGAACCTTCTTATAAGTACACACTAGAATGCATATCATACATACATTCTGCCAATAAATACTAGGAATTATACAACATATAACGCGCCAACATTTCCATTGACATAACATACATACTACCTACCAATCATATAGCTTAAATAAGCATCAATGCATTACACCAAAGATTTAATTCATGCATCACAATCAAGCTATTCATAGTTATACACATTCATGCACAACACATCATTATCTCAACATAACATAACCATTATTTGTACTTTATCATACTTACAGTAAGCAACACAGTAACTTATCTTTCAGTTATGGTTGACCTGTCATCTATATAAGTCTGAATACAAACTATTTAGCATACGACTTCGTTAAAGAGCATCTATTAGAGCTGAGTTGAAGAACTCACCTGGAAGTAGATGTCAGTTCCTTCCACTAAGCTTTTCTCCCCATTTTTCTACATGAGCCTCCTTAATCAAGACAACATAACAACCAATTCAGAATCTTAAATCACCATAAGGAATATGCTTGGCTTGTGTAACAGCCCATTTTTAGGTAAAATCAGAATAGTGGTTTCAGGACCACAAATCCGAATTCAAAATATTTATTTTATTATTTTAATAAGGTCTACAACATGGTAGATTAATTATGCAAAATTTTCGTTAAGAAATTTTATTGTTTAAATGCTTAATTCGGTAAAAAGGACTAAATTGCATAACATGTAAAAGTTGAGTTCTATTGTTTAAAAGTATTAAATAGCTATGGTTGATTAATATGGAAGTCCTTATTATGTAATTAGTCCATTTATAATGTAAGTAGACAATCTTGGACATGTTATAGATGGTTTTAGGTTTAATTACAAAGGTTAAAATAGTAAAATAGCTATTAGGATTTATTAACTAAAACAAAATTTGTTAATGAATGCAAATGTTCATCTTTTCCACCAAAATGAAAGCTTGAGAAAGCTATAAAACAAGTTTGAAAATTTGGCTACTTTGAGGGCTAGATTAAGGTATGTTTTTAGATCGGTTTTTAATGATTTTTACGTTTTTTGAGATTGTTGCTTTGTACTTTAGCTAGCCCATGCCTTAATTTTGAATTTGTTCATGATTTTGTGAAGTTACATTGTTGAATATTTGAGTTATTTGATATTTGATGATGAATTTTGAATATTTTTTAATAGTTAAACTAGTTTTGTAAAGTGATTTTTGACAAAAATGTTAAATAGGGATTTAATTGAGAAATGTGTAGAATTAGGTGGTTAAAAGTGTGAAATAATGAAAGATATGGATTGCTAGTAGTATATAAGAAATTCGGCTACTATGAGTTATGGCCTAATTGTGTAATTTTACATTTTTATGTGTTAAGGACTAAACTGCAAAGTAGTCAAAAGTCTAAGGGTAATATTGTAAATTATACAAAATGAATGTTTTAGGCTAAATTGAATTGAATGAAAGCTTTAATGAGTTAATTTAATATTATATAGATCAAGATAAGCAAATATTAGAACTAGATCGAGGAAAACAAAAAGTGGACGAATAGCCGATAATTTTATCCGAGGTTACAAGGTAAGTTTGTATAATTTGAATCAAACTTTTTTATACTTTTAATTATTGAATTGAATACGTATAATTGAAATACTTGAAATTTTAACGCTTTATTGATATAATGTATATGTTACCAAGCCCTGTTTGAACTGTAAGAATTCATTGGATACGAGTGACATGTTACTGGGATTACTATTTTGGTCGAGCTCCTGCATTTGTTGCGGACTCACCACAGCTCGTATGAGCTTACCGATATATCAGCTCGTAAGAGCTTACTATTTTCAGCTCATTGCAGCTTACCTTTTTAGCTCGTATGAGCTTATTGTTCAGCTCAATAGAGCTTACTGTTTAGCTCGATAGAGCTTACTGTTCATCAGCTTAGGAGGAGCTTACTGATCATGACTCTAAAGAGCATATATAATAATGAATTGACGATTATTGATGATGTTCACTCGAGTATCCTTTGAAGTTCTAATAAGTTCAACAGGCATAAATACTGCTTATACAGATAAGTTAAGTTATAATATTATATATGATATGTGACTTTGAAATGATACAAAGTATTGTATAAATGGATGATTTCATGTATTTGTAAAATGACTAACATGTGATGAATACTTGTGATTAGGTGTTGGATAATTGAATTGGTTGCATTTTTGTATTGCTTTGATTACGTATAAATGGTAAGTTTAATTCTGAATTATACGGGCTTACTAAGCTATAAAGCTTACTCTGTTTCTTTTCTATGTTTTGTAGAGGCTCGTTGCTCGCTCGTTCTGGACAAGTCAGAGTTGCACATCACACTATCCAATTTCCAATTGGTACTTTTGATTTTGTGGATATTTGTAAATATGGCATGTATAGGCTATTTTGAAAGATGTTAGTTATGTTACTTGATATTATAACTGTGGTATATTATTGTAGATAGGTAAGCCATGTGATTTGGCTTATTTTGATGTTATGTTTTGGTTGAATTTAAGTGTTCAATTAAGATGTGTTTTGGTAAGGAATGATGGAATGAAATTATGCAAGTGAAGTCTTGATATGTTGATGTTAAATGAATGGATTATGCATGTTAAATAGGTATTTGGATATGAATTTGGTAGGTTTTGATATGGCTTATAATGTGTATTGAAATGATTATTTTGGTTGTTTTTAAGTTGTAAAAATGTGGTTTATTGTGCTTGTAAATGCTTGCATTTATAGGGAGGCAAAATGGCTTTGCAAATAGCTTATTTTTGTCCACACGGGCATGTGACTCAGCCATGTATGACACACGGTCATGTTGCATGGTCGTGTGTCCCCTAGGTGTAACACCCCTTACCCATACCCTAGATCGGGATAAGGTACGAGGCATTACAAAACATAAACAGGGTATTTTTGAAAAAAACGGGTCATCAAATTTCATTCCAAATTAAAATCAACCAAACAAAATCATTTTGTCCTTATCATTGACATATGAGGTCTAAAACATACATTAGAAGTAACCTGAGACTAAACCGAGAACTTAAGAAAATTCTAAGAAAGTTTCTAAGTTTAAGCCTGGGTTACTTCTAATGTATGTTTTGGACATCGTAGGTCCATGATAAGGACAAAATGATTTTGTTTGGTCGATTTTAATTTGGAATGAAATTTTATGACCCGTATTTTCTGAAAATACCCTGTTTATGTTCTGTAATGCCTCGTACCTTATCCCGGTCTCGGCTACGGGTAACGGTGTTACATGAGGTACCTTTTCGAATTAAAGTCAGTATACCCTATAGGTTTGACACGGCCTAGATACATGAGTTGGCACATGGACGTGTGGCCGACCGTGTGACCCAAGTCAGTAACCTCCTTAATATTCCCACGGCCTGGCACACGGACGTGTCCTCGGCTGTGTGGTGCAAATCAGTATGTATGCCATTTTTTCACAGGGCCTGTGACACGGGCGTGTCTAGTAACCGTTTGATTCACACTGTCTGTTCACACGGGCATGTGACACTTGAAAAGTTGAAAGTCTATCTAAGTTCCTAAAATTTTTATATGTTATCGATTTAGTCTCAAATGCATGATTTAAGCTTTGTATGCTTAATTTAAGTACATGTTGAATGTATATTGATAGAATTATGATGTTTTGGATAAATGATTATTCTAAATTGAGTTACAAGTCTGGTAATGCCTTTTAACCTATTCTGGCGACGATTATAGGTTAGGGGTGTTATATTTGATGGTATCAGAGCTACGATTTAGTCAATTCTAGGACTAACGTACTGTATGTGAGTCTAGCTATACATGCCATATATAAAACTGTGATAGTGTGATGACTCCTGACATTTTCAAATGTGTTTTTATATAGTAATGGATCCTGAACGAGCTGTAGCAGATGACGTAGAAAGTATCGCACCAGCTCCCGCTTAAGGGACAACGCCTACAGAGTCTAGAACCGTGATGAGTAGTATGGGGGTGAGGCTAAAAAAGCCTTCTTTTAGATATTGAACGAGTGGTCCACACAGTACCATCGTATGAACCTAACTGTTTCGCAACCTCTACCCCCACTTGTTCCTCAACCGATCCCTATAATCCCTTAAGGTACTGATCCTTTGCGATTAAATAAACCACCAGTCGATAAGATAAGTAAACATGGAGCTGAGGAATTCAGAGCCACTGTTAATGGTGATCTTAAAAGAGTCAAGTTTTGGCTTGAGAACACGATTCGGGTATTCGATGAATTATCTTGCACCCCTGAAGAATGCTTAAATGTGTAGTATCACTGTTGAGAGGCACCACGTATCAGTGATGGGATACCTTGATATTCGTAGTTTCGTAAGAACGAGTCACTTGGAATTTCTTTCAATGTAACACCCCCTAACCCCGAGCCGTCCTCAGAACTGAGTTACGAAGCATTACCGGACATATCAGACAACTTATGAATAACTCACAAATAAAATAACATTCATGGTATAATTTAATAACTAAGTCCTTATAATGAACTCTCGAAGTCTAAAACATGTATTAAAAATGAAACGAAACTCATTCAAGTCTCCGAATTTTTATTTTTATTTTTATAAATTTCGACAGCATTTCTGCTTATTTTTACATAAAACCTCATGCAATTAAAACCGTATCCATTTCAAACATAACCAATTAAACCAACTCATTTCACATGCTCATTTTCTATTCTAAATACCTTCTAATCAAACTCAATCACTATAATATTAATTTAAATTTATCAATGTACTAATTAAATTGAAATGGATAAACTTTTTCATTATAATTCTTAGACTTTTAATACTAACATTTTAACCATTTATATTCAAAATATAATAACCTTTATACACATCCTATGTACATGCCACATTATCAAAAGAAAATATACATCACCAAAAGTTTACTGAAGTCGGGTCTAGCTTTGGATGCTGGTTCAATACTTGACTTCTACAACTGCATAGACGGAAACAATCAGACATTTGAGTATGCATATACTCAATGGTATCACTATAATTCAAATTATAATTAAATACATTAAATCACACACATAATTTTACATTACAATTATCATCACTTAATGAACAATTCAATCTTTTTATGTTATCATTTGAATATATATATACCATTCTTATTTCTTTATTTCAATTCTCACCTTTCACATATGTCATATCATTCAAATTTAGTTTTATTAGTAAATTTACTTTATTTGTCCCTATTAACTTGACTCAGACTCGGCGGATACACGGATTCCAACCAACACACCAGTATGGTATATTGTGTCTTAATGGTACACAGTACCTAAACTCATGTCGATAATGGCGATATGATATGATAACAATATTTAACACACAAAGTGCTAAATTTGTAACAGTAATGGTAACAGTATTTGACACACAAAGTGTCGAATCGGTAACAGTAACGGTAACAGTAACAATTTATAAACCGTAATTTATACATATTTCTATCCCATGCTTAGCACATTTTATGGATGATTTTTCCTTAGATTTGGTGAATTCGATGCTCCTAATGCCTTAATTTCATGTTTTATACTTAGGTGAGCATAGGAGAGTGAAACGAATGAGAAACGGGCCAAAAACGGAGAAAATGAGCCAACGTACGAAATTAACACGGGCTGGACTCCCTCACACCGGCAGACCACACGACCGTGTCAATTTGGCAGAATCTAAGCATAACTCACATGGGTAGACCACACGCCCATGCCTATTTAACAGGCTTGACCACTTCTTGAAGTAATCGCATACGGGCGTGTCCCTGTCAAGCCCAAGCAGAGTCCTATTCGGAAAAGGCCACTTTTGAGGGATCTTAGGCATTCCAATGCCTATAAATACACCCTAGAAGAGGAGAAGAGGGGGGACGCAGAGTAGGAAGCAAAGGATTACTCAAGGGAAGCCGATTGATCCATCTCAAGAGCCAGATTCATCATCAAGACTAGAGATCTCCCTTTAAGTTCCTTCAGGAGTTTTGGGTTTTCTTATGTTTTGTTATCTTTATACTTTTGAGATGTTTTCCTTCATAAGTATGAACTGAACCCCTAAATACCTAAGGGGAATGAAACCTATGACAAATCTTGTTATTATTATCTGAATTGTATGATAAATATTTGACTTGTTCTTAATTATGTGTTCTTAATTCTTGTTTTGATATTCTAGAATATTGATTCAAGTTAAGCTCTTATTCAGAGGAGGAATAGACCCTGTCTAAGAGTAAAATTGTCATAATTAAGCGGAGTTGATTGCGCACCTAGAGATAGGGTGACAAGATTTTGCCGGATTAGGGTGAAACCTAATAAGGGAATCCATAGATCAAGTTAATGCAATTCTAGGGTGTTTATTAGAAAGAGATTTCAATTATTCAACCTAGGGTTAGACGTTATTAGACTCAAGAGAGATAATAATATAACTTAGGGATTTCTACGGATCAAGTCAAATGAATAAATCGTTTAATTCAGAGTCAAATAACAAATGAAGTCTAGGTGGATTTGTCCTTAAGTATTGTCTCAATCAATCGAATTTTCCCCAAAAGTATTTTCCCAAGTTTTTCTGTGCATTCTTAGTTAGTAATTAGTTTAGACAACCAAATCTCTTAAATTTTAGGCTAGATAATAAAAAGGAAGTAAATACTAGTACTCGTAGTTCCTTTGGGTTCGACAATCCGGTCTTGCTGAACTATACTACTATTCGATAGGTACACTTTCCTTAATCGTGATAATAAGTTAGTCTCAAGAACGTGTCATTTATAAATCTTTAAAAACCTGTTACGAATATCACGCATCAAGTTTTTGGCACTGTTGCCGGGGAACTAGGATATTAGAAAAAGTCAATTTTTATTACTTTAGCCACTTTACTTTTCTTACAACTTAAATTTTTATTTTCTTTTCTAATTTTTTCTCATATTTCCTTCTAACAGGTTTTTCTAGTTTATGACCAGAAGAAACTTGTCAGGACCGCTACTTTTTGACGATGAGATCGACCGAACAATTCGCAGAAACCAGAGAGAATAAGGTGAAGCCTAATATACACAAGGACGAGCAAGAGGACGATACTTCAACCACAACTGAGGAGATGGCTGAAAACCAAGAAAATCCGCTACCTCCTGCGATTGCTGTTAATCAGAATCCTGCTCCGTGCACTATGTATGATTATGCTAAACCTAATTTAATGGGAGCCGAGCCAAGTATAGTTAGACCTGCTATTGCTGCAAATAATTTTGAACTAAAACCTAACACAATTCAGATGATACAACAGTTTGTTAAGTTTGAAGGTTTGCATGACGAGGATCCCAACGCTCACTTGGCAAATTTCCTAGAATTTTGTGATACCTTTAAAATTAATGGCATTTCTAATGATGCCATTCGCCTTCGATTGTTTCCCTTTTCATTAAGGAATAAGGCTAAACAATGGTTGAACTCGTTACCACGAGGGTCAATCACTACTTGGGAACAAATGACCGAAAAATTTTTATTAAAATATTTTTCACCAGCTAAAACAACGAAATTACGTAATGATATCTCTTCTTTTGTGCAGATGGATTTAGAAACACTCTACAATGCATGAGAGAGATACAAGGACCTTTTGAGAAGGTGCCCTCACCATGGGTTATCACTTTGGCTACAGGTTCAAACGTTCCATAATAGCCTGAATCCTTCGACATGGCAGATGATTGATGCTGTTGCTGGAGGAACTATCAATAATAAGACACCTGAGATGGCTTACGAATTTATTGAGGAGATGTCACTGAATAACTATTAGTGGCAAGTTATGAGAACAAAGCCAACAAAAGCAGCCAGTGTTTACAACATCGATTCGGTCACCATGCTCTCTAATCAGGTAGAACTCTTGAATAAGAAAATTGATGGTTTTCTTAGTTCTTCACAAGTTCACCCAATAATATAGTGCGAAGCAAATAGAGGTGGATCGAGCAATTCAAAATACCCACCTTATGGCCACAACATGAAGAACAAGTAGTTAAATTACATGGGTAATAATCCTCAATCTCAAAACAATCTTTACAGCAATACTTACAACGCAAGTTGGAGGAATCACCCAAATTTTTCATGGGGAGGCCAAGGAAATAAAAAACCACCACCCCTTCTAGGCTTTCAGCAACCACCATACCAGTAGGAGAAAAAGTCGAACCTTGAGGAGATGCTAACTAAATTCATCTCGGTGTCAGAGACTCATTTTTAAAATACCGAGACAACACTCAAAAATCAACAAGCATTAATCCAGGGGCTCGAAACTCAGTTTAGACAGCTCACCAAGTTGATTTCCAAATGACCACAAGGTAGCCTACCAAGCAACACTGAATCTAACCCAAGGAAGCAACTCAACACAATTTCCATTCAAGATGAGGAAGGGCTAGTGGAAAAACCAAGGCCAAAACTGGTGGTAAGCGAAGGTAAGAATGAGGTAGGCCAAAACGAACAAAAATTGGTAAGTCCGGAATATAAACCTCGTGTGCCATACCCTAGTGCGACAAGGAAAGACCGCTCAGATGAACAATTTGATAAATTCCTTAAACTTTTAAAGAAACAACATATTAACTTACCGTTTATTGAAACACTTTCACAGATGCCAAACGAAGTCAAATTTTTAAAGGAGCTTCTAGCAAATAAACAAAAGTTAGATGAAAGGTCGCATGTGGAGCTGAACGCGGTTTGCTCAGCCATTCTTCAAAATAAGCTACCCAACAAACTAAAAGATCAAGGGAGTTTTACGATTCCTTGTTTAATTGGTAGTTTAGATGTTAATAATGTGTTGACTGATCTAAGGGCTAGTATCAATGTTATGCGTTACAAATTGTTTAAGCAACTAGGTCTAGGGAAACCCAAACAAACTAGGATAAACATTCAATTAGCAGATAAAACTGTCAGATTTCCTAGGGGTATTATTGAAGACGTTTTCGTTAAAATTGACAAATTTATATTCCCAGTTGATTTTGTTATTTTAGACATAGAAGAGGATAGTAACGTTCCTTTAATTTTGGGAAGACCCTTTTCAGTAACTGCTAGAATAATTATTGAAGTTGGCATAGGTGAACTCACACTTCGGGTAGGAGATGAAACAATCACCCTTCAAGCTCGCAATCCGAACAACACATCGAAAGTTGAAGGTGATTGTACAAATTGTTCTACTAAGACTGATCATAAAGTGCAACCTATTTTGCAGGAAATAAATTTGAAGGACACACATGAGCCATGTTCAATCCACAACAAAGAATCTACCCATGAAGAACGAAGGTTACAAATCGAGGAGTTAGATAAATGACTGACATTTAAACTGAGAAAACATGATAAACCAAAACTACGCCAGAACGAGCTCAATGCCTCACCAAATCAACTTAAGGTTGGAGATAAAGTTTCATTAGATGCTGCAGATCCTCACATTGACACTGCCAAACCGAATGAAAAAATTCCTCTTACGGTACTTAGAATTTTCCCATTTGGTACAGTCGAGGTAAGTTATCCCAAATTCGGCACCTTTAAGGTAAACAATACCCGCCTAAAACCTTATTTTAATGGGATTCATATCAAGAATGAGGAGTATAAACTCCTCGAACCACCATGACCATTCACCAGAAAGGTAAGTCGAGCTTAGACTATAAATAAGTACTTCTCGGGAGGCAACCTGAGCACTAACAATATTAATTTCTTTAAATTTTAGTTTTAACATTTAATTAACTAACTGAGTCACAGAACACAAGATTTTCAGAACCACACGTCCAGGCACACGGGCGTGCCGTAGGCCGTGCACATACCACGGGATGAAACACGGCCGTGCGATATGGTAGTGTGAAAACAGGGAAAAAATTTCTTCCCCAACACGGGATGCGATAAGTTTCCACAGCCATGCGACATGGCCATGGGTGAAACTGCCAAAATAACACGAGCGTGCGACACGCCCGTGTTTTGAAACTATGGGCAAACCTGTCAATTTAACACGGAGGTGGGAGAAGCGAACGAAGATTGAGACGATCATGCAACATGGCCAAGAGCACCGATACACCCAATTTCGAAAACCACAAAACACACGGGCTGAAACGAAGGCACACGGGCGTGCCCCACGGCCGTGTGCCCCAATTTCCCTATAAACACCTATTATCTATCTTAGCTTTATCTTTATATTTTGAAATTACTTTTTATTTCCTATTTTTACTATTTTATTTTGAGTTTTAACAATTTTTAATGTCAGCTATTTCATTACGAGTAATTATGCTTCCTTATAGTCCTGATTCTGTCGCAGTTATTAAGAGCTCCAAAGCTCATTGTCGCATAGGAACTAAAAACTCCACCAGGAAAAGACTTATGGACTAATAAACCTCTACCACCACCAGAGTATCCTTCTCCACTCTCACGCTGATTATTCTCCATAACCCCAATTCAAGAAGTTCATTCATCATTCAAGAAGTTTCTCTTCTCTCCCTATCTTATGATTATCAGTCTATCTTTTTCAATATATCTATCTTTGTACATTGAGGGCAATATACATCTTAAGTATGGGGGAGGTCTTTCATACCATCATTAGAAATCCCTGAATTCTCATATGATCTTCTCATGCCATGATTAGAATGAATTTTGATTAATTTATGATTTTTATTGATATGTCTTGAATTAAAACTTAGGCATTCATGCATTGATTGTTTAAACTTTAAGATATTAAAGAATTAAGCATGATAAGTTGACTTTTGAATTTAAAATTTTATAGGTTGTTTCTCCCAGGTTTAGGTATTATTTTGAGTTGGAATTCACAAGTTTAAACATCAAAAAGCCATAATTTTTTGTGAGATCTTGAGCCTTTAGAGCATCTATTATTTCTTTCATGCTCACTTTCATTATAAGTGCATCAAAATTGAATTGTTATTCTAGACCTTGCTTGATTATGCATGTCAAGACCACACCATTCAATTTGATATGTCAAAATGATAAAGGCACTTAGGTTTAACCCACTCACTCTATAAAAGCCTACATTCACAATTAACCCTTAGTGAACCCCTTGAGCCTAACAACCCATTCATTGATTTACCCTCAATATTAACCCATAACTCATTATTGTTGAAATCCCTTTAATTAATTTGATCCCTATTTTTGTCGAGATTTGAGTTGGAATAGTTGCTTAGCTATGTTTTATTCTATTTTGCAATTTGAATTGTTCTTAAATATATATATATATATATATATATATATATAATACATGTATACATATTAGTAGTAGTGATCTTCTGAGCTAAAGAAGTTAAATTCCATATTCTGAGAAAAAGCTCTGTTGTACGTAATTGATGACTAGTCATTTTTTTAGTTAGGTAATTTTTCAATTCAATCTCAATTCTAACCCTTTCTTTTAGTTTGTGACCACACCCTCTAACCAAAGCCACGTTACAACCCTCTAAAGACCTTTTGATTGATGTTTCATCTTAATTTATAGTGGTGGAAATTTGATTTTCATGCAAGCCTATGGTAATGACTTTTCATTATTGACTATTGAGTACTTCATTTATTGTCCTTAAACACCTCAAGTGATTTGAGTGAATCTTTAGTGAGAATGTGAAACTCTGTGATATTTTGAATCAAAGCTAATTACTTAGATGAGGGGAGACACCTATATTTTCATGATAAAATGCTCAACTTGGAATGTTTGAAACTTCGATGTTCTTTCAGTTGAATTTTAAATGTATGATTACCTATGGATTAGTTTGAGATATTATTGATAAGAATTATAAGTTGAGAAGAATTTATTTTGATTATGAGTTGAGGATTTTGCTTGAGGACAAGCAAATGCTTAAGTGTGGGTGTATTTCATAAACTGTAATTTATACATATTTCTATCCCATGCTTAGCACATTTTATGGATGATTTTTCCTTAGATTTGGTGAATTCAATGCGCCTAATGCCTTAATTTCATGTTTTACACTTAGGTGAGCATAGAAGAGTGAAAGGAATGAGAAACGGGCCAAAAATGGAGAAAATGGGACAACGTATGAAATCAACACGGCCTGGACTCCCTCACACGGGCAGACCACACGGTCGTGTCAATTTGGCAGAATCGAAGCACGACTCACATGGGTAGACCACACGGCCATGCCTATTTAACAGGCTTGACCACAACATGAAGTAATCACACACGGGCGTGTCCCTATCGAGCCCAAGCAGAGTCCTATTCAGAAAAGGCCACTTTTGAGGGATCTTAGGCATTCCAATGCCTATAAATACACCCTAGAAGAGGAGAAGATGGGGGACGAAGTGTAGGAAGCAAGGAATTACTCAAGGGAAGCTAATTGATCATCTCAAGAGTCAGATTCATCATCAATACTGGAGATCTCCCTTCAAGTTTCTTCAGGAGTTTTGGGTTTTCTTATGTTTTGTTATCTTTATACTTTTGAGATGTTTTCCTTCATAAGTATGAACTAAACCCCTAAATACCTAAGGGGAATGAAACCTATGACAGATCTTGTTATTATTATCTGAATTGTATGATAAATATTTGACTTGTTTTTAATTATGTGTTCTTAATTCTTGTTTTGATATTCCAGGATATTGATTCAAGTTAAGCTCTTATTCAGAGGAGGAATAGACCCTGTCTAGGAGTAAATTTGTCATAATTAAGCGGAGTTGATTGCGCGCCTAGAGATAAGGTGACAAGATTTTGCCAGATTAGGGTGAAACCTAATAAGGGAATCCATAGATCGAGTTAATGCAATTCTAGGGTGTTAATTAGAAAAAAATTTCAATTATTCAACCTAGGGTTAGACGTTATTAGTCTAGAGATAATAATATAACTTAGGGATTTCTACAGATCAAGTCAAATGAATAAATCGTCTGATTCAGAGTCAAATAAAAAATGAAGTCTAGGTGGATTTGTTCTTAGTTATTGTCTCAATCAATCGAATTTTCCCTAAAATTATTTTCCTAAGATTTTCTTTCCGTGCATTATTAGTTAGTAATTAGTTTAGACAACCAAATCTCTTAAATTTTAGGCTAGATAATAAAAAGGAAGTAAATACTAGTACTTGTAGCTCCTTTGGTTTCGACAATCCGGTCTTGCTGAACTATACTACTGTTCGATAGGTACACTTTCCTTAATCATGATAATAAGTTAGTCTCAAGAACGTTTCATTTATAAATCTTTAAAAACCTGTTACGAATATTACGCATCAACAGTAGTCGGCACATAAGTGCCTGATCAGCGACCCAGCAAAAACCCGTACTCTTCCATATCCTATGGCATGCCAACTATATCCGACTAGCCTGACTAGTTAATTGGGTATTTAAATAATTTTTTGAGTACAACTTTCCATTTTGATTCAATATTAATTATAATTTATTATTTCGATCAATTTTTCACAGTAATACAGTAATTCGTTTCATTAGAAGTTTTACAGTTCAATGCAATATACGTAACAATATTCAGTAATTTCACATTCAATTTGGTATTCAAAATGATATTCAGTAATCCATAATTCAGTTCAGTATCAATCTCAATTTTAATACCCAATCACAAATTTTATCAATTCATTAAATACTTACCTTAAAATACTTACCACACATACATATTAAATTAAACACATATTAATTATAAAGCTTGAGTTATAGTGATACAAACTAGAATTTTATTTCAATTTAATCCTCGATGATCTTTTCTTTTCCTTTTTGGGCTGATGTTTCAGGCTCGGCATTAGCTACAAACAATTAAAATAATTTCACAATCATTAACACAACACAATTTAATTGCTGAAATTTTTATCTAACTTTTACTTTAATTCCAATTTAATCCTAACCAAACCTTTTAACTATTTAATTTTTATCATATTTTCATAATTTTAATTTATTTCAATTTAATCCTAAAACTCAAAACTTATAGCTTAGTTTACAATTCAATCCTTTATTCAATTCCAATTAAAATTTCTATCAAATAAACCCCCAATTCCATCATTTGTTCAACATAAACCCTACTCAAAAATCTATTAACTTTCAAAATTTCAACTTAAATCCTAGAGTATTTCACTCTAGGATTCCAAAAACATCAAATTTATAAGAAAAGGACTTAATTAAACTTACCAATTAAACTTCAAGCTTTAAAACCTTAATTTTCCCTTTCTTCTTTCTTTCCTTTTTCTTTCCTGTTCTGTTTCGAAATGGCCTCTGTTTCTTCTTTACTTTGTTTTGTTTCTTTATTTTATTTCATTTATTTTATTCTTTTTTATTAACTTAATAATAATAATAATTATAATAAATATCTTATTTAATAACAAATATATATATATTACAATTGGACACACGTATATTTTACACTTGCCTATTATCATCACCATCCATTTGTCCTTTATTTATTTTATATAATTTAATATTTTAATATAATAAAAATCTTTTTACTTAAATAAAAGTAATTAAATAAATATATTACAAATGTATAAATATATGCATTACACTTGTATAATTTAATCACCACATATTTGTCTTTATTTTAATTTATTTTTAATAATAATAATAATCATAATCATAATTTAATATTAATACTAATAATAATATAAAACCATAACAATTAATAATTATAATAATCAATTATATAATATATATATATATAATCTAAATAAAATCTTAGATTTTTAATGCATTTATGCCGGAACCATTACTTAATGGCATATTTTCCATTTTGGCCCTTTTTACTTTCTATTGCTTTAGATTTAAACTTTTACCTCTTATTCAATTTGGTCCTTTTTGCTAGTTACTCTAAATTAAGCTAAATTCACCTAATTAAAATCTAATTAGACACACCACTAAACTCATAAATATTTCTAATAATTATTTTTAAACTCGGTTCACTACGTCGAAGGCTTGATAATATACTTCTCTGGTGCCTACGGATTTCGGGTAGCTATATTTCTCCCCCCTTAAAAAATTTCATCCTCTAAATTTTACCTGAAAATAAGTGAGGATACTGTGATCTCATAGTTTCCTCCAGTTCCTATGTTGCTTCTTCCACACTATGGCTTCTCCACAGTACTTTTACCAGAGGGACCCGTTTGTTTCTTAATTCTTTCACTTCTCGAGCTAGTATTTGAACTGGTTCCTCTTCATATGAAAAATCCGGTCTAATCTCAATGTCTTCAGTAGAGATAATATGAGATGGATCCGATCGACACCTTCGTAACATGGAAACATGAAAAACATCATGAATTTTCTGTAATTCCGGAGGTAAAGGCAATCGGTAAGCAACTGGTCCAACTCTCTCTATAACTTCATATGGCCCGATAAACCAACTTAACTTTCCTTTTCGGCCAAATCTTAATACTTTCTTCCAAGTAGAAACTTCGAAAAACACTTTACCCCCGACTGAGTATTCAATGTCCCTACATTTCAGATCAGCATAAGATTTTTGTCTGTCAAAAGCTACTTTTAATCTCTGTTGAATCTTCTTGACTGTTTCTTCTGTTTCACGAATCAATTCAGGTCCAATTATCTTCTTTCCATTTAATTCTGTCCAACATATAGGTGATCGATATTTTCTACCATATAGAGCTTCATACGGAGCCATCTGAATACTGAACTGAAAACTATTATTATAAACAAATTCAGTTAACGGCAAATAACGTTCCCAACCAAATTCAAAATCAATAACACAGGCTCGAAACATGTCTTCCAAAATCTGAATTACTCGCTCAGATTGCCCGTCAGTCTGTGGATAAAATGCTGTACTGAAATTAAGTTTAGTACCCAAAGACTCATGTAACTATTTCTAGAATCTCGATGTAAACCGAGGATCTCGATCATAAATTATAGAAGTTTCTGAAGTGACCAGTCCGTTCTTACAGCTATAAAATGAGCTAACTTTGTAAGTTGATAACTATTACCCATATAGCATTTTTCTTGCTTACGGACAATGGCAATCCTGTAATGAAATCCATCGTAACACGATCCCATTTCCATTCTGGAATAGTAATCGTCTGTAGTAATCCAGTAAGAACATGATGCTCTGCTTTCACCCGCTGACAAACCAAGCATTTACTGACATATTCAACTATATCTTTTTTCATCCCTAGCCACCAGTACAATTCTCGTAAATCACAGTAAATCTTTGTGCCTCTAGGGTGTAGAGAAAATGGACCATCATGTGCTTCTTGGAGAATTAATTCTTTAATCTCTAAATTGATTGGAATACAAATCCGATCTCAGTATCTCAAACAATCATGTTCATCAATACTCAAATTCCCTGCTATGTCACTCTGAACCATTTCTTTTTTCTTCATTAGCTTATCATCTTCTAATTGAGCTGACTTGATTCGTTCAAACATCACTGGTTTAATTCTTAATTCAGCCAATAAACCTCCATCATCACTAATACTGAGCTGTGCAAACATCGATCGTAATTCAATTGTTGTCTTTCTTCTCAATGCATTAGCTACCACATTAGCTTTACTTGGAAGATAATCAATAACACAATCATAATCTTTTAGAAGTTCTATCCATCGACGCTGCCTCAAATTCAACTCTTTTTGTGATAGAAGATACTTGAGACTTTTATGTTCTATATAAATGTAACATTTCTCACCATATAAATAGTGCCTTTATATTTTCAAAGTAAAGATCATAGCTGCTAATTCCAAATCATGTGCCGGATAATTACGTTCGTGTGGTTTTAATTGCCGAGAAGCATAAGCTATCACTTTCCCACTTTGCATCAGTACACACCCAAGCCCATTCAAAGAAGCATCGCTATACATAATAAAATCTGTTCCTAATTCTGGTAAAGTAAAAACTGGTAACTCTGTCAACATCTGCTTCAATTTCATAAAGCTTTCTTGACATTGATTATTACAGACAAATGGAGCATTCTTTTGCAATAATTTTGTCATCGATAAAGCTATTTTTGAAAATCCATTCCCAAACCTTCGATAATACCCAGTTAATCCAAGAAAACTACATACCTCTGACACATTTTTGGGAGTTTTCCACTGGACGATTGCTTCAATCTTCTTTGGATTCACTCTAATTCCATCTGCTGATACCACGTGACCAAGAAATACCACCTCTGATAACCAAAATTTGCATTTACTCAATTTCTTATACAACTGTTTCTCTCGTAATGTTTGTAAAATAATTCAGAGATGTTGCTCATGTTCAGATTCGAACTTTGAATATACAAAATGTCATCAATAAAAACTACCACGAACTAATCCAAGTACGGCTAAAAAATTTGATTCATAAGATCCATAAAAGCAGCTGAGGAATTTGTTAACCCAAATGGCATCACTAAGAACTCGTAATGACCTTATCTTGTATGAAATGCTATTTTCGGTACATCACTTTCTTTCACCTTTAACTGATAGAAGCCCAATCTTAAATCAATCTTTGAAAATACTAAAGCTCCTTTCAATTGATCAAACAAATCATCAATACGTGGCAACGGAGATTTATTCTTGATTGTCACCTTGTTCAATTGACTATAATCAATACACAACCGCATTGAACCATCTTTCTTTTTAACAAATAACACTAGAGCTCCCTACAGTGAGGTACTAGGTCGTATAAAACCTTGTTCTAGTAAATCTTGTAGTTGTACCTTAAAAATCCTTCAATTCAGTAGGTGACATACGATATGGAGGTATCGACACTTGAACGGTATACTTCGATCACAAATTCAACTTCCCGATTAGGATGTAATCTAGGTAACTCTTCAGGGAATACATCAGGAAATTCACATACAGTTCTAATCTGACTACACTGACTTTCGACTTAATCAGAATTAATAACATATGCCAGATATGATGTACAACCCTGATGAAGCAGCTTATTAACTTCAATTGCTGATATGATTCGAGCTAACCCACTGGTATGGATTCCATTTACCTCAACACTACCACCATCTTCAGTCTGAACACTGAATTTCTTTTTATAACAGTCCAAAATTACCCCATGTTCAGCTAACCAGTTTGTAACATCCTGGTTTTTGGGTTTTTATAATTTCTGAGAATTTGGTAAAGTTTTTAAAATTTGGTATTTGGTAGTAAAAATTCATAGTTGGAATATGTAAATGGGCTTATGGAAGGCCCATGTGATGACCAAAACCCTGAAGAATTTTTAAACTTTGGACTTAAGGAGTTAGGGGCTTTGGGTAGATGGTTTTATTAAAAGTTATAGGTAAAATGTAACACAAAAAGAGCCTCTGGTAAAGTGGCTAAGTGACGCCACTAAGGAGCTAAAAAGGTGGCGTGTAAGTGGTTGGGGGAAACCTGGGTTCGATTCTCTATGTTGGAGAGAGTTTGAATCAATCAAATGCATGGATTAAGGAGTGATAAGGAGAGGGATTTTAGGGATTTGAGAGAGAGATAGAGTTGGCCGAATAGAGGGGAGTGGAGAGGGGATTTCGCCAGAGGGGTATTAGGTTAGTATTTCGGCATTAGGGACTTAGGTTGTGCCATTTTCCTTGAGTAAACTTTAGAGAGTGATTCTTTTCTTTCTTCCTTTTTCCTTCTCTAAATCGAAATCACCATTCCCAATCATCTTTCTTTCTTTTCTTCTCCAAAACCAGTTCACTATTCTTTTCTTTCCATCTACTACTCCCTTTCCCATAATTACTTTTGTCGAAAAACCACAAAAGCCGAAACCTGTGAAACTTGGTGGTGCCGATTTCTTGTTGACCAGCAACCTTCTTTTCCCTCACTTTTTGGTGGCCAATCCCTTCATCTACTAAGCTTTAAATGGTTCAATAAGGGAGACTGTGGTAAGTATTCGTACTCTAAATCGATTCAGTAGTAATTATTGACAAAAGCCGAAACCCTTATAGTTTAGGGTGGTTGTCAATTTGAGATATAGGCCTTATTAGGCTTTTTATTTTGTTTTTATGGTTTGTAGATACTTTTGAAGAGCAGCAAGGCTTGGGGTATCGATTTGGAAAGCTTGGATCGAGCATCAGACTCAGAGAAGGTAAGTGAAACGTGGCCATTAGGGATTCTTTGGGCTGATTTTGGTAGGGTAAGATTTGGGGTTTGATTAGCATGATTTGTAGACTAAGAAAGGTGGTGAATAAATTGTAGGTTGCCGTGGGACACTTCGCTGGTGAACGTCACAAAAATAGGTGTGTAATAACCCCTGTAAGATCTTAGACTAATTTTCGCTGAAAAGTCAAAATGCCTAAATTCCGGCATTTTGGGAACTTGAGATTTTGCATATGGTTTTAGATACGATTAAAGCGATAAATCATTGTTTGGATCGATGGAACAGGTAAGAGCGCAATTCTGTGCACGTTGGTAAGTTGGGCCTCAATGGGCTGAAATTGGGCCCAATGGGCTTCCGGGCCCATTTGGGTAAAATTTTGATAGAAAATGGAACTTGGATATATTGCACGTTAAACAAGTAGATTTGATGTAAATTTTGGATTATGGGGGCCTAAGGGGCTAAATCGGCATTTGTGGGGCCCATTAGGGGTTTTGGGCCCAAAAGCCCGAATGTAATAAAGTGTGTTAAAATCATTGTTTAAACACTTGGAGTCATTGATAATTGTTAATGAACATGGAAAACCCTGATATTTGGTAAAATTACAAAATTACCCTGATAATATGAAAAATGACTGTTTTGCCCTTAGGTAAAAATGACTATTATACCCCTAGGGTTTAATTATGAATTTGATGCATGAGATTTTGACATACATGATTTGACATGATATGTACATGATATGTATGAAATGCACATGATATAGTCATATATGCATGGGTTGGGTTTTATAGAATGGAGGAAGTGAAAAAGGGTTTTGCCCCAATTTACCGAAAAGGGCTTTGCCCCTGTTTACCGAAGAGGGCTTTGCCCCAGTTATTAAAAGAGGCTAGGCCTCTAGTTATATGATAAAGCAGCTATGCTTCCAGTGGTGTGTTGGTTGGGTGGGTTGAATCATTCCCCACAAGGTGTGTGGGTTGAGTAGTCTCCCTAATTGGCCTTGCATGCATTCTTCGATGTTACATATGATATTGAAATCGGCCTATGGGCCATGCTGTATACAGTAAAGGCTTCAGCCAGTGATGTGAATTATGAAAAGGCTTCGGCCCAGTATTTTTTGAGACTAAATTTGGGCTTAGGCCCAATATGCTGATATTGGTTTCGGCTCTGAAAGGGGCTTGTTGCAAACTGAGTTTTCAAACTCACCCCCCTTCCTTAACCTTGCAGGTGAGCCTTGATGTGGAGACTTGGAGCCGGAGGGGATTGAGAGTGGCCACGGTGAACACTTTTGGACTTTAAAATAAGTAACTGGTTTTTGTTAGTTCATCTTAATTACTATTTATTTTTAGGTTGTAATAAGGCCATTTTAACTTTATTCTCTTTCTGGGATTATTTCATTTTTAATAACTCTAAATTTTTTTGATAATAATTCAAATGGGCTAGACTTAGGGCACGTTTTCAAAATGATACTCATTTTCAAAATCACGTAACAACACGATTAATCGGTTTATCAAAGATATCTACCCAAATGAATTTCAAACTCGGTTAAAAAAGTGTGGCAATGGTTGTGGGCATGTCTAGGATTAGATCCAATCGAAGAGCTTGGTGCTTAAGCAGCCTTTATGGCTCTTCTCCTCTTTTTTTGGATACCTACCTGGTGCACAGCTTCCATTCACTTGGTTAAGCCTTAACAAAAGACGGTTTATTAAAACACTAAAGCGAAATGTGGGTTCTTAACTTCAATGTGGCACGTCGGATTCGGCCATAACGTCAGGGCCGGGTTTGGGGTGTTACACAGTTCATACCCAGTATAACATCAAAATCCCCAAAAAGCACTATTAATAAATCCACTAGAAAAGTTTTATCATATATCATTAGCGGGCATCTCGGACACACCTGATTATCTAATATTGTTTGCCCCAATGGACTTGATACTTCTATTGAGACTTTATACATTTTTGTTTTTAATTTCTCCGACTCTACTAATTTTGAATTAATATATGAGTGTGAATATCCAGGATCAATCAAGTATAAACAGGCTCAGAATAAAGTAAAAATATACCTGTCACCATATCGTGAGCATTGCCTTCTTCCCGGGTTCTGACTACATAAGCTCTAGCTGGAGCTCTGGTTTCATATTGTTGTGTAGCTATATCACTACCTCTACCAGCTCCTCCTCTTCTCGAAACAAAACCTCCTCTGGACATTCCTCTACCTCTGGCAGTCGATACTGATCTCTGAGATGTGGCAGGTGTACTACTTTGAGTTCTCGGACAATCTTTAAGTGTACTACTCTGAGTTCACAGACAATCTTTAACAAAGTGTTCAGTAGAGCCACAGCAGAAACATCCTCTGATTTTCTTCTAGCATTCACCAAAATGTCTTTTCCCACAATAATCGCATTCAAGATTTTTACTTTCCCGGGGCGGAGCTTTTACACTACTGGTGGAGACAGTAATTTGTTTTCCTCTGCTTCTGTCACCTCTATCAGACCGAAAGCTTGATCTCCAACCACTTCTTGATTCTCTGAATCTCTTCGGTAATGGATTAGAACTGGTAGTTCCCATACGTTTCCCAGCTAATTTACCCATTTCTGACTTTTTATCCAGGCCCAGTATTTGTTCTTTCATTTTTGCTCGCTCAACCAGATCAACAAGTTCAGTAATTCTACCAATTGAATCTTGATTTCATCTCGCAGTCCCTGTAGAAATTGTTTACAACTATCAGCCTCGGTTGGAACATATTCTGATGCATACCTACTCAGTCTAGAGAACTCTTGCTCATAATCCAATACTGACATACTACCCTGTTTCAACACTAAAAACTCTTGCTTTTTCTCTTCGATGAACATTTCCTCAATAAACTTCTTCTGAAATTCTTTTTGAAACAAATCCCAGGTTACCTGATCATCCGGAAAATGCCTAACCACAGATTCCCACCAGAGATACGTTTCTCCTTTAATAATGATACAACACATATCAGACTCTCTCGGGGGGTGCAATCTAATTGTTGCAAAACTCTTTTTGTTGATTCTATCCAATTTTCAGAAGCGGACGGATCAATTCCTTTTAGTCCCAAAAATTTCGTGGTACCATATTTCCATAGCTCTTTAATCGGGCCCGTCTAAGAGTAGGTACTGATGTAGTAGTAGGTACAATTCCCGCTACACGCTGTAATGCATCGGCTATAGCTCTTAACAGTTGTGAGTCATCTCTTTCTCTTCCTATGTTAGGAGGTTGATTATCTAATGGATTCACACTAGGTGTAGCAGGTTCAGTTTCTTCAAATTCTCGACTTCCAGTATACATTTCCTGTTCAACATCATCCATTCTTTCATTTGACATTTTATCTATAAAACAGAATCAAATAAATATATTAGCATCCAAAAACTCGACTCAGTTTCGCCTTAAATGTGGCACGTACTTCTAGACTCATTTATGAGCTTAATTTAGTCCGAGAATCGGCTAAACATTAGCACTGATACCAACAATTGTAACACCCCGTAACCCCGAGTCGTCCTCAGAACTGAGTTACGAAGCATTACCGGACATATCAGACAACTTATGAATAACTCACAAATAAAATAACATTCATGGTATAATTTAATAACTAAGTCCTTATAATGAACTCTCGAAGTCTAAAACATGTATTAAAAATGAAACGGAACTCATTCAAGTACTCCAAATTTTTATTTTTATTTTTATAAATTTCGACAGCATTTCTACTTATTTTTACATAAAACCTCAAGCAATTAAAACCGTATCCATTTCAAACATAACCAATTAAACCAACTCATTTCACATACTCATTTTCTATTCTAAATACCTTCTAATCAAACTCAATCAATATAATATTAATTCAAAACATTTTTAACCATTTATATTCAAAACATAATAAGCTTTACACACATCCTATGTACATGCCATATTACCAAAAGAAAATATACATCACCAAAAGTCTACTGAAGTCGGGTCTGGCTTTGGATGCTGGCTCAATACTTAACTTCTACAACCTACGTACGGAAACAACCGTACGCTGAGTATGCATATACTCAATGGTATCACTATAATTCAAATTATAATTAAATATATTAAATCACACACATACTTTTACATTACAATTATCATCACTTAATGAACAATTCAATCTTTTTATGTTATCATTTGAATATATATATACCATTCTTATTTCTTTATTTCAATTCTCACCTTTCACATATGTCATATCATTCAAATTTTGTTTTATCAGTAAATTTATTACATATGTCCCTATTAACTTGATTCGGACTTGGCGGATACACGGATTCCAACCAACACACTAGTACAGTACATTGTGTCTTAATGGTACATAGTACCTAAACAGTAATCAGTAACGGTAGCAGTAACTGTAACAATAATAGTATTCAACGTACAAAGTGCTGAATCTGTAATAGTAACGATAACAGTATTCGACACACAAAGTGTCGAATCGGTAACAGTAAAGGTAACAATAACAGTAGTCGACATATAGGTTCCTGATCAGTAAGCCGGTAAAAACCCGTACTCTTCCATATCCTATGGCATGCCAACTAAATCCGACTAGCCCGACTAGTTAATAGGGAATTTAAATCATTTTTTTAGTACAACTTTCCATTTCGATTCAATATTAATTATAATTTATTATTTCGATAAATTTTTCACAATAATACAGTAATTCGTTTCATCAGAAATTTTACAGTTCAATGCAGTATACGTAACAATATTCGGTAATTTCAGAGTTCAATTCGGTATTCAAAACAATATTTAATAATCCATAATTTAGTTCAGTATCAATCTCAATTTTAATACCCAATCACAAATTTTATCAGTTCATTAAATACTTACCTTAAAATACTTACCACACATACATATTAAATTAAACACATATTAATTATAAAGCTTGAGTTATAGTGATACAAACCAGAATTTTCTTTGAATTTAATCCTCGATGATCTTTTCTTTTCCTTTTTGGGTGGATGCTTCAGGCTCGATATTAGCTACAAACAACTAAAATAA
This sequence comes from Gossypium arboreum, assembly GCF_025698485.1. NCBI lineage: Eukaryota > Viridiplantae > Streptophyta > Magnoliopsida > Malvales > Malvaceae > Gossypium > Gossypium arboreum. The sequence continues at coordinate 13,854,699 of NC_069075.1, read as the reverse complement.
TTTCACAATCATTAACACAACACAATTTAATTGCTGAAATTTTTATCTAACTTTTACATTAATTCCAATTTAATCCTAACTAAACCTATATATTTTCTTTCTCAATTCATACCTTTTTGCTACTCAATTTATTGTCAAACTCACATTTAACTATTTAATTTTTATCATATTTTCATAATTTCAAATTTATTTCAATTTAATCCTTAAAACTCAAAACTTATAGCTTAGTTTACAATTTAATCCTTTATTCAATTCCAATTAAAATTTCTATCAAATGAACCCCAATTCCATCATTTGTTCAACATAAACCCTACTAAAAATCTATTAACTTTCAAAATTTCAACTTAAATCCAAGAGTATTTTACTCTAGGATTCAAAAACATCAAATTTATAAGAAAATGACTTAATTAAACTTACCAATTAAACTTCAATCTTTAAAACCTTAAATTTCCCTTTCTTCTTTCTTTCATTTTTCTTTCCTGCTCTATTTCGAAATGGCCTCTGTTTCTTCTTTACTTTGTTTTGTTTCTTTATTTTATTTCATTTCTTTTATTCTTTTATTTTATTAACTTAATAATAATAATAATTTATTATTATAATAAATATCTTATTTAATAACAAATATATAAATTACAATTGGACACACATATATTTTACACTTGCCTATTATCATCACCATCCAATTGTCCTTATTTTATTTATTTTATATAATTTAATATTTTAATATAATAAAAATCTTTTTACTTAAATAAAAAGTAATTAAAGATGTATAAATATATGCATTACACTTGTATAATTTAATCACCACACATTTGTCTTTATTTTAATTTATTTTAATAATAATAATAATAATAATAATAATCATCATCATAATTTAATATTAATACTAATAATAATATAAAACCATAACAATTAATAATTATAATAATCACTTATATAATATATATATATAATCTAAATAAAATCTTAGATTTTTAATACATTTATTTCGCCTCAACCAATACTTAATGGCATATTTGCAATTTTGGCCCTTTTTACTTTCTATTGCTTTAGATTTAAACTTTTATCTCTTATTCAATTTAGTCATTTTTGCTAATTACTCTAAATTAAGCTAAATTCACCTAATTAAAATCTAATTAGACACACCACTAAACTCATAAATATTTCTAATAATTATTTTTAAACCCAGTTTACTACGTCAAAGGCCCGATAATATATTTTTTCAGTGCCCACGGATTTTGGGCTGTTACATTCAAGTTGAATTTAGAAAGAAATATATTAGCCAAAGGTTCATCGATCAGAAGAGGAAAGAATTTTTTGAATTGAAGCAGTGTCGTATGTCGGTCACAGAATATGAGAGAGTTTGTACGACTCAACAAATATGCTCGTGAATGTGTTTCTTCTGAAGCTATCATGTGTAAAAGATTCGAGGATGGATTGAATGAATAAATCAGAGTGTCAGTTGGAATTCTTGAGTTGAAAGAGTTTGTTGTTTTATTTGATCGAACTTGTAAAGTTGAAGAGCTTTTCAAAGAGAAAAGAAAAGCTGATTCTGAGGCTAGAGAGTCTAGAAATAGATTTATGGGTAAATCACATCAGTCAGCATTAAAGAAATTTAGAGAATATCATCCTCATTCTACGACCTCTGCGGGAATTTTGATTAGAGATAGAAATGCGAGACAATCAAGTTCAAAACCTTAGGCGACATCTGTGGCCAGTGTGGGAAGTGTTAGAAATGCTGGACCTGAATGTAAACATTGCAATAAGCGACATTACGGTGAATGCAAATTAGTGAGCGGAGCTTGCTTTAAATGTAGATCTCTTGATCAGTATCTTCGGGACTGTCTAGAAAGGTTTACAGCTGAAAGAGAACAACTAGCAAAAGTAAGTAACACGGCTACTAGAGGGAGACCGCCCCGAAATACTGGAAATGTGAGTGGTAACTGAGGTGCTACGAGAGATTTGACTATAAGATCTGAGGCACGAGCACCTGCCAGAACTTATGCTATTCATGCACGAGAGGAGGCAACATCGCCAAATGTTATTACCTGTACTTTTTCTCTTTTTGATACTGATATAGTTACGTTGATAGATCCTGGATCAACCTATTCATATATCTGTATAAATTAGTATTTAAAAGAGTTTACATGTCGAGTTTACAGAGTTTGTAATAAAGTATCAAACCCCTTAGGCAAGCATATTTTAGTTGGAAAAATTTGTAAGAATTGTCCTCTGATGATCCGGGGTTACTGTTTTCTGGCTGACTTGATGCTTTCATCGTTCCATGAGTTTGATGTAATTTTGGGAATTGATTGGCTGACTATGCATGATGCAATTGTGAATTGTAGACAAAAGATTATCGATTTGAAATTCCAAAATAGTGAGATTCTTTGGATTGAATCTAATGATTCGAATAAACTATCGGTTGTGATATCATATATTTTAGCTCAGAAATATTGAAAAGGGCTATGATGCATACCTTGCATATGTACTGGGTACAAAAGTGTTTGAATCAAAAATTGAATTTGTACCTGTTGTTTGTGAGTTTTCGAATGTATTCCCAAAAGAATTATCGGGTTTGCCTCCGATTAGAGAAGTTGAATTTGGTACTGTGTTAGTACCCAGAACAATACCGATATTGATAACTCAGTTGCAAGAATTGACAGACAGAGGTTTTGTACAACCGAGTTATTCTCCCTGAGGTGCACCAATATTGTTTGTGAAAAAGAAAGATAGCATGATGAGAATGTGTATCGATTATAGACAGTTGAACAAAGTGACTATAAAGAACAAATATCCTCTACCGTGGATTGATGACTTATTTGATAAGTTGAAAAGGGCTATAATATTTTCAAAGATTGATTTGAGATTAGGTTACTATCACTTACGAGTTAAAGAGTCAGATGTACCGAAAATCGCATTCAGAACAAGGTATGGACAATATAAATTCCTTGTTATGCCTTTCAATTTAACTAATGCTCCTGCCATTTTTATGGACTTGATGAACCGGATATTCAAATCGTATTTAGACAGATTTTTTGTTGTATTTATTGACGATATTTAGGTCTATTCACGAGATGAATCTGAGCATACTGAACACTTGAAAATTGTGTTATAAACTCTACGTGATAAGAAGTTATTTGCAAAGTTCAATAAATGTGAGTTTTGGCTCAAAGAAGTTGGATTTCTAGGGCATATTGTTTCAGCCAATGGTATTAGAGTTTATCTAAGCAAGATTTCTGCTATTATTGATTGGAAATCTCCGAGAAATGTATCTAAAGTCCTAGTTTTCTAGGCTTAGCGGGCTATTACCGAAGATTTGTGAAAAGATTCTCGATTATTGCGACATCGATGACACAATTGATACAAAAAGACGTGAATTTTGATTTGTTAGAAAAATGTCGAACAGTTGAAAGTACTGTTAACTGAAGCACCAGTATTAGTTCAACCAGAATCAGGGAAAGGATTTGTGATTTATAGCGATGCGTCATTAAATGGTCTGGGTTGTGTTCTGATACAGGAAGGAAAAGTTTTAGCTTATGCTTCTTGACAGTTGAAACCGCACGAAAAGAACTATCCGACAAATGATTTAGAGTTGGTTGCAATAGTATTCGCATTAAATATTTGGCAACACTACTTATACGGTGAAAAATGCCACATTTATACAGATCACAACAGGTTGAGATATCTAATGACACAAAGATTTGAATTTGCGACAATAAAGAATGCTCGAGTTATTGAAAGGTTATGACTTTGTAATTGATTATCACCCGAAAAAAGCTAATGTTGTTCCTGATTCCCTGAGTCGAAAGTCTTTGTTTGCATTATGAGTAATGAATACCCAATTGACGGTTTATGATGATGGGTCTATTTTAGCCAAATTAAAAGCTAAACTAGTATTTCTTCAACATTTTTGTGAAGCTCAAAAAGATGACTGAGAATTACAAGCTAAACGAATTCAATGTGAGTCTATTTCTGATTTAGAATTTCATATTGGAACTGATGATTGTTTAATGTTTCGAAATAGAATTTGTGTACCGAAAAATACAGAGCTTGTTCAAAAAATTCTGTGTGAAGCACATAGTAGTCATTTCTCAATTCATCCGAGTAGAATCAAGATGTATAACAATCTAAAATAGTTGTACCAGTGGTCGTGTATGAAACGGGATATATCAGAATTTGTATCGAAATGTCTGATATGTCAACAAGTCAAAGCTGAACATCAAGTGCCATCGGGTTTACTACAACCTGTAATGATTCCTGAGTGGAAATGGGATAGAGTTTCAATGGATTTTGTTTCAAATTTGCCTCTAACTCCGAAAAAGAAAGATGCTATCTGGGTTGTCATTGATTGACTAACGAAGTCTGCTCATTTCATACTGGTACGTACAGATTACTCACTTGATAGATTAGCTGAATTGTACATTTTTTGAAGTTGTTCAATTACACGGGGTGCCATTATCTATTATCTCTAATAGAGATCTGAGATTTACGTCGTGATTCTGGAAGAAATTTCAAAAAGCCTTAGGTACAAAATTGAATTTCAGTACTGCTTTTTATCCTCAAACTGACGGTCAGACTGAAAGAGTTATTCAGATTCTCGAAGACATGTTGAGATGTTGTATTCTAGAGTTTGAAGGCAGTTGGGAAAAATACTTACCGTTGATTGAATTTACATACAACAACAGTTTCCAAATGAGTATAAAGATTTTTATGGACACAAATGTCGAAATCCTCTATACTGGACTGAATTGAGAGATAAAAAGATTCACGGGGTTGAATTAATCAGAGAAACTGAAGAAAAAGTGAAAATAATTTGAGATAGTTCAAAAGTAGCTTCTGATCGACAGAAATCCTATGCGGACTTGAAACGTAGAGAAATTGAATTTCAAGTCGAGGATAGAGTGTTTTTAAAGGTATCACCATGGAAAAAGATTATTCGATTCATCCATAAAAGAAAGTTAAGTCCGCAATCATCAGGTCGTATGAGATTATCGAGAGAATAGGACATGTAGCATATCGACTTGCTTTACCGTCAGAACTTGAGAAGATCCATAATGTTTTTCATGTTTCTATGCTACGTCATTACAGATCTGATCTGTCACATGTGATCTCTCCGATAGATGTTGAAATTCAACCCTATATGTCGTATAATGAAGAACCAATCGGGATCTTGGCTCGTGAAATCAAAGAGTTGAGAAATAAACTCATAGCCTTAGTGAAAGTTCTCTGGCATTAAACACGGAATAGAGGAATCTACGTAAGAACCTGAAGAAGATATGCAAAAATAGTACCCTAACCTTTTTAACGGTAAGATTTTCGAGGACGAAAATCCTTAAAGGGAGAGAGTTGTAACAGCCTGTTTTTAGGTCAAATCAGAACAGTGGTTTTGGAACCACAAATACAAAGTCAAAATATTTATTTTATTATTTTAATATGTAACACTCCTAACCCGTATCCGTTGCCGGAATAAGGTTATGAGGTATTACTTGACTGAACAAAACTTCTATAAGGTCAAAGATACTTACAAAACATAAATTATCAACAATGTAAACATGTCTCATTGATTTTCCATAGGAGCTCTTATAAATTTCCAAAATGACTCACTATCAAAACATAACCGAATATCTAATAACAATTTAAATACTATCAAGTTATAACTAAAACATTTCACCACATTAGTTCAATTATAAGGCTTCTCTAAACAAAATGAGCAAGCCATCTTCGCATGGCTATAATGTATACAAGTCGAAATATCATTCTACCTATAGTCTATCCTATACATGCCTTAAACCATGATGATATACAATCTTCTCAACTCACATAATGACTCGATAGTGTGATGATATCTCCGGCCCTTTTAACTCGAGCTAAAGTATAAACCTATAAGAAATGGAAAAGAGAACACGGAGTAAGCTTCAATGCTTAGTAAGTTTTAAGCAATGCAAACAATTAATTTACTTATAGATCGATTATTCAAATTTTCAAGAAATCATTCCTAGATAATTTCCATTTTGGCCAAGTATCCATGAACATAATGCATATGTAGCAAATTCACCTCACTTGAATCTGAACTGAATTAAAACCAAATATTGAAATCAAAAATAAGATCATAAGAACTCGAAAAGCATCTCATTAACAAGTTTTAACCATGTTTGCAATAAAATCACAAATTCACTACAAGCTGTCTTCCTGAGCAACAGTCACTAAATTATTTATAACTGGAGCTAAGAAACTCCAAATCAAGTGCCGTTAATTTTCCTTGAAAAAAGACTCATATATATTCCATCCATCAAATTTTCAGAATTTGTGGTTTGACCAATCAATACCAGATTTTTCTTGAAGTTTTCCCCTGTTTCTCTGTTTGACTATTCTGACCACTCTTCACTATGAATCAAATTTCTCATTATACAGAATTAAAAATATGTTATCATTTATTTCATTTGAAACTAGACTCATTAAGGAGTCTAAGAATATAAATTTTATCTTATAACTATTTTTGTACCATTTATAATGATTTTATGAAAATAGAACAGGGGACCTTGAAGTCATTTTGACTCTATTCCATGCTACTTCAAATATCTCATTATTGGCAATTCTTTTGCTTACATGGTTTCTTTTATAAGAAACTAGACTCATTAAGATTTCATGAAATAATTTATTCAGCCTCTAACTCAACTCCCACAATTTATGGTGATTTTCCGAAATCACGTTACTGCAGCTGTCCCAAGCAGATTTATTACACATTCTTTGCATTCATATTATTTAACATGTATATCACCAAATCAATCTCATGTAACCTTTCACCATAACCGAATACACACATACACATATGAGGTTTTCACATATACTTCTCATTTCGCATTCATGATTCAATTCCGATCAATCTAACATATAAAAGTATGTAATACATACCTGACCAACTTAATGCATTGAACATATTCAATGGTAGTTTACTACGAACATTCGAAATCATAATCTTACTCGAATCATCGGCATTAAGTCTGCTAGGTTTAAAACCCAAATGCAATCACCACCACAAACCATGCGGGACTTTAAGCGGGATATAATACCAAGACAAACCTGCGGGACTTTATCCGGATATAACACCAAAGACGAATGCCTTGGGGCTTAGCCCGAATATAACACCAAGACGAATGCCTTCGGACTTAGCCCGGATATAACACCAGCATGAATGCCTTCAGGACTTAGCCCGGATATAACACCAACACGAATGCCTTCGGGACTTAGCCCGGATATAACACCATTATAAAGTCGTCTCATAAACAATTCATATAATATAGCATGTATACTGTTCACTTTGCTCTATTTAATCATTCAATATTTTGCACACTAAGTGTCATTCTCAATATCTCGCACATTAAGTGCCATTCTCAATATTTCGTATAATCGAGTACCATATTTGATTGCCCCACACTAAGTGCCACATTTTGTCGATATGTCGTCCGGACATTAAAATATTCACGATATACAATTTATACGATATCAAAGCATTAGAAACATAAATTTAACAATGCTTATTGCATACGAACTTACTTGGCTAAATTGTAGAGATACCAAAGTTCAGGGGTATTTTGGTAATTTTCTCATTTTCCTCGATTTTCCACCCGATCTTGATCTAAATTAAAAATTTCATTCAATATATTAATTTAGACAGTAAAATACCTCATTTCATACAATTTGGTCATTTTTGTCATTTTTACAAAATTACCCCTAAAGTTTTACTTTTATTCATTTTAGTCCGTGAGCTCAAAACATGCAAATTAACCATTTTAACCATAATTAAGCTTAGCCAAATGTTCATGGTATCAAAACAGTCCATAATTCACTTTATGGAAAAATTATAGTTTTGCCTCTAATATTTCAACTTCTTTACAATTTAGTCCCTATATCATAAAAATGCAAATTCATGAAATTGAGTAAAATTCTACTATAGAATCACTAGTGTCTCTAGCAGCCCACACATTTCATTTATTTGACATTTTAACCACAAAGTTTTCACATTTATCAATTTAGCCCTTAATTGTCAATTTCACAAAAATTCACTTAACAAAAAGTGTTTAACTATCAATAAGAACTCATATTCTTCCATTAAACTTCAAAACCCTATTATACTCATCAATGGAAAATATCAAACTATTCAATGGTTTTGCAAAATAGCCCCCTCATTAGATAGATTAAGCAACAACGATCCCGAAAATATAAAAATAATTAAAAACGGGACTAGAAATGCCTACCATGCATTAGCTGAAAGTTGGAAGCTTCTTCCATGGCTTCTCAAGCTTCATATTCGGCTGGTAAAAAGAGAATGAAAAGATGACACCTTGATTCTCTTATTTTATTCATTTTATTATTATTTTTAACCAATTTACAATATTAACCTTTATACACTTTATTTATTACACCAAATGCCAAGCCATCATATCCCACTATCTCTTTAATGGGCTAATTACCAAACAAGGACTTTCACTTTTAAGTTCTATATCTATTTAATACCTTTAGCTTATAGAACAGAACTTTTGCACTTTACACAATTTAGTCCTTTTTGCTTAATTAACTATCGAAACGATAAAATTTTTCAACGAAACTTTAATACCATCTTATTGCCACTACGTAAATATTTATAAAAATATTTACGACTCAGTTTATAGAAACAAGGTCCCGATACCTCATTTTCTAAACCCACTTGACCTTAGGGTCATACCACTTGAACTTAATAAATCGCATATAAAACAAAAATCACAATATCAAAAATATTTTTTTTAAATCAAAATTAGCTCGTAAATATTAAATATAATATTTACAAACCTACTCGTCGGATTTGGTGGCCTCGAAACCACTGTTCCGATTAACCCTAAAAACGGGCTGTTACATAGCCTTAGTGAAAGTTCTCTGGCATTAAACACGGAATAGAGGAATCTACGTAAGAACCTGAAGAAGATATGCAAAAATAGTACCCTAACCTTTTTAACGGTAAGATTTTCAGGGACGAAAATCCTTAAAGGGAGAGAGTTGTAACAGCCCGTTTTTAGGTCAAATCAGAACAGTGGTTTTGGAACCACAAATACAAAGTCAAAATATTTATTTTATTATTTTAATAAGGTCTATAGCATGATAGATTAATTATGTAAAAGTTTTGTTAAGAAATTTTATTGTTTAAATTCTTAATTTGGTAAAAAGGACTAAATCACGTAACGCGTAAAAGTTGAGTTCTATTGTTTAAAAGCATTAAATAGCTCTGGTTTATTAATATGGAAGTCCTTATTATGTAATTAGTCCATTTATAATGTAAGTGGACAATCTTGGACATGTTATAGGTGGTTTTTATGTTTAATTATGAAGGTTAAAATCGTAAAATGGCTATTAGGATTTATTAACTAAAACAAAATTTGTTAATGCATGCAAATGTCATCTTTTCCCCCGAAATGAAAGCTTGAGAAAGCTATAAAACAAGTTTGAACATTTGGCTACTTTGAGGGCTAGATTAAGGTATGTTTTTAGATCGATTTTTAATGATATTTACGTTTTTGAGATCATTGCTTATGTTCATCTTTTCCCCCGAAATGAAAGCTTGAGAAAGCTATAAGAACAAGTTTGAACATTCGGCTACTTTGAGGGCTAGATTAAGGTATGTTTTTGGATCGGTTTTTAATGATATTTACGTTTTTGAGATCGTTGCTTTGTACTCTAGCTAGCCCATGCCTTAATTTTTGAATCTGTTCATGATTTTGTGAAGTGGAATTGTTGAATATTTGAGTTATTTGATGTTTGATGATGAATTTTGAATATTTGTTAATAGTTAAACTAGTTTTGTAAAGTGATTTTTGACAAAATGTCAAATAGGGATTTAATTGAAAAATGTGTAGAATTAGGTGGTTAAAAGTGCGAAATAATGAAAGATATGGATTACCAGTAGTATATAAGAAATTTGGTCCTAATTGCAGATTGTCAAAAGTCTAAGGGTAAAATTGTAAATTAGCCAAAATAAATGTTTTAGGCTAAATTGAATTGAATGAAAGTCTGAATGATTTAATTTGATATTATATAGATCAAGATAAGCAAATATCAGAACTAGATAAGGGAAAACGAAAAGCAGACGAATAGCTGATAATTTTATCCGAGGTTACGAGGTAAGTTCGTATAATTTGAATCGAACTTTTCTATACTTGTAATTATTGAAATGAATACGTATAATTGAAATATTTGAAGTATGAATGCTTTATTGATATAATGTATATGTTACCGAGCCCTGTTTGAACTGTAAGAATTCATTGGATACGAGTGACACGTTACTGGGATTACTGTTTTGGTCGAGCTCCTGCATTTGTTGCGGACTCACCACAACTCGTATGAGCTTACCGATATATCAGCTCGTAAAAGCTTACTATTTTTAGCTCATTGGAGCTTATTGTTTCAGCTCGTATGATCTTATTGTTCAGCTCAATAGAGCTTACTGTTTAACTCGATCGAGCTTACCGTTTCAGCTTATTAGAGCTTACTGTTCATCAGCTCAGGAGGAGCTTACCGATCATGACTCTAAAGATCATATATAATAATGAATTGACGATTATTGATGATGTTCAATTGAGTATCCTTTAAAGTTCTAATAAGTTCAACGGGCATAAATAGTACTTATACAGATAAGTTACAAGTTATAATATTATATATGATATGTGAGTTTGAAATGATACAAAATATTGTATAAATGGATGATTTCATGTATTTGTAAAATGACTAACATGTGATGAATACTTGTGATTAGGTGTTGGATAATTGAATTGGTTGCATTTTTGTATTTCTTTGATTATGTATAAATGGTAAGTTTAATTCTGAATTATACGGGCTTACTAAACTATAAAGCTTACTCTGTTTCTTTCTATGTCTTATAGAGGCTCGTTGCTCACTCATTCTGGACAAGTCGGAGTTGCACATCACACTATCCAATTCCCAATTGGTACTTTTGATTTTGTGGATGTTTGTAAATATGGCATGTATAGGCTATTTTGAAATATGTTAGTTATGCTACTTGATATTATAACTTTGGTATATTATTGTGTATAGGTAAGCCATGTGATTTGGCTTATTTTGATGTTATGTTTTGATTGAATTGAAGTGTTCAATTATGATGTGTTTTGGCAAGGAATGATGGAATGAAATTATACAAGTGAAGTCTTGATATGTTGATGTTAAATGAATGGATTACGTATGTTGTTAAATAGGTATTTGGCTATGAAATTGGTAGGTTTTGATATGGCTTATAATGTGTATTGAAATGACTATTTTGGTGGCCTATTAAGCTGTGTTTGTAAATGCTTGTGTTTATAGGGTGGCAAAATGGCTTTGCCAATAGCCAATTTTTGTCCACACGGGCGTGTGTCTCAGCCGTGTGTGACACACGGTCAAGTTGCACAGCCGTGTGTCCCCTGAGGTACCCTTTCAAATTAAAGTCATATACCCTACAAGTTTGACACGGCCTAAACAACGGGCATGTCTACTGGCCGTGTGTGGTACACAGGTTGGCACATGGGCGTGTGGCCAGTCGTGTGACCCAAGTCAGTAACCTCCCTAATTTTCCCACGGCTTGGCACACGGGCATGTCCTCGGCCGTGTGGTTCAAGTCAGTATGTATGCCTTTTTTTCATACGGCCTGTGATACAGGCATTTCTAGTAACCGTGTGAGGCACACGGCTTGTTCACCCGGGCATGTGGTACCTCAAAAGTTAAAATTTTTTCTAAGTTCCTAAAATTTTTATATGTTATCAATTTAGTCCCGAATGCATGATTTAAGCTTTGTATGCTTATAAGTATATGTTGAATGTGAATGAATGATATTGACTAAATTATGATGTTTTGAATAAATTATTCTTTTGAATTGAGTTACAAGTCTGGTAATGCTGCTTAACCTATTCCGGCGAAGGTTACGAGTTAGAGGTGTTATAGCTTGCATGCAAAAGCGATCCAAAAATCAGTTACAGTCTCAACCCAGAATAAAATAGATTCAACAGAAAATCTTTAACCCTCTTTCCCTTTCTCAAATTCATTAGTACCGAGAGATTAATGAGCTTACTAGCTTAATAAATTACCAGTTATTCGTACGCTAGCTTTAGCTTCCTCTCTCCATGCATCTCTCACATTAATCTTCTTCTCTTGCAACTCTATCCATAAGGATGATGAAGAAAGAACAGAAAAGAGAAGAATCGTCTCGGAGACTAACATCTCTCCCTTAAATAATACTCCTTCACATTCTCACTTATCTCTGTTATAAACAACCAGGTGTACATAATCATAATCATTATATCTCCCACTAAGAAACTATCTAGTTCATTTCCCATCGGACCATGGTTGAAATCTAATTTTCCATCATCCAGCCCACTACTTTCTTTTTATTGCAGAAATGACCCGCCAGATTAGAGATCCTTTCAATTTAGTACGCCAAAGTCTTTTGAAACCAAGGATCTAATAAATCCGGGTGTGATGATTTACCTCATTTGGAGCTGGAATATTTGAGTTTTCCAGAGCTGTACCTGAGTGGATTGTAATAGCTTTCACATGCTCCTTACCATCTCTTCGAGGATTATTCTTAGTATTACTTGGTATGCCTGTTCCAACTTTCCTTTGAATTATGTTCGTCATTTGGCTATGTTGGTCTCAGATGTCAACCAACTACGTTTTTTTTGTGCGCTGATTCTGTACCTGTCGTAGCTCATCAAATAGTGATTGCATCTTTCATCCATCCGCTGATCACGCGAGGCATGATTATTATCTGTAAAGTTCCTCACATACTCTTAAGGTTTAAAAATATACGAAGGTTGATATGAAGGAGGCCGTCGATTCTAATTTATATTCCACCTCAATTAGTTCTCTATTTAAGATTGGGATAATCCTTCCAACCTCGATTATAAGTATTGAATAGATATTTTCGCCCATATTTATCACATAATTGACCTCTTCAAGTTGGCTCTTAGGATAACTTCTCCATGTCGCACTATCACCTTGACCACTTATATGGGATTGTTCAGATATCGATGGTTGGCTGGAACACATCATTAGACAATTCAGCTTTTTGAAGATTTTTTGTTATTTGTCTTCCTCTTGAACAACTTTCACCGTCAGGGGTCTTGGATTATGCACGAACCTAAGAACTGGCCACATGTATGAGTTCATGGCTACATATTTAATAAGTTGACAAGCCTCTACATAGGTTTTAGACATGAACATGCCAGCAATTTCTCCATCTAATCTAAACCTTAAGCTCCCATCTAGATTGTTATAGAAGATTTGCATCTGCAACCATTTAGCTAATTCATGGAATGGGCACTTGCGCAACAATAATTTAAACCTCTCTCATACCTTGTAAAGAGTCTCCCCTTCAATTTGGCAGAAGTCGGTAATGTCTCTCATTGCATTGTCTAACTTGGTAGAAAGAATTTTGCCAAGAATCTATTCGCAAGTTCATCCCACATGTAGATCAAACTTGGAGCTTGTGAATCCTACCAAAAATAAGCATTATCACACAATGAGAATGAGAATAACCAAAGACAAATAGTGACATCAATGACTTCATTAAACTTGAAAGTATCACTTAAATGCAAAAACTTTTTAAATGATGATTCGGATCATTATGTATTCAGCCTTGAAACTCCAAGTTACTTTGTATCATCTGTATGATGGCAGAATTGATTTTGAAATTATTAGCATTGATGATTGGCCAATTGATGTTGCCTCGTACAACATCCAGATTTAGTGTTGAATAGTCACGTAACATGCAATTTTGCTCTGCCATTGGTTTTGCGATCTATGGAATTGACTCTACTGGTGGTGGTATCTACTCTTGCTGGTCCTCGTACAATAGGTTATTATGTGGTGGATTAGCCACTGGTGGATCTTCTCTCGAAAAAAGAATTCTATGTGTTCGCTTAATGTACATTCAGGTTCAAGGTTGAACTCAATCAGATCGCCTATGCTTCGAGTCATGCACCGTAACTAAGAAAAATAGCTAAATTAGTAAAAATAACACGAATATAAATTGCAAATAAATAAATTAAAAACCATATCTATAATATTGGGTTTTCTACTTATCCTACTTAGCATACAATATTACCAACGATCTAAATTAACATAGAAAACTCGTCAACAATGGTAACAACAACTTGACCGCACCCCAGCGTGCGTGCACTAGGGCTTAGGAAAATGCAATTGAATATAAATGACAGGTTTACTGTAAAATCTCGAAATAGGGCCTAGTCGAAATAGTGATTTTGGGACCACAAATCTGACATCAAAATATTTATTTTATGGTTATTATGAGGCCTAGAGTATGAATATATGCATGTGTTAAAATTTCACAAAGAAATTCTAAGTATAAGATGTCCAATTGGAATTAAAGACTAAATTGATAAATTGCAAAACTGCGATTCTAGAAGAAATTTGTATGAAATTACTTTAGATTATGAATTATAAGGTCTTAAAGATCAATTTTCCCAAATTCTAAACTTTTGGACAAAAATGGGCTTGCATGGATGAAATTTTAAAGAAAGGGCATGAGGGCATTTTGGTCATTAAGCATTTTAATGAAATAAAAAGGGAAAATAAAGCAAAAATATGATCATCTTCTCCCATAGCTGTCAAAATTTGGAGGATACCATAGCTAGGGTTTCTTCAATTTTCAAGCTCAATAGTAAGTGCTCTCAAGCCCCGTTTTTCATGTTCTTTGTATTTTTGAAATCCCAGTAACTTGCTCTCTCCATTTCTACCCATATTTCATGCTAGGGTTCATGTTTGAAAATTTAACCATGCATGAGTTGCTTGTATTTTGATGGATTATGGAGGGATATGAAAGATGAATGTCTATCAAACATCTTTTCCTAGTTGATTTTCATGAGAAACCCTTATAGGGACCATTTTGCAAAAGATGTAAATATGAGGTAGAAATGAGAAAATAATGAAAAATGTGGGTTTCCATAAGAGAGACAAAATGTTCGGTTAGGCTTGGGTAAGATAGAAATTGCATGTGTTTCATTATATGAGCCTAGGGACTAAATCATAAAGATGTGAAAGGTTAGGGGCAAAACAGTCATTTGGACCGGGGGTAGGTATTAAACTTGAAATGTGCAATGTGGGGTATTAATGAGTTAATTTTTCTATTATAGACCCCGAGGAACAAATTTCGGAGGTCAATCGTGGTAAATGCAAGGTTTCGGAATAACCGAAACACAATCCCGAAAAGAATACCAGGTAAGTTCGGATAACTTAAAGTAAACCCCTAATATACATAATTGTATGATTTATGAATGCATGATATTTGCATTTATTGATGGTATGAAAATGCTTGAAATGCTCCCGTAGTAATGACTTGTTGATAACTATCTCGGTTGAGGTTAAAAAGGGAATTCGATGGATAAACCATGTTTTACATGTGAATTGAGATTTTGCATGTGTTGCAGTAAGGATTTAGCCCGGATGGGTAATCCGTGATCTCAAATATGGAAAGGAATTTAGCTCGGACGAGTGTTCCTTGAATGATCGAGCCTCCCGAAGAATATATGTGCACTGGATTTAGCCCGGATAGGTAATCTGAATTGGGTCTGAATTTAGCCTGGACTGGTAATTCAAATCCGAGCTCACTAAGGGTGTTCGTTATTATAAGGAATTTAGCCTGGACTGGTAATCCCGACATCACCTTAGGGGTTCATATAATGGGGGATTTAGCCTGGACTGGTAATCCTGCCATATGATGTGGGGTTCGCGGGAGTGCATATATGTGAAATGATCATTCATAAGAATTGACGGATAATGGCTATTCCAACGAGCTTTCTTAGAAACTCAACGAGATTAACATGGGATATATATATGTGAATGAAATGTTGAATGATGAGCTCATCTAGTGAAATTACATGATACGTGATTATGTGACTAACTCATTGATTGAGTGCATGTGTAGGAAATCATTTCATAATGGATGATTTCATGAATTAAGTATGGATGTATGCTAATTACTCGGTAAGTTTACTTTCCGGTTATTCCAGCTTATTAAGCATGAAAATGCTTACCCCCTCTCTTTTTCCTATTTTACAGAGCTCGAGGACTCATAGAGATTGGAGGATGGTTGGAGAAGCAACACACTATCAACTAGTCAAGCTTTGGTATAAAGACACTTCTATTTTGTTAATGGCATGTATAGGGCTCTGAGTATTTTGTCATATGTGTCATTTGAATTACTGAATGAAGGCATGTAAAGATGCATTCATCTTTTTGTATAAGGCCATGGAAATTGGCATATTTAAAAGTAGGCTATGATTTGCCTTTATATACTTGTTTATGCTCTATTATGATGGGTCGCTGCAAGTGACAATGAGTTCAAAAACGAGCCAAATTTTGATTGTGCTACAATCACATAAGAACCCATAAATACTAGATGGGAAATAACCTTTTTGTATGAAACCAATGGTACGAGGTTTCTATACAACTATTTTCATTAAGATTATTTACAAGCGTAAAATTATGTTTTCTCTCAAACTTGATAACCACTGGGCACAAGTAGTAGAGAGCGGTGACTAAAGGCTTGGAAAATAACCTAATAAAGTCCACATGGTTGGACACACGGGCGTGTGTCTAGGCCGTGTGTGACACACGGTTCCCTCCTATGGGCTTGTGCTATGGCCGTGTGTCCCCTGCACTTAAAATTTTAGCTCAAAGTTGTGTACGGGTAGGCCACACGGACGTGCGCTATGGCCGTGTTAAAATGATAGTGTCGTCCACAGACAAGCAGCACGGGCGTGTTCCATGGCTGTGTTGATAAGTCAGTTTTGCCCACAGTTGAAGGGCATGGGCATGCCCTAAGATACACGGGCGTGTGAGTCCACACGGCCCACCTACACGGGAGTTTGTCCCTTTATGTTATGGAAAATTTTTTGAGGAGCCCAAGGTTAATCGAACGTGCCTGTATTTGTCCCGCATTGCTTTTCGATATGTTATAGGTCTCGAAGGCCTATGCAAGGGATGAGATGTTCATGATTGAAAGGTTTTAAATTCAAATGAAATTTTGTGATCCAAGTTAGTATACTAAAAGTATAAAGTTCCGATAATGCCTCGAGCCCTGTCCCGGTGTTGGATTCAGGCTAGAAGTGTTACATTTATTGGTATCAGAGCTACGATTTAGTCGGTTCTAGGATTACCGTAGAGGATGTTAAAGTTCACTATACATGTCATTATTTGAATGTTGATAGTGTGACGTCTCCTAATTGTTTAAATTGTTTTGAATTTAGTAAATATATTCCAATCAAGCAAAAGATTGGTCCGAGGGAGCCGAGAGTCATGCTTCAGCTTCCGTACAACTAGTTGTATCTAGTAGTAGAAGGCTGATGTCAGAAGGCCCAGAAGAGGCCCGAGCTACCTTCTTTGATATGATGGATGAATGGTTTGGGGATTATCTAAGAATTCGCCCCAATATACCGAGACCTCCCCCACCCTCTAACCAAACTGATGAGGATGTGACACGAGGTATGACACCGATAAGAATTGGTAAAGCCCTAGTAGATAAGCTTAGAAAGTATGGAGCTGAGGAATTTAGAGCGAAATTTGATGATGATGCTGAAAGAGCTGAGTTCTTGCTCGAAAATACTACGAGGGTGCTAGACGATTTGTCATGCACACCCGAGGAATGTTTGAAGTGTGCTGTGTCCCTTTTGAAGGACACTGCTTATAATTGGTGGAAAACCAAATCCTCGGTAGTGCCGAATGAGAATATTACTTGGGATTTCTTCCAATTAAAGTTTAGGAAGAAATATATTAGCCAACGGTTTTTGGACTCGAAGCGAAAGGAGTTCCTGGAACTCAAACAAGGTAACAAGACTGTAGTGGAATACGAGCGAGAGTTTGTATGACAAAGTTAGCATGCAACTGAATGGGTCCAAACGGAATCAAAAATGTGTAAACGCTTCGAGGAAGGTCTGAATGAGGACATCAAGTTGTTGATTGGGATCTTGGAAATACGAGAGTTGGCCACATTAGCTGATCGAGCCAAGAAGGTCGAGGAACTTAATAATGAAAGAAAACAAGCTAAGAGAGAGGCTCGAGTTACGAGTAAGAGGTCTAGCAGCAAAACACTCTTGTTCTCTATGAAGAAAGCCAGGATCCTGCATTAACGCTCCACTTCGTCAGTGGGATATTTGGGTAGATCGACGAGGTCAAAAGTCTTCCTCCCCGATGGTGACTAGTGTGGGGAGTGTAGATGACCAAAAACTGAAGTGTAAGAGCAGCAACAAATTTCTCTTCAGAAAGTGTCGAATGAAAAGTGGCGATGTTTCAGATGTGGTTCTCTTGATCATGTTCTGAGAGACTGACCGGAACGAGCTAAAAAAGATGAGGAATTAACTCTGAATTCGAATGCTCCCGTTTCACGAGGTAGACCTCCGAGATACCTTGGGAATGCTAGTTGCAGTCGAGTTGTGACGAAAGACACTACAAAATTAGAGGTTCGAGCCCCAGTAAGAATGTACGTGATACGCGCTCGAGAGGAAGCCTCTGCTCTTGATGTTATTACGGGTACTTTTTTTCTTTTTAATATAAGTTTTGTTGCTTTAATTGACCCGGGGTCAACGCATTCACATATCTACATGAGATTGGCATCTAGTGGGAACATACCTGTGGAACCGACAGAATTCATCATTAGAGAGTCGAACCCACTAGGCAAATCAGTCCTAGTTGATAAAGTCTGTAAGAATTGTCCTTTGACGATTCAAGGTCATTGTTTTCCGACTAACCTTATGTTGTTACCATTTAATGAATTTGATGTAATATGTGGTATGGATTGGTTAGCCTTTCATGATGTAATTTTGAATTGTGGTAGTAAGTATATTAAGTTGAAATGCCCGGATGGTAAGATTCTACGGGTCGAATCAAGAGAATTAGATTCTACGGGTCAAATCAAGAGAATTAGGTTCGCCGCCAATTATAATCACGACAGTGGTTGCTCAGAGATATATGAGGAAAGGATATGAAGCCTACCTTGCATTTGTACTGAACACTAAGGAAACAGAGCTAAAGATTGAGTTTGTTCCGATAGTATGTGAGTACCCAGATGTGTTTCCGGAGGAGTTACCCGGATTACCTCCTAAAAAGGAGATAGAGTTTGGTATTGAATTGGTGCCAAGGATGACTCCCATTTCCATTGCCCTGTACAGAATGGCACCTACTGAGCTGAAGGAGTTAAAAGCACAGTTGCAAGAGCTGACGAATAAAGGATTTGCTAGGCCAAGTTTTTCAACTTGGGGTGCCCCCGTGTTGTTCGTAAAGAAGAAAGATGGTTCGATGAGGTTATGTATCGATTATCGGTAACTGAACAAGGTGACTATTAAGGATAAGTATCCTTTGCCAAGGATCGATGATTTGTTTAACCAGTTGAGAGGAGCCACCATATTCTCTAAAATAGACTTAAGGTTTGGCTATTATCAACTGCGAGTTAAAGACTCAGATGTACCTAAAACAGCTTTCAGAATGAGGTATGGCCATTATGAATTTCTTGTCATGCCGTTTGGGCTGAAGAATGCACTGGCTGTGTTTATGGATCTAATGAATAGGATCTTTCAGCCATATTTGGATAAGTTTGTCTTTGTGTTTATTGATGACATTTTGATCTACTCTAAAGATGAGACAGAGCATGCGAAGCACCTAAAAATTGTGTTGCAGACCTCGCGAGAAAAGTTACTGTATGCTAAGTTTAGCTAGAGTGAATTTTGGCTCTAGGAAGTTGGATTTTTGGGTCATATAGTTTCGGGTGAAGGTATCTAAGTTGATCCAAGTAAGATTTCTACAATTGTAGAATGGAAATCACTTAGGAATATAATCGAGGTTAGAAGCTTTTTGGGCTTAGCCAGTTACAATCGAAGATTTGTAAAAGGATTTTCCATGATAGCGACTCCGATGACAAAGCTACTACACAAAGATGTTAAGTTTGAATGGACAGAGAAGTGTCAGCAAAGTTTTGAGAAGTTAAAGACATTGTTGATCGAAGCTCCTATTTTAGTGCTACCTGAACCGGGAAAAAAATTTGTGGTCTATAGTGATGCATCCTTAAATGGATTGGGTTGTGTTCTTATGCAAGATGGCAAGGTGATAGCCTATGCTTCACGGTAATTAAAGCCCCACGAGAAGAATTATCCAACCCACGACCTAGAACTAGCCACTATTGTTTTCGCCTTAAAAATTTGGAGGCATTATTTGTATGGCGAAACTTGCCGTATTTTCACGGAGCACAAGAGTTTGAAATATTTGATGACTCAGAAAGAATTAAATTTAATACAAAGGAGATGGTTAGAACTAATTAAGGATTATGATCTAATTATCGACTATCACCCGGGAAAGGTGAATGTGGTTGCCGATGCATTGAGTAGAAAATCTCTATATGCTTTGAGAGCCATGGATACTCTTTGACATTGCTTGATGATGGTTCAGTTTTGGCCTATTTAGAGGCTAGGCCGACATTTCTGCAGGCAATTCCTGATGATCAGCTTAATAATGATGATTTGCAAGCAAAAAGAGCTCAATGTGAGTCTAGTGTTGAGTCAGATTTCTGAGTTAGTCCTGATGGATGTTTGATGTTCAGAGATAGGGTTTATGTACCCAAAGAAAATGAACTTATTCGAAAGATTTTGCAAGAAGCACATAACAATCATTTTTCTGTTCACCCGGGAAGTACTAAGATGTACAACGATTTAAAGAAGATGTACCGGTGGAGCGGCATGAAAAGAGATGTTTCTGAATTTGTATCAAAATGTCTAGTATCTTAGCAAGTTAAAGCTGAACATCAGGTGCCTTCAGGTTTGTTACAGCTTGTAATGGTCCCCGAATGGAAGTGGGATAGAATTACCATGGACTTTGTGACAAAACTACCTATGACTCCAAAAAAGAAAGATGCCATATGGGTTATAGTGGATAAATTGACAAAGTCGGCTCATTTCATTCCGGTAAGGATGGATTATTTTGTTGATAGATTAGTCGATTTGTACATTTATGAGATAGTAAGGTTACACGGAGTACCACTGTCGATTATTTCAGACAGAGACCCGAGGTTCACTTCGAGATTCTAGAAGAAGTTACAAGAAGCCTTGGGTACAAAGTTGAGCTTTAGTATAGCTCTTCACCCTCAGACCGATGGTCAGTCTGAGCGGATGATTCAGGTTCTTGAGGACATGTTGCGATGTTGCATCCTTGAATTTCAGGGTAGTTGGGAAAAATACCTGCCATTGGTAGAGTTTGCCTACAACAATAGTTTCCAAACAAGTTTAAGGATGGCACCTTATGAAGCCTTATATGGTAGGAAGTGTCGAACTCCATTGTACTGGACAGAACTCAAGGAAATTAACATTCATGGAGTTGATCTGATCAAAGAAACTGAAGAAAAAGTTAGAGTGATACGGGATTGTTTGAAAGCGACATCAGAGAGGCAAAAGTCTTATGCAGATCTAAAAAGAAAGGAAATTAAGTTCCAAGTTGGGGATAGAGTATTTTTGAAAGTATCTCCATGGAAAAAGGTATTAAGATTTGGTCGAAAAGGTAAACTGAGTCCACGATTTATCGAACCGTACAAAATCACCGAAAGAGTTGGACCGTTAGCCTGTCGTTTGGCGTTACCACCCGAACTGGAAAAGATTCATGACGTGTTCCATGTATCCATGTTAAGGAGATACCGATTAGATCCCTCTCATGTAATTTCACCGACTAAGATTGAAATTCGACTGGACATGACCTATGGAGAGGAACCGGTTAAGATATTGGCTCGCGAAGTTAAACAGTTGAGAAATAAAGATGTGGCTCTTGTAAAAGTTTTATGGCATCGACATGGTGTTGAAGAAGATACATGGGAACCGGAAGAAACCATGAGGAACCACTATCTAAATCTGTTTTCTGGTAAGATTTTCGAGGACGAAAGTCTCTAAGGGGGAGAAATGTAACATCCCGAAATAGGGCCTAGTCGGAATAGTGGTTTTGGGACCACAAATCCGACATCAAAATATTTATTTTATGGTTATTATGAGGCCTAGAATATGAAAATATGCATGTGTTAAAATTTCACGAAGAAATTTGAAGTATAAGATGTCCAATTGGAATTAAGGACTAAATTGAATAAATTGCAAAACTTGGATTCTAGAAGCAATATGTATGAAATTGCTTTAGATTATGAATTAGAATGTCTTGAAGATCAATTTTCCCAAATTATAAATTTTTGGACAAAAATGGGCTTGCATGGATGAAATTTTAAAGAAAGGGCATGAGGGCATTTTGGTCATTAGGCATTTTAATGAAATAAAAAGGGAAAAATTAAGAAAAAATATGCTCATGTTCTCCCATAGCTGCCGAAATTTGGAGGACACCATAGCTAAGGTTTCTTCAATTTTCAAGCTCAATAGTAAGTGCTCCCAAGCCCCATTTCTCATGTTCTTTGTATTTTTGAAATCCCGATAACTTGCTCTCTCCATTTCTACCCATATTTCATGCTAGGGTTCATGTTTGAAAATTTAACCATGCATGAGTTGCTTGTATTTTGATGGATTATGGAGGGATATGAAAGATGAATGTCTATTAAACATCTTTTCCTAGTTGATTTTCATGAGAAACCCTTATAGGGACCATTTTGCAAAAGATGTAAATGTGTGGTAGAAATGAGAAAATAATGAAAAATATGGGTTGCCATAAGAGAAAAAAACGTTCGGTTAGGCTTGGGTAAGATAGAAATTGCATGTGTTTCATTATATGAGCCTAGGGACTAAATCGTAAAGATGTGAAAGGTTAGGGGCAAAACGGTCATTTGGACTGGGGTAGGTATTAAACTTGAAATGTGCAATGTGGGGTATTAATGAGTTAATTTTGATATTATAGACCCCGAGGAACAAATTTCGAAGGTCAATCGTGGTAAATGTAAGGTTTCGGAATAACCAAAACACAATCTCGAAAAAAATACCAGGTAAGTTCGAATAACTTAAAGTAAACCCTTAATTTACATAATTGTATGATTTATGAATACATGATATTTTCATTTATTGATGATATGAAAATGCATGAAATGCTCTCGTGGTAATAACTTGTTGATAACTGTCTCGGTTGAGGTTAAAAAGGGAATTCGATGGATAAACCATGTTTTACATGTGAATTGAGATCCTGCATGTGTTGCAGTAAGGATTTGGCCTGAACGGGTAATCCGTGATCTCAAATATGGAAAGGAATTTAGCTCGGACGGGTGTTCCTTGAATGATCGAGCCTCCCGAAGAATATATGTGCACTGGATTTAGCCCGGATGGGTAATCTGAATTGGGTCTGAATTTAGCCTGGACTGGTAATTCAGATCTGAGCTCACTAAGGGTGTTCATTGTTATAAGGGATTTAGCCTGGACTGGTAATCCCAACATCACCTTATGGGTTCATATAATGGGGGATTTAGCCTGGACTGGTAATCCTTCCATATGATGTGGGGTTCGTGGGACTGCATATATGTGAAATGATCATTCGTAAGAATTGACGGATAATAGGTATTCCATCGAGATTTTCTAGAAACTCAACGAGATTAACATGGGATATATATATGTGTGAATGAAATGTTGAATGATGAGCTCATCTAGTTAAATTACATGATACGTGATTATGTGACTAACTCATTGATTGAGTGCATGTGATAGGAAATCATTTCCTAATAGATTATTTCATGAATTAAGTATGGATGTATGCTAATTACTCGGTAAGTTTACCTTCCGATTATTCGAACTTACTAAGCATGAAAATGCTTACCCCCTCTCTTTTTCCTGTTTTACAGAGCTCAAGGACTCATAAAGATTGGAAGACATTTGGAGAAGCAATACACTATCAACTAGTCAAGCTTTGGTATAAAGACAATTCTATTTTGTTAATGGCATGTATAGGGCTCTGAGTATTTTGTCATATGTGTCATTTGAATTGCCGAATGAAGGCATGTAAAGATGCATTCATCTTTTTGTATAAGGCCATAGAAATTGGCATATTTAAAAGTAGGCTTTGATCTGTCTTTATATGCTTGTTTATGCTCTATTATGATGGGTCGCTGCAAGTGGCAATGAGTTCAAAAACGAGCCAAATTTTGAATGTGCTACAATCACATAAGAACCCATAAATACTATATGGAAAATAACCTTTTTGTATGAAACCAATGATACGAAGTTTTCTATACAACTATTTTCATTAAGATTATTTATGAGCGTAAAATTATGTTTTCTCTCAAACTTGATAACCACTGGGCACAAGTAGTAGAGAGCGGTGACTAAAGGCTTTAAAATAGCCTAATAAAGTCCACATGGTTGGACACATGGGCATGTGTCTAAGCCGTCTATGACACATGGTTCCCTCCCATGGGCTTGTGCTATGGCCGTGTGTCACCTGCACTTAAAATTTTAGCTCAAAGTTGTGCACGGGTAGGCAGCACGGGCGTGTTCCATGGCCGTGTTGATAAGTCAGTGTTGCCCATGGTTGAGGGGCATGGGCGTGCCCCGAGATACACGGGCGTGTGAGTCTACACGGCCCACCTACACGGGCGCGTGTCCTTTTATGTTAAGGAAAATTTTTTGAGGAGCCCAAGGTTAATCGAATGTGCCCGTATTTGTCCCGCATTGCTTTCCGATATGTTATAGGTCTCAAAGACCTATACAAGGGACGAGATGTTCATGAATGAAAGGTTTTAAATTCGAATGAAATTTTGTGATCCAAGTTAGTATACTGAAAGTGTAAAATTCCGGTAATGCCTCGACCCTTTCCCGGTGTTGGATTCGGGCTAAGGGTGTTACATTTATTGGTATCAGAGCTACGATTTAGTCGGTTCTAGGACTACTGTAGAGGATGTTAAAGTTTGCTATACATGCCATTATTTGAATGTTGATAGTGTGACGTCTCCTAATTGTTTAAATTGTTTTGAATTTAGTAAATGTCTTCCAATCAAACACAGTATGGGTCCGAGGGAGACGAGAGCCATGCTCTAACTTCCGTACAACGAGCTATATCTAGTTGTAGTAGAAGGCTGATGTCAGAAGGCCGAGAAGAGGCCCAGCTGCCTTCTTCGATATGATGGAGGAATGGTTTAGGGATTATCTAAGAAATCGCCCCAATATACTGAGACCTCCCCCGCCCCCTAACGAAACTGATGAGAATGTGCCACGAGGTATGGCACCGATAATAATTGGTAAAGCCCCGGTAGATAAGCTTAGAAAGTATGGGGCTGAGGAATTCAGAGCGAAAGTTGATGATGATGCTAAAAGGGTCGAGTTCTGGCTCGAAAATACTACGAGGGTGCTAGACGATTTTTCATACACACCCGAAGAATGTTTGAAGTGTGCTGTGTCCCTTTTGAAGGACACTGCATACAATTGGTGGAAAACCGTATCCTTGGTAGTGCCGAATGAGAATATTACTTGGGATTTCTTCCAATCAGAGTTTAGGAAGAAATATATTAGCCTACGATTTTTGGACTCGAAGCGAAAGGAGTTCCTGGAACTCAAACAAGGTAACAAGACTGTAGTGGAATACGAGAGAGAGTTCGTACGACAAAGTCAGTACGCAACTGAATGGGTCCAACGGAATCGGAAATGTGTAAACGCTTCGAGGAAGATCTAAATGAGGACATCAAGTTGTTGATTGAGATCTTAGAAATACGGGAGTTCTCCGCATTGGCCGATCGAGCCAAGAAGGCCGAGAAACTTAATAATAAAAGAAAACAAGCTAAGAGAAAAGCTCGAGTTGCGAGTAAGAAGTCTAGCAGTAAAACACTCTCGTTTTCCACGAAGAAAACCAGGAGCCTGCATGAACGCTCCACTCCGTCAGTGGGATATTCGGGTAGATCAAGAAGCTCTAAGCGACGAGGTCAAAACTCTTCCTCCCCGATGGTGACTAGTGTGGGGAGTGTAGATGATCAAAAACCGAAGTGTAAGAGCTGTAACAAATTTCTCTTCGAAGAGTGCCAAATGAAAAGCAGCAGATGTTTCAGATGTGGTTCTCTTGATCATTTCCTTAAAGACTGCCAGAAACGAGCTGAAAAAGATGAGGAATTAGCTCTGAAGTCGAATGCTCCCGTTTCACGAGGCAGGCCTCCGAGATACCCTGGGAATGCTAGTGGCAGTTGAGTTGTGACGAAAGACACTACAAAATTAGAGGTTTGAGCCCCGGCAAGAACGTACGCGATACATGCTCGAGAGGAAGCCTCTGCTTCTGATGTTATTACTGGTACTTTCTTTCTTTTTAATATAAGTGTTGTTGATTTAATTAACCCGTGGTCAACGCATTCATATATCTGTATGAGATTGGCGTCTAGTGTGAACATACCTATGGAACCTACAGAATTCATCATTAGTGTGTCGAACCCACTAGGCAAATCAGTCCTAGTTGTTAAAGTCTGTAAGAATTGTCCTTTGACGATTTAAGGTCATTGTTTTCCGGCTAACCTTATGTTGTTACCATTTGATGAATTTGATGTAATACTTGGTATGGATTGGTTAGCCCTTCATGATGTAATTGTGAATTATGGTAGTGAGTATATTAAGTTGAAATGCCCGGATGGTAAGATTCTACAGGTCGAATCAAGAGAATTGGGTTCGATGTCGATTGTAATCACGAATATGGTTGCCTAGAGATATATAAGGAAAGGATATAAAGCCTACCTTGCATTTGTACTGAACACTAAGGAAACGGAGCTGTAGATTGAGTCCGTGCCGATAGTATGTGAGTACCCAGATGTGTTTCTGGAGGAGTTACCGGGATTACCTCCTAAAAGGGAGAAAGAGTTTGGTATTGAATTGGCGCCAGGGATGACTCCCATTTCCATTGCCCTGTACAGAATGGCACCTACTGAACTGAAGGATTTAAAAGCACAGTTGCAAGAGCTGACGGATAAAGGATTTTCTTGGCCAAGTTTTTCACCTTGGGGTGCCCCCGTGTTGTTCGTAAAGAAGAAAGATGGTTCGATGAGGTTATGTATCGATTATTCGCAACTGAACAAGGTGACTATTAAGAATAAGTATCATTTGCCAAGGATCGATGATTTGTTTGACCGGTTGAGAGGAGCCACCGTATTCTCTAAAATAGTCTTAAGGTCTGGCTATTATCAACTGGGAGTTAAAGACTCGGATATACCCAAAATAGCTTTCAGAACGAGGTATGGCCATTATGAATTTCTTGTCATGCCGTTTGGGCTGACGAATGCACCGACTGTGTTTATGGATCTAATGAATAGGATCTTTCAGCCATATTTGGATAAGTTTGTCGTTGTGGTTATTGACGACATTTTGATATACTCTAAAGATGAGACAAAGCATGCGAAGCACCTGAAAATTGTGTTGCAGACCTTGCGAGAAAAGCAACTATATTCTAAGTTTAGCAATAGTGAATTTTGGCTCCAGGAAGTTGGATTTTTGGGTCATATAGAGTTTCTGGTGAAGGCATTCGAGTTGATCAAAGTAAGATTTCTACAATTGTAGAATGGAAATCATCTCCTCATATATCTCACCTCTGTTTCCTTAGTGTTCAGTACAAATGCAAGGTAGGCTTCATATCCGAGTTGCTCCAATATCTCACCTCTTGGATTTGTGTTCAAAATTCAGCTAAGTTTTGTGGTTTGCTTCAATGTCATGACATTCTCTTTGAATGTTGCGACATCTAGGGCAGACCACTAACTTATTGGCCAAAAATATTGTCATGCGCACTTAATCAACATGTTAGTTTCTCCTTAGGCCTGGATCAACCTAACAGGTCATAAAACAAAAACAAAAACTTAATTTATTAAACTTAAATTCAAAACTACGTTTAAAAATAGAATTAAAAGATATAAAATTTGTAACATCCTAAAAATCGAGGGTTAGTAGAATCGGGTTTGGGAATGAGAGAGAGTGGTCATGCCCTAATTTTTTAGAGAGTGGTTTGTTGGATAGGTTTTAGTGAAACATTCCTTGAAACCCAAATTCAAATTCCTTCTCTCTCACCATTTTTATTATTTTACTAATTTTGCCTAAAACCCTAGTATATGACACACCTTTTTTTTAATAAATATTGCAAAACTTTTTCAAGAACTAGGAGGAAGCCTAATAGTTAAAAGAAATATGAGAAATCATGGAGATTACATGAGGTCTTGAGTTCGAATCCTTTTCCTGGCGAAATAATTTAATTTTTTGCAAAAATCCCTTGTTTTTAATGTGTGTGCCACCCAAGCCTTGTAACCCTAGGTATAAATGTTATTTTTTCACAAATAATTAGCCTTTAATCCTCCTCATCATTGCCATAGCCATTCATCTCCTCCTCTCCCTTCTTTTGATTTTATTTTTTTTCTTTCCTCCATTAATGTCGTTGCCTAGACCTCCCATGTAACACCCCTTACCCGTTACCGTCGCCGGAACAGGATACAAGGTATTACCAGAACATAATACATACTATTAAACATAACCGAAATATAAATATGTCTTGAACAATATTAGCCAACTTTAATGGCTTGTACAAATTAGCTGGTCGAGTATCAGAACTAATATTTTAAACCTAGACAAATATGACACGTAACAAAATAATTAAGCCTACTATACATGCCATAATTCAAAACGTTTAGTTCAAATACCCTAAAGTATGATAGTGCGGATAGATCTTCACGATCCTTAACTCCTGAGCAAGTCACATACAATTGTAAATATCTCAAAATATAGAATTCCTTTGCTTGCTCTGTTTCTTTTATATGAAAGTAGACTCATTAAACTTTAATTTCACATCTCATTCAACCTCTAATTATATTCCTCCTATTTTGGTGATTTTTCAAAATCACGCCATCGCTACCATCTAAAAACAGTTTTAATGCTAATTTCACTCTTTCACAAATTCTTTATGCTAACCTCATTTTATCTTATATTTGTATATACCACAAATCATTTTCACCACATTTCATTCATCATAAGTGTAGGTCCAAACCACAATATCACCACAAAACCATCCTGTTGAACAATTCGGATCAATCCTCGATATTTAATGGTTTCAAACACACGACCCCACCATCATACTTCGTTTAGTTCGGCTCTCTTGTACACATGGTGAACACTTAGTACCACTCATGCGACCTAGCCGATTTGTCTCGTAGCTCTCTTGTCTACATGGTGTCCGTCACTTGGAATCACGCATGCGACCCAGCTACATTTATCTTTCACGTAGCTCTCTTGTCTACATGGTGTCCTTCACTTGGAATCACGCATGCGACCTAGCTACATTTATCTTTCACGTAGCTCTCTTGTCTACATGGGATACATCTCGTATCACACATGTGACCTAGCTACTCTGGGTGTCTCGTAGCTTTCTTGTACACATGATGTGCACTCGGCATCATACATGTGACCTAGCTACGCTCCATCTAATTTTATTCGATTTTTCCAATGTTCAACCGGATCTCTCTCTATTATTTATTTCCATTCTTCCAATAGTCGATTTATACTTCAACATCAGCTAGTATATACATATAATAGGCTGAAATATAAGAATGTAAATGAAATTAATGTATTATTTACATACAAACTTACCTTGGTGCAAAATGTGGAAATTTTGCAATTTAGTCCAAAACTTTTTCCTTCCCCCGTTCGAGATCAATTCCGCGTCTTTCTTGATCTATAATAACACATTTAGCTCATTTAATACTCATACTATTTATTTCAATCCAAAAATCACATCATGGAAAAATTACATTTTTGCCCCCTAACTTTTACAAAATTACATTTTTGCCCCTAAGCTCGGGAATTAATTTCAGCCCTTATTCTTATGTTTTATGATATGCTGAACATTTTTCTCTTCTACAACCACATCAAATTCTCACTCTATCATATAGTTATGAACAATAGGTATTTTTACCGATTATGCCGTTTTACTCGTTTTCACTTAAAACCGAGTAGCACAAGTTATTTAACATAATTTAAAACCTCATATTCTATCATAAAACATCAAAATACACAAATTTCACCTATGGGTATTTTTCCAAATATGAACCCTAGGTTAAATTATTACTAGCATAAGCTTAATCGAGCTTCCGAGATTCCAAAACGTAAAGAACATTAAAAGCGGGCTTGGAATCACTTACTATGGAGCTTGAAAATTGAAGAAACCCTAGCTATGGAGAGAGGGAGAATTCGGCAGCAACTAAGGAGGATGATGATCAATTTTGTGTTATTTTTCCCATTTTATTTCATTTAATATCCAAATGACCAAAATGCCCTCCTTACTAAACTTTCAAAAATTCCTTCCATGTCCTAATTTTTTCCATGAACTTAAAATTGGTCAAATTGCTATTTAAGACCTCCTAATTAATATTCCAAAACAATTTCATACTAAAACTTCGGGATGCAAATTTTGCAACTTATTCGATTTAGTCCCTGCTTTAAATTTAAGCACTTTAGGCATAGAATTTCATCACGAAATTTTCACACAATCATGCAATCATATCATAAACCCCAAAATAATTATAAAACAATTATTTCTATCTCGGATTTGTGGTCACGAAACCACTATTCCGATTAGGCCCTAATTCGGGTTGTCACATCCCATTTTACAATCTCTTTCTTTTTCTTTTTGCATCAAGATTGTGCATCATCTCCTTCACTATATTGCTGCCATTTATCCTCATCTAAATCAGCTGCAAATATAAAATCCTGAACTCCAAGATCGATCCCGAACATTGCCAAGAAAGTGTAATTGTCGTTTCTCTCAACTAGCTTGGGTAAGATCTATTTTCTCTTCAATTTCTTGATTAATCTTGTCAATTAAAAACCAAAATTTTTAGATATTTAGTTTTGGGGATTTTTAATGATTTAAAAGGTATTTTTCCATATTTCAATGAGATCTCAAACCATTTTAAAATTTAGCCCCAATTTTGGCCACCATGGGTGGTGGTGCGTGCGCCTATGTACAAGAGGGGGCTATTTTGTTTCTTGGTTCTTGCCCATATTTTTCCAGAATTAAATTGTGTTATTTAACCCTCCTAATAATGTTTTAATAACATGTTAATTAGAGATAGATGTTCTTGATCAATTAGCCAATCGAATCCCTCAAATCGTGAAGCGTAAGTGCAATTAAGGATAACTAGTTTGTTATTTTGACAAAGTTGTTGGGTAAAGATTATGAATTGATTAAATGAAGGAATTTAGTCATTAATTAGCTAATTATTTTAAAATATATTATTTAATTAGGCACTAACCCAAATGCCCCAAATCATCCATAAAAGCGAAGAACGATTGTATGTATGGTTTGCATCAATACAGTGTAAGGAACCTAACTATTTTGGATTCATAAAATAGTTATAATTTCAACAATTGGTTTGAAATCACAAGTGGATTTTTGGGGGCTGGTTTATTGGTAAATTTATTTAATTTATATGGAATTTTGGTTTAGGTCTGTTTAAGGAATTATTAAGGAAATTGGAAGATTTGCCAGTGTGCTACTAGGAAGCGAAAAATAAGGTGTGGGTCCTAAACTCATAAAATTGATTGAAATTGTTAAATATCATGTTATATTTGATAAATTAGCCTGATATTTGGATTTTATTAATAGTAAAATTATTGATTTTGTGTGTGGCTGAACCAAGTATGTTTCGAGCCTTTAAAGATTGACATGTTGGCAAAATATGTTTCGAGCCTTTAAAGATTGTCATGTTGGCAAAATTTCTAGTTTGATTGTATGAATGTCTGATTGAGTTATGAGATATGAGAATGTTTGACCGAATAATAAAATGTGTTGAGATACTAAGCTTATGTATGATTTAAACGCATGAGATATTTGTTATATTGTGTACTGAAAATGGTGTTATTTACGCACAATGAAAATCTATAAAGTATGTGAAATTGAATGACATTGATTGATACCAACACAATGGTATGTGATTATTGAGGACATGTTGAGTATGTCAAATGAATGTGAAAAGTATTGAGATATGATTATGTATGAGTTCGTGTGACATATTGCATATGCATTGGGTTGGCATTTTGTGGTTGACAGAGGAGTTCCGTGGAGTGCCGACAGCATATTAAGTCCACATTATTTATAGTTAGTGCACTACACCTGGAGTACCGAAGGGAATGACAATTTATTGCATTTTTACTGGCAGCTTGTCTGCATTTTTACTGGCATAATTTTTTGCATATTGTTATTGGTGGTTTTAACCACAATTGGACTAAGCCAATAATATTTTTGAGTTTGGATGACGGGTTCTGGGGAGCTCGTGGTGTGTAGTAGACGGTATGGGTAGGAACCTTTTTGCATTGCATCATGCTCATGACATATTCAAATGTTATTTATTTATGATATGTGTTGTATTGTGTTGTATAGAATGGTATCGAAATTAATAATTATTACTCGAATGAAATGTCTCATGACCATACTCTGTTTGACATCAATTTGATAATGGTCATGTAATGATATGAAATTCATATGATGGTTCTGTTTTCTTCTACTAAAGTTAATTTGTTTCATTGTATTCGATATTTATGTTTGTTTAAATAATTGTTTCACTCACGCTGAGCTTTTTATAAGCTCACCCCTAATAGTGTTTACCTTTTCAGGTAAACCTCGAAATTAGGACTAGACTCGGTATTCGGATAATCACCTTGGACCTCGGACTATTTTTCATAAGTACTATTAAGTTTTTATTGGTTTTGGCTTGTAATTTTTAATTATCTCTGGTCTGTGGCTTGGTAACTTTTCTTTTGGGGATTTTTGCATGCATGGATTACTCAAGTATAATAACCAGATAATGGGTGATATCAGCTTAAGTAAAATTTGATATTGTTCCCTAGTTTCCGCAGCATTGTAAATGAACCATTTTTGAAAAAGAAATCGATAAGGCAACTAAGTTTCCAAAATGACTTAAAAAATGGTTTTTTCGCTACATTAGTTTAACATCGAGTTTTTTTAAAAGAAGAGCGGTAAGAAAACAATTTTTCTAAAACAACACTATCAACAAGAAAATGAATCCTAAGTATACACGACCTAATAAATGAATGCTTCTAAGTTAACTCAAAGTACAACTAAGGTTTTCTCTAAAATGAGTTTATTTAAGGTTTTCAGAAGTAACGTAAGTTAGTTTAGCCATTTCGGTGTCTAAAGTAGCCTTCTCAATCTAGCCATAACGTCTAGGCTAGGGCTCGGAGGTTAAAAAATCACTTGAATACAAGCTTATTAAGTGATGAAAAGAGCTTAATTTGCCACAAAAAATTGTGGCAAATCAATAATCAATGAGTAGAAAAATTTGGAGGAACTGCAAAGACCATGGCCTCCACTCGAATTTCCTCTAGATTCTTTGGATAATGTTATAAATCCCAAGTTCTAACAATTTTGGAATATTAATTTCATGTTGCGCAAGTCTTGGTATAGCTCAAAACCTACACTTAGTAAGTAACTTTGTGGTTCAAGTTCTAATTATAATGGTGGATATGTGATCTTTGTTTCAAAGGGCAAGTTGACCATGGTTTCGCTGGTTCCTTTACCTTTAAGTTAGTGGCTGCCCAATTGTTGCCACTATTCTTTTTACATGCTTAGGCTAAGTTTAGATTGTACTATTTGTAGGCCTAAGCTCTATCAATTAAAGAAGAACCAAGCACTAGCCAAACCATGCTCATCACTATTAGATCCAGATTTAGGTCGTCAGCAACTTCTGCAATCATTATAGTAGGCTTGCTTGCTTCCTTCCCGAAGTTGTTCAAAGAACTTGATTTTCTAGAATCCACCTATTGTTTTTTTTTTTTAACATCATAGGAAATTAAATTTCAAATTTAATCCTTGTATTTTTTTTAGTTATATAAAAATGATCAAATTTTAATTTTTATCCTTATACTATGCTCGAATTTAAGATTTAATCTCTATAATTTATTTTTTAACTTAATTCAGTACCTCAACTTTTATTATATCATTAGTTAATGTAACACCCCAAACTTGGGTTAGACGTTATGGACGAATCTGGAGGGTTACAATAATATGTTGAAATCTTTACTTTTCCAAAATGTGGCTTGATACAAAATTGTAAATCAAAGTTTTATAAAACTCACCATAAATCTTTGATAGAAAAACTTGTCACTCTTAAAATGCTTATCTGAATTTATCAATAAATAACTTAAAGTCTCAATTTTACGAATCCATCGCGCTTATGTTTCTTGCATTATAAAACTCATATTTTGAATAAAACTTTGAAACAGAAAATTTTAAAGTTGATAATTTGGAAATCGTGATCTCGATAAGTGAAAATGTATAGTTCACCAATTGGGCATATTCTGAAACATTCATTATAAATTTTCACAAAACCCATTTCAAATTTGTAGTGAAAAATCCTTATCTTGTTTTAGTTTTGAAAACCGAAATCTAATTTGTTAACTCGTGTGATTCACAGTTTTATGCTTGAAAATATTAAATGCTGACAAATAAAGCAAAAACCAAAACAAAACCAAAATTGAAAACTTAGTTCGAAAATCAAAAGTTTGGAAATCTAGATTAACTAACCAAAACAAACCATTTTATGTGAAAACCGATTCGAGCTCTTGCATGTCATCTGGTCCTAAATCGGAAGTTCACCTGAAACGTATCAAACAAACGACTGAGCTAGAGTTTTATTTAACAAGCATATATGTAAATGTCATTACAAAATTTTACTTATAATGTACAAATATCATATAAGAATGTTGTATTACCAGAAATATATATCAGATCATTATGTCATATTTTTGGAATATATTTCGGATCGAAATACCATATTTTCATTAACATATATCAAACCAGATTGTCAAATTTTTAGAAACATATATATCATATCAGAATGTCATATCAGACCAGAATAAATGTAGATATATATCCGACCCCCATCCGCTACGCACCAACTCCATCCAACTAATCACACCAGTTAGGACTACAAGAGTCCATTCATCCAATCACATTGGTTCATGGAGGTATGCCACTCAAAATGGTGCAACTAAACTGCCAAATATATATTGCGGTTTAGCCACTGAAAAAGCAGTAATATTGCCTAAAAATACTTGCTCCAACATCAAAACCCACCCTAATGCATATGCTGAATCATAATATCATATGTTCATATTATATAGTCAAATCGAATAGCTTATCAGAACAAATAGCAAAATACGTATAACATACACGGTTTAGAAAATAGCCATGCTTAACTCACGTACCTACTTATAGAGAATCATAACGCATTGTTATACTTATCAAAACTTATTTAACATACCTCCTACACTTACTCATGATTGTTTACTAAAACTTATGCTTTTTTGGGCCTACATAATACCCATGGACCCAATTTCTGAGTCCCTTAACCGTCCCCTAATCAGGCCTCAAAATTGGCCCAAAAGGCTCACACAGCCCCAAAACTTAGCCTGTGTGGTCCACACAGCCTACCACACGGCTATGTGTTACACACAATCTACTACACTGGCTATTTAATTACACACAGCCGTATGCTCCACATGGCCAGGCACATTGCCTACCACATGGCCATGTGCGACACAGCCATATGACGCTAGGCAGTTTTGAAAGTGGCCCCTATTTCGCAATTTTCTCGAGTTTCTAGTGAGGTTTTGGGTTAGTTTCACACACCTAATGGTAGATTTGATTGACTATTCAACTAGGAGCTCACGAATCCTACATTCCCAATTAACCGTTAAAGACCTATCGAAAATAGCATCTTATATCGAAAATCCAACCCTTTAATCGATATCTGAGTTCTTACCACTCGAAAAATAGCGTCCAGAAATAAAATTACCCCACTAGATTAATTTGATTTTCGCACACTTTGCCTATTCAAGAACCACAAAATACTAATCACAATATCGAACGGAAACAATACCAACATAAGCCCACCTTACTCCTAAAAACAAACCAAAAATAAGACATCGAAGAAATAAATAAATGGTACTTACACCATGAACAAACTACTATCCAAGAGCAATTAACCTGCATGGACACAATAGAAGATTACTTGATGGTAGTCAAGAATCAACAAAGAAAGAAAGAAAAGAAAAAAGAAACAATGTGAAGAAAAAAAAAAGGAAGAAAACAAAATGTGAGGAAAGTGATGGAGGGTTGGACGATAGAAAGTGAAGAGTAAAATTAGAATACCTTCCATCATTATCCACATCAGATTTTTCTTCTAAATTTAAAACAAAAATATTTTTTCCAATTTACATACATAGGGATTCAAACACAAGACCTCTAAGTAAGCTAAAGCCTTACCACTGAACCATCAAGCTCATTTTTAACATCACTTGAGCGAAAATAACATATAATCTGAGTCTTCCAAAGTCAGAGGGTGAAACAAAAATTTAAGGAAAGGGATTTGAACATAAGACCTTACACACTCAAACACAACTCATAACCACTGAACCAAAACAAATTACTTGATATAATTCCCACAACCTTAATCCAAATTAGGGTGTGACCACTCTTGATTTCACTAACTCAATTTCTTCCAACACGGTTCCTGGGATGTAAT
Organism: Gossypium arboreum; assembly: GCF_025698485.1. NCBI lineage: Eukaryota > Viridiplantae > Streptophyta > Magnoliopsida > Malvales > Malvaceae > Gossypium > Gossypium arboreum. The sequence continues at coordinate 13,818,173 of NC_069075.1, read as the reverse complement.
AGTTAGTATAAATATTTTATTCTATTTAAAATGCTAATGTAAATTTTAAATATTGTTAACATGGTTAAAATTCTTTATTAAATTCAGGTCCATTATAATGTCTCTTTTTTGCAACATGGTTAACAAGTGAGTTTTTTTTTTTTGCCATAATAACAAATTCAACCCTTAAAGTTTACATCTTTTATCAATTTGATGCTTATTCTTTTGTTTTTTTTTAGCTAAATTTGACTCTCAAGATTTAAAAAGAGTTGAATTTGATCATTAACCTTTCAAAGGATTTAAATTATTGTTTTTTAACATAAAACACAAATAAAACATTAAATTTTTAATGTGGCGATCCTCATGACAATCTACGTGTAATTAATGCTATTTTCTTATTTTTAAACTTTTTATTATTTTTGAATTTTAAATTTTTTGAATATTTTATAATTTTTAAATTATTTTTAACATGACATATCGAGAAATATTGTCAAATCAACATAGAGTATACATGAATTGCCTTGCAAGTTGCCACACATTCATTTGATATGACCAAACATTGAAAAGAAAATTAAGATTGAAAAGAAAATTAAGAGTGTGTTTGAATGAAAAATTTTAAAATTTTTGAGATTTTTAAAATGCTAGCATTTTAGAATTCATCAATTCAAAATGTTAGGAGTTGTAATTGCTTTGTTTAGATAAGTAATTGACTTAGTAAAGAATTGTACAAATTATAAAAACTAATTATAAAATAAGAATATACTAAAATAAATAATATAAAAAATATTTAATATGAATGTCATTATATTTGTAAGATTTTATAAATATTTTAATAAAATAAAATTTAAAAATATATTATAATTAAATAAAAATTATTTTTAAAGTTTAAGTTTTTTATCTTATAGTGGGACCATATGTATTAAGTCAAATAAAATTATGAGAAAATTTGAAAAACTACATATTTAGGCGGAGTTTGAAAAAAGAAATTGAGGTATTAAAATCTCCTCTTAAAATTACTCACAAATTTTGGAATTCACCAATATATTTACCTAAATAAGTAAATTCATTTTTAAAATTTTGAAAACCATGAGACAAATAAAATCCTTCCTACAAGTTATTCAAATACACCCTAAAAGATTGGAGGAGAAAGAGGTTGATGGAGATGGAGTTTACGCAATCTATGTGACAAAGAATTCCTTAGCTTCCAAATCCCATGTAATCTACTATAAATGTTCTCTACATTCTTTTTTTAGACCAAGGTTTTTGTTTTACAATTCATGATGAGTAATTTTTTTGAAGTTCATGGTAACTTTTCTCAACAATGTTATTTGTAAGGTTTGAACTTGAGTTTGTTTCCTTATAACATAGTCAATTTTTTTTTTTTGTTTTTTGGAGATTTGAGATAAACTTATAAAATTTTATGGGGCAAAGCTAAAGAAATTTGTTAAAAGGGTATAAATTGAATTATTAATTTTTTTGTAAGGGTCAAAAATGTAATTTTTAATAATTAACAGGGTTAAAAAAGCTTAAATTAACTAATTAATTGCTGCTAGGTCCTCAATCATTTTCTAAATTAAAACTCAATAGCGATTGAACTTTTACAATTTGGTTTCTAAGCTTTAATTAAAAATTTTCTTGGTTAAATTATTTAACCAATATTCATTATATTTTCATATTAACTTCATTATCATTATACTTCATCCTTGCAAACTTGGTTTTTTTTTAAAATGGGGTTTCAAAACCACAGTTTTTGACACCATTTAAAATTAGGTCTTTATAATAGATGAGTTTACACATTTTAGCAAAATCAGAAAAGATCATAAACTAAAGATTTTGTTAACAAAAATTGCAAACTCCATATAGGCAAGTTATGAGGCTGAACAGTGCCAGACAACAATAGGCACTGTTAGTGGCACTCCTCATAACTGCCTCAATAATAGAACATTTATCAAGTCTTAACATGTCACGCCTGGTTTCCTTTAAACCTAAAAATTTAGAACATTTAGGGATTTAATTGAAAAAGACCGTAAAGTGGCTGTCTCTACTAAAAGATTAGAAAATATAGTAATTGAAATTGGACAGGGTTGAGAACCAAGTTTGGTTTGGTTGGATTAGAACTAGCCAATCCTTTAGTGGGAGATAAAATAATTTTCAATGGACGGCTTTTACATGGTCAAAGACTGTGCAGGAAGGGTTATAAATAGCTGAGAGGTAACTTCCAGGAGGGGTTTCATCTCAATTTTGTTTCATTTTCTCATCTTCTTCATCTTCCTTGGTTGCTCTGAGTAAGTGGTGGTTATGGAAAGCTCTACATGGAGTGGTGACTATGAAGAGTCAGAGAAGTAGAAAATTCGAGGAGCTGGTAAGGTTCTAAGTTCTTCGGTGTACGTAAGATTTAGGAAACATTGTTAAGGGTTTTCAGAACCATTTTAGGTGTTTTGCATGTTTCTGGAAAATCTGAGTTTAAGATGCAAATACTAAGTTTAACTTATGATTTTGGATTTGTCATGCTTAGCTTCCAGAAGAATGGAAGCTCTGGCATTTAGAAAAGCCAAGCTAGGGAGGCAATGAAGCATCAGGTGAGTTTCTGCACTCCACTTCTAGAATGATAAATATTCTAAGATTTCATGGGTTTATGAGTATCTACCAATCTAGTTTAATATGCATGATCCCAAGATATTTTATTTACAAATGCATGTATTACATACAAAATATGGAAAGGGGTCTTCATCGGGATTAGACAAAGTAAAGAAGGAAAAATGGGTGATTTTGTTAGATATTGTCATACGGTGTTGTTGTGTGCACCTGTGATGTGCGAAGCTCTGGACCTTGAGGAGGGGACACTGTGGTGTTCGAGCATCAATGCTTGGAATGGTGAAATGGAGGAATGGATGGAATAAAATAGAAAAAGTAAATGAGAAAGATCATGGCTAGGCAATGGGTCTGATCGGGGGCCATATGCCTAACAAAAGTAAACTATAGTTGAAAGATGCTATGGCATCACGATAAGTAGGACAAATATCATAGCTGAAACACGCTATGACATCCTTGGTAGTCCATCGAGACAATAAACACTGGGTTATATTGTGTAAGACTATAGCTGAAAGATGCTACAGCACTATAGAGAGTCCGCTGAGACAAAAAACACGGTGAATACGAGGTGTAAGACCATGGCTCAACTTTGGCAACCAATGGAGTCCACCGAGACAGAAAACATGAGGAAGTTCATTGGGACACTAAACACAAGGTAGTCTGCCAGAATGATAAACACGGGATTATATTACGTAAGACCATAGCTCAGTTGTGGCAGCATGAGGGAGTCTATCAAGGCAATAAACACTAGTGGGTAATCAGGGAAATAATCGTGGGAAACCCTACCAATAAAGAGAAAGGGGTATAAGAAAATTGGAAGCATAGACATGAATTAGTCAGCCAGCGGGTTGAAGGAATCCACTAATGAATGAGAAGCATAAGAAATGTGGGAAACAACTTTTAGAATAGTAGTTGCGAAAGGCAGTCGGACATATAAGTAGTAACCTAGTAAGAAATAGTTACGAAAGACGACGCACCAGTGATGCCAAAAGTATAGATGAACGAAAGATGGATTATCCAAGGATATCAAATAAGGGTTTTCCAGTAAGAGCCACCAAAGAATGTTCAGTGAAATTCTATTCGTTAAAGGTTGAGCATAGGAAAAACAATCAGTTTACAAGGAAAAGAGAGGTTAGTTAGAACTCATTAACAAAGAAAGATACAGGGGATGACAGATATGTCTGTCAAGACTATTCTTCATTAAGGGGAAACCATTGAGGAAGTGTTAGCCAAAAGGGCTAGTTAAGGGAGGATGTAGTATGAAAGAGAAATCATAAACCTTGATGGTCACTCAGTGACAATTGGTTGCGTACTGTAGGCTATAGTGGTGGTAGGAGGGCATGTTATGCTTAAGGTTAAGGTAATATGACAAAAGCGGGTTACAAAGAAGTAATCTGACCACTATTTAAACTAAGCGGGATTTGGTCCACTAGAGTGGCGTGGGATCTTGTTAGTCATGCCCATGGATGGAATGTGGAAAAGGTATTCAAAATTATAATAAGGAAAAGAGTCTGATATGGACTAAATGGATGTGAAAGAACTCTTAGGGGGAACTGTGAAATGACTAGTAGGTGGGATGGTCGATGACCACCTTATAAGAAAACAAGGGAAAAGGAACACATGTGAAGGAAAGACAGAGTCCACAAAATGGTGGGACATTCGAGGAACCACCAAGACGGGTCAAAGGGTGTTAAAAATCTTAGGAGGACCATTGATATAGGACTACCTTTTAAAAATCTTAGAAGGACCATTGATATAGGATTATTTTATTTAAATGATTCAAAATCTCTATTAACCGGCTATGCTGATGCTGGATATTTATTTGATCCACATAAAGGTCGATCTCAAACAGGATATTTATTTACATGTGGAGGTATTGTCATATCATCGCATTCAATAAAGCAAACATTAACTATCGCCTCTTCAAATCATACAGAAATAATTACAATGCATAAGGCAAGCCAAGAATGTGTCCGGCTAAGGTTATTGTAACACCCCCTACCCAAATCCGTCATCGAAACAGGGTACGAGGCATTACCGGAGCTTATCGATGTAACAGTTCGATTTAGACCCTAATCGAAACGGTGGTTTTGGGACCATGAATCCGAGTCAAAAAAATATTTAAATATTATTTTTCGTGTTTGTTATATGTGAATTAGCATGTGTGAAAGTTTCGTATGAAAATTTGATTGTTTGTGTGCTTAATTAAACAAAAGGGCTTAATCGCGTAAAATGAAAACTTAATAGTTTAAAGCATAAGGACTGTAGTGTTAGTGGCTTTTTAATATAGAGTACTTATGTTGTAATTAGGCCATTGGCTATATGAGTGGATGGTTGAAGGCATGTTTTATATGGTTTTATTATTAAATTTTTAAGGATAAAAATGTAAAGTAATAAATGGTATATATGATATATTATAACATAAAAAAATAAAGCCATGCATTTTTTTTCATACTTGGTGACCGAAACCTTAAAAAGAAAAGAAGGAAAGAAAGCTTAGGTATTCGACAACTTTGAAGCTTGATAAAGGTATGGACTTTGCTCGGTTTTTGATAATTTTTACGTTTTTGAGATCGTTACTTCGAGTACTACCCGACCCATGCTTGAATTTTTTATTTTGGTGAATATTTTGAGTTATTCCATTGATGAATATTTGTGTTTTGTGATGTTTGATGATAAACTATGAAAGATATGTTTTGGATTAATATGTTTTGTATTGGAGTTTTTGATGATTTTGAATTATTAGGACTAAATTGAAAAATATAATAAATTGAAGGACTAAAATGCAAAATAAATGAAATATATGGATTAGTATGAGCATAAGGAAGATTCAACCTAACTATGATGTGGTGAGATTTTGTGTATTTTGTGTTTTGTGCAATTAGGACTAATTTTTAAAAGTATGAAATATTAGGGGTAAAAAGGTAATTTTCCTATTTATGTGTTGTTGGATTAAATTTAATGAAATTGTGTTTAAATGAGGTTAATTTGAAATTATATAGATCAAGAACAAAAGAAATCAGACTTGGATTGGGAAAAAACAAAAATAGTTGAATAGCCAATTTACAACGTACGTCGATATCCGAGGTAACTTTTTAAGCAATTAAACATCATTTATATTGAATATAATCTGGTTTAATATGCTATTTTGGAATCTATAGATTCATAAAAGAGCTAGCCGAATGTGTTTAAGTATAGAAATATTGTATTTGAGTTTAATTTTACTAAGTTATATCATTCGAAAGTTCGTATGATTGATATGAAATATTTGGAATTTTTGTTATATGAGTTGTGTACAAAACAGCTTTGTAATGTGATATTTGGGCATTGAGCCTAGCAAGCCTTGTGCTGGTGATTATAATCGGGTTTTATGCCTAGTAGGCTTAATGCCGGTAAATAAATATCAGACCTTCGGTCTAGCAGGCCTTGTACCGGTGTGTGATTCAGGCTTATACCTAGCAGGTTTTATACCGGTGATTTATTTTCAAGCCTATGCCTATAAGGCTTCACATTGATGTGGAAATTGAGCACGTAAGTTGATCTAAATGACCTTGTATATTTGGTCACATAGGTATGTACATATGTGATGATATATTGAACTTGTATATTTGGCCACATGTGATGTTATATTAAACTTGAATATTTGACTACATGTGATGTTTTATTGAGCTTGTATATTCGGTCATATATGATGATTTATTGTACTTGTATAGTTGGCCATATGTGATGATATAATGAACTTGAGTATTCGGCCATACAAGTAAGTATTTATAAGATGATATATTGGATCTTGAATATTCACCAAATAGGTATGTATATATGTGATATTATATTTGATTTTCTATAATAGACCAAATGAATGATGTTGGTTTATAAAGTTGAGTTTAATTCATGAGTATATAGGTTTGAATGTAAGCATAATTAAGATAGTGTTATTTTGGGAATGAAAAGTTGAATAATATTATGCTAAATGAGAAATATTAGTATTCGACCAAGGTAACTTATTTTTCTTAAAGTATAACATTAATGATACAATTCGACTTGTTTGAAATGTTTTGATTATTCATTTGAGTTGTTTAATTTGCTTAAAGCTTACTAAGCTAAGTTAGCTTACTCTGAGTGTTTTTGTTACTCTGTTTTATAGATTTTGGTTGTAAGTTACGAGCTTGAGGATCGTCATCGAAGTCATCCACGATATCGTCAACCTTCGGTATTTTTTTAAAAGTCTATTTTCGAACTTATGGCATGTATAGGCTAATATATATATATTGATCGACCTTGGATATGTATAATTTGAGCCATGCGAATATGGTTTAACTTTAAAGTTTGGACTTGGTTATGTTTGGTAATGGCTTAATCCGTTTTAATTATAATGTTATATGAAATGAATGAATAGCGTATGTGATTGGTTCTATATGTTTTGAAAATAGCTTGAAAATGATTGTGGTTGATGTGTCAGTCATGGTGTGTATAATTTATCATGAGTTTGTTTAGATGATTCGGCTTTGATTGAGTATGAATAAAGTATATATATATATATGAAATTGGTTTTATGTTTAATATTGGTGTTATTATGTAAATGAGCATTTGATGGTATAAATATATATATTAAGTTCGAATATATAGTAAGAAGTTATTATGATATTTTAGGTTTTATAAAGGACTTGTAAGTTGACTTAATAAATGAGTAAGATGTTGATTGTATATATATATATATATATATATATATATATATATATACGTGCGTTTGTGCGTTTGTGCGTAATCGAATGATGCTTGTCATTATGTTTCATTTTTTTTTTAAATGAAAGTGAATATGCATATGTGATGTTTATGTGATTGGCATAATAGGTATATTTGATGAACCTAAAATTCGAATATACAATATGTTTATAATGTATGTTTTATAATTATGTAATTATATGCTTTACATATAAATGTGATTATGACTTGTGTGAACATGAGAATGTTCGGAACTGTAAGTATGTTCAGTAATGCCCCGTGACCCTAGTCCTACGATGGATATGCGTTAGGGGTGTTACATTTTATTGGTATCAGAGTTACGATTTAGTCAGTTCTAAGACTAACGTAGCATGTGTGAGTCTAGCTCTACATGTCATAATTTTATACTGAGATAGTGTGATGACTTCTGACATTTGAAAATGTGCTTTCATATAGTAAATGGATCCCGACAGAGCTATAGTTGATGATGTCGAGAGCGTAGTGCCTGCTCCCACGCATGGGATAGCGCTAGTTAAATCTCGACCTATCTCGAGTAGCCATGAGGGGGAGGCTAAGGAAGCCTTCTATCAAATGATGAACGATTGGTTTACTCAGTATATCCAGACTATCTTGCTACACAACAACCTCCACCCCCGAATAATCTATCTTCAATACCTGTGGTACCTCCGATGATTGATCCAATGATAATTAATAGGCCTCCTATAGATAAAATCAGAAAACACGGGGCCGAAGAGTTTAAAGCTAATGATGATGATGATGCTGAGCGGGCTGAGTTGTGGCATGATAATACCATCCGTGTGTTCAACGAGCTATCTTGTACTCCAGATGAATGTTTAAAGTGTGACATATCTTTATTACGAGACACGCATATCACTGGTGGAATACACTAGTATCGGTGGTCCCAAAAGAGATAGTGACCTAGGAATTCTTTCAGACTGAATTCCTTAAGAAATACATCAGCCAGAGATTTATCGATCAGAAACGCAAAGAATTTCTGAATTGAAACAGGGCCATATGACCGTAACTGAGTATGAACAGAAATTTGTAAAGCTCATTCGATATGCTCGTGAATATGTTTCAACCGAAGCTATCATGTGTAAAAGATTTGAAGATGGTTTGAACGAAGAAATTAAATTGTTAGTTGGTATACTTGAAACTAAAGAGTTTGTGGTACTTATTGAACGAGCTTGTAAAGCCGAAGAACTCAGAAAAGAGAAAAGAAAAGCTGATTTTGAAGCCAGAGATTCCCGTAAGAGATCAACGAGTAAGAATTTTCACTCAACATCGAAGAAGTTTAGAGATGATTCTAGTCAATTTAAAGCTGCTTCGGACTTTTCTAGACGAGATCGAGACTGACCTCCTGTGAGTTCACGATCCACTTCTATTGCTAGTGTTGGCAATAATCGACAAAACAGACTCGAGTGTAAGCATTGTGGTAAATGGAATTTTGGAAATTGTAGATTGCATGATCTATCTTGTTTTAAATATGGATCGATGGAACATTTTATTCAAGATTGTCCGATGTTAACCGAGCAAAACACTGTTCAGAACGTGAGACCGAGTAACATGTCAGTGCGAGGCAGACCACCCAGACATTTGAGTAATATAGGTGGCAATCAGAGAGGGACGAAAGATACAGCGGTTCGATCTGAGGCTCGTGCACCTGCTAGAGTATACGCTATATGCGCTCGTGAGGATACTTCTTCCCCAGATGTTATTACCGGTACTTTCACTCTTTATGATACTAGTGTTATTGCATTGATTGATCCTGGTTCGACTCATTCATATGTGTGTGAAACATTAATATCCAGTAAGACTTTTTCAGTTGAGTCTACTGAGTTTGTGATTCGAGTGTCAAACCCCTTGGGCCGGTGTGTTCTGGTTGACAAAGTGTGTAAAAATTGTCCATTGATGATTCGAGATTCATGCTTTCCAGCTGATTTGATGTTGTTACCTTCCGACGAGTTTGATATAATTTTGGGTATGGATTGGTTGACTTTGCACGATGCCATTATTAATTGCAAAAGAAAGACCATTTATTTGAGATGTCAGAACAGCGAGATTATTCGGATTGAATCTAATGATCTAAATGGTTTACCAGTAGTAATATCTTCGATGTTAGCTTGGAAGTATGTGAGAAAAAGTTATGAAGCTTACTTTGCTTATGTGCTTGATAGTAAAGTAACTGAAAAGAAGATTGAATCTGTACCAATTGTGTCTGAGTATCCGGACGTGTTTCTTGAAGAATTACCGGGTTTGCCACCTATCAGAGAGGTAGAGTTTGGTATTGAGTTAGTACCAAGGACGACTCTGATTTCAATAGCTCCTTATCAGATGGCACCTACTGAATTAAAAGAGTTGAAAGCACAGTTGCAAAAGTTAACAGATAGAGGTTTTGTACGACCGAGTTTTTCTCCCTGGGGTGTGCCAGTTCTATTTGTGAAAAAGAAAGATGAAACTATGAGAATGTGTATTGATTACCGCCAGCTAAATAAAGTGACTATAAAGAATAAATACCCATTGTCACAGATTGACGACCTGTTCGATCAGCTGAAAGGGGCTTCAGTGTTTTCAAAGATAGATTTGAGATCGGGTTATTATCAGTTGCGAGTCAGAGACTCCGATGTGCCAAAAACTGCTTTTCGAACAAGGTACGGACATAATGAGTTTCTAGTTATGCCATTCGGACTTACTAATGCACCTTTTTTTTATGAATTTGATGAACCGAATCTTCAGGCGGTATTTAAACCAAACATGCTGAGCATTTGAGACTTGTGCTACAGACTTTGCGAGAAAAACAGTTGTATGCGAAGTTTAGTAAATGTGAGTTCTGGTTACACGAAGTTAGTTTTCAGGGACATGTTGTTTCAGCATCAGGTTTTCGGGTTGATCCAAGTAAAATTTCAGCAATACTTGAATGGAAACATTCAAGAAACATTTCTGAAGTCTGAAGTTTTCTGGGACTTGCTGGTTACTATAGACAATTTGTGAAAGGGTTTTCGATGATTGCAACCTCGATGACCAAACTACTGTAAAAAGATGTTAAGTTTGAGTGGTCAGAAAAATTTTGATCAATTGAAAACTCTTTTAACCGAAGCTCCAGTGTTAGTTCAGCCAGAATCGGGTAAAGAATTTGTTATATATAGTGATGCATCTTTAAATGGTTTGGGCTGTGTTTTGATGCAGGAAGGAAAAGTTATAGCTTATGCCTTCAGACAGTTAAAGCCGCATGAAAAGAATTATTCGACACACGATCTAGAATTGGCAGCTATTTATGTTTGCGTTGAAAATATGGCGTCACTATTTGTTTGGAGAAAAATGCCATGTTTATTCCAATCATAAAAGTCTAAAGTATTTGATGACTCAGAAAGATCTGAATTTGAGACAACGCCGATGGTTAGAGTTGCTGAAAGATTATGAGCTAGTGATTGATTATCATCCGAAAAAAGCTAATGTTGTTGCTGATGTTTTAAGTCGAAAATCCTTGTTTGCTTTGCGCGCAATGAATGCACATATAGCTATGTCAGATGATGGTGCGATAATAGCTGAGTTAAAAGCAAGACCGTTAATTATTCAACAAATTTGTGAAGCTGAGAAAATCGATAATGATTTGATAGTGAAACAGGCTTAATGTAGCACCCCAAACCCGGCCCAGAAGTTATGGCCGGATCCGGCATGCCACATCAAAAACGTAAAAAAAAAAATTCATTCTAAGTCCAGAAAATCGTACTTGATGTTCAAAAGATTAATTCATTAAGGGTTAAGGTGAATGGAAGGCATGCACCGGTAGGAAACCGAAAAAGAGGTGGTGAGTCCATCGGATTGCTTAAGTACCAAGCTCCTTCGGATCCAATCCTGACATGCATACCGCCATTGCCACACCTTAACGTCATGGATATTTCTAGAAACCGATTTGATTAAATCATTTTTAGGAAAAGTGATTAATTTTGGAAAATACTTTCATTCGGAAGCTTTGCTTGTTGTCGTGTTATTTTGAAATCAACTGTTGTTTTTAAAACGCGCCTAAAGCTATCCAATTTCAACAGTTAAAATAAGTATTACCTATCTTAGTAACACATATTAAAACCATCAAAAATAATTAAGTGGCCTTATTACATTTAAAAGCCCAAAACTTCAAACGTAAATAAAAGGATGTCCAGTTCACGGAAGAAAATCAAACTTTCGAGCGGGTGGCCACTCCAATTCCCTCACGACTCAAGCCCACTATGGTTCGGGATTTCTGCGTGGATGAAAATAAAAGGGTGAGTTTGGGGAAACTCGATGTGTAAGGAAAACCCATTCAAAGCCCAAGTCACTCAAGCCTATTGGGCCTAAGCCCATTCAGTAATAGAGTGTTCTTGGGCGAGCCCTTTTGATTACAATAAAGCGGGCCTTAGCCCTTATTCAGATAACAAGATGGCCCATAGGCCTATTTCAAAATACATGCAACATCGGTAAACATATGCAAGCCCATTTGGGAGACTACTCAACCCACCAACCACTACACTCCACCGTACCAGCCATACACTCCATGTGGGAATAGCTCAACCCACCCAAATTTAACACTCCACAACACGGCCTTCTTTGCTCGATTATCGATAAATTGAGGCAAAGCCTCCAAGACGTGGACAAGCCACTTTCAGTGCTTCCTCCGTCAATATCCCAGGTCCATGCATCGAGATAATAACATGGCATGCGATAAATAACAACGATCAAACATGCATTTAGGTCAATTTAACCCTAAGGGTATTTCTGTAATTTATCTACTAGGGGTAAAAGCGTAAATTTTCCACTTTTAAAGGTATTTCAATAATTTATCTATTTTAGGGTTTTTCATGCATATTCCTACCTTTCACGTACTAATAGAATCACGTCTGAGGGTTCTTACCGAATTGAGCAGATTGGCCCATCATTCCAATTTTGGCCCATTAAGCCCAAAAATATCGAGGCACAAATCTTGCACTTTGCAGTCTAAACATTGCAGCTTACCAAAAATATTAATCGATTTACCTCACGAGCATTCGCATACGATGCAAATCTAGAAAATACTGGTTTTCGGCATTTCGGCTTTTGATCTAGACTAAGAAAGAGGGTGTTAGTTACACACTGTTTGCGACGATATCTTGTGAGATCCACACACGAACGCCTACAATTGGATTACTAATCTGTTTGACTAATCTGAAAATAGACTCATATATCTTCTATCCATAAAATTTTCGAATTTTTCGTTTAGCCAATCAATACCGATTTTTCTCAAAGTTTCCCATGTTTCCTTTGTTTGACTAATCGACCACTCTTCATTACGAATCAAATTTCTCATTGTACAGAATTAAAAATAAGTTCTTGTTTATTTCATTAGAAACTAGACTCAATAAGCTTTAATTACATAATTTATTCAGCTTCTAATTCATCTCCCACAATTTATGGTGATTTTCCAAAGTCACATTCTCTTCTTTGTCCCAAGCGGTTATTACCAAATCACTCTTTCACACATAACTTGCATGCATGTTATTTAAACATGTATATCACCAATCAATCATCACATATCTATGAGTTTACTTAAGTATAGTCTCCATTTCATCATTTTAAAGCACAACATGTTAGCCGATTTTTCCCCTTAGCATCTAAGGCACATGCATGCTCATTTGTTTGGCTCAACTTCACCTATCTTCCATTTTTCATCAAAATAACATGAAACAACAACCATTCCCTTCATTTTAATTCATGACCAAATGCTCACAACACAACCAAAAACCAAAATATGCTTCAAGAGTTAAGGTAGAATCAAGAAGAACTCATGAACCTCAAAATAGAAACAAGGTACCAAGAACTTACCTTCAATTTTCCTCCTCCTAATGACCGAATACTCAAGAGCTTTCCCCTCTCCTTTCTCTTCTCTAACTTTCAGCTATGATGAACAAAGATGGACAAAACTTTGTTCTTTTCACCCCTTTTTCTTTTAATAAAACTTCATATTTCATCCATTTAATTCTTTAATACAAAAGACATGAAATTCTTATCATGAAGCATTTACCTAACCCATTATCATGAAACATTTACCTAACCCATTATCATGGAACATTTACCTAACCTATTATCATGGAACATTTACCTAACCTATTATCAATTTGTATCAATTTGTACCATAAATTATGGATATCAAGTGCACATTTTGTCTACAACAACATGATGGCGGCCACTTCATGTAAAATGGGAGGTTTGTCATGCAAATCCTCCTATTTTGCACTCCTATTTATTTGGTCACTTCAATTTAGCCTATAGCATTTTCAAACATTTTCACATAGGTCCTATTTCATAATTTCACTCACAAATGACAAAATTAAAGCATGAAATTTTGCCAACATTCATAGAATTCTCGAAAATTGGGGCGTTACACTTAATGTGATTCAAATGCTGATTCAGAGTTTTGAATTGATGATGATGACTGTTTGAGATTCAGGAATCGAATATGTGTTCCAAGAAGTACAGAGTTGATTCAGATGATTTTAAACGAAACTCATAACAGTCGGTTATCTGTACACCCAGGTAGTACGAAGATGTATAATGATTTGAAACAACACTATTGATGGCAAGGTATCAAACGAGACATTTCTGACTTTGTATCAAAATGTTTAGTCTGTCAGCAAGTAAAAGCTGAACATCAGGTACCTTCTAGATTGCTTCAGCCGATCATGATACCTGAATGGAAATGGGACAGAGTTACGATGGATTTTGTATCTGGTTTACTGATGTCATCGAGCAAGAAAGATGCAGTCTGGGTTATTGTGGATAGATTGACAAAATTAGCTTACTTTGTTCCAGTTCGTACAGATTATCCGCTTGATAAACTTGCTGAGTTATATGTTTCTCAGATTGTAAGACTACACGGCGTCCCTATTTCTATTGTTTCAGATAGATATCCGAGGTTTACATTGCGGTTTTGGAAGAAATTGTAAGATGCATTAGGTACTAAACTGTATTTTAGCACTGCTTTTCATCCCCAGACAGACGGTCAGTCCGAGCGAATCATTCAGATACTTGAGGATATGTTGAGATGTTGCATTCTCGAGTTAGAAGGTATGTGGGAGCGATATTTACCTTTGGTTGAATTTACGTACAATAATAGCTTTCAATCGAGTATCGAAATGGCACCTTATGAGGCTTTGTACGGTCGTAAATGTCGTACACCATTGTACTGGACTGAGCTCAGTGAAAATAAGTTACACGGGGTCGACTTGATCAGAGAAACTGAACAGAAAGTGAAAGTGATTCGTTAAAGTCTGAAAGCAATATCAGATCGTCAGAAATCATATGCAGACTTGAAACATAAAGATATAGAGTTTCAGATCGGGGATAGAGTGTTTTTGAAAGTCTCACCATGGAAGAAAATACTCAGATTCGGTCGTAAAGGCAAATTGAGTTCAAGATTTATTAAACCGTACAAGATTATAGAGAGGATTGGACCGGTTGCGTATAAACTGCTGTTGCCACCTGAGTTAGAAAAGATCCATAATGTATTTCATGTTTCGATGCTTCGACGATATAGATCCGACCCCTCGCATGTGATTAGTCCATCAGAGATTGAGATTCATTCAGATTTGACTTACGAGGAAGAACCGATTCGTATTCTGGCTCATGAGATTAAAGAGTTACGAAATAAGAAAATTTCGTTAGTTAAAGTAATGTGGCATAAACACGGAGTTGAGGAAGTAACATGGGAGCCAGAGGATACAATGAAAGAGTGTTATCTGAACCTATTCATCGGTAAGATTTTCGGGGACGAAAATCCCTAAGGGGAAGAGTTGTAACAGTCTGATTTAGGCCCTAATCGGAACGGTGGTTTTGGGACCACGAATCTGAGTCAGAAAAATATTTAAATATTATTTTCTGTGTTTATTATATGTGAATTAGCATGTGTGAAAGTTTCATATAAAAATTTGATTGTTTATGTGCTTAATTAAATAAAAGGGCTTAATCGCATAAAATGAAAACTTAATAGTTTAAAGCATAAGGACTGTAGTGTTAGTGGCTTTTTAATATGGAGTACTTATGTTGTAATTAGGACATGGGCTATATGAGTGGACGGTTGAAGGCATGTTTTATATGGTTTTATTATTAAATTTTTAAGGTTAAAAATGTAAAGTAATAAATGGTATATATGATATATTATAACATAAAAAAATAAAGCCATGCATTTTGTTCATTCTTGGTGATCGAAACCTTAAAAAGAAAATAAATAAAGAAAGCTTAGGTATTCGGCAACTTTGAAGCTTGATTAAGGTATGGACTTTGCTCGGTTTTTTATCATTTTTTACGTTTTTGAGATCGTTGCTTCAAGTACTACCCAGTCCATGCTTGAATTTTTTATTTTGGTGAATATTTTGAGTTATGCCATTGATGAATATTTGTGTTTTGTGATGTTTGATGATAAATTATGAAAGATATGTTTTGGATTAATATGTTTTGTATTGGAATTTTTGATGATTTTGAATTATTAGGACTAAATTGAAAAAATAATAAATTGAAGGACTAAAATTCAAAATAAATGAAATATATGGATTAGTATGAGCATAAGGAAGATTCGGCCTAACTATGATATGGTGAGATTTTGTGTATTTCTTGTTTTGTGCAATTAGGTTTTATAAAGGACTTGTAAGTTGACTTAATAAATGAGCAAGATGTTGATTGTATATATATATATATATATATGCATATATGCGTTTGTGCATAATCGGATGATGCTTGATACTATCTTTATACAAATAGTACACTTGAGTTGCACAATTCTATAATTATGAACGAACACATTTATAAAATATATTCTATGTTCATATATCATAGTCTCATGTCTCCATATATCAAATATATAACCATCATTTTCTTGTGTTTCAGATAAATACATATAACCATACATAAACATGCCATTCACTAGTTCTTCATGTCTATCACAATTTCAAATGACAGATTCATGTGAATGAGTTCAATAATAACCATGAAAATACTTACCACATTCTTTCACACATGTTCCACTTATAACTTTTTTTTTTATATTTGGTTTGACATTTACTAAGCAATATCGGATATTCATTTATTAGGCAATACCAAATATTCAAATTATTCTTTAACATATATAACATTTAATTCAAACATGAATTTATAACATTTTCATTTTAACAAATTTTAACATTTACCAAATATAATCGAGCATGTGATCAACTTATTTATAAGTCACTCACATATTTTTCTCCTCATCCTCTCCATTCCACATTCTTAATGCATATAACACGCTTATAAATAACATTATCTATAATTTCACTATTTAACTATATTTATATTCCAAAGCTGTCCATCCGTGTCATAGTCACTTAATTATTTTTAACTTGAGCTATAGAGATCCAAATTAAGATCATCTAATTTTCCTTGAAACTGGACTTATATATCTTCTTACCATAAAATTTTCAGAATTCTTGATTTAACCAATAAGTACAGTTTATTCTTTAAAATCACCCCTATTCTGCTGTCTGACTGTTCCGACCCTTCTACACTAAAAATTAATTATCTCCTCCTAAAAAATTCAAATGATATTCCCATTTATTTCTCTTAAAAATATACTCATTCAGGATTTTAAACATATAAATTTAAACCCATAATTATTTTTCTTCAATTTTTGATGATTTTTCAAAGTCAGAACAGGGGAACCCGAAATCATTCTGACCTTGTCTCATAAAATTTATTATATCTCATGATTTACAATTCCATTATTTACATAGTTTCTTCTATAAGAAACTAGACTCAATAAGCTTTAATTTCATATTTAATTAATTCTCTAATTCGATTTAAAAAAATTTTGGTGATTTTTCAAAGTCATACAACTGCTGCTATCCAAAATTGTTTTATGCAAAATATTAACTACCATTTTTTCCTCTAAACTTTTAATAAGTGACAATTTCATCCCTGCTCAATTAACCTCTCAGTTCAGCTAATTTTCTCAATTAATACTTTATTCTATCACTTTAAACTACTTTATAATGTTAGAGATCAGAATTTCAGCACTAAACTATAATTCCAAACTTTTTCACAATTAGGTCCTAAAATCAATTTCCATCAATTTTACTTGATAAAATCATCATATATCAAAATTAAAACTTTAATTCTATGTTTATTCATCATATGCTTCTAGCACTCATCCATAGAAACTTTAAAAATTAGCTATGAAATCAAAAACTAATGACATAATAAGTTGGACCCAATTGTAAAAGTCCAAAATCTTAGAAATTTCAAGGAGAAAGAAAGAATTAAACTTACATGAAGCTAGAGTATGAAAATCAGCTTGAACACTCTTCCATGGTTATTTTTCAGCTGATGAAAATGAAGAAAAATGAAGAGAATTCTAGATATTCCAATTTGGTCCCATTTTTATTTAGCTAATTTTGGTAATTTTCCAATTTTGCCCTTATTTCACCCAGTTCCTGATTTTTTTCCTCAGCTATTGCCGCCCAAAATATCTCCTTTGAGCTTATTTTCACTTTAGGTCCTTCCTTATTTGACAATTGAGCTACTTAATCCTTCTAGCAACTTTTACACCTTTTTCAATTTAGTTCTTTTTATTTAATTAATCACCCAAACGTCAAAATTTTCTAACGAAATTTTAATACTACCTTATTGACACTCCGTAAATATTTATAAAAATATCTATGGCTCGGTTTATAACACCGAGATCTCGATACTTTTTTCTCAATTTCTTGACCAAATAAATCTTTATAAAACACAATTTATTATTTCAAAAAAATTTAAAAGCTACATTTGGTTCATAAATATTAAATAATATAATCTACGAGTTCATTTTTCAGATTTAGTGGTCTCGAACCACTATTTCTGATATCGCTGAAATTTGGGTTATTATAGTTATTGACCCAACATATCCAGAATTTATGTAATTTGCCTGGACAGGAAAAGATGTCAACTATCTTATATGAAGGTAATACATGTATAGCTCAATTGAAAGGTCGTTCCATCAAAGGCATTGCTAACCACAATATTTGAAAGACTAGTATACAAGATTGAATGCGTCGACTCAAAGATGTAATGTGATGTTGCCATTAGGGAGAGTCTAAAACAAATTGTACTCTTTTCCTTTAACTAAGGTTTTGTCCCACTTGGTTTTCCTAATAAAAGTTTTTAACGAGTCAGCTTGCAATAGAAGATTGTATACTCTTTTTCTTTAACTAAGGTTTTGTCCCACTTGGTTTTCCTAATAAAAGTTTTTAACGAGTCAGCTTGCAATAGAAGATTGTATACTCTTTTTCCTTTCATTAGATTTTTATCTTGTAAGGTTTTTTCTAATAAGGTTTTAATAAGACACATTTTTATTGATAGACATCGAAGGGGGAGTGTTGTAAATCTATTGTTAAATGGATGTCCATAACCCCCCAAATTTATCTTATTGTATAAAAAATGAATATTCATAACCCCTAAATTCATTATCTTGTAACCCCTAAATCATGTATAAGCTACCTTAATATTAGTTTTTAGTACTTTGTAACTTATGGTTTTTTAAGCCTTATAAAAAGAGGGATTTTAAAGATTATTGAATGTGAATGTTCTCTTGTTGATTCTATATTTATTTTAAATTTTATAACAACATTTCTTAAAACAGATATTGTTTAGTTTATTAATATGGAAATGATTGTTTGGAGTGAATGGAATTTTAAAAGGATGCGATTCCCCTCTATATATTCTGTTTCC
The DNA here is from genome assembly GCF_025698485.1 of Gossypium arboreum. Classification (NCBI taxonomy): domain Eukaryota; kingdom Viridiplantae; phylum Streptophyta; class Magnoliopsida; order Malvales; family Malvaceae; genus Gossypium; species Gossypium arboreum. The sequence continues at coordinate 13,799,114 of NC_069075.1, read as the reverse complement.
ATCATAATTTATTGCGTTCCCCTTCTTTTTCTCTATTATTATGTTAATTTAATCATTATTTTTATTCCATTTATAAGATTCGTCAACATCGCATCCAACCCTGTCAGCATAACTGTATCTTTTTGGTGTTTTCTTATTCTTTTTTTAGTGCTGATACTGTTTCTCCATTATTGGATGTCTGCCCAACTCCTTGTCTAACTTCATCTATTTAAGCAACCTCTGCTGAAATTGATTTATGGTTAAAAGAACTGGAATTTGAGATGAAGAAATTAATTTGGGTTCGATTTTTATAAGTGAACTCCCGAATGCATGAATTCCATATAAGAAACTGCACTCCGAAATGAGATTAAGACTAGACAAAGTCTAAGATACCCTCGATTGTCACCTTATCAGAAAAATCTCATGTAGTTCCAAAATTGTTGCTTTTCTTAAAGAAGGAGAAAACCGTGGAATGAAATATGTTAATTACACTATGGGGTTTTTTGCTTAAATTTGTTCAAATGAGATTCTGTAGTTGCTAATGAGCAAGAGTTAGGCTTAGATAACTTTATTTAGTGTAGTTTTTGTTCCGGCAATGATTGTTGTTTAGGCTTTTGTCATTCTCAGTTTTTTTCTCTTGGCACTAGCTTTCCATGCCAATTCCAAGCTCCAATTCTTTATTTTTGTTTCAAAATATATGTCCTCTCAATGCGCATATATGGACATGAAAAATATGATTCGTATTTGATACTCATGTTTAAATTTCTCCTCCTGCATCAGTCACTTGGCACCCCAAGCTTTCTTCAGTGACTACTCATACTAAACTACTGAAGCAGCAGAGATTATTGTTTAGCTTCTGTTCTCTTGTTATGGAGTTCTCACTCTTTGTGCTAGAGATGTGTTTCACAATTATAGCATTACTATGTTATCCAGTGTGTCTACAGGGGAATCCAAATGCATCCCCGTTCCCCAGTAATTTTCTGTTCGGAACAGCCTCTTCATCTTATCAGGTTCCTTTTTTGCTTTTTATCAGTCTCTTTTTACAGTTTGTTTTTAGCCACTAATGGATTGTTTATCATGTTTTCATACATAACTTTCTCCCAGTTTGAAGGAGCATTCTTGAGTGATGGCAAAGGCCTAAACAATTGGGATGCTTTCACTCACAAGCCTGGTTAGAATTACTCATATTATACAAAGTTCAATGCACATGTGTTTTATCTGTTGTTCCTTTGGTGCTCAAAACAGTTATGTGGGGGGGTTTACAGGCAATATTCTGGATGGAAGCAATGGAGATATAGCTGTTGACCATTACCATCTATATCAGGCAATAGTTTCAAAATAAGACTGCATTTTGTTCAAATATCTAAACATGTTCCATGAAAATGAGCAAGTTTTATATGATTTTGAAACAGGAAGATTTGGATTTGATGCAAGACATTGGGGTCAACAGCTATCGCTTCTCCATTTCATGGGCAAGAATCCTTCCTAGTGAGTTTTGTTTCATGAAAACGAATGAGTTTAACATGATTCGTCATAGCTGTTTCTTTTAAGTCTCTTAATCTCAAAATGACTTGTGCAGAGGGAAGATTTGGAAGTGTTAATAAAGCTGGCATCCATCACTATAACAAGCTCATAAACACTCTTCTCCTTAAAGGTCTCTCTCTAGTTCCCCTTTATGTTACTCAGGTATCTCCCATGTATTCGGAGGATCTTTTAACTTTTTGTGTCACAGGGATCCAACCCTTTGTGTCATTGACTCATTACGACATTCCTCAAGAACTTGAAAATAGATATGGGGCATGGTTAAGTTCCCAAGTACAGTAAGTGGCAATCAATCTCCTACAATTCCTTGTCTTGCTATTCCATCTTCATTTGGCTACCATCAATATAGATTTGAACATTTTCAGGGAAGACTTTAAGTACCATGCAGATATATGCTTCAAATATTTTGGAGACAGGGTGAAGTATTGGACTACCTTCAATGAACCTAATGTTGCAGTAATAAGGGGCTATAGATCAGGGATTTACCCACCTTCTCGTTGTTCAAGCTCATTTGGGAATTGCAGTAACGGGGATTCTGAAAAAGAGCCTTTCATTGCAGCCCACAACATCATCTTGTCACATGCAGCTGCTGTTGATGTTTACAGAACCAAATACCAGGTAAATTCAATTACTCAAACTCTGAGAAACATAGTTCAATGTTAAAAGCCATACTGTTTCATTGTAATTATGTAGAAACAACAAGGAGGTAGCATTGGAATTGTCATGAATGCCATCTGGTATGAACCTATAAGCAATTCCTTAAAAGACAAACAAGCAGCTGAGAGAGCCCAAGCTTTCTACATGAATTGGTAAGAAATCAAACATTCAGAAATGAAATTAAGAGCTTTCAAGCCTTGCTTTGACTCTTTACAACTTCAGGTTCTTAGATCCAATCATAATGGGGAAATATCCTAAAGAAATGCAAGAAATCCTTGACTTCAATTTGCCTTCATTTTCAAATCATGACCAGGAGAAACTAAACAGTACTGGACTTGATTTTATTGGTATTAATCACTACACCTCTTTCTACACAAAAGACTGCATGTTTTCAGTGTGTGAACAAGGACCAGGAAATACCAAAATAGAAGGTTTTGCCTTAAGAACAGCTACTAAAAATGGGGTCTTCATAGGTGAATCAGTATGTAACTTCAACATATACCCAACTTTCCCGTTTCCTAGAAAAACACTAATTTTTGCATTTGGTTCCATGTAGACTGCACTTGATTGGCTATTTGTTCATCCTCAAGGAATGGAGAATATAATAACATACGTAAAAGAGAGGTACAATAACATCCCAATGTTCATTACAGAAAATGGTGAGTTGAAAAGCAGAACTTAAAGTGTTATCATTATTCATTAGCATTAAACCAATACATTTTTATCAATGATTGTGGTTGTTCTTTCATTAGGGTTTTGTGAGAATGACAAGTCGGATAGCCTTACAGAAAAGACGCTCAATGATGTGAACAGAGTGGAATACATAAGTGGCTACTTGGATGCCCTTGCAGCAGCTTTGAGGTAATAATTTTGTCGATATTTTCAGTACCATACTACCATCTTAAGAAATGCAAACAAACCCAGGATTCGAGATAAATATCCTTATAATTTTGACATGTTTGATGGAATAAGCAGGAAAGGAGCAGATGTACGAGGGTACTTTCTGTGGTCCTTGTTGGACAATTTTGAATGGACATTGGGATTTACAATTAGGTTTGGCCTTCACCATGTTGATTTCACCACTCTCAAGAGAACACCAAGAGGATCAGCAACTTGGTACAAACAGTTCATTGCCAACCACACTGCTGAGAAGATTTTAATGCCTCAACATTATCCAGGGAATCAACTGGGACAACATTTCAATACCATTTGAAAAACTTTGTTCAAACTTTATCTTATTAGAATTGGTCCATAACCAATGATCATGGCTGCTGATTTCTGAACCCCGAAAATTATTTATTGGAAATCTAGAGTCGGCTATTAGTGCTAAAGAAGACAAAAAAGGGTTCTAAATTCTGTACAAAGCAGATTATTTGGAGATAATATGCATCTTATCATCGAAGTTTTCGAATTCACTTTTCAATCCCATCAATATTGCTTTGAAATTTTCCTTTTACCCCAAAAAAAAAAATGAAATTACATGAAAAGAGTTTGAAAATCTGAATGTATTCGCACTCAAATTTAAATAGTATAAATAAACAATCTTAATTAAATTGATGTGACAATAAAATTTTAATAATTAATTCCAATATTTTCCATAGATGAGTCATATTTATTTCAAAATTATACGCCCTAATTTTTAGAAAACTATATTTATCAAAATATAACTATTTTCAAAATATTTCTTAGAATTTTAATGAAAATAATTTATTCAAGTATGGATTATTGGAAATATTCAATAACTATAATGAATTAGTAAATTAATTTCAATAATTTTCTAAAATGCTCATAATCCAGATATTTTATTCTTAATTAGAGATCTGGACTACAATTCATCATCGCAAGTTTCACTCTGTCAGATATGGAAAACTATCCAAATCTCTAATTTTCATTTAATCTTTGTATCCTAAAATATAAAGGTAAAAAAAGGCTATAAAATTTGTAATTTTTTTTAAAAATATTTTCTGATTGTGTAAAAAAAAAATTAAAATGATGAAATGAAGACCGGATCAATTAAGATTTAAAATCAATCTGATGACATATAATTTTCCCTTGAATAATGACAAAAACTGAAACACCTTAAGCCGACAATTCTTTCTAACATGCTTATGAAATGAATTTAAGGAAAGGAAATTTAGTTTTATACTTGAATATATCATTTTTAAAGATTCTTAAAGAGGTTCTATTCTACAAAGACACTTCATTTTTTATCACATCTCGTTTTTCACAAGAAAATCATATTTCTCCATACTCTAATCAACTAAATATCAAAATAAAGATTAACTAATCAATTCAGCTACCAACTAAATTCTGTATCAACAATAATGCAGTGGGCGTGGTCTGAATCGTTGCGACCTTCATCCTCAACACCAACCACTGTATTGAAATATTCTACACTATTTAAATCTCTTCTCTCTTTAATTATTCAGTCTATGCGGTATTTGCATGGGGTCCGTAATTTGAATTCGGATTGCAAATTGGTAGTAAAATCTCTTTTGGGTGTTTGTATGGACATGAGGTCCGCTGGTTGTGGCAAAAAAAAACAAGGGGAAAATAATGATGAGAGTGATGGTGCACCTTCCCCAACGTCAGAGACTCCCACCAAAAAAAACAAAGAAAGCTCTAATAATTTTATCAATTTTTATTTTGTGCAAAGAAGCTTTATGTATATGCATACCAAGTGTTTCATCCATAAATCTTTAACCTTTTGAGAATGAATTGGTTGGGAAATGTTGTTGTCTGTGAGTTATAATTTCCTTGACAATCTTTAGATCTAGTATAATCTCTTTAACCTGACTTAAATGTTATGGAAAATTACATTCGTTATCAAGATAGCCTGACACTATTATCCAAGTTTTGGAAACTGTCATCTTAAAACATTTGTTTAATTTAGTATAACATTTAGTTACAAACCTTTTTGTTATTCCTCAAAATCTTAATTCTAATTTAGTATCGGAAAAGTGATATGTTTGTTTTTAATAAAAATCGGGATTCATGCATACTAATCAATAATCATAACATGATTTCTTAATAATTTATATTGAATATCATGCAAAATAAAATAAACTCAAATCTTAAGTCTCATGTCATAGCTTTAAATAAAATAATAGAGTTTCTGAATAAAAATAATCTTAAAGTACTTTAATAAAATAAAACATTCCGAGTCAAGACCTCCGGATGTCACATCCGCGTCCTAACCCTGTGAGTTTTCTATAAGGATGAAATCTTAAGAGGGAGTGAGCTATGACACTCAGTATGAGTTCATTTACAAGGAAATCAGTGCAAACAGTTGGTAAGTCACATTAAATAATATTGCAAAACATAATCACAATCAAACAACAATCCCGAGTATTGGTTTTTCAATGCAACCATCATTAATATAACGAAACTCATAACAATAGTTTTTAGAATAACCAATTTTTAGATTTGCCCACAATATACATACATATATATATATATATATATATATATATATATACCATAGTAGAGTTTCCAAATTTGTATGCACATGATTATAAAGATGCCATACAATTTTGGCTTTTAACAGAACAGATCCTACCCCACTTCTGCACACCAAAACCAAGGTGTAGGCAAGGGGTTGGCTGGGGCCCCGATATCCTCTAAAATGGAAAATTTTCTATTTCAGCCCTTTAATTTTAAAAAAAATCAATTAATAAAGTAAAATTGCACTTTGGCCCCCTAAAAATGATAAAAATTTGATTTAATCCATTAAAAATTATAAAGATATAAGCTATTTAAATAGTGAAATTGCATTTTTACTATCGTAAAAATTAAAATTTAATTTGGCACCCCTAAAAAACTTTTTTCTCTTCCCCGTAGCCATAACAGGAGTTCCCCTGAACTCCTTCTCCAACACACCAAGATGTGGATAAGCCATTACTGATTCGAAGATAATAATTGTCATTTGGTTGTGGACACACATCAAGTCACCACAGATGGAATCTGCCTTTGGCTGTTTACAGCAAAAAGTCTTACAAATGAAACTTGCTTTTGGCTGTATATTGCGCAGCATAAACCCGCAGTTGGAATCTGCCTTTGGTTGTGGATACACAGTAATACCCGCAAATAGAATATGTATTTGGCTGTGGATGCACAGCAAAACAGATAAATGCATATAAACTGTCAAACTTCCTCCAATCACATCGTCCTATCCCATACGATGCAATGTGACATATTTAATATAAAACAATATGATAGCAATTAATGTACTAAACAAGAAAAATCAGTAGAAAAAGTCATGCTTTTCATGTATTCAGATTAACAGTAACATAAGGCATGTTGTACGTATGATCCCAATTATAGATACAATAGTTATATATACTATTCATAATTTGTGAATATATATACATATAAATACCGTATTAATGCAGTCAATCATGGATTCTAACATAATTCATATTATCAGGGACTAAACTAATCAAAACATAAAATTTTAGGTCAAAACTGTAAAATTTGAGGTACAAGGAACACACAGCCATGTGACCGGGCCGTGTGAGAAGCCCTGAACCATGTGGATAGGGTACATAATCGTGTGTCTAGGCTGTGTGACTGACTGTAACTCTATGGAACATGCAAAGTTAAGCTTTAGGGGTGACAGAGGCGTATGGGGGTCCTAGGCCATGTGAGAATCAAACATCCTAGGGTTTCAGGGAGAGGCATGGTCGTGTGGTCCACATGGATAACCCACATGCCCGTGTGACTGGCTGTATGGCGCTATCCTAGGCTTAGTTTTATCTTGATTCACTTGCAAAAGAACACACACATATCACCAGAGTCTTAAGCAAAGTCCATTTCATTCAAATCTGGTCTGCAATACCTAAATCCGGTCCTTCAAACGACATTTATCCAAGAATTCGAGATTATTTTCAAGGTTTGTTAAGATTTGTGAAATATGTCACAAGATTTTAATTAGATCCATTAATTGAACTTAAAGATTAAGGTTGGAGATTCATACAGTGAAATTACGAAAACAAATCATAGGATTAAGGTTCACTTACCGTTTCTTGGCAAGAACAAGGGCGTTATTGACAGTAATCACCAAAATGATAAAAAAAAAAAGGTTAAAAAAGGCAAAAAGATAATTCTTAGCAATGGAGTAAAGATGTGATGCAAAAGAATAGGAGAAGAGGAGAAAAATAAGATGATAAAAGAAAGGGATTGAGAGAAAATTCTAATTGTATTGGGAAAGAAATTAAAATTTTAGGGTAATTAGGAAAACAAGGATTAAATACCTAGGGTTTTCAAAATTTTAGAGGTTGTTTAGTAAATTACCCCTTGGCTGCAGAATTTAAATTGGAAATAGGGAAGGATGGCGTGATTCAGACTTGGTATGTAAAGGGAGAGTGGATAGTTAACCAATTGGGTAGTCATAGGTTGCTAAAAAAAGAAAAGAAAATAGGAGAAATGTGATTTGAGCCTTGGATATCTAAGCAAATATGCTAACTACATAACCATCAAGATTAAGCCATTTCTTAGTAATTTATTTTATCTAAACCTATATATTTTTGGGGTGTTACATCAAGGGTTAGGTTTTATTGAGAATAGGGGCTTTTGTTGTTTTTTGATTCATCATAAATGTGTTGATTCATATATGACTAGTTGTGATGGTCTAGAGTTTGCAAAGAATGTGTTTGATAAAATGTCAGAAATAAATGTTCGTGTGGAAAAGTTGATGATGTAAAGAAAGTGTTTGGTAAAATGATGGAAAGAGATGGAATAGGGGAGCAAATGCAAAAAGAGAATAGGAAACCTAATTGAGTTACTATTGTTGTGTTTTGTTGGCATGCTAGCGACCGGGACTGTTAGAATTTTGAAGATGGGATCATTCGTACATTAAAAACATCATAGGATAGAGCTTAACCAATTGATGAAATTTATTCATATTTTTGGGCAAAGATTGTAGTTTATTTTTCTTTTCTTGGTATGTATACACGTTGGATGATTTTTCTTGCTACATTTGGGCTTATCTTGCAGTTGATTGATTTTGGGTAAGCCTCACCATTTCTCTTTCATCTTGGAAGTTATAATTGTCTTATCAGTTGTTGAATTTCTTATCTTTGGTTTTAATTTAATTTCTAGTGTGTAATGATTTATCCAGATCATTAAAATTGCTAGTATTCATTACTTTCTTCATCAGCATAGTATTGTGGGCTGTGTTGTTTTTCCAATTTTGGGAACGTAAAAACTCTGCGCTTTCATCCAGATGGTATTTTAATTTTTCAGTCAGCACAAGCCAAGGATACAAATTATCTGGGATTGAGTGGAACTCACTGCAGCCTTCCCTAGAACTTGTAAAAAAATTAGGAATTGATAAAACAAAAAAGAAAGAAGCATTGCAAAGATATGAATGGTTTGGTTATCTCAAACGATTCAGAAATGATGTTATCATTATTTTAAGTATCATTTGCCTCCAATTGCCATTTGAGTTGGTTTATGCTCATCTCTACGAGGTTCTCAAGTCTGATATGGTGAAGTTCAGATTAACTGTAGTTTATCTTCTTGTAATTTAGTTTTTCAGAAAAAAATAGGGGAAAGATATCATCTGACTCATTAAGCTTGAAAACAACGACAATAGTAAATATCAACCTATTGTTTACACCTGTAACCGTAGAGAATTGGTGAATTTGGGGTTTGTTTTTTACCCGATCATGTCATGTGTACTTGTTATCATTAGTAGCCTTGTATACAGATTGAGTACAATCAACTTGAACATAGGGAGTTTATATCTATATCACCCATTTTTTCTTTCTATGTGTCTTATATGATATGCTCTTTGGCTCATGTTCTTTTATCTTTTTGCTAATTTTTCAGTGTCGGCTTCTGGTTCTCTTTATGGCAGGGCAAAGCATGTCCAAGCTCCATCTTGCTTGTACTTGGTTGCATAAAAAGGGAAAAAACTAGTTTAAAACTTTTTTTTGAGGTCTTGTTAGTAATTTGCTTCTTTTTTCATGCTTTCCAATCAGTTTCTTCAATAGGAAGTTAGATAGTGATCATTTCATTGCCTTCTCTTATTTTTAGTCACAGTTTCAACGATTTTGGAAAAGATGGAAATTCTAGACGTTGAAAAGGTTATAGCATATTTCGAAGTAATGACCAAAGATGTTGAGAATGTTCAAAGAGAGACTTTAAAGATGATTTGGAAGAAAATGGATGCGTCGAGTATTTGCAGAATATGGGCCTCAATGGCAGAATTGACCTTGAAAGCTTCAAGGCTTATGTTCCTCTCGTCACTCACAAGGACTTGAAGCCTTATATTCAGTGAGTTGCTGATGGTCATTTTCCCCTATTCTCACCGAAAAAATAGATAACAACCATTTCTCTCAGCGCCCAAATTTATGCCTTTCAATGATGAATTGATGGAAATTAATTTGCAAAATATACCATTCTTCTTTTATTTTCAAAAATAGAGAATTTCCTATTGAGAATGGTAAGGCTTTGCAATTCATTTATAGTAGCAAGCAGAGTAAGAAAAAATGGGGTTTGTTTGCTGAAACTACAACCACCAATGGCTTTCGTAATTCACAGTTCAAAAAAGCGATGAAAGTAATGCAGTCTGAGTGTTGCAACCCTGATGATGTGATATTTGGTCCTGATTTTCACCAATATTTGTACTGCCATCTTTTATGTGGGCAAGTTTGAGAAGAGCTTTGTGATGATATAAGAGAAGGGGTCCTCACAAGTCGAATCAGTTCTCCTTTTGTTCAGTCTGCTATGGCCAAATTGCTGAAAGCTAAATCCTGAATTGGCTGATGTTGGGATTTTGGAGCACTTTATCTGGAGGAAGTATGAAGTTTAGTCAAAACTTGAGCAACAACGTAATTAATCCGAATAAAGAATGAAGGAATATTGAGCTTCAAAAGGGTCGATATTTGCAGGATAAACAAACAGAATTTTACTTGGTGAAAGAAAGCAAAAATTGAGAGGCATTTTTCTTTGAATGATTTCTATTGAAAGTCATTGATTAAAAAAAATGGCATACTGCCAATACATATACCAGTCATAAGCTAGTCTGTTTTAACATATTTACTATTTTTAAACTTACTTGCACTGCTTGCACATTCCAACTTGCAAATCAACTTGCACAATTAGGTAAGCTGATCTATCAATCTTATCAGCACCCAATTACATTAAATACACTACCTACTTCATTCTAATTTAACTAAGTTACAAAATATTACTTAAAGTAACAAAATGAAACTGAAATTGAACAATAGCATCAACTTGATGAGTGCATGTACTTCATCCTAAATACTACAATGACTTGATCTTCATACTTTATCCACATAACTTGGACTGTATGTACTTTGTGTGCTGTAAGTGCGACTTGATCTGCTTCTTCATACTTCATCCGCATAACTTATGTTGCATGGTCTGCTCCTTGGTTACTTTATCTGCTTCATGCATGCCAACTTCAACACTCCTCCTTGGCTTGCATGCTGCAAACTCCCATTTTGGCTCTTAAATCTTCAAATCTTGACACACTAAGGGGCTTTGTTAGGATATCAGCAAGTTGTTCTTTAGATCTGCAATGAATCAGCTTCACTTCTTGAGCTTGCTCCATCTCTCTAACAAAGTGCAATTTGATCTTCAAGTGTTTCGTTCTCTCATGGAACACTAGATTTTTTGCAATTGCAACGACAGATTAGATGTCACAATTGATCTCTGTCGCTTCCCTTTGGTGTTGATTTAGATCGGCCATTATTTTTCTTAGCCAAATGGCTTGGTTGATAGCTCCTGCAGTTACCACATACTCTACTTTAGTAGTTGATTGAGCAACAACAGTTTGCTTCTTTGAAGTCCAGTAAAAAATGGCTGAACCAAGGGTGAACAGATACCCTGAAGTACTGTTCATATCATCTATCGATCTAGCCCAATCACTATCAGCATAGCCAATTAATTTCATGTTTTCAACTTTGCTAAATAGCATTCCAGAGCTCTTAGTACCTTTGATGTACCTGAGCACTCTTTTGGCATCTTGGAAGTGCTTCTCATTGCAGCAATGCATGAATCTTGAAAGCAAACTTACAGCAAACATAATGTTTGGTCTAGTGGCAATTAAATAGAGCAAACATCCAACTAGACTTCCATAGGTTGATTCACTAACCTTTTCAAAATCACATTGGCTTGATAGTTTCTCTCCAATGGCAACTGTTGTACTTGTTGCTTTGCATTTCAGCATGGAGAATTTGTTTAGAATTTTTAAGGTAAAAGCCTTTTGACTTAGGAAGATCCCTTGCTGATTTTGGGATACTTCCATGCCAAGAAAGTAAGACATTTTTCCCAAATCATACATCTCAAACATTTGTTGCATTTTGCACTTGAAGTCTGTCAGCATTGCTTGGTCTCCTCATGTTATTAACAAATCATCAACATATAGAGACATTATCAGTTAAGTTTCACTACCTTGCTTTTTCACATACAAAGTAGGTTCACTGATGCTTCTTTCAAATCCAAGGCTAGCTAGATAGCCATCGATCCTACTATAACAGGCTCTTAGAGCCTGTTTCAAGCCATACAACGCTTTCTTCAGTTTGTACACCTTGTCTTCTTCACCAACAATTTTGAAGCCTTCAAGCTACTCAACATATATCTCTTCTTCAAGAAATCCATTGAGAACGGTTGACTTCACATCTAGCTAATGGATTTTCCATTGCAATTATGCTGCTAAGGCAACTAGCAGCCTTATGGTGTTAAGCCTAGCCACTGGTGCAAAGGTTTCAAAGTAGTCAATGCCATACTTTTGGCTGAACCCTTTTACAACCAGCCTTGCTTTCAGTTTGTTCAAGCTTCCATCAATATTGTGCTTGGCTCTAAACACCCACTTCACTCCAATGACTTTTCTATTGAGTGGTCTTTCAACAAACTTCTAGGTCTGATTCTTCTCAATCATACTGATTTCATCTGCCATTGCCTGTTTCCAGCCTTGATGAGCTTCAGCTTCTTCAAAGTAGCTTGGTTTAATAGCAGTCACATGAGCTCTTTTATAAATCTCAGCCAATGGTCTAGTGCCTCTGACTGGTTCATCATCAGTGTCTATTTCAGGACCATTTTCATCAGCTTCAGTCTAATCTGTCACCAAATCTTCAGCAGCAGTTTCTGGTTCATTTTTATCCCAGTTCCAACTTGACTTCCCATCGAATACAACATCTCTGCTCACAGAGACCTTGTTTGTTAAAGGATCAATTATTCTATAACCTTTCTTGATACTGTTGTAGCCCACCAGAATACCAGGTTGAGCTTTCTTAGCAAGCTTGTCTCTTTTTGCTGCTGGAATATGAGCATAACATACATATCCAAAGACTCTTAGGTGAGCAGTGATGGTTTGAACCCGAACCAAGCCTCGAATGGAGTTTTCTAAGCTAAAGCCTTGGTTGGGAGCCTATTTTAGAGGTTAACAGCAGTGTTAACTACTTCTGCCCAAAATGTCTTAGGCAAATTTCTTTCAAACATTAGGCATCTGGCCATATCCATCAAGCTTCTGTTCTTTCTTTCACTTACACCATTTTGTTGAGGTGTATAAGTGTTGGTGAGCTGGTGTTTGATGCATGCTTCATCACAAAACATATATAACTCGGATGAAGTATACTCAGTCCCATTATCAAACCTCAATGTCTTCAACTTGCAACCTGTTTCAGTCTCTACTGCAGCTTTAAACTTCAAAAATACTGAAGCCACTTTTGATTTCTTTTTCAAAAAATAAGTCCAGCAATATCTCGAGTAATCATCAATGAATAAAATGAAATACCTGTTGTCATTCAGAGATTGAGTCTTTATTGGACCACACACATCAGTGTGTACAAGTTGGAGTCTTTCAAAAGCTCTCCAGGCTTTGTTTGTAGGAAATAGTAGTCTAGCTTGTTTTCCTAGCTGACATACTTCACAAACTTCTTCCTTTTCAACTAAGTTAGTGAAGTTTTCAACCAAATCTTCTTTGGTTAGCTGATCCATTGAGTTGTAGTTGACATGGCCAAGTCTTTTGTGCCACAGCTTGGATTCATCCTGAGTAGCTGTATAGGCACTGTTTGCGCCCTTGTTCCAGTCCACCACAAAGTTTTTGTCAGCCATAGTCACTGTCATGAGCTTGGATCCATATGGATCACTGATTAGGCACTGATTGCCTTTGAACACCATAGAGTAGCCCTTTTTCTAGTAACTGAGCTATACTGAGCAGGCTTCTATCTATTCAGGCACCAAAAGTACATTAGAGACAAGTTTGCTACCTATAGAAGTGTCTATCAGCACATCTCCTTTGCCTTCTACTCTGATGAAGTGTCAATTTCCAATCTTCACCCTTGTTTTGAAGCTTTTATCAATTGACTTAAAGATAGTAGCATCTGGAGTCATGTGGTTTGTGCATCCACTGTCAATTAGCCATCTTTTTGTGGCTTTTCTTTTAGCAGCTGAGCAAGAGACAGCAAAGACTTGCTCTTCTTGGTCACTACCTTCTTCTACTACTTGAGCTTCAGCTCTTGGCTATTGAGGTTGATTTGGCCTCTGTTTGCCTTTGTTTATGCAAACTTTGTCTGCATGGCCCATCTTTTTACAGATTTTACACCATCAGGCCTAAACCAACATAATTCACCTGGATGACTTAGCCTTTTGCAGTGTGGGCAAGGTGGATATTTTCTTGCACCATCTGTTCTAGGCTTATCTTTTCAGGTTTTCTTCCCCTTGTAGGCAGTGGAGTTTGTGGCTGGTTTGCTTTTGGCTTGGAAGGCTCCTTCTTGATGCTCCTCCAGTCTACTTGCTCTCCTTTGCTCTTGAGCATAAAGAGCATTAATCAGCTCTGTCAAGGATATGCTAGTCAGGTTCCTCGAGTCTTCAAGAGATGAGATATTTGCCTCATACCTTTCAGGTAAGGTTGAGATCACCTTCTCCAAAATTCTTGCTTCACTAAATTGTTGTCCAAGTAGCCTTATATTGTTTACTACAGCCATGATTCTATTTGAATATTACTTGACTGTTTCTTCCTCCTTCATCTTCAAGTTTTCAAAGTCCCTTCTTAAATTCAGTAGCTGTTGCTGCCTTGTTCTTTCAGTCCCTTGGAACTCCTCCTTCAACTTATCCCAAGCCTGCTTTAGTGACTCACAAGCCATGATTCTTTTGAAAATCACATCAGATACACTGTTCTGGATACATGACATAGCTTTATGCCTCTTTCTTCTTTCATCAGTATGCTGGCTGATCTGAGCCACTGTTGGATTGGCTCTGAGTGGTTCTGGTTCAACATCTGAGTTGACCACCTCCCATAGGTCAAATGCCTGTAGGTAGGTCTTCATTTTCACTACCCAAATATGGCAGCCTTCTCCATTGAAGACTGGTGGTGGCACTGGTGAGAATCCTAATGAAGACATGGTTCTAAGGATTGAAAATGACAGGTCCACTAAGAATAAGGCTCTAGATACCAATTGATGGGATTTTGGAGCACTTTATCTGGAGGAAGTATGAAGTTCAATCAAAACTTGAGCAACAACGTAATTAATCCGGATAAAGAATAAAGGAAGATTGAGCTTCAAAAGGCTCAATATTTGTAGGATCAACAAACAGAATTTTACTTGGTCAAAAAAAGAAAAAATTGAGAGAGTATTTTTCTTTGAATTATTTCTATTGAAATTCATTGATTAAAAAAGATGGCATATTGTCAATACATATACCAGTCATAAGCTGGTCAGCTTTAACATATTTACTATTTTTAGACTTACTTGCACCGCTTGCACATTGCAACTTGCAAATCAACTTGCACAATTAGGTAAGATGATCTATCAATCTTATCAGCACCCAATTACATTAAATAAACTACTTACTTAGTTCTAATTTAAGTAAGTTACAAAATATTACTTAAAGTAACAAAATGAAACTGAAATTGAACAGTAACATCAACTTCAGTAGCTGCATGTACTTCATTCGGAAATACTACAGCAGCTTGATCTTCATACTTCATCCACATAACTTGGACTGTATGTACTTTGTGTGTTGTAAGTGTGGCTTGATCTGCTTCTTCATACTTCATCCGCATAACTTATGTTGTATGGTCTGCTCCTTGGTTGCTTTATCTTCTACATGCATGCCAACTTCAACAGCTGATTTGATTGAGAAGAAATGTTCAAGATCAAGTAATTAGTATGGATTAATACCAGAGTTGTTCCCTAATGTTAAATACATTTATGGGATCATGACTAGGTCCAGGGAGCTTTATCTAAAAAGGTCAAGGTATTATGTTACGGATGTGCCTCTTATAAGTGTTGATTACAATTCTTCTAAGGGGTGAATTGCAAAAATATCAATCCAAGTCTACCTCCTGAGTTAGCTACTTATGTGTGCTTCCTAATATTGGGTATTTTGAGTTCATTCCTCTAAAAGAGAATGTTGACGAGCATATGCAAGAAAATGGTAATGTTTCTTTCCTTTTCATGGAACCAAAGCCAGTGTGTTTCACTAAAGTTAAGGTTGGTGAAGAATATGAGGTTATCATCACAAACTTTGCAAGTACCTTAAATTTTTCACCTTATGATTCAGATAATTTTTGTAACGCCCCGTACCCGAGACCGTTGCCGGAGTTGAACACGAGGTGTTAACAGACTTAATTCCTTTATTTACACAGTTCATTTTAAAATTTCCAGACAAGCTGGTTAACTGCATCACAGTCACTTTAAAAGTCATCTCTCGAGTTCCAAAACTCGAAAACTGATTCTGTAAATTTTTCCTGAAACTAGACTCATATATCCATCTACAAATTTTTTTCTAGAATTTTTGGTCGGGCTAATTAGTACAGTTTATTAGATAAAGTCTCC
This sequence comes from Gossypium arboreum, assembly GCF_025698485.1. NCBI lineage: Eukaryota > Viridiplantae > Streptophyta > Magnoliopsida > Malvales > Malvaceae > Gossypium > Gossypium arboreum. Next base: position 13,783,125 of record NC_069075.1, on the reverse strand, counting down.
CCTGTTTCAGAGTTCGACTACTCTGACCTTCATGCATTACGACTTAGATATCTCCCTGTACAGGGCTTCAATACTTATGCCATTTGTTTCTAATGAAAATAGACTCAAAAGGAATCTGTACATATAAAGCATGACTTCTAATTATCTCTGGTTAATTTATGGTGAATTTCCAAAGTCAGAACAGGGGATCCAGAAATCGCTCTGGCCCTATTTCATGAAAACTTAAACATCTCATAAAATACGGCTCATATGGTCGTTTCATTTCTTTCATATGAAAATAGACTCATCAAGATTCGATTACCTAATGTATTCATTATTTAATTACATTTCTACTATTTTTAGTGATTTTTCAAACTCACATCACTTCTTCTTTGTCAAGATCTACTTTAAGGTAAATCTCACCTATTTCATAGTTTCCATAATTCAACTAGCCACTTGACATACATAGCACCAAATATGATCAAGATTAACCATTCCAATGGCTAGTCATTACCAAGCATTTCCATACCACTCAATAACCATATATACAAAATGATTATAATGCTATGCTCAAAATATATAAGCCATTTTCGCATGACTATCCGAATGTATACATTACCAAAAGGTACTTAATTAACAACAAAGGTCAGTCCTATACATGCCACTATTGAAGTTCAACTAAAAGAGTACCAAAAGGGCTTAGATAGTGTGGACGACTTGACTTTGACAATCCCGAGTCCGATGGTGACGAACAAAATCTATAAAAGAGAATTAAAGAAATGAATAAGCATTTAATGCTTAGTAAGTTTTGAGTAATGAAATTATTTACGACTAAAGTATAGCGTTCATATGACCAAATGAATAATTGCATATATGCATATTCTCAAAATCATACTTACTTCACGCTTCAACCATTATACTTATACACAGGGAATCAAACCTATCTAAAGGCCGGAAGATCGTTAATCAATTGAGCGAATACTATTAAAAAGGAATCAACTTTTCCGATGCATATACGAAACATACCTTATCGTTTGGATTTTATGAGCGGATATAGCAACTCGCACGAATGCCTTCGGGACTTAGCCCGGATATAGTCACTAGCACAAATGCCTTCGGGACTTAGCCCGGATATAATCACTAGCACAAATGCCTTCGGGACTTAGCCCGGATATAATCACTAGCACAAATGCCTTCGGATCTTAGTCCGGTTTTCATTCGAATAATCATGCACATATATCAATAAATCATAACACATCTATATTTCCTTTTCATTACTAGAACTCAAACACAAGACACTTATCAACCATTACCATTTTCGGCTCAATAGCCACATACAAAGAGCATGATTTTGATTTACTTCATAACATGATCTCTATACACATTCGACTACCCGTCATAAGTATAAACTAATTACCTCAATATATAACTCAAGTAGAATCATTATATCACCGTTTATTTGTTATGCTTATGTGTCATGACTTAAACAAATCATAAACTAAGTTCCATTACTCGAAGACTTACCTCGGATGTTGTCGAACGACTTCAACGGCTATTCAATTACTTTTTCCTTTCCTTTATTGGATTTAGTTCCCCTTTGCTCTTGAGCTTAATTTAACAAATAAATTGATTTAATCATCTTGAACATCAAGAGAAATTCAAGGTACTTAGCCCATATACATATTAGACATTAGAGTCATATGTATGAAATCATGAATCAAATTCAACATATTAGCTAATATTCTCCTTTAGCCGATTATCTAAGTCAAGATAGAATCATCAATATGCTTACCTATAGCCGAATACATGCAACACCAATCTATGTATTCATTCATGTGGTCGAGTATACATATTCCAATATGATATCATTTCCATTTCATTTAACACTTAACATTTACCACATATCAATTAACCCATTTTTTTTTTATAATTACAAAACTCTTCATCTATTCATGCTCTCATATTCGGTTATCCATACCTATACTAACCATATAACTAAAAATTCTAAGTTTAAACACAATACAACATTTTAGCACCATGGCCGAACATTTCATGAAGTTGCTAAGACCCATCCTTTTCAAATTCTCACACACACTCACATCCAATCCTTTTTGTTAAGCACTCAAACTCTATCATCTTCATACCTCATCAACACAACATCAAACACCAACCAAGAAAGACAACATCCATGGCCGAGTATCATCTCCATCAAATAGCAAAGATTTAAACCATGGGCTAGGTAGAATTCAAACTAACAACTAAAAATATGCATGAATTTCATGGAATAACATCAAACTTACCTCTTCCTAATCATCAACCAACCAAACATGAAGCAAGAGAATTCTTTTCTTCTTCCTCCCTCAAGTCATGACAATAGAGGAGCAAGGATGAAACAACTTTGGTTTCTCCTCCCACTCACCTCATGTTTTATTATTCTTAATTCATTATTTTATTTTGTAACTAAAAAATTTTAATAAAAAAATACATATTACCGTTAATAGCCCATACCATGGCCGGCCACAATCCAAGATTTGGCTAATTTGACATGCAAGTACACTTTTTTTGACATCATGCACTATTAGATCCTTATAGATTAACCTATCACGTTTCAAAAGTGTCACACCTAAGTCCTATTAACTAAATTCACATGCAATCGACTAAATCGAAGCTTAAAACTTTCACATATTCATATCCACATATTTTAGACAATAAATATTATATTCAAATACATCGGTGATTCGGTTTAGCGGTCCCGAAACCGCTTTCGACTAGGGTCAATTTAGGGCATCACAACTCTCCCCACTTAAGAAATTTTCGTCCCCGAAAATCTTACCGGTAAATAGGTTTGTGTATCGTTCTTTCATAGAGTTCTCGATTTCCCAAGTAGCTTCTTCGACCCCGTGTTTGAGCCATAACACCTTTACTAACGGAACCCTTTTGTTTCGCAACTCTTTCACTTCACGGGCTAGGATACGAATCGGTTCTTCTTCATAACTCATATCGGCTTGAATTTCGACCTCGGAGGGATTTATTACGTGCAAAGGATCGGATCTGTAACGTCGAAGCATCGAAACATGAAAAACGTTGTGAATCTTTTCGAGATCAGGGGGTAAAATCAATCTATATGCCACAGGACCAACTCGTTCGAATATTTCATACGGCCCTATGAACCTCGGACTCAGTTTGCCCTTACGGCCAAATCTGAGTATCTTTTTCCAAGGTGAAACTTTAAGAAACACTTTGTCTCCCACCTGATACTCAATATCTCTTCGTTTTAAATCCGCGTATGACTTCTGACGATCTAATGCTGCCTTCAGACTTTCACGAATTATTTTTACTTTCTGCTCAGCATCTTTAATCAAATCAACTCCGAAAATTTTACTTTCACCGAGCTCGGTCCAAAACAATGGTGTACGGCATTTACGACCGTACAAAGCCTCGTAAGGTGCCATCTTAATACTTGATTGAAAACTATTGTTGTAAGCAAATTCAATCAAAGGTAAATACCGCTCCCATGAACCACTAAACTCAAGAATGCAATATCTCAACATATCCTCGAGTATCTGAATTATCCGCTCGGATTGACCATCAGTCTGTGGATGAAAAGCGGTGCTAAAATGCAACTTGGTACCCAAAGCTTCTTGCAATTTCTTCCAAAATCGCAAGGTGAATCTCGGATCTCTATCCGACACAATAGAAATAGGTACCCCGTGTAATCTCACAATCTGAGAAACATACAATTCAGCTAGTTTATCCAGTGAATAATCCGTACGTACGGGAATAAAATGAGTCGACTTAGTCAGTCTATCAACAACGACCCAAATCGCATCTTTCTTACTTGCCGACAATGGCAACCCAGATACAAAATCCATCGTGATTCGTTCCCATTTCCATTCGGTATCATGATCACCAAGTAAACTCAGAGGCACTTGATGTTCCGCTTTCACTTGTTGACATATTAAACACTTCGAAACAAAATCGGAAATGTCTCGTTTCATACCATGCCACCAAAACTGACGTCTCAGATTGTTGTACCTTTTCGTACTCCCCGGGTGAATTGACATTCGGCTACGGTGAGCTTCGTTCAGAATCATCGAAATAAGTTCTGAATTTCTTGGGACACACAAACGACTTCTGAACCTCAAACAATCATCATCGTCAATTTGAAACTCTGATTCCACGTTCGAAACACATTCAGCCCGTTTTGCAACCAATTCATCATCGACTTTCTAAGCTTCACGAATTTGATGAATCAACAAGGGTTTGGCCTTTAATTCAGCTACTAACACATTGTCGGATAGAACAGACAAGTGTACATTCATCGCTCGTAAAGCAAACAGTGATTTACGACTTAAAGCATCCGCAACCACATTAGCCTTTCCCGGGTGATAGTCAATGACAAGCTCATAATCTTTTAATAACTCAAGCCAACGTTTTTGTCGCAGATTCAAGTCTCTTTGAGTCATCAAATATTTGAGACTTTTGTGATCCGAATATACACGGCACTTCTCACCAAATAAGTAATGTCGCCATGTTTTCAAAGCGAATACGATGGCAGCTAGTTCGAGATCATGGGTTGGATAATTTTTCTCATGTGGCTTCAATTGTCTCGACGCATAAGCTACAACTTGACCTTCTTGCATCAATACACAACCCAACCCAAGTAAGGATGCATCACTGTAAATGACAAACTCCTTGCCTGATTCGGGCTGCACTAGTACTGGAGCTTCAGTCAAATAAGTTTTCAGTTGATCGAAACTTTCCTGACACTTTTCTGTCCATTCAAACTTAACTTCTTTACTCAAGTAGTTTCGTTATTGGTGTGGCTATCATCGAGAAACCCTTTACAAAGCGTCAGTAGTAACCAAAGTCCCAAAAGCTCGAACTTCATAATATTTCTGAGGCTTCCGGTTAAGTATGGCGAAATTTTGCTCGGATCAACTCGAATACCGATCAGATACCACATGACCCAAGAAGCTAACCTCTTAACCGAACTCACACTTCATCGAACTTAGCATATAAGCGCTTATCCGTAAAATCGCAACACTAATCCCGGTGTTTAGCATGATCGGTTTCATTTCTCGAATAGACCAAGATATCATCGATAAACACGACTACAAATCGATCCAAATACAGTCTAAAGATCCGATTCATCAAATCCATAAATCTTCTGGGGCATTAGTGAGCCCAAACGGCATCATTAAAAACTTCGCGATGACCGTATCTCGTTCGAAAGCGGTTTGGGTATATCTGAGTCTCGAACTCATGGCGATAATAACCCGATCTCAAATCTATCTTTGAAAACACCGAGGCTCCCTTTAGTTGATCAAACAAATCATCAATACGCTGATAACGGATATTTATTCTTTATTGTCACTTTATTCATGGCGATAGTCGATGCACAATCTCATGGTTCTGTCCTTCTTTTTCACAAACAATACTGGTGCACCCCAAGGTGAGAAACTCGGTCGAGCGAAACCTCTATCCATCAACTCTTGCAACTGAGCTTTCAATTCCTTTAATTCCGTTGGTGCCATACGATACGGAGCTATAGAAATCGGTGTAGTCCCAGGTACAAGTTCGATGCCAAACTCTACTTCCGAGCAGTGGTAACCCGGTAATTCTTCGGAAAAACATCCGGATATTCACAAACCACTGGTACCGATTCAAGTTTCTTTTCTGACTCTTTATTATCAAGTACGTATGCAAGGTACGCTTCACACCCCTTTCTCACATATTTTTGAGCTAACGTCGAGGATATTATTGTTGGCAATCCATTCAAAACAGTAGACTCAACTCGGATTATCTCATTATTTGCACACCTCAAATCAATAGTCTTACTTTTGCAATTCACAATTGCATCATGTACTGATCAACCAATCCAAACCGAGAATAACATCAAATTTATCAAGCGGTAAAAGCATCAAATCGGTAGGAAGCGAGAACCTCTCGATTACTAGGGGCATTTCTTACACACCTTATCGACAAGCACATAACGACCCAAGGATTCGACACTCGAATTACGAACTCGATGAACTCAACGGTAAAGTCTTCTTTGGATGCTAAGGTCTCACATACATATGAATGAGTAGAACCGGGGTCAATCAAAGCAATCACATTAGTATCAAAGAGAGTGAAAGTACCGGTAATAACATCTGGCGAGGAAGCATCCTCGCGTCTTGGCGTATAGCATAAGCTCTAGCAGAGCACGAGCCTCGAGATCTGGTTGTAGCATCTCTAGATCCTCTCGACCACCACTAGCATTCCCGTATTTCTAGATGGTCTACCCCGCGATAGTAGCACCTGGTTTCCCACTCGATTTACATTTTGTTCGAGACAGTCTTGGGCAATCCTTAATAAAGTGGTCAGCTGATCCGCACTTATAACAGGAGGGGTCATGGAATCTACAACTCCCGAATGCCATTTACCACAATCCTGGCACTCTGTTCTGTCTTGACGATCATTTCCAACACCGCAACCGAAGTGACTCGTGTACTCACAGGGGGTCGATCACGATCTCGTCTAGAAAAGCTCGAAGTGTCTTTAGATCGGCCTAAATCATCTCTAAATTTCTTCGATGACTGTTGAAAGGGCTTTCCCAAAGATCTCTTACGAAACTCCTTTGCTCCCATATCAGCTTTTCTTTTCTCCATATCGCTCTTGACTTTGCAAGCTCGCTCGACAAGTACCACAAATTCTCTGATTTCTAAAATGCCAACATACAGACTTTATATCATCGTTCGGTCCATCTTGAAACGTTTGCACATCACGACTTCGAAGAAATGCATTCTCGCGCATCTGGCTAAGCCTTACAAACTTTCGTTCATAGTCGATGTAGACATGGAACCTTGTTTAAGTTCAAGAAATTCTTTCCGTTTTGATCAATGAATCTCTGGTGATATACTTTTTGAAACTTGGTTTGGAAAAACTCCCAAGTTACTTGCTCTCTGGGCTGCAGAATCAACGTATTCCACCAATAGTAGGCGGAATCACGTAGCAAGGAGATCGTACACTTTAGGCATTCATCGGTGTGCAAGATAGTTTATCAAGTACCCGAATAGTGTTGTCCAACCAAAATTCAGCTTGCTCGGCATCGTCGCTATCTGTAGCTTTAAATTCAGTAGCCCCGTGTTTTCGGATTCTGTCAACTGGGGGCTTATTTAACCTTATCTGGTAAGTTACCGGAGGTATCGCAGGTGTGGGGGCTGTATTAGTCGGGAATGGAGGTTGTGGAATAGCCGTATTAGTTCGAATATACTGATTGAACCAATCATTCATCACGCTATAAAAAGCCTGTCTAGCTTCATCATTCTGATTACTAGCAATAAGTTGAGAGTCCCCTAGCGCTGTCCCTTGTGTGGGAGCAGGTGCTACACTCTCAAGATCATCAGCTACCGCTCGGTTGGGATCGGGATCCATTACTATAAATAAAAACATTTTTAACTGTCAAAAATCTCCACACTATCAAATAAACACATAATGGCATGTATAGATAGACCCGGACGTATTACGGTAGAACTAGAATCGACTAAAACGTAGCTCTGATACCAATAAAATTGTAACACCCCGTACTCGAGACCGTTGCCGGAGTCGAACACGAGGTGTTAACAGACTTAATTCCTTTATTTCACAGTTCATTTTAAAATTTCCAGACAAGCTGGTTAACTGCATCACAGTCACTTTAAAAATCATATCTAGAGTTCCAAAACTTGAAAACTGATTCCGTAAATTTTTCATGAAACTAGACTCATATATCCATCTACAAAAAATTTTATAGAATTTTTTGTTGGGCCAATTAGTACAGTTTATTAGTTAAAATCTCCCCTGTTTCAGGGTTCGACTACTCTGACATTCATACATTACGACTTATATATCTCCCTGTACAGGGATTCAATACTTATGGCGTTTGTTTCTAATGAAACTAGACTCAAAAAGGAATCTTTACATATAAATCATGACTTTTAATTATCTCTGGTTAATTTATGGTGAATTTCCAAAGTCAGAACAGGGGATCCAGAAATCGCTCTGGCCCTATTTCACAAAAACTTAAACATCTCATAAAATACGGCTCATATGGTCATTTCGTTTCTTTCATATGAAAATAGACTCATCAAGATTCAATTAACTAATTTATTCATTATTTAATTACATTTATACTATTTTTAGTGATTTTTCAAAATCACATCACTGCTGCTGTCAGCATCTACTTTAAGGTAAATCTCACCTATTTCATAGTTTCCATAATTCAACTAGCCACTTGACATACATAGCACCAAATATGATCATGATTAACCATTCTAATGGCTAGTCATTACCAAGCATTTCCATACCACTCAATAACCATATATACAAAATGATTATAATGCTATGCTCAAAATATATAAGCCATTTTCGCATGGCTATCCGAATGTATACATTACAAAAAGGTACTTAATTAACAACAAAGGTCAGTCCTATACATGCCACTATCGAAGTTCAACTAAAAGAGTACCAAAAGGGCTTAGATAGTGTGGACAACTTCGACTTTGACAATCCCGAGTCCGATGGTGACGAACAAAATCTATAAAAGAGAGAATTAAAGAAAGAATAAGCATTTAATGCTTAGTAAGTTTTGAGTAATGAAATTATTTACGACTAAAGTATAGCGTTCATATGACCAAATGAATAATTGCATATATGCATATTCTCAAAATCATACTTACTTCACGCTTCAACCATTATACTCATACACGGGAATCAAACCTATCTAAAGGCGGAAGATCGTTAATCAATTGAGCGAATACTATTAAAAGGAATCAACTTTTCCGATGCATATCTGAAACATACCTTATCGTTTGGATTTTATGAGCGTATTAATTGAAATTATTACAGCAAGATCACTCATTTCCAAACCCAAGTACCTTGAAATTTAGCGGATATAGCAACTCGCTTTTAATGCCTTCGGGACTTAGCCGGACATAGTCACTAGCACAAATGCCTTCGGGACTTAGCCGGATATAGTCACTAGCACAAATGCCTTGGGACTTAACCGGATATAATCACTAGCACAAATGCCTTCAGGACTTAGCCCGGAAATAATCACTAGCACAAATGCCTTCGGATCTTAGTCCGGTTATCATTCGAATAATCATGCACATATATCAATAAATCATAACACATCTATATTTCATTTTCATTACTAGAACTCAAACACAAGACACTTATCAACCATTACCATTTTCGGCTCAATAGCCACATACAAAGAGCATGATTTTGATTTACTTCATAACATGATCTCTATACACATTCGGCTACCCGTCATAAGTATAAACTAATTACCTCAATATATAACTCAAGTAGAATCGTTATATCACCGTTTATTTGTTATGCTTATGTGTCATGACTTAAACAAATCATAAACTAAGTTCCATTACTCGAAGACTTACCTCGGATGTTGTCGAACGACTTCAACGGCTATTCAATTACTTTTTCCTTTCCTTTATCGGATTTAGTTCCCCTTTGCTCTTGAGCTTAATTTAACAAATAAATTGATTTAATCATCTTGAACATCAAGAGAAATTCAAGGTACTTAGCCCATATACATATTAGACATTAGAGTCATATATATGAAATCATGAATCAAATTCAACATATTAGCTAATATTCTCCTTTAGCCGATTATCTAAGTCAAGATAGAATCATCAATATGCTTACCTATAGCCGAATACATGCAACACCAATCTATGTATTCATTCATGTGGTCGAGTATACATATTCCAATATGATATCATTTCCATTTCATTTAACACTTAACATTTACCACATATCAATTAACCCATTTTTTTTATAATTACAAAACTCTTCATCTATTCATGCTCTCATATTCGGTTATCCATACCTATACTAACCATATAACTAAAAATTCTAAGTTTAAACACAATACAACATTTTAGCACCATGGCCGAACACTTCATGAAGTTGCTAAGACCCATCCTTTTCAAATTCTCACACACACTCACATCCAATCCTTTTTGTTAAGCACTCAAACTCTATCATCTTCATACCTCATCAACACAACATCAAACACCAACCAAGAAAGACAACATCCATTGCCGAGTATCATCTCCATCAAATAGCAAAGATTTAAACCATGGGCTAGGTAGAATTCAAACTAACAACTAAAAATATGCATGAATTTCATGGAATAACATCAAACTTACCTCTTCCTAATCATCAACCAACCGAACATGAAGCAAGAGAATTCTTTTCTTCTTCCTCCCTCAAGTCACGGCAATGGAGGAGCAAGGATGAAACAACTTTGGTTTCTCCTCCCACTCACCTCATGTTTTATTATTCTTAATTCATTATTTTATTTTGTAACTAAAAAAATGTTAATAGAAAAATACATATTACCGTTAATAGCCCATACCATGGCCGGCCACTATCCAAGATTTGGCTAATTTGACATGCAAGCACACTTTTTTTGACATCATGCACTATTAGATCTTTATAGATTAACCTATCACATTTCAAAAGTGTCACACCTAAGTCCTATTAACTAAATTCACATGCAATCGACTAAATCGAAGCTTAAAACTTTCACACATTCATATCCACATATTTTAGACAATAAATATTATATTCAAATACTTCGGTGATTCGGTTTAGCAGTCCCGAAACCGCTTTCCGACTAGGGTCAATTTAGGGCTGTCACAATTTTTTTGCTTTATTTGTGTATAGTCATTTTGAGGATAGGTTAATTCTAGTTCAATTCTTCTCATTTCTGTACTTTTTATTTTCGTAACTGCTTGCATTGTTCTGAATAATTTTTTTAAACTCAGACATTTCAGATCTAGTTGGTTCAGACAAAGTCGCACCTTGCTCATATAATCATGAAGTAGCTGTATCAAATAGTTAAAGGCTAATTTATTTAGCTTTTCGATATATCTTTCTCTGCATGCACATGGTTCTTTATTGTTACTATCTTCAAAACTAGGAAACAGAACTTCTATTTTCAAGAAGACCTATGTGTGCTGTGCGATATTTCTCCTTGCTTCATACTAGTTTTAAAGTTTGCTGATTTATAATCACAGCTTCACTTTATTGATTTACAATTATGAACACTTCACTAAGAGTTCACTGATTTATGATCACAACTTCATTTAAATAGCTCATTGATTTATGATCATAACTTTCATTTTTTAAAACTCACTAATTTACGATTATGAACACTTCATTAAGAATTCGTTGATTTACGATTGCAGCTTCATTTAAACAGTTCATTGATTTATGATCACAACTTTCATTTTTCAAAGTTCGTTGATTTACGATCACAGCTACAGTTCATTGATTTACAATCATGACCATTTTATTAAGAGTTTCACCGATTTACGATCGCAACACCATTTAAATAGTTCACTGATTTACAATCACAACTGTAATTTTTTAAAGCTCGTTGATTTATGATCACAACTTTAGTTTATTCATTTATAATTATAAATAATTCATTAAGAGTTTGTTTATTTACAATCATGAACAATTCATTAAGAGTTCGTTGATTTACGATCGTAACTCCATTCTCACGGTTTGTTAATTTATGATCACAGCTTTCTACTTACGAAATTTTGAGAATTTCACGGTCTTTCAAATATTTCCCAATAACCTTTTAACTTCTGTACCACACTGTCAGACAACAAAACTTACTCAGTAAAGTTTTGAGTTAAAACTTATGTAGTAAACTCCCAATTACACGATGCATGCGTGTAAGTCTGTCTTAAAAGAATCACTTTATAACTCTTCTTCAATAAGGTGGGGGCCAAATTGTTATAGAATATATCATAACCCAACTCGAAATCCGACCCGATATACATATAACGCCCCAAAAATATGAATTTCTGATTTGTTAAATTATGTCATAATTAAGTATCTGCTTCAATAGTTAAGTGTTCTGAGTGTGTGTTTAAGGTTATGGGTCTAATAGTCTCTTTTGGGAAAATTATGTTATTTTTATTCCTAGGCCTATCTTTGTTCATTTGGCTTAAATATGATTTTTGGTTAACTTGTAATAGAATGAGCCTGTTAGTTCAATGGTAAGGTGTTAGCTTACCCTTTGGTCCTGTATTTGGAACCATGTGTGTGCAAGTGGAGGAGTATTATTTTTGCTTTTTGTCTGTGTTGTTCACTGGTAGTAGTGGGGTCAAATTGAAATTTTGAAATGCAGGTGGTGGTTAGTAGTGGGATATTGTTCTGACGTTTTTTTTCTTTTTCATGCTACTGTTTTTTGTTGCTCTTGTTAATTTCTTTTCCCTAAATATTTCATTCTCAATTTTTTTCTTTTACCAATTACCAAGCCGAAATTGCTCATAATCTCTGTTCTTCAATTCATTCTCTAATACTACATTCCTGTGTGATTTCGTGGTGTTGGGTAAGGTTTAAGTTCCATTATTGGATATGTATGTTGGGCGAATTGTTTGTTTCTTTTTTATGTTTGTTACGAAAGAATTAGTTGGAAATTTAATTTTTATATGTGTTATGAATAGGAAAGGATCGTGTGACGATGGGTTCTTCAACAATCTGAGTTCGTTTCAATTTTTGTTTCGATAGGAGGTGAGTGTTTTATTGTTATGGAGTTCGTTCGTTTCAGTTTTTGGGTTTGTTTGTTGTAGGATTTGTTAAATCAATTGTTTAGGTTGGTAATTTTTCGGTTATTATTTCATATTATTCATCAATCTAGGTATTGGAATATTTGATTTTAAGTGTGCATTGGATTTTTGACCAAGGTGTGTAACTAAAACCTGAGAAAACAGCAAATGATGGAAGCTGAAAAAGGGAACTATCGACGCCACACAGTTGTGTGCCAGATCATTGATAAACATGTTAATTTGCATATTTTTTGTGTTTAATTTGGTTAATTGTTGAATTGAACCTGCTAATTAAGTGCTTTTATGATCAAATCTTGTCAGGGATGCAATCGGTCGAAAACAAGCTAAAAAGGGTCAAATTGAAAGACAATCATTAAATTGAGATCAAATCAAAAAGATGGAGAAAGCCAAGGAGTTATCAAATTTTGTTGACTTTGCAAAAAGCCAAAAATAGGAAGATATTATTTTATTTTTATTTTTATTTATTTTTATTTATTTTTATTTTATTTTATTTTATTAAATTAGTTAGGTCATTTTTAGTAAACCCCATGTATATAAATAGGGGTATTTTGTTCTTTGAAAATCATCCATTTATTTTGTCTTCCTGGTATTTTGTTCTTTGAAAATCATCCATTCATTTTGTCTTCCTACTCTAATTTGGAATAGAATTACTTTTCTTTTTCTTTCACTTTGACGTTAACATTTTGTAGCTTTGTTTCAAATTTTTGCTTCTTTTTTAAAATTAGGCTAATTGCCTTCCAAGTACTTTTCCTTCCCAAATTTCATCACCTTTCATACAAATCCCATCATCTTCCACAACTTTCAAGCATGAATAATTTCATGCCTCACTAAACTTCCTCTTAGCTTTAGGTCGGTGTTCTTTCTGATCGGGAATCGTGATATACGAATTCGTGTTAAAAATCCATCCCATTGGTATTCACCTTTTTCCTAAGTATTGGGATAAACCAATCATCCCTTAAAGTTAAACTCAATTTCAAGTCAAAGTGCACGTTGGGTTGAAGTCGTGTTTGTTGACAATTGGAAAAACGAGTTAGTCGTGCTGTATTCGGTTCTCCGAGAACAAATCAAGGAAGAAGTGATCGGGTTTAAACAGCCCACACGGTTGAGGCCATTAATTTAAGTTGGGTTCTTCAGAACGCAAGGCTACCGGAAACTTGAATCGGGAACACTTGTATCTCATTTAGATAATCGGTAAGGGGTGGTTTGCAGGTCGTACCGGAACCAGCTACTAGAGGAAGAATTGGTGGTTAGGACGTTCTTAACTGCTATAACCAACTTATCGATTGGAGGAGAAGATTAATTTTTTAGGATCGATTCTTGATACAAAATTTACCAAGTCTAAGGCTAAGGCTTATTTTATCTGTTTACACGAATCTGAATTTATTTCCAGTTTACATTTATTGTCAATAGCATTCAATTGTTTATTTAAACTGATTAGATTATTTTACTTTCTTAAGCATTCTCAAACTCCCCCCAATTTACTTGTTTATTTTTGTTACAGGTACGTTTGGATTCATGGGAACAACTCTTGCCACGACCTTAACACGACGAATTCTCTGTTCATAAGTGAATACGGAAGTTGATTACGACATCCAATCCCTATGGACTCGACCCTACTACCACTCTTTACTACTATTTAGAGCTATTTTAGTAGGAATTATTTTTGGTGGTTTCGACGCCCATCAGTCATGTGTGACGGGTCGTATGTTGGACCGTGCGAGACACACGATCTAGGCCAATTGGGCTGTGTGGGCTACACAGGCGTGTATGAGGCTGTGTGGGCCATACGGGCTGGCCAAGTAAACTGCTTGTGTTGGCCCAAATTCTAAAATTTTACCCTAAGGCCGTAAACATCATTCGGGCCGAACGTAGGCCTTTCATAGGGTCCATATGACATAAATTAAGGTTTTAACAATGATATCTAATTTTCTGTTAATGTGAAATATTGATATGAGTATGCATGATTATTATGATGTATGGTCTGCATGATTTATAATAAGATAAGTCGATCTATTTTTCGTCAAGAATAATCTATATCTATTATGAGAACATGTATGAAATGGATATATGATATATTTTGTATCTGTATTGGGGTGGGATTTGCATTTTGGAGGAAATGTGAGCAATTTAATTATCTGTTGTATTTGGTGGCTCAGCTACATGTATATTTGTATTTGGCGATAAATGGCCTATTGATCTGGCAGCTAAGCTAAAAATATTCTAAAAAGTTTCATACTGACATTAAGCGCTATGTAGGGATGGATGGGTACTTAATACGCTAAATGGTGTGTTAGGATGATCGGAGATAGTGTGTGGCAGATAGGGGTAGGAATAGAAATCTGCATCTGATGTGTTCTATCACTATTACTGTATTTGAGATATGTCTGAAATGTTTTTTTTTTTGGTTTCATGATATGTTACACACTGAGTTCGAAACTCATTCTCTGTTTGTTTGTTACTTTCAGGTAACCTTCAAACCTAGGACGGATCAGTGCGACAGGAGCTTAGCTAAACGCTTTTATTTAGTAGCTATTAAAAACTAGTCTATTTTGTTTCAGTATTTTTGGACTGTTTTAAAGTTTGGGTTTTATTTTGTTGATTTGTTTTCTACTTTTAATTATTCAACGTATTTCTTATAATACTCACCGTATTTGCAAAACCATGGCTTTCCAACAACAAATCGTATTTTATAAAAATTCAAGTTAGATTAAGAACTCTGCTGCAAACCTAAATGCTTAAAAGGTACAAATAATCAACGTTTTTACCAAATTGGTTAAGAAAGATTTTTACCTAGCAAGAGCTAGCATCATCCTTTCAAGTCAAACGATTTCTAGGTTTTCAAATGTTTTGCAGTAACATCTTCAGATCTGGTCATGATATCTAGACCGGGTTTGGGGTTTTACATGAAGACTTTTCATTTTTTATCCCATCTCCTTCTTCACAAGAAAACCATGTTTCTCCATACTTTAACCAACTAAATATCAAAAAGAAGATGAAGCGGACAACTCAGCTACCAACTAAATCTTGTATCAGCAATACACAACAATTTATGGGCTAATTTCACTTATGTCGATATGTATTTTATAGTTGATTATTAGGTTCACTTTACACAATTTAGGCTTGCATGTTACATCCATATTATATTGCATCCTTAATATGCTATTTTTAATTTAAATATTCTTACTCTAATATTATATTAATTTAAAGTTTACAAATATTATATTGCATTTCACATTTTGAGGGACAATAATAAGGTTGTTGACTACATAATTAAGGAGGCAAGAGGTGGAGTCGGTTATTTGATCGTCCTTGTTGATCCTTCGTCATACGTAAGAAGTTTGTTGAAAGAGGACATTCAACACGCAATGCACGAAGTGACTGGTAGAACCTAATCTTTTTGAAATTTTAGTCTAGTGCTAAATTTTATTTCTACCAAAAGAAAGTATTTATAAATATTTTTAAAGTAATATTATTTAATTATTATTCCTTTATAAATAAAATTCATTCCTAATATGTTGAAAGATCTCCGAAACTAATTTATGCACGGATAAGTAAACCATATAATATATATTCTATAGCAAAGTTTTAGAATAAGTAAGGAACCTTTAAATTTTAACGACTAACATACTTTGTTTTATATCATATTATATTTCTATTAAATTTTCTCATTAGTCGGAAAATGTGGAGCCCAAATAATTTTAAATTTCAAAATTAGTGTTTCATTATGAAAATTTATTTGCATTAAATTCAATGTACTCGTATTATTTTTATACCTTAAATATTTTGGGGTTTAAAATTGATATTGATTCCTTTAATGGATTCTATATTTTCGGTTTTCACTAATTACAATAATTCGTTTACTTTTTGTATAAAAATATAAATAACAGTTTTGTAAATGAAGTGTAGTTATAACATTTTCGATCATTATTTTTATATCAAAATATAAACATAGTGTTATCAATTTGAATTTATTTGGTTATAATATGACGAAATATTTTCCAACATATTACTAATTAAATAATACATAAAATCAACTCGTACATCGCATAGGAAGTAAAACTAGTATATATATATATATATATAGAATAAATATTAAATTTATACATGAATTTTAGTTAGATGTGCAATTTTATACATGAATTTTGATTTGATCCAATTATACACATTAAATTTGAATTGAGGTTCATATATATAAATGAAACTTTGATTTTGATTCAATTTGTACACATTTAAAGAAATGAATGTATACATTTATTTTCATATCGAATCAATATAATTGTTTGTCTATGCAATATATTAACATAAAACGGTGGTAATTCAATAATGTTAGTGATTTGTGAAAATTGAATCAAATCAAAATTTTATGTGTAAAATTGCACAAAATCAAACTTTATATATAATATTACACATTGGACCAAAGTTCATATATAATTTTATATTTATCCATATTTATATACCAAAATAGCGTATTAATACAAACATAAGTTGTTCGACATAGATAAATGTGCGATAATTGTCACATTGTAATAAATTAAATTAAATTCTCACTATTAATGTGATAATAAATTATAGTAATTAATAGGGTAATTCATCCTTCAATAATTCACTTTACTAATAAATAAAAATTGGAAGAAATAAACTTTTACAGCTTCAAATATTTAAAATATTACTATAATCGAAATCTTTTGTTTACATCACTCAACTAGAATTCAAAATATAATTGATTTTATATTTCATACAAATAAATATTTGGGTAATCAAAATTATTTTCCTTATTAATTAAAATTAATTTTGTCTATATATATTTTAGATTTATGAAAGAAATCTATATTAGAACCTATACCACATTACAATTTTAATATTATGTTTGTGATGATACTCACTATTATTAACCCGTTACAGACTCGCTACCTGATTATCCATTTGGATCTTGACTCATACTTTACGTGGTTCGCACTTTGGGTTCGCATGCAAGGTGCTCGCACCCTTCTATGAGACTGCATAATGTGGGTTCGCAGTACCATGTTGGCGAACCCACATCTAGAAAACACGTGTTAGTCCTAAAGTAAGGTACATGTCGACATGGATGAGAATACCTACAATATCACATCCATGAACAGTAACCATATAATATAAATACACAGTTTAACCCTGATGAAAGATACACTCTAAATTACTCAATAATTGGTGCGGTGAACGTGGATAGACTTTCAATCTCCAGATTTCCATATTGCTAAAAAACCAAAATGACTCACCCCAACGAGAATTTCCCCACTAATTTCCCATCAGGCCAAGCAGGAGGTTCTGGCACTAGCAATCAACCCAATGAGGTAGACTTTTTTGCTGGTTGTTTTGCTGACCAACAAGAGAATTTAGGTAACTCAACCCATGCAAGTGCTTCCAACTCTTTTGATCTCAATGCTCTCTTTGGTCAAGAACCGTTATTTCCCTCTAATCAGGGAGCATCACCACAACAATTGTTTGGTTTGCAATAGTAGCTAAGGTTGATGAAGGAATAGATCGCTTAACAAAGTGCTTGGTTCGAGCAGCAACAAGTGTTTCAATAGCAACTGTTAAGACAAAACAAAGAATTAAGGAGAAAGATGCAGTTTGATAACTTTGATCTTCAAAATCGTGTCATGCCTACTTGGGAGGAGGATGTAAGGGCACATGCAAAGCCATGGTAGAACGAAATGGATGTTTTGCATAGAGATGTTCGAGCATTGCACTTTCTATGCAAGATTTGGGCTGGTTGTTTTGTTCTAACAACCCATTGTCCCCTAAAATAAGAGTTGTGAGCCTACCAATTAAGTTTAAAGTTCCAAAAGAAATGTTCAAAGGAAGAAGGGATCCTCGAGCACATCTCATGCAGTTTTATGATTATATGAATATGCTAGGGGCTTCTGATGCAACAAAATATAAAGCTTTCTCGATGACCCTTAGAGAAGCGCAAAAGATTGGTATTTGTCTTTACCACAAGGCTCCATTCAAAGCTTCTTGCAGCTAGGCCACATGCTTTTGGGAAGGTTTCAAGCTCATAGAGCAATAATGAGCACTCCTATGGGTTTGATTTTAATGAAACAGAGGGATGAAGAATCTTTGTAAGATTATGTCAAACAATTCCATGTAACTACGTTAAATACAAAGAATTTGGAGGACCAATAGGTCATTGATACCTTCATCATAGGAGTCTAAAATGAGCACGTACAATATTTGTTTACTGATAATAGGCCATAAAGTTTGGCAAATTCGTATGGGGGCTCATAAGTTCATTGAAGTAAAGGAAATTAAAAGGGTAATACTTTCCAGAGGGATGACAGACAATTTAGAGTTGATAAGGCCTTTATAGTCATCAGGGGTCCTCCTTCTCAAAGTCTACTAGTACAAGATGAGGGACACCAGAGGAACTATTCGCAGAATAAATCTTCGAGGTCATTTCAGAGACCTCAAGTTGAGCACACAATAAGGTACGTTTCTTATGGCAAGTTTGAAACTTATACTCCCTTAAATGTTACACATCCTATATTCTTTGTAACAGCCCGTTTTTAGTCAAATTGGAACAGTGGTTTCAGGACCACAAATTCAAAGTCAAAATAATTATTTTATTATTATTTTAATGTCTACAGCATTAAAAAATGTTTGTGTGAAAATTTCATTAAGGAATTTTATCGTTTGAATGTTTAATTTAATAAAAAGGGCTAAATCGCGTAAAATGCAAAAGTGATGTTCTAATAGCTAAAGGTGTCAAATAGCTATAGAACCTTTAAGTAAAGGTCATTATGTGGTAATTAGCCCAATTATGAGTTAGTGGATGATATTTGGTTTGGCATTTGTGTAAATATCAATTTTTTAATGGCAAATTAGTAAAAAGATAAATAATGTTTAATTAAATAAAACCAAAACCAAATTTCATCTTTTATTTTCTATTCTCCACTGAATATAGAAGAAAACCTAACCATTTTTGTGCTAAAATTTTGGCAATCTCATCTTCTTCAATTAAGGTATGATTTTTGTCCTGTTTTTAATGATTTCTACGTTTTTGATATCGTTGCAACTAGGTCTAGCTAACCCAAAGACTAATTTGCAAAATTGTTAAAGATTTTGAATGTTTCCATTGGTGAATAAGTAAGTTTCTTGATAAATTATGAATGCTTGTTGATAGAAATACAAGTTCTGTTAAGTGATTTTTAGTGAAAATGCAAATTAGGCATTAAATTATGAAATGTGGAAACTTTATGGTTAAAATGTGAAATAATTGAAAAATATGGCAACTAGGGACCTAATTGTAATTTGGCTAGCATGGGTTGATATTGAATTTCATGAATTTGTGATTTGATGAAATAAGGACTAAATTGTAAAAGTTGTGAAATTCTATGGGCAAATGTGTAAAAATTCCTTCAAGTGAATTTTTGGATTAAATTGAATAGAGAGATAATTGAATAAGCTGAATTTGATATTATATAGATAAAGAAAAGTGAAATACGGACTAAATTGTGATTTGATGAAATAAGGACTAAATTGTAAAAGTTGTGAAATTTTATGGGCAAATGTGTAAAAATGCCTTCAAGTGAATTTTTGGATTAAATTGAATAGAGAGATAATTGAATAAGCTGAATTTGATATTATATAGATCAAGAAAAGCGAAATACAGACTTAAATTGGGGAAAGAACAAAGTCTCGTATTAGTTGACCCGTGTCGTCGTTTTTACATCCGAGGTAAGTTCATATGTAATAAGCATTGATATAATTATGTTTTAAATGCTTTGATATTGTATGAATTATGAATTCAACTCTACAGATACGTTCGACGATGATTCGGCATTGAAACTCCTAGTTGAACCTTAGGAAAAGATTAGGATAGTAGTGACATGTCATTAGGGGATACATTGATTTGGCTTCGAGCAATGATATCGGCACTTCGGTGTGAGCTTCACTAATTTTGGCTGCAGGCCATGATATTAGCACTTTGGGTACGAGATATATTGAGTTGGCTTCGAGTCATGATATTAGCACTTAGTGCGTGAGACTCCTGAGTATTCGACTTCTATTTCGAATGGTTGAACGGGTATATTGAAGATGGGAATTGGTGAGAAATAGATACGTCTCGATACAGGTATGTACGAAAAAGTATTTGAGTAATGAATCAAAGGAAGTTGTAAGCTTATGATCAATTATGTAGTTAAATTTCATGTTAACTTGGTGTTTAATGTTTTGATGCAATTTGAGTTACTTATTTGAAAATGTAAATGAATGATGAAATTTACTTAATTATTTCATACGAGCTTACTAAGCTATAAAGCTTACATTGTTTATTTTTCCGTGTTTTATAGTGATTTCTGAGCTAGCTCGAATTTGGGGATCGTCGAAGACTTCATCACACTATCAAGCTATTAATTTGGTACTTTTAAGCTTATGTTTTGGTTATATGGCATGTATAGGGTTTTGGTCATTTTGATTATGAGTTAATAATGATTTTGGCCATTAGAATTGGCTTTTAAATGTTTATGTTTTGACTTGTAAATATAGCCATGAGATTTGGCTTAATTTGGTTGTTTTGGTTATGTATAAATATGTGCATATATGTTTTGTGTTGTGAGTTTATGGATGAATATATAATGCTTGGGAATTATAAAGATTAGGATGTTAAGTGGTTGATTTTAGAGTAGTTACATGCTTATGGTTTTGATGCAAAATGATGCAAGTTTAGAAGTGTATAATTAGTTGATTTATAAATGTGAATTGGTATAAATGGTATAGCAAGTATTTGTGATTTGTATGTGTGGAGAATGAGAGAATAGAATGTGCATGAGGTATGGCTGAATTGGTTGATTAAAATGCCTTTTAATGTTATGTTTTGGTGCCATTTGGGTGGCAAAATGGCTTGGTAAATTGCCTATTTTTGTCCACACGGGCAGAGACACAGGTGTGTGTCTCAGCTGTGTGTGATACACGGTCATGTACACGGGCATGTGTCCCCTGATGCTGAAATTAAAATCAAGTCAGTATGCTCCACACGGCCTCACACATAGGTGTGTATGGCCATTTTTAGGGCATGCGAGCGTGTGTGTTTGCCGTGTGACCCAAGTTAGAGAGTTACACGGGGTCAGACACAGATTGGAACATGGCCATGTACTCCCAATTCGAATGTCCAAACGGCTTGTGACACGGGCGTGTCTGTTGGCCGTGTGAAACACACGGCTGGGACAAACGGGCGTGTGTCCCCTGTTTTTGATAAAAATTCTTAAGTGTTCAAAAAGTTTATAAAGTTATCGATTTAGTCCCGAACCACTCCCAATGTATGTTTAAGGCCTCGTAAGCTCGTATTAGTGACACAATGATTGGTTGTGAATGAAATGTATATGATTTGATTAACTGTATGTGAAATGTATGTTTGAATGTGTTATAAGTCTGGTAATGCTCCGTAACCCCATTTCGGCATTGAATATGGGTAAAGGGTGTTACATAAATGTATGTTTAAATGTGTTATAAGTATAATAACACTTCGTAACCCTATTCCAGCATTGAATACGGGTGAGGGGTGTTACATTCTTACTCAGGTTAAATGTTTGGGCATTTTTCAAAGCCCTCTCTACCCATGCGACATAATTAGTCAACAATCAATTTGAGAGACAGGTGTAGTTTTCACAAAGAAGGAGGACATAAGACCGAGGATTATTTTTCTTTAAAAGATGCTATTGAGGAGGCGGTTAGAAATGGCGAGCTTAAAGATTTTATGGCTCAAGATGCTACACCATTAAGTTAGAGTTTGCGGGGTGCTAATAAAGGTAAACAAAATGTCAGAGGCACAATACATGTGATAATTAGTATAGATGAATAGTGGACGACCTTTAACACAAAAAGAAAGGCCTATCTTAGAAGTATAATGTCAGTCAGTTCATCAAAGATACTACATTAGCGAGAAAAGTAGAAGGTAGAGTTTAATGATGAGGATGAGGATTTGGTATGTGATGAAGAAGGAAATGATCCAATGTTTGTGCCAGCAACTATAGCAGGATTTGAAGTGAATAGAATTTTGGTTGATAGTGGCAGTGCTGTAGAGGTGTTGACTTGAGACGCATACTAAAAGATAAGTCTAAATGAGCAAGCTTTGAGGAGGGCAAGCCTTTTGTATGGCTTTGCGAACCATACAGTTGAGGTGAAGAGATGCATTACCTTACCTGTTACCTTGGGGGATGGCAAACAAACCACCGCAGAATATATTCAATTCTTTGCGGTAGACCATCCAATGCCTTATAATGTAATTTTTAGATGTCCCATTATGAGATTGTCTAAAATGATGATTGCAAATTTTTGTATGAAGATTAAGTTTCCCACTAAGACATGAATAAGTTTTATGAAGTTTGACCAGCGAACAGTTAGGCAGTGCCATATGTTGTTAGTCAAGCAAACACGTGAATAGGTACCACAGGGTCAGAGTTCGCAATAGACATAAGTGGCTACTTAAGTTTTAGATTTGGATAGTTTGGATGTCAAAAGTAAGGAGAGAAATCGCAAGTAAGAAGCAGTAGATTTCACGAAAATTTGCAGTTGTTTTATGACAACACAGATAATTTGGTAAAGACTTCATCAGCGTTGGCAAAAGAAGAAAAAGAGAATTCAAACATTTTTGCCTGGCCAGCTGCAGACATGCCTGGTGTGGATCCTCAAGTGATTGTTCATAGGTTAAATGTTTCTTATGAGGTCAAACTAGTCAAACAGAAAAATAAGGTTTGCTCCGCAGGTCATGGAGGCAATTAGGCAAGAAGTAGGAAAGCTACTTTCAGCGGGATTTATTAGGGAAGTAGCGTACCCAATGTAACAACCCGATTTAGGGCCTAGTTGGACCAGTGGTCTCGGGACCACAAATCTGAATTAGAAAATTATTTTTATTATTTTTATGAGGTTATGGTACGATTATTTAAGTGCATATAAATTTTGGTAAGTTATTTTTAGCTATTTCTAGTCCAATTTCGAAAAATGACTAAATCGCATAAAAGGCAAAAGTTACATTTTAGTGCCCAAATGTGTTAAATAGCTAGAGAATCAAAATTGGGGGCTTTTAAATGGCAATTACACCCTTTTTAATAGTGTTAGCCAGCCATGGAGTGAGGGGAGAAAAAATTGTCAAAGTTAGGTGAAGCTTAGGTCACCAATTTTGACTAGTTTCATTTTTAATAAAAGAAAAAGAAAGAGAGGGAAAGAGCTATCATCATTTCTCCCTTCTTAGCCGAAATTATTAGCAAATATTTGGGGTTTAAGAGATTGAAATTTCAGAAACTTGAAGCACTCATAAGTAAGTGATTTTGATAGTTTCTCTTAATGATTTTTGTATTTTTGAGACCCTTGAAGCATGAGCTTTCAAATGAGGGTGATATCTTACAAAATAGTCAAGAGTTTAGGATTTTTCCATGGATGTATTTTTGATATATGCTGAGTTTTTTATGGAAGAATATGAGTCCTAGTTGTGTTATAATCAACTTTTGTGAAAAATGTTAGCATGAAATCACCTAAAGGGATTATTTTGCATAAGTTGCAAAATAGGTGGTTAGTGTGTAGAATAGTGAGAATTTTGGATTTCCCTAGTAGTAAAAAGAGTTTAGATAGGCTTGAAATACGAAGAAATTCGATAAAAATCAATTTTCAGGAATAGGAGTAAATGGTCATTTTGCCAAGGCTAGGGGCAAAATGGTCATTTTACCAAAGCTGTGAATTTATGAATGCCTAATTGTGTTTAGTGACTAAATGGATGCATATTGTTATTATAGATCAAGATTTTCCAAAACTGAGCTTAGACCGGGGCAAAGCCAAGCAATCTGAATAAGCCGACTAGCCAAGAACTTTTTGTAAACCGAGGTAAGTTGTATGTAAATAATACAACTACACTGTTAATACTTGTATTCATATTTTCATTGAATTGATATTGTACGAATTGTTAAGTTATAATTGAGAATGCCTTATAATAATTGAGATAGTAGAAATATCTCGTTGAAACCTTAGGATATGAACTGGATATTCGTGCCAAGACATTGGGTGATTTGTGCGCCAGTGTAAGACATGTCTGGGACATGGAATCGGCACAAAGATGAGTGCCAGAGTAAGACATGTCTGGGACATGCATCGGCCTCGACAGAGATAGCCAGTGTAAGACGTGTCTGGGACACGTATCGGGTAAGAGTTGTGCTAGTGTAAGACATGTCTGGGACATGCATCAGCACGCATATATGAGAGCCAGTGTAAGACCATGTCTAGGACATGGCATCAGCACAGAGATGAGTGCCAGAGTGAGACATGTCTGGGACATACATTGGCTTCGACAGAGATAGCCAGTGTAAGACGTGTCTGGGACACGCATCGACTAAGAGTTGTGCTAGTGTAAGACATGTCTGGGACATGCATCAGCACACATATATGAGAGCCAGTGTAAGGCCATGTTTGGGACATGGCATCGGCAATTTATCCCATGTTGAAGGTTCATAGAATATCCAGTAGTATTCCAAACGGTTCAATGGTGAAAGTTATAGTTCAATTTTGATAAAGAAAGGATGATCATGTTGTGAGTGTTACAAGTACCTATATGATAAGTTTGAGTAACGAGCTTAATTTAGAAAATGAGACTCGAGTAGATGATAATGATTAAGTTAAGTTATGTTTACCTTTGAGCTATAAGCATGATGGAAAATGGTGAGATTGTTGTTGTATATTTATTTAAATGCAACTTACTAAGCTTTATGCTTATTCTTTTTCCTTTCCCTCTTCTTTCAGTATCGCCAGGTTAGCTTAAGGATCCCATAAAGTCAGAGAGATCGAACACACTATCAGCCGCAGCACTCGGTATAGTTTGATTTATATTTTTGAAGGTGGCATGAATAGGTCTAAACTAGGATGTTGTATTAAGAGATTTATTCATGTATTTTTGGCTTAAGTCAAAGGCCCTTCACTTTGTATCAAGCCTAGAATAATGGCTATTATTCATTTTTATGATTGCATATAATGTTCTTTCTATGGATGAATTGGTGTCCATTGTAATGAAATTTGTATATTGACATGATCTTGTGTAGGTTGTGCAAAATGGGTGACAAAATGGCTTGGGAAATAGCCTAGTTTGTCCACACGGGTAAGACACACGGGCGTGTGTCTAGGCCGTGTGTGACACACGGCTCACGCCTATGGGTGTCTATTGTGGTCATGCGTCCTCTGAACTTAAAACTTTAAAGTTATTTTTGTACACGGGCAGGCCACACAGGCGTGTGCCCAGGCCGTGTCATAAAGTCAGTATGCATGCTAGTAATGCACGGACAAGAGACACGGCCATGTGTCTTGACCGTGGGAAGGACACGGTTATAGGACACGGGCGTGTTCTTGGGCCACGTAGTTTTAACAAAATGCCCAGTTTTTTAAACACGGGTTTGGGACATGAGTGTGTCCCTAGCACACGGTCGTGTGTTCTATACCCACAGGGGCATATGGAGCCTTAATGCATGAAATTTTCTAAGTTTTTCTTGAGTTCTCGGTTGGGTTTCAAACCACCCTGGATGTATGTTTGGGCCTCGTAGCCAGTATATGAGACAGATTACTTGTGAAAAGAGAAGTTTTAAAATTGTTTGAAATTTCACAACCCAGTTTTATACAGTTGGTTGAGTTTAAGTTAGGTAGCACCACGAACCCTATCCTAGTGTTAGATACAGGCGAGGGGTTTTACACCCAAAATGGGTATCAAATGTTGTGATGGTGAAGAAAGCCAATGAAAAGTGGAGAATGTGCATTGATTTCACCAGCCTTGACAAAGCTTGACTAAATGATAGTTTTTATTTACCCTTGATCGGTAAGCTGGTAGATTCATCCTCAGGCCATAAATATATAAGTTTTATGGATGCATTATCTAGTTATAAAAAAATTTCCATGGCTCTAGAAGATCGAGATAAAACAACCTTTTTCATGAAAGAAGGCTTGTTTTGCTATCGGGTTATGCCTTTCTGCTTGAAGAACACAGGTGCAACCCATCGGAGATTGGTTAATAAGATTTTCAGAGAATAAATTGGTCGCAGTGTTGAGGTCTATGTTGATGACATGTTGGTAAAAAGGTCTACTTTGAGGAGGGCATATTCAATATTTGTCTAAAGCTTTTGTTGTTTTGCGAGTTATAGCATGAAGTTGAATCCGAAAAAATGCGTTTTCGAGGTGAGAGCAAGAAAATTCTTAGGCTTCTTGGTTTCAGAAAGGGGTATTGAAGCAAACCTTGAAAAGATTCAAGCCATTCTAGATATGCCTCCCCCAAATATCATTAAAGACATTCAATGCCTAACGGGGAGAGTGGTCGCACTCAACAGGTTCGTCTCCAGAATGGAAATAAGTGCTTACCTTTCTTTAAAGTCTTAAGAACTTCTTTTAGTGGGGGAGACTCTTTATCTTTCTCTTTTGACCTCTACAGAAATGATAGCAATAGTTTTGATCAGGATAGAGGGGGTTTGCCAATTTCCAGTATATTACATTAGCAAGGTGTTATAGAACGGCAAAAAAAGGCACTAAAAGACAGAAAAACTCATTTTTTTTCTTTAATAGTTGTAGCTTACAAGTTGTTACTTTACTTTGAAGCTCATCCCGTAACTATCATGACAAATCAGGCCATCAATGATATTTTGTCTAGATTGGATACTTCAGGTAGAATGACCAAATGGGGAATTGAATTGGCAGAATTTGAATAGAATATGCCCCGATAATAGCGATCAAGGCTCAGGTCTTAGCTAATTTCATGGTGGAATGCTCTTTTGACAAATCATCATACCCTTCAAGTAACTTTTAATTTCAAACACTATTACTAAAATAAATGATATGGTAGCATGTCATACAAATTATTGGAATTTTACTTGACAGATACTTATTTTTTCTTACGATGTTTTATTACAAGTACGTATTTGATTCTAAAAAAAATTTATGTTTATTACACAAGATGTAGTAGTTAGCTCATCATAGAGGCAAACAAGTTCAGTTGCAAAGCCAAAGTGTTGGACAGTTTATGTTGATGGCTCAACAACGAAGACAGAGTCAGGAGTAGGTGTTCTTCTTATAAATACTAATGAAATAAATGATAGTATGGGCTATCCTTTGACTTCTAGGCATCTAACAACATTGTAGAGCACTAAACATTGATTTTAGGATTACAAATGGTTCTACTGCTAGGGACGAGGGAATTGATCATACAAACTAATTCTCAGCTAGTACAAAAGTAGATAAATAAGTACAATGCCATAGCAGCCCAGCTACTCGTTTAGTTTGATAAGGTACAAGTAAGACACCCATCCAGGATGGAGAACACCAAAGCTGATGTTTTATCAAAGTTAGTGTCCACTATTACTATTGAGTAGAGAGGAAAAATCATGTTAGAGCATAGAGCCACCCCAAGCTGTGACACTCATAAGTGCTAGATCTGTTCCAGGAAGAAATGTGGATGACACCCATTGTACAAGCACTATAAGGGGAAACTCACTACCTAAGCAAAAACAAGCTCACCAAAATTTAGCATAAGGTTGCAACGTGTCTCACACAGCCACCAGACACGCCCGTGTCACAAACCGTGTGGACATTCAAAATGGGATCACATGGCCGTGTCCCAGCCCGTATCTAACCCCGTGTAACTCTCTGACTTGGGTTACACGGTCAACACATATGCCTGTGTGGCTAGCCCGTGTGCCAAGCCATGTGTTAGGCCGTGCCAAACCTGTAGGGTGTACTAACTTATGCCACACGACCAAGTTACACACCCGTGTGTGAGGCCGTGTGGAGCATACTGACTTGATTTTAATTTCAACACCAGGGGACACTGTGACAGCCCAAAAATTGACCCTAGTCGGAAAGTGGTTTCGGGACCACAAAACCGAGTCATAAAAATAATTAATTGTTATATTCTATGCTTATTGTGTGTGTACATGCACATGTGGAAGTTTCATTCTCTAATTTTACCAATTGTATGAGAAATTATTAAATAGGGATCAATGTGAGACATGGTGAAATATGATAGGCTAATTTTAAATGGCTTATTAGTGCATGTTAACACAAAGGTGGACTTGCATGTCAAATTGCCCAATTTATTAATGGTGGCCGGCCAAGATGGGATATTGATGGGCAATATATATGTTTAATTAGATTTTAATAATAAGGAATGGGTCATTGGAGATAAAATAATGTTAGTAAAAGAAGAAAAAGAAAAGAAAAAAAAAAAAGAATGCTCATCTTTTCTCCATTGCCGTGACTTGAAGGAGGAGGAAGAATGGAATTCTTTGGTTCATGATTTGGCTTGGATGATGCTTAGGAAGAGGTAAGCACTTTGAAATCCTTGGAAATTTAGGTATAAATGAGTTAGTTCAAGTTCTACTCATTTCATAGATTAAATTTTGTTGTTTGGAGGTTTGATATTCGGCCAAGTAGTTGAAGCTCTTGGTGCATATGTTTTTTTTTTTCTTTTAAAGGTTGAAATTGGTTTGTTCATAAGGGGGGGTGCCGAATGTGGCCATCGAAGGGTCTTAATGAACAATATATGTAGCTTGGGTTTATAACATTCGGTTAAGGAATGTTGTGTGCTAGCAAGTTTGGTTTAATACTAGATGTAAACCACTTTGTATTTGATGAATTGAAGAAAATAGTGAAGGGCAAATTAAAAGATGTTGAATGAATTTTTGGCTTAGTTGAGCTTAAGCATTCGGTCAATTATGGGCATTGTTGTAACCTAATTGTAATTTGCAACTCTTAATTTTGAGATGTGAAGCTATGCTAGAAGAGAAAAGAAAATTCGCCAAGTGTTCATGGGAGGAAACTATGTGCTTGAAAGAATAAAAGTGACACTATAATTGATAGTATAGGTATTCGGCCATTCAATCAAGTGTATAGGTGATGTTAGATCAAATTTAGCACATTCGGCTATATAAGTATACCCATTTATGATATTGCCTTCGATTGTATAAAATTGACTAAAATGGGTAATTAGTAAGGGTGGTTACCTAATATACGAATATGTATATGTGTATGTATGATTGGATTATTGATAGTATGGTAATTGCATAAGGCTATTAGCGAATAGCTAAGAACGTAAGGTAGTAAGATAAAAATTTTACCATGTCGTTCGTATGTCATAAGATCATTAAAATGTGGATACCAATATATGTACCAAAGCGGTTGAATGAGTTAATTTATTTGTTTAAGCTCAAGATCCTAAAGGAGAGGCGTCCAACAAGGGAAATCGAAGATCATCGAGTAGCCGACTTGGAATTATTTACCCAAAGACAAGGTAAGTCATTAAGCACATATGTTTGATATTGCTTAAATGATTGGAAAATCTATGCAATTGTGTTTAATGGAATGCTATATATATGTATAAATGAAATTGTATGTGTATGGAATGAGGATAATTGTTGAATGTAAAAGAAATAGTGGAATGTGTAGAAAGTTTGCTTTCGGCACTATGTGTCTGGGCAATACGTGTGTATGGTGACGAGATTGGCACTAAGTGTGCGTGCTGGAAATATATGGCACTAAGTGTGCGTGCTGGAAATATATGGCACTAAGTGTGCGTGCTGGAAATATTTGGCACTAAGTGTGCAAGCTGGAAAAATACTGACCTTGGGTGTGCGAGTTCGGAGGGTATGGCAATTGTGTGTGCGAGCTTAAATTACGTGGCACTAAGTGTGCGAAATCGAGTGGTAAGCACTGTGTGCGTACTCTATATATATGGAGGTGTGTCTCCATTGAATTGAGTATGGACAGCGGATCGGGTAAGTACCTCGAGCTCATGACGAATAGAGAATTCGTTCATGCTTGGGGATTGAAATTGGTAAGCCTTAAATCTATGTGATGATTGAAATGTGTATGGTTGTGCTGGAAAATGAGTTAATGTGTAAAAATGCTTGATTATCTTGTTGTGTAGAATATGAAATGTGGATGTATGAATTGGTGCGAGATTGGACCGAAAGGTCCGAGGTATTATGGTATAGATTCGATATGGACGAGTACCTAGCCTCATTTGTTGTACATGTAGTAGTAACTTTATCGATGGATTGATTAATGCTTATGACTTCTGAGTTGTAAACTCACTCGGTGTTTTTCTTGTCACCCATTTTAGGTCTCTCGGACTCGTATTGTTTGCGTGATCGGGACCGTCGCTGAAGTCATCACAACGGCTGAAATCTTGTGGTATTGTTTTTGTTGTTGTAGAACATTTGGCATGTATAGGCTATTATATTTTGTCGGATTGTGGGTTGTGAACTTTAAGCCATGCGAAAATGGCCTATGTGGTCGTCGATTGGGATGCTAGAGCCTATAGCCACGAGTCTTAGAAACTCTAATTTTGATAAGGTGGCCATAATTTGTGTCATGTATGATGGATGATTAAGGCCAAGGGAAAATTCATGAAATTGGCATAGTCTACTGCAGTAACTGTCGCGGACAGCAGCAGTGAGATGAGATTGAAAAATCACTAAAAATAGTAGAAGTAGAATTAAATAGTGAGTAAATTATGGAACTGAACCTTGATGAATCTATTTTTATAGGGACGAAACGAAACGACCATATGAGCAGTATACTGAGAAATATTAAAGTTCTCGTGAGACAGGGCCAGAACGGTTTCTGGGTCCCCTGTCGCGACTTTGAAAATTTACCATAAATTATCCAGAAAGAATTAGGAGTCATGCCTTGTATGTACAGATTCCATTTCGAGTCTAGTTTCATTAGAAACAAACGGCACTAGTATTAAAGCCCTGTACAGAGAGATATCCAAGTTGTAACGCACGAAGGTCAGAGCAGTCGATCCCTGTAACATGGGTGACTTTAACTAATAAACTGTACCAATTGGCCCAACCAAAAATTCTAAAAATAAATCCATGGATGGGTATATGAGTCTAAATTCAGGGAAAATTTACAAAACCAGTTTCCGAGTTTTGAAACTCGAGATATGATTTTTAAGGAGACGGTGATGCAGTTTTCCAGCCTGACTGGAAATGTCAAATTGGTTGGTATCTTGAGAGGATTTGGCCGTTAACCCTTCGTGTCCGTCACCGGCGTCGGTCATGAGTTAGGGGTGTTACAGACACACTGCTACATGACTGTGTATCGTGCACGGCTAAGACACATGCCCGTGTTTTTGCCCATGTGGACAAAAATAGGTTATTTACCAAGCCATTTTGCCACCTAACTTGCACAAACATATACCAAACCAAATTGCACAATTCATGACATAAAAACAGACACTTAAACCATCCAATTGAAGCCTAAATCATACACATTTATACCATCATCTTCAATACACTCAAGTCACAAGATAGGCCATATCATTTCCATACCAATTAGTACAAAACATAAATATCATATTATGTCATCTAAGTCCATATAAATCTTTATATTCTCAAATCATCAAAATGACCATTAACCAATATGCATCATTTGATCTATACTCTCAAACATTTCAACCATTCAAAACATCACACAAGCCACATACACTTATATATATACATGATTCTAGCATACCAAAACAACCCAAAATAAGCCATTATTCTTGACTATATAAACGAAACAAAACATATACATTTACAAGCCATTTCAAATGGCCAAGATTATTATCAACTCATAACCAAAATGACCATAATCCTATACATGCCATATAACCATAACACAAGCTCAAAAATATCAAATTGATAGTTGGATAGTGTGATGGAGTCTCTGATGATCCCTGAATCCGAGCTAGCTTTGAATTCACTATAAAACATGGAAAAATAAACAAAGTAAACTTTATAGCTTAGTAAGTTCGTATAGCATTTATATCAACTCATCATATAAACTCAAATTAAGCCAAAAACATAACATAACATATCTCATAATGAATCATCAACCTACCACATTTGCATCCACCAAATTAGATTAATTTCCATAATTTTCATCATATTAGTTTATTACTCGGTTCCTGTACATACTTGTACCTTCTCGTATTTAACTCATATTCTTTCACATCTTTGACATATCCATTAAACCAATTGTAATATTTTTGGATACTCGGGAAACTCGCACACTTAATGCCACATAAATAGCCAAAGTTATATTAATCTCGCACACTAAGTGCCAATATACATATATATAGTCGAAGATATCTCGATCTTGCACACTAAGTGCAAATATATATAGCTGAAGCTATCTTGATTACGCATATTAGGTGCACATAATTAGCCGAACCATCACCGAACACGACTATAGTCTCGTATACACAATTTATGCAATATCAAAGCATTTAAAGCATAATTATAATGATGCTTATTACATACAAACTTACCTCAAATGTAAAAATGACAACACGAGTCAACTAATCTGAGACTTTGTTCTTTCCCCGATCTAACTCTGAGTTTCACTTTTCTTGATCTATATGATACCAAATTTAGCTTATTTAATAATTCCTCTATTCAATTTAGTTCAAAATACACTTTAAAGCACTTTTACAAATTTGCCCCATTTGTTTCACCACTTTTACAATTTAGTCTTTATTTCATAAAAACACAATTTCAAGCAATTCAACCACAACCCATGCTAGCCGAATTTCAATTAGGTCCCTAGCAGCCCATATTTTTCATTTATTTCACATTTTAACCACAAATTTTGCACATTTCACAATTTAATCCCTAATTTGCATTTTTACTAAAAATCACTTAACAAAACTTGTATAACTATCATCAAACATTCAAAATCTATCATTAAATATCAAAATACTCGTGTATTCATCAATAGCAACATCTAAAATCTTTAACAATTTTGCAAAATAGTCCCTGGGCTAGCTAGACCTAGTTGCAACAATCTCAGAAACATAGAAATCATTAAAAACAAGACAAAATACATACCAATTTAGCCAAATGAAGTAGCTGAAACTTTGAAAGCTTTAAAATGGATTTTCTACACCCTAATTTCAGTTACAAGAAGAAGATAATGGAGAAAATGGCTTTTGGTTTTATTAAATTATCATTTATTAACTAATTTACCTATTTAACCTTAGTTGAAAACCATCAAAATACATGATAATATGTCCACACATGTCCACCCACCTTAATAATGGTCTAATTACAACATAAGGATGTCCACTTTAATGTTCCACAACTATTTAATACCTTTAACTATTAGAACATTACTTTTGCACTTTACATGATTTAGTCCTTTTTATCAAATTGACGCATCAAACAATGAAATTTCACACAAACATATTATCATGCTATAGACATTAAAATAATAATAAAATAATTATTTCAACTTCAGATTCATGGTTCCAAAACCACTATTCTGATTTGACTAAAAATGGGTTGTTACAGTGAAAATGCAAACCTCCATTCGGCCGGGAACACTGGCCCTGGTATAGTTAAAAGATATAATCCAAGGTCCTTCATGACTGACGTGGATCCTGATGCAGCTCTTGCATGCGAGTTCCCAGAATATACAAACATTGTGCTAGGTCACCTACTTGGTGATGAATTTGGCATGAAGAGTTGTTTATAGGACAACAATTCGATAACAAAAAAGACTGTTTACATGCTATGAAACAACTTAGCTTGAAGTTAGGTGTGGATTATAAAGAAATAAAGTTGACGCAGTCTTTGTATGTAGGAGAATGTTAGAAAGCGTTAAGTGGTTGTAACTGGCATTTTCGAGCCGTATTAATGCAGCAGACACAGATGTGGATGATAAGGAAACTAAAAGGTCCACCCACATGTACGTCTGTTCGTATGTCGCAATACCATAGAAAGTTAGATGCAAAAACTATATGCAATTACATCATCCCTTTGGTGAAAGACTCGCCCACCATTCAAGTGTCGCTCCTTATTGCGGATATGCAAACTCAATTCAAGTATAAAGTGTCGTATCGAAAGACATGGTAGGCAAAGAAAATGGTGATGTGAGAGTTGTATAGTGACTAGGATGCGTCATACAACGAGCTTCAAGGGTGGATAGTCGGGATGCAAGAGTATGTGCCCAAGACAGTAATTGATTTGCAAACATTACCGTATAAAGGCCCAGACGAGGAGATACAATCAGGGAAACAAGTTTTTCACCGATTGTTTTGGACGTTCGAGTCGTGTGTTAGGGCCTTCCCTCACTACAAGCTAATGGTGCTGGTGGACGGGACATGGTTGTACGACAAATACACGCAAATACTCCTGATTGCTGTAGCACAAGACGGAAACCGAAATGTAATTTCGATCGCTTTCGCCATCGTGGAGCGTGAGTGCTTCGAGTCTTGGGAAATTTTCCTCAGAAATTTGCAGAGGCACGTTGTTAGAGAAGACAACATTTACCTTATATCAGATAAATCGAAAGGATTACTTGGTGAGATAAGGTAATCGGGGGTTTCGTGGAGGTTTGTTTATTGTATCCAGCACATCGCGGCAAACTTCCATAGAGATTATAAGAATAAATATTGGAAAAAAAACTCGTGAACATAGGTAAAAAAAATATGTTTGTATTTATTTCAAAAATTACTTTTCAAATTTTTTGTTGTTTTTAAAATATTGATTTCAAATTATATATGTAGTTCATGAGTTAGAACAACGAAGATTCAGGTAGAGGTTTGCAAGGCTTGAATCTCAAATGTCATCTTTACCAACAGATCTCTGGACATATTTGGGTAGCATGGAGAACTGGCAATAGACTCAAAGTTACAATGAGTGGTTTCGGTACAGCCAGATGACGACAAACCTAGTAGAGACGGTCAATTTTGTATTGAAGCTCACATGTCATCTGCTGATTTCTGTTGTTTTCTCGGCAACATTCTATAGGTTGGCCACATTGATGCCTAGGATAGGGTTGAGACAAGCTAAGCAGATCGAGGTCGGGCACGTGTACGTTGAGGTCGTCCGAAAGGCCATGGCGGTAAATAGTCGAAGGGCACAAACAATGAACACAAAATTGTATTCCTGCGACTTGGAGACTTTCCAAGTTCAAGAGTACATCTGTTGTCGTTAGAGTCTTCCACCTAGGTCTTACGTAGTTGATCTGTGAAATAGGCGATGCAAGTGCAAGATATTTTAGATTCTTCGATATCCATGTGCGCATGTTCATACAGCGTGTGCGAGAGCAAACTTAAATGTTGAACAATTCATAGACAATATCTACATGTTGCAATGCACATTGCGTATATGGAGGAACGAATTTCCTGTAATGTCCGATGTCTCAAATTGGGAAGTTTCACCGCCTGCTTTCGAGATGCTACCTAACCATAGTCTTTGTAGACATCCTAAAGGTTGACCACAATCGACGAGAATTCGAAATGACATAGATGTCAGGAACACGGACGAACACAAACTGTGCACTATGTGTCGAACATCTGGACACAACCGATCAACTTGCCCACATCGTGTCTATGTTTCCGGTCAATCGTCTCGTAATGCCGGACTCAAAGATGATGAATGATATATTATTGAGCGCATGTTGTTGTAAACACATTGTAAAAATATGAAAAATTAGATAACTGATATACTTTATTCAAATTATACACTTGATTAAATATAGTACAATATATATACATATTTAATTTAAAACACATTAAAATTAAATAAATTTATGCAATAACCTAAATTTACCCGGGCCCATAAAATAAATAAATAAATAAATAAACAACAAAAACAAATTTATCAAAAAATAAATGTAATACCCCTACCCGTATTCATTGCCAGAATAGGGTACGAGGCATTACCGGAGTTTACGAATTAATTTTTTTTTTTCAATTCAACATATTTTCATAATAGATTCATGCATTTATATAAGATAACGTCATTACATATCTATAACCAGGTTTGTTAACCATGCTAATGGCTAACTTTACATTCATTTCACGTTAACATTTACTTTGTTAGCTTATACATGCCATTGATTTCCAAAATAAAGTTTCTTTATATACCGAAATCTTGAGGTTGACAGTGTGATGTGTCTCCGACCAAATCCGACCTCCGAGCTCTTAACACTACAAAACAGGGAAAAAGGAAACGGGGTAAGCACTTTGTGCTAGTAAGCTCATGTAACAAGAATTATACTTACCTAATATTTTCAATACAATATAATAAACATTCATATATCCATTCAATGCATTATTACCCTAACATGCACAAACTCAACATTCAAGTTAGTACAATAATTTCCATGTATCAATAATATATATATATACCATGATTGATGTACTCATCAATACCATGATTTTCATTCCTTATTATTTTCATATTTATCCCGTTGAATTTATCGAATTTCAATGGATTTTCAGAGGTACACTTTTAGTGTACAATTACGGGTCCGTCAATTCATATTCATGTGCGCACATTTCCATTTCAGAGAGCACACTTCCGCGAACCTCAACCTTGCAATGGGATTACCAATCCAGCTAAATCCTGCAACGACAATTACTCTAATGAGCTTGGATCCGAATTACCAGTCAGGCTAAATTGAGACCTAATTCGGATTACCGTCCGGCTAAATCCATTTTACACATATTCTTGGGAGGGCTATATCGGGATAGGATCACCCGTCCGGCTAGATCCTTTTTACCGTCAATTCCTTTTCGAGAGATCCATCGAATTTTCCTTTCATTCAAACGGGATTTCTTCCCATTTTATCAAATATATCAATGTTTCATAAATTTTCATACAATGAACATTCAAATCATATTCATATCAAAACATGCATTTCAAGCATTTAAGAATATAATTCAAGTTACATGAACTTACCTTGATACTTGTTTGTAAACAGTAAAATCTATTAATCCCGAACTTTTTCCTTTCCTCGATCTAGCTCCGTATTTGAATCTTACGGATCTAAATAAATAAATTTAATTATCAATTTAATACATTTCATGTTCATATGCAACATTCTCTATAATTCAACTATTATTTATAGTTCATTCAAAGCTGTCTACTTGAGTCATAGTCACTAAATTATTTATAACTTGAGCTAAGGAACTCCAAATTAAGATCCGTTAATTTTCCCTGAAACTAGACTCATATATATTTTTACCATAAAATTTTCAGAATTTGGTTTAGCCAATCAGTACAATTTATTCTTCAAAGTCACCCCTGTTCTGTTGTCTAATAGTTCTGACCCTTCTTCACTAAAAATAAATTATCTCTTTATACAGAATTCAAATGATGTTCTCGTTTGTTTCTATTAAAAATAGACTCATTCAGAATTCTATACATATAAATTTAAGTCCCTAATTATTTTTATTCAATTTTTCATAATTTTTCAAAGTCAGAACAGGGGAACCCGAATTCATTCTGACCTTGTCTCACAAAATTCATTATATCTCAAAATTTACAAATCCATTGCTTACAATATTTCTTCTATGAGAAACTAGACTCAATAAGCTTTAATTTCATATTTTTTTCATCTTCTAATTCGATTCCTACAATTTTTGGTGATTTTTAAAAGTTAGCCTACTGCTGCTGTCCAAACTGTTTTAGTGCAAGCTGTTTATTACCATTTTTCCCCTAAGCTTTTAATAAATGATAATTTCGTCCCTACTCAATTAGCCTCTCAATTGAGCTGATTTTTCTCAATTAACATTTTATTCTATCACCTTAAACTAGTTTACAACCTTTAGGAATCAGAATTTCAGCAATAGACTTTAATTCCAAACATTTTCACAATTAGGTCCCAAAAATCAATTTCCATTGAAATTGCCTAATAAAATCATCTCATAAACAAATTAAAGCTTTAATTTCATTCTATTTCATCATAAACTTACAGCACTCAACCATGATGACTTTAAATTTCATCCATGAAATCAAAAACCAATGAATTTAATAGTAGGATCTAGTTGTAAAAGTCTTAGAAACACAAAAATTACAAGAAAAAGGCAAGGATTAACTCACTTGGTGCAAAAATTATGAAATACCAGCTTAGAGAACCCTCCAATGGCGTTTTTAGCTGCTGGAATTGAAGAGAAATGAAGAGAAATCTAGATATTTCGTATTTAGTCCTAGTTTTATTTAGTTAATTTTGCAATATTCCAATTTTACCCTTAATTTATCAATTTTTCTGCTGATTTCATACCCTTGCCGTCCAGCCCAAATAACTTTTGGGTTTAATTGCCTTTTATATCCTTTCTCATTAGACTAATAAGCTATTTAATCACTCTAGCAACTTTTACACCTATTACAATTCAGTCCTTTTCATTTAATTGACTACCCAAACATTAAAATTTCCTAACGAAATTTTAATACCACATTAATAACATTTCATAAATATTTATAAAATTATTTTGACTCGGTTTTACGAGATAGAGGTCCCGATACCTTATTTTACCCAATTTCTTCAATAATTTCTTTTTCTAACTAATCACTAAATTGATAAAATTTTCCTATCAATATTTTCATACGATTTTCCTATCATATAAATTTTCAAGCAAAAATATTGAAATAAATTTCTCTTTAAATCGGATTTGTGGTTACGAAACCACTGTTCCGATAACATTGAATTTACGCCATTACAATAAAGTCCATTTTCAATCCATTTACAAAGCCCAAAGTTCGGTTACCTTTGTAGCCCAAAAGCCCTATACCCGGTTACACCAAAACCCGATTAGCCTAAACCCTTAGCCCAAAAAGCCTAAACTACCCACTAGCCCGTTTACACCCCCAACCCAAAACACATAGGGCCCAAGTGGCCCAACTTGTTAACAGAATGCAAGCATCTCAACAGACACGCCTCTTCGCCTCACCCCATGACTCCGGCCCCGAATCGCGCTGTAGTCAACGAGCAAATCAATGCCAGCATCATCGCCCCAATCAGTGTACCATTGAATCGTCATCAGCGCCCGATTGTCACTGTTCATCACCGAATTTTTTGTCATTACCTGCAAAAGAGGAAAGAAAAACAACAGCAAATATGGCAAGAAAATAAAATCACAGATTGTAAATTTGTTTTCCGTGGCTATAAAAGCCCGAATCAAGAAAATGTAAAGGACATTTGGATACATACACAGATTCAATAAAAAACAGTTATATACAGATATTCGCAAGAAAAGAAACATCAACATATTATCGAAAAACAGAGGTGAATCTTTTACCCTTTTTATGATCATTGTTTTGTCATAAGTAAATAAAAATATCGTTAAAAAGAAGAGGAAGGGCCTACCGATGGATTCGCACTGAAAAATGAAGCTTTTTTAGCTCCTGGCCGCAGTATTCGGCAGAGTTAATGATGGCACGTGGGCGTGTGTCCCCAACAACAAGGGCTTGGCCTGACGGAGGCCGGAGCCCGGAGAACTCTCCCCCTTTCTCCTCTTTCAGAGGATTTTCTTTTCTTTTTTTTAAACTGGGTTGTAAAATGATTTTGGGTTAAAGTTTTGACATTTATAGCACTACGAAAACGGTGTCGTTTTGGCTTAGTTCACCAAGCAATAAAACGGCATCGTTTCAGAAGAGGATCCGCGCGTTGACCCGTGACTCGGGGAGGATCCGCACGTTTTTGAAAAATGGGTTAATTGCCCAATTCCTTCCGCATTTTTAATCTTTATAATTTCAATTTATTTTTATTTCAATTCGACCCTAATATTTTATATTTATTTCAATTTAGCCCCTATGGCTATTATAATACCAATTCTAAAATGACGTCGTTTTTAGGATTAGGGCTAATTGCCCAGTGAGTCCCTACGAATTTAGCGTGTATTTCAATTGGGCCATAAAATTTTTTATAATTAACCCTAAATTTTTAATTAAATTCGATTTTAATCCTTTTGTATATTTGATTCACTTTAAATATTACATGTATTATTTCTTTTATAATTGTTAGTTATATGAAAAATAATATATATTATTATATGCATCTTTATAAATTTTGTTATATGTTATATTTTTATTATATATATTAATTATTCTATTATATTTATATTTTATTATATGTTATATATTTTTACTATATATATATTATTTATTTTACTATATTTTATATGTAAAATTACTTGTTATGTTATTTTTATTATTTTATATATCATATTGATTATATTATTATATGTTTTTTATAAATTTTATTATATGTTATATATTTTTCCACATATT
Source organism: Gossypium arboreum (assembly GCF_025698485.1). Lineage (NCBI taxonomy): Eukaryota > Viridiplantae > Streptophyta > Magnoliopsida > Malvales > Malvaceae > Gossypium > Gossypium arboreum. The sequence continues at coordinate 13,742,450 of NC_069075.1, read as the reverse complement.
ATCTCTTACATTACTTTTATTTTATTATAAAATATATTATTTTATCACTCATTAATTACATATATATTTATTTTATTATTAAATAAATATGTATAATATTAATATTTAGTACATTATTTTGTTATTATATCCTATAATATGGTATATATATATTAATCATTTTTTTTCTTTTAAAAAGGGTTCTCCTTTTTCATTCATATATTATTCTAAATATTTCTAAATATCTTTATTTTTATTTCATTTTATTTATATTTTATATGTTTATAATTTGTTTATTTTCATTTTCTTTTATTTTGATATAGTTCTAGTAGGTTGAATTTTTATAGATTATTTGTTATTTTATGTTATTGTTTTTATATATTCGCATGAAATTAATTATTTATGTTGATCTAAGTTACATTTGCATAAAATATTATCACATATATATTATGCTCTATGTTATATTTAGTATGTAACGATAATGCATATCTATTTCATATTATCTATGATCACATATGCCTAAAATGTTGGCGTATATTGTGCAATTTATGCTATTACTAATCATCTCTATTATATTTGCATGGAATGTAAAAATAGGTATCATATGGGTTAATTTATTTAATATTGATCCTTTGTAATATGTTAAATGCATCATCATTTTAAAGAATTTTTATAATTCATTTGATCCAAAAAGATTTTTTTAAAAGGATAAGACAATGTTTTTTGGTAGTTAGGAATTCGGGTAGTAGTGCCCTAACATGCTGGGTTGCAATTTCTCGTTTGTCTAAATGCCTAAAATACCCTTCTAAATGATTTTATAAATTACGAGGTGACTTCAGTTACAAGAGTTTTAGAATATTGTGTCCTATCATGCTGAATGTGATATTCGTATGCTTTTGGAACGAAGAAATCTTGGTTTTCAACTCAAGCTATTTTAACTTCAAAAGGGATCATATTTTTAAATACTTCCAAAATTCTAGCATTAAAGACAGAAAGTTATTCAATTTGGTACCAATTTTTTGGGCGTTACGAAGGTATTAACCCTTCTTCGTACGTAACCGACTCCCGAACCCGTTTTCTTGATTTCGTAGACCAAAACAAATGGTTTCAAACAAAAAGTGGTTTGAAGGTGGTTCAATCACACTTAAACTGATTGGTGGCGACTCCCGTTTTCATTTTTTTTAAAAAGGGCTCCCTTTTAAAATGGTTTCGACTGCTTGGCACTCCGCTGGGGAACGTAAGAGAGTCAAGCCAAAAATTGATAACTTTCTGTCTTAATGCTAAAAATTTGAAAGGATTTAAAAATAAAGACCCCTTTTCATGTGTTCGCTACATACGTTTGTTATATTATCTACACACATTGCATTTGCATGACCGTTGGTCACACCTTTAAGTGGGAGTAAGAAACTAAGCTTTCGTGAGGTTTTCACCTCCGCATGAGTTAGTGGATTGCTTCCGGGAAACATCTGTACCTATAGGCTTCGTGAGATTTTCATCTCCGCATGGTCGTAGGGAAATGAATCCCCCTAAACCAAACTCGGTGCATATGAGCCTATAATGGGTGAGGATCAAGGAATCTGCTGATTTGGGTACCCTTTGCTTTAGAATCGAACTTCATATAATGAGCTTTAAGTGCTTGCCCTAGGAAAAATAGTGATAGCCTTTAGTAAGTTGCCCTTTGTAAGTACTTGTTTATCATTTCTTATATATATGATACTGACCTATTTTATTTTGCTATCATTGCATGTCATTCAACATTCAAAGATATCGATTCACGGTTCGATTTCTGAGTTAGAAAGTTTTGTAATGGGGAACAAATATCTTGATAAAGTGGAGGACAATGCCTCTGTCTGTACCTAGTCAGAAAAAACCCAGTTAGAGAAAGGAGATAGTCTCACTGAGGGGCATACATCAGAGTTATGGGACTTTACCCGTATTAATTCGACGCAGAATGAGTTTCAGGAGTTGAGAGACATTTGGGCCCAATGGGATGACGAGGCTAGGTAGCTCTTCTATCAGAATTATAGAGACCTTCCCTATTTGCTAGACGTCACAGTAGATAGGCACTTGTTTCGAGCTATGGTACAGTTCTGGAACCCTGCTTATAGTTACTTTACATTTGGTGATATTGATCTTGTAGCTACTTTGGAGGAGTATACGACTTTATTGCGTTGCCCGAGGATTCAGGGTTACAAGGCTTATGTTAGGCCCGCTAGTCTTCCAACTTTTGCAAAGAAGTTGGTGATGATTACTGGGATGAGTGAGCAGTGGGCTGTAGCTCGTGTGCAGCAAAAAGGTGATAGTATGTGCGTTCCATGGGCTATTTTGAGGGATTTGATATCGACACATCCAGACGTAAAGAAAAGGGTCGACATCCTAGCTTTGAGTATTTACAGCATGGTAATTTTCCCAAAGGCGTTGGGGCACATAGATGAGGCAGTTGCGGATTTGTTCGATTGTGTCGGTAAGCAGAATACATCGGTACCAGCAATCCTAGTTGAGACATTTAGATCTTTGAGTGCATGTCGGAGAGCCGACGAGGGTAGATTCATTAGATGTGCACAGTTGCTATTGGTTTGGTTCCACAGTCATTTTTGGAAGCTTGATAAGGTTCTTTGCCGAGTATTCTTTGAGGGTTATTCTCCCTTAAAGGAAGCAGTAGACATGCCTAGGAGGGATGACATTTCAGAGGAGAGGTGGATAGACATTCTTCAGAATCTTTGAAAGGAAGATGTTATGTGGAAGGCTCCTTGGTTGGTTCCTAGTGAAATCCTTTTCCGCTGTGGCAGTTTTGATTGGGTCCCTTTGCCAGGAATTTGGGGAGTTGTTGGATATGTACCATTACTTGTTCTAAGGCAATATCGAGCAAGGCAGTTCATACCGGCCACATGGGGTCTAGCTCAGAGTGATTTCTCTTATAAAAGAGATCACTATAAGAAGAGGATGCGAGAGCTTTCTGAGGCTTGGAAGAAGCCTTTCTATATGAAGATCTTGACCGAAGGCTCGACGTCATCCCTTGAGTATAAAGGGTGGTTTAGTAGGAGAGTCAACGATAATGTCCCTAGGCCGATTTTGGGAGTGGTTCGATCATTAGAGGAGAGCTTATGAGTGATTCCATTAGAGTTGGAGGTTATGAAGCAAGAGTTCAAGAAAAAGAATTCAGAGCTTGAAAAAGGGATTGAGAAGCTCGAAGAGGAGAAAATGTGCTTGAGTCTCGACGTCGATGTTCAAAAGATAGAAGTCGAGAAGGTGAAAAAGGAAAAGAGAAAGATTGAGAAAGATCGAGATGATTTAAAGACGCACTACAAAAAGGCCCAGGTAACATTGAAAATGGTTAGATTAGGGAGATCTTCAGAGCAGTGGCAGCAAGAGATTCAGGAAGAAAGAGCCAAAGTTGAGTATTGGGAGAAGAAGTTCCAAGAGATGCAGTCGCGTAATCAGGCCCTAGAGAAGGAAAATCAAGGATTAAAAACTAAGGTGACTGAACTTGGACGATCTCTTCACCGAGGTCGTAACTCTGCGATTGAGTTAAAGGCAAGGTTGAATAAAATCAAGGAAATTAAGCGCAATATTGGAGGGTTGGAAGCAGCACTACAGGATTGTAAGCTACGGATTAAGCAGCTCAAGGCAAGAGAAGAATAGTGGAAGAGAGAACTTCGCCATCTTCAGGATCAAGTTGGAAATAGGGATTATCTCATGGGAGAAGCCTTAGTTCAGATTCGAGAGGTTGCTGAACACTTGTAGGATTTGGCGGTACAAGCTAGAACACTGAGTATAATGTATGAGTCATCGTCAGACAGAGGACGAGAGTTAGCATTGTTATTAGATAGGGTTAAGACTCAAAGCCTACGGGAGAAAGCGTATTTGTAATCCGTTTTATGAAAAGATTCTTGTTCCTTAAATAACATTTTCTAAAATGAAACTGAACCAGAATCGACATTTTTTGCATTCATGCATTTGCATCTCATCACATCATATGCATTCAAGTTTATAGAAAGACCCTAATTAGTTAAAATTATTAGGAAGAAAGAGAGTAAGAGAAAGAAAATCTGGAAGCAACACATCCCTACGGTACACGCGCTAAGTCAAAGAATATAAACCAAATATTTGAACAGCTACAGAAAGACATGCAGGACCAATTACAAGAGCAATTGGCAAAAATGCAAAACGACATGAGGGAGCAAATGTTGGAGGCTCAAAGGAACATGATGGCTGAGATGGCTCAACTACTAAGGGCCACTGATAAGGGAAAGACTCCCATGACAATTACTGGCGAGGATGGTGAGGATCATCCTCCAGGTTTCACCCCACCCCACGTACCTACATAAACCGAGGCACTTCCTAGGAGGCCATCTGTCACTCTAAGGCCCCAACAAGGATCGGTCGATACTGGGATCCCCATAAATTTCCCAAATGGCTCAGGGTTCAATTTGGGTCACAATCCTGCAAATCCTATCATTCTTGACTTAGATATGGCTGAGAAAGAGGATTTTAGAACTAAGGCTGCAAGACAGTTAGAAGAACGCTACAAATGGTTGGAGGAAAAATTCAAGGCTTTAGAAAATGCTGATAGGCATCATAGAGTTGATGCCAAAGATCTAAGCTTGGTCCCATATTTGGTGCTTCCTCACAAATTTAAGATGCCAGAATTTGAGAAGTACAATGGGACTACTTGCTCAGAAGCCCACATTATGATATTCTGTAGAAGGATGATTGGGTATGTGAATAATGATCAACTGTTGATTCACTGTTTCCAAGACAGTTTAATTGGAGCAGTAGCCAAGTGGTATAATCAATCGAGCCAGCCGAAAAAAGTTCATGGAGGATCTTGCAGAGCCTTCATGCAAAGATACAATCATGTGACTGACATGACTCCGGATAGGATCACACTGCAAAATATGGAGAAAAATCCTAATGAAAATTTTAGGCAATATGCACAGATATGGAGAAAGGTAGCAATACAATTTCAACCACCGTTGTTGGAAAAGGACACTACCATGTTGTTCATCAACACTCTAAAGGCTTCATTCATCACTCACATGATTGGGAGCACCACTAAAAGCTTCGCGGATATAGTCATGGGGGAGAGATGATTAAGAATGCCATAAGAAGTGGCAAAATTGAGGGGGAAGCGACCAAAAGATCGGCTCCAAGGAGAAAGGATAGTGAAGTGAATAACACAAGCACCTTCAACACGAAGGCAATCACAGTTGGTCAACCTAAAACAGCTGCGGTTGAGCAACAAAGTTCTTAAAGGCAGGAATAGGGTACAAGGCAGAATTCTGAAAGGATACAGTTCACACCTATCCCCGTGACGTATCGTGAGCTTTATCAAAGCTTATACGATGCACATGCTATTTCTCCTTTTCACTTGAAACCACTGCAGCCCTCATATCCCAAATGGTATGACGCAAACGCCAGATGCGAATATCATGCTGGAATACTGGGGCATTCCATCGAAAACTGTACCGGTTTTAAGAAGGCCGTAGAGAGGCTCATTAATATGGGGGTAGTAAAGTTCGACAATACCCCTAATATTGAAAACCCGTTGCCAAATCATAGCGATCAAGGAGTGAATGCCATTAGCAAAGTCAGTGAGAGAAGAATGAAGGAAAATATTGCTGAGGTGATGATGCCTATGAAGGTGATTTGGGAGGAGATGATGAAGAGAGGTATGTTAATCTCTAAAAATGGGAGAGGAGAAATAAGGAACTATGGTGAGTTCCATGAAGTTCAAGATTGTAAAAAATTCAAGGCCTTGGTGCAAGGCTTTATGGACAACAAAGAGTTACAAATTTTTGAAGGTAGCTCTTGTGAAAAACAAGTATGTATGCTGGAGAATGAACAGAAAGGAACTAGCCGGCCAAGGATTATTATTTCCCTGCTGGGTAATAATGAAGTGGGGGCACAAACGGTACCTAAGGTCATTATCCATAAGCCTACGCCTTTTCCTTATAAAGACAGCAATAGGGTACCATGGAGTTATGACTGCAGTGTGACAGTGCCAGAGGAGGAGAATATAGCCAGTACGTCTAAAGATGTACAAGTTTAGGGTTCCCATACACGGAGTGGGAAGCGGTATGATACGGTATATGTCATAGAGGAGCCCACAAAATCAAAGAATGTTAGTTCGGAGAAGGAGAAGGAGGCTGAAGTACCTGTTAAGGAGCCAGTAAAACAGGAGGAGGCTAAGGAATTTCTAAAGTTCCTTAAACATAGCGAGTATAGTGTGGTCAAGCAGTTGCATAGGTAGCCTGCTCGTATATCAGTTTGGCTCTACTTCTGAGCTCTGAGGTGCATCGGAATGCATTGCTAACGGTGCTCAACGAAACGTATGTCACCCATGACATATCTGTTAACAAGCTGGACCGGTTGGTGAATAATATAAGTGCGGATAATTTCATCTACTTTAATGATGATGAAATCCCACTAGGGGGCAGAGGGTCAACAAAGGCCTTGCACATCACCACTCGATGCAAGGGGTACACACTCCCAAGCGTGCTCATCAATAATGGATCAGCTTGAATGTTCTACCATTGTCTACATTGAACAGATTACCCATTGACGGTTCTCACATGAAGACATGTCAAAATCTGGTAAGAGCCTTCGACGGTACAGAAAGGAAGGTGATAGGAAGGATTGACATCCCTTGGAAATTGGGCCGAGTATATACGAAGTAGACTTCTTGGTGATGGATATCAAGCCCTCCTACAATTGCTTATTAGGAAGGCCATGGGTACATTTAGCGAGGGCAGTGCCCTCATCGTTGCACCAAAAATTAAAGTTAGTGACGGATAGACGGTTAGTAACCATCAATGCGGAGGAGGACATTATAGCCGCAGTCACTAGCAAGGCCCCTTATGTCGAGACGAACGAAGAGTCTATTGAGTGTTCCTTTCACTCTTTAGAATTTGTGAATGCAACCTTCATTACAGAAGGGAGTGAGCCATCGGTGCCAAAGATAACAAGAGCCACGAGGATGGCTCTACAAATGATGGTGGAAAAGGGAGCTTTACCAAGAAAAGGGTTAGGAAAATACCTGCAAGGAGGGACTCAAATCCCAGAACTAAAAGAGAAGAAAGATTGCTTTGGTCTGGGCTTCAAGCCGGACTATAACCAAAGGAGGAAGGAAGTTGAGAAGCCCCAAGAGGGAAGAAGGGCGCGCCTTAATGGAAGAGAAGTACAGTGGGAGCCGATGACATTCCCTCCACTATCCCAAATCTTCATATCAGGAAGGTTACTTATAGAAGAAAGTCATCAGATTAATGCTATATACGACGAAGGATCGGAGCAAGAAAACCTTGGAGGATTCGCCCTTATGAACCGGGAGGCGCTCTGAACAATTGGGCTGCGGAGGAACTTCCTGTAGTCTTTAGGAATTTTTCAGAGTAATTTTCAAAACATTCTTGTTACTTTAGGGCCTAGGAGTAATAGGATTACACTTGTGGGATGGGCTTACGATCATCTATTATTTTTTAATAAAACATAACTTTTATCAATTTGAACGAGTATTGTTTTTTATCAACCAATATTCTGTTAAACTTTTGCAATTCTTATTCTTTCATTCATAGCACATAAATAATCATTCTTAAATTCATTCATTCTTTGTATATTCTTTATACTTCACAGGTCCCTAGATATCAATGACATGAGCATTGATATTACAAATCCTGATTTCTCTCACGAACAAGACATGTGGTTAGAGGAATCTCAGGATTTTGAAGATGTCCAGGATTGTGTATGTCTCCGGATGTATTGAGGATGGTAAAACAGGAGGAAAAACAAATTATGCTTCATGAGAAAGAGGCAATAGAGAGTGCAGCCCTAGAGGAAGGGAAGGAGGTAAAAATCGGTACGCATATTACTGAAGACACAAAGCAAGGACTGATTGAGTTGCTACGTGAGTTCAAGGATATCTTCGCATGGTCCTATCAAGATATGACAGGGTTAAATACTGATATCGTAGTGCATCGTCTTTCAATAAGACAAGATTGTAAACCAATCCAACAGATGTTGCGAAGAATGAGACCAGATATCATATTGAAGATAAAGGACGAAGTCAAGAAGCAGTTCGATGCAGGATTCTTACAAGAGGTGAAGTATTCTGAATAGGTAGCTAACATTATACCAGTCCCTAAGAAGGATGAGAAGGTACGAATGTGCGTTGATTACAGAGATCTGAACAAAGCTAGCCCAAAAGATAATTTCCCTCTGCCACACATAGACACTTTGGTAGACAACACAACGGGATATTCGTTGTTCTCCTTCATGGATGGTTTCTCGGGGTACAACCAGATCAAGATGCATTCGGAAGACATGGACAAAACCACTTTCATAACATTGTAGGGCACCTTTTGTTACAAAGTAATGCCGTTTGGATTGAAGAATGCAGGGGCAACATACCAACGGGCTATGGTGAACTTATTCCATGATATGATGCACAAAGAAATTAAGGTGTATGTTGATGATATGATTACCAAATCTCGAACGGAGGAGGAACATATTGAAGTTTTGAGGAAGCTATTCCTGAGATTACGAAAATTTCAGTTAAAACTTAATCCAGCAAAGTGCACTTTTGGAGCTAGGTCGGGGAAATTACTAGGCTTTGTGGTCAGCGAAAAGGAATAGAAGTTGACTCAGACAAAGTTAGAGTCATACGAGATTCGTCTCCACCACGCACTCAGAAGGAAGTTTGGGGTTTTCTTAGAAGGTTGAATTATATTGCTCGGTTTATTTCATAATTAACTGAGAAATGTGATCCTATATTTCGCCTCCTTAGAAAACACAACCAAGGTACTTGGAATGAGGAATGCCAAAATGCTTTTGATAAGGTTAAGCAATACTTGTTAAATGCTCAAGTGTTATCTCCGCATAGTCCAGATAGACCATTAATTTTGTACTTATCAGTGTTTAGTAATTCTATGGGATGTGTGCTTGGCTAACATGAGGAGTCGGGAACAAAAGAGAAGGCGATATACTACCTCAGCAAGAAATTCACAAAGTGTGAGATGAGATATTCGCCAATTGAAAAATTGTGTTCTGCTTTAATCTGGACGACTCGAAGGTTAAGACAGTACATGCTATATCATACTACTTGGCTTATTTCAAAACTTGATCCTTTGAAGTATATGATGGAATCAACAGCGCTGAATGGGAGAATGGCGAAATGGCAAATTCTGCTTTTAGAGTTTGACATAGTCTATGTGAGCCAAAAGGCTATAAAAGGAAGCGCGATAGCGGAATTTCTGGCTAGTAGAGCTCTAGAGGATTATGAGCCGTTGAATTTTGATTTCCCAAATTAGGAATTGATGTGTGTAGAAACTACAGAGGATTATTCTTGGAAGTTGAGCTTTGATGGGGCATCCAATGCAGTGGGAAATGGAATTGGGGCAGTCCTGATATCTCCAAATGGTGATTATTATCCATTCACGTGCAAGTTGGATTTTGATTGCACAAACAATATGGCTGAGTATGAAGCGTGCATCATGGGACTCCGAACGGCTATAGAGCGAGGAATAAGAATCTTGGAAGAATATGGAGACTCTGCATTGGTAATTTACCAGCTTAAAGGTGAATGGCAGACAAGGGATTCTTAACTGATCAATTATCGAAAGGTAGTTTTGGGGTTACTTAAGGAGTTCAATGACATCACTTTCAATTATATCCCACGAGACGAAAACCAAATGGCAGATGCTCTAGCAACCTTGGCTTCAATGATTAGAGCGAATAAAGAGGAAAAGATAAGATCCATTTAGATGAGTATCTTTGAAACTCCAGCTTGCTGTTGTAACATTGAGGAAGAAGAAAAGGATGATAATCCTTGGTATCAAGATATATTGCGATATGTGAGAGATCGTAAATATCCAGAACAGGCAACTGAAAATGATAAGCATACTTTAAGGAGATTAGCCTGCGATTATGTTTTGGATGGGGACATCTTGTACAAAAGAAGAAAGGACCAAGTACTGTTGAGATGTGTTGACGCCGTGGAGGCTAAGTTAATCTTGGAAAAAGTTCACGAGGGTGTTTATGGGACACACGCTAATGGTGTCACGATGGCTAGACAAATCATGAGGTATGGATATTATTGGTCTACTATGGAAGGGGATTGTACCAACTACGCCAAGAAATGCCATAAATGTCAGATTTATGGAGATAAGATTCATATACCACCTTCACCTCTACATGTTATGACTTCTCCATGACCTTTTTCCATGTGGGGCATGGATGTCATTGGGCCAATATCACCAAAAGCTTCAAATGGGCATTGTTTTATCTTTGTGGTCATTGATTACTTCACGAAGTGGGTAGAGGCTACTTCTTATGCGAATGTTACTAAGTCGACTGTGAGTCGATTCTTGAAGAAAGAGATTATTTGTCAGTATGGGATGCCTGAAAAGATCATATTAGACAATGCGTTGAACTTGAACAACAGAACGATAGCAGAAGTTTGCAGTCAGTTCAAGATTAAGCATCATAACTCTTCTCTGTATCGCCCAAAGATGAATGGGGCAGTGGAAGCTGCTAACAAAAACATCAAGAAGATAGTGGGGAAAATGACTGAAACCTACAGAGATTGGCATGAGAAGTTACCATTTGCACCCTTAGCTTATCGAACGTCCGTCAGAACCTCTACTGGGGTAACCCCTTTCTCGTTGGTTTATAGGATAGAAGTACTGTTACCCATTGAAGTAGAAATACCGTCTCTCCGAGTCTTGTCAGAGATAAAGTTGGATGAAGCTAAATGGATACAATCGCGATATAATCAGTTGAACTTGATTGAGGAAAAGAGGCTAAGAGCCATTCGTCATGGTCAGATGTATCAGAAGCGAATGATGCGAGCTTACAGTAAGAAAGTGCGACCAAGAGAATTCTATAAGGGGGATCTTGTGCTGAAAAAGATTCTTCCTATTCAGAAGGAATTTAGAGGAAAATGGATGCCGAATTAGGAAGGGTCATATGTCGTGAAGAAAGCCTTCTCTAGGGGTGCATTGATCTTAATGAAAATGGATGGAAAACGTTTACCCAATCCAGTAAATTTAGACTCAGTCAAAAAGTACTTTGTCTAAAGGAGAGGAGAATTCAAGGTGAAAACCTGCAAAGGGCGCCTTGAGTTTTCGAAAAAAAATGGAGAGGCCAAGGTGAAAACCCGCAAAGGGCGCCTTGTGAACAAAGGGGTTTTAAGTTGAAAACCCGAAAGGGCAGCTCAAATTTTGAAGAACACACAGTAATTTTGCTATATCTGATTCAACGAAGAGTGAAGCGCGTTGCATATCGGGGCATCAACAAAGTACTTTGGATCTTTTAAACACATGTTGATTCAAGAAAGCCTTCATGAAGCTGGCGTATAAACGCTCAAACAGCGATATCTAGGGCATCTAACTTTTGTCCTGTTTGCTATCTTTAGATTCTCTTTCTTCTCAAAGATAGGCTTGCAGATTAATTTCCTTTGTATTTTTTAACAAATTCGTTCCAATCTCATTATTCTCAAGATTAAATTCATCTTCCACTATTCTTAAAGTATGTTGCGTTAAAATAATGATAGATGAACTAAATAATTTTCACAAATAAAGTTTTGCTTATTACTCTAGAAATTTCTAGATAATACAAGAAACAAAAACAGAACAATTGTTCGAGGAATTCACATAAGTGAGGTTTGAAAGAACTCAAGGAAATTCTTTCTTTAGTCCAAAATGATGATTGGACAAATCAAACTATTTGATCCGAAGAGAAGATCATCTTACAGACATTTTTGGCGGGTTATAGCATTTGAAGAATGGTACAAACCCACAGGCTAAGCAAGAATGCTATTTCGAGAAAAATAAGGATGAACTTCGACGAAGGAATGAGTGGTGACGTCTGGAATAGGGGTCATATTCATAAACATTTTGCATTATAACAGGTTTAATTAGGAGCATTTGACTCACTTCGATCATAGCATCCTAATCATTAGGCATGAACTTATACACATTATACAGGTTATGTCCTTCAAGGGACAATGAAGATTGATACGCCTTAACCCCCTAAGTAGTAGGGAAACAAGCTAAAGCATAGTAGATCTGAAGTAGATCCAAGATGATTTGGTATCTCTGTATTGTCAGAGAACAAGTCAAAGAAACAGATTTGGCATCTCCATATTCGACGGAGGGCAGATCGAAGACATAGCAGATCTAACCTTCGGATGTTTTTACATTGAAGCAGATCCAAATGATTTGGCATCCTTACGTTTACAAGGAGCAGATCGAAGACATAGCAGATTTGGCATCTCTGTATTGTCAGAGAGCGAATCAAAGATAGCAGATTTGGCGTCTCTGTATTGTCAGAGAGCAGATCGAAGATAGTAGATTTGGCGTCTCTATATTGTCAGAGAACGAATCGAAGATAGTAGATTTGGCATCTCTATGTTGTCAGAGAGCAGACCGAAGATAGCAGATTTGGCGTCTCTGTATTGTTAGAGAGCGAATCGAAGATAGCAGATTTGGCATCTCTGTATTGTCAGAGAGCAGATCGAAGATAGCAGATTTGGCATCTCTGTATTATCAGAGAGCAGATCGAAGATAGCAGATTTGGCGTCTCCGTATTGTCAGAGAGCAGATCAAAGATAGCAGATTTGGCGTCTCTGTATTGTCAGAGAGCAGATCAAAAATAACAGATTTGATGTTCCTAAGTTTGTAAGAAGCAGTTTGAAGATAGCAAATTTAACACTCCTGAGTTACGGTGAAGCAAGTTTGAAGCTATCAAAATACCTTTGAAGAAGAGGAGGACCAAGATTTTGAGATTTGGCCAGGCCGGGTAAATTTGGTCATTTTGAAATCTTTGCTCTATTCCTGTTACACAGTAATAAGTAAAGAGAGGCAGCTGTAATAACCTAAATTTACCCGGGCCCATAAAATAAATAAATAAATAAATAAACAACAAAAACAAATTTATCAAAAAATAAAGTCCATTTTCAGTCCATTTACAAACCCCAAAGTTCGGTTACCTTTGTAGCCCAAAAGCCCTATACTCGGTTACACCCAAGACCCGATTAGCCTAAACCCTTAGCCTAAAAAGCCTAAACTACCCACTAGCCCGTTTACATCCTCAACCCAAAACACATAGGGCCCAAGTGGCCCAACTCGTTAACAGAAGATGGAAAGGCCTAGGGTTTTAGAAACCCTAGGGGCCGCAAGCATCTCAATAGAGACACCTCTTCGCCTTATCCCATGACTTCGGCCCTGAATCGCGCCGTAGTCAACGCGCAAATCAACGCCAGCATCATCTTCCCAATCAGTGTACCATTGAATCGTCATCAGCGCCCGATTGTCACTTTTCATCACTGGATTTTTCGTCATTACCTGCAAAAGAGGAAAGAAAAACAGCAGTAAATATGGCAAGAAAATAAAATCAGAGATTGTAAATTTGTTTTTAGTGGCTATAAAAGCCCGAATCAAGCAAATGTAAAGGACATTTGGATACATACACAGATTCAATAAAAAAACAGGTATATACAGATATTCGTAAGAAAAGAAACATCAACATATTATCGAAAAACAGAGGTGAATCTTTTACCCTTTTTTATGATCATTGTTTTGTCATAAGTAAATAAAAATATCGTTAAAAAGAAGAGGAAGGGCTTACTGATGGATTCGCACTTAAAAATGAAGCCTTTTTAGCTTCAGGCCGCCGTATTCGGCAGAGCTAGCGACGGCGCGTGGGCGCGTGTCCCCAACGACCAGGGCTTGGCCTGACGGAGGCCGGAGCCTAGAGAACTCTCCCCTTTTCTCCTCTTTCAGAGGATTTTCTTTTCTTTTTTTTTTAACTGGGTTGTAAAATGATTTTGGGTTAAAGTTTTGACATTTATAGCACTACGAAAACGGTGTCGTTTTGGCTTAGTTCAATAAGCACTAAAACGGCATCGTTTCAGCAAAGGATCCGCGCATTGACCCATGACCCGAGGAGGATCCGCGCGTTTTTGAAAAATGGGTTGATTGCCCAATTGGTCCTTCTGCATTTTTAATCTTTATAATTTCATTTTATTTTTATTTTAATTCGACCCTAATATTTTATATTTATTTCAATTTAGCCCCTATGGCTATTATAATACCTATTCTGAAACGACGTCGTTTTTGGGATTAGGGCTAATTGCCCAGTGAGTCCCTACGAATTTAGCGTGTATTTCAATTAGGCCATAAAATTTTTTATAATTAACCCTAGATTTTTAATTAAATTCGATCTTAATCCTTTTTATATATTTGATTCACTTTAAATACTATATGTATTATTTATTTTTATAAATGTCAGTTATATGAAAAATAATATATATTATTATATGCATCTTTATAAATTTTATTATATGTTATATTTTTATTATATATATTAATTATTCTATTATATTTATATTTTATTATATGTTATATATTTTTACTATATATATATTATTTATTTTACTATATTTTTATATGTAAAATTACTTGTTATGTTATTTTTATTATTTTATATATCATATTGATTATATTATTATATGTTTTTTATAAATTTTATTATATGTTATATATTTTTCCACATATTATCTCTTACATTACTTTTATTTTATTATAAAATATATTATTTTATCACTCATTAATTACATATATATTTATTTTATTATTAAATAAATATGTATAATATTAATATTTAGTACATTATTTTGTTATTATATCCTATAATATGGTATATATGTATTAATCATTTTTTTCTTTTTAAAAAAGGGTTCTCCTTTTTCATTCATATATTATTCTAAATATTTCTAAATATTTTTATTTTTATTTCATTTTATTTATATTTTATATGTTTATAATTTGTTTATTTTCATTTTCTTTTATTTTGATATAGTTCTAGTAGGTTGAATTTTTATAGATTATTTGTTATTTTATGTTATTGTTTTTATATATTCGCATGAAATTAATTATTTATGTTGATCTAAGTTACATTTGCATAAAATATTATCACATATATATTATGCTCTATGTTATATTTAGTATGTAAAGATAATGCATATATATTTCATATTATCTATGATCACATATGCCTAAAATGTTGACGATATTGTGCAATTTATGCTATTACTAATCATCTCTATTATATTTGCATGGAATGTTAAAATAGGTATCATATGGGTTAATTTATTTAATATTGATCATTTGTAATATGTTAAATGCATCATCACTTTAAAGAATTTTTATAATTCATTTGATCCAAAAAGATTTTTTTAAAAAAAGACAAGGCAATGTTTTTTGGTAGTTAGGAATTCGGGTAGTAGTGCCCTAACATGCTGGGTTGCGATTTTTCGTTTGTCTAAATGCCTAAAATACCCTTCTAAACAATTTTATAAATTACGAGGTGACTTCAGTTACAAGAGTTTTAGAATATTGTGTCCTATCATGCTGGATGTGATATTCGTATGCTTTTGGAACGAAGAAATCTTGGTTTTCAACTCAAGCTATTTTAACTTCAAAAGGGATCATATTTTTAAATGCTTCCAAAATTCTAGCATTAAAGACAGAAAGTTATTCAATTTGGTACCAACTTTTTGGGCGTTACGAAGGTGCTAACCCTTCTTCGTACATAACCGACTCCCGAACCCGTTTTCTTGATTTCGTAGACCAAAACAAATGATTTCAAACAAAAAGTGGTTTGAAGGTGGTTCAATCACACTTAAACTGATTGGTGGCAACTCCCGTTTTCGTTTTTTTAAAAAGGGCTCCCTTTTAAAATGGTTTCAACAATTTACATGGAAAAAATAATTAAATTTGCATGGAAAAAAGATAATTTAAATGAAATAAGAAAAAATTAAATTTACATGGAAAAAATAATTTAAATGAAATGACAAAAAATTAAATTAAAATGGGAAGATAGATAATTTAAATGAAATGAGAAAAATTTAAACTTAAATGAAAAAGAAAAAAATAAATTAAAATGGAAAGAAAGATAACTTGAACTGATACTAGTTGTGATTAATATGAAAAAAATATATGTATATTAGGAAAATAATAATAAATTTACATGAAAAAATTAATGAAATGAAATATGAATATCAAATGAAATGTAATTTGTAATGAATATGAAGTGATGATTATGAAATGGAATAAAAGTTTAAATAAAAATAAAACTGAAATGAAAAAAATTGAATTAATAATAAATAAATTTAAATAGAAAATTTAAATTTAAATGAAATGAAATGTAACTGAAATGAAATGGAAATTAAAATGGAGATGAAAAAAAAAAGGTTGAAATGATAGGGCATGTGCCTGTGTTAGGTCTGCGTCACTGACCAATGCCAATTTAGCCTTCCAATGGCCGGCAATAGGATGGCATTTAACACTGCAGAATAAATGCTATTACACAATAGATAATGTCCATCTGCGTTGGACATCTCAATTAGCCATCTATAGCGCAGAAAGTCGTCCAACCCTTAATTGCATAACCTTTATGGTGGACATGACAGTATATAATTCAACTCTGTTAAAACATGACAGTATATAATTCAATCCCAAAATTCGGTTGTACACTACGAAAAACTCAATTCTACAATCCACTACAAAAAAAAAACTCATTTGATCACATACTACAAAACACTCTCATTTTGATGGCTCTTTCAAAAAAAAATTTCTTATCCATTTACACTATCAGAACCCAAACCACCTACTATATATAAGGTTTGGTGGCGACCATGTAATGGCCAGCACCATATTCTTTTTTTTAAATTTAATTGGTGCCGACCATCAGTATACTAAAGTAAAAAAAAATTGCATTAGGACACGAAAAATGTACCTAGTGCCGAGCATCTATTGGCTAGCACCATTTTTTTTTTTTTACATCTTTGGTGCCGGCCGTTACATGGCCAGAACCAAATTTTTTTTTAAATACTAGTATTTTTGTATACCAGTATGATACAATTTTTAAAAAAAATACCCTGATGTCAGCCATTGGGTTCCTAAAAAAATCAAATTTTTAAAGCCTGACACAATCATCAAGCAATCATGGAGCCAAAACACTAGGTAGTGCCAGCCATTGGGTTCCCAAAACCCCAAACTACTGTTCATTTCAGGTCATTTTGGTGATTATTTTTGAACATGGGTTATTTCTGTAAATATCAAAATTTTTTGGGTTAGATTGGTAGCCATTTGTTGCACATCTCCTTCAACCAAGGTAAACATGGAAATCAATACTAAAACACACTACTATTTTGTACTGCTCTTTTTGAGCGAAGATAATACGTTTCAATGTATTTGAACCTACGTCGCTCTGTATTAATAAAAATGTACATACCAACCGAGCTAAGACTCAATTGACATTGTTTTCTTTCTTTTCTTAGTTTTTTGTTTGAACACACTATAGTAAATTTTATTTATTCGGATGTAAAATATCAACATTAGTCCTCTTTGTTTTATTCTCTTAAAAATTGACATTAACAATTTGATTTTATTTACTGACATTTAAATCCCATCTAGAAAATGCTTCTTGTAGAAAGCCTAATTTGCCAGAGGCCCAAACCATACAAAAACCAAAAACAAAAATAAAACCAAATCCAAATCCAAATAAATTAAATAAGTCTAAATTATCAAAGTCCATTTATAAGTCCAATTTACAAACCCAATATAGCCCAAAATGCAAAAACCCTAACCCAAAAAATACAAGCCCGAATGGCCCAAAACTAAGCCAAATTTTCAGCAAATGAACAAAAGAAACCCTAGCTACTGCTAGCCGCCACCTTCGCCTCCACGTCGGCCTCCTCCACCTACAAAAAAGGACAAAAAAATGACAACAACAAGATATAGCAAGCAAAAAAAACAATAGCAAAAAATTTGTATTTTTCTTTTTTCTTTCTTTTTCAGCTATAAAAGCCATGAAGAACCAATGTATTTTTTTTACAGACAACAGAGAATCGAAAACAAAATTTTGCAAATGTCTCTTTTTTTATTCTGCATCTTTTATTTTTTTGTGCATTTTATTTTTATTTTATTTTTTTAAAACAAAAAAAAAGGAAAAGGGGGTCTCACTTTCTTGCGTTTGAGTCGCCGCATGTGGCCGAGGTGACCATCTCCAAAGAAAGATGGTGCGAAAACAAGTCGGGAAGTCGAAAAACCCAAAAGAATGAGATATTTTATTTTTCGGCCACCATGGACGGTGGCGCCGTCGCCGACGACCGGCGACCCCCACGGTGGTCCGGCGCCTGAGTAACGACCAGAGTTCGGCTGAACTTGGAGGGGAGGGAGAGAGTTGAGAGAGTTTTTTGGTTTTTTTTTTGAACGAAGAGTGAAAATGAATTTTTTTTTTAAAAAATTGATTTAAATAAAGAAGCAAAATGATGCCATTTAGGGACCCAAGCGCCAAAATGACGCCATTTAGGGCCTATCCGCATGCAACCCAACCCACTCCAAGGGGGGATTCGCGTGCTTTCGCCTTTTGGGATATTTTTTCCCCTGGTCCTCTCACTTTTTTGGGATGTTCTGATTTAGTCCTTTTTGCTTATTTATTTATTTTATAAATTTAACCCCAGAATTTACGGCACGTTTCAACCAAGTCCCTGACCCACTAACGCTTTGAAAAATGGACACGTGTCCAAGAATTGGTTTTTTTGCCCATTTGGTCCTCTGCCTTTTCGCGTTTTTTTTTAGTCCTTATTTATTTATTCTGTTATAATTTTTACCTTTAAATTTCATTTCTATTATAATTTAATCCCTAACTGCTGAATTGTAACCCTTTTAATTTGTTATTTATTTTTTATTATTCATTTTAATAGTTCTATATATTATTTATTTTAAACTATTTTATTTATTTTAATTTTTATATATTATTTATATTAATTTTTTATATTATTTATTTTAAATTGTTTTAGATATTATTTATTTTAAATTATTTCATATATTATTTATTTTGAACTGCGTTATACATTATTTTATTTTAAAATTGTTTCATATATATTATTTATTTTAGATTTTTTACGTATTATTTCCTTTAAAAATGCTTTATATATTATTTGTTTTAAATTGCTTTAGATTATTTATTTCAAACTGTTTTGTATCTTATTTATGTTAATTTTATTTATTATTTATTGTTTATTTTGAACCCCTTTTTGTGTTATTTATTTTAAAAAACTTATATATTATTTATTTCAAACTTTTATATATTATTTACTTCAAATTGTTTTATATATTATTTTGTTTCATTTTCTTTGATTGCTAATATTTATATTAAAATAACGCGTGTTGTGATTATTACCATTATGTGTATTATAATTCATTTATTCGCATTTTCATGTCATTGTGATTCATTATTGTAACATTTTATTTGTATCACTCCATGTTGTATATTATCATTCCATCATATTTCATTAAAACTACTTCAAAGGTCGCATTTAATTTTTTTTCCTTTATCCATAACATGCCATTTTATTATATTTCAACTAAATAGTACGTATCGTTTTGGTTTTGTAATCGCTATTATTCAAAAGTTTAAAAGTAAGGCAATGTTTCGTCTTTTTGGAAATTCGTGAAGCCGTGCCCTAACTTATGGGGTTTCAATTTTCTAGTTAAATCTAAACGACCGAACATCCTTTTAAACTTAAAATACCTAAGTCTTTAATGAATTAAAGGTCAACTTATTCTCGAGGACTCAAATGTCGCATCCTAACTTACGGGATGTGGCATATTGTTATCATGGGACGAGTGGGCCTTTGATGTTCGTTTCATTTCAATTCAAGCGTTTTTAACATTAATAGAAAAGGAAAGAATTGTATTTTAAATTTTTTTGATTTTTCAACCTTTGACGTTAAGACATTAATTAATCAATTAGGTACCAATTTTGGGCGTTACGAGGGCGCTAATCCTTCCTCGTGTGTAACCGACTCCCGAACCCGTTTTCTCGAATTTCCTAGACCAAAATTGTTGTTTTAATAAATCAAGACGTTTTACTAAAACGAGCAATCATAAGGCGACCCGATCACTCGTCATTAAAAAAAAGATTGGTGATGACTCCCGTGTTCATTTTCAAAATAAAAAGTCAACCTTTTTTTTTTAAAAAAAGGATGGTTTCGACAGCTTGGCAACTCCGCTGGGGACAAATAAGAGAGTCAAGCCGCGATTTGATTAATTCTTGTCTGATTGGTCAAAAATTGATAATTCGATTTAAAATTATGATCCTTTCATTGCATTTCATCCATAATTTTTGTGATCTTTGCTTTATCAGTTCGAGTCTCAGATTACTTTCGCATATTGCATTTCATATCCATTCGATCTTACCCTTTTAAGTGGGAGTGAGAAGCTAGTCCTTCGTGATGTCTTCACCTCTGGATAGGATAGTGGATCGCTTTTGGGATACATCCGTACCTATGTCTTCGTGAGATTTTCATCTTCGTATAGTCATAGGGAAATGTATTCCCCTGAACTGAACTCTATCCGTATGAGCATATAATGGGTGAGGATCGAGGAATCTGCCGGTTCAGGTACCTTTCCTTTAGAACTGAACCACATATAGTGAACCCTAAGAGCCTACCCTAGGTAGAACCACACCAAACTCCTAGAGGTCATCCAAATAAGTGCTCTATTTGTTATTTATGTTTTTGTATTGACGTGTTTTCTTTTGTTTTGTTTTCTTCACGTTCAATTGCTAAATAGAGAGTTTGTCATGGAAAACGGATTTCTTGATAAAGTGGAGGATAATGCAGCCATCCGAATATGGTCCGAGAATACAACGAGAGAATGGTGATAGTCTGACGGAGGAGTACACGACTTTGCTTCATTGCCCGAGAATTCAAGTCGACAAAGATTATTCGAGAAGTCGTTAACGAAGCTAACAAGTATCACAGGGATGAGTGAGCAATAGGTCATTGCCCGGATCAAGCAAAAAGAAGCTAGTAGAGGCATCCATTGGAAATCCGCAAGATCTGATCTTAACATCCGGATGTGAAGAAAAGGATCAATGTCTTCACTTTAAATATTAGGGCAATGTTGTATATGTAATTTGTTTTATGTAAAGAATTTTATTTTCTAGTAAAGTTATTCTAAATGGAATTGAATCAGAGTCGACGCCTCTTTTTTGCATTGATTTCATGCATTAGCATTGCATTGTATCATATGCAATAAAACTCACAAAAGACCCTAAAATCATGGCAGTTGCCCTAGAACATTGTTACAATACACGAGGAAAAACTGAAGCAATGGACCAAAGGTTGAAGAGATTAGAGTAAATGCAAATACAGATGCAAGAGCAATTGGCCAAAATTCAACAAGATATGAGGGATCAAATGCTAGAATTCCAAAGAAACATGATGAGCCAGTTAAACCAGTTGCTAACTGGAGGGTTAGAAAAAGGAAAGAGTCATATGGTCAATGTTAGGGAAGATAACGAGGACACTGCTTATCCTCCAGGCTTTACCCTAACAAACACCCAAGCACAACCAAACGCGTATGTATAACAAGGGCTATTCAAAGTCGATTACCTTAAGCCAACCAAGGACAACAACTACTAGACATCAAATCCTCTAAGGAAAGAACCCAATCCAACTCAGTAAAACTCCGGTTCACCCCATACCAATCACGTATAGGGAGTTATACCGAAGTTTGTTTGATGCACATATAGTATCCCCTTTCTACCTAAAACCTATGCAGCCCCCATATCCCAAATGGTACGACACGAACGCCCAATGTGAGTACCACGCAGAGATCACAGGACATTCGATCAAGAATTGCACCACTTTAAAAAATATAATCAAAAGACTCATCAAAATAGGTATTGTGAAATTCGATAATCAATCTGGTGCAAAAAATCCGTTACCCAACCATTCTGACAAAAGGGTAAACGCGATAATCAAGAGTGCAGGGAAGAGAATCAAGACAGATGTAACAGAAGTAAAAACCCCGCTAAGGGAGGTTTGGAAGAAAATAGTAGAATGAGGATTAATCACACGAGATTCAGGGGAAAAACCAGGAAAAGCAAGGAACTACTGTGAGTTCCATGATGAAAAGGGTCACGAGATTCAAAAGTGTAATGAATTCAGAGCCTTGGTGCAAAGCCTGATGGATAATAAGGAATTAGAATTTTTTGAATATACTAAAGGACTGGAAGGAATGTTCGAAAATTGAAGCACCAATGCTATATCCGAAGAAGGAATTGGAAGAGAAAATTTATCAAGCATTTACCCTTATGAGCTTGGAAGTGTTCTGAACAATTGGATTGCGGAAGAGATTCCTGTAATTTTTAGAGCTAATTCAGAGTAATGTTCAAAAAATGCTTGTTTCTTTAAGCTTAGAAGCAATAAGAATCCTTTTGTGAAATAGGTTCATGTCTAACATCTTTATTTACAATGAAAAATACATTTTTGTGTCGCACTTTGAGTAAATATTCTTTCATTGTTTCATTTCATTCATACTCATTAATAACTATTCTTAGATTCATTTATTCTTTAGAATATTCCTTCGTACCTACAACAGGTCTCCAAGCATCAACGATATGAGTGACGCCTGACCCAGAATTTTCTTTTGAGCGAGATATGTGTCTAGAGAGATCTCAGGACTTTGAAGATGACAGAGATTGTAACCTATCTCCTGATTTGTTAAGAATGATAGAACAAGATGAAAAATAGATCCTACCTTACAAAGAGTCAGTGGACACTGTGAGCCTAGGAGATAAGAAAGAGGTGAAGATTGGAGCCTGTATCACCACAAAGACAAAGCGAAACGTCATTGAGTTATCCCATAAATTCAAAGATGTATTTGCATCAAGATATGCTTGGGCTACTAAGATGTGTGGACACTGTTGAGGCTAAAAAAATCTTGGAAAAAATCCATAAAGGCATCTGAGGGATTCATGCTAATGATTTTACAATGGCCAGGTAAATCGTGAGATTCGGGTACGACTGGTCCACCATGCAAAGGGATTGTATCAGTTATGCCAAGAAACACCATAAGTGCCAAATTTATGGAGATAAGATTCATGTGCCTCCTTCATGGCATAACTTCTCCATGGACTTTTTTTATGTGGGGCATGGATATTAGTGGGCCGATCTCTCCAAAAGTTTCTAGCAAGCATCACTTCATCTTTATGGTTATCAATTACTTCACTAGGTGGGTGGAAGTTGCTTCAGGTGCTAATGTCATAAAATCGACAGTCATCAAAATCAAAAAAAAAAGAGAAGAGAAAAGAAGAAATCATATGTCGGTATGGAGTGCCAAAGAGGATCATATATTACAATACACTAAGTTTGAACAACAGCACGATATCAGAAGTTTGCATTCTGTTCAAGATTAAATACCATATAGCCCCAAAATGAAAGTGCAGCAAAAAAAAAAAGATGATAGGGAAAATGACTAAGACTTGTAAAGATTGGCATGAGAAGTTATCATTTACCATCTATGCCTATTGTACGTCTGTCTAGACCTCCACCGAGGCAACACCTTTCTCATTAATCTATGGAATAGAGGTGGCTTTGTCCATTGAAGTCGAGATGTCTTCCTTCTGAGTTTTGTCATAGCTGAAGTTAGGTGAAGCTGAATAGATCCAATGTTGATATGATCAGCCGAATTTGAGCTAAGAGAAAAAGTTGAAAGCTAGCTGTCATGGTCAAATGTACCAAAAACAAATTATGTAAGCTTACAACAATAAGGCTTGCCCTAAAAAATTTCATGAGAGGGACTTGGTATTGAAGAAGATCCCTCCTATACAAAAGGACTTCAGAGGAAAGTGGACGTCAAACTAAGAGAGACCTTATGTTGTAAAGAAGGCCTTCTCTAGAGGAGCGTCAATGTTGACCAAAATGGATGGAAAGAACATGTCTAATCCTGTGAATTTCGATTCAATCAAAAAATATTTCACTTTAAAAAAAAGAAAAAATAAAAAAACAAAAACAAAAACAAAAAACAAAAACAAAAAAGAAAAGAAAAAAGAGAGGCCAAGGCCAAAACCCGCAAAGGCAGTCTTGAGACCAAAGGAGTTTTGAGTTGAAAACCCAAAAAGGGCAACTCAAATTTTGACCAAAGAATGGGCATTTAGTCAATAGGTATTTCACCTTAAAAAAAAAGAGGACAGAGAAAAAATTGGAGAGGCCAGGGAAAAAACCCGCAAAGGGCGCCTTAAGACCAAATGTGTTTTGAGTTGAAAATACGAAAAAGGGTAACTTAACTTTTGATCGAAGATAGGGCATGTGAAAGTCTTATCCTCTCAGAATTAACAAGGAGGAGGAACTTTACATCTTGAGGCATTAATAAAGTACTCTAGGTCTCCTAAACACATCTCAAGCTCAAAATGGCCCTCAAGAAGTTTGTGCAGAGAAGCTCATGATGCAATATTTGGGGCACCTATTTTCATCTTACTCATTTTGAATTTTAGCAAAGTTTGCTATCTTTGATTAATTTATTCGTTTCGAGCTATGCTCTCAATCAATTTCTTTCTTATTGTATTTGCCATCTTTGATTAACTTATTCGTCTCGAGCTACGCTCTCAATCAATTTCCTTCTTGTCCATCATTATGATCTTTTTCAAGCATTTTGCATTGAAATAATGATTAATGGACTAATAATACTTTCACAAAAGGAGTTCTGTAAATTACTCTGGAAGCTTCTAAATAGTACAAGAATCTAAAACAGGACTATCATTTAGAACTCACCAAGTCTAAAAGTTGGAAATATTTGAGAAATAAGAATTTAAAGTGTGACTATTTTTTTGGATTTTCTGTCAAATATATCAGCTGAACAATAAAAACAAGGCATTGTGTCAGTTATACGACCTTGATGAACAACGAGCAATGATAACCTAAGCATTAGTAAGGGATCATTCCCTTAAAATGACATTCTGCATTTATGCAAATATCATTCATACACATCCAATTAGGAGCATTTGATTCACTTTGATCATGACATCCCAATCATTTGGTATAAGCATAGGCCCATGAAATCGATTCTACTAGTCATGTCCCCCAGAGGACGGTGGAGCAAGATCGATGAATCCACAAATCTCATCTCCTTAAAATAGCAGTGGAGCAGATTGAAGTTGTAGATCTTATCTTCTTGAAGTTGCAGTGGAGCAGATCAAAGACAGTGAATCTTATTTCCCTGAAGTTGCAGTAGAATAGATTGAAGCTACAAATTATGGTGGATCTTATCTTCCTGAAGTTGCAGCGGAGCAGACTGAAGACAGCGAATCTTATTTCCCTGAAGTTACACTGGAACAGATTGAAACTACAAATTATGGCGAATCTTATCTTCTTGAAGTTACAGTGAAGCAGATTGAAGCCACCAGCCTTATCTCCCTGAAGTTGCAGTAGAGTAGACTGAAGACAGCGAATCTTATTTCTCTGAAGTTGTTATGGAACAGATTGAAGCTAAAAATTATGGCAGATCTTATCTTCTTGGAAGTTGTAGTGGAGCAGATTGAAGCCACCAACCTTATCTCCCTGAAGTTGCAGCGGAACAAACTGAAGACAGCGAATCTTATTTCCCTGAAGTTGCAGTGGAACAGATTGAAACTAAAAATTATGGCGAATCTTACCTTCTTGAAGTTACAGTGAAGCAGATTGAAGCTACCAGCCTTATCTCCCTGAAGTTGCAATAGAGTAGACTAAAGACAGCGAATCTTATTTCTCTGAAGTTACTGTGGAACAGATTGAAGCTACAAATTATGGCAGATCTTATCTTCTTGGAAGTTGTAGTGGAGCAGATTGAAGCCACCAGCCTTATCTCCCTAAAGTTGCAACGGAGCAGACTGAAGACAGCAAATCTTATTTCCCTGACGTTGCAGTGGAACATATTAAAGCTATGAATTATGACGAATCTTATGTTCTTGAAGTTGCAGTGGAACAGATTGAAGCCACCAGCCTTATCTCCCTAAAATTGTAGCAGAGCAGATTGAAGACAACAAATCCCATCCCCTTGAAATCGCAGTGGAGTAGATTGAAACTACTAATCCTATGTCCCTGAAGTTATAGTGAAGCAGATTAAAACGACGAATCCTATACCTCTGAAGTTACAGTAAATTGGAACTACAAAGTCCTACCTCTCTAAAGGGGCGGTGGAGTGGATCAAAGCAACAAAATGCGGTGGACTGAAATGAGGCTACTTGAAAAAATGAGTACCAGACAAATTGAGGCTTGACGATACCGGGCAAGATCGTATTTCTTAAAAGTCTTTGCTCCATTCTCGTTACACGACAACGAGCAAAGAGGGGCAGCTGTATAAAGCCCAATTTGACCGGGGCCCAAACCATACACAAACCAAAAACAAAAATAAAACCAAATTCAAATAAATTAAATAAGTCCAATTTATCAAAGTCCATTTATAAGTCCAATTTACAAACCCAATATAACCCAAAATGCAAAAACCCTAACACAAAAAATACAAGCCTGAATGGCCCAAAACTAAGCCAAATTTTTAGCAAATGAACAAAAAAAATTGTAGCTGCTACTAGCCGCCGCCTCCGCCTCCACGTCGGCCTCTATACACAGTTGGCCTCTTCCACCTGCAAAAAAGGACCAAAAAAAAGGACAACAACAAGATATAGCAAGCAAAGAAAACAATAGCAAAAACTTTGTATTTTTCTTTTTTCTTTCTTTTTCGGCTATAAAATCCATGAAGAACCAATGTATTTTTTTTACAGACAATAGAGAATCGAAAACAAAATTTTGCAAAGGTCTCTTTTTTATTCTACATCTTTTGTTTTTTTTTTTTGTGCATTTTATTTTTATTTTTATTTTTAAAAAAAAACAAAAAAGGAAAATAGGATCTCACCTTTCTTGCGTTTGAGCCACCGTGGGTGGCCGAGGTGACCATCTCCAAGGACAGTTGGTGCAAAAACAAGCCGAGAAGTAGAAAAACCTCAAAAAATAGGATTTTTTATTTTTCACCATCATGACGACAGCACCGTCACGACTACTACCAGCAACCACGGTGGTCCGGCGTCGAAGTAACGACCAGAGTTCAACCGGACTTGGAGGGGAGGGAGAGAGTTAAGAGAGTTTTTTGGTTTTTTTTTTTTGAGAAAGAAGAGTGAAAATGAATTTTAAAAAAAAATTGATTTAAATAAAGAAGCAAAACGACGTCATTTTGAGCTATGGACCCAGGCACCAAAACGACGCTATTTAGGGCCTATCTGCGTGCTACCCGACCCTCTCCAAGGGGGATCCGCGTGTTTTCGCCTTTTGGGATATTTATCCCCCTGGTCCTCCTGCTTTTTGGGCTATTCTAATTTAGTCCTTTTTGCTTATTTATTTATTTTATAAATTTAACCCTAGAATTTACAGCGCGTTTCAACTGAGTCCCTGACCCACTGACGCTTTGAAAAATGGACACGTGTCCAGGAATTGGTTATTTTGTCATTTGGTCCTCTGCCTTTTCGCGTTTTTTTTTATTTTAGTCCTCATTTATTTATTCTGTTATAATTTTTACTTTTAAATTTCATTTCTATTCTAATTTAATCCCTAATCTGTTGAATTGTAACCCTTTTTAATTTGTTATTTATTTTTATTATTCATTTTAATAGTTTTATATGTTATTTATTTTAAACTATTTTATTTATTTTAATTTTTATATATTATTTATATTAAACTGTTTTAGATATTATTTATTTTAAATTGTTTCATATATTATTTATTTTGAACTGCTTTATACATTATTTTATTTTAAAACTGTTTCATATATATTATTTATTTTAGATTTTTTACATATTATTTCCTTTAAAAATGCTTTATATATTATTTATTTTAAATTGCTTTAGATTATTTATTTCAAACTGTTTTGTATTTTATTTATGTTAATTTTATTTATTATTTATTATTTATTATTTATTTTGAACCCTTTTTTGTGTTATTTATTTTAAAAAAATTATATATTATTTATTTCAAACTTTTTATAAATTATTTACTTGAATTGTTTTATATATTATTTTGTTTCATTTTCTTTGATTGCTAATATTGATATTAAAATAACGCGTGTTGTGATTATTGCCATTATGTGTATTATAATTCGTTTATTTGCATTTTCATGTCATTGTGATTCATTATTGTAACATTTTATTCGTAGATTATCACTCCATGTTGTATATTATCATTCCATCATATTTCATTAAAACCACTTCAAAAGTCGCGTTTAATTTTTTTTCCTTTATCCATAACATGCCATTTTATTATATTTCAACTAAATAGCACGTATCGTTTTGGTTTTGTATTCGCTATTATTCAAAAGTTTAAAAGTAAGACAATGTTTCATCTTTTTGGGAATTCGTGAAGTCGTGCCCTAACTTACGGGGTTTCGATTTTCTCATTAAATCTAAACAACCGAACATCCTTCTAAACTTAAAATACCTAAGTCTTTAATGAATTAAAGGCCAACTTATTCTCGAGGACTCAAATGTCACATCCTAACTTAAAGGATGTGGCATATTCTTATCACGAGACGAGTGGGCCTTTGATGTTCGTTTCATTTCAATTCAAGCGTTTTTAACATTAATAAAAAGGAAAGGATCGTATTTTAAATTTTTTTGGGTTTTCAACTTTCGACGTTAAAACATTAACTAATCACTTAGGTACCAATTTTGGGCGTTACGAGGGTACTAATCCTTCCTCGTGCGTCATCGACTCCCGAACCTATTTTCTCGAATTTCGTAGACCAAAATTATTGTTTTAGTAAATCAAGATGTTTTATTAAAACGATCAATCATAAGGTGACCCGATCACACCTCATAAAAAAAAAAGATTGGTGGCGACTCCCGTTTTCATTTTCAAAATAAAAAGTCGACCTTTTTTTAAAAAAAAAAGAATAATTTCGAGAATTCTTTTTCTTTTTAAAGAAGAAAATACAAATCTCTTTATTCAATTGTATTTTCACTTCTAAATCTATATTTAAGAATTTAAACTAAAATAAAACACTAATTATTTATTATATGATTTATATGTGATATATAATAATATAAGACATGAAGTGATGTTGACAATAAAATTCACAATACTCTTTTTATAAATTTTATTTAATTAGTATAACCAATAAACAAAATATACAGACAATTACACTCACCTTAATTTGTTTCTATTTTATTCACAATAAAACATTTTATTATAAACTCGTAATATACAAACTAGTAATAAATATATAATATACTTTAAATAAAAATAAAAAATAATATTTTATTTTATATTCTAAATATATTTAAATTTTGTACTCTTTGTACATTTAAAATCTAATTCTCCACTTTTATATTAATGAATTTAATCTCTCTATTTTTAAATTTAAAAAAATTCAAGTGTGAACACTATTAAAATTTTTCTATTAAATTTAAATTCATTATAATGTTATTTTTCTGTAACATATTCACTAAATGAGTCTTTTTTAATTTCAAACATTAATAAATTTAACAGATAAATTTCAAATATAATAACAAATAGACTTAAAATTTAAATTTTGAAATTTCTAAAATACAAGTCAAAGCGAACATTTAAAGAAAAAAGGGAACTTAAAATATATTTTAACTTATGTTGAAGCCCCCAAGAAAAAATCTGCTGTTACATGGTAACAAATATATGAGGGATGAATCTATTGTGGTTAATGGGATCCTGAATTTACTGTTGGGTTCAGACCTTGAGGAAAACGCCAAATTTGTCAGCCAATATGTCCAAAACCGCCCTATAAATTTTTCTCCAGTATTGTTGGGGTAATCCTATATTTTTTTAGCAAGAAATTAGTAAAGTATGGTCGAGTTACGTAGGAGTGCGATTCTCTTTTGTCTTTTTATTTTAAAATAATAACAAAATAGTTATTACACATAAAATTAAATAGTAAATTACTTTTTCGACTTAAAATTTTTATCTCTTTTATTATTAAAATTAACTTGGTTCACAATAAAATTATATTTAAAGTTATATTTAACATTTTACGATATCTCATATTAACGTATAAAAATTAATTTTAAACTATAAAAATAGATTAAATTTTTAATATCATGTCTAATTTACTCTTTAATTTAACATACAAAATTAATTTACTTATTTTTGAAAACGGAGAAAAATACAATTCGATTCTTAATATAGAGGCCTCTATAGTACATTCTCAAGAAATCATATATTATTAAGCCTCGAATTAGGCATATTTTCCCAATTATGTATTTAAATTATTTTTGTCCTAGATTAATACATAAACTATTATTCTGTTATCTTCTTCAACTTTTTTTTTAAACGGTGTTAAAAAAATCAGTTGTCACCTGACACCTTTCAACCAATAAGAATGTGCCATATGGTACTTTGGTTTGTTTATTAATATTATATATAATATTGATTAGAAATTAAATAAAATCATAAATAATATATAAATAATTCAAAAAATTAAAAGGTAAAAAATTCTAGAATATATAAATATAAATATATAATATTATATAAAAATTTAAAATATATCATAAATTGTTTAAAGAATGACTTTAGAGTTTTTAAAATTTTCAAAATATATCTATTATTTTTGCATTTTTAGAATTTAGAATTTTTAATTTTTAAATAATATTTTGATGTGTCATGTTCTAGTAGCGCCACGTGGACCAGGGGCGTAGCTAGGGGTGGCGCACCTAAAAATGATAAAATTTTAATTTAATATTTTAAAAATTATAAAGATATAGGCTATTAAAATGGTAAAATTATATTTTTCACTATCATAAAAATTATAATTTAATTTTGGTCCTTCCTAAATTATTTTTCTGGCTTTGCCCTTGACATGGACAATCAAGGTCGGCAACATCTTGTCAATGGTGGGTAAATGCTTTTATTTTAAATAAATATAAGTACTATATGGCACATTCTAATTGGTTGAAAGGTGTCACGCGACTCATTCTAATTGATGTCATGTGGTAATTTTTTTTTTAACATTGTTAAGAAAATGATTGAACTGGGTAACAGAATGACAGTTAAAGTACCAATTTGAAATAAAAAAAGTTTAAATACCAAAACGAAAAAACTACATAATTCGAAAGCCAAATTTAAAAAAAAAAAAAAAAACCTTTTGAATAATATTTTTATGATTTGTGGGTCTTGAAACTTTGTTTGGCTACACTGTTCATACAACCAAATTAAATCATCAAGAAGATAGATTCAATGTTGATGAATTCAGAGTTCGGAATTTTAAAACCTTTCTTTAATTTAAAATTAGTTGGTTAATCAATGAAAGATCAAACATTATAATACTTTTACAATTCAACCCTCCAGTTGGTATACGGTACAAACTCCATTATTTATTTGTCATGGTCAAGGACGGCATGCAACCAACATTTTCATCTTCTCTTCTCCATATCCTGCATCTCTTGTGTTTGGTCATAGCAGCAGATTTGGTATATTGGATTCTCCACGCTTTGCATTCTTTTCTTTGCCTTCCAGATGTTCGTGTTATTGCCACTTCCGGTTTCACCGGAGCTGTTAACGCTGAAACAAAGCTTGGGTAATGGTAATAATAACAATCCATCTTCATTTCCTCCGAACTTTCTCTTTGGAACGGCCTCCTCTGCTTACGAGGTTTGCTTCACCACCATTCTTTCAATTTTTTTATCCTATTGAAAACAAGCAGATGTAATGAATGGTCTGTTCATTTTGGGCAGTATGAAGGTGGTTACTTGAGTGATGGGAAAGGTTTGAACAATTGGGATGTTTAAACCCACAGACCAGGTCATAATTCAACATCGAATTCCTTCAAACTTGCTTTTTGTTTAAAATGATATCCCCATATTCAACAACAAATAATTTATTGCAGGAAAGGTCATTGACGGAAGCAATGGAGACGTAGCAGTGGATCATTATCATCGCTATTTGGTAAGCTTACTTCACATCCATGTAGCCTTCTGCACCGCGTTTCGTTCTTTTCCAATTAGCTGAGGTTCACCCCTCAATTCTTTTAAAAGGGTAAATTTCTCCATAGGTCACCCAACTATGCGTCTGTTTTTTTTTTTTTTTTTCTGTCACTTAACTAAACTAGATTTGTTATCCATTTCCATTTAGTGCCGTTAAGTGTTTAACTCGAAGGTAATATAGTGGTTCAAAAATCGATAAAATGACTAATTTTATGTATTTTTATTATTATATATTTTTTAACTACCATATCACCCTTTCGTCAAACATTTAAAGGTAGAGGTATAATTTCAATCAGTTCAAATGGTTTGATTTTTTTACACCAAAAATCAAATAAATTGAATTATCCATGTAAGCCGAATAAATCGAACCACCCTAATGAGTAAAATCGAATAAACCGAATTAAAAGTTTTCAATTTTGTTTTTTTTCTTAATTGTAAAAAAATCTAATTGAGGTAGTTATAATTTTTTCAAATAATTTTCTTCTTTCTTCAAATTATTATATTGTATTACTTTTAATTTTATTTTTATTTCAAATTCATACAAAATATTAAAAATTAAATCAAATAAATTTTAATGAACTCAAAAATATTTATTTTCTTGCATGGCCAACATACAATTCCCAAGTCTTCTATCGTTCTTAATATTAATTTGCGTTTTTTAATATATTAAATGATAAAAATAAAAGGAATATTAAAGTGTATTGGGTTTTAAATCGGTTCTGACTTTTAAAAGTGTTAAGTTTTAATGGGTATTTGGGTTTAGGTATATAAATGAAATATAAGCTTATAGTTTTATGGACTATGGCCTTAAATGTTTTATTCGGTTTAAAATATTAAAACTGAAAATCAATTAAATTAACCAATTAAATCGAACATGAAAATCGATTAAACCAGAAAAATCAAATAAATTGGAAAAAGGTTTTTCAATTTGATTAAAGAAAATGATAAAAAAAGAGATAATCTTAATTAATTAAGCGACGATTTTAAAAATTTTATAATTAGATAAAAAAAACAATTCATAATTGGATAATCAGTAATGTAATTTACCTTTTAAAATTATAGGCTTTATTCCCCATTTAACCTCTAAATTATACTTGTTTTCTTACCGTAGTATTGAAACCATCGTTGTCACATTTTCCAAAGTAGATGATATCATGTGTTACCTTACATGTATTTATTAGTCGACACTGAATATTTGTATATAAATTAGGATAAAATGATAATTTAAATAGGTTTTTTTTTTTGGCACTAAGAAAATGGGAGTTAAATATGAATTAAAGCATTCTTTTTAAATATCATAAAATTACATTTAGTACTTAACATTTGTTATCTTCACATCACCATTAAAAAAATGTAAAATTATATTTCTCCAAAAAATAAAATAATTTAGTCTAAGTAATATTTTGTAATTTAATGCAACCAATTTTATAACACTTTTAATTATATATCATTGTTACTTTTTTTAATTAATCAAATGGAAATATTTGTGGTAGTTTTTTGTTAGTAATATTTTTCATCCTATGTTCATAACAAAAGATATATTAAAAAATTAAAATTATTAATATATAGAGTACAAATTAGATTTTTTATAAATTAATATAATTTTATGTTTTCTTTTATAATATTAAATAATTTTATACATATTTTATTATTTTAATGACATTTTGATTTCTTAGATTATAATTCTTTTAGATATTTAATCACAAAAATAATTTATAATATTTGTAAATAGAAACAAATTATTTTTGATATTTTTATATTATTGAAAATTAAATATTATGTATTATGTAATCAGTAACGTTTAATTATAATGCTTTTCTAATGTCCACAATATAGCTATAACATATTTAGATAGCAAAAAGTTCTATTGTTTACTGTCTTAGCTCATTTAATAATTATACATTTCTTTGTCGATTGAATCTTAACTCAATTGGTATGTATATTTAGAGCTGTAAATGAATCGAGCTTGAACGAACAAACTTATGTTCATGTTCGTTTATTTATTTTTAAGCTTGTTCGTATTCAGTTTGTGTTCGTTAAGAATTTCAAATTTTTTTTCATGTTCGTTTATTTAAAATTATGTGCATTCATGTCCATTTGTTTAATGTTCACAAACATGCTTATTTAACTTAATTGAACATGTTCACAAACATATAATTGAACATTTTCACTAATAATGTTAATAAATAATAAACAAACAAACAATAAATACATAAATACATACACACACATATATTATTTAGATATAAAACAGTCAAATATAAATATTAATAATTATATTATAAATGAAAACAAATAAAACCAAGATAAATTTATTAATATATACTAACAGAACAATAAATGAGTTTTAAGATAATTTTATTAATATATAATAATTAAATTTTTATAAGAAAATATCATTAATAAATAAACGAGTCAATAAATGAGTTTATAAGCGAGCCAATAAACGAGCTTGTTCGTGAACATAAACAACCGAACACACCTTTGTTCGTGTTCGTTCATTTATTAAATGAACATAAAAATTTTGTTGATACCCGTTTATTTAGTTTAATAAATGAACATAAACAAACGTTTTACAAATAGTTCATCGAACGTTTTGTTCATTTACACCTCTATGGGCATTGTTGTTAATGTAGAAGGATATAGGTTCAAGTGTGCTGAAGTGCATTATCCTCTTATTTATGAGTTAAGGAGGGACTACAGAAAAAGTTAAAACCTATATGAAAGTATCTATATGATACTTGTATTATAGAAATTGATTCAAATTGATCCTCTGCTACTAAAGAATACTAAAAGTTTAATAAAGTTAACATTTATTATTGAAAATTGACAATAAAATATTTAAATTGCATAACCATAAAAACTTTTAAAATATTAATTCTATTAAACACTATAATTCAAAAAAAACACACTAAATTGATTCATTTAAGGATAACATAGAATTTGATGATGATGATGATAAATTACAAACCAATTAGGGAAAAAATAAGTAATTGAAATTTTTACTTTTTTTTTTTGGAACTAATTAAGAGATTTTAATTTGATATAGGAAGACATTGATCTAATGGTATCACTGGGGGTCAACAGCTATCGATTCTCTATTTCTTGGGCAAGAATTTTACCAAGAAAGCCTTTGAATGACAGGATATTTGATGTTTAAACCAAGAGTTATCAATATTGGAATATCTATTCTTCACTAATATGTTCTCCAAATTCCTGACAGAGGGGAGATTTGGAAATGTCAATGTAGCAGGCATCGATTTCTACAACAATCTAATTGATGCTCTCCTACTCAAAGGTTTATTTTTCTATATTTTGGCATTTCTTGAATGACTTCTCTTCAAAACATTGCATAAATAATTGCAGATTTGGCCTTTTTCTACAGGGATTAAACCATTTGTAACTTTGACACACATTGATCTTCCCCAAGAAATTGAGGACAGATATGGAAGTTGGCTGAGTCCTGAATCACAGTACAATTATCCTGTTTCTTGTTTTCAAATGAAATGGTAGTTTATGCACACCATTGGCGAGCTCACTAATGGCATTGATCTTTCATTTCCAGAGTGGATTTTGCATACTTTGCAGACATTTGCTTCAAGTCTTTTGGGGATAGGGTGAAGTATTGGGTCACTTTCAATGAACCCAATTTCCAAGTCAAGTTTGGGTATCGAGAAGGGAATTTTCCACCATCACGATGCTCCTTTCCATTTGGAAATTGTACCAATGGAGATTCAGAGAAGGAGCCTTTCATAGCAGCTCACAACATTATTTTATCACATGCAGCCGCTGTTCATATTTACAGATCAAAATACCAGGTATCAGTGACATTATAAAATCTAAATGCCATTGGCTTAATGTAGATTTAGAAGGTTTAAGGACATATTTCTTACTTAGAGCGATGAATGTTTAGGCAAAGCAAGGAGGCAGCATTGGAATCATTATCAATGCAGCATGGTTTGAACCCATCAGCAGCTCCATGGCTGGCAAGCTAGCAGAAGAAAGAGCTCAATGCTTCACTACTAATTGGTATATTTCTTCTTATAAACCCTTCTCTACTTCAACTTTTCTATATGTTTCCAATTGATATCTTAAAGATTCTGGTGTAACTGTAACTTTAAGGTTTCTAGACCCGATTGTTTTCGGAAGATATCCTCCTGAAATGCAAAGCATATTAGGATCTATTTTGCCTGAATTTTCGCAAACGGAGAAGGAAATGTTGAAGAAAGGGTTGGATTTCATTGGAATCAACCATTATTCAAGTTATTATGTCCAGGATTGTATGTTCACTGCGTGTGAACCAGGAACAGGAACCTCAAAGACTGAAGGGTTATGGGCACAAAGTTACCAAAAGAACGGCATCCCTATTGGAGAACCTGTATGTATCCATATCCTTTTGCCTGTTGAAATGTCATAACCGGCTGACCAATCAAGTACTCTCATTTTCCGCAACTTGTCATGGCCACAATCTGTTATTGTCTTCTTTGGACATCCATATGTCTCTCATCATTGTTCAAATGGTACAAGAGTTTCGGTAACGACTCCTATATGCAGGAGTTCTTGGATTCAAACCTGGAGTGGTGTAGTTTTGGGTAACAAAACTTTGAAAACATGTGGGTGTCTAAAGACAACAATATTGAATTGTTTACATGATCCGGTCGGTTGGTCATGAGATACTTGCTTGGAGTAAAAGTATAATAAACTACTCAGAAAATGGGTAAATTAGTCTTTGTACATTAATTCAAAGAGTAAATTGGTCCTCCTATTAAAGATTTCATCTATTTTTGTTGTTAAAAACTAGTCCCAGTATGTCAAGATGAGGTACTCATGACATGCTATGTGTCACTGTTTGATTATTCTATCAGCTATGCCAATTTTTAACAATATAAATGACTGAATTTTTTAAGAGAAAAGACCAATTTACCTTTTTATTTAAAGTACAAGGACTAATTTGTCTCATTTTTTGAGTAGAGAGAACAAAATGTAATTTGACTCCAAATCTTTATTTAAAGTAAAAGGACTTTATGGTTTTTACTTGCTTGGCAACTTAAACCAGAAGCTAAATCTTTTTGCTATGCAGACTGATGTGGACTGGTTGTATGTTTACCCTGGAGGAATGGAGAAGATCATAACCTATGTTAAAAAGAGATTCAACAACACCCCAATGATTATTACAGAAAATGGTAAAAAGAGACAAAAAGTTTCGTTTAAGGTTCATTGCAAAGCATTTTTCCACATTCATAATTAAATTTTGTTTGATGTAGGATACGGTGAGGTGACCAAAGCAAATTCCACCATTGAAGATTCCTTACAAGACGTCAACCGAGCCAAGTACATGGCTGGATACTTGGATTCCCTGTCAACAGCAATCAGGTGAAAAGCAAATAACAAACAAAGGACAAACCATCTTTTACATTGCTTATGTTTCTCGCCTATTTTGCAAGTTCTAAAATACTTCTCTGATTCTTTAATTGTGAGAGTGTAACTGATGAGTTTGTGTCTGCCATTGAATGCCTTCAGGAAAGGAGCAGATGTTAGGGGCTACTTTGCCTGGTCTTTGCTAGACAACTTCGAATGGGAATATGGGTTCACAAGAAGATTCGGACTTCACCATGTTGACTTCAAGACACTGAAGCGAACCCCCAAGTTTTCAGCAACTTGGTACAAAAATTTCATTGCAGAACATGGCAAAGTAAAATACCAGACAGCTGATCATCTTCATAAACGATCTTACTACTTCTACTAACAAATTTCTTTATCTTTGCTCCCTTAATTTTGTACAGTCAATATAAAATTTGTCCATACAAATTGTTTCTTAGAAATCTAATGAGATCTTTTACAGCAAGAGCCAAATGTGGAACAATAAGGGGGAAAAGTTGTAATTTACAGTTTCATCTCCTCATGCCGCCATATATGGCTTCCTAAAAGTGTTGACCACTATCCCATGAAATTTGACATGCTTGGAGACCAATGGCAACACTTGGCTATTTTCCATGCTAGGCAATCATTCCATCTGTAATGGCCATTTCTTCATCATTCTCACTACTGAACTTGTATGGGTTAAAGCCCAGGACTAGCCATCTCACCTATAGCTGCTGGCATGTATAGTACTATGAATGGTTACCTTTCAGTGGAACCAAAGACCGGTTCCATAGCATTGGAGTTGTTAAGTGACAATTTCGATATTTGAGTATTGTCAATTGATTGAATGATTTAAATAGGATGTCTTGATTATTTGAAGGATATTTAACCTATCAATGAAGGTTGTTAGGGATCAACCCGATTAAGCAACGAACAAGTAAAAATATCAGAAGAAATTGAGAAATTAAACACACAAATTTAACGTGAAAAATATAATGACCTGAAATTCACGGGCACCGGAAAAGTGAGTTATAGGGCTTCCGTCTTAGTGAAATAAGTTCGAAAATAATTATTAAAAATATTTATGAGCTTAGTGGTGTGTCTAATTAGGTTTTAATTAGGTGAATTTAGCTTAATTTAGAGTAATTAGTAAAAAAGAACTAAATTGAATAAGAGGTAAAAGTTTAATTCTAAAGTAATAGAAAATAAAAAGGATCAAAATGGCAATTAAGCCATTTACACAAATTGAGGGTAAATGAAAAAAAATCAAGATTTTTCTTAAATATATGTATTAAATATATTTAATTATTATCATGGTTTTATATAAAACTATTATTATGGTTTTATAATTATTATGATTATTTAATGGATATTATGTTTTAAATAAATTAAATAGTTGATAAATGTATGGTAATAAAATATACATGTGTAAAAATTATATTGGTACATTTGTAATTTAAATATTTAATTATTTATAATTTAAGTATAAAGATATTTGTTAATTAAATAATTAAATTATAAGATTTTTGGTATGAAAAACAAATTAAATGATGACATTTGTAATAATATGAATATATACATTTGTATTATAATTATGTATTTACTTAAATTTTAAGTTAAAGATATTTATTAATTAAATATTAATATTATAAGATTTTTATTTGTTAAATAAATAAAAGAAAGACAAATGGATGGTAATAATAGTGTACAAATGTACAAAGATACATGTATACAAATGTGTTAATTATATTGTTATTAAATTAATAATAATATATATTAGTTAAATGATAAAATAAATAAGTAAAATAAATGAAATAATAAAAGAATAAAAAGAAAGACAAAAGAAACAAAGAAGAAACAGAACAGAAGCATTTCGAAACAGGGAAAGAAAAAGAAAGAAAGAAAAGGGAAAGGAAAAACTAGGGTTTTAAGGTTTGAAGCTTTAAAAGATAAGTCAATTAAGTCCTTTTCTCTTAATTTTGATGTTTTAGGAGCTTTGAAACAAGATTTTGATGAAATTAAGTTAATAGTTCAAGAGTTTATATGTTTCCAAGTAGGGTTCATGTTGGAAAAATTATGGAATTAGGGATTTAATTGAATGAATTCTAAGTTAGAATTGATTAAGGGATTAAATTGTAAACTATGCTATAAGTTTTATGTTGTAGGGACTAAATTGAAGAAATTTTGAAATTAGGGAAATATGCTGGAAATTTTATAGTTAAATATAAGTTTAGACTAAATTTGAATAGAAAAAGAGAGTGAATTGGATTAAGAAAATAATTAAGTTTAGTTAGGATTAAATTGGGAATAAGGTAGGAATTGTTTAGAAATTTAATTATTTATTATAATTAGTGCTGTAAATAATAATGTAAATTACTATTATTTTTGTAGCCAACAAAGAACCTGAAGCATCAGCATCGAAAGGAAAGGAGAAAGTCATCGAGGACTAAAACGGAGAATTACTTGTGTATTGC
Organism: Gossypium arboreum; assembly: GCF_025698485.1. Classification (NCBI taxonomy): domain Eukaryota; kingdom Viridiplantae; phylum Streptophyta; class Magnoliopsida; order Malvales; family Malvaceae; genus Gossypium; species Gossypium arboreum. The sequence goes on along the minus strand of NC_069075.1, from coordinate 13,702,815 downwards.
TATAATTCAAATTTTAATTATTATTGATTGCTAAAATTTTAATTGTTATGTATGGTAAATAAGACTTGAGGTAAGTATGTGAAATTGATATGAATATTGAGTGAAAATGAAAGTGATATAAATTGAATCAAATTGAATTGAATAAGTGAATTATGGAATATGTGATTATTTGAAAAGTGTATTGATTGAAAATAAATAAATTGTGACAAATGTATGGTGTTGATAGTATACACTTGTGTGAAAATTAATTTGTATATGAATTAAGATAATAGATATTTGAATTGAATGAGTATTGAAAATTCTTGTGTAAATGAAATTGAAATTAGAAAAGTAAAATAATACCCTATTAACTTGTCCGACTAGATTCGATACAAATGGCATGCCATTGGATTTGTGATGTGATGAAGAGATTGTAGTTCGCCGAGAAGATGTTTCATTATTATATACTTGGTTTATCCGAATAGGCATTTAATGCCTTATTGGTGTGTTTGGGAGGATATATTATACCGGTGTGTTATGAAGGATTTACAATATTCGGTGTGTTTGGGTTGGATATTCTGGTGTGTTTGGGTGGAAATCCGCGTATCTGTCATAGTTCGAGCTTTGTTAATAGGGTAAATAATCGAAATGAAATTTTGAAAATGAAATTATTTGTTTTAGCACTATTGAAAAGTATGAGAAAGAATGTATGAACTAAATTATGAATTGAATTAGTATGAGAAAAATGAATTATGAATTTAAGATTTATGAAGTAAAATAATTATATATAAAAGTAGTTTAAATAATTATAAAATTTATGGTTGATGTTTGTAATTTATTAATATTAAATAGTTTTTATTTATAGTAATACCACTGAGTATATCTATACTCAGCGTACGGTTGTTTCCGTGAGCAGGTTAGTAGAAGTCAAGTGTCCCGGCTCAGCATCCAGAACAATCCCGACTCCACCACAAACTTGGTGATGTATATTTTTCTTTTGGGTAAAGGTGGCATGTACATAGGTGTTGTTCAGTCACTTAAATATGTATATTACTTTGGGTAGTGAAGAATGAATATAAGATCTAAATGGTTAAATGAAATAGTAAGGAAAGTACATGATATTTTGATACATGAACATTAAGTTGTTAAATGAATGAAGTTTTTCATCAATTTTTGAATGATGCTATGATAGTTATTAAGTTAAAATTTATGTTAATGATATAAATATTAGTTATATGAATGTGAAACATTAGTGTTGGTAGTTTTGGTTTGAATTTGCAGGAGGTTTACGTAAAAATAAGCAGAAATGCTGCCGAAATTTTTATAAAAAATAAATATTTGGAATACGCGAACAAGTTCCGTTCTTCTTTTAATACGTGTTGAACTTCGAGAGTCCAAGATAGTGACTTAATTATTATATTATACTATGAAAGTTATATTAATTGTAAATTATTCGTAAGTTGTCTGATATGTCCGGTAATGCCTCATAACCTCGTTCCGGCAACGGTTTGGGGTTAGGGGGTGTTACAAAAAAACCCTCCAAAGAGGATAAAAAACCACGGGCAAAGATAATTTTACTATAATGGCAAAAGAACGAAAAGTGTTAAATCACGAAAACTCAAAAACAAAGAACCCTCAAAACATAAACACAAAATTCTCTAAAAGTGTTAAGAGTTCTAATCTCTAATGGTGTATTTTCTAAGGTTGTAAAAGAGCCTATTTATAGGCTAAATTCATAGGTCAAATAATAATAAAATAATCTAAACTAATTAGAGTTTGATTGAAACAAATAAACAGAGTTTAACTGGAAGATTATTTCTCAAATTTGACTGAAATATGAGTCATACTGAACAAATCTCCACCTTAACTCAAATTTCCACAATGACATCTTTGCTAAAGCCCGCCACGGACCTATTTTGAACTATGCAAGGAATTAATTGAGTCGAATCTGTGCTTAGAAACTGGAAGACTTATAGCCTTCGACTTGTACACTGCCAAATCAAAACTAGCCCGGGTCTAATTTTCACGAACACAGTGCCCTAACTTTTCATAACCTGCATTCAAAAGAGAACCTCTCTTCAATGAAACGGTCATGCATTTTTCCCTCCTATGACCAAGTTGCCTCCGCTCCAATCGAGTTGACTTCGACTCCATAATGGACGAGGGACGTCCAATCTCACTGGTCACTATAGAACCTTCCAAAATATAAAAACTACTGGTCCTTTTATCCTTTAACAAAACGAGAGCTCCACAAGATACCTTAATGTCGCTCGACTCGATGTTGATTCTGCATCCTTTCGAGTCTAAAATACTCAAGGAGATGAGATTCTTTCGTAAATCAGGTATAGACTTGACATCTGAGAGTGTCCTAATCGTCCCATCATGCATCCTAATTTTAACAATACCAATACCAATTACCTTACTGGATGAATAGTTTCCCATGCGCACAACTCGACCTTCAACCGAACTATATGTAAAAAACCATTCTCTATTGAGACACATGTGGAAAGAACATCTCGAATCTAGGATCCACTTGGACGTAAGCTCGAAGCTTTTGCTCGTTGGCATTAACAAGAAACCATCACCGCTTTTTTCGGCCAAATTAGCACCAGCTACATCTTCCTCGTTACTCTCAGCAATCCTTTATTTTGCAGTTTATAACAATCTACTTTGACGTGACCTAACTTCTTACAATAGCGACACATTTTGTCTCGCTTCTTTAATGTTACCAAACCGGAAGCTTGCCTATCTGCTTTGCTATCCGAACCAAACTTATTGTTGAGTTTGTCTCTACTCAACAACTAACCCCTCACATCTTCGAACGAGAGTTTGTCTCTGTCATAAATCAGGTCTACCTGAAAGATTTGTATGGATGGGATAAAGAGCATAATAATAACATAACCTGATCTTAATCGTCAATCTAAACCTCAACGTTCTTTAAATTATTTAAAAAAGTAATGAATTGACTGATGTGATCTCTAAGAAGCTCACCTTTATTCATGTGAAACATAAATAGACATTGTTTCAATACTAAATGTTTAGCCAAAGACTTAGCCGCATAAAGAGTTTCTAACTTTTTCCACAATGCAGATGAGGTCTTCTCCATCAATACCTCCTGCAATATTGTATTCATGAGGCACAATTGGATTGCAGACAAGGCCTTTTCATCAAGCTCTTCTCATTTTGTTTGATTTAGATTCTCAAGCTTTTCCCCAGTAATAATCTTTTTCAAACCAGTTAGAACTAGAATTATCATCATCTGAATTTACCACCAATTAAAATTTGTGACACCATCTAACGTCTCAATTTCAAACCTTGTTGCTGCCATCTCTGAATGGGCTGATCTACAAAAATTGAACTAGCTTTGATACCACTTGTTGGGGATCAACCCGATTAAGCAACGCACAAGTAAAAATAGCAGAAGAAATTGAGAAATTGAACACACAAATTTAATATGGGAAAACCCCTCCAAAAAGGATAAAAAACCATAGGCAAAGATAATTTTACTATAATGGAAAAAGAAAAAAGAGTACAAAAGATGGAGATAAAAACTAAACCTCAAAAACTCGAAAACAAAGAACTCTCAAAATGTAAACACAAAATTCTCTAAAAGTGTTAGAGTTCTAATTTCTAATGGGTTTATTTTCTAAGGTTGTAAAAAAGCCTATTTATAAGCTAAATTCATAGGTCAAATAATAATAAAATAATCTAAACTAATCAGAGTTTGATTAAAACAAATAAACAGAGTTCAACTGGAAGATTATTTCTCAAATTTGACTGAAATAGGAGTCATACTCAACAAATATCATATTACTCGAAAAACTCACATGGAAGTTTGGATCAAATTAGATCACCAGAGACAATCACTTACAACATGGACATTTGGATTGGATTGAAACTCAATGAGATTAGTTGCCAAGAGTCCACGTTTGATTTATTTTTTATTGTTTATTGTATTATTGTTTTAATGGGATTGCTATAGATATTCTATATTAACAAGTCTCAAAAATCTATTTAAGAGAGAGACTTGTATAAGTTATTATACTAAAAGTTTTTAGCACTTTTTTGTTTAAGTAAGTAATATTTCTTTGAAAGTGGGGAGGATCATCACGGGATGTGTAAGAGGTTAAGATCACTTGTTGTAACTGTTAAAGAGAGTGGGTATATATTATTAAAATTTTAATTAAATTTATTATTTGCAACCCTCAAGAAATTAAACTTATAGGTTCTAATTATATCTGCTCTTTTTTATACAATATCTAGAATTACCTATAACCCCTCCCCAAATCCATAAATAGGAGGATAATACGCTTTAGTGCATTCGAACCCATGTCCTCCTACGTTGACAATAATGTCTATACCAATCGAGTTAAGACTCGATCAGTTAATACATTTTGATTTAAATGTGTAGTGAAGGTTTTTAAAATGTTTGGATATCAAAGCTATTTATATATGTATGTAAAATATTCTATTCTACTAACATTATGATGTTCCCTGTTATATTTGAATAGTTTGAATTTGTGCAGACAAATTAGTTACAAAGTTCATTTCAAAATAAATCAAATTTTCTTCATGAAAAAGAAAAAGAAATTGCAAGCAGAAGTTAAGCATTACAGTAACTTATAAAATGAAGGATCTGTAATTATGAAGCAACTTCAAGATGAGGTGTAGATTAAACTCAAAATTTTATATTCATTCGAAGCAAATTTATCATATGTAAATTGCAAATGGAAAGAAGAATGTTGACATATATCAATGAGGGTAAAATACAAAAATAGTCACTTATGTATGGTTTAAATTATGTTTTGGTTTTTAAATTTTAATTTATGTATGTTTTGGTCATTAATGTTATTGATTTGTAACATTGTAATCATTGTGTCATTTTCTGACAATAGTGGTGTAACGAAAGTCTGACATGGCACAAATTATGTCGTTAAATTTTGATGTGTCATCCACGTCATCACCACATAATTTAAACATATTTTTTTTAAAAAAAATCATTTTATTTCATTTATTTCCTTTTTCTTTATTTCTCCATTTTTTTCTTATTTTTTCTTCGACTCATCATTTTTCTCTCGTCTCTCCCAACTCTCCCTCCCTCAAAGCTTCATTCATCATCACTTGTCGTCTACTCAAATGTTGTCATCAGTGTTGCCTTCAACAAAGATACATTGAATTGCTCCATCGACTACCTCTCCACAAATCTCTAATAATTTTTCTTCAAAACCCACTAAAAATCCTTAAATATAAAACCCAACTTTTGTACTACCCAAGCTTGGATCTTCGACTCCAATTTTTTCATATGTGCTCCTCCTCACCAATACCTCTTTCTTGACCGTTGGGATTGACTAGCAAGTTGCCGAAGTACCTCCAACTGTTTGACCCGAATTTGATCCTCTTTTATTTTTGCATCGATAGTCTCCCTTATTTTTGACACATTTTCTTTGTTAGAAGTCTGATATTTAGATCAATGTGTGTACGTGTTTTTTTTTTTTTTTTTGTGCTTATCGGTTGTTGTTTGCTTGGGTTTTTAGTTGATTTGAATATAGGTTTATTTGATAAGTGAATGATGTTGATAGAGTGTGGTGAATGAGATTAGGAGTAGTGGTGAAGGTGACATTGTTTGATAGGTTTGCCTGAATTAGATATTGGGGAATTTTGAGAAGTTGGGCTTGTGACTGTGTTGCTATGATAAATTTGCCATTATTTTGTTTTCCTCTTGTTTGGTTTGATAGAAGATGAGAAACTTATTAAATCTACTTTCTATTTTTCTAGTTTTAAGAAAAATATGAGATTTATTTTTAAAATTTATATTTAATCAACTCTTCGAATCATATCAATTAAAAAGTTGGGATGAAACTTGAGAGAAGAAGTGTGCTTTAGAGATGGTGAGTTCATGGAAAATTAAGAAGAATGGAAAGTATAAGAAAAAATAAAAAGGAAATGAAGTAGAAAGAAGATAAAAAAGTTTTTTTTAAAAAAAATGTATTTAAATTTTGTAGGGATGACATGAATGACACGTCAATATTTAACGACATAATTTATGCCATGTCACGCTTTCGTTACACCGCTAACCTTGGATAATAACACAGTGACCAAAATATTATAAATCGACAATGTCAGTCATCAAAACGTAATAAATTAAAGTTCTATGATCAAAATGTAATTTAAACCATACATAAATGATTATTTTATAGTTTGCCCTATCAATAATATTATATTTTAATATTGTTAGCTTAAAAAGTTTCATATATTGAAATGGAATTAATATTTAAAATAAAATTTCAATTACAATTTTTATTTATGCTTCCTAATATTGAATTTATATATAACGGCAATCGTTTCAGAAACAATATAAAATATGTTAAAAGTAATTTATTTTAAAATTAAATAAGTACCCTCAAATCCCCAAAATCATTTTCTTAGACGGAAATTCACATTTTATATTAATGCCATAGAAAACAGTTAGGTTAAATAGGCATATTAAAAGTGGGAAATTCACGTTTTATATTAATGCAATAGAAAACAGTTAGGTTAAATAGGCATATTAAAAGAGGAGAAAATGTAGGTTTATTGAGTTTCTAGAAAATGATTTATATGTATGTAATTAGGAAGAGTTCTGTAACAATTTTATAATGAAATAACTTCAGTAACTAAATAAGTACGATTAATAGGTGAAAAGTTAGAATTTAATTATAAATCATTTAAGCTTTAATTATATACATCTAATCGGTTCCTCTACTAGCTTGTTGAAACCATAAATGAATTATATAAACAATTAAACGAACAAAAATGGATGGAAATGATAAAGTTGAAGAAATGGGTTGCATTTGGAAATGAATGTGTTTTCCTATTAAATATGGAAATGACTTGAGAATTAATTTAGTTTTTTAATTATTATTTAATTAAATAATTGAAATTCAAAAATAGAATTAAATTAATTAGTCATTGTGAATCCATTAAATAAGAAAATTAAATATATTTCTCATAGATTCTTTTATGGTAAAGTTGTCATGAATTTAACGGAATTATAATTGCGTTGAGAAAACTATTTAATTAGAAAAATTAATTTATCTAAATAAAAATAAATAATATTTATTTTGAAAAAATAGAAAAACATGTATTGAGTTGGATTAAATTATAAAATGTTGGCTTAAAAGTTCAGGAATCACATATAATTAGACCCAATACAGGAGAGGCTCAAAACCTCTCATAATAAATATAAGGGGTGACAAACTTAGTATATTTAACTAGGGTGTGCGCCCCTCCTTTCCTAGTTAAACTAGTAGACTATTTTTTTTATCAAATAATATTATTTGTATTTTACAATTCAACCTAGAATTCTTCTATCTTTCTCTATAAATAGATGACATTGGTAAGGCTAAACATATACAACTTTGAGATATTATTATTCTACCCAAAAATAGTGAGAAATTTATTTTCTAAGTATAAATTCTATTTCCTGATAATGACAATTATATTGGTTTCTATGGAAAGAGAATTACTTTCCTACTGAAAGTAAGAGATTGTTTCTAATTCTTTGTTTGATTCATGATTGTTTGATCCCGCACTTAAAATAATTCATAGTACGAAAATAGCAAAAAAGGTCGTTCGGTTGAAAGCTAACAACGTCTAGGATCTATCTCACACAAAGAAAAAATACTTTTCAAAAAAAATTATTGCTATAAATATTACAAACCGATCTGATTTTTAAAATTTTAAATTTTCACTGTAACAAAATACCACCATTAAAGAAGGATATAATAAAGTAATAAAAAATTATACAAAGAGGATAAGCAAAACATCCACTCGTTTTCTTTTTCAATTTGTAAAAAGAAACTCTTCAATCACTCTCACAAATATTTCTAAAATAATAAGCTATGTTATTCTATTGTTACCTGTTAGGTAAAAAGGAGCGGATGACTTAATTATTTTGCTTAGGCTTAAATTACAAAATGATACTTAAATTATACCCTTTTTTCTTAAATTAGTAATCAAACATTTTTTTTGGTTAATAAGTGGTACCTAAATTATACTCCGTTACCTAAAGTGGTACCTAAACTATACCATTTTTCCAAATTGGTACCAAAAAAGTTTTTTTGGTCACAAGTACCTAATTATACTTTGTTACCTATAGAGAAGGACTTTATTTTTCGTTTCTCTATTCATCCTTGTTCTTTCAGAACAAACCTAGTGCGTTCTTCGCTGTATGAAGAAGGTACCAGCCTTCAACTTGATTAGTAACTGACTTTTTCAAGCCAATTGCTGGTAAATTCTTGAATCTTTCCTTAGTTTAATATCCAGTGAATGATAGGGTTGTATGACCCATTTATACAGGCTTCTACTGGAGGTCGGAGGGAAGGAAACTCCCTTCTGGTTAACATTTGCATGTTTTCGATTCTTTTTTTTACATTAAAGTTTAGTTGCTTATGTATTTAATAGAGTGTTTAATTTTATTTAGCTAAAGAAACAGAAGAAGGCCCGAGTGCAAAAGAAAAGAACTCGTAGAATGGGCAAAGCTTTTTTGGTGATCTCTGGTGAGTTCCTTTCACTTGTGTTCTTGTTAAATTCCAGCTAATTTTGTGATAATGTTGTCTTCCAGGTAAGTCTATGTAAAATCAGTACTCATTCTTACCTAGTTGTTCATATAAACATATATGCATTTTTCATCAATCATGTTATCTCAGATCACTCCTCAATATGCCTATGTAAATTTCTATCATTCATCCATTTCAATCCATATCAAACATATTAAGACCTTATATATATATATATATATCAAACTATATCAACCACAAGCCATGCCAATGGCTAGATTAAACTCAATATTTACATGCCATCATTGACCAAATTTAGCCTATACATGCCATTATAACCAAAATATAGTTTACTACATATATATATACTGACACAAGCCGATGAATAGTATGAGATATCTCTGCCAAGCTTCCAAATTACTATAAAATAGAGGAAGTGAAATAGAGTAAGCATTTAATGCTTAGTAAGTTCGTATAACGGGAAGTTAACTTACCATTTAGTTGCATTTAAGGTAAATATAATTAATATATTCAAAGCAAGTTGGCCAATAGCCTATACACATATCCTTATAAAAATGTTAGTCATTTATTTTACTTGAATATCAATAAACAAGTATGAACTTATCATTAATCAAGATTGCTTATTCATATAATTTCCATAACATATATTTAATCTTCATATACAAGTCATATTCATGTAGTCAAATATATATATATCCATAATCTTTCATCACAAACTCATATTGTCATTTATCATAACTTTACCCGTTGAACCACATATAATATTGATGGATACATGGTTAGTATACACAAAGTGTACATACTATATTCCGTCAATTCATATTCAAGAATGCTCATTTAGCATTTAAACGGTAAGATCTTCCAAGCCAAATAACAAAAAGCTCATGTGAGCTTATAACGGGAAGCTTATCCGGACTTAATAACAAAAAGCTCATAAGAGCTTAAATCAGAAAGTTCATGCGAGCTTAACGGGTAACTCCGAAGAACTATTATCAAGAAGTTCATGAAAGAGATTTTAATCAGGAAGCTCTGGATAGCCTTATATTGGGATGCTCATAAGAGCTGCAGTGTGTCCGCAACACATGCAGGATCACTACCAATTAGAATGCTTATAGGAGCATATAAACGAGAAATTTGGAAGAACCATGTATCGGAAAGCTCAAGAGAGCTTATATCAGGATGCTCAGGTGAGCTATAACGGGACATTCTTGCAAGCTATGGTGTGATGCAAAACCACAACCACTCCGGGAACCCTGTATCCATCTCATTTTATTTGCTCAAATGGGATTTATTTCTTGTCAAACATTGTCGAATATGTGATTTATTTTCATACTTAACAATTATACAAATCACATACGCAACATTTAATTCAAACGTATAAATATACAATTTAGTTACACGAACTTACCTCGACAATGTTCGTAAACACAGCTACTAATCCGTTACTTTTTTTTTACCTCGATCTAGCTCCGTATTTGATCTATCCGGATCTATACGAGTAAATATAACTCAATTTAATAAAGTTCACATTCAATTCCATTCAATTCACATCTTAGGCAAAAATTACCATTTTGCCCCTATAATTTTGATTAATTACGATTTCATCCCTAGGCTCGGAAAATGAAATTCATATAATTGAATCCTTATTCCAAGCCTAGCTAATTTTTACATATAACATTTATAGCCCATGTATTTCACAAAATTTAGAATTTTTTCTATAAATTTTACATCTTCTCAATTTAGTCCCTAAATCACAATTTAATCAAAATTTCCTTTACAAAAGTTATTTATCTATTAACAACCTTTCATTTTCTACCATAAATTTCATAATTCATCTATATTCATTCATATAAAAAGTTTAACACTTTGGTAACTTTACAAATTAATCCCCGAGATAGCTAGATTAAGCTATTACGATCTCGGAAATTAAAAATCATTAAAAAGAGGCAAGGATACATACCTAATTAAGCCAACAAAGTTTGTTTGAACTCTTTTCTCTTAGCTAGGGTTTCCATGGATTTAATTTTGGGAAAGATGATGAAAAAATGATGATATTTTCTTGTTTTATTAATTTGTCATCTTTTCATCTTTTTCCTTCCAATTTCATCATTTTCTTTAATTAAATTTCCATGGATGAATCACCATACTTATCTACTAACTCCACTAAATGGTCTAATTGCCATAAAAAGACCTCCAACTTTGAATTCCATAGCTACTTGATCCTTTTAGCTACTAGAATTCAACTTTTGCATTTTATGCAATTTGGTCATTTTATCAATTAATCATGTAATCGATAAAATTTTCTTAACGAAATTTTTATACGATATTCCTATCATAATGCAGACCATAAAATAATATTAAAATAAATTTTCTTTCAGACTCAAATTTGTGGTCTTGAAACTACTATTCTGATTTCACTAAAAATAGGCTATTACAGACTTAGCCAGCCAGCAGACTCTTTTGTGAGCCATCCTTTGTTCTGTTGTAACATGTATATCAATTCGGGTGGCCTGTGGTCTAAGTCTCTTGTAATTGAACTGTAAAAGCGAATTTGAATTTCTTTTATTGAATAATTTGCACATAACGAATGATGGCACTTTGCCATTTTATTTACCTTTGTGTTATTTGAATTAAAACTTACTCTTATTTTCCCTTTAGATTTGTGTCTTAGATATTTATCTATTGAGCGACAGTTTGGAAAATTTTATCTTTATTTTTCTTTAGTTTTATTTTAAAATATATTACTTCACCAAACGTCATTTTAAGATTGTTTATTTAAATCATATTGGTTGCAACTTAACTACCAAAACCAATGTCTTTGTCTTTATGAAATGTTTTCTGTTTTCCAGTACCATCCTTATTCGCCGATTAGATAGTCAAACTGGGACGTTATATTATCTAGCAATATAAAGAAAGGGAATTAAAATAGATGAAATAATTATGGGGAGGAAAAGAGTGTAAATTATTTTTGGAAAAGTTTTAATTTAATTTAATTTGATTTTTTATAATTTAATTCTATTCTATTCTTTTTTAATTTAGTTTTGTTTTAAATATATACGTGTGAATGATTGGTTAAGAGTTTTTCTTAAACCACTTTGTGTAATAGAATATAGTTTAAATATGATTTATAAGTAAAAATAATTGAAGTAAATTTTAATTAAAAATATATATAATTGTTTAACCTTTTGCTTAAAATGAATTAGGAATGACTTCCTAAAAAAAATGGCAGATAAAGAGGGCATAGATAGAGGTGTGCATGGGCTGGGCTATCTGGCCCGGCCCAAAGGCCCGCCCGAAATGTGGGAGGATTTGGACAAAAATATAGGCCCGAAAAATAGACTTGGACAAAAAAATAAGGCCCGTTTAAAAAATGGGCCGAGTCTCGAGTAACGTATTTTTAGCCCGAGCCCGGCCCGGCCCGAATCACTAAAGGATAAAAAAAATTTGCATATTTTTTTTTATTTTTGAATGTTATTTTCTTGTTGTTTTCTCCCTATTTTGCTACAGTTTTACTATTATGTTACTATTATTTTGTCGTTATTGTTTGGATATTGTATAAAATTTATTTTATTTTTAATTTTCTTATTATTTGAAAGGCATTTGTTAATTTTTTATTATTTTAGAAGCATTTGCTTGTTAAGTTGCAATTATCTTAGTGTTATTTAAGTCTACATATTTTTAAAATTTATTTTTAATTTGTTGAGAAATATTTATTTTGATATTTTTGTATTTTGATGTATTATATATATTTAAAATAATATAAAAATTAATCTGAGCGGGCTAGACCGGGCCCGAATTTTAGTATTTTTATCCGGATCGGGCTTGAACAAAATTTTAAGCTCATTTTTTGGGCCCGACCCGGCCGGAGCCCAATAAATAGGCATGATTTTTTAGTTGAGCTCAGCCCGAACCCAACCCGACCCGGCCCATAAACATCTCTAGGCATAGCCATGTGCTTTGATTTTGGTCCCATATCTCCGAAGTTCAATTTTTCTTTCTTATCACAAAACATTCATTAATATCTAAATATAGTACTACGTCCTGTTTTAGAAAATAAGAAATGAATACATAAAATAAGTAAAGCTTGAAAGTTTTGCATATGGTTCATTAAAAGTTACAGGTAAGCAGCTCCCTTACACATTAACTCCCGGTTACCATTTTAGGTCAGGCAAGTTCACCAATGGTTGTCGTCTTACATTGCTGATACCCACTGCCTACAATGTCACACCAATAATCTTTTCCCACCTAATCCCCATTTTAACTTTTTTTTTAATATATATATGTACGTAAATGCAATCAAACTATACTTAAATGCATGTACATGCACCAACTTTATTACAAATTTATAATACATACTTGTTAGGATTTTTAAGTTTTGAGGATTATCTATATTTAACACCTACTTTATTAGTTAATTAACAAACTCCAAAAACCAACTAATCCCCTTTATAGCCTACGTACCCACATCCCACGTAGGTAGGCATCCATCCATTATTGCTATCGGATTCCCTCTATTTATGATCAAACAAGTAACTAACTAAATCAGCACCTGCACAACTAAATGGCCGAGCAATTAGCACAAATATTGGTATTATCACATTTATCTTCGTCTTCACATTAATTTTGTTCGGATATTCAGAAAAGTAATTTATTTTCGCTTTTTTTTTTTAACCGTTTGTCAGTGCACAAATATATATGATACACTATTGCCATTGATTGATAAAATTAGCTGTAAAATTATAAAATATGTACTTGCCATTGCCATATTATATTTTAGTGACTGTTGACTCTTTTAACTTGACTTGTATCTGTTCACATTCAAAAAGATAGAAGAAATTAATATACGGATAGCTGGTGGAACGATTTCATTTAATCCTCACTCTCTTTTCATCTTCTATAAAACCTACCACGAAATTTTCATTCCCTTGTTACATACTAGCCACTCCTTTCCTCCTCCCCCGGGCCCTTTTTTCCTTGTTTAGAGAAAAAATGGAGTTGATGGACCTTTTCATTATCGGTTTGGCACTTATTTTCATCCGTCTATGGTGGCGGTACTCGTCGGTCACTGGCGGTGGCCCTAAGAACCTCCCTCCAGGACCGCCTCGTTGGCCATTCGTTGGAAACCTGATCCAAATCATTCTCCAACGTCGACATTTCGTCTTTATAGTAGGTGAGCTACGTAAACTATACGGTCCAATTTTCACCTTGCGAATGGGGCAACGGACCATGGTGATTGTTACAGATTCGAGTCTCATCCATGAAGCTTTGGTTCAAAAAGGCCACACTTTCGCTTCCCGTCCACCGGACTCCCCGATCCGGCTCGTGTTTAGCGTCGGAAAATGCGCTATCAACTCCGCCGAGTACGGACCTCTCTGGCGAACCCTGCGCAAGAACCTCGTCACCGAGCTTATAACCCCTACGAGAGTGAAGCAATGTAGTTGGATCCGCAAATGGGCAATCGAAAACCATATGAAAAGGATCAAAAGTGAGGCTTTTGAGAATGGGTTCGTGGAGGTAATGAGCAATTGCAGGCTCACTATATGTAGCATCTTGATCTGTTTATGTTTTGGTGCAAAGATCTCCGAAGAACGGATTAAGAAAATCGAAAGCATACTCAAAGATGTAATGCTGGTAACATCGCCGCAGCTACCGGATTTCTTGCCGATCCTCACTCCGTTGTTTCGTCGGCAAATGAAAGAGGCCAAAGCACTAAGAAAGAGGCAATTGGATTGCTTGGCTCCATTAATAAAGAACCGGAGAGCTTTTGTTGAGAAAGGTGAAAACCCTAACCAAGAAATGGTGAGTCCAATCGGTGCAGCCTATATAGACTCACTCTTCGGACTAGAGCCACCAACCCGAGGTCCGTTGGGGGAAGAAGAGTACGTTACCCTATGTTCAGAGGTGATCAGTGCCGGTACCGATACGAGTACCACGACAGTTGAATGGGCCATGCTTAATTTGGTAATGAATCAAGATATCCAAGAGAAACTTTACCAAGAAATCGTGGATTGTGTAGGCAAAAATGGTGATATCAAAGAAGAAGATATAGAGAAAATGCCTTACCTCGAAGCCGTCGTTAAAGAAACGCTCCGGCGACACCCTCCGGGCCATTTCCTCCTATCTCATGCAGCTATAAAAGACACTGAGCTTGGCGGCTACACAATCCCCGCAGGGGTTCACGTCGAGTTCTACACTGCATGGATCACTGAGAATCCAGATATATGGTCGGATCCAGGTGAGTTCCGACCCGAGAGGTTCTTGCACGGTGACGGGGTCGGTGTCGACGTCACCGGGACTCGTGCGGTGAAAATGGTGCCGTTTGGGGCAGGGAGACGGATTTGTCCGGCTTGGAACCTAGGCATTTTGCACATAAACTTGTTGATAGCAAAGATGGTTCAAGCATTCAAGTGGGTTCCAGTTCCGGGTGCCCCACCGGATTTGACCGAGACATATTCTTTCACAGTTGTGATGAAGAACCCTCTCAAGGCCGTGATCATGCCTCGGTGAGAAAATTGAAAGCTTAATTAGGCAATTTATATATATATATATATATATATATATGTATTTTTACTTTAATAATACTTTTGACATGTTTTGTTTCATTGTTTTGAGTGTTTAATCATGTATTTCAAGCACGCCATTTTCAACCATTTTATCAATCACTTTCAGTTTTAATTTAATGCTTCACCAATTGATGGCTATATATAAAATGATAATTTATTTGATAATTAGGTAAATAATTTGTTTTTCTTTCTAGATATAAATTCTCTCCCATGCTCTTTTATATAATTTGGCAGTCAAATTGCTTTATTAAATTATTAAAAAAAAAGTAATGGCATTCATGTCATATTTTGTGTAACTGTCTGCGTATTTTAAAATAATTAAAATTTGTTGAATTTTTAATTATTTTTATTGATTTATTTAAATTTTTATGAAGTATACTTGTATTGTTACATAAGTAGCCACCATTAAAATTTTACTTATCTTGTTAAGGTTTTTATCTTAAAAATATTAACTAAATTTTAAAGGTTAAAGTAATTAAAAAAGAATTAAGGTCAAAGCAACATTAAAATGTAAATTTATTATTATGCCTTGCTAATAAACACATGCACTTGAATTATTGTGTTTAATAATTTATTGCATATTGATTTTATATATAAATTATTGAACTTATATGGAACGGCGGTTAATATTCTTGTCAGACACTTATTTAACGCGGGTTGAAACCTCAGTCCTCACTCCTAATATTGTATGGAAAAAAAGTTTAACATTATTAATTATTTCTTAATTTTATTTGCATAACTAAATTCTGAATAGAAAATAAAAAATTGTTCCCAGATGGAGTTGCAAAGTAAAGCGATAGCCTTCCTATTTAGTATTTTCTAATAATGTACCCAAATAAATTAGCATTGTCTGAACATTAATGGTAACGACCTAACTTGGTAAAATCGGTGGGGACAATATTTTAAGCAGTCTTTATTAATATTTAATAGCCTTATCAAACAGATTGATAAAGGATTGTTTAAGTATGAATTTAATGTAATTTAAGAAATTAAATGACTATTAAATCTTACCATTGAATAACTCAATGCCTTAACAGTTTATAGTTCATCAATTTATAAGTAAACAATTAGTACAAATCAGTTGCCTAAATTGAAATATAAACATCATCTTTGACTATGGCTCTGTTTGGTGCTGTTTTCTTGGAAATTTGAAAACATTTAAGGTAATGCATTCGGATGAAAATTTTAAAAATCACTTTTGGAAATTTAAATAAAAATATGTAAAAGTTAGAAAATAATAAAAGGTTGTTTTTAAAAAATGTTTTTAAAATTGAAAATGATGAAAATAAGAATTTTCAACTAATTATGATTCAAATCTATATAAATATAAAAATACTTTTTTAATAATTTTAAATTTTAAATATGATATTGTGATTCAAATCCATATAAATGTATATGTTAATTTTATTTCTCATATTTCTATTGTAGAAAAACAAATACCAAATATGATTTCATGTTTTTATCATGGAAAACAAATTTTATGTTTATTTACCAAATGTATTTTAATTTTTTCAATATAAAATGAAAATAGAACATATTTTTGAGAAACCTGAGCCTAATTTTTCAATTTTTATAAAATAGAGAGATAAAATTCATAATTAGACCACAAAATACAAAGATAAAATATACTATTAGTCACTAAACTATGGGTAAGTTTTTGATTTGGTCACTTAACTTAACTAAAAAAAGTTATAATTTAGTTATTAAACTATTCAAAAGTTTTTATTTAAGTCACTGGTTTATTAAGTTTTTTCTTAGGTTTTGCTAGCAAACTCCAAGAGATAACTCAATGATCGAGACAGTGGATTAGTACCCATCGACAAGTATAAGAACATACCTTAGATCCAAGTTGATCTAACAGTCAGTGTCAAATATCAAAGAAAAAAACTATTTGAATTTTGGTTCACAAAATTTATGACATCCAAAGCTGTTTCATGGAAAAAAAAAAAGAATTGTAGAAGAGAAAAGAAAAAGAAATTTCGATTGGTGCAAGAAATGCAAACAGAAAAAGTCATATAGCATTACTTTTTAGCCCCAATTACTTAAATAAAATTTTTTTAATAGTTTAATTACTGTAACTTTTTTTAATTAAGTGATTAAAATTAAAACTTGCCCATTTAGTAACTAATAATGCATACAACAATCATTGCTTTTGGATTCATTGGAACCAAAAATGTACTGGGGTCTAAATCTCTTAAATTATAAAAATGGCATGGGTTTTACAGTAAGGCTTCAGTCATACTAATGAAAGGGATTTGCTTTTCCAAATAATAATTCTGATTATGATTTTATTTCCATAAATTCAATTAATGCATGTATGCAATAATAGTATAATACTAATTAAAGACGGCCAATCGCTGTCTCATTTGATTCGCTGGCTTCATTGCACCAATTTGATGGGAAGTTTGTGATTACAATTATAAACTCCAACGTCCACACAATTCTCCTCTCCCACAAATTATATTATTAGAAGAAGTTGAGAACATACATGCAATTATTGCCACATTTATGTTAACTCTGCTTATTGAAGTTGATTGTTTAACTTTTTGTAATGATCTAAATAGTTGGATGGGTCAATTTTTTTGGATTAAATATAAAATTAGTATTTTAATTTTTTCATTTCTTTTAGATTGGAATTTATGTTTTTTTTTTGTTTTAAATTGGTACCGAATTTTTTCTTTGTCAACTAGTTTGGTATTTTTTTTTTAAATGTTGTTAAGTCTAAGATAGGTGACAGAATAGAATTGTGACATGTGGCATAATGACATTACCGTGATGTCATAATTTAAAAATATATTAAAAATCAATAAAACAATATTTTTAAAAACTATTTCCTTTTCTTCTTTCCAATTTCCATTTCTTTTATTTTTTTCTTCCTTTGATGAACCCTAGTCGTCATCGTCGTCTAAGCTCCGATCGAACACCATTAAAACACTCCTCTCCACCACCTCTCTTCAAATTATCGATTAGTTTTCCAAGAATCCGACCCAATTTTGATGAAACAAAAGCCAAAGCTTCAATCTCTTTCTTTCTCTGATCTCCCTTTTACATCGTCAAATTACCATCGGTCTATGGTATGTGGTACATCATGTTATAGTTAGCATTACCACCGTTGGGATCGCCAAATGAAGATCCGGAGTTTTGAACACTAGATAGTTGGCTATGAATTTTCCTACTATTTTTCATCTACTGTCTGATGTCGAATTGAGCCACCATCATCAATGGCCTTGCCCCCGGTCAATATGCACTGCTACTCAACCTCTTGTTTCTTTTCTTTTTTTTTTACCGCCACCTTTACTGTCTAATCTCATATGATAAACATATTTGCCAATCTAAGATATTTTGGGGTTTTTTTTGGGTTTGCAGAACTAAGTTTCGGTTAGGGTTTGTTTTTCGGGATTTGATTCCATTTCCCTTCAATTGGTGAATTTGATTTTGGTTTTCATTTTTTATTAGGATTTCATTTATTATCTAGGTTGTCTCTGCTTTGATTTTGTATTGGGATTATGATTTTCTCCATCGTTAAGTACTACAGAGACAAGCCATGGCTGCAAAGTTTCAATTTTGATTTTGATTTGCAATGTATTAACGATGATCCCATCACAAAGCTCTACTTTTTGAATCATTCGAAATTAGATTCAAATTTTTAGGCAATTAAGCATTTTTAAGCTTGATTTCATGGAGTAAACCAGGGATTTTAAAATATTTAAACTCGAATACAATTTTATGAACTTTAATTTGAAAGAAAACCCTAACTAGAAACCCAAATTAGCTCAACTTTGGTGCCATTTTTAAGTAAAAAATGTGGCCAACCACTAGCAGCGACAAAGGTAGCAACTTGGGTTGAAACAGCAACTGCATGGTCAATAATTTAACTCAAGATTTAGGTAAATCACACTGAACATCACAAGTGAATTAATTCACAAACGGATTCAAAATTAATTCATCTTGGTTCCAGTCCAATGTATCATTCTACTAATTGAATACATCTATATCTCTACTCGTGGAGTCAACTGCAGCCAAGACTAGCCATCTCCCCAATTGGAATTGTAGACGACATAATAATTCTTCTCAATATTTGAATCAAATGCTTACTTCAATTCTTTTATGGGATTACGAACTTATTTAGATTATCTACTGAAGTAAGTTGTTTTTCTCATAATGTAAACGTTCTTACAATGCACTTATCTTCAGTTTGAACTTAGACAATCAATGAGCTAATATTTGATTGTCACAATTTCACTA
Source organism: Gossypium arboreum (assembly GCF_025698485.1). Classification (NCBI taxonomy): domain Eukaryota; kingdom Viridiplantae; phylum Streptophyta; class Magnoliopsida; order Malvales; family Malvaceae; genus Gossypium; species Gossypium arboreum. The sequence goes on along the minus strand of NC_069075.1, from coordinate 13,683,470 downwards.
TGCATGCAAACTATAAAAGACATAAATACAAATAACATAATAGTGAAATGAGAAATTAACATAATAGTGAAATGAGAAATTAACTTTATTTATTTATTCATCGTTCAAATAAATAGAAAAGAGTTACATGTTTACTACAATATGGACACATTTTCCAATAGTAATATGTACATGTATAGCGTTATCGTTGCCGGGCAACCTGGGGTGACGGATCCATGTATCCGTTTCAAGTCTGTGTCTTGTTAATAGGGTTATAAACATGAGATTTGATAAATAATATGTAAATTGATAAATGCCATTGAATTGCAATATGTGAAAATATGCGAAATAAATTGAAAACAAGTCATAGGGGTCGATTGAACATGAATGAGCTATTAGGCTTGTAAATGAATGAAACGATCAGATGAAAATTTAGCATAAATACAGGTAAGCAAACTGATGATTGTATATAAGTATGAAAGATATGTTAGGTACTTATGTATTAAATGGAAAAAATGAAATGGATTTGTGCAAATTAAGTAGCATTGTAAGTTTTGGCATGAATATACATATGAATTGGTTATAAGTTTGGTTATATACACGGTGATTTGAAAATGAAAGTGTTGTGGCATGAAATGGCATGAAATTAAGTTATGAATTGAAATTGATATGGTTGAATGCATATGTTTAATTTGTTTATTTTGTCTTGAATCATGGAAATACCACTAAGCATATTTGCTCACCATACGATTTATTTTCTCCATGCAAAGGTATAGTAGATTCTCGGTAGTTTGAGCAGTTGGTCCAGTATCTCGAAATCAATCCCCAACTCAACAAACTTTGTATGAGTTTTTTTTTTTTTTAGTGTCAAGTATGACATATACCTAGTTTGAGTCAAATTGGTACAGAACTATGTTTATATACACTTTTGGTCTAAAAGGTTGATGTATGGACTTGGTTAATTGAATATAACATGTAAATGGATTCAAATATGGCTGGAAATGGTATGAAATGTTGTAAATGCCAATGGCCTTGCTAAATAAGTATGTTTTTAAAGGTTTGGAATGAATTATACCAATTAGTTAACTTATAGGTATCATGGTATTGCTAGATGATAACTCTTGAAAAGAGTTATATTTCATGCCTTTAGACCTAACTAATTTCTTGTACTTAAGTACAATGTGTTGCATTTTAGGACATTTTAGTTAGCATTTTTAATATTGCGTTAAGACTTGGACAATGTTAGAATTAGGTGCTTTTAATTGCTTGCGATGGAGTTTTTTTGTGTGTTGGTATGGCAGGAACAAGTTTTAGAACGAGGAATTAAATGAGTGAAGTTTTGTCAAGGCAAAGTGCAGACAGTTTGCCAGCACGAATGTTGTGGCAATGTTGGGAAGATCAAGTCAACATTTTTCGTGCAGCAGTCCCAGCTCAAATTCAAACTTGTACCAGATAAATCCCCCTAAAAGAGGAGAAGATAATCACGAGTTGTTAGCCGAAGCTAGCCTAATATATCTATAAAAGCTGATGAAGTGGACCTCACAAATGGCGAAAAAAAGTGGGAGAGATCCTTAGGCATGAATAAGGGTTCGACTGCGCAAAGGAAAAGAAGTTGAAGGCAGTCTTTCTTAGCCATCATAGGATATTGTGCCACCGAAGTGTGGACTAGGCAAGCGAAAGTTGTTTCCCAAAGTTCTTTCGTTATTTCCATTAGTGTTCCTTCAAAATATTAAATTGAAGTAGTTGAACACAATGTCGGATAATATTTTTGTTTGGAATTTTATTTCCTAGCCTATGAGCTAAATCTCATAGGGTTGGGATAACTTTCGATGAAACCTTAAACTGTTTTTATGGATGCAGTGTATATCTAATTTACTTTACTGTTTCATTTTATTGTTCTTATTTCTTAATTAAAATACAAATGACCTTTAGACATAGAAGACTGTTCGTATACTTATAAAATGATTCTAATTCCGAAATGGTTGAATTGGTTGGATTAAAATTAATGAAATGAGCAAGTATTCGATAGACACTTGTAGTAGACTCTAGATATAGAGTCATGGTCATGCAGAAGGAAACCATGCAAGATATTTAAAAAGCCTATAGACACGGACAAGGTAACTTGAGATTTTGCTTTCGCGAAAGGCTGACCATTTTAAAACTCTTCTGTGTAATAAAGTACATATGATTTTGCCAAGGCATTATTGACAGTAAGGGTCAATTCTGGGTAAACCCGACCTTCTGAATCAACATCACTCTATCCTTATACTTTGTCGTAGTATCTTTGCCACATCATATTTAGTTGTTTATTTCTTTGTTTATATTTCATTCGGATAATCACTCTTGTTATTGCCATTACATTTCTACTATCACTTTTGCCATAACATTTCCAATTATTCATCAATTCCATCTATCGCATACATCATTATTCCATTGAATTATCATTGCATACTTATCTTAGTTTACCATAGCATCTTATTCATTAGTCTTGCCATAACATTAATCATATTACAATAACTTGACCAATTTTTTGCCTCAATCTGATCCTCGTAGGAATGATACTCGCTCATCACTTTATTACTTGAATCGACATATATACTTACACAATTCGCACATCATTTACACGTGACACTAGACCATTGTCAAAGGTGTTTTGTTATGTTTAAGACTTAGAGATTACATGCTTTGACTGGAAATATGGTTTGATTTTGCATATGTATTTGTTTAGAAAGCGTAGGGTGAAATTTCATTTGGAAATTTCATAAATAAGATGTTACGTCGTGATGTTGGATGTATGTTGTTGCGATGAGAATTAGGTCACCATGCCACAATGTGACGTTGAGCATGATCACCCTCTAACATCGTAACGTCAACCTGAAACTTTGTAATCATTACATTTTAGTCCTAATTTGATCTCGGGTTGGCATTAAAGGTACGCGAAAATGAATGTACAACACTTATATACTTAATTTGCTTGCAAATGAATATTTAATAATATGAATTACTTTATAAATTGTTTGTAGTTGCTCCGGAAACAAATGTGACACTTTACAATTTAGATCTGGTGATTAGATCGGGTATGGGGTGTTACACATCTAACCTTTCACTGTCTGTGTGGAAAACCTTGAGCAACCCGATATCCTAAGCCATCATTCATTGCATAGTATGATCAAATGCCCATCATTAATGGACCAAACAACACCTTCTATCATCGTATTGCAAATATTAGAGAGAGAAAGAACATCACATATAAGAACAATTACTACGATCTACGGACATTGAAATCAAACTATTAACATTGTACTTACTACATAATATATGCACACGAATTTGCTAGGAGATTATAGTCCAATTTAAGTAAGAAAATCTTGTTTTGAACCCGAAGACTCCGAACTCCCATACCTCCCTTATCAATCATTTTACAATAATCTTTCCAACTAACAAGAGAGAACTTCTTAGTTGTGGAATTAGAGCACAAAATTAAGTTTCATGCAAGTTTCTTGACTTCTTAACACACAGAGACAATAACACAAGTTGTGCTCATGAAATAATTAGGGGTGGATAGAAGTATCGACTTCACTAAAGTTATTTTGCCCACCGTAGAAACGACGAGCATCCCAACCATTAAGCTTAGCTTGCACCTTGTCCACTAATGCATTTTTTGAAAATTGGCATCCCTAGATATTTTCCCATATCAGTCACCATAGTAAACCTTAAATGACTAAAAATAGTTAAAATAGTCAATTCTGGGGAATTATGAGAGAAGAAGATCTGATCCTTCTGTTTGCTGATCATATGGCTTGAAACTCGATAAAAGGTATCCAAAATTTCATTAACCCAATATACTTGCTAGCAATCTACTTTCCAAAACAAAATCACATTATCCGCAAATAAGAAATAAGACAAAGTAGGCCTCCTTCTTGAAAGCAACATGGGTTCCCACTACTGGCCCTCGATCGTCTGATTGATTAGGTGACCCAAGCGGCTCCATCCTTAATTAACACAAAGAGGTATGGCAACAACGAGTCTCTTTGTCACACCTTTTAAATTGTATGCAACATCTTCGTGAGACAGCCACTCCAAAGCAGTTGCATGGACGACGATGTGACAAAATATACTAAAACTTGTACAAACAAACTAGGAAAAACATCTATTAAGGTGTTTTCAATAATATTAATTAAATGTTTTTTTATGCAGCAAATGCATGATATTTAATGGACAAAAGGAATTAGAAATAATTAATTTGTATTATCCTTTATCTATTGGCGGTAATTTTGGAGAATTTAAAAAAGTACTTTATCTTATTGCTTTCAAAGAATCAAGTTTATAAGAATTTTCAAAATAATTAATATTTTCAAAAATGCAATGATAATATTTGGAGATAATTTTCATCTAACTTCAAATTTACAAGTTACTTATCTCATTTTGAAAGCATGGATAATTATCGGGCCTATTTATATAGGCTATTGAAGATGCAAAATGTGTGAACTTTTTAGAGTATTTTGTTCTTGTATTAGATTTTGTGGATTTACACCTTTTGTATATTTAGGCATTTTTTTAGAGTGGTATTTTATATGTAAGGTGAATATTTTGAGGAGAGTGAACGTAAAATTTGAGAAAAACTTAGAGGCTACAATTATCCATTAGAATAAGAGTAGAATGAACTTTCAATTGTTAATTGTTGAGTGAATTCATTTTCTCTTAGATAAGCTTAGTAGAAGTAAGATTATTGAATTCGAACTGTGCTAACAAATTTGGTGTCTTGCTACTCTTTGATTGCTTATCTATTTCCCCCACCAGTGTTGTTGCATTTCTTATTATAACAACAAACTTGTCAGATAATTTAACTAAGGCTATGTTTGATAAACTGAAATTTTGAGTGTTGAAAAAATAAATACTAAAAAATTAAGTGTTGAATTTAAGTTATAAAATATGTTTAGTACATTACTTAAAATTAAATACTGAAGATAATTAAATTGTTTGATAAATGATAATATAATATTAAATAAAATGGAGTAAAATACAAATAATTGAGTTTATTTTTATTAAGTGATAAGTAAATTCCTACCTATTTAACATTTTTCACACTTTTTGTAGAAACACATTTATCTAATAGTTTTCATTGTAGATTATGAAACGTGCTTAAAAAATTAAGTTGCTGAAAAAATTAAATTCCAGTTAATTAAATTTTTTTCAACACTTTATCAAATAGGACCTAAGACAAACCATTTAGCTTTTTCAAACACCAATCCGTAAGCAACTCAAACCTTTTATTCCTGTATAAAAAGAAATGGTGATATCGATTAGTATAGATATTGTTGCCAATATAGGAGGATATGGGTTTGAATGCGCTGAAGCACATTATCCTCTTGTTGATGGGTTGGGGATGGGTTATGAATAATTTTAAATATTGTGTAAAAAAATAGATATAATCAGAACTTATAATAAAATTATTATAAAAAATCACGATGTAATCAAATTATACAATTATTTAAGCTATGGCTGTAATTGGTTGGTAAATCTTTGAGAGTTTAGTCAAATGAGATAATTGAAGTGCCTATGACAGTATTGACTTCTGGATTACCCAAAAGTTAATGGTATAGTCCAAGTCCAACCTGTCTTATCATGAAAGATAAATGAAATTACCATTATATGTATTAATGGCAATGGAGATGGTTTGCAAAAGGGCAGATAGATAGATAGATATAAAGTAAATGAACTTTCAGCCTTGAGCATGTAGGTAGGTAGCATTGAAAGATGAGACAGAAGGCAGGTGAAGCAAGTAAATGGGGAGTTGGAGCAAAGAAGGGCGTAAAAAGCAAATGGAAACTATTCATACAGTAATGATGGCACGGATTGATTGATATTCTTGAATACAGTTGTGTATAGGCAATGAATATGAGGCCATTGGCCACTCCTGTTGGGGGCATATTCAACTGTTGTGCTCTCCTACATGCGTCTGAACCAAAATGATGGGAAGATGACCGTATATCCCAATCATTCCACCAATATCAAATAAATCTATTCTAAATTTCTATCTTAAACATTATGAAACAACATTGATATTTGCTTGTTTTCCTCAAGTTATCATTTTTTTCTTATACATTTAGGATAAATATTTAATAATACATTATATATTTATATCAGATATTCTTGGATTATTCTTTATAAGTTTAAGGCAACAGTTAAGTCTTTATTTTTTTTTTACATTCAATTGGATTCTTAAATTTTTAAAATTTATTAAAAAGGCCCTCAACATTTAAAAAAAAACAATTAAGCCCTTACTCTTTTTTCTTTTTGTATTCAATTGGGTACTTGAATTACCAAAATACATCGAAAAGGCCTTTTAATCGTTAAAGTTAACTGTCTTTAATTTTTTTCAGTTAAAGCCACCATGTGTCACAACCACAACGTGACATGTGACAAAAAATGATAAAAATAAATAAAATAAATGAAATTTATAAAATTATTAAATTTTAATTAAAAATAGCAAAATAAAAAACAGAAAAATCATTTAAAATTATAAAAATTGTAAATTTTTTAAAATTGTAAAAAATATAAAATATATAGAAATATAGAAAAAAAAGCACAAAATTTTATAAAGTTGTAAGAAAATTATAAAAATGTAAAGAAATATAAAATTCATAAAAAATTATAAAATTATCGTACCAAAAGAAGCATTTTATAATTCTTCTATAACTTTTATTGATTTTTATTTTTTATCATTTTTCGCTATATTTCACGTTGTCTTGCGACACGTGATAGCTTTAATTTTAAAAAAAATTGACCGTACATTTAAAGTTAATGGTTAAAGGGTCTTTTGATGTATTTTATATTTTTATGATTTTTATAAAATTTTATATTTTTATAATTTCTATAAAAATTTCTAATTTTTAATGAAATTTAAATATTTTTATATTTTTAATTAAAATTTAATAATTTTTATAATTTTATTGATATTTTAATAATTTTTTGCCACATGTCACGTCGTGATTGTGTTATAGGGTTGACTTTAACTGGAAATAATTAAGAGCAATTAATATTAACATTTAACTACTAAAGCTAACGATTAAAGGGTATTTAGATGCATTTCTACAGTTCAAATACTCAATTGAGTGAAAAAAAAGAATTTAATTTTTTAAAGTTTAAAGATTTTTTGATATATTCTGAAAATTTTAAATACTTAATTGAGTGAAAAAAAGTAGAAGCTTAACTACATTTTTAGAATGTTGAATTTGGTTTATGCCTCTAATTTATTTATTTATTAATTAAGATAATAATTGAAAAATATTTTATTAATTTAATAATTTAAAACTATAAATAGAAGGAACGTCATTTGGTATATGGTTTTTTTAACTTTTATACTATAAGAAAATGTTAATTTAATCTTTATAATTTAAATTATAACATAATTTGGTTTCTATATTTTTATAATGTTATTAGTTAAACCAAATAATTAATATAGTTAACTTTTTTATTATAATATTACATGGTTACATATAATTTGAATGCTTTAAGGATCATGCATGTGTTTGTCTTTGTTGTAGGGGTGAGTATTCGATTGAGTCAAGCCATATCGAGTAAAAAAATTTCGAGTTAGTCGAGCTGACAAATCTTATTTTAGCAACCGGATTCAATTTGAATTTTTTTCGAATCGAATCGAGTCAAAAAATTTCTAGTCGAGTTAACGAATCCTATTATTTATACTCAATGTTGCGTCTACATGAACCGATTATGTAACTAGTTGACAAAGTATAAGATTATTTAACTACATAAACAATATAATGGTTTTGCCTTTTAACTTAATAGGTAAACATTTGTCAAAACGACGTAGTTTTGCCTTTTAACTTAATGGTTTGACTTTTAACTTTAGGAAAGGTAAATATTTATCAGAATGGCGTAGTTTTGCCTTTTCTTATTCGGATTTTCAGATAACTCGATTTTCGTAATTCATATTCAAGTTGAACAAAAAATCTTGATTTTTTATTCGAGTTGATTCAAATAACTCAATTAACTCGAATTATTTAATCCAAAATTTGAATTTTTTATCGAGTTTTTCAAATCGAATAAGATTTTACTCACCTCTACTTTATTGACATTATAAATCAATGGTCAAATTTCAATTTTGATCGCCATACTATGTTGACACTTAGATTGAATCGATATACTTTAATTTTTTACATAATTTGATCCCTCTACTTTTATAGTGTCATTAGTCAATCTAAATAGTTAATACTGTCTAATATTTCAATTACAATGCTAATGTCAATTTTCTCATAAGAATACTATTCCAACAAAAAAATTTATTATGACAAGTTCGAATCGATGTTTTTAAGGAAAACAAATCCACATAAGCATTATTAACGTTTCTATTTGTTTGTCATGTTACTACAAAGTGAATTTTTTTAAAAAAAAAATTGAAAATATCACACCAATGAATTTAACAGAAGAATTTTAACAATAGTTACAATTGGACTTGAATTTTTAAAATTGAAAAGTAGAACGACTAAGACTAAATTTCAAACTTACGAAATGTATAAAGACTTTAACTTATTTTAACTTTTAAATTTTGAAAACAAATAATTAAACTATGAGCTGCCAAATATTGTGTTAGGCTGTCAAAGCCCGAGATTGATATAGGCACAAATGTGAAAGGTGAACAAAGGTTTGCTTTTATGGACACGTTTAGTGACTTGCATAGAACCATTCTCTTTTAGCCAAGAAATTTGGGTCTTAATTTCCGGTCCTCAGAGCCCAAAGTCTGGTAGCAGACATTTGTTGAAGCCTAACAAACCGCAGGTTCTGTTCTCTTAGGGCCCAATCTTACAATTATCTTTCCTCTCTTTGTCTGCTTGTGTGTTTTTTTTAGTATTTATTATGTTTTGTTGTTTGACTAATCTGGTCTGGTTAGGACAAAGTACTCAAAAACTCAATCTATCACACCGCGAAACGTAGCCGGTCGGAAAATCCAGACAGGCAAAAGATGAACAGAGAAGAGCTGGAGTGGTGTGTTTCGGTTCCAAAGGTTGAACTTCATGCTCACCTCAATGGTTCAGTTAGGAACTCTACTCTCTTGTGAGCTTACTTTTATCCCTTTTCCCCCTCTCTTTTTTTTAACCTTTCAATTGTCCCCCCCCTCCCCAATCTTAATCATGAAGGTTAACTTAGATGTATTGTTGTTGACAGTGAACTTGCAAGAGTTTTGGGTGATAAGGGTGTCATTGTTTTCTCAGATGTGGAGAATGTTATAATGAAAGGTATATGTTTTTTAATGCTTTAGTCCTTTATTTCATTGCTTAAAAATCATTGAAGATCAAGAGAGGAAATACTGCACATTGTATTCTTGAGAACCCAAGAAAAAACATGAGCTTGACTACTTTGAGATTGGAAATTTTGATTGATTTAATTAATCCTTGCACATCTTAGGGAAATGGGGTTTCATTATATTGTGTATTTGTGTTCTGTATGTTAAAGATTGGTATTTAGGAGCTCCTAAATTTCCTTTTTTCCGATTCAGACGACCGTACGCTACACGAAGTATTCAAGCTATTTGACCTTATCCACATTCTCACTACTGATCACTCCACTGTTACAAGGATTACTAAAGAGGTAATGTAGTTTTCCACTCGAAGATTTTGTCTGTATTGATTCTTCTAGTTATTTGTTTCTATTTTTCGATCTACAGGTTATTGAAGATTTTGCTGCCGAGAATGTTGTATATCTAGAGCTTAGAACCACTCCTAAGGTACTTTCATTGCTATGTTTTAGTTTTGTGGTGGTTCGTTTTATATGCAGTTTTGAATAAATGGAAACATTGTACAGAGAAATGATTCCATAGGAATGAGCAAACGTTCGTATATGGACGCTGTGATGGAGGGTTTAAGAGCTGTCAGTTCGGTTGACGTTGATTATTCTCCCGCTGGTTTGAAGACCAATACATTTAATGGATCTACGAGAAAGAAGATGTATGTAAGATTTCTTCTCAGCATTGATCGTCGTGAGAGCACTGAAGCTGCCATGGAAACTGTATGTTAAAGATTGCAGTTTGTGGAAAAAGCTTGTTATTTGTTCGATAAATGTCCTTATAGTTCCCTTATTTCTTTAGGTTAAGCTTGCACTGGAAATGAGGGATTTAGGTGTAGTTGGCATTGATCTCTCCGGAAACCCGATTGTTGGCAATTGGTACTCATATTTCCCTTATTTGTTCATGTGTTTTGAAGGCTATAATTCTATCATAATTCTTAATTTTCTTGGCATCCGACATAGGTCTACATTCTTGCCTGCATTAAAATTTGCAAAGGAGAAGGGTCTCTATATCACTCTTCACTGTGGAGAGGTGCGTTTTTGTTGCTACTTCTCAAACTTGTCATGCAACTAGTGTGTGCTATGGTATTTTAAATAACACCGACTTGTTTATTGTCATATCTTAGTGCTTGTAGGTACCTAACCAAGAGGAAATCAAAGCAATGATAGACTTCTTTCCACATAGGATTGGTCATGCTTGTTGCTTCGATGAGGAAAACTGGAGAAAGTTGAAATCAGCAAAAATCCCCGTAAGATATTTATCCCTTAGTACGTAGGTTGATATCTGACTTTCGAGACAATTTACTTGATTGACTGATTTCAAGTGATTTGTTCGATGTTGAAAATCATGTTTCCTCTCATAAAGTTTCATTAATGTCTGTTCCTCTCTTTTGTATCGTTTTGCAGGTTGAGATTTGTTTGACATCCAATATCCGGACGGAAACAATATCTTCAATAGATATTCATCATTTCGGTCAGGCTTTTCTGCTTGTCTTTCAACTCTTTTAAGAAATTACGTTTACAAGTATATCTAATCAGCTTCTCTCAAAGGATTTGAGCATGTTTTTGCTTCTTCATTTTTTGTTCTTCATCCTGATGTTTAGACGAATCGGTTTGTGAAATGGTGATGCAGTTGATCTATACAAGGCAAAACATCCTTTGGTTCTCTGCACGGATGATTCGGGGGTTTTCTCTACCAGTCTTTCCAGGGAGTACAATCTTGCTTCCTCTTCGTTCGGTAAGTGGAATATAACTAGCACAACCAAATCATTTTTATGCAATTTGATGATTTTACCCCCTTTTTTTTTTTTCTCCCAGGTCTCGGAAAGACTGAAATGTTTCAGCTTGCTGAAATCGCTATCAATTTTATATTTGCTGATGATGGAGTAAAGGCCGATTTAAGAGCAACATTCAAAGAAGCCGTAAAGAAGCTGAATTCATGATGACGGTATCCATTCCGAAAGCATTATTGTACTTGTTATGAATATACTTTATAAGCCAGTAGCAACATTGTCGATCCGATTTCGGTTGCAAGCAATTCGAGACCGGCTTGTCGATCATTGATACATGACTCCTGTTGATTTTTAGGCTGACATTCATGCTTACAATTTCTATGTTGAAACCAAGTGATTTGTGTTTGCAATGTGCATTTTATGGTTGTTGAGATTCTCACAAGTCTTGGCCTTTTATGTATGGCCCTTACTGAAATAATTTAATGCTGATTTGACATTTGATTTTGCAAAATATTCCGATTTAGATATTACAACTACTATTTGGATCAACATAATTTTACAAATGTTTGGGGTCTAAAGTTCAAAATTTCATATTTAAATAAGCTTAAATTGAATTGCTAATATTTGAAAGGGCCTAAAAAGAGAAATTTCCTAGGACTCAATCTCAAGATTGAGTTTCGAATCTCATTATATGTAAATATGATAATATGATGTGTGGGTTTTCTTTCTAATGTAGATACCCACACAGGTTTAGATTATGTTACTTCATCTTTTAATATTGTATATAAAATTAAATACATATTTTTTACTTTATGATTTATTAATTTCATATATTCATTATATTAAGATATCTAATAAGATTGACGAATAATATTTTTAACTTGAATTCAAATTTAATACTAATTTAAACTGTATTATCTCATTCTCATCTTTAATATTATAATTTTTTATGTAAGTTATTTTAATTTGAATTATTGTGCCTACACTGATTTGGATTGAATTAATGAAATGTTATGTCACACATGTGATAACCCTGTCCAAAAATCTCCTCATTAACGGCGTCGTTTCGATGACAATAGAGTGCACCAGTTAGCGTGGACTGGGTTGATTAGCCGCCAACAATACGACGTCGTTCCATGGGGCTATCTTGATGAATAAAATGTTAAAACCGAGAATAAAAGACTCCGACGACGGAAAAGAATAGACAAAGAAAACTGTGTCAAAGAAAGAGCTCGTAGATAATACTGCTTCAATTTTTCCTTGTCTTAATTTCTCCAAACCTCCCGAAGCTTAATCCTAAAGGGAGGAACTTTATCGTTCTTGTCGTCGCCATTTTTGTGTGCAATTCTCTATATGTGAAGAAAATTCAAATGTGAAACATCGTATCAACCGTCGAATCGTGATCGGAGTCTTCTCCTCGCGCATTTTGACCGTCCGATCACAATGTCTTGGGGACTAGGATGGAAACGGCCTTCGGAGATCTTCCGTTTGTCTCTAAACTACGGTTATGAAAAATCTGCGGAAGATCTAGACCATACATCTCCAGTAAGTTCCTCTTTGTCTTCACCGGAATCTTCAACGCCGCAAGATCAGAAAGAGCTAGGGTTTAGGATTGATCTGGATTGGGTTGCGGGGGATGACGAGGATCAGGTGGCGATAAGGCTGCAATCCAAATTGATGGTGGCGCTTCCGGAGCCGCAAGATACGGTTTCGGTGGAATTGAGGGAGACGGAAGAGAAATTAGTGGGAGTGGAGATGAAGGTGGAGAAGAGGAGAGAGCCATTGCGGGCGGTTACGATGGCTAAGGCGGCCGGCTCAGGTCAGCAGAGTGATGGGGTCGGAGTATTGGTTCGATTGCTACGGTCAAATTTGGTTCCTTCTGGTGACAGTGGTCTGGTTGCCTGCGGTGACCATTGGAGAAGTGTCACTTTGCTTAGCCTTTGTGGTTGTGGTTTAACGGTAATTTCGTTCTTCTTCTTTTCCTTGCTTTTCTTGATTCTATATTTATGCTTCTTTTTTTTTATTGAAGTGATTTTATTGAGAAATGTGGAGCGATGGATTGCGAGAAAGTATAAGCATGGACCTATGCTAATTTTAACTTGTACTAGATCCTTTTTTTAACAATTTGGATTGAGCTCTATGAAGAAACTAGGCATGTTTCCTTTCCTCTGCTCCGTTAGTTTAACACTCATTGGTTGTGTACTTTTTGATACAGACACTGCCCGTTAAGCTAACTCAATTGCCTGTTCTTGAGAAACTATACCTTGATAACAACAAGCTCTCTGTGTTACCACCTGAGCTTGGTGAACTAAAAACCTTAAAAGTACTCAGGGTTGACAACAACATGCTTATTTCAGTTCCTGGTAAGAGTAAATCTTGTTTTACATCTAAATTATCTTCCCTAATGTACTACCTGATCAAGCTCGTAACTTCCCATATTAAGGAGGGAAAACATTTATTCCCATGATTTTGCAAGTACTAGGCCATTGCTTTCTCACTTATCCATTTTACCATGTTTCTGTTGGTAATTTATGAGCAGCAGAGCTGAGACAGTGCGTTGGGCTAGTGGAATTGTCATTGGAACATAACAAACTTGTTCGGCCTCTTCTTGACTTCAGGTCACTTTATTGACAATCAACATATTTTTTTAAGCTCGTGGATATATAGTTTCCTTTAGTCTAATGTTTTTCTCCAGTTGGATTGCAGGGCTATGGCCGAGTTGCAGATTCTTAGGTTATTTGGTAATCCACTTGAATTCCTTCCTGAAATCTTGCCTTTACACAAGCTACGCCATTTGTCCCTTGCAAATATCAGGATTGTGGCTGATGAAAATCTAAGATCAGTGAATGTGCAAATAGAGGTACAAGCTACAAAAATTAGCTGTTTGTATGCTCGTGCGATGAATAAATCTATGCTTAAACTGCTTCTCTTGTTGTATTACAGATGGAGAATAGCTCTTACTTTGGTGCATCTAGACACAAGCTGAGTGCCTTTTTCTCTCTCATATTCCGTTTTTCTTCTTGTCATCACCCTTTGCTAGCCTCTGCACTGGTCAAGATAATAACACAAGACCAGGGGAATCGTGTAGTTATTGGTAAAGATGAGAATGCAGTGAGACAGCTCATAAGTATGATAAGTAGTGAAGACCGGCATGTGGTACGTTGCATATACTTTCATTTCATGAATAACATCAGACATGTTTATTTTATGCAGTATCATTATGGTTCGTATCTTGTGTCAGGTCGAACAAGCCTGCTCCGCTCTATCAACTCTTGGTGGAGATGTTTCCGTAGCAATGCAGTTGATGAAATGTGACATCATGCAACCCATTGAAACTGTTATGAAGTCTCCTGACCCGGTAGAACTGGTTTCTGTGCTACAAGTTGTGGTCACATTGGCCATTGGATCTGATATTGTAGCTCAGAAGATGCTAACCAAGGATGTTTTGAGATCATTAAAATTACTCTGTGCCCATAAAAACCCAGAGGTAATATTCTGATCTAAATGATTCTTATATCAAATGTATGTATAATTAAACCTTTATATTTAATCAGGTGCAAAGGCTTGCTTTGTTAGCTGTTGGAAATTTGGCTTTCTGTTTGGAGAATCGTTGCATTCTTGTGACCTCTGAAAGCTTGAAGGAGCTTCTCATGAGACTGACTGTTGGACCTGAACCACGTGTGAATAAAGCTGCTGCTCGTGCTTTAGCAATTCTTGGTATATTTCTTCCATTTGATTTTTTACTTTCTTTTAGAATATTTGGATCTTGGATCATCTGATTATGTTATTCTGTAGGAGAAAATGAAAACTTGCGACGGGCTATAAGAGGAAGACAGATACCAAAACAAGGCCTACGCATACTGTCAATGGATGGAGGTGGCATGAAAGGTCTTGCAACTGTGCAGATCCTTAAAGAAATTGAGAAGGGAACTGGGAAGAGAATACATGAGCTATTTGACCTTATCTGTGGGACATCAACTGGAGGAATGCTTGCTGTTGCCCTTGGTATTAAGTTATTGACCTTGGACCAATGTGAAGAAATATACAAAAATCTTGGTTAGTGTGCTGTATAAAGGTTCTATTTGTGGGCACTTAATTTAGGGTTCAATTAATTTATCTAGTTCTATGCTGTTTTGTAGGAAAACTTGTTTTCGCTGAACCTGTGCCAAAGGATAATGAAGCTGCAACTTGGAGAGAGAAGTTGGATATGCTTTATAAAAGTTCTTCACAGAGCTTCAGAGTTGTTGTACATGGATCTAAAGTATGAATTTCTCTTTTATGCAAACTTGTGCTTCTGTCTTTCATACTGCTAGAGCTGCTTTCATCTTTTCCTTGAAAACTATGTTGCTTGGACTGGGGTGTGAGTGTTGGATATGGAAATGGTCAGATTTCTTTTTTATGTTTTTCCATATATTTGGTGGATCCTTGGAGGATTATATTTTCATGCCCATGTGGTTGACTGGGATACTTAAAGAAAAATGAAGAATAGTAGCAACGTGGTTGAAAATGTATGTCTATTTATGCATGAAGGGGTATTAAACTATTTGAAAGTATAACTCAAGCAAATGAGAAATTTTGTGTTTCTCCAAGATATTTTCAGAGGATTTACTATAATTTATTAAGGGTTGCTCATTCTATATATTTCCTTTAATCAATAAGACTTCACAATCACATCTGCTTTTTGCATTGTTCTTATCATCATTTTGAAGGTGTTTTGCTATACTTAAATCAGTAATTTAAATGGGCCTATCTGTTTTACTTTTCAAAGTATTATTTGCTTTAACTGTATAGTATAACATAGAGTATTGCAGCACAGTGCAGATCAGTTTGAAAGGTTGCTAAAGGAAATGTGTGCTGATGAGGATGGTGACCTACTAATTGAATCTGCTGTGAAAAACATTCCGAAAGTTTTTGTAGTGTCTACTTTGGTGAGCGTTATGCCAGCTCAGCCTTTTATATTCCGCAATTATCAGGTTTGTGGTCAAGATTTCCGTTCTCTATCATGCAATATGAACTCTAATTGGGTTCATGTATTATTGCTCATGTAGATTTATGTAGAACAATTTACACTATGTTTGGATAAGTAGTAATAAAGGAAAGGAAGGAAAGGGAAAGCAAAAGACAGAAAGGTTAAGGAAAGTAAAGGAAAAGATACATGTGTATCTTGTTTTGATAGCTTAAATTAGTAAAGCAAAGGAAAGCAAAGGAATTTTAACAATCTTTGTTTGGTTAAAGAGGGGAAAGGAAAGGATTTACTATAATAATTTTTTCCAATTATAACCTTTTTAAGTTTATGAAAACATGAAGATAATAAAATAGGTACTTTATATATTTCTTTCTTTTTTTTCACTTTCCTTTCCCTAGCTTGTTCTCCAAATTGGGGTAAACAAAAATTGTACTTCAAGGGAAAGCAAGGAATACTCAATTTCCCGTACTTTCCCTTATTTAAACAAAAATATTTATCCAAACAGGGGAAAGGTCCTCATTTTCCCTTAGTCTACTTTCCTTTCCCTCCCCTTAGTCCAATCCAAACATAGGGTTATAATCTATTTTGGTAATATCTTGGCAGCTCTAAGAGTGAGTTTATACATTTATAAATTTCTTAATGTGCAGTATCCTGTGGGAACCCCCGAGGTGCCTCTTTCGATATCAGAAAGTGCTGGAATTACCACTCTAGGATCTCCAACTACAGGTGCTCAAGTTGGCTACAAACGAAGTGCTTTTATTGGAAGTTGTAAACACCATATATGGCAAGCTATAAGAGCTTCTTCTGCTGCCCCATATTATCTTGATGACTTCTCAGATGGTATTTTTCTTCTGCTTGCTTAAGTTAACTATTTTATTAAGAATGTTTGAACTTAACCTTTATATTTTTACCTTTTATATAGATGTAAACCGCTGGCAAGATGGTGCTATAGTGGCAAACAATCCAACTATCTTCTCAATAAGAGAAGCACAACTTTTGTGGCCAGATACAAAAATTGACTGTATAGTTTCAATTGGCTGTGGTTCTGTGCCTACAAAGGTAACTGCTTTATTTTGTGTTTGTCCCCATCCAAGTGGTTTCTGGTTTCAATTGACCGTAAAACTATTCCTAGTACCATGACCATTTGAAGTGCAAATCCTCATTCTGTAAATTCATGCAAAATAACAGGACAGTCCACAAGCGCTTTGTATCATGTTCCAAGTTTAATATGTTTCTAAGTGGTTCTGATATTTTGGCTAATTGGAGAAAAAATCTAGAGATTTTTAATTTTCTATTGACCTTTTCAATAGCTGATCATATTGAGGTTTAAGATCCATTACATCATACCCTGGATTATTCTGTTGTAGGCACGAAAAGGTGGTTGGCGATATCTAGATACTGGGCAAGTTCTGATTGAGAGTGCATGCTCTGTGGACCGAACTGAGGAAGCTTTGAGTACTTTGGTACCTATGCTTCCTGAGATTCAATATTTTCGGTTTAATCCAGGTATTGAGTCTTGGTTCCTTGATGAGGGTTGGAAGTTTCAACCCCGTTTTATGTCTCCATCAGTTGCTTCTTCCAACCATTTTTTCTTTTAAATTTCATCTAGGAATTCATCCTTTTGCAATATCTTTGTAGTGGAATAATTAGGAAGTCTTCATTATTTTATATGGTTGCCCTTGCAGTTGATGAACGTTGTGACATGGAGCTTGATGAGACTGATCCAACAGTTTGGCTGAAGTTGGAAGCTTGTGTAAAGGACTACATCGAGAACAATTCTGAGTCCTTCAAGAATGCATGCGAAAGACTTATTCTACCCTTTGCACATGACGAGAAGTGGACAGAGAATTTGAAATCTCAACATTTTGCCAAGGCAAAGGCATCAGATGCAGGTAGTAGTCCTTTTCAATAATTTTCATGTGTTCTAGCTTTCTGGATGCTCTGCTGAATCTTTTTAATTTATTTTGCATTGCTAGATGAGAATAGCCCTTCTTTAGGCTGGAGGCGAAATGTTCTACTTGTTGAAGCTTTGCATAGTCCTGATTCAGGAAGAATTGTGCACCATGCTCGGGCACTGGAGTCATTTTGTGCACGAAATGGAATTAGATTATCTCTTTTGCATGATATATCTGGACTTTCGAAGGCATTACCAGCTACAACATTTCCAACACCATTTACCTCTCCTCTGATCACTGGAAGTTTCCCTTCAAGCCCTCTTTTATTCAGTACTGATACTGGCCTGCAGAGGCTTGGCCGAATTGACACAGTCCCACCTTTAAGCTTGGATGGATTACAATCTGTAAAGATAGCTATATCACCCCCTACATCCCCTTCTGCACCCAGGCAGCTCTCTTTACCTGTACGGTCATTGCATGAGAAGTTACAGAATCTACCACAAGTGGGCATTATACATTTGGCCCTTCAAAATGACTCTGTTGGTTCGGTTTTAAGGTCTAAATGATCCTTTCTTTTGCCTAATTACTTTTGAGTGTATCTTTTGCCCCATGCTAACCTGCTAGATGCTTCTTTTCTCTAGTTGGCAAAATGACGTGTTTGTTGTGGCTGAACCTGGAGAACTGGCTGATAAGTTTCTACAAAGCGTTAAGTTGAGCATGTTGTCGGTGTTACAGAGCCAGCGTCAAAAGTGTGTATCACCTTTTGCCAATATTACAACTATTGCTGATTTGGTCCGTTGTAAACCATACTTCCAAGTTGGAAAGATTGGCCATAGATATATTGGACGCCAAACCCAAGTGTGCATTCGTCTGTCATTTGCTTTCAGTTTGTTTTTTGTTAGTTTGATGTTATCAAATCTAATGAACTTCTATTTCTATTTTCTTGACAACTCTTAAAGGTCATGGAAGATGATATTGAAATTGGGGCATACATGTTTCGCCGCACAGTCCCTTCTTTGCACTTGACACCTGATGATGTTCGTTGGATGGTACGTAGTGTCTCTCGTTTGATTATCAGATTTGAGCATCAAAGTACATGATACCTGACGAATGTTATGGCTGATTTATTTTTTCTCCCAGTTTTTAACTCTTCACTTTGATGGTTAACCTGAGCTGCTTGTCTTCTTAGGGCAATATTGCATTCACAGGATTAGTTTAATTTTCTTTGTTTCAGTTGCTTAACCTTCTATTGATCTAGGTGATTGTGCCAAACATAAGAATAACTTCAAATACCTCTAATCATTGACTCCAATCTTGAATTAATAGAAATGCATTACCAAGACAACAAGGATACTATTTTGTATAAACCTCCAAATGGCATTCATTGTTGATGTTTTCCATGTCAACTTAGGGCTGTGGTGTCATCATATTTAACAAGCCCACTCCCTTTCAGTGACACCCAAAATCTTTGTTAACATGTTTTATTTTATTTACATGAAGTGCAATTCCTGCATGAAAAGTTGATTTGGTTTTGTGTGGCTGATACTTCGTTGAATAATGCTAGGTTGGAGCTTGGAGGGATAGGATCATAATCTGCACGGGAACTTACGGTCCCAATGCAAATTTGATCAAGGCCTTTCTAGACTCGGGGGCCAAAGCTGTTATATGCCCTGCAGCTGAGCCTCATGATGTGTCAGTTAATATATCAGGAGAGTATAACGTTCTG
Organism: Gossypium arboreum; assembly: GCF_025698485.1. NCBI lineage: Eukaryota > Viridiplantae > Streptophyta > Magnoliopsida > Malvales > Malvaceae > Gossypium > Gossypium arboreum. The sequence continues at coordinate 13,663,868 of NC_069075.1, read as the reverse complement.
GAAAATGGGAAGTTTGAGATTGGTGAAGAAGATGCGGAAGATGAAGAGGTTGAGGTGGAAACTATCAGTCCGGTGAGTGACTGGGATAGTGACATGGAGAAGAATGAGGAGCATTGTACAGGTTTTGGCGATGAAGAAGAGGAACTATCAAGGTTCGTGTGTCAGGTGTATGACTTGATATTTCGGGAAGGCGCCAGAGTTGACGTTGCACTAAAAACTGCACTTGCCTCTAATCGGAAGCTGAGGTATTGTTGTCACCTTCCCAATGTAAAATAGGATGTGAAATAAATCCCATAAACATTATAATAAGAAAGCAAAGAAAGAGAGAGAGGGAGAGGGAGATAAAAAGAGTATAGGGTGTGCATGAATAATTAGACAATGTGGGGGGCACCAATCAGTTTTGAGGTTTATAATTAAACGTTTGTTGTCAACCATTCATTACATGAACAAAGAGTGTAAACATTTACAATTCTTTTTTCTTTTTTTTTTTTTAATAGGTAATGGGATTGAATTCTGCAAATTAAAGCAGATTCATATATGTACAAGGCTCAACCTTAAAATTGTTAAAAGTGATTGATTAAAATAGCCTTTTAAATATATTATATTCTATCAAAAAGAAATGAAAAATGAAACACGTTATATATACTATTTAGATAATCATGTATTATTTTCAAGTATCATTAAGAATTTTCTTAAAATGTTTTTAAATAAATTACACCTCATCATTTTTTTTTTGAAATTGAATTTTATATGTAATTTGTAATGTACATAAATTTATTTAGATGTTGAAGTAATAAATTTTAATAGTTTTGATAATTGAATTTATCAAATTTAGAGAATATAATTACAGTCAACATATACACTATATAAAATTTTAAATATTTATTTAAGTGTTATCTTAACATGTTTTGGTATAAAAGCTAATTTATTATAGCAAATATAAAAATTATTGACAGTTAAATTATTATAAAATTAATGGAGAGTAAATATCAATTTTTGAAATATATATATATATATATGCGGATTCAAATAATAAATATTTATGGTTTAGTATTTGTATTTTTTAATATTAAAGATTTAAGTAAAAAAATTGATCAAATATTTAGATCATGTTATTATGCATAACTAACTCTGTAAATAATATCTATTAAATCAAAGATTAATATAAGGAAATGATGATCTAACTAATAAAATTAAAAAGATTTGTATATTCTCCTTGCATCTCACCCACATACTAAGTAAATCATCAAATATGTCTTATTATTATATAAATTGCTTATTGGGCATAGATTTATATTCGATTTGCCAACTGTAAAGGCGTGGATAGCGCGTGAGATTGGCACCATTGTCTGGCGGTCGGATCATCAACACAACACAGATCCAAACTGAATTTGCTTTTCGAATGCCTTTTTCAGTTTTCTTATAATTGAGTTGTTGGTCACACTATAACCCCTTTTTTTCTTTCTTTCTTTTTCATTCATCACTTTTTCTATCACTAATCCAGAGAGGGAGAGAAAGTGAATTTTTGGCCTTAATTCACTTTACACGGTTTTTCTTTTTTTAATTATGTAAATTGTGAATTTAGTTTTTGGATTTTAATTTCATCCTTTAATTTCTCTACAAATTTTAGTCTTAACCAAATAATAACTATTAAACTCATTAAATTAAATTTTGTTGTTTTCAAAATTTGATGTAGCTAACATACTACCACATGTATATATCAGCATGCTATTTCATCATATTACTCATAAAAAAAAAATTCATCAATAGATTTAATGAATATCATTTGCATCGGGATTAAAATTTTGAAATTTCAAAAATATAAGAACTAAGAACGATACAATTGAAGAACATGGACTAAATTTACATTTTAAGCATAATACAAGACTAATAGTAGAATTAACTACTACTATTTGATCAAGACTAAAATTTGAAAATTTGAAATTATCCAATTCGGTACATAACTATTTTTGTTTATATTTTAAGAAGTTAGTGTTAAAATTAACTAAATACCGTTAAAAATAAAAAAATACAAATTTTAAAAATATAATAGATAATAAAATTCTATAAACAATTTAATATTTTTGAAAATAAATTTTCACTCGATTCGTATAATTTCAATTTTAATTAACTTGGTAAATAATTTTACACTAAAATCAGATTATTAGTAATGCGTATTGCTTATTTTGGATTTAAAATTTTAAAATAAATAGAAAATTGTTATGAAATAAAATAATAGAGAGAGCAAAAGCAAGAGAAATAAGAGAGCAAAAGAAAAACGTATTTTTATTGATCAATGAGAATGATTTAGAATGTTTATCCAAAGTCTATAGTTATGGGAATAAGAAGTATAATGATATAAAACCCCGCTTCTACTGAATATTAGAGTTCTAAAGTACATCAAACTTATATTAATCTTGATGAGCATTTACTTAATAATAAAATATTCATAACAAACACATGATAAGCTCTTAATCAGTCTATAAAATTAAAACAAATTATTATTAATATAAGAATAGGTAATTCAATTAATTATTTCACATTTTTTCTTATTAAAAATTAAATGATTTTATCAATCAAATCAAAGAGTTATAGAATATTATATTTAGAAGAAAACTAATGAAAAAAAGAGAAAAGAAATAAAGTTTCAAGATAAACATATTGGTATCGAAATTGGCTTAGAAAATGACTCGTTAGTTGAGAGAATTTATAAATGTAAAGGATTAAATTTATTGAATTATTTAAAAAGGATCAAATTGAAACAATATGTAACTATTGAGGACTAAATTTGTTATTATACCAATTTAAAAAAATCTCGTGCGGATAACCAAAACAAGAACGAATTCAAATGTTAATACCTAAATTGAAATTTTTTAAAGTTGAGTAATCAAAACAGAAACATGAATGTAATTGGATGACTATTTGTATAGTTTACCCAATAAATATATGGATTAATATTTGGTAGAATGAGAGTATAGTAATTTTAAGTTTTTTTTTTTAAATATTATACTATATAATTGTGGAATACGTGTGTATAGTGTTTGTGATTATATAAAAATCTGGTACTAGGCAGCAGCATGAGAATAAAGTTTTTAAGGAATTGAAACCAAACAATCAATTCACTAGTCATTTAACCTATTCAAAATACAATTAAAAATGCTCAAATCATACCAAAACAACCATCTTAAATGCCTAACTAATGTATCCTCATTGGTACCACATTTTATATATTCAAACACATCAACAAGGCATCATCCATTCAAGACTTTCATCCATACCAATTTTACCAATATTGAACTAACACTTAGATACTTAGGCTATCAAGCTTTAAGTTAAAAACACATACCATAACCTAACTTCTACCACAACCATATATACAAGTAATCATTATTTCACTTCAACCCAAAATAACATCACATTATCAAGCCAACTATTAACCAAAGACTTCCTAGGTACATGCCATTACAATTTAAAACATCACCACACTTAAGCTCGGGATCATTATTGGATGTTGAGTCAATGGTAAGCTGAAAAGTACCTAACATGCGTACGGAAAATAAAACCGCATGCTGAGTATAACTTGTGGTATTTCTAAAATCTTGTAGCGACGTAAAAATTTAGCTTAGCTTTCGGTTGGTCGCTAATTGTGGCGATTTATAACTTGGAATTTGAAATTTGATTTTAGATTAAACCGGGAGTCGCCACCGATCTTTTTTCTAGGTGTGACCGGGCACCTAATAAACCATCCGTTTTTAGAAAAAGAAAACTTATTATTGTACAAAAATGAGGGCCGAATTTAGGTCTACGTCAAAAGTCCAGAGAAAAATTGGGGTTCGGAGTCAGTTACGCGCGAGAAAGGTATTAGCACCCTCGCGACGCCCAAAATTGGTATCTCATAAACATGTGTTGACTAGATTTTCAAAAATACGAGTTCAATGTAACGTTTAGTCGAGATCCGAAAAAGATGAAAAATCTTCAATTCTTTGGATTTTCGAGAAGGACATACCGTTTTAACACGAGTCGATTGATGTTCATCCAACATAGCGATGAAATCAACGACATTGTGTTAAACCGACATGTTGCCTTATGTATTAAAATTAATTTGAAAAAGATTCCAAAAGTAAGAATTTAAAATAAACAAATGATGCGAATAATGATATTATGAATAAAAAATATCAACATGGGATACTAGAACATTCAATAACAATAACAATGACATTTGCAAAAGAAATAAAGACAAATCATGAATAAATACAAAATATACTTAGCAATAATAATAGCAGATAACATGTACATAAAATGACATGCAAAAAATATAATGTACGATATATATACATGACGATAAAAATATAATGCCTAAAAGATACATATGTGTAGTAATATTAAATATGTATATGTATATATATAGTACAGATGAACGATATACGATATATATTAGGAATATAAAAACATGTATTTATACACTAATAATCATAAATAAAGATGTATGTACACCAAATAGTACATAATATTGAAATAATTTAATAAGTGGCAATAGTGAAAATAATAGGTACACTAATGAATAATATGATATACTTAAAATAATATTAATATAAAAGTATATATATATGTGTAATAAAATATGTGTACTAATATATAATAAAATATAATATATACATGGTATATAAAAGAGAATATGTACGTGGAAATGTATAAGAAATATATATATAACTAGTAATATTAAAGATATATACATAACATATATATAGAACGATATACAATACGTATATACCTTAGAAATGATAATAAAACTATTTTGTACATTACACAAATACATACACACATATAAATATATATAAATAATAGTATTAGAAATATACCATATAATATTAGATATATACATATATATATATATATAATAGTATGAAAGAAAAATATAACTAATAATATTAAAAATATATAATAATATATATAAAATATAATATTAAGAACTTATATACATCACGTACGTAAAAAAAAAAACATATAATATTACAACATTTACATGATATATACATATTAGAAATAAATAACAACTAATAATAATAATGTTAGAAATATAATGAGTTATGAAAACGAATATAATATAATAGTAATATTAAAATAAAGTAATTAAAACAAGATTATATATAAATGTATGAATATATACATATATAATATACATATATTAATATTAATAATAATGCTAAAACTAGAAATAGTAATCTTTAGTAGTAATAGTACTTTGAAAATAATTAATATATTAATAAAAATAATAGTAATAATATTAATAATATGTAAAAAAAAATGAAAATAAACGAAAAAGGACTGAAATTGAACAAGAAACAAAGTTTTGGGGCTGTTTTAGAATAAAAAGAAATAAAAAAGCTAATTTGAACACGTAAAATAGCGGGGGACCGAAAGAGTAATTTTCCCAAGCCTTTAAAACACTGCGCTTGGCGAGGACTAAATTGAATATCGCGACAAAGCTCAAGGCCAATTTATAAATAAAAATGACTTAATTGCAAAAGGGTGAAAAGCGGAATGACCGCGCATAAATAAACCATTGATAAAAAACACGCGATCCTTGGTGGGTTTGGATCGGGTCGGTCGGGTCGGGTAGGCTCAAACGGCGCTGCTTTGGGTTTATGCAGCCCCAAAACGACGCTGCTTTGAGGGCTATAAATAAGCCCAAATTCAAAAAAAAATCATTTGTGGGGAGAAAGGAAAAAAAGAGAGAAAAGGAGAGGGAAAAGGAGAGGGGAGAGGGAAGAGAGAGGGTCGGCCCAGACCGGTCATCGGCCGGTCACGGACGGTCACCGAGCCCACGGCGGGCATGGCGCAAGCCACCATGAAGCGGTGGTTTAAAAGGTAAAAAAATTCCTTTTTTTTATATTTTTTTGTACTGTATTTTCGTTTAGTTAGTGTTTATTTAAGGTGCTTGTGCTCAAAAAAGATCAAAAACAGTAACTAAAACGAAATGAAATCACTTAGGATCTTTACCACTTTCGATTCTCTGATCTTTGGTGTGCGTTTTTTCTGTGTTGATACCTGTTTGGATTGGTTTTTCTCGCTCTATCTACTGGCTTTTGAAATATATGTCTGTATTGATAAAAAAGGAACCCTTTTACAGTGTTTCATTCGGCTTTTTATAGCCTATTTTGTTACACTTTTATTATTATTTTTTGCTACCTATTGCTTGTCTGTTGTTTTTGCAGGGTATGGCCGGTGCTGTGGAGTGCGTGGTGACCGACATGGTGGCATGGGCTAGTGTCAGAGGGGCGTGCGGCGCAAGTGGGATTAGGGTTTCTGAGTGCTGAGTGGGATTATTGGACTGGGGTAGTTGGGCTTCGGGTTTAGTTGTTTAGGCTTAGTGGGCTTATTGGGTTAGGGGTTTTTAAGGGTTTAGTGTTTTGTAAATGGGGTTTTAAATTGTAAATGGATTGGGCTGAAATTGGCCTAGTATAACCGCCTCTCTTGCTCATTATCGTAACGGAATAGAGCAAAGACTAAGTGAAAGGCCAATTTTGCCTGGTCTTGCTGGGTCTTGATTTCATTGGTAATAATCTTCCTCCAGTCCGCTGTATCTTGTAGCTTTGGTTCAATCTACTGTATCTTTTGACATATGCCTTGTAACTTCAATCTACTCCAATGTAACTTCCAGGATATGAGATTTGTGTCTTCGATCTGCTCTTTTATCACTTCAGTTAGATGAGATTCGTGATCTTCTCTTCTGTAACTCTAGCGAGGCAAGATCTGATATCCTCGATCAGCTCTACTGCAACTTCAAGGTATCCAAATCTGGTGTTTTCCATCAGCTTCAATCTTTAGTCTTTGCTTGGCGTGTGATCTTGTGTTCAACTCATTTCCCGCAATATTAATTGACTCTTTAAAAACGGACATCAAAAACAAAAGTTGAAAATACCTCATCAAGTGAACTGAGGCTCAACTCATTTCTCGCAATATGGGTTGATTTTTGAAACGTAGAAATTAAAATGCTCAACTCACCTCTCGCAACATGAGTTAATAATTCGAAAAGTAGATTTCGAAAAACGAAAATTAAAGGCTCAACTCACCTCTCGCAATATGAGTTGATCTTTGAAAAAAACAAAAAAGACAGAAATTGAAAATAGAAATTAAAAGACTCAACTCACCTCTCGTAATATGAATTGACTCTTTAAGATAGAATTTGAAAATACCTTAGCGTGCCGCAAGGCTCAACTCACCTCTCGCAATATGAGTCGATTTTAGATTTAATGGGAATTGAAATTACCTCAGCGTGCCCCAAGGTTCAACTCACTTCTCGCAATATGAGTTGATTTTTGAAACATGAATTGAAATTACCCCAACGTGTCTTGAGGCTCAACTCATCTCTTGCAATATGAGCTGATTTTCATGAATTAAAAAGCAGAAATTGAAAATACCTCAACGTGCCCCGAGGTTCAACTCACTTCTCGCAATATGAGTTGATTTTTGAAACATAAATTGAAATTACCTCAACGTGTCTTGAGGCTCAACTCACCTCTCGCAATATGAGCTGATTTTCTTGGAAAACATGAATTAAAAAGCAGAAATTGAAAATACCTCAGCGTGCCCTGAGGCTCAACTCACTTCTCGCAATATGAGTTGATTTTTGGAAAAAACAAAATTGGAGGATGTAAATTGAACATTAAAATGTCAAAACCTATCATTTGGTAGAATTCAAGTGTCTTTTCATTTGATTCAATGCGACTCTCATTCCGATTTCTTGCTCTTTGGAGTACCAGATATACCATGCATGATGCTATCATGTTATGCACATGTTTGTCTTAAATGCCTTTATGCCTATATGATTATGCAAAGCTTCTTTAAGTATGTTCGTCAGATGTCTTTTTCATCTCGATTCTTGTGATGGTCCGCATTCATTACTTCGGCTCTTTACTTCCTCTTTACGCCATGTACATGTCTTCAAGCTTCACGAGTAATCGACGTTCCTCAGATGTCACTCTTTTGTCCCCAATTGAACTTTGTTCCTACTTTGAGACTCTTGCGCTTATTAAATTTTCATCCAGGTAATGCTTAACCTTTCTTTTGTTTAGGGCATATCATTTCACCATTTATCATGTAAATAAACACATAATGATATGCATGAAAATGGTCAGGTAGGGACAAAAATGATATCTCATATTCCTTTATTTCAAATGTGGCAAACAAAGAAAGTTAACTAATGATAGTACAAATGTGCAAAGAAGAGATCGTATTCAATGGATACAAATGCTTTAGATATTTGACACATGAACTCTTCACGTTCCTCAATCAAGAATCTTTTAGAGTCTGGCTCCTTGCGTAGAAGATTTCGAGCTTTCAGAGATGCTTCAAATACTGCAGTCTCACTGTTTGTCGTACAGTTTAGAACGCCTTGCCTTGTAAACCGAATATTTGTTCCATTAGAACGCCCTCTTGGGTTTTCATTCTAATCTTTTATGTTTAACCAAAGCGCCCTTTTCGGGTTTTCGCTCTGATCCCTTCCTCTTTTTTTTCTTTTTTTTTTTTATTTTTTATGATGCCCTTTTCGGGTTTTCATCTCAAGCATAATATTTCTTCACTTGATCCGAGTTCACTTTGGATTCGACAACTCTTTCCCATCCATCTCGGTAAGGATCAAAGCTCCTCCCGAGAATGCCTTCTTTACGACGTCACGGTCTTTCCCAGCTTTGGTGCCCATTTCCTCGCAGATCTTTTTGTATTGGGAGAATTTTTCTCAAAGACGAGTTCTCCTTCATGGAATTCTCTTGGTCATACCTTCTTGTCATGGGTCATGATCATTCTCTTTGGTACATTTTCCGTGACAAATTGCCCTTAGACGCTTTTTCTTCGATGAGGTTCAATCGATCATATCGAGCTCGAATCCATTCTGCTTCTTCTAACTTTGATTCCATCAATACTCGCAGAGAGGGGATTTCAACCTCGATAGGTAGCACAGCTTCCATTCCATAGACTAGAGAGAAAGGAGTTGCTCCCGTAGATGTTCGCACAGAGGTGCGATATGCAAACAAAGCAAATGGAAGTTTCTCGTGCCAATCTTTATATGTCTCAGTCATTTTCCCAATGATCCTCTTGATGTTCTTGTTAGCTGCCTCAACAGCCCCGTTCATTTTTGGGCGATAAGGCGAGGAATTATGATGCTTTATTTGGAACTGCTCGCACATTTCTTTGATCATCTTATTGTTCAGATTCGTGGCATTATCTGAAATGATTCTTTCAGGCAAACCATACCGGCAAATGATTTCCTTTTTCAAGAACTTGCAAACTGCAGTCCTCGTCACATTGGCAAATGAAGCAGCTTCTATCCATTTTGTGAAGTAATCGATAACCACAAAAATGAATCGATGTCCATTTGATGCTTTTGGAGAAATTGGCCCTATAACATCCATGCCCCACATAGAAAAAGGCCACGGAGAAGTCATGACGTGAAGGGGCGAAGGGGCTACATGAATTTTATCGCCATAGATTTGACATTTGTGGCATTTTCTGGCAAAACTAATACAGTCGCTTTCCATCGTCAACCAGTAGTAACCGAGTCTCATAATCTTTCTGGCCATACTGAAACCATTGGCATGTGTCCCACAGATTCCTTCATGGACATCTTCAAGTATCTTTCTGGCTTCGACATCATCCACGCATCTCAAAAGTACTTGATCCTTTCCCCTTTTATATATGATATCCCCATCAAGAACAAATCCTACTGCCATTCTTCTGATTGTTCTTTTGTCGTTCTCATTCGCTTGTTCGGGATAGCTTTGATTCTTGATATATTCTAAGATATCATAGAACCATGGTCGTCCATCTGCCTCTTTCTCAATGCTACAACAGTGTGCAGGGACCTCGTATATGCTCATTTTGAGGGGCATTATTTCTGCTTCTTTACTTGCTTTGAACATTGAAGCCAAAGTGGCTAAGGCATCCGCCATTGGTTCTCTTCTCGTGGAAGTAATGAAAAGTTATTTCTTTGAATTCCTTGATTAATCCAACCACTAAATTGTCAGACTTAATCAATTTTGAGTCCCTCACTTCCCATTCTCCATGGATTTGGTAAATCACTAGGGCTGAGTCTCCGTATACCTCCAAGATCTCGATGTTTCGCTCGATAGCTGCATGAAGCCCCATGATACAGGCCTCATATTCTGCGATATTATTGGTACGAAGAAGTTCACTTGCGGTGAACGGATAATGATTCCGTCTGGTGATATCAGATTACTCCAATTCCATGCCCTAACGCATTCGACGCACCATCAAAGCACATCTTCCATGACCTCTCTTTGATGACCGGATTCTATTTCGAGATGCACATTAAGTCTTCGTCTGGGAAATCGAATCTTAAAGGCTCATATTCTTCTGTTGTTCGAGTTGCTAGAAAATCAGCTATTGCGCTACCTTTTATCGACTTCTGACTTACATAAGCAATGTCATATTCTGAGAGGAGAATCTGCCATCGCGCCATTCTTCCTGATAGTGCCGGCGATTCCATCATGTATTTTATCGGGTCCAACTTTGAAATCAACCATATCGTATGGTACAACATGTATTGTCTAAGTCTCCGAGCTACCCAAACCGTATGTAATAATATTTCTCAATGGATTTAATACTTTGCCTCATAATCAGTGAACTTTTTGCTGAGGTAGTAGATCGCTTTTTCTTTTTTTCTGACTCGTCGTGTTGCCCCAGTATGCAACCCATTGAAATTTTGAACACAGTCAAATACAATATCAAAGGTCTTCCAGGAGTTGGCGGTACTAGCACTGGAGGACTAGACAAATATTGTTTTATCTTATCAAAGGCCACCGGCATTCCTCGCTCCATTCTCCCGTTATGTTTTCAAGAAGCCAAAGATTGGGTCGCATTGGTTGGTAAGTTGAGCGATAAATCGGGCGATGTAGTTTAATCTCCTAAAATCCTCTAACTTCCTTTTGCGTGCGCGGAGGTGGTAATTCTTGGATGGCTTTTATTTTATCCGGATCAACCTCAATACCTCTTTTTATCGACAATGAAGCCTAGCAACTTTCCCGAGGTAGCCCCGAATGTACATTTGGTGGATTAAGCTTTAGCTGAAACTTTCTCACCTCTCGAACAACTTCTTGAGGTTCACCACATGCTCTTCTTCCCTGGATTTAGCAATCATGTCGCCGACGTAGACCTCTATTTCTTTGTGCATCATGTCATGGAATAACGTTACCATAGCCCTCGATATGTTGCCCCAAAGATTCTTTAACCGAATGGCATCACCTTGTAGCGTAACGCCCCCCACATTGTTATGAAGGTAGTTTCTCCATATCCTCGGGGCCATCTTGATCCGATTATACCCCGAGAATCCGTCCATGAAAGAAAACAATGAATGTTTTGTCGTGTTGTCCACCAACGTGTCAATATGTGGCAAGGAAAATTATCTTTTGGGCTTGCTCGATTCAGGTCGCGGTAATCCATGCACATTCGTACTTTTCCATCTTTCTTTGGTACCGAGACTATGTTAGCCACCCATTCTGGATATTTGGAGGATTGTAGGAAGCTAGCGTCAAACTGCTTTTTGACTTCCTCTTTTATCTTCAACAGCATTTCGGGTCTCATCCGTCTTAATTTTTGCTGGATGGGCTTGCATTCTGGCTTTAATGGGAGCTTATGGAACACTAAATCTTCATCTAGCCTCGCATGTCCTGGTATGACCATGCGAAAACATCTTTGTATTCATGAGTAAAGTGATCAAACTATGCCCGGTACTCTCTCAAATAGAAGTCCCAATCTTCACTTCTTGTTTCCTCTCTTCGCCCAAATTTATTTGTTTCCACAGATTCTTCATGAGGCGTAATCTGCTTATCCACTTGCTCCACCATTCTTAACAATTCAGAGGCGAGACATAATCTTCAAAGATTTTCTTCACTTCAAATTCTCCTAAGCAAACAAATTTTCTCAAAATCGATTTCAAGATTCAGAATCGGGCTTATTCATGTCGTCAATATCCGAGCACCGAAAGTTGAAATGGAAAAGGAAGCTATAGGGGGACATCCAAGTATTGGAAACAACAAACAAAATGTTATGTCATGGTAATGAGGCAAATGTAAAGATAGGCTATGAAATGAGAAAATGATCATGAAATTAGTGATAACGCGGAAAATCGTGACAAAATGCATCTTCATCGATATTCATTTAAATGATAAAGAGCGAATGCAAGCTTTACAAAAGAATTCTATTATATCTAAGGACACAATAGAAGGTTAATGTTTAGCATTACTCAAGACTTATAAACTACAAGAAGCTCCTCAAGAGTCCAATTGTTCAACATAAAACCAGGAGGGCAAAGGCGTATCCTCGAGACATCTTTTCTTGCACCAGCTTCTTTATCGATGACGCTTATACTGACATTCTAAAACCCCTTTCAATTAACCCCAAAGATGTTTCAGAGATCATCTTGTCCGGTACAACATTCCCGCAGATGTAAATGTTTTTGACAAATGAGGGTACTCTATCGGTTCCCATTCGGTTCTCGCCTAAAGTTCTTGCAATTCTTCTCTTGATCCTTCATCCACTGTCTTCTTCTTTGACGCATGTCATGGAACCCCAAACGATCGGGCCTTGTGGTACATCGGCTTTAAAGCCCTAACTATTCCTTGTAGATGTCTCTAAACCTCTTCTCGCACGAGCTCCTCTTCCTACAAATCAACTTGACACCCATTCGGTATTTTTCGACGCTTTGGCATCGAATTTTGTTTCCTTCAGCGATGAAAGTGGCATTGACGAATTCGAGGATCGAAGGAACATTCCATCGCGTCCTTGCTTACTTCCAAGTATGGCGCATCGAAGAGATAGATGCGACAATGTCTTCTTCACCCTTGACCGTGACCAAACAGACCATCCATGATAAATTTCAACTTTTGATGGAGGATGATGGAACCGCCCAGCAGAATGGATCCAAGGTCTTCCCAAAAGGCGCTTATAAGAGGGTGTAATGTCCATGACTTGGAACTCGACCTCATAGATGTAAGGGCCCACTTCCAAAGGGATTTCGATCTTTCCCATGACTTCGCTACCGTCTCGTCGAATGCCCTTACCATGGAATGACAGGCCTTAAGTAGGACAAATCCATCGATTCGGAAAGCGTGGCCAATGGCATAACATTTAATGTCTGACCCATTATCGATGAGTACGCTCGTATTATGTAGCCCTTGCAATGAGTCGTGATATGCGTGCTTTCACCGAGCCTCTACCATTTGGCGGTATCTCGTCATCACTAAAAGAGATGAAATTGTCTGCATTCAGATTGTTTACCCATCTATCAAGCTTTTCGACGGATATGTTGTTGGCCACATAAGCTTGATTTAACACCTTCAATAAAGCATTCGATGTGGCTCAATTTAACAAGAGAGATAGAACCGAGATTCGTCTTGTCGCTTGCTCAATTGTTCCACCACACTATACTCATTGTGCTTAATAAATTTCAAGAATTCTTGAGCTTCTTCCTCATTCACGTGCTTTTAGTTTCTTGCACGGTGGAATTTCTTGCTCGACCTCGACTTCGTGCATCACCGCTTTCCTTTTGTTTCAAGTCGCTACTTTTCTTTATCGGTTCAACTTCTTTAGAATAGCACCGCCCACTCGCGGGTAAAATGACCTACTTCCCCAATGTCTTCAGGCTTCAAGCTTTTCACCTTCAGGTGTAACGATGTTGACATCGTACTTCCACGGTACTGTTTTATTGTCCTTATAAGGGAAAGGAGATGGTACTTCAATTATCATTTTTGGTTTCACCGGCTCCTTCTTCGCGTCATAATAGATTATTAACGGTCGGTCGGCGCTATATGGGAAACCTGATGATTGATTGTCAGAGGCACATATTTCTCCACTGTCGGCCTCTTTGGCTTTACAAAAAATCCCAATCTCCTTATTGTCCATCATACTTTGCAGTAAACTTCTGAATTCCTTACAGGACTGAATGTTATGCTCCCCAATACCATGGAGCTTGCAAAAACTGTGACCTTTTGCATCTTCTCCTTTGGATACTCCGTTAAAACGACAGAGCAACCCTTTCTCACTTAGTATCTCCCAGATTCTCTGCAGAGGTGTTCGTACTTCAGAAACCCATCTTCTATTTTGTTGTTTATCCTCCTCTCCCATCACCACATTTCCTTCGTGTGGTTTGGGAATGGATTCCGGTCGATCGCCAAGACCATCGAATCGTAAAATGCCCGCATCGATGAGCCCTTGAACTCTCCTTTTGAAAGCAAGACAATTCTCGAGAATGCCCTCGGTTCCTCGCATGGTATGCGCAACTAACATTTGGATCGTACCATTTCTGTATGGAGGTTTAAGGGGGCCATGTAATGGGAGATATCAATTGTTTCTCCAGAGTTTTGGGTACAATTCCCCATATGATATAGGAATAGGGGTGAATTGTCTTCTCTCTGGATTGAGCTTTGTTGGTCTTGGTTCATTTCGGGTTGGCTTTGAGTGGGTAGAGTGTTTTGTGGGAATGTGGTGACGGGCCTTTGGTTATTCATGGCGTGTCTGAGGTAGGAAGGAGGTGATGCTTGGTAGTAAGGGGTTTGAGGAGGATAATAGAAATTCGGGGTGGATAATTTCGAGGTCGGGGTTGGTTAGGATACAATTGGGATTGTAATGACTCCAGCCCCACCATGTGGGCTTCGCTCTTTCTTCCTTACGGTGCTTTGCTTTTCTTGAGCCTTCTGATCCTTCCATTCTGCTGCTCTTGACGGCATTCTCTATGAGTTCACCAGATATTACGATATCCGAAAAATCCTTCGTAGCACTTCCCACCAGCTTGTCATAGAACGGTGCTTTCAGAGTATTGATGAAAAGGATCATATCTCGCCTTAGTCGATGGAGGCTCCACTTGGGCCGAGATATCTCTCCATCTTTGCGCATATTGTCTAAAGGATTCTCTGGTTTCTTCTCCATCATTTGCAAGGTCATACGGTGCGGCACCATCTCCGATACATGCTTGTATCGATCGCAAAATGTCGACGCCAAGTCCTTCCAGATCGAATCTTTTCTCTACTAAGTTGATTGTACCAACGAGAGTCGACCTCGTTAGACTATCTTGAAAGCAATGTATGAGTAGTTTATCCTTGTTCACATAACCGGTCATTTTCCGACAAAACATGACCAGATGCGCCTTTGGACATCTTGCCCCATCATACTTCTCAAAATCGGGCACTTTAAACTTTGGGGCAAAATCGGATCGGTACCAAATCGAGCTCTTTGGCACCTAGTGCGGAGAAGACTCAAAGGCCTTCTATCGCTTTGAGTCTTTCCTCTAGACTCCTATATTTTGCGTCATGGTTATCCGATTTCAACTTGGCTACCTCTGCTGGGTCATCCAGATCTGAACTAGTGGATCGCAGGACTAGCCCCTGGTTTGACGCGAATATTCCTTGCCCCAAATTAGTGGGTGGAGCAGTGGCATAGGTCGATGTTCCAAGCCAGTGGGTTCCCCTTGAGTATACCCTCTCTGTGTTGTATATGCGAGCGGTGGAGTGAATCCTAGGGGATAGAGTGGATCCTGATCGTGGTGAATTCTTGTTCGAGATTCCTCAATGTCAGGGCTCCGCATGGGTCATTTTCCTTTAACTAGAGCTGACATCATCTCCATCATCTTGGCCATTTGATCTCTTTGCTCGAGTGATTCCTCTCGAGATCTCACCATTAGGTCTCTCGCTCTTGTTGCGATTTGGCCGCTTGCTTTGTAATTCTTTTGAGCCTTTTCCATCCTTTCAATTCTCTCATTGAATTCACTTCCATCACTCTAGCTTGTCGGCTGCGTTTATATTGATGACGTGGTTCCATCTTGTGGTATTGCAACTGCTAATTATATATTTTGTCTTCAATGACCGAGTATGGGATATGCGATGTATGGATGAATGCATGAATGAATACACGAATGTCAAAATGTTAATATGTTAATTATGCAAGGAATGCAAAAAATTGGTGTTAATTTCAAGGTAGCCCCATATTTAGGCATTTCATTGATCAACATAGCCTATTACACAAAGTTTCCATTTTCAACGGTTACACAAATTTCCTAGCCACATTGCCTTGTTTCTTTACTTGCTCTAAAAACTCTGATATGTTCGATCTTTGGCTCGGAGGAATTGGTAATCGAGAACTTCGCTTCATCGATAATTGAACAATTTGCATAGTCGCTTATGAATTTCATTGATCAAGAAGTCGAGTTGCATTTCTCTTTCTTTGAGAGATCCTTCATACGCGTGGATGTCCCTATCGTCTCGCTTTCACTCTTTTCTTCTAGAGCCTTCGTGAGGCTATCTAATTGTTGTTGATGAGATTGCAGATATTTTCTAGATCTCGTGTTTTCCTTTTTAATTCTTGATGTTCGATCGACTTTTTGCCAATTTTGCGCCGCTATTTCATACTCGGCATTCTTCCTTCTTAACTCTATCAAAGCGCTGCAGCCTTTTCCTCCTCTTTCTTTGCTTTTCCCTTCCAAAACTTCATTCCTCCCTTGATATTGCTAATTTCTTCCTTCCATTCTCATTGTCGACTTGCCCAACCCACTATTCTTTATAGTGTTTCTTAATTTCTTGTTTTCCAAATGAAGGTCCCTTAAGTCGCTTTCTCACAATCTCGCTTCTCTTTGTACCTTTTCGCTTCGGATCTTTCAACCTGAATTTCAATCTTCATTGATAGTTTTCTTCTTGAAGGGCACTAAGGTCTCGAGACATCTTGGCCTTTTCTCGTCAATTCTTGTCTTGCCATTTCTAGCTCGACGGCATTTCCTTGAGAAAGGATTCGGATAGGTGGTTTGTTGTCGAGATTTGCGACTATTTACCCGTTGCTTCCTCCATACGTTGTAATCTTGGGTAAGGGTATCAGCATACAAGGCTAATTCCATGAAATGAATTTCCTTCCGAGACTTTGCAAAGTCACGGACTCTCTTCATATATCCTTCACCATGAAAGCTTAACTCGAATCGTGCTAATCCTCCAGCTATGGGAGGAATTGTCGCAAGAAAATTGCCTTTGGACCAATAGCGAGCATATTCAACTCCTCCCCATAACCCAAGTAAAGGTACCCAATCTTGGCTTCCACATTTGTATAGCGTAACGTATGACGGATCCGGGTGCTCTCCATGTTATATCCTCGGCGCAAGATTCGAAAAGACTGATACCCAATGTTGCTCGGTGGCTTCCTTCGGCCATTCTTTCTTGAGGAAAGCTTCTAGCGGGGAGAATGTTTTAGAAAACATATGGAATGGAGTGCGCTCTACCTTCCGTAAGTGACTCAAAATCCAAACATTGAGCAATCACAGATCCGATAAATCGTCCTCCCTTTTCTTCGACAACTACTCGTGGACCGAAGGTCTAGGCTAGGATGGTTGGGACAGGTTGATTCCTTGTTTTAACCTTTCAAGAAATCAACTATCGCCACTTCGAGATGTCCGAGAACCTTTGGGAAAATAACCGCACCATAAATAGCCAAAGCGAATAGATTTACCCTTTTCAAAGATGTCGGGATGGTTCGAGTCAAATCTCGTAGGAGGACCATGGAATGCAAATGGTTTCGTTCTTCTTCTTCATCTGCTTTTCAGCCCATGCATCACCATGTCTCTCGGTCTTACTAACTTTTTCTTGAAGGTCATCGGCTTAGGCTCCTTCACATATATTTTGCCGAATTGTACATTGTCGATGCGGAGTAAAGCAACATACTCTTCTATGGTTGGAGTCATATCTTCTTGATTGAAGGTGAAACACCGATAAGTGGGTCCCGTAACCGAACCATGGCTTGAATCAACTGTTCGCTCACACGGATGGTGATCAGTGAGCTATATCTCCATACCTCTCAGTGAAAATGTCTCTAGTGTCTAAACCCCACTGATTCCAAATTTGAACCAAATCTTCGAGGTTATTTTGGCGAACATTCGCAGTTATTTGTTCGGGCAAATTGGCAACACACCTTTCCACAAGACTATCCCCTTGTCCTCTCGAAGTTTTTAGAGACCATCCCGAACCACGGATTCTTCTCGGTTATTTGTGTAATTGACTCCTCCATCAGAAACCCGTTTTTTGGCAACCAACCTTTAATCAACACCTTCCTAATATGATGCCTATGATGCATGATAAAAATAAAAACAAACAAACTTGGTTAGTAAACACAACAAACATAATTTGAAAAATAAACTAAACTACCCGATCCAATTATTTTGCATAAATAGTGTAAATGAAAGGCACTTTCCCCGTGTACTTATTTTGGTGACTATAAGCGGACAGAGGTTCGGCATGGCTCTAATTGGATAGCTCGTATGGTTCATTATATGTAGTCTCGGTTCTAGACAGGTACTCGAATTGCTCGTACTATCATCTGCTAAGATTAGCACGAAGCATCGGTCATAGCCCATCACAGCTCACGAGTTCAATTCGAGGATTACATTTACTTATGCCTATGCGGAGGACAAGTTAACTCACGAAAGCATAAGTCATATGTAACCCGAAAGTATTCACTAGCTCGTGTCGGAGGGACGAGTTAACTCACGATGGCGTAGCGTTTACTTTCACTTAAACGGACGGGGCCCGTAAAGAGCTCATGTTATGCGAAAATGCAAGTGCACGGTGTGTGGGGAAAAACTCATGAACCTTTACGCTTACTTAAACCAAACCAAAATTAAAACCATAAAAATCGAAAACTAAAAAACAACCAAATAAGCAAGTTAGAAGAAACATTTACGACATGATACAAATGCATGAATTTTGAAAACGAGATTTTCGGATCACGACCAAATATTTACTTTGAACAAAGAAATTTGAAAATTTTGACAAAACGTGTTTGATTTGACTCGACTCGCAAGGCTATGTCCCCAGTGGAGTCGCCAGCTGTAGCGACGTAAAAATTTAGCTTAGCTTTCGGTTAGTCGCTAATTGTGGCGATTTATAACTTGGAATTTGAAATTTGATTTTAGATTAAACCGGGAGTCGCCACCGATCTTTTTTCTAGGTGTGACCGGGCACCTAATAAACCATCCGTTTTTAGAAAAAGAAAACTTATTATTGTACAAAAATGAGGGCCGAATTTAGGTCTACGTCAAAAGTCCAGAGAAAAATTGGGGTTCGGAGTCAGTTACGCGCGAGGAAGGTATTAGCACCCTCGCGACGCCCAAAATTGGTATCTCATAAACATGTGTTGACTAGATTTTCAAAATACGAGTTCAATGTAACGCTTAGTCGAGATCCAAAAAGATGAAAAATCTTCAATTCTTTGATTTTCGAGAAGGACATACTGTTTTAACACGAGTCGATTGATGTTCATCCAACATAGCGATGAAATCAGCGACATTGTGTTAAACCGACATGTTGCCTTATGTATTAAAATTAATTTGAAAAAGATTCCAAAAGTAAGAATTTAAAAATAAACAAATGATGCGAATAATGATATTATGAATAAAAAATATCAACATGGGATACTAGAACATTCGAATAACAATAACAATGACATTTGCAAAAGAAATAAAGACAAATCATGAATAAATACAAAATATACTTAGCAATAATAATAGCAGATAACATGTACATAAAATGACATGCAAAAAATATAATGTACGATATATATACATGACGTATGAAAATATAATGCCTAAAATATACATATGTGTAGTAATATTAAATATGTATATGTATATACATAGTATGAGATGAACGATATTTATATATATTAGGAATATAAAAACATGTATTTATACACTAATAATCATAAATAAAGATGTATGTACACCAAATAGTACATAATATTGAAATAATTTAATAAGTGGCAAT
Source organism: Gossypium arboreum (assembly GCF_025698485.1). NCBI lineage: Eukaryota > Viridiplantae > Streptophyta > Magnoliopsida > Malvales > Malvaceae > Gossypium > Gossypium arboreum. The sequence continues at coordinate 13,644,063 of NC_069075.1, read as the reverse complement.
AGTGAAAATAATAGGTACACTAATGAATAATATGATATACTAAAATAATATTAATATAAAAGTATATATATATGTGTAATAAAATATGTGTACTAATATATAATAAAATATAATATATACATGGTATATAAAAGAGAATATGTACGTGGAAATGTATAAGAAATATATATATAACTAGTAATATTAAAGATATATACATAACATATATATAGAACGTATACAATACGTATATACCTTAGAAATGATAATAAAACTATTTTGTACATTACACAAATACATACACACATATAAATATATATAAATAATAGTATTAGAAATATACCATATAATATTAGATATATACATATATATATATATATAATAGTATGAAAGAAAATATAACTAATAATATTAAAAATATATAATAATATATATAAAATATAATATTAAGAACTTATATACATCACGTACGTAAAAAAAAAATACATATAATATTACAACATTTACATGATATATACATATTAGAAATAAATAACAACTAATAATAATAATGTTAGAAATATAATGAGTTATGAAAACGAATATAATATAATAGTAATATTAAAATAAAGTAATTAAAACAAGATTATATATAAATGTATGAATATATACATATATAATATACATATATTAATATTAATAATAATGCTAAAACTAGAAATAGTAATCTTTAGTAGTAATAGTACTTTGAAAATAATTAATATATTAATAAAAATAATAGTAATAATATTAATAATATGTAAAAAAATGAAAATAAACGAAAAAGGACTGAAATTGAACAAGAAACAAAGTTTTGGGGTTGTTTTAGAATAAAAAGAAATAAAAAGCTAATTTGAACACGCAGAAAATAGCGGGGACCGAAGAGTAATTTTCCCAAGTTTTAAAACACTCGCTTGGCTTGTGGACTAAATTGAATATCGCGACAAAGCTTAGGGCCAATTTATAAATAAAAATGACTTAATTGCAAAAGGGTGAAAAGCGGAAGGACCGCACAGATAAATAAACCATTGATAAAAACACGCGGATCCTTGGTGGGTTTGGATCGGTCAGTCGGGTAGGCTCAAACGGCGCCGTTTGGGGCTTATGCAATTTCAAAACGACGCTGCTTTGAGGGCTATAAATAAGCCCAAATTCGAAAAAAAATCATTTGTGGGGAGAAAGGAAAAAAGAGAGAGAAAAGGAGAGGGAAAATGAGAGGGGAGAGGGAGGAGAGGGCTCGGCCCGGATCGGTCATCGGCCGTCACGGACGGTCACCGGAGCCTCACGGCGCCGGCAAGTTACCATGAATGGTGGTTTAAAAAGGTAAAAAAATTCCTTTTTTATATTTTTGTATCTGTATTTTCGTTTAGTTAGTGTTTATTTAAGGTGCTTGTGCTCAAAAAGATCAAAAACAAGAACTAAAACGAAATGAAATCACTTAGGATCTTTACCACTTTCGATTCTCGATCTTTGGTGTGCGTTTTTCGTGTTGATACCTGCTTGGATTGGTTTTCTCGCTCTATCTACGGCTTTTGAAATATATGTCTGTATTGATAAAAAGGAACCCTTTTACGTTGTTTCATTCGCTTTTTATAGCCTATTTTGTTACACTTTTATTATTATTTTTGCTACCTATTGCTTGTCTGTTGTTTTTGCAGGGTATGGCTTGTCTTGTGGAGTGCGTGGTGGCCGACATGGTGGCATGGGCTAGTGTCAGAGGGGCGTGCGGCGCAAGTGGGATTAGGGTTTCTGAGTGCTGAGTGGGATTATTGGGCTGGGGTAGTTGGGCTTCGGGTTTAGTCGTTTAGGCTTAGTGGGCTTATTGGGTTAGGGGTTTTTTAAGGGGTTTAGTGTTTTGTAAATGGGGTTTTAAATTGTAAATGGGATTGGGCTGAAATTGGCCTAGTACAAATCTAAACAATTTAAACTTGATATAAGTAATTAAAATGTAAGAATGCAACAATATTTCATAATGCCAACTTACTTATTCTTTATTCACAATCAATAGAGTTCACAAATTTAGTACATGGCAATAGTATTTCATATGGCATTTGAGAAACCAATCCATTCAATGGCATATTTCATCTCTACTTCCAATTTATGATTTCATTTCTCATAATTCAATCGATATTCACAACAATATACCATTTCATATTTCATTTCACATCTCATTTTCATTTCTCAACCATGTCATTTCAATATCAAACACATCGATTTTATAATTTATTTTCCCTATTAACATGACTCGAACTCGGATGGATACACAAATTCAACCAACACACCAGTTTGGCACTCAGTGCCTTCTCGACTCGAGGTCGAAGAAATCGCTGAACTTTTTCTATCTTATGGCATGTCATCTATATCCGACTCAACCCAAAACAGTTAATAGGGTTTCATTTTACTTTTCAATACAACAAATGTCTCAATTTCATATATATTTACATTATCATATATAGTCAATTCAATATTCACATAATTAATACATTTCATAATATACAAAATCAGTCTATTTCAAATCAACTATGAATTCGATTCAATCTCAAAGTACAAAAGTACTCACTTCAAATGCTCACTATACATAAAAATGTACTGTGTAATAGTTTATAACTTAATTTCGGATTATAGAAACACAAACAGTATATTCCGAACTACTCGACGTCGACCTTGTCTTCTCCCTTCTTATTCGAGGATTCCAGAACGACGTTTGCTAAGGAATAAAATAATTACAATTAATTAATAACATACCACTCAATTCACAAAAATTTCATTTTTTCTACTATATTTTGCTTAATCCTCAATTTAGTCCCTAAACCGAGATGAAATTTAATATTCATATTTAACCTCAATTTTTTATATTAATTTCACTCTAAGTTAAATTTAGTTCCCTATTTTCAATTCTACCCCTTAATTTTGAATTTTTCTCAATTTTGTCCCTATTACTCAAAATTTACAATAATTCCACAATTTAGTCCTTTTCCACATCTAACTTAAAAATTTATCAATTTAACCCCTAATACTTAAACTATTCAACAATGACAACATCTAAAAGATTAAACAATACTAAAAATTATAATATGAGTTGAGTAACTCTAAGTGCCGAGATTCTAAAAACGTAAAATTTATAAGAAAAGAGATTAAATTGAATAACCAATTTAAGTTTGAAAGTTAAAGACCCCTTAATGCCGTAAGCTTCTCCTTCTTTTCTTTCTTTCTCTTTTTTTTGCATGCATTCATCTCTTTCCACTTTCTTATCATTTCTTTTATTATATTTTCTATTATTATTATTATATAATATACATACATTTCATGTTATTTATTTATTATAACATATATATATATATATATATATATATAACACATATCATTAATGCCGTCCACTACCACTAAGTAAATGTATATTTACTATTTTAGTCCCTTTAATTTATTTCATTCTATAATTTAACTTTTAAATCCTTATACCATAATAGTTCCTAATTCATGCAATTACTTATCCAAAAAATAATTCACTACTAAACTAATTTCGTAAATATTTAATAAAAATATTTACGAGTTCGATTTACGGGAATAGAGTTCTGAACCTCACTTTCTGTCACCCCTAATTATTGGGTCGTTACAGCACCTCAATTAAATTAATCTGAAAACTCAATTTTACAACCATACTTAACCTGTAAGAATTGTGATCATACCAATATAAAAGAATTAAAGAAACCAATATAAAACCAAGAAGAACAACACTTACACTGCACTCTTTTAAACACTTGATTTAATGAAAACTAGAGAACAAATGAGGCGGCTCAAATGATTAACTTTGGATTATAAAAACTGTGGAACAATTGGGTAAAATCAAAGATTAAGGAAGATGGTGACAAAAAGAGCCGATATGAAATTGAATTGTGAAAAGAGAGAAATTGATGAGGGAGAAAATTAGGGTAACGTGAGAGAAATTATGGAATTGTTTTGTTTTTATTGTTTTTTTTAATAAAAATAAATTAAAACCACAACTAAATAAAATAAAATTTAACAAAATTTTAACTCATCATATTTCCTTTAAAATTGGATCCAAAAATCAAAATAAAATTTCACTTTGCACACAAAGGATTCAAACATAATACCAAAGTAAATTGAACATCTAACCACCAAATCACTAGGCTCATTGTTGTTTATCAAACGCAAAAGAAAACATAAAAATCTATCAGCAACCAACGACTCACTTGTAAACTTTAATTCTTCTAGCCCAAACTTCAGAGTGTTACATATCCTAAGCTCATCGGAGATATTTTTTTATGCTTATTGTCTTGTTGGTTTCATGGGAAGATTGAATGTAATTGATATAGTATGTTAGCAAGTCTCAATTTCTTATAAATTAAGGAGAATTGTATAAATGGGCTAGGGCAAAAAAATAAGACTCGTTTAAAAAACGGATCAGGCTTCGAGTAAGGCATTTTTGGCTCGAGTCCAGCCTGGCCCGAATTCACAAAATGATAAATGAAAAAAAAACAGCTATTTTTTTTGCTGTTTTAATGTTATTTTCTTGTTGTTTTCTCCCTATTTTGCTACCATTTCACTATTATGTTACTGCTATTTTGTTATTATTGTTTGAATATTGTATAACGCTTATTTTATTGTTAATTTTGTTATTATTTTAGAAACATTTGTTTGTTAAGTTTCATCTATCTTAGTGTTATTTAAGTATGTAACACCCCGAAAATTTTTACAGTAAGATATTATCCTTTATATAGTAAAATAAGGAAATAAAGTGACAAGAAGAGGAAATTTGAGTTATGTCATTGGGAAGTATATTATAACATATTAATTCAAGAAAGGACTAAATTGTAAAAGTGAGAAAAGTTTTGCTTCCCAAGAGTAAATACTTAAAATTTAAGGGGTTGAAGTGTAAATATGAAAAAGTTGAAGGACCAATAGTGCAAATATTTTAAGGTGGAATGATCTAGAAACCAAGGAAAATTGATAAATTAGGACCAAATTGAATAGGTGAAGAATTATGAGGGACTAAATTGTAATTTTACCAAATTAAGTGATGACTCAAGAATGAAATTTTAAAAGATCACAAAGGGCAAAATGGTCAATTGAAAGAGAGAGAAATTTAGAAAGCAACGATGATGTTGGACATATTTTAGATTAAATAAATAAATAAATATTAGTTTATTAATATTTTAATTTAATTTTTAAATGATATTTTATTATTTTATTAATTATTTTATTTAGTATATATAAGGAAAGAAAGATGAAGAATCATCATCATTTTCCCATGCGCCCAAACGTATGAAGAGAAAAGAAAGAAAGAAACTTTCTTTTCTTTACAATTTGATCCTTTTATAAAAAATCTATCATTTTTACTTAGAAATCAAAAGAATTTGTAGCCATCAAGAGAGAAAGATGACAAGAAGACTATGGGGAGCTAGAATATCAAGTTAAATTCAAGAAATAGAAGTTGGAGGAGAGAGAAAATCAAGTTAAAGATTGGAAATAATAAGACAAGGTAAGAACATCAAGATTTCCATGTATTTTTAAGTTTGATATTATTGAAAAAGCATGGAAATGAAGCTAAAGTAGATTTTTCTTATATATGGTTCTATGTTCTTGATATATTAGTGAGAGAAATAAGAGAAAGTGGTGGGAAATATTGTAGATAAAGGAAATAAGGGTGTTATAAACTTAATAATTAACATTTTGCACTAAAACAGTTTTGGGTAGCAGCAGTAGTCTAATTTTCAAAAATCACCAAAATTATAGAAATTGAATTAGAGAATGAATAAAATATTAAATTAAATCTTATTAAGTCTAGTTTCTTATAGAAGAAACCGTGTAAGCAATGAAATTGTGAATCATGAGATATAACAAATTTTGTGAGACAAGGTCAGAATGATTTCGAGTTCCCCTGTTCTGACTTTGAAAAATCATAAAAAATTAGATAAAAATAATTAGGTCATTAAAGTTATATGTTTAAAATCTTGAATGAGTCTATTTTCAATAGAAACAAACGAGAACATCATCCCAATCCCGTACAATCAGATAATTAATTTTTAGTAAAGAAGGGTCGGAACTATCAGACAGCAGAATAAGGGTGATTTAAAGAATAAACTGTACTTATTGGCTAAACCAAAAATTCTGAAAATTTTATGATAAGAATATACTCAAGTCTAGTTTCATTTAAAATTAGCGGATCTTAATTTCGAGTTCTGTAGCTCAAGATATAAATAATTTAGTGACTATAACACAAATGGACAGTTTTGAATATACATTTATGTAAATAGTGAAATTATTGATAATGTTACTTGTAGCATGTTATATAAATTAAGGAAGTGGAATGGAGAGGAGGAGGAGGAAAATATGTATGAATATCCAGCTAGCATGGCTAATTTGTATGTTTTATGCTTAGGAACTAAATTGAATAAAAGTAAAACTTTATAGGTAATTTTGTAAAATGTTAGAAATAACCAATTTGCATGAAATGGATTATTTTATTATTTAAAATTAAAAATTGAATGAAATTATTAATTTAGCTCAAGATCGGGAAAAAACATGTTTTAAGGATTAAATTGAAAAGTGTTGAAATTATGGAAAATTCTGATATTTTATAGAATTCATAGGTTGTTATCAATTTGTATGAGAATAAAAACTGAAAATAAGGATTAAATTGCAAGAATTTTATTTTTTTAGCCTAAGGATGAAATCGTCATTAATTAAAAGTTTAGGGGTAAAATAGTAATTTTGTTTAGAGCATTAATTGAATGTATTAGAACATGAAATAAATGAAAACGACGATCAAATTTATTTATAAAGATTCGGATGACTCGAATACGAGACTTGAATGTGGAAAAGAAAAGGTATCGGATTAATAAAATTATAAACATGAACAAGCAACGAGGTAAGTTAGTGTAACTTGAATTGTATTTTTAAATGCATGAAATATCGATATAATGAATTACTTGATTTATGTTTATGAAGAAATGGCAAGAGATTGATATTTGTCATGACATATAAATATGTGATTATATTTGATACGTTGATACAAGGAAATTAAGTAAATTGAGACGAGTAATAAATTCAATTACAACATATCGAGAAAAATAAGTAAGTTAAGGGACAATATGTTTGATTTTAATTGGTTCCAAATATGAACTTCAGATGAAATGAAATATCTGATAAATAAATTAGTAACTTCGGTAATGCTTCGTAACTCTATTCCGGTGATGGATTCGGGTTAGGGGCATTACAAAGTAGACATATTTTTTAAAATTTAATTTCAATTTGTCGGGAAATATTTATTTGAATATTTTTAGTTTTTTTAATGTATTATATAATATTTAAAAATTATATAAAAAAAATTAATATGGGTAGGCCGGGCCCAACTCGAATTTTAACATTTTTATCCGGACCAAACTTGAACAAACTTTTAGACCCGACCAGACGCGACCTATAATTACAACCTTACTTTCTCCCTAAACTCTGGTATCAGAAAAAAAAAATTCGAAATTTAAGATATGTATTTAATATTATCGTATGTACGAACCCCTCAAAATTATAATGATTTGAAGATTTGTCACCCAAAATACTCCCTTCATGAAACCAAGTTGTTATATCATGTTGGTGTCGAGTTGAGGAGTGCGGTTAATAGGCCCCGCATGAGAGGCACATACTTGCTATTGGAGGGTCATAGTATGATCAGATCTTTTTCTTATGTTAGTCGTTCTGAGACACCATTTAAGTAGGTGGAAGTGTAATTATATTTATAATGAATTAAATAAGTACAGGGAGGACATGGATTTAAGGGGTCAAAGAACTGTCCGGGAAACAAGCATTGCATGCTTTCATTGCAAAACACAAGGGAAATGATGGTGTTTAGCCCTATCCTACGCTCCAATTATGCAGAAACTCATGCTCTCCACTTTATTAAAGTTATTTCCATAAAAGCTTGCTTTTTTAAGGTCAGACTGATGAGATGCTCTAAAATCCAAGTTACCTTACCATTTGACCCCACCACCTTCTCCACCTAAAATCCTCCATTACCCACTTTAAAAACCAACATCAAAATGCAGTATAAAACCAGCTTCAAACACCCCAATTTTTACCCTCACAAAATGGCTGCTTCAGCTCCTATTGCAATTGGCACTAGGGGTACTGTAGGATCACTCCTCAAGAAGGAAATCGAGTACTTCACCAAGTTTGAGCTAGAAGGACGAGGTGGGTCATGGAAACCCCATGCCCATATGGTGGATATGGATTGCAGAACTGGCCATTCAAGGCCTGGTTTCTGGTTCTTGATTACTGGTTGGAAAAGGAAGAAACGAAAAGGCAACACTGGGTTCTTGCCAAGCATGTGTTCTGCAATAGAAGTTGCCGAAAAGGAACAGTTTAACAGGATCCCTGGTTTCAATTACAGGATCCTTCAAAATGATGTCCACAACTTTCATGTTTAGTCCATCTTGTTGGACGGGTCAGCCTTTGGGTTTCTCGCTGTCCTAAGCTGGTTCAAGCCTAGAGCTTCAACAAATATTGTTAATAATCTGTTATTTAGTTGAGCTTCTGGATTTTTAGCTTTTGAAATTTTAAGAATTTAAACTTGGTTTTTTATTATGTTTCTTGTCTCTTGATGCTTTTTTATTACATCTTTCATGAAAATATTGTTACCTATCGTGCAAATCTATCCAGGTCTTAGTGAATGATGTCTACAATGTCCTGTGGTCTTTAAGAGCATCCCCTATCAAAATGGCATTTAATTTCATCGACAACAGTACACTCAAAGTCAACTGAAATGGCTACGAATACAATAAAACACCAATTGCTATTCAAACCATTACGGCCTGAAAGCAAATAGCTGACTGATTCATTGCACAAACATCATCATAATGACTTTGTAGATTGATAGTTTTGGTCCCGATTTTTAGCTGCTTCGGTTATGCGATTGTTCCAAACTTCGACGTTGCCGAACCGAGCTACGGCATCTACAATTCACGCTCACTCACATTTCTTCTCGCGCGGATTTATCGTGCAAGCGACCGCTTCTTTGTGAATCTTCATAATTGTTTTCAGTGTCTTTTGGCCTGGCAAGGAACTCGATGGCTGTCACGACATCAGCAATCAACGGCCGACTCTCGGCTTCCTCCTGAAGGCACATTGCTGCAACTGCAAGAGCTTGACAAAGACCTTTTATAGGGTAATTCCCTTTGAGCAGGGGATCCACCATTAATTCGAACTTCTGCCTGTCTTTGAACAATGGCTCGGCCTACCAGATTTACAATAATATTAGATTAAGTGCCAAGTTTGAATCAAAGAAATCAATGGAGCTTTGTTACATGAGCATACCCAAGCAACCAGGTTCTGTTCTTCGGTCGGTCTTTCGAGATCAATAGCTCTCCTCCCCGAGATTATCTCCAGAAACACCACACCGAAACTGTAAACATCAGATTTCACGGTCAGCTTCCCTGTCATCGCATATTCCGGAGCACAATAACCATAGGTCCCCATCACCCTTGTTGAAACATGTTCCTTCCCTTCTGTTGGTCCTAACTTTGCAAGTCCAAAATCAGACAGCTTCGGATTAAAGTTGGCATCTAGTAAGATGTTGGACGCTTTAAAATCGCGGAAAATTATCGGTGGATCGGCAAAGTCATGTAGGTACTCTAGTCCTTTGGCTGCTCCTACAGCTATCTTCATCCTTGTGTTCCAGTCCAATGGCTGCTGGCCAGGAGGTAAATCTGAATAAACAGATAACATAATCAGAATACACACAGTTTTACAGACAAGAACAATATTGGGTGCTTAATCATGTATAACATACCAAGAAGATGATCCAAAGAACCATTAGGCATATATTCATAAACTAAAATCCTTTGATCCCCATCAGCACAATATCCAATCAGATTGACAAGGCTGGGATGTTGAACCAGGCTTAACATTAGAACCTCTGAGAAGAATTCTCTGCTTCCTTGCAATCCATTCCTATCAAGTTGCTTCACCGCAACAACCTAAATGAAAATTATCAAAAAAAAAAAAAAAAAGAGCTTAAATTTAGTACATCATTTTTTAAAAAAAAATGCATGCTAAATGTAGTCACCAACAAAAGTTTCATTCATATATATACTTGATCAATGGATTCTATGTATCCTTGGTAAACCCGGCCGAATCCGCCTTCGCCTATCAGACAATCAGGATTGAAGTTATCTGTTGCAACAACTAGTTCTCGAAATGTGAAGATACGAGCCGAAACTTTAGCTTTCCTGATTTTCTGAATTTCTTCATCTAGCTTCTGCTTGCCTCCATCTGCACATTCATTAACATAGCAACATTCAGGTATGAACATCCGGTACGGTTATATTCAAGGGATACTATATAAATACATATATATGTATGTAACATGAACAAGATTCCTATTGCAGAACGTTATAAAAGAATGAAAACTATGAAAAACATAACATGGTAGGTACAAAAATATGTACCTGTTTTGAGAGACAAAGTATGCATGAAAGACCTCAATGATTTGCCATTGTTGTTGTTATTACCACCGACGCCGACGGTTTTCTTCTTACAGGCAACATTGCGGTGATGCGCATCCGACCTACAACAAGACAACCAGCTCATGTCTTTTTTTTTTCTTTTTATCTTCTTTGATTTACCCTTTGTTAGAATTCTTGCCAAAGACCAAAAACAACCTTGCAAGAATTCTATGAAAACCCTATGCTCCAAAAAAAAATTAAAGGAAAACAGGAAAAAGGGTAGTTTGATTTTTGATCCAAGCAAACAAATATAGAAGAAACTGAATTTTTGCTTTGTTCATATATAGCAAATGGCCAAGTATATATATATATATATATTTAAAAATTTAATTCTATTTATCACCCATTTATCAACTTGGTTAGTAAATATATCAGTTTCAGTTAGCTAAATTTAGTTGTTTTAATTTAAGTCGTGGATAAAGATCAGTCCCAACAAGAAAAATAAAGGGAAAAATTAGTTAAAATTGCTTTAATAGGTTGGTCGAAAGAAAGTGTAGGATTTTAATTCCATTTAACACTTTTTAAATTTTTCCAACAAATTTTCCATTCCATAATTTTGGTTATTTAATACAATAAAAAGAGAAAAAAAAAACTATGCTATAAATAGGAAGATGAATTTGAGAATTATCCATTTACTATAAAATATTTTAATTTTCTTGCACTGATATTCCAGTTTTTTTATCCTAATTTACACTAGTTTTGAGAAAAAAATAGTGTTCATTATTATTCCCAGTAGAATTCAGCTGTAAGATTTTAATTTTTTTTTAAATTTGAAATGCCTATAATTTCTTTAAAAATTGAGTTTCAGAGTATATATTTATAAATATTAAAATTTAAGATTTAACAAATTTTTATTTTTTTGTTCTTACAAAAATTAAAAGTAATTTTATGGTACTTCACTAGACACTTTGAACTATGGTATAATTATAAAGTGATTATTGAATTTTAAAAGTTTTAAAAGATTTCTTAAAATATCAATATCGTCTCAATCAAGTTTTTTCATCGATCTATCTATTTATAATATAAGGTATTAAATGTCAGTTCAAATATAATACGGAGTGTATTTAAAATATATTGATCAAATTATAAATATGTGTGTACCTATTGTATAGAAACTTAGATATGATGTATAGAGCGAAATTAGGAATTTCATCTTAGGGGACTAAGATAAATTTTAAAATTTTGGGAGGAAAGTTAAAATTGTGTAAAATGACTTATTAAAATATTAATTTTAGTTGGGTCAAAATTTTAATTTTTATTTAATTAAGGGTTAATCTTTAAATAGGCCTAAAATTTAAATATGTAATTGTATTATTTAACCAAGGGACCTAAGGTCTTGTGTGCCTACATTACTCACCCCGCTCATGTGTAAAAAACAATCCTTTTAAATTTTAATAATTTTTTTTTATATTTTGTATTCTAGTTATTTATGCAATATATAGATGGTAATTGAGCAAGATAAGGTGTATGTTACCAAATCCACCAACAGTCCACAATTTTGACATACTCTACTCCACCACTTGTCCAACTACGCTACGGATGTGTAAAAATGTAACCTTGAAAACCACTACTATCAAGTGTTTTTTTTTTGTGCATTTAAAATTCAATCTTTATAAAACATATAATAGGTATAATAGGAGAATATTCAAAATTTTCTATCTAGTCAGCAGTAAACAAAGCCACCGAGAAAGTTCGTTTTAGAGAAGATATCGTGGATGGAGACAAGGTGATAATTGTTGATTCCCCTACGGCTAGATTAGATACAAATAGAGGATCGTTCAAGGATACATTAATTGGTAAAAAAGGAGGGGAGAACAAAGATTCAAGCACCCTCAATAATGACGATGACTTCGAACTGCTTGATGGAGATATCATCACAGGCAAAGAGGATGGTATGCCATTGATTCAATTTTCTAATCATATTCATCATATCCTAAGGAAAAGCATGGTTTTATCAGTTATCGTCAAGTTATTGGGAAGGAAGATAAGGTCTAATATGCTTTCTAGCAAACTATTTTCCCTTCGGAAACCTTCTCAACCTCTGAAATTGATGGATGTAGAGAATAATTATTTCTTAGTGAAGTTTCGACCAATAGAAGACTATACTAAAGCTTTGACTAAGGGTTTGTAGGTGATCTTTGGACAATATTTGACGATACAACCATGGGCACAAAATTTTTCAATAATACAACCGTATCCACATAATGTTGTTGCTTGGATACGCTTTCTGAGTCTCCCAAGATATATCTATAAGAAGAAATTGGTTAAAGTCATTGGTGAGAAGATTGGTCCAGTCGTTCGACTAAATGATAATATAGATAATAGTTTTTTAGTTCAATTCAACAAGCTAACAGTGTTTTCAGACCTCAATAAACCTCTTATTTCCAAGATCAAAATTGATGATAGAGTTCAATGGATTGAATACGAGTCTTTTCCTAATGTTTGATTTTTCTATGGTTTGTATAGGCATAATAAGAAGCATGTACTGTCATGAAGGTTGCAATTGATCAACAAGAAAATTCTTAAAATGTCTCTGTACTAACTCCTTCTTGTCCCAATCTAGATTATTAGGCAACTCAAGAGAAGTATGGGCCGTGGATGCTTTTTGAGCGCCAAAAATGGAAAGATGAATGGAATTCTGAAACAGTGAAAGGAGTGTGGCAATTGATGAACCAACATGCGTCTAGGTTCAATGTATTGCATGATTTACAAGATGATGAAGATGAAATCTTGGAAAATCATATTCCAAATCCCACGAATCATGGTAGTGGTCAATAAAATGGGATTGTTAATTATGGCAGTTCTCTTGTTGAAAAGGAATCTCTTCCTAAACAGATTGAGGAAAAATTGAAAGTTATCCACGTTAAAACCCAAAGTCAGATTTCATTAAGTAATATGATAACTTCTACACCATCCAGTTCAGATTCAGTTAAGGCATGCCAATCAATTAACAATTCTATTGGGCCGAAATCCTTGACCAAAAATGAAAAAAAAAAAGGACATTATATGGCATCTGCATCATTAGGCTCATCCAACAAGGATTTTGCCACTGTCTTAAATTCGGGCCAAGAAAATAAAAGCCCCCAAAGCCTAGTCCTCACTTTAGAGTGTAATGAATTTAATAATGAGCCTAAGATTAATATGGTCATTTCCAAAGTGTCGACAGAGTCTATCTCAAAGTCCAAAAGTTAGTAGAAAGGAATATGGGAATTTCTCTTGAACCCAAGCATCATTTTGTTGTTTCTTTCTAGGAAAATAGTGATCTGAACATTCCAAAAGACATGAATTTGTCTAAAAGGAACTAGTTATTGGCATGGAATCTAATTTACTAAGACATGGGCAGATGAGAAGTGTTAATTGAAGACTGAAAAAGCCACCCAATATTTTGAAGAACAAGGGCAGTAAATTTAATGTTCATGAGCTCTCTAAAGTTCCTATTTCCAAGGGTATGAATTGTATTACTAATAGTTTAAAGTCAAATTTGATTGTTAAGGATCTTATGGATTCAATGAAAGTGGAGGGTATTGAAGCTACCTTTGCTGATTGTAAGCCTTTCTCGATACTCCCTTGTAACTATCTTTTATGATTTTTTCCAAATTTATTTGTTTAGAATTGCTCAGGTGTGTTAGCCCTAGATTTTTTTGTGTGGTTAGAGATTATTTTCAAGATTATTCTGGAAACCAGAGTTAATGAGTTAAAAATTGATGGAATTATTTCGAAATTGGGATTCAATTACTCTCACAAAACTGAATCTAAGGGTTTTTTGGAGTAATATGGCTTTGTTGGAAGAATTTCGTGAAGTTAGACATTCTTCTCAATTATCCCTAATTTATTCATTGCTGGATTGATGGGCAAAGTGTTCATAAAAGTGTTGTTGCTACTTTTATTTACAGTAGTCCCAACAGAAGTAAACAAAAGTTTTTGTGGCAAGGTTTAACTCATGTAGCTGCTCAAATTCATTTACCTTGGATTTTAGTGAGAGATTTTAATTTTTACATCTCACATGATGAGAAGAGAGGAGGACAACCAGTTATTTGAGAATATTCACTCTTTATGGATTTTTTGGCAAATAACAAATTAAGGGATCTTGGGTTTAAAGGGCCTATGTTTACATGGCAGAATAGGAGAATTTTTTAGAGAATTGATAGAGTTGTTGGAAATATGGAGAGGGAACGAAATTTTTTAAAAGCTTTGTTTTACCATCTCTCGAAACTAAAGTTCGATCATAGACCTTTTTTTTATTTGTCTAGGCAATATGAGTAAAAAGAAGGTACATCTACTATTCCCCTTCTTAACAGCGTAGACAAAACATCATGCTTTTAATTCTTTTATTGTAACACCCCAAACCCAGCCTAGACGTCAAAACCAAGTCTGAAGAATTACATTGATGATACTAGAAACCCACATTTATAGTCGCAGATAAAACAAAAGGAAATTATTCAATACGTCATAAAAATCATATAAATCAACCAATCATTAAACCATCATAAAACATCGTACTACTGAAGAGTACTGAAATTTATTAATAGTATAATTAAAGAGTGATAGAGTGATTAACTGAGCTTCCACAACGTCGATCGATCAAGTCTGTGACCCACCTGAAATTCAGTCAACACAAAGTGAGTTGTGAACCCAGTGCATAATAGTAATAGATTTAGCTAAAGCACAATTACAAGAATAGTTATCGGATCGCAGGTTCCAATCAGAATTAGAAGACCTTCAGTACCAATTTACTGTATCAGTTTTATAACAAAATAATTCTAGTTCAGATACAGAATAGATTAGTAACAGATGCAATTATTCCTAACCCCATCCTATGTACACCATCTCCAACCATCCCAACACACCGTTTAGGGTATTAAATACCTATTCGGCTCTACACACCACTTAGTGTCAGTACGACACTTTTCAAAATATTTGTAGTTTAGCTGCCAGATCAATGTGAATAATGTCGATTTCACATATGAGTAATGGCCAAGCCATCGAATTTGAACAAATCACTTCCTTCTTTACATAACTTCCTACCTAATGCAGTTGCAGATTATATATATCAAAATGTACACACAGTTATTCAAATTCAATAAACATTTGTATAATCAAAATCTCAATATCAAATTATTAGGTAATATTCATACGGTCTAATTCGGATCATACATATTTACTACGGGTAGCCTACATTTGCTTTAACAACACTTACATGCTTGTGTGCCAAGCCATGTGTCACACACAAGCAAGCACACACCTGTGTGGTCTCCCCGTGTGATCCTAAATCACAAACAGTAAGGCACACAGCCTGGACACGTACTTGTGTCTTTGGCCTGTGTGGTCTCTAAATCACAAACAGTTAGTCACATAGCCTGGACACACGTCAATGTCTCTGGCCCGTGTGGTCTTTAAATCACAAATAATGAGTCACACAGCCTGGACACACGCCCGTGTCCTTGGAACATGTAAACCCTACACAAGCATGCCCACACACGGTCAGGGCACACGCCCATGTCCTCTACCCATGTGGCTTGAATTGGGTAAACAATGTGTTATATGGCCTACCACATGGCCATGTGGTTTCGATGACTATGTTTTTTTATATCCGAAATTTATAAAATTTGAGGTTTTCGGTATGCACCTGAAACGATTTCGAAGTAATAACAATGTAGAGGATTTTCGAAGCCTAAAACGACTATCCAATAACTCAAGCAACCAAATTTATCAACAACAATGCACAATTATACTCAAAATACCTATGTTGAAAGTTTCAGCACGAACTTTCAATGAAACCAATATTTACGGAAGATCCAGATACGTTTCATTTCCACCAAGATGCATAGCATAAGGGCTACTATGCACCTCTTGTAGAATCGATGACATCAAATCCTTATCATTAGGCACACAAATCTGACCCTTGAAACATTAGACATTATTGTTGTTCAAACTAAAATCTGAAACTTCATTCGAATTAATCTGTTGCAATCACTGAGCCAATGACTCATCACTCAACTATTTACTTCTAATTTGCTTGACCCATGTCGGTTTAACATGCAGTTCAGCTAATAGTCCCCCGTCCTCAGATAAATTCAGAAAAGCAAACATAATTCTTAGGTTAGTTATTGCTGTACGGCTCAGAGTATCGGCTACTACATTAGCCTTACCAGGATGATACTCTATCATATAGTTATAATCCTTAAGCAGCTCAATGCACCAATGCTGCCTAAGATTTAACTCTTTTTGAGTTAACAAACACTTGAGGCTCTTGTGATCAATGTAAATGATACGCCTTTCACCATACAAATAATGCCGCCAAATTTTTAGAGTAAACACGACTGCAGCCAGCTCAAGATTATGCGTAGGGTAGTTGCCCTAGTGTGTCTTAAGCTTTCGCAATGTGTAAGCTACCACTTTACTGTCGTCCATTAAAACACATCCTAGACTAACATGCAATGCATCACTAAAAACAACAAACTCTAAACCCGACTCTGGTTGAACTAGAACAAGAGCTTGCAACAAGATAGACTTGAGCTTTTTAAAACTAGACTGCTGATCTTTGGACTACAAAAAAAAAGTATTCTTACGTAGTAGCTTCGTCAGAGGTGATGCAATCAAAGAGAATACCTCGACAAACCTTTGATAGTAACCCACTAAGCCCAGGAAACTCCGAAGCTCAGGCACATTTCTTAGTTGTTTCCACTTCACTATAGATTTTACTTTCTTGGAATCAACCCAGATCCTTTCAGCAGTTACAACATACCCCTGAAAAGAAACCTCCTACAACTAGAATTCACATTTACTAAACTTAACGTATAACTATTTTTCTCGCAGTATTTGGAGAATAATACGAAGATGTTTATCATGTTCAGACTCAGTCTTGGAATAAATCAATATGTCATCGATAAGAACTATCACAAACTGATTCAAATATGATTGGAACATCTGATTTATTAAATCCATAAATGTCGTCGGGGCATTTGTTAACCAAAAAGGCATCACTAGAAACTCGTACTATCCATAACGAGTCCTACAGGTGGTCTTGTACACATCAGTCTCTTTAACCTTGAGCTGATGGTAGCCAGAACAGAGATCAATCTTAGAGAAAATAGATGCCCCACAGAATTGGTCAAATAAGTCGTTAATCCTTGGTAGCGGATACTTATTATTGATTGTCAATTTTTTCAACTGACGGTAATCGATACTCATCCTCATCGATCCATCTTTTTTCTTAACAAACAATATCGATGCCTCTCACAGAGACACACTCGGTCGGATTAACCTTTTGTCGAGAAGTTCTTAGACCTGAGCTTTCAGTTTTGCCAGCTCCTTCGGTGCCATGCAGTAGAGTAAAATGGACACCGGAGCAGTGCTCGATAATAAAGTGATGCTGAACTCAACCTCTCTATCCGAAGGTATTCTAAGCAATTCTTTAAGAAAAACATCCAGAAAGACTCTTACAGTACGAATGCCTCCTACAGAAAGCTTTGGAGGAATAGAGTTGATGCGCCGTTGAGAGCACCAAAAATATCCTATTCCCTGTAAAATAGTAAAAATAACAGTAAAGGGGAAGTAGGGTCGAATCTTCAGGGACCGGATTGTACGAATGCTCGTTTCTTGAAATCCTGGACAATTTCTTGGCTAAGGAAACATACGTTCCTGAAAAATAAAAAATAGAATTAAGAATTTGGAAAAATAAAAATAGAATTAAAAGTGAATTGAAATTGTAAAATTAAATAAATTGCAGAAATTAAAATGAGGAATATAAAAAATAAATAGAGTTGGGAAAAGAGAAAGTTTCTTATGTGGCGAGATTCCAGCCTCTGGTTGTCTTGTTCCGCCTTGGGTTCAATCCTTGGCTTTTCAGTAACCCTTCTCGGGCAAGATAAGCCAGTTATAGTGGAAAAGGATGCCTATGACCACCACCTCCAAAGATTTAGACTTAAGATTTGGTGGAACCTGAATCTAGCCAATAATCGCTTTTGTGGAACTATCTTCTACTATATCACCACTTCTTAACGGTGAATTCCACACTGTTTTGTCTCTTGAATTCGCCAACCTCTGACGCAGAAAGCCAACAAACCGACTATGTAACCTTCCCAAAACGTACAAAGCAATCGTTCCTTAGACAAGTTGAAAAGATCACTTATTAAGGGACATGGACGGAAGCATCAACCCCGTAATGCGGAGAAGCGATGAATACCCTGTTGAGAAGGCTAAGCGCAGATTCTAAGCCTCATGAACCTTTTTGAGGAATTTTGACAACCTTCAACTAGATTGGTTTAGTGGCTCATGATTTTTGGGAAAGAAATAAATAAAATAGATATGGGATTTTTATTGAAGAAAAGATGGAGAGAACAAAAGACAGAATTTTTGGGAGAGAGAGTGATTACAGAAAAAGAAATGATCAATATATGCCACTCCATCCCCTATTTATAGTACTAGAAAACCTAGTCTATTCCTAATTAAATTCTAAAAGCTAAATACAAATAATTAAAGATAATTAAAGATAAATGAAAATAAATCCTAAAATTAAATCTAAATAAAAATCCTTAATAATTATCCTAATAATTGAAATTAAAATAGAGTCTTGTGCTATAAAATCTCTTTTTTTTGCATTTTTGTCGTTGAGTCTTCCATACTTGCATTTTTGGCACCACTTCTCTATTTCTTTGCATGTTGGCCCATAATATCTTCAAATTCGTACTTTTTGCCTTTAAATTTCCTCTTGCCTCCAATTTAGCCCCTAAAAGATAAAAGACCACAAAATAATCCAAATTAGTAGGATCATACTCAAAATAATCATGCAATTAGCAAATAAAATATATCGTTCTAGAGTATTATCAAGAGCTGGATACGTAAGCAACGTATGCCTCACACTCTTTTCAGACTAGCTTATTAGCTACAAGGGCAGACATTACATTGAAAAGATAATCTCGATACTCACTAACCATGACAACCTCGACATTCTCATCTATCCTCAGAATAACTCTTTTAGATGAATAATCTAGACTGACCCGATACTTTACGAGCGAATCTATTCCCAGAATCAGATCAAATTCATTAAAAGAAAACTCTATTAGGTCCACTAGGAATACCATACTCTGAATCTCTAAGGGTATTCGTCTAAATACCATGTCAACCCGTACCGACTAACCCAAAGGATTAATTATAGAAAACTCTCTAGCAATATTCTCAACAGTTAAACCCAAATTTGTAAAAATTGTACCAGCTATATATGACTAAGTAGACCCAATGTCAATAAGAGCAAAATACAAAACAGAATAAATAAATAATATACCTGTTATGTCATCAGCATCATCATTATCCTCTCGGTGACTCGTTGCATAAACCAGTGCAGGCTATCGCGCCTCAATCTGACTCACATATTTACCTGATCTACCAACACCACGACCCCTAGGTGGTTGCTGAACCACTCTCAGAGGCTGAACAGAACCCTAAGTTGTAGTCTATGCCCCAACTGGTACTTGATGTAGTTGACGGGGAAAATCCCTAACCTGATGCTCCATCGACCCATAACAGAAGCATGCTTCTAATCTTCTCTAGCACTCGCCCAGATGGCGTTTCCTACAATCACTATAAGGTTGAATCTTGCTCATTGCAGCTGATGTATTAGTCTCGGAGGCCTGTCAAACCTCGCTCATTTCTTAAAGCGGTGTGCAGAACTAAAGGGACCCGAATCTCTCTTAGCCTTACTCTGATCTCTCTCACAGTCGCGACTCTCATGCTCAAAGCGCTTTACCTCTTCCACGATCTTAGCCTTCTCAACTAAGGTTGCAGAAAACTACTCCATCTGAGGAACTATCAGAACTCGCAGATAATAACGTAATCATTCCTCAAATCTCACACACTTATCATCGTCAGACGCTACTAGAGCTCGTACATAACTGCTTAGCATTAAAAACTCGGCTTTATACTTGGCTACAGATCGATCGCCTTGAACTAGGCTCATAAACTCGAGTTGGCAAGCCTCCACATAACTCGCCCCCACATATTTTCTCTGGAAGGCGTTCTTGAAATACTCTCAGTCAACTTGTTCAAGCTGAGCACCTTGCTCAACTGTCAGCCACTACTAGTAGGCTTCGTCCTAGAGCAGGGACACAACACCTCAATTTCTAAGTGAGAGCGAAGTCAATACCGGTCATGATACGTTCGATAGCCTTCAACTAATATTCAAAAATAGTAGGGGCAACTCTAATGACATTCCTAAACAACTTAGCACCATTTGACCGGAGTCGCTCAGTAATTGACCCTCGGCCTCCAAATCCAGAATGGGTCTCAGTAACTCTTTCCAGCAGCCGAATCATAGCCTGAGATAGCATATCATCCCTGGTCATCAGAGTCTAGGACCCTGTCTCAGTAAGAGTACCAACTATCTTACTGGTCTCTAGCTTGAGCATGCTACCCATATAGGATGACTTTGTTCGAGCTCTTCAGCGTCCACGATGCCCACGTGACCCATATCCATGACTACTATGCAAACTCATAATATCAGTTTATCTACAATGTCAGTGCACAAATCAGTTCGAGCCTTAAGAGCTCCTAACAGCACATATCAGAGTATTTAACCAAATAGTAGCTTAACCACTATAGTATCTTTACTAGTCGCAACAACGGTGCAGAAATACTTACAGGTTCGGCATCGGAGGCTCAGTGATTTACAAAAATTGGTTTTCAGAATAATTCAGATATCTTATTTTCATTTAACTACCCTTTGTAACATACATTGTGAGCCCAAAATACAATTCAAGTGTTGACTAACCTGGATCTGATACCACTAAATGTTACATCCAAAACTCGGCTTAGACGTCAAGACCAAGTCAGAAAAGTTACATTAACGATACTAGAAACCCACATTTATAGTCGCAGATAAAACATAAAGAAATTATTCAACACGTCATAGAAATCATAAAAATTAACTAATTATTCAACTATAATAAAACATCGTACTACTAAAGAGTATTGAAATTTACTAATAGTATAATTAAATGGTGATAAAGTAATTGACCGAGTTTCCAGAATGCCAACCCAATCAAATCTGTGACTCATCTGAAATTCAGTCAACACAAAATAAATTGTGAACCTAGTGCATAATAGTAATAGATTTAGCGAAAGCACAATTACAATAATAGTTATCAAATCTTAGGTTTCAATCAGAATTAGAAGACATTCAGTACAGATTTATCTTATCAGTTTTATAACAGAATAATTCTAGTTCAAATACAGAATAAATTAGTAACAGATGTAGTTATTCCTACCCCTATCCGTTGCACACTATCTCCTACCATCCCAACACACCGTTTAAGGTATTGAATGCTCATCTAGCCCTACACACCACTTAGTTTCGGTATGACACTTTTCAAAATATTTTTAGCTTAGCTGCCAGATCAATAGGTGAATAACGTCAATTTCACCTATGAATAGTGGTCTATCCACTGAATCAGAATAGATCACTTCCTTCTTTACATGACTTCCCACTCAATACAGTTGCAGATTACAGATGTCAAAATATACACACAGTTATTCAAATTCAGTAAACATTTGTATAATCAAAATCTCAATCTCAAATTATTAGATAGTATTCATACGGTCTAATTCGGATCACACATATACATTACAGATGGCTTACATTTGCGTTAACAAAGCTTACGTCCCCAAAGATGAATTCCAAAACTGACCTACATGCCCGTGTGGTCTACCCGTGTGATCCTAAATCATAGATAGTGAGGCACATGGCCTGGATACACGCCCGTGTCTTTGGTCCGTGTGGTCTCTAAATTACAAACAATGAGTCCCATGACCTAGACACATGCCCATGTCCTTGGCCCATGTGAACCCTACACTAGCATGCCCACACATGATCAATGCACATGCCCGTGTCCCCTACTCGTGTTGCTCAAATTAGGTAAATAATGTGTTACACAGCCTACCATATGGCCGTGTGGCATCGAATGCCATGTTTTTTTACGTCAAAAACTCATAAAATTTGAGGTTTTCAATATGCACCTAAAACGATTTTAAAGCAGTAACAACGTAGAAGAGTTTTGAAGCCTAAAACGACCATCCAATAACTCAATCAACCAACTTTATTAACAACAATGCAGAATTATACTCAAAATACCTATGTCGAAAGTTTCGACATAAACTTTTAACAAAATCAATACTTACTGAAGATCAATGATAATTACTCAAATTGATGTGATGAGGTTTACTAATTTTAATATCTCTACCTAACAGGGAAACCAAACGATTGACTGTCAGATATTCACACACTAAACTCGAAACAACCAATTCAGAGTATGCTACGAATAACAAAAGGAAAAAACCCAGGAAATAAACGAATTGACAGTGAAACTTACTTAATAACCTTTCAATTGAGAAAACTTACAACGTAACTTCAACTAGTCTCGTATTTCATATGACAGTAAAAGGACCAAAAAAGAAAATAAATTAAATAAAAGAAAGAATAAGGAAGGAAAAATGGAAGAAGAATAACTAACGTTAATTATTAATTAAATTCCACTCATATTCCTAGCATTTAGCACAAATGTTCCCTATCGCATACTCCGAGACTCAAACACAGGACCAAACAAAATATAGAGGCTTAACTAGTGAACTAGCAGGCTCATTCTTGACACAGGTTTACACTGAATTAAACTTAAATATGTCATTCAAGGATAGAGGTTATCTTAAATTAAAATAACAAAATTCTTAAAGATACAACTTAAACTCCTAACCGCAATTACGTAAGCAGAGCACAAAACCACATATACAGAGGCTCAATTATGACTGAATCCAATAGTTTAACATCCAAATTTTTAGGGTGTTACATTTATCAATAGAAAATAGGATCCCACTCTTCCTATTACAGACTCAATTAATTCACTTGCTTTGAACTTAAAGAGATGGAATAAGGAGATTTATAATACTATTCATACAATGACGCATATAATCTCCCGAACATTTAAAGGCGTCCAAAATGCTCTTGAGAAAAAAATGGTCAAATTCTCTTTTTGATCTTGAACCAGACCTCCGGCCTAAATTTGAGCTCATTTTAGATAATGATGAGCTTTTTTGGAGGCAAAAATCTCAAGTGGATTTGTTATCCCTAGGAGATAGGAACACGAAATACTTTCATAGTAAAGCTTTGTTGAGACGTAAGATGAATCATATTTTGACTCTGAAAATCGATGATAGGTCTTGGTGCTATGGTGAGTATTGCTTACAAGATGTGCCTCTTACTTTTTTCAAAGACCTATATTCTTTTGATACATGCTACGAGGTACTTTTCCTTTAACAGGTAAATTTTTTAAATTGAATTCTTCTATTCTTGATTATCTTGTTATGGAAGTTTCTAACAGGGAAATCCAAAAAGTTCTTTTTGATATGAGACCATTTAAAGCTCCGGGACCAGATGGCTTATATGTTATTTTTTCCCAAAACCAATGGCATGTGGTTGAGCATTTGGTTTGCGAATAGGTGAGACATATTTTTTCAGGTTGACTCATAGATCGCAGTATTAGCAAGATGCTTTTGATTTTGATCCCAAAAAGCCAAAGTCCAGAAACTATTAATCAGTTTCGTCTAATCAACATTTGTAATGTTCTCTATAAGTTGGTGATGAAACTAATTGTCAATCGATTCAAACCTATCTTTCTTAAGTTGATTGCGGCTAATCAAGTCAATTTTACATCTAGACGAAATAAATGGATAATATCCTTATAGCTTAAGAAATTATTCATTCTATGCAAATCAAGAAAGGGAAGAAGTGTTGGATGGTTATCAAAGTTGATATAGAGAGAGCTTATGATAGACTACAATAGGAGCTTATAGAAGATACCCTCTCAGATGCAGGTATTCCTTCTCAGATATCTCAAATTATTATGGAATGTATTTGTAACACCCTTAACCCATCTCTGTCGCCGGATTAGTATTACAGAGTATTACAGTACAATTAAAATCATTTAACTTTAAACATAAACAGTTATTCAAGTTAAATACAAATATTCAAATACACATTTTATTTATAGCATAAAGGCATTTACGGGCTTTAAACCAAGCCTACGAGGCCCTAAAAATAGTTTGGGAACATTTAGGGACTAATTTGAAACAAAATAGAAAATTTTAGAAATAGGGATCACACGGCCATGTGGTCAGGCCGTGTGGCCAACCGTTTACAATTCAAAGTATAGGATACACATCTATGTCCCAACCCATGTGTCCGCCCGTGTGGTATTCGAAAGAGGGTTACACCACCATGTCGTAGATGGTGTGTATATTTGAAGTATGGCTACACAACCATGTTGCCAGGCCGTGTAACCCTCTAAGACTGTGTAAACAATCTTGCACTTAAAATTTAAATGACACAAAGCCGTGTGATGAGACCACGTGTAGCACACCGCATGTGGCACACGGCTGTGTGACAACCCGTGTCCCAGGACGTATAAACCTAAAATTGCTTCTAAAACAAGACAAATTTCTCACATTACTTGGATACCAAACCAAGTCTAAAACCGACCCTTATGTACTATCAAAAACACCTTCAAACAAGATTAAAACGTGTCAAAAACACATAACCTATGTGCCTAACTAATGTGCCCTCATTGACATCACAATTCAATCATCAAATAAATTTGCATTCAACCTTAACAAATTCATACATTCCATCTATTTAAACATTAAGAACTATATACATTATCATCACAACTTCATACCATATATCAACCTAAGTATTAATTCAACATGTCCTATAATACACTATCAAAAGAACCAACTTATAAAACATATATCTATTTTATATATACAAGCATTTGCAACCTAATACAAAACATGTCCAAACATTCACAATAAAGCATCCTATATACATCCCACAAATAACCACCAACCAAGACTTCAAAATCTACTGATGATAGTTGATGATATGTGTGAGCTCCGATGGTCCGATCAACACGTTCCAAAAGTTCAAAATCTACAAAAAGTAATAACAAAGTAAGTATATGAATTACTTAGTAAGTTTCCACAATTTAACATATTAACTTACCAAACTCATTTAAATGTTATTTTGCATATAGAAAATAAATCTCAACCTTATACAACACAATCCAACAAATTTCATGTCAGTAACATTTAAATGTATGGATAATCAAAATTCGTAACTCACTTATTTAATTTAAACAGTTTCGTATCAATTAATCTTTGTTCTTCCAATGGATCTTTGTGAAAGCATTCAAATACATGAGTCTAGAAATAGACAATGCTCATAATAGCTAACCAAATACAGATTAAATATGTTACGTTACCCGTCCGAGCTAAACCAATGACAACACAGATAAACTAACCTGGCCAGAGATAGGTATACATGTAAATCGACAATAGATTACCAGTCCAGGCTAAATATGATTCACATGTATATCTAAGCCTGCAACACATGCAGGAGCTTGTTCCAAAACAAAAAATCAATCAGAAATCTCACTTATGAAACTTTTACTCGATCCATCGATATCATTTCAGGAATTCAAAATATTTCATATAAACCAATTTTATTTCAACAGTTTCAAAATATGTAATTATATCAATAACAACATTTAATAATGAATTATAAACAAAATAATCTTAAGAATTTACTGACTTGCGATAACTTACAATGGTCGAAGACGATTACTCAACGACCTTCTCTTTTTCACGATTAACAACCGATCCACTCGTTTCTTGATCTAAACAAAATAACTTAATTTAATTAATTAATTCAAATTCCATACAATACTTAAACTCAAAAAGTTCATCCTACAATTATAATTTTACACATTTACCCTCAATAATTCAACTTTATTTTATTTCATCCATACTGCAAATTTTAATCAATTAACATGCTTAAGCCAAAATCCTAACTAACTGAATTTCTTATAACTCAATAACAGCCCATAAAATTCTCAATTTCACCCTAAATCCAAGAAATTTTACTAATTTAACAATTAAGTCCTTAATCATCAAAAGCATTTAAAATTGTTTCACAAAATAATATCATTTAACTACCAAGCTTGCAAAACCATCAGAAAACTTCAAAAATCTCATAAACTCAACAATTTCACATGTCAAAACATTTAACAATTTCACGAATTTACGCTCAGGTTAGTTGGACCAAGTTGCAACGATCTCAAAAACATAAAATTTACCAAAAATGGATATGAAAATCACTTACATGCAAGCCCTCCAAGTGACTGAATATTCAAATTAAAAACATGGTTGTTTCCTTCTTTAATTTTCGACAAGCTAACAAAGAATATGATAATTTCTTTCTTTTCTTCATTTTTTAATATTTTATTATTTATTTACTTATTTACAATTATTAATTAATATCTATTTTAACCATTTCAAGCCCACAACCGTCCATTAACTATTTCATGGTATAATTACCATTTAAGGCCATAAATTCAAATTACTTTAACCATTTAATACTTTTAACTAATAACCACTAATTTTCACAATATTTACGCTTTAGTCTTTTTAACTTAATTACTAACTAAATGCTAAAATTTCTTAATCAAACTCTAATACGACATTATAGATTTCCTATAAATATTAATTAACCAATAAAAAACAAACTTATTTTTTAAAATTGTGATCCCGAAACCACTGAAAAATGGGATGTTACAGCATTTCTTTAGGTTCTATGCAAATTCTGAGGAATGATGCTTTATCGGATGAGTTCCAACCCTCAAGGGATATCAGGCAGAGGTGTCATTAATCTCTATATTTATTTTTTCTATGTATGGAAAAATTAGGACAATATATTGAAAAATTGGTTGGAGAGGGGGTTTGGAAAGGAATCTTTTTATCAAAAGGATGCCCTAAAGTTTTGTATTTATTTTTTACGGATGATTTGTTTCAGTTTATTGAAACTGATATAGAAAAAGCAAAAGTTGTTAAAGATAGATTGAAAACTTTTGGGCTTTCTCAAGTCACAAAATTAATGCCCAAAAAACCAATATTTTCTATTCAAAGAATACTCTAGCTAATATTGCCTCACAAATCTTCATGGTTCTAGGATTTAATGAAGTTCCTGACCTTGGTGTTTATCTTGGCATGCCACTCTTTCACAATCGTGTCACTACTAGTACCTTTAAGTTTGTCCTTGATAAGGTCCGTAGAAGACTTGATAGTTGGGGTGCTAAACTTCTTTCAATGGCGAGTCATTTTACTTTGGTGCAATATGTTATTATGCCAATCCCTAATTACTTTATGCAAACAACTTTAGTTCCCAGCAGTATATGTATGGAGATTGAAAAGATTACAAGGGGTTTTATTTGGGAAAGTTCTTCCTTAAGATCTAAACCAACATTAGTGCGATGGGATGACTGCTGCCAACCTCAGGCTAATGGAGGACTGGGTCTTCGACGTTTAAGGCAGCAAAATGAGTCTTTCCTCTTAAAGTTAGGGTTTAATTTCATTACTAACAAGGATGCTTTATAGGTTCAAGTGATGAGAGTTAAATACAAAATTCACAAGGTATGCCCAATGGTAATTACGTGAAATAGAAGCTCCTTTGTATAGAAGTCCATTGCCAAAGTTTGGCCACTTTTACGAGATAGCTTCTATTGGTCCATAGGAGATGAGAATTCAGTCAAATTTTGGGTTGATGATTGGATCCCTAAGGTAGGTCCTTTGATACTACTTGACTTGAATAACATGGCTTGAGACAATAATCTCATCCTCAAAGATTTGGTTACAAATGATGGTGAATGGAATTTGGGGTATATTAGAAACCATTTGGACGAATCTTTATTTGATAAAATAGTTAGTGTTCCACCTCATAGTGCACTCGCTGGATCGAATTCATTAGTATCTAAATGGTTTACAAATAGAGAATTAACTATTAAAATATCCTATACTTTCTTATCTCATGAATCCTATGATATTCTGGACAATAAATGAGAACTTGCTTGGTCTTATAATAGTCTGTGACATGTTCGACAATTTTTATGGCTAGTTTTAAAATTGTGGCTCCTCTCAAACGTGGAAAAATGCAGACTCAGACGCAGACTGGAGGATGACTCTAGTTGCTAATTTTGTGGATCTGCAGAAGAAAATATTCTTCATATACTTCATGATTGTCCCAAAGCTTAGGAAGTATGGAAGCAATTCATTCCAAATTCAATTTACTCCAGGTTCTTATCTCTGTCACTTTTATCTTGGGTGACTGTCAATCTTTCTAATGAACTGAATTTACAACTCAAATATGTTAATTGGAACACCTTGTTAAGTATACTATGTTGGGTTGTATGGAAACAAAGGAATTCTTTTGTTTTGGGAAATGTTCCTCATAATTTTGGTATGCTTGTAGGATCCGCTTGGAGTTGCGTTGTGAATGTGAAAGCTAATAAAAAACCAACGGTCAAGGTTAAAAACTGAATCACACCAAGCACCTGGCAGCCACCAATAGTTGGTTGCGTCAAAATGAACATATATGGTACAAAGAAACCTCATACCAGACTTGCCTTATCAATTAGGATTGCTAGAGATAGCCATGGTAGATGGATATTTGTCTACAGTCACAATATTGGGAAATGTAATGTTGAACAAGTATAGGAAATCTACGATGGACTTAAACTAATTTGATCTAAAGGGTGGAAATAGGTTATCTTAGAATGTGATTGTTTAACTGTAGTTCAAGCAATAAATGGTGACTATAAAGGCATATTGAACGAGGCACTGATATGTAGAATAAAAGAGCTTTACGCTCGAGCATGGGTGGTTCGCATCGAGCATATTTATAAGGAATCTAATAGACTGACTAATGCCTTAGTTGGTATGATATTTGACTATCAATTGGCTCTCAATGAGTTTGCTTCTCCTCCCCAACAAATTGATACTTTCGTTCTGAATAATTTGCAATATGATATTGATGTAATTATTGTTCTATAATGTGCTACTCTTCTTTTTCTTACAAAAAAAAAAAACCACTACTACCTTTATAACTATTAGATACATCTATCCTCACTTTGACCCGTTTAAGGAAATACATAATACACAATTTTATTACATTATATAGATAAAATAATATTATCTTTTTAATAGTTATATAAGAAATTAAAAGAATTTAGGGTTTATTTTATGATGTAGTTTTATATTTTTATCCTTTTAACAACTATATATATAAAGATAAAAATGTAATTTCATATATGGGGCAAGACAAGCAATTATCAAAATCGCCCCAAACTCATCTTATAAAAAACAACTCATCCCCACCCCATCTCCACTATTCAAAAAAGAAAAGAAAAAAAATCACTCCACTTGAAGTTGGGTGATTTGAATTCCATTAAGCAATTCGAGTTTTGTCATCTTTACTTATATATATGCCTTACATCAAATCTGAACGGATATTTAAATTGATTGTTAGATTGATAGAAGGATTTTATTAGTATAATGTTAATATTTTGAGGACTCCATTAGAATATTTTGAAACCTTCAAACCTATTTAGAATATGAACAGTAATATAAGACTTTTGATGAGGAAAAAAAGAAATTAAAAGAATAAAGTAACATAAAATATTTAAATTACTCAAAAGAAAAAATAAAAACTATACAATTTAAACTATTTTTTATTTTATTTTATGATAGTAACATAATAACAATAATATAACAAATCGATAATGTTAATCACTATATAATAATTTTTAAAAATTTAATAACTAAAATGTAATTTGAAATAAACTTAAGTGATTAAACTTAGATTTATCAAAAATATTTGTTAAACCCTTGCAAAACCTATGAAGGAAAAATGAAGACAAAAAGACATTCATAATTTTCCAAAGACGCATTCTTTTCTCAGTCTTGTCCTAGAATTCAAAAAAAGCGATGCTTTATCAATGGGGATTTACAGATCTCTGCAAACCCTAATCACCAAAAACCCTAAGAAAGCTCGAACTTTTTTGACCTCAGCATCTACGAATTCAACTGCTACAACAGCCACTTATGTAATTCCACCTCTATCCTCCCCTCTCTTTCACACCCGAGTCTCCCCCTTTTCTCCGTCTCTTTCTAAATGGATCGCTCCTTTCAATGGCCCTCTCTTCCTCGCTTCTCCTCCCTGGAAGCTCTCCCAATCCGCCACTCCCTTCTGGGGCAACGTCACCGTTTTAAGAAAAGTCCAAGCGTTGAATCTTGACTTGATCAGAGGCGGCGGAGCTAAATTCCCAGTCAAGCTACGATTTGGGTCTGTCCTATCGAACCCGACAGCCTTGGATCGGATGGAAACCCAGAAGCAAAGTAATAAGGAGAGGGAAGCTGTGCTTGAGAGTTTCGTGAATTTGCCCAATTTCATTTCAATGAGTCGATTGGTTTCTGGTCCTTTGCTTGGATGGTAAGTTATTAATTCAAATTTGTTTTTGTTAATTGATTGTTGCAGTTATTAATTCAATGGGTTAATTGTAGGATGATTGTAAATGAAATGTATGGTCTTGCATTTGTGGGATTGGCTATCTCTGGTGCAACTGATTGGGTAAGGATTCTCTTGACATTTTTCAGATGTTAATTGAAACCAAGTAATTTTTTTTTTGAATAAATGATGAGAATATAAGTTTTTTATCATTTCTATTGATTTTTTCTAGTTGGATGGTTATATAGCTAGAAAGATGAGGATTAATTCTGTGGTGGGTTCTTATCTTGATCCTCTTGCTGATAAGGTAAATGATTAATGCCACTTTACTTCTTTGTATGCTTTTGTGACTTTGCTTATGAGCTTCATTTGACAAGTGGTTTACTTTTCATCTTTTTGGTATAGGTTCTTATTGGATGTGTTGCTTTGTCAATGGTACATAACCATCTTTTGCACAGTAAGTTTAATCTGTATTCGTTTAGATCTTCTTCGATTCTCTGGTTATTGGTATTAATGTTTTAATCAATATGCCCCGCTTACACATACAATTCATAAACAAGCTTTCCATCTTGGAAATACATGATTTTTACTCAGTCTAATGCTAAAATTATCATAACTGGACTAAATGTTTAAGGTTTGTACTTGTTATAGATTATATCAGCAACAGTTTTTTCTAGTAATTGCCACAGAATCCTTCATCTTGATTTCTGCTTCACCTACCTTTAATACAGGGAATTGTGGATGTTTAGAGCAGTAATTATCTGTGTATGTTATTTGATATTTAAATTTTACACACATGAGGTACTCTATTATCTGCAAATGTTTGGTGATGCTGATCTTATTAGTTTTCTGTGATGTAAAGCTGGACTTGTCGGGCTTGTTGTCTTTCGAGATGTTGCCCTTGTTAGTGGTGCTGTGTACCAAAGAGCCAGTAGCTTGGGTTGGCAGGTGGGCTTAACTTGAACTTTAGTCGCACATGTTTTTGTTCCAATTCTTTAATGGCTTGGCAAACTTTGTGAATCATTGATCTAAATCTTGGGTCTTTTTTTTTTTTTTTATTCAGTGGAAAAGTCGACTAGATTTCTTTAATCTTGATGGGACTAGTCCACAGAAGGTTGAGCCTCTCTTTATAAGCAAAGTAAGTATCATATTTTCATTTCCCAATTGAGGGGAGTATGGATTGGAGTTAGCAATGGATTCTGCAATTCTTTAGTATTTTAACACTGTAAAAGACGGTGAGAACAAGTGGCAAGACACGGGTGAAAGCCATCTACGGAATGCAGAAAACCCCAAATGCTGCAGCATGTGAAGACCATTAATGCTTCCATATCTGAAAAGATTTCAAAATTTTGCAGGTTAACACAGTTTTCCAGCTGATATTAGTTGCTTCAGCTCTCCTTCAACCTGAGTTTGGAACACTAGAAACTCAATTATGCATCACATACTTAAGGTAAACAAACTGCCCCTTAGCTAATTAGATCATACTTAAATATATGATGTCACAAAAGCTGATATACTTCATGACATATCGACAGTTGGTTAGTGGCTGCCACAACAGTAGGTTCTACCTTTGCATATGGAGCACAACACATGAGAAAGAGACCAGGGTCGATGACTAGAAAGCATTAGGTTGAATTCCTAGTGCAACACTAGGACAATCGATGAGTTCCTTCAGTGTGTGAGCTTATAGAGCTGTAGATGGGAAGAAAAGAATGATTGCATAGGATACAAACCAGATGTTGAGCCAAAGGAGCTTATCGGTTACCTGTAAATGGCCTGCACTATCTTGTAACAACAGCAACAGAAACAATTTAAGAATACAGGGTTTGGCAAAGCATCCTATTAGTATAACTTGTAAAGTTTTGTCATTGGTGTTTAAGCTCCGTTCAAGAAATTATGTTGATTTCTATAATGTCTTGGTCAACAATTTTAATGGGGGTGACTTGAATTATGCCAAATTTTGGTTCAAACATGAAAAAAAAAAGCTTCCATTCGAGGATATGAGGATCAGGGTAAACACTCTTTTAACTTTTGATGAAAAAAAAAATCTCGAAGCTGATCCAAGATAATTGTCAGAATGCACCACAATCTGCAAGAGGATATGACATTACTGCTACTCTTAAGGAAAAAGTTGGTGTACTAATTCCACTAATTCACAAAAATACATGCAATA
Source organism: Gossypium arboreum (assembly GCF_025698485.1). Taxonomy (NCBI): domain Eukaryota; kingdom Viridiplantae; phylum Streptophyta; class Magnoliopsida; order Malvales; family Malvaceae; genus Gossypium; species Gossypium arboreum. Next base: position 13,610,999 of record NC_069075.1, on the reverse strand, counting down.
AAGCATAACTTGCTTTATGACACTAATATAGGTAACACAGAGAATCAAGACTTATTTTTCTCCTCTGTTAACCTTGGTTCCATGATACAAGAAGCTGATATAGTTTATCCAATAAACTAAACAAGCTATTTAAAGTGATGATTCCACGGCGCTAAAGTTCCACTGAAACAGCATTTTAGTGTTTCAGAGAAGAGAGATTATTCAGTAATTCAACAAACAAAATGAAAATAATTCAGGGTGTCGCTAAGAAAACTACACTGTTCATTTTCATTTCAATGTAGGTATTGTCCCACTAGAGAGTTTTATCTCCCTTAAGCCCTTAAGGAATGCGTTGGTTGATGTAAATATGATCTGCAAAATGAGACATTTAAGCTTTGGTTGTTGGTTCAATCCCCTGCAGGCAAAACTTGCATAATTGATATTTCTAATACTACGACACTTTTTCCGTAAACTTGCAGGTGATATACGAGACACTACCCATCCAAGTGCACAATACCTTCCGTTTATTTGCTCTGAAGAAGTATGGACACCTTGCTTACACCTGGGAACTTCTCCTCGACAATTGTGGACGAGTTCATTTGCCTCCTCAACGTTTAAAGATATTTCTAATACTACGACACTTTTTCCGTAAACTTGCAGGTGATATACGAGACACTACCCATCCAAGTGCACAATACCTTCCGTTTATTTGCTCTGAAGAAGTATGGACACCTTGCTTACACCTGGGAACTTCTCCTCGACAATTGTGGACGAGTTCATTTGCCTCCTCAACGTTTAAAGATGCTAGCAAAGTCTTCTCACAAACCGATTTCAATTCCATACTCTCATTACAGAATTCCCCACAAGCAATACAGCGAAGCAAAGTAACAGTGAGAGTCCACCTCCAAATCTCCATTCCTCATACAATAACTCCCTAGCTTCCTCCAAATTCACTCCCTTACACAACCCATCAATCAAAATCGATAAAGAAAAACCCAAATTCGGCTTCATTCCCTTTTGACAGCAGAAAACAAAAAGCGGGATCAAAGTTTAACGGAGATTTGAACCCGACGTGAATCGAACACGCAACCTTCTGATCTGGAGTCAGACGCGCTACCATTGCGCCACGGATCCCGTTGTTTACTCTTTTAAAAAGAGATCATTTTGATTGGTTTTATAATAGTAAATCATTACTAGCTCTGAATCAAAAGGAAGAGACTCCATGAGGTATTTTCTTTAACAGCTTATATTGATGACATATGCACATCGACGGTTGGTTAGTGGCTGCCACCACAACAGAGGTTCTACCATTGCATATGGAGAAAGAGAGCAGAGTTGATGAGTTTCTAGGGTGTGTGAGCATATAGAGCTGTAGATGGGGAAGAAAGGAAAACCGGATGTGGAGCCAAAGGAGCTTAGTGGTTGCTTATAAAAGGCCTGCTCCATCTTGCACTAAAAGCGACAGAAACAATTAAGCAAGACAAGATAATTGTGAGAATGCACCATAATTCTACTCACAAGCAAAGGAGTATGACATTACTACCGCTTCACTTTAGGAACATGCATGCAACAAAGTAACTAATGCTGCATGAGACTAAAGTTTCATACGTACTACACACAATCAAAATTTTATATTGTTTATAATTAACCTTGGCTCCATGATAGTTTATCCAATAAACTAAACCTGGTGTTTAAAGGAAATGATTATTCCACAACATTTTATCGAATAAGTTTCAGAGAAGATATGTTTTTTACTAATTCAACGAACGAATTAATGAGAGAACTGCAATTTTCATCTTTCATTCCAATATAAAAGGCCTGATTAGGTTCCAAAATTGATGATGCAAATGAAAAACTGTAGGACACCTTGCTTACCTTCCCCTTTTTTAACATTTCTGGATAAACTTAAATCTGCTCGTAAAGTCCTTGGACAAAGCGATTTTATCCCAAATTCAGAAAAAAGAGAAAATATGCAGGATTTAGCTGGGTATTGAACCCGACGTGAATCGAACACGCAACCTTCTGATCTGGAGTCAGACGCGCTACCATTGCGCCACGGATCCTTTTGCTCTTCGAGGGGTTCATTTATTTTCAAATAGTCATTTTGTAGCATCTCTGAATCAAAAGGAAGAAGTTCCATGAGGTGTTTTCGTTAGTTTCCAGTAAAATTTTAACATTGCATAAGTTTAATGTGCATTCTAAGTCACTGCTAATTTATTGGTTTTTAACTTCACACCATATAGCCTAGTGTATGTGTCATGCCAGGAAATGGAAGGTGGTAGGATATATAAGCAGATGCAGTCAAACATAGTTTTTAGAAAAAGGGTATTGTCTCGGGACATTGTCTGTTGTTGTAGGACTTTACAAGGCATTTAGTATTTTGATTTCATTTTTGGTGGGTGGATCTGTTGGAAGAGTCAATTGCTCCACCTGCTTCCTTGTTAGGTGTTTTAAGTTCCAAACTCTTGTACGGCAGTGTTCAACTGCTCACCATCTGTTTGATATAGATATAGATATATATATGTGAGTCAATTGTTCCTGGTGTTTGATGGAAATGATTCCAGGACATTTGATTCAAAAAAGTATGGGAGGGGATGTTTTTCACTGTTTCAACAAGCAATTCTGATGCAGTCTTTGTTTCTCATTTCAGAACAAAAGAATAAGGATCTTTTAGTAATGGGAAATTGAACCCGACGTGAATCGAACACGCAACCTTCTGATCTGGAGTCAGACGCGCTACCATTGCGCCACGGATCCTGTTGTCCATTGCCTTAAAATAGTTATATTTGTTTGGTCACAGTAAAGTTTTTAAACTCTGAATCAAAAGAGGAGGCTCCTGTCCATGAAGTATTTTCCTTAATTTCCAGTAACATTCTAAAATGGCATAAGTTTAATGTTCATTCTAAGTCCCTGCTAATTTCTTGGTTTGTTTAACTTGGCACTATATAGCCTAGTGTATGCACTAGAAAAGTCTTTGTTTGTTGTTGTAGCACTTAATAAGCCTTTAGTATTTTGGATTTCCGTAGGGTGGATCTGTTAAGTCTCATTTGTTTCACAAGCTTCCTTATTAGGTGCTTTATGGTAAGTTTTTCATTTTTGGCCAAACCTTGCGCTTAGCTTCAAAACTATACGACTTATTGCACTTGAAGCTACTCTTGTATGCAAGTCAAACAGCAGTGTCTTTGTTCACAATCTGTTTGAGTATTGTACCTATATCTTAGGCAAATTAATAATCTGAACAGTGTAGTATGCATGAATTTAGAGATCCTTTCAGATTAGATAGAAACCTATAGCGACTTTTGTTTGCATTCAGAATAAAATCAAGTCAAATATTTTCCTATTTAAAAACCCCACATGTAAGAGCTCATTAAGGACGTTCTCTGCTTGTAAAACATTATTTTACACTAAATTGGTTTAAAGATAATCTCCAATGTACTAATTGGAGTGCTTATTGGGTTGATTAGTGCTACTGTTACCCTCCTTTCAATTGTTTTTCATGCTGTGGGTACAACAAAAGCGACGACCAAGTAGCTAAAACTTTTAAATTAACCCCAAATCACATTTTATCATTGGGACTCCTAATATTCCCTTAAAACATGCCTAAAATCATGTTAACCGTCTTCCAATAACATGGGACATCAATCAACTGGTTGCCACTATGTCAGCTTTGTGGTAGGCATTTTTTCCCCTATAATTTGCACAAGTTCAGGGTTCATTTTGTTTCATGTAACAGAGGTCACCAATAAACTAAACCAAAGCCGCTAAGACAATAAGATCAGAGTTCCGCCACGAAAGGGGGTAAAACATTAAATTTGTGAGTAAATGCTGCTTGGGTCATAGCAGATGCACAAAGGGCATCATATACCAACCAAAAGCACTCAGTGTAGGTATAAAATTACAAAACTCAAATCTCCAAATCAGCATAACTGTAGTAGGTCATATATACAATAGCTAACCTCTAATGCGAATCAAGATATATTGTTTTCATGATTAGCAATGTAAGCTTGAACGCTTTTACGAAGGGCAAACTACACTTTTTAGGCAATTGTCGTGTCCAAGCAGAGATCAACCCCACCAAGGTACACTTCGTTGGTCTAGTTTCCATACGGCAGATTAATCCCTGTGAAGTTCCTCTGCAGGTGGTGGAGCAAATCTCACATTTTCCGCCGTGCTACCACTACATCCTCATCTGCAAACAGCGCTTTGATGAGAGATGGAGTCTTTAGGGTCTGCGACCAGTCATTTGGGGATATACATCTTCAAGAAAATAGTATGCATGACCAGCTATCATTCCCTGGATTAACAAAAATATTTAGTTTAACAAAGAGATGGCATTCAAAAATTAAACATGGCCGCATTGAGAATCTGAAGCGTGGGACAAGAACCGGGGGCAGTCTATAGGACCATTGCATAATTATAAGGGAGTCTCTCGGTTATCACCCAGCGGATGAGACCAAGCAACTTACTCCCCCCAAATCCTAACACTTTCCTTTTCCACACTAGTCACAACAAGACCGATCCAGCAGTGACGATATATGGCTATTATGAAAAGCTTAATTATACTAGTATAGCTTGTGCCTAGTAGTCACTTCAGTGAACGTACAATGGATTTCAGATATATACAGAGAATTCATACAAACAATACTAATCCCAACATTAAAGCAGGCTCTGGAAATAGGAACACACCAACAGATCCACCCAAGCACTAGCACCAACAAGAACAGAGAATCCCAAAAGCACCTAAAAGATATACAAGGAAAAGAAGTAATTATACTCAACAACTAGATGAAGTATGATAAGACCCAAAATGCAAAAAGAAGGCTGAACTTTCTCCAAATGGAAAATTCCACCAATAACCACATTTCTTTTTTGAAAACCTTTAAATACTTGAAATAGAAGATGCATAATCAAGAGCAATAACAATCATAAAAAAGGATGGAGTGAATTGAAGCACTCACCCAGGGCAAGTAAGCTGCTGTGAAGGTAAAAAGACCCAGAAAACTCATATGTATAAAAGGATTCTGTTTGCTCCATACATAAACCTACAAGTAGTAGTAAATAAGATGGCTTCCAAATGGCTATTAACAGAGATCATAAACTACAAAATAAAACAAATTTTGCATGTAAACAAAGGCAGATCGGCTTACCATCATGAATGTCAATGAATTGCTTAGAAATATGATTCGGGCAAATGATGCTGACAGATAAGGTATCATTCCTCCTATAAGCACAATGCCAGTTAAGACAGAAGCTCCAAACAAAAGCATGTAAAAAATCTGCAGTCCTTCCCTGAATGTGTTCTCTTCAAGAAGCTTGCAGTATCGGGCGAGAAAGAACATGTGAAACATGAAATCCAAATCTGGCATATAAATGGATACCATGTTAAAGGTGCTCGACAATTTGTGTACTAGCTTCAATCCTAATCATACAGATATGCCTGGATAAGCAATGCCAACTTTAAATATCTTTAATGTCATTGATGGTTTAAACTCGGAAGAAAGTATATAAAAGGAAAGTTGATTTGAAGTTATTGTTGTCTTTAAAGCATACTCCTTTTTACTTTTATCTACACTTATTCAAGCTTTTAAAACAACAGGAAACTTTTACATATTTAAGCAAAAACATCCACGACAAATTACATAACATCGTTCCATGGAAAAAGAAATTACAAACCCGAGATAAAAAGGACATGAAATTTACCCATCTTGCGGAAGTACAGGAAGTTAGTAATTAGGCGCCAGAATTGATAATGCTTAACCACAAGTTTAGGGTTCAAGTACAGATGATAAGGTGATATTATCTGCAAAAGAAAACTAAATCAGATTAGCACAACAATGCAAACATGTTCTAGATTCTTCTCAAATCAAGACGGGAAACTCAATCATATATCGCAAACTTTGCCTGCCCAAATTTCCAACTTTAAAACATGAATAGAAACCCATGGATCAAATCCAATGGGAATCACTAAATTCACGACATTGGGATAAACGCAGATCAAATCATTCTATAATAATTATACCCATTAGCATAAAAACTTGAAAAAGCATGCCTAAATCATTGAAAATTGAAAGGGCAAAATCGAAATCCCATTGCCCAGATTGAAAAAGAAAATCCAAAAAGAGAAAATAAAACACATATAATAAAAAAAAGAGGCATACTTCGAGAGAACAGCCAATAGTGATAGCTACAGCAGCTGTGAGATAAGAACGGGTGATGACGGGCATCTGCTTATACCATTCTTCAATAGCTTGAGCCATTGAGGGTTTTTTTTTTTTTTTGAAATTTCTATAATAGCAATAAAATTCAACCCAAGAAAGACTAACTGGATCAAATTGTTTATTTGATTTTCACTATGGATTGGGGGGGCTTTGAAGATCGAAACAGAGATTTGGTTTTTCAACGAAACAAAAAGAAGAACCGAATGAAGTGATTAATGGCGTACAAAATATTATCCTACTTATATACCATTTTTTTAAATGACAAATCCAAGGCGAATCAGAACGCGCGTGGTTGATACGAACCAATCAAATTGCTTTCGTTTAGGATTAATTACATAATGAACCCTATGCTAAGCCTTACCATTCTAATCACTAAATAAGTGTTATCAAATTAAATTTATATTTATATCCTAAAATGATTAAATTAGACCTATTTTAAGAGTTTTAAAATTTTTACATACAAGTTAAATCAAGATGAAATTTTATGTTCTATTAAAATATCCAGGGATGGAATCAAAAATTATTTTGAGGGCTTAAAAGATTTTGTTAAGAAAACCTAAATTGAATTTTTAAATTTTTTTAAGAAAGACGAAAATATAATTTTACTATTAATCAATAGTTAATGTAACACCCCTAATTCAGATCCGTCGTCAAAACAGGTTACGAGCATTACTAGAATAAATGATCAAAAAGCAGCATTTCAAATTATTTACATCCATGTCAGATATTATTCATAAAGTCCATTATATGAGCCTCGAGGCCCAAAACATACATTAAAAAAAGTCAGGACTAAACCGGGTACTCAGAGAATTTTTCGCGAAATATCAAAATTTTCCTAAGTACAAGGTACACACGCGCGTGTGGTCAAGCCGTGTGGGCATTCGAAATGGGGCATACTGGTAGTGTCCCAAATTTCATGTTTGTACCCGTGTAACTCTCTAACTTGGGTCACACGACCAAGTCACACACCTGTGTGTTAGGGCATGTGTAAGTGTAGGGGTCACAAGGCCAAGCCACACGCCCATGTGTCAGGCCGTATGAAAAATCCTGAGCATTTTGTTTTAAATTTTAAAGATGCAGGGGACACACAGCCAAACCAGACGCCCATGTGCTAAACCATGAGTCATACACGGCTAAGACACACGCTCGCGTCTCTACTCATGTGGGCAAAAATAGCCATTTTCTTTTCTCACCCAATTAGTCTTCCACCTAAATAAACACTTTAACACATACACAAGCCAATCCAAGACATTTAAACCAAGCCAAAAATCAAGTCTTATGCATGACATATTACTTCATAAATCCATATATCCAAACTTACCTATTTTACCAAAAATACATTTAGACAACTTATGAAATTTACTATCAATTGTTCATACTTAACACTCATATCAAACATGACATTATCTCGTATATATATATATATATATATATATATATATATACATACATTAAAACACATTCATCACAAGTCATACCAATGGCTAATTACAACTAAAACATTTATATGCCAACATTGGCTATTTAAACTTATACATGCCATTATAACCAAAAATTAATTTACTATTTATACTGAAATAAGTCGATGGATAATGTGATGTGTCTCCGGCTAGCTTCCAACCTTAACGAGCTTCTGAGCTACTATAAAATAGAGGAAATAAAATCGAGTAAGTATTTAATGCTTAGTAAGTTCGTATAATAGGAAATAAACTTACCATTCATTTACATTTAAGGTAAGCATACAAAATGCATCCAAGCAATTTGGTTAATAGCCTAAATACACAACTTCATCAACATGTTAGTCATGTATTTCATTTGAATATCAAGAATCAGGAATGAGCTCATCAAATATCAAATTTCCATATGATTTTGGGTGATATAGGTAATATCTCATTCAAAATTCACCTTAACTTATATCAAAACTTTGTCCGTTAAACCATTTGAAATATCGATGGATACACAGTGATACACACGAAGTGTATAAATTTATAATTTGTCAATTCATATTCTGGAGTGCTCATTAAAGCACATAATCGGGAAGCCCTCTCTCGAGCCATATAACAGAAAGCTCATGTGAGCCACATAACAGGACGCTCATAAGAGCTGCGGCATGTCCACAACACATGCAGGATCACAATCGATCGGGATGCTCCAAAGAGCTATTAATGGAAAGCTCGCAAGAACCATATAACGGGAAGCTCAAGAGGGCTAATAATGGGACGCTCTTTCAAGATGTGGTGTGTCCGTAACATATGTAGGATCACAACCAATACGAAAAATCCTATATCCATCAAATTTCATTTATTCAATCGGGACTTTATGTTTGTCAGCCATTGTCGGACATAATATTAATTTTCATATTCATAGCAACAATACAATCACATACACAACATTCAATTCAAGCATATAAATATACACAATTTAGTTACACGAACTTACCTCGATAATGCTCGTGAACTTGTATGCTACTAATCCGTTACTTTTTCTTTACATTGATTTAGCTCTGTATTTGATCTATCCGGATCTATACGAGTAAATTTAGCTCAGTTTAATACAATTCATATTCAATTCAATTCAATTCACATCTTAGGCAAAATTACCATTTTTCCTCAATATTTTTATTTAATTCTGGTTTCGTCCCTAGGCTCAAAAAATGAAATTCATACAATTTAATCCTTATTCCAAGCCTAGCTGAATTTCATATGTCACAATAACAGTCCGTGTTTTTCATAAAATTTAGAATGTTTCCATGAATTTTGTATCTTTACAATTTAGTCCCTAAATCACAATTTCATCAAAATTCACTTTACAAAAATTATTTATCTATCAACAACCTTTAATTTTCTACCATAAAACTTCATAATTCATGCATACTCATCCATGGAAAAACCCTAGTACTTTGATAACTTTACAATTTAATCCCCGAGATAGTTAGATTAAGCTATTACGGTCTCAGAAATATAAAAATTACTAAAAACGGGACTTCAATACTCATCTAATTGAGCCAAATAAGCTTGCTACCTTCAACCTCTTCTAACTAGGGTTTCCATGTAAAAATATTTCAGAATATGATGAAAAAGATGATATTTCTTTATTTAATCATTTATCATCTTTTATTAATTTTACTTTCCAATTTAATCTTTTCTTTATTTAATTTTCCATGGATGACTAAGCATTCTTATCTACTAACTCCTCTTAATGGTCTATTTGCTATATAAGGACCTCCAATTTTAAATTCCATAGCTATTTGATACTTATAGCTACTAGAACTCAACTTTTGCATTTCATGCAATTTGGTCCTTTTTCAAATTAGACATGTAATCAGAAAATTTTTTAATGAAATTTTATACGACATTCCTATCATAATGCAGACCATATAATAATATTAAAATAATTTTCTTACGGAATCGGATTTGTGGTCCTAAAACCACCGTTCGATTTCACTAAAACAGATTGTTACAGCTTAAAACTTAAATCGAATAATTAACTATTATCAAAGACTAAAACTACAATCATCTTTGTCGTAACCATTTTTTAAAAAAAACGAACGGGTATCGACTTGAAAAAAAACGAAAACAGGAGTTGCCACCAATCTTTTTAGGTGTGATCGGATCACCTTAAGTTAATCATTTTAGTAAAAGTTAAGATTTACTAAAACGATAATTTTTGGTCTACGAAAATCAGAAAATGAGTTCGGGAGTCGGTTACGCACGAGGAAGAATTAGCACCCTCAATACGCCCAAAATTGGTACTTAGTTGATTAATTAGTGTCTTAGTGTCGAAAATTTGAAAACTTGAAAGAATTTAAAATACGATCCCTCTTTGTAAAGAAAATGCTCAAATGTTAAGGACCTTCTCGTCTCACAATATAAAATGTCACATCCAGTAAGTTAGGACACGTCATCTTGAATTTTCGAGAGCGAGCTTGCCTTTTATATAAAAATTCGTGTATTTCAAAAGGTTATTCAGTTAGTTCAGGTGAACGAGGAAAATCGAAACCCAGTAAGTTAGGGCACGTTTCCTCGAATTTCCAAACACCGAATATTTCCTTTTCTTGCAAAAATCTTATTTCGAGGTAACAAAATGCCATACCCAGTAAGTTAGGGCACAACACCTCGTATCTCCGAGAATAAGCATTTTTCAAAACTCATGTCGCGATTTAAAAGAGTATTCCGTTATTTAGGTTAAAGGAGAAAAATCGAAACCCAGTAAGTTAGAGCTCAATTATCTCGAATTACCTAATACCGGAAATCGCTTTTATGAAAGAATTATTTTAATATATTGAGTAAAAACGTGATTTATAATAAAACATAAATGCTATGGTAAAATAAAATGACAATGGTGATAATAATAATGATAAAAAAGTATATACATATTATGTATTTAGGTACATACATAATAATGTATAATAAGAAATATATATAAAAATATATACATACATAATAATAGTATGATATTAAAGGATACATGTGCGTAGTATATAAAAATGTATACGTAATAAAATTATATAGTATGTATATGTTAGTAATAATAATTATGATGACACAAATAGTGAATGATTTAAGGTTTGAAAGAATTTACAAAGGTATAAATAAATGATGACTAAACGATAATAATGAGAATAACGATATATATAAGTGATACAAGTATGCTAAAATACGTATGTATATATATTTTAAATTAGTTAGCATAAAAACAATCGCAGATAGGTAATTACATATAAAAGGGGTTATAATAATAAAAGTAATAGTGATAACAATGAAAGGTATAATAGTAATTATATTAAAAGTGCAAAATAATGATAATAATAAAACATTACATAAATATATGGGAAAATAAATATATGATAATATCGAATATATATACATAACATGTACGTGTAATACAAACAAAATATACACATAATATATTAAACATATACATGACACACGTAATATACATGATAGAACATAATATGATATTCACAATATATATAAAAAACTATAACAAAGTGATATACATGATATAATATTAATTTACATGGGCATAATATGAAGTATAATATACAAATATATATTAAAGGTATGTATATGTGGCACAAATGTATTAACAAGACGATAAGATCAAAAACTAATAATAATAATATATACGCGTATATATATATTGAAGATATAAATAAACATATATTGATATTAATAGTAGATATGATGGAGGTAGAAGTAGATATAAAAAGTATATATAATGTGGTATTAATATGTGTATAATATAGTATTTAAGATATCATATGTAATGTATAAAAGAATATATCTAATATTATAAAGGAGAAATATACATAACATATATACGTATACATATAAAAAAATCTAGTCATAATGTTAACATACATATATATTAAGAAAAATATTAATAATAAAACCATTAATAATATTTTAACATATATACATATAAGTATTAAAATACAACAGTAATAAAATATAATATTGTAAATAATATTAAAATTAAATTAGAATAATATGGAAAAGTGAAAGAGAAAGGATGAAATCGAATTAAAAACAGAATTTTGAGCCGAATTTAAAAAAAATCATCAAAGGGGAAGGAGACTGGTTCGAACACGCGAACAAACAGGAGGGACCGAAGGAGAAATAGTCCATTTTTATCAAACGACGCTATTCAGAGGTCTATCCTTCAAGCAGTCAAGGGATTAAATTGAAACAGAATTAAAATTACGGGACCAAATTAAAGAACATGAAAAGACCTGATTAAAACCAAAAAGATTGCGGAAGGACTGCATGCGCAATTGTCCCAAATGTCAAAAACACGCGGATCCTTCTGTGGAGCGGGTCGGGTTTCGGGTCGGCGCTTGAAACGGCGCCGTTTTTGTGTTTAAAATGGCCGGCAAAACGCAGTGCTTTTGCCACCTATATAACCCAATTTTATATATTTTTTTCATTTCTCCTCTCCTCTAAAAAACTCCTAAAATCCTCCCTCTCTCTCGGCCACAACCCAGAAACCGGTGAAGTGCAGTGCCGGTCATCATTGCAAGTTTGGTCAGTCGCTCCCACCACATACCTGTGGCCTTAAATCGCCTGGGTAGTTTTTTTCCCTTTTTTATATCTTTTATTTATTTATGTTTTTAATATATGTATGTAAGTGAGAAAAAATAGCTCAAAAACAAACGAGAGTAAAGTAAAAATCACCTTAGACTTTGGTATTTTCTTTCTCCGATTTCGATATCGGGCTATTTCTTGCTTTTGATGTTACTAGAGTCTCTATTTTTGTTTGTACCAATATTGTTTGCTTTTTTTATTTCTCAAAGAATCCAAAAAATCCCCATAAATGGTTCTCTGATTTGGCTTTAAATAGCCACTACATTTCTTTTTTAATATTTATCTATTCTTCCATTGTTGCTGCAGACAAACGGTGGTGGAGTAGAGGCGGTAGTGGATGGGACAGGGGCAAGTGGCTGAACGGCTAGGGTTTTAGGTCTCCTTTCTTCTTCTTTTTTTTGTATTGGGCTAGGGATTTAGTGGTTTTGGGTTTAGGTCAAATGGGTTAGAGGGTTTTGGGCCCAAAAATTGGGCTTGTACAGCTGTGTAACGGCCTAATTTTCAGTGGTGTCGAAAATGGTGATTTGAGATCACTAAATTCGACAAATAAGATTGAACAAGATAGTAATTTAATATTTATGAGTCAAGTAAGAATTTAGAAGAATTTGTGAAATGGTGAAATTAGTGAATTAAAAGAATTTATTAGGTCAAACGGGTCAAAAATGAGGTATCGAGACCTCAAAGTTGAAAATCGAGCTATAAATATTTTTATAAATATTTATGGAGTGTCATTGAGTTAATATTAAAGTTTCATTAGAAAATTTTAACGCTTGGATGGCTAATTAATTGAAAAGGATTAAATTGAAAATAGCACAAAATTTGTTAAATTGTGAGTAAATAGCTTAAGTATTTAAAAGATGGATTTAAAGAGCAATTAGACCCAAAGGTTAATGGCTGGACGGTTTGGGTATGAAATAAGCAAGAAAACAATGTGAACAAGGGCAAAATTGGAAATAGATAAAAGTTAATAGTTAAATAATGATGTAATTGAAAAATCTAGACATTTTCTTCATAATTTCTCAGCCAAAACGCCATAGAAGGTCTGGAGAAAGCTTGTTTTTCATATTTTTACATCATGTGAGTCTAATTCTTGCTTTTTCTTGATAATTTTATGTTTTTATGACTTTTACAATTAGGTCCACTTGTAGAATTCATTAGTTTTTGATTTTATGGGTGAAATTGGAAGTTACCGTGGATGGATAAGGAATTTTATGATGAATTATTATGAAATTTAAGTTCTAATTTCATATTAAGGTGGTTTTATTAAGTGATTTTGATAGGAAATGATATTTAGGACCTAATTGTGAAAAAGTTGTGAATTGAAGGTTGCTGTTGAAATTCAGAATATAAAAGGTTTTGAAATAGTTTATAATGATAAAATAAAGTGTTAATTGAGAAAAATTAGTTCAATTGATGGGTGAATTGAGTAGGGACTAAATTGTGAAAATCAAATTTTGGGGTAAAAGTGCAATTTCGAAATTTGAACAGCATAAATTGTGAAGTGAAATAGAAATCAAATAAATGCTAATGAGTAGAAATATTTTATATTATAGATCAAGAATCCAAAGAAGAACGAGGAAAAGAAAAAGTTGCGAATAGTCCCAAAATTTCAATATCTTCTACAAATTAGCCGGTAAGTTCATATGGTTGAAATTAGATGTTTATTTGTGAATGATTGAAGTATATAATGTGTTATTATATACTAATTTGTTGTGGGATTGTGTAGATTTTGTTAATGAAAGAATAAATGTGGAAATGCAAATTAGGAAAACGCAGGATTGAGTACGTTCAGATCGTGACGTGTGATGAATTGATTGGATAAGACCATGGTTGTTCCATGGCAAAGTGTGAAATGTAGGTATGGTATCATCCATACTGAGTTGTGAAATGTAGGTATGGTATTATCCATACTTGAAATGTGAAATGTAGGTATGGTATTATCAAATCCATACTTGAGTTAAGAAATGTAGGTATGGCATTTCCCATACCGAGTTAAAAAATGTAGGTATGGTATTTCAATGAGGAAAGCCATACTGAGTTGTGAATCGTGGCATTGAGCAACGACGTACTCAATTTCGTAAGCCGTTTCCTAATTTGATTATAAGAAATAAAAGAGAAGTGATCCAAATGAAAGAGATTGAGTAGTTGCTATTGTTGAGCTCAACTATGTGAATTATTATAACAATGGTTGTGAATCGCAGGAAACTTTAGTAAATGTTTTGGTATTGTTTGGAAATATTATGTTTGGTAAGTATTACTTTTAACCTATGAACTTACTAAGCTTCAATAAGCTTACTTGTGTGTGTTTAATATTTTTATGTAGATTGACTTGAAGTGAAGTGGGTAGATCGGATCAACACAACAAAGCACACTATCCGATCAATTCGGTAGCTTTTGTTTTATGTTTGAAGATTTATATGGCATGTATAGAGTTTGAATGAATTGAAGTAAAGATGTTATAAACTAGTTAACAATATTTGTACTAAAATAGTTTTCGTAAGTAGCAGTAGTTTGACTTTGAAAAATCACTAAAATAGTAGAAATGGAATTAAATAATGAATAAATTATGGAATCGAATCTCGATGAGTCTATTTTCATATGGAAGAAGCAAAATATGTATATGAGCTATATTTTATGAGATGTTTAAATTTTTGTGAAACAGGGCCAGAGCAATTTCTGGATCCCCTGTTCTGACTTTGGAAATTCACCATAAATTTTACAAAGATAATTAGAAGTCATACTTTATATGTACAGATTCCTTATTGAATCTAGTTTTATTAGAGACAAACGGCATAGTTATTTTAGCTCTGTACAGAGAGATATCTGATTCGTAATACACAAAGGTCAGAGTAGTCAAACCCTGAAATAGGGGAGATTTTAAATAATAAACTGTACTAATTGGCTTGACCAAAAATTCTAGAAAAAAATTGGTAAGTAGATATATGAGTATAAATTCAGAGAAAATTTACGGATTTGGATTTCGAGTTTTATAACTCGAGATATGAATTATTTAGCAACTATGACACAGTTGGACAGCTTGTCTGGAAAGTGTGATATAAATTGTTTGAATTTGTTTAAGTGCTCAAATAAGTTTAGTAATGCCTCGTGCTCGACTCCGGCGACGGTCTCGGGTAAAGGGGGCGTTACAAGCTGCCCCTCTTTGCTTGTTGTCGTGTAACGAGAACAGAGCAAAGACTTAAGAAATACCAATTTTGCCCGATCTCACCGTGTCTAGACTTGTTTAGCGCTCTTTTTCCCCAGGTAGCTTCATTCCAATCTTGTTGCTTCACTCTGCTTCACTGCTCGACTGCAGTTTAAAGAAGGTAAGGTCTGTTTTGATCTGCTTCACTGCAACTCTATGGAGCTAAGACATGTGACTTCAATCTACTCCACTGAAACTCCAAGGAGATCTGCTGTGGCTTCGATCAACTCCATTGCTGTTTCAGGAAGAAAATATTTAATTTCCAGCCTGTTACCCTACTGTTTAGGGGATTCAGGCTTGTCATCTTTGATCTGTTTCCCTACTGCTTAGGGTTTTAGATCTGTAATTCAACCTGTTACCCTACTGCTTAGGGGTTTAAGGTTCTTCGTCTTCGATCTGCTCCACTACTGCTTAGGGAGATAAGATCTGCAATTCAACTTGTTACCCTACTGCTTAGGGGTTTAAGGTTCTTCGTCTTCGATCCGCCCCACTCATTGCTAGGGAGATAAGATCTGCAATTCAACCTGTTACCCTACTGCTTAGGGGTTTAAGGTTCTTCGTCTTCGATCTGCTCCACTACTGCTTAGGGAGATAAGATCTGCAGTTCAACCCGTTACCCTACTGCTTAGGGGTTTATGGTCTCGTCATCTTCAATCTGTTTCCCTACTGCTTAGGGGGTTAAGATTTGTAAATTTTCAATCTGCTTCACTGCAACTTCAGGAAGACAAGATTCGCTAGATTCGATCTGTTCCACTGCAACTTCAGGGAGACCAGATCTGTAATTTTCAGCCTATTACCCTACTGCTTAGGGGGTTAAGGCCCATCTTTTTTTTCTTTTTTTTTTTTGATCTGTTTCCCTACTGCTTAGGGTGATGAGATCTACAAATTCACTGATTCTAGGGACATGAACTGTAGAATCAGTTCCATGTATTTATGCTTATGTCAAAGAATTGGGATGTTATGATCAAAATGAATCAAATGTTCCTAATTAGGTGCACTTATGAATGATCTATGAATGTATGAGTGCAACATGTTGTGAGCGTGAATCCCTGTTTAGGTTGCCATTGCTCTTTGTTCATCAAGGTTCCTTCACCGAAATGGTACCTGCTTCTTGTTCACTTTCAAATTTTGAACGGAAAACCCAAGTGGTAGTCCCAATTTAAACTTTTTCTTCTCGGATGCTTCCAATCTTTGAGTTTGGTTAGTTCTAAATAATAGACTGCTTCGTGTTCCCGTACTATTTAGAAACTTTGAGTAATGTGCGTAACTCTTTTTGCAAAATGGTCTTAGTCCATTAATCATCATTTCAATGCAAAATGCTTGAAAAGATTATAACAATGACAAAACCGAGATTTATCGAAACAACATTTGAAGGGAATATATTAATCACACCAACAAACATTGCTGGAATACAAAATGGATAAAGGGAATAGGTGCCCCAGATATCGCAGCGTGAGTTTCTCTCAGACCGACTTCTTGAGGACTCCTTTTTTGCCCAATATGTGTTTAGGGATCTAGAGTACTCTTGCAGATGCCCCAAGATGTAACATCTCTCCTCCTTGTTAATTTAGGTACCATAAGACCATCGCATGCCCCACCTTTGATCAAAATTTGAATTGCCCTTTACGGGTTTTCAATTCAAAATCCCTTTGGTCTCAAGATGCTCTTTGTGAATTTTCACCCTGGCCTCTCCTCTTTTTTTTTTTTTTTTTTAGGCGAAGTATTTCTTAACCGAATCTGAATTCACGGGATTGGATAAGGTCTTGCCATCCATTTCAGCTAATATCAATGCTCCGCCGAAAAGGCTTTCTTCACCACATAAGGCCCTTCCCAATTCGCATCCATTTTCCTCTCAAGTCTTTTGTATAGGCAAGATCTTTTTCAAGATTAGGTCTCCTCGTGGAACTCTCTCGGGACGAACCTTTTGTCGTAAGCTCGCATCATTCGCTTTTGGTACATCGACCATGGCGAATAGCCCGTAACCTCTTTTCTTCAATCAAATTCAACTGATCGATCGGATCGGATCCATTCTCGTCATTCAACTTTACCTCTGACAAAACTCTAAGGGAAGGGATCTCGACCTCGACAGGTAAAACTGCCTCCATTCCATAGACTAATGAGAAAGGCATTGCCCCAGTAGAAGTTCTGATAGACGTTCGATAAGCATAGAGGGCAAATGGTAGCTTCTCATGCCAATCTTTATAAGTTTCTGTCATCTTTCCTACAATCTTCTTGATGTTCTTATTGGTCGCTTGACCGCACTGCTCATCTTCTAGCGATACGGTGACGAGTTGTGGTGTCTGATCTTGAACTGACTGCAGACATCCGCTATCATGCTATTGTTCAAATTCAATGCGTTGTCAGATATGATCCTTTCCGGCATTCCATATCGACAGATGATTTCCTTTTTCAGGAACTTGCTAACCGCTGATTTAGTGACATTGGCATATGAAGCGGCCTCCACCCATTTGGTGAAATAATCGATGACCACAAAGATGAAACGATGCCCATTTGAAGCTTTTGGTGAAATTGGCCCAATCACATCCATGCCCCACATTGAGAAAGGCCATGGTGAAGTCATGACATGCAGAGGTGAAGGAGGTACATTAATCTTGTCTCCATAGATTTGGCACTTATGACATCTTTTGGCGTAGTTAATACAGTCTCCTTCCATGGTGGACCAATAATAACCGAACCTCATAATTTGCTCGCCATTGTAAAACCATTAGCGTGTGTCCCGCAGATGCCCTCGTGGACTTCTTCCAAGATTTTCTTAGCCTCAATGGCGCCTACACATCTTAATAGTACCGATCCTCCTTCTTTGTACAGATCTCCCATCTAAGACATAGTCACCGCCGCCTTCTCAACGTTCTCTTGTCATTCTCGGTAGCTTGGTTAGGGTACTCACGATTCTTCACATATCGTAGGATGTCGTGGTACCAAGGGTAATCATCATTTTCCTCTTCTTCTTCAAGGTTGTAACAATGAGCCGGGGCCTCGTAAATGCTCATTTGGATTGGTTTCACATCCTCTGGTTGGTTCACATTGATCATAGAGGCCAAAGTTGCTAGGGCGTCAGCCATCTGATTTTCTTCTCGTGGGAGGTCGTAGAAGACAATATCATCAAACTCTTTAATTAACTCAAGGATCAACCTCCGGTAATTGATCAGTTTGGGGTCTCTTGTCTCCCATTCACCTTTGAGTTGATAAATCACTAGGCGTAATCTCCATATACCTCTAACACCTTGATTTTACGCTCCATGGTCGCACGTATTCCCATGATGCATGCCTCAGATTCTCATCATATTGTTCGTGCAATAAATCCAATTTACTAGTGAATGGATAATGATCTCCACTCGGGGACACCAGAATCGCCTGATTCCGCTACCCATGGCATTTGATGCTCCGTCAAAGTTTAGCTTCCAAGGGTGACCTCTTAAGGGTCTTTTTCTTGGTTGCTATGCACATTAGATCTTCATTTGGGAAATCAAAGTTCAGAGGCTCGTAGTCCTCTAGGGCTCACTGGCTAAGAAATCTGCTATTGCACTCCCTTTACTACCTTCTCGGTTCACATAGACTATATCGAATTCGAAAGTAGAATTTGCCATCGGGCCATTCTCCGCTTCAAGGCGATTGACTCCATCAAGTACTTCAGAGGATCCATTTTAGAGATCACCAAGTTGTATGGTACAACATGTATTGTCTCGATCTTGGGTTGTCCAAATCAAGGCACAAAGACAACTTTTCAAGGAACGAGTATCTCGTCTCACACTCAAGAAACTTTTATTGAGGTAATATATCGCTTTTCTTTCCTTCCCGATTCATCGTGTTGGCCAAGCACGCATCCCATAGAATTTTCAAATACCGCCAAATCATGATCAATGGCTTATCCGGATTAGGTGGTGTCAATACTGGGGCATTAGACAAATATTGCTTAACCTTGTCGAAAGTCTTCTGGCATTCCTCGTCCCAACCACCAGGGTTGTGTTTCTTAAAGAGACGGAATATGGGGTCATATTTTTCAGTTAGTTGTGAAATAAACCGAGCGATGTAATTTAATCTTCCTAGGAATCCTCGGACTTCCTTTTGAGTACGTGGTGGAGGTAATTCTTGTATGGCTTTGACTTTATCTGGGTCAATCTCAATCCCTTTTTCACTAACTATGAATCCAAGTAGTTTTCCAGACCTGACTCCAAAGGTACACTTCGCTGGATTGAGTTTCAGCTGGAATTTTCTCAACCTCAAAAATAATTTCCTCAAGACTTGCACATGCTCCTCTTCAGTCCAAGATTTGGCGATCATGTCGTCAACATAGACTTCAATTTCTTTATGCATCATATCATGAAATAGGGTTACCATGGCTCTCTGATATGTTGCTCCCGTATTTTTCAATCCGAACGGCATTACTTTATAGCGTAAGGTTCCCACATGGTCACAAATGTGGTTTTATTCATGTCTTCAGGATGCATTTTGATCTGATTGTACCCCGAGAAACCATCCATGAAGGAGAAAAGTGAGTACCTGCCGTGTTGTCCACTAAAGTGTCGATATGAGGCAATGGGAAATTATCCTTCGGGCTGGCCTTGTTTAAGTCTCTGTAGTCTACACACATCCGTATTTTCCCATCTTTTTAGGGACGGGACGATGTTGGCGACCCATTCGAGTACTTAACTACTTGTAAGAAACCAAAGATCAAATTGCTTCTTGACCTCCTCTTTTATTTTTAACGAAACATTGGGCGCATCCTTCAAGCTTTTGCTGAACGGCTTGCATTCTTCTTTGATGGGGAGCTCTGTACCACAAGGTCAAGATTTAGCCTGCATATCCCGATATGACCATGCAAAGACATCCTTGAACTCTTGGAGTAACTCAATAAGGTCCCGCTTTGTCTCTATGGTGATGCAAGTTCCGATCTTTACTTCTCTTCTTTCTAGTTCATCTCCCAAGTTCACGACTTCTACGGTCTCTTTGTGGGTAGAATCTGCTTTCTCCTTGTGTTCTACCATCCTCAACAAATCGGGGATAAGTTACAATCATCGTTATCTCCAAAATCCTCGGATCCTCTAGACACATATCGCTACCAAAGGGAGACTCAATTAATAGCAATGTCACTCACATCATTGATATCCGGAGACTGCTTTGGGCGAAAAGGAAGATGCAAAGAACAAAAGAATCTAAGAACAATGGCATGTACGGTATGATTATGAATGAAAGAATATTTGTACCAATAAGACGAAAGGATGCATTTCATTGAAATAACGATTTCGAACATAGGCCTATTTCACAAAAGACACTTATTACTCCTAGGCCTAGGGTAATAAGCGTGTTTTGGGCATTACTCTGTTAGTTTTAAAGACTACGTGAATCTCTTCCGCATTCAATTATTCAAAACACTTTCGGCTCATAAGGGCGAATGCCCGTCCCATTCTCTTCTCCGCCTCCTTCGAACGTGGCATTAATGTCAAGCTTTCCCATATTTCTTCAAGGACTCTTGGCTCGCCAATCTTCCTTCGGCATAAATAGTTCCTCCCGACACAAATGTTCGGATATATGGGGAAAGGTCATTGGCTTCCATTTAACCTCTTCCCCGCTCAAACGCGCTTCTTCTCCTTTCTCGCTTTCTTCTCTTGCTCCTCTTTCTTTTGTCTTGCATCCGCTTGAATCCTAAGCCAAAGCGGTCCGCTTGTCCGTGAGCATAGGTACTTTGACCCTTCCTTGTAGGCTTCTTCCAAGTCCTTTCCCGGCAAGGCTCCTTCCCAACCATCGGTTGTAGTCCCATTCTTGTGGTTTTGGAAAGTCCGGTGTTGGGACTTTATTTCCTTCGACAACAAAGGTCGATTTACAAATTTCAACGATCGAAAAGAACATTCTATGGCTTCATCATCCGTCCCCACATATGGTGCGTTCTTTGTAACAGATGCAATGATGTCTTCCTCCGCATTTATGGTCACCAATCGACCTTCCGTTATAAGTTTAAGCTTCGATGTAATGATGACGACCGCCTCGCCGAGTGGATCCAAGGTCTTCCCAATAGGCAATTGTAAGAGGGTTTAATGTCCATTACTAAGAAGTCTATCTCAGACGTGCTAGGACCGATTTGAAGGGGTAATTCAATCCTCCCATTACGCTTCTTTCAAGACTCAAAACGCCTTTACTACATTTTGGCATGTCTTCATATGAGAACTATCCACGGCAACCTATTCAAGGTGGATAGGGTAAGACGTTTAGTCTCGATCCATTATCGATCAAGACCCGGTAATGTGTATCCCTTGCAACGCGTGGTAATGTGCAAGGCCTTTGTGGACCCCATGCCTCCTAGTGGTATTTCGTCGTCGTTAAAGAAAATAAAATTGTCGGCGCTGATATTGTTGACCAGGCGGTCCAGTTTGTTGACAGAGATGTCATGCGCGACGTATGTCTCGTTCAAGACTTTCATTAACGCTCTCCGTCGCGCTCGAGCTCAAGAGTAAGGCCAAGACCGAAATGCGAGCTGGTTGCTTATGTAGTCGTTCAACGACGCCAGACTCACTGTGTTTTAAAAATTTTAAGAATTCCCTGGCTTCATTCTCGGTTACTGACTCATTGACTGGCGATTCAAACTCGACCATCTTTTCTTTCTTTTGCTCTACTGTCGGGACCTTTTCTTTGGCAATTTTGGTTCCTGTGCCTTCGGGAACATAACGTCTCCCACTGCATGTAAAAAAACCTACATCTTGGTTTTCTTGTGAAGCATCGGCCGGGCTCTTCTTTCCTGGGATCGTCACATTGCAGCTATAATTCCATGGTACCTCTTGCTATCTTTATAAGGAAAGCAACGGCTTCGGATCACGACTTTGGGTGCGACTTGGGTCCCATCTTCATTAGTTCTTAAGCGTGATATGATAACCAATGGGTGGTTGATTTTGCAAGCGTTTCTCGTCGACCCTTCTTCGGAGGTACACACGTCTGCTTCTTCCTGGTTCTTGACATATTCGAAGAATTCCAGCTCCTTATTATCCATCAATCCTTGTACTAAAGCCCTGAATTGGCTGCATTTCTGGATCTCATGGTCCTCTTGATCGTGGAACTCACAATAATTCTTTGCTTCTCGAGGCTTAACCCCCGAATTCTGCGCCATCAAACCTCTTTCCACCATTTTCTTCCACACTTCTTTCAACGGGGTATTCACTTCTGCAACATTCATCTTAATTTCCTTCCCTGAACTCTCGATTATGGCATTTATACCCTTATCCCCATGATTCGGTAATGGGTTTTCTGCACTAGGTGTATCATCAAATTTCACGATGCCCATGTTGATGAGTCTTTCAACTAGCTTCTTGAAAGTGGTGCGCTTTTCATCGAGTGCCTGTGGCTCTGCATGGTATTCGTGATTAGGCGTTTGCGCGTACCACTTGGGGAATGGGGTTGCATTGGCTTTAGATAGAAGGCGACACTACATGGGCATCGAATAAGCTCGTACAATTCCTTGTAGGACATCGGGATAGGAGTAAACTGGACTCTTTTCGTGTTAGGCCTTGGGTTGAAGTCCCGCTCTTGCGGAGCCCTGATGGCTGGTAGTCACCACCTTTGGTTGGCTCATGGTGACTGGCTTATTATACATACTCATGTTGTTCACATCGTTCTCTTTCCTTCTGGGTTGATCTCTTAGCACTTTTCCTCGCTTCAATCCTTCCACATCTTATCGCGTTCTCTATCATTTCTCCGACATTACTATGTCCGAGAAGCTTTAGTAGCGCTCCCTAGCATGTGGTTAATGAATGGAGCCTTCAAAGTATTGATAAAGAGCATGGTCGTTTCTTTCTCCGTAAGAGGTGGTTGAACTTGCGTTGCTACCTCTCTCCATCTTTGGGCGTATTGCCTAAAACTCTCATTTTGTTTCTTCTCCATGTTCGTAATGTGACTCTATCAGGGCCATGTCATCACGTGATCAGATCGCTTCATGAAAGCCTGTGCTAAATCCCTCCATGAGCTGATCTGGTTACGACTCAGCTGGTTGTACCACCTAGAAGCGGCCTCAACCAGACTTTCCTGGAAACAGTGGATCAATAGTTGGTCATTATTGACATAGCCTGCCATTCGTCTGCAGAACATAGTGATGTGAGCCTCGAGACAGCTAGTCCCGTTGTATTTTTCAAATTCTGGGGTTTTGAACTTGGGAGGGAGTACCAGGTCTGGAACCAAACTTAATTCCTTAGCGTCGATTCCACCACGATAGTCGGTGTTTTCTATTTCTTTAAATTTTTCTTCCAACCATCTACATCTTTCCTCAAGCTCTCTCGGGAGTTCTACCCTTGTCTTTTCTGCTTCTATTACTTCATCGAGATTGAGGACCACAGGGTTGGTCAGATTATCCCGGATTAGAGCCCGAACCACCGATAATTCATCCGTGCCGAGACACCGGTTTGAAATGGTTGAGGCTCGATAGTGATCGATGGCCTTCTTGGGTACACATCAGTTGTGTCTCGAACGTCATTGGGACAAACCCCGAGGTAGACGGATCTTCGTTGTCATCTCCATTATTGATTATAGGGCTTTTCCTTTTTCTAATCCACCACCAATAGACGCATTAATTGATCCATCATACTCCTTTGGGACTCCAAAGATCCGTCCCTTACATCTTCTTGGATTTTGGCCACCGTTTCTTGCATACGTGTTTGTAGTTGATCCTGCATCTCTTTTTGCATTTGTTCCAATCTTTCTAACCTTTGATCCATTGCTTTTGTTTTCCTCTTGTACCGTGAACGATGTTCCGTGGTAACCGCCATGATTTTCGTGGATTTCTTGTGAGTTTTAGTGCGTATGATGCAATGTCGATGCATGAATGCAATGAATACGATGAATGCAAAAGGTGTTGATTCCAATTCGATTTTATTAGAGTAACTTTTCTAGAAAACAAGTTTCTTTACATAAAATAGATTACATATAAGGCTTGGCCCTGATACTTAAGGCCTTGACTTGTCTAAGAAGCCAAGCTAGCTTTTGGCCTCGGTCCGACTCGACTCAGATTTTAAACTCAAAGACATCGGCTTGTATCGCTAACGCTTGCAAGTGGTCACCACTTTTCGTACTTGAGTCAAAGCCTCGCCCATGATGTAGTCCCCGCCCCGACTTGGTCTTGGGATTGATGAAGTTGCTCTTCCATCGCCGTTATTTACTTCGAGGAGTTCTATCCAAGTTCACGATTTTGCAAAGACTGCTTTGAGTTCCTCTATATTCTTTTTAATTCTTCGATTCTGTTCTGACTAGTTTTCAACTTGATTGCAGAGTTACGCGAGCGATACTGGTACAATAACCTCTCTAACTCTAATATCCGGATCTTTAACCCTTCTTTCTCATTCTGACTTTCTACCAAACTTCTTTTCAGAGTACCTTCTCGAGCTTGAGCATCGCGAAATTTTTCCTCCCACTGGTTGGCTTTGCTTTGCTCTTCTTTAACTTCATGTCGCCATTGTTCGGATGTTTTTCCTAACCCAGCGGTTCTCATTGATCTGCGCAACTTCTTATAGTCTGTTTTCAAACCGCTCTAAGTCCTCTTGACCTTGTTCTTCCCTTTTCGAGTCTTTCACTTTTAGTTTCGGGCATCGACGCTAACCCTAATCGCATCTTTTCTTCTTCCAAATGCTCGATCCTTTTTCTAGTTCCGACTCTTTCTCTCGAAATCTTGCTCGATGATTTCCAAATCGAGATGGGATTACTTTCAAGTGCTCTTCTATCGATCGAGGATTCCTTGATTTGATTTAGGATGTTGTCGTTAATCCTCCGATTCCACCATCACCATACTCGGGAGTAGTCATGGGATTGGCAAGAAACTTCTTTATTTTACGAGTCCGGTTCCGTGCATTTGATATCTCGCGAACTTTCTTTTTGTAATTATTCCCGTGAACGTGAACTCGCACCGGCTAACCCGTATGTTGGTGGTGTAAACCGTCTCGATCTCAGATTGTCGCAATGCAAGAAGAGGAGCATATCCGACGGCTCCCCATACTCCTAACAAGGGAACCCAATCAAAATCTCCGCATCGATATAATATTTCATTAGGGACCATCCACGGGCTCTCCATTCAACATCTTCTTCTCGCAGATTTTGGAGAACCGTCATCCAATTTTCTTCTCATTACATCATCTCGCCTCGGTAGCCACTAACTCTTTCAATGGAGAGTAATTTTCGAGAAGATACGATATGAGACCTTTTCCACTTTCCAAAATGGTCAGGAACCAGGATAGCAAGAGTCATGCACATCCAATAAATCTCCTTCACCGCTTCTTCTACAAGCATTTAATGATCTGAAAGTTTCCGCCAAGATTATGGGTATGTGTGGTTCCTTTACCAAGCCTACCAAAAAGGTCAACAACAGCCTCGTCTACATGCCCCAAAGCCTTGGGGAAGATGACCAGTCCATAGATGCTCAAGGCGAAGACATCTACCCTTTTCCTCACGTCGGGGTGCGCTAAGATTAGATCCCTCAGATTCTTCCATGGGATGCATTTACAAGATGCATTTACAATCTCCTTTTTGTTTGATCCGGGTTGTCACCCACTGTTCGCTCATCCCCGTGATGTTCATCAGTTTTTTTGAAAATGCTTTGGGGCGTTGCTATGTGTCCGTATAAATTCGCCTATTTGAATCTTTGGGCAAC
This sequence comes from Gossypium arboreum, assembly GCF_025698485.1. Lineage (NCBI taxonomy): Eukaryota > Viridiplantae > Streptophyta > Magnoliopsida > Malvales > Malvaceae > Gossypium > Gossypium arboreum. Next base: position 13,584,878 of record NC_069075.1, on the reverse strand, counting down.
GGAGCAAGGTCATGTATTCTTCTATAGTAGGTACCAAATCTACCTTTCCGAAAGTGAAGCAACTGTAAGCAGAATTCCAATATTGGGCAAGGGCTCGAAACAGGTGTTCGTCTACCTTGACATCAAGCAGATAAGGTAAATCACCGTAATGACAATAGAATAATCGTTTGACCTCGTCGTCCCACTTGTTCCATATTTCTTTCAATTCTTGGAGATTATTCTGGGTTACGCTGATCCGAGTGAAATTCCATAGCTCTGACACATACCCCTTGGTAAGACATCACCTTTCTCTTGTTGTGTTGTCTCACCCATATCCGACAAACGCGTTGTCTTCTACTTTATCAAAAACCCTTTTCCATGATAAGCTATCTATTTAGGAACCGAACACGAATCAACACCTTTTATGATGAAAATGCCACGCAAATACAATGAAAGTAAAACAAAACAAGTCAGTAGTTTATGCACAGTTCAAAGCAAACGAAGAATAATAAATATAGCACTTGCTCAGGTAACCACTAGGGTTTCGGAGTAGCTCTACCTAGGGTGGGTTCTTAAGGCTCACTACATAGGGTTTGATTCTAGAATAGGGGTACCTGAACCAGCCGATTCCTCGATCTTCACCCATTATTGGCTCATACAGACCAAGTTCAGTTCAGGGGAATACATTTCCCTATGGCTGCACGGAGATGAAAATCTCACGAAGACATAGGTACAGATGTATCCCGAAAGCAATCCACTATCCTGCACGGAGGTGAAAACCTCACGAAGGAATAGTTTCAAGGCCCCACTTAAGAGGGTGTGACCACAACGGTCATGCAATGCAATATGCAACACTATTTAAAGAATCGGACCAACGTAGCGGTATTATTTAGACCACAAAATAGCGATGAAATGCAATGAAAGGATCGATTTCAAAACCAAATTTTTAATTTTCAATAAAAGACAAGAGTTAATCAACTTGTGGCTTGACTCTCTTATAAAAGTCCCAAATGAGTCGCTAAGTCGTCAGAACCATTTTTTTAAAAAAAACGAACGGGTATCGACTTGAAAAAAAATGAAAACAGGAGTCGCCACCAATCTTTTTAGGTGTGATCGGATCACCTTAAATTAATCATTTTAGTAAAAGTTAAGATTTACTAAAACGATAATTTTTGGTCTACTAAAATCGTAAAATGAGTTCGGAGTCGATTACATTTAGGAAGGATTAGCACCTCAATACGCCCAAAATTGGTACCTAGTTGATTAATTAGTGTCTTAGTGTCGAAAATTTGAAAACTTGAAAGAATTTAAAATACGATCCTCTTTGTAAAGAAAATGCTCAAATGTTAAGGACCTTCTCGTCTCACAATATAAAATGTCACATCCAAGAAGTTAGGACACGCCATCTTGAATTTTCGAGAGCGAGCTTGCCTTTTATATAAAAATTCGTGTATTTCAAAAGGTTATTCAGTTAGTTCAGTGAACGAGGAAAATCGAAACCCAGAAGTTAGGCACGCTTCCTCAATTTCCAAACACCGAATATTTCCTTTTCTTGCAAAAATCTTATTTCGAGGTAACAAAATGCCATACCCAGAAGTTAGGGCACAACACCTCGTATCTCCGAGAATAAGCATTTTTCAAAACTCATGTCGCGATTTAAAAGAGTATTCCGTTATTTAGGTTAAAGGAGAAAATCGAAACCCAGAAGTTAGAGCTCAATTATCTCGAATTACCTAATACCTAAATCGCTTTTATGAAAGAATTATTTTAATATATTGAGTAAAACGTGATTTATAATAAAACATAAATGCTATGGTAAAATAAAATGACAATGGTGATAATAATAATGATAAAAGTATATACATATTATGTATTTAGGTACATACATAATAATGTAAGTAATAAGAAATATATATAAAAATATATACATACATAATAATAGTATGATATTAAAGGATACATGTGCGTAGTATATAAAAATGTATACGTAATAAAATTATATAGTATGTATATGTTAGTAATAATAATTATGATGACACAAATAGTGAATGATTTAAGGTTTGAAAGAATTTACAAAGGTATAAATAAATGATGACTAAACGATAATAATGAGAATAACGATATATATAAGTGATACAAGTATGCTAAAATACGTATGTATATATATTTTAAATTAGTTAGCATAAAAACAATCGCAGATAGGTAATTACATATAAAAGGGTTATAATAATAAAAGTAATAGTGATAACAATGAAAGGTATAATAGTAATTATATTAAAAGTGCAAAAATAATGATAATAATAAAACATTACATAAATATATGGGAAAATAAATATATGATAATATCGAATATATATACATAACATGTACGTGTAATACACACAAAATATACACATAATATATTAAACATATACATGACACACGTAATATACATGATAGAACATAATATGATATTCACAATATATATAAAAAACTATAACAAAGTGATATACATGATATAATTTTAATTTACATGGGCATAATATGAAGTATAATATACAAATATATATTAAAGGTATGTATATGTGGCACAAATGTATTAACAAGACAATAAGATCAAAACTAATAATAATAATATATACGCCATATATATATATTGAAGATATAAATAAACATATATTGATATTAATAGTAGATATGATGGAGGTAGAAGTAGATATAAAAGTATATATAATGTGGTATTAATATGTGTATAATATAGTATTTAAGATATCATATGTAATGTATAAAAGAATATATCTAATATTATAAAGGAGAAATATACATAACATATATACGTATACATATAAAAAATCTAGTCATAATGTTAACATACATATATATTAAGAAAATATTAATAATAAAACCATTAATAATATTTTAACATATATACATATAAGTATTAAAATACAACAGTAATAAAATATAATATTGTAAATAATATTAAAATTAAATTAGAATAATATGGAAAAGTGAAAGAGAAGGGATGAAATCGAATTAAAAACAGAATTTTGAGCCGAATTTAAAAAAAATCATCAAAGGGGAAGGAGACTGGTTCGAACACGCGAACAAACAGGAGGGACCGAAGGAGAAATAGTCCATTTTTATCAAACGACGCTGTTCGAGGTCTATCCTTCAAGCAATCAAGGGATTAAATTGAAATGTAATTAAAATTACGGACCAAATTAAAGAACATGAAAAGACCGATTAAAACCAAAAGATTATGGAAGGATCGCATGCTAATTGTCCCAAATGTCAAAAACACGCCGATCCTTCCGTGGAGCGGGTCGGGTTTGGTCGGCGCTGAAAGCGGCGCCGCTTTTTGTGTTAAAATGGCCGGGCAAAACAGTGCGTTTTGCCGCCTATATAACCCAATTTTATATTTTTTTTCATTTCTCCTCTCCTCTAAAAAACTCCTAAAATCCTCCCTCTCTCTCGGCCTCACAAATTTTAAACCTGTGAAGTGCAGTTGGTCACCACTTGCAGTCGGTTGTGTCATGCTCCGACCACCAGTACACCTGGCTTTAAATCGCCTGGGTAGTTTTTTTTCCCTTTTTTATATCTTTTATTTATTTATGTTTTTAATATATGTATGTAAGTGAGAAAAAATAGCTCAAAACAAAACGAGAGTAAAGTAAAAATCACCTTAGACTTTGGTATTTTCGGTTCTCCGATTTACGATATCGGGCTATTTCTTGCTTTTTGATGTTACTAGAGTCTCTATTTTTGTTTGTACCGAATATTATTTGCTTTTTTTTATTTCTCAAAGAATCCAAAAAATCCCCATAAATGGTTCTCTGATTTGGCTTTAAATAGCCACTACATTTCTTTTTTAATATTTATCTATTCTTCCATTGTTGCTGCAGACAAACGGTGGTGGAGTAGAGGCGGTAGTGGATGGGACAGGGGCAAGTGGCTGAACGGCTAGGGTTTTAGGTCTCCTTTCTTCTTCTTTTTTGTATTGGGCTAGGGATTTAGTGGTTTTGGGTTTAGGTCAAATGGGTTAGAGGGTTTTGGGCCCAAAAATTGGGCTTGTACAATCTTAGTTTACCAAGTGGCAAGTCTCAAACCATTTAAGTAGTTGCATATCCTATTACACATGTCATTTAGAAAAAGGATAATGGCCTCGTATCTAAGTGACAATTTGAATATAGTATCAAAGTGACCCTTGACTGCTCAATTTCATATCGTGTGTTTCATGCCAAATGCTTTAATAAGTTGGATTGACAGGTTACATCAATCATGATAAAAGAGTTCATGACAAGGGCATCACAAGATTGGAATGAGAAAATACTTCGACTTTAAGGATATAATTAGGTGTAGCACTACTTATTCTGTTAGAGGTTAATTGCCTTATGACATAAGGCCACCGCCTACTTTTAGCGACAATTCTAGAAATATGCCTCTCATCATGGTTCAGGAATTTATGTTTTTTTTTTATTTTATACAATGGCCTAAGTATAATCTCTCCTAACTTTTAAATAAGAAGAGAAATGTATTTTAGTACACTTGAATTCACCTCCTCTTTTATTGAGTCGATATCAATTGAATTAAAATTGATCGACAAATTATATTAAAATTTTAAATATAATATTTATTTAATATATGATAATATAATTATTAAGTAAATATGTCACATTATGAAAGATAATATAAACATACACAAATATAAAAAATTTGTTAAAATTTAAGAAAAATAAATTATTAATGTATAAAAATTTATATACTTTATTATTTTAAACATTAAACAATACAAATATAACTTTTTTAAATTGAATAAATTTTATAAATTTTATAAATTTTATCAAATTAAAATATAAATATTAAACCTTAAATTTAATTACATTAGAGGTACTAGTTGAACTCAAGTTAATATCCAAAATTACTATAAGATTACGTGGCAGGCTCTTCATAACTTAAATTTTCTAATCGAAGCGACTTCAGCTTTTATTGTTAGGTATAAATAAAAAGTTAACAAATTAATAAGGTTTTTTTTTTAATTTTTAATATTAATATTTTTAACATTAATTTTAGTATATGTTATTATCATATCTGTTCTTTTTGTACAATACCTAAAATTATTTATAGTCTCTCCCAACCTTAAAATAGGAGGATAATGTACTTCACACACTCGAACTCATGTCCTCTGCACAGGCAACAATATTGATGTCAATCAAACTAAGACTCAATCGATTAATATTAATAGTTTTTAAACATAAAAAATGTGTGATTTAAAATAAATTCTTTTTATAAAGCTATATTGATATTTTAAATATACAATTTTATACTATATTGTTGGATAATATAGATATCACATATATAATAAAAAGATTTATATGTTATTATTTAGCATCATAAAATATTAGTTGAATAAAAATAATCAACTTCAGTTATTAAATAAAAGCATGGGCAAAATAAATGATAAGTTGATAAAAAATTAAGGTTAATGTGCATAGTAGGGTTATAGTCCTCAAATTATATATATGTTCCATCTACCTTCTCTAAAACACTCATATGTTACTTTGGAAAATTAATACTACAAGATATGCTGCCGCATCTAGTTTTTATTCTTAATGATCTGACATAGCATATCTTAGTTTATTAAATTTTATATCAGAGTTTTACAATTTTAATAAGTGGCATTTAAACTTCGTCATGTCAAATAATTGAGAGTGAATTGATTTTTTAAAATAATTTATTCTTAATATTTTATAAATTTAATATATAGATTTAGTGTTTGGGTCATACACATGTTAAATCTTATTGAATTTAGGTTGAAATTTTAAGGTTTTTATTTTCAATTTTGTGGACTTTCGATTGATAAAAATTGATATGCCGGGTTTTCTTTTTCATTTTCGCACAATTATAATTTGGTAAATTATAGTTTTCGGTGATATCTATTACTAGGTTAAAAACAAGATGCATGCATGTTTTTACTGATATGGACACAAAACAAAATGATACGTCTTCCTTATGTTATGAGTATTTTAGATTCAAAAGGTTGTAGAATCAACATCGAGTCAAGCGACATTAAGGTGCATTGTAGGGCTCTCGTTTTGTTAAAAAGTAAAAGGACTAATAGTCTTTATATTCTGGAAGGTTCTATAGTGACCGGTGAAATCGGATGTCCCTCATTGGTTATGGAGTCGAAATCAACTCGTTTGGAGCAGAGGTAACTTGGTTATAGGAGGGAAAAATGTATGATCGTTTCGTTGACGAGAGATTCTCTTTTTTATGCAGATTTTGAAAAGTTAGGACATTGTGTTCATGAAAATTAAACTCAGGTTAGTTTTAATTTGGCAGTGCACAAGTTGGACACTAGAAGTCTACTAATTTCTAAGTACATATTCAACTCAGTTAATTTCTTGCATAGTTTAAGATAGGCCTGTGGCAGGTTTTGACAAAGATGGCGTTGTGAGAATTCGTGTCAAAGTAAAGATTGTTAAGTAAAATAAGAGATTGCTTGCAAGTAAAGTTAAACAAAATATATTTTTTTTTCTAAAAGATTTAGTATTTATTACTATAATATATTTAGTATTTATTAACATAATTTATTTGACCTACTAATTTAGCCTAGAAATAAGTTCTTTTATAACCTTAAAAAATACACCCATTAAAATATTAGAACTCATAACACTTTTAGAGAATTTTATATTTACGTTTTGAGGGTTCTTTGTTTTTGGGTTTCGGGGTTTAGTTTTTATCTCTATCTTTTATACTCTTTGTTTTTTTGTCATTATAGTAAAATTATCTTTACCCATGATTTTTTATCCTCTTTGGAGGGGGTTTTTTCACGTTAAATTTGTGTGTTCAATTTCTTAATTTCTTCTACTATTTTTACTTGTTCGTTGCTCAATCGAGTTGATCTCCAACAGTTAAAAATAAAGGAAAATAATTATTTGGAGGCATGAGGTGTATATTAATATCCAAAGGTAGAAAACAACAAAAATTAGCTAGAATGCCACGAGAGATTTCCCTTTACAAATTTAATGGAAGTGATTAAAATGAAAAATTTTAAAATTAAATGACACCCTAAAAATAATATAGTGATAAACTTGAATACGTGTCAAAATTACGACGAGGGTACAAACATACCATTTTTGTTTGGGTTGGATTGACAGGATCGCAATTTACACTACTAATATAAAATATTCTTTAAGATACAGCTTCGGGGGCTAACTCAATCTTTTAAAACTCAATCACAAAAAACACGAGTGAAAGCTATTAGCCGGCTTCCCCACGTGTCTCCGGACCCGGCTTCATTGTAACGTTACTGGCCAGCTCCTGATATTCAAATTCAAAAAAAGAACCTCCCTCTCCTTTTCCTCTTCCCTGCACTGCTCACCCACTAAATTAATTCTTTCTCTGCTGCAAAAGACCTCTTTCTCTCCCAATAAATTCGCTGAAAATTTTGAATTTATTGATCAAATTTAAACCAAAAATGGAGGAAGAACATCTTACTTCGTCTTCTTCTTTCATTTTCAAAGACATTTCCAACTTCAAGACCCCCAATCGCCCTTCCAAGCTTCCCATTTTCCACTCACCATGTCCTCAGTCCTTCACTGCTTCCAAGCAAACCCCGAGGACTTCTTCGTCATTTCGTCACCGTTCTCGACCTTCCTTTGCTCCTTCCTCTTCCCGCTCCAGATCCAAAGTCGCTGCCGCAGCGAAGCTCAAAGCCTTCGAGCTGCAGCAATCTCAGTCGGCTCGCAAGGAACAGCTCAAGAAAGAACAATCGCTTAAGTCATTGTCCAAATCTCTCACCGTTTGGTTGAATTTCCTCTTCCAGAATCCCAAGTCTTGTGGATGTGATCTCTCCATTAATGGCAGCGACGATAGCAATGTTGTTCGAGTGGATAGTACCTGGAGAAGCCCCAAAAGGATGAGGGAGTTGTGGTGGAGAGGGGATGAATCAGAGGAAAACATAGCCGCGGATATCTCCAGCACCAAGTATTCGATTTTGAGGTCTTCCTTGAACGAAGTTTGTAGTTTCGATGATTTGAAGCTGCGGATGCGGGTTTATTTGAGTTTGGGAAATTGCAAGGAGATTCTCAATGCCATGACTCAAGTCGTTAAGGTTTCACTTCTCTAATTTCGTTTCTTTTTTCTTTTTCTCTTCACTTTTCTATGTAGGAATGACTGTTAAACTAGTGATGATTTGCTCATATGTAAGTATATTTTTAATTAGTTAGTGGTGGCATTGCAGTCTTATTGCCGTTCTTAATTAATTTTCAGAATATAGATGAAGGGAGGCTAAAAATGAAGGCACATTGCCCTATAGTTACTGATGTTAGAATGAAGGAAAATGCTACTAAACTTCTGATGTCTTACAACCCTATTTGGCTCCGAATCGGGTTGTATATTATTTTTGGCGGTGATTCCCTGTTATCATCTGATGGAGATAATAGTTCCATGCAAGATATTTCATTTTTGAAGATGGTTATAGAAAAGCAGTTTTTCTCGCACTCTGGGCTCGCAAAGGCTTATGCTTATAACAAGAAGGTCGAAGGCTTATACAGACCGGGATACTATGAGAATTTGGGGAATGTTATATTGAAGAGAATTTTGTTGCTTGTTCTTATCCTTGATCGAGCTAAATCTCAGACCACTCTTCGTCTTAAGTACGGTATTGATGGAGTGGATGGAGGTTCTCCTCTTCTGTTCACAGTTTCATCTGGTATAAAATCAAGTCGTCAAGTCCTTAATGGTAATTCTATTGCTTCTTGCTTGAATGTTTTTGTTGCGTAATTTAAAGCTATATATGCTAACTTTGTCTTAATTATGATATGGAACTAGATTTTCTGTCATCTGATGTTATGCGTGGAGAAGGTAATCTTCTCGCACATCTAGTGATTGTAGGTTACAAAGTTTCTCATCAGCAGGTATGCGGTTTACATTTAATCCATGTATAGTTCTTATGTGCTTGTGGATTCATATGTATATACCATTTGCATGTTTTGAACACTAATCATCTTTAACTTATTTTGGGGGCACTTTATGCTGATGATTATACATCATCAACTCTATATCATACTTGAAGTACGAAATTATAAGTTCAGCTCCTTTTCTTATTCTTTTTACTATCCAAATATACCTTGATGCAGTCTGCCCTTGTTGAGTTCAATTTCCAAGTATCGGATTTATTCTTGGATTTTCAAGACGGGGTGCGGCTCTGTAGAGTAATTCAACTTTTGCGACATGACCCCTCTATCCTCATGGTTAGTATTTCTCACATCCCCTAAAATTAACACATCAGGATAAATTAGTTATTTTAAGCAGCCCATGGAATGTAATTTTAACTCAGCAGCTTGTTGCATGTGCAGAAAATAGTAGTTCCTTCAGATACGCAGAAAAAGAATTTGGCCAATTGTGGTGTTGCCCTGGAATATTTGAAACAGGCTGGTGTCATGCTATGTGATGAAGACGGATTGAGGATTACAGGAGATGATGTTGCTAGTGGGGATAAGGAACTCACTCTGTCCTTGCTGTGGAATATATTTGTTCACTTACAGGTTTGCTAATTCATCTATCTGAAATTTTTAGATAAGTTTTTTTTTGCCAATGTTAATACCATTCTCTCTCATTTCTGTTTTCATTGAACTTGCAGCTGCCTCTTCTGATTGATAAAACAACTATTGCTGATGAGATATCCAAAATAGGTGGCTTTAAAATGGTACGCTTGAGACTTTCCTTGAGTTCTTATGAGAAAAAGGGGGGTGATAAGTGTGGGAAGTGGGGAATAGGGAGGTCTGGATAATTGATTTAGTTTTTCAATTCATTACAGAAAAAAAGAAGTGCATGTAGGAAGTATAGCAAGTAGCTTTATGCTTAAGTACTAGAAAACCTAGATAAGTTCATTTTTTAATGTTTTTTTTTTCTTTTGTATATTAAGGTTTCCTAGTGTTCATATTTTCAGTTTCATTTTTCTATGGTTACTACAGGATAGCTTGAATGTAATCAATTCCACTCTTATGGGAATACTTTTAAACTGGATCCAGGTATTCTGTTATTTCATAACCATATTACTTTCTTCTTCTTCTGCACCTTTCAGGTAACTTTTTGTCTGATATACTTGTTAATCAAAATAGTTGTGCTTAGGGAATTTTCTTTTTCTTCATGGTTACTCTTTAAAATTTGCATTTTTATTCTTTTCATTGCAGTTAATAAGAATATAAATGAATGTTGTAGGCAATTTGTGGAAAGTATGATCTTAAGATTGATAGCTTTTCTTCTCTGGATAATGGAAAAGCCATATGGTGTTTGCTTGATTATTACTTCCGCAGAGAACTGTCTTGTTCTTGTTCTAACAAGGTACTGCAGATTCTCTGTCCCAATGTTTTCATTCTTTTCTACTGTGATATGTATTATTATCTTATTATTATGCCTTAACAGGATTCTCATGAACCAAGAGGTGAAAAATCAATCATGTCTGCTACTGATTACACAGATGCAGTTCACAATTTTATATTATCACAGAAGCTGACAACATTATTGGGAAATTTTCCTGAGGTAATGTTTGGTTTAGTGCTTATTAAGTGATTATGTACCGTTTACTTATACATTTCTGATTTACTTAAAAATCTTGATAAAGTGTGGTAAAAGTGAGATTATGAGAGATGCTGCTAATGTTTTAAAAGCTGATTTTTCCCCCTTTGAGGTAAAACAGTGTTAAGTGATAAATTGTGGTTTAAATGGTGATTGTGCATGTGGAATTTACTTGTTTATTTGTCAAAATATTATTGTACATCTTACTGTCTGCATGTGGTGTTGTATAGGTTCTGCAAATAAGCGACTTACTTGAGCATAATGGCGCAGTCAGTGATCAGAGTGTAGTAATTTTGCTCGTTTTCCTGTTGTCCCAGCTTATTGTCAAGAAAAATGTGGTAACGCCTGATTCCAGAAGTCTTTTATGAACAATTTGATCTTGTCATAGCTAAGAAAACACTTCAAGAGCTCTTCTATTTTTTTGCCAGGATCAGTTGAATTTCCATAAACTACTGGGTTGCGGTTGCCAAAGCCTAGAGAGGAGGCATTCATTAACTCAAAGACAGTCAGCAAGTTCAGATACCGTTGTGCACAATAAGGAAAGAGACATAGATACCACTAAAGGTTATTCTAATAATGGTTCTTGTCAATCCAGAGTATTAGTCTGTCTGATCCTTTAGGGTTGTTTTTCGTGGCTTTTAATGTTAGTGATGAGCAAAGCATTTTAAATATTTTATATACAGTCTGTGTGTGATGTGCATTGGCATGAGTAGATATATATATTTGTGTGCTTATGTACTTTTTTGATGTGATTAGTTTAAGGAAATTATTATGAGAAGTTTTCACATTTTCCAGGAAACTAAATGTTTTTTTTTTTTTTGTATCAACGGGAAACTAAATGTTCAAGCCTTTGGAATCGGGCACTAAATCTGGTCTTTATTCCCTCTTGCATTCCATTTATGCAGATGCTGCTAAAAAGTTTAAGGCCATTCAGGCTTGGTGGCGAAATATGACAGAACAAAACTACAGGAGTTCTGTAAGATCCGCCACTTCTATTTCGAATTGTTCCACAGCTCAGAAGACAAGCTTTGACATTTTAAGAGGTTACTTTGTGCTCCTTCTCTAGTTAATTTTGGTAATAGTTTTCTTTTTCCATTATCCTGCTTCAGGTTGATGTATTGTCAACACTAACTAGGAGCTCAATACGGTTAGCTGTTTTTTCAGTATTATTTAGCTGTTTTTTCTTCTTAAGCAATTTGATTTTGATATTCATTGATTGTTGTCGCATTCTTGTTAATTCAAGTTATCATGGGAAATCTGTTCACAGCGAGTTCAAAACTCTGGATATGGAAACTATACTTGAAAATTTATGCATTTTTCTAAGGTTGTCTTGATTTTATCGCTTACTCAAATTTAACTTAATATGGTATCTTTGACTTCTATGACCTTTCATTGCATTCACCATAAATAGCATCTTTGTGGAAAGTAATATTCTTCGTTTAACCTTGCAACTCCTGCATGATGCTCCAGAAAATGCTGCAACAATCATACAGTCTCACTATAGACGACTGAAAGAGCGTCGTAATTTTCTGAAGATGATGAAAGCAATCTGTTTAGTCCAAACTGTTGTAAGGACCTGGTTGACCATAAAGAAAAATACAAAGATCAACAAATTCTGTTCTGCCAGTGGTCAGGAATTTCGAGCTGGTATTTGCTCTTGTAAGCATTTTTGTTATATACATTTTTCATTTCCAAGTTTCTCACTTCAATTTTTGACCCTCACTTTGCCAGAAGAACTCAAGAGAGTTGCAACGCTTATTGTTGAGAGACACAATTTTGTTAATTTAAGAAAATCGGTGTTGCTCACACAGCAACCAGCAAAGATTTATATAGCTCAAAGACGAGATGCATCCTGTCTTGACCCTGTCAAAGCTGCCATTGTAATTCAAAAATATGTTCGTGGTTGGATGGTGAGGTCATACCACATTCTTGGTCATGCTTGCACTGAGAATGCATCTCCTAAGTGCCAAGTCAAGGGTCTAAATAATAGAGAAATAGAAGCGGCAACCAGGATTCAGATTGCATGGAAGAATTTTCTTCACAGATCTCTACACAAACGAACTTACGCTGCAACTAAAATTCAGAGCTATTGTCGCGGTTGGAGGTTGAGGATGAGGTTTATGAAGCAGAAGCAAGCAATAACAAAAATTCAAAGTAATTTCCGACGGCTAAAATGTTGGAGGGCCTTTCAGAATGCTTGGAAGGAATTTATCTGTAGAACTCTTCAGAACCAGAGCTTAGCTGCAACCAGAATTCAGAGTCATTTCCGTGGTTGGCAGTTAAGAAGGAATTTTATGAAGAAGAAGCAAGCAATAATTAAAATTCAGAGTCATTTCCGTGGTTGGCAGTTAAGAAGGAATTGTATGAAGAAAAAGCAAGCAATAATTAAAATTCAGAGCAATTTCCGACTGCAAAAATGCTTGAGAACTTATCAACAATATAAAAATCCCAACAGTTCAGCGATCATCATTCAATCTTTTGTGCGTGGATGGATGGCAAGGAGAGAAGCTCGGAGATATAGGTATCTTGTTGTTATGATCCAAGTAAGTTGTCTCTCCCATGTTTATGTTATGAAGTTTCCTCGTATTTCTTAAGCTGCCTTCATCCTATGGTCAAACTGATATATCTCTATAAGAATAAGATGTTTCTACTTGTTACAATCGATTGCACTAAATATTTGGCTTGGTTTATATTTGGAACTATGGCACATTTAGTTAAAATTGCTGGCTTAATCAATACTCATCCTTTTGCTAATGTGCTTAATATATATTCTTTGAATGTTCACTTGCATGTCTTACCCAATTTTAAGTAAATTTATTCTACTTCATTTTTCCTTGTGAATTTGGTAGTCTCATTGGAAAGGTTATGTTGCCCGGAAAGAATCGAGAGGGCAGCTAAAGGATTTACGCTTGAGAATGGTGGAGTCTGCTAAGAACGTTGATGATAGCAAACGTATTATTAACAGACTTTTATCAGCACTTTCAGTACTACTAAGCATGAAAAGCATCAGTGGCATTCTTCACCATTGTGAGACCTTGGGTATGTTTTTCCATATATTCAAGAAAATAAAGAGTCGGATCAACATAGATGAAAATATAATCATCATGATTTGACATACACTAAAATAATATGATCGAATATAAAGGGCACCTATTAATGAGCAGAGGCTAGTTTGATAAAGCTAAAATGAGATTTGAATCTACATGCTTATGATTATACTCAATTTGCAGATATGGCAACAGCCCATTCTCAGAAATGCTGTGAAGAACTTGTGGCTGCGGGTGCAATCGGCATTCTACTGAAACAGATTCGGTCAGCCAGTCGAAGCATCCCTGATCAGCAGGTTCTAAAGCATGCACTCTCAACCCTCAGAAACTTAGCCCGATATCCCCATTTGGCCGAAGTGTTAATCGACACTCCTCCATCAGTTGAGATAATCTTATGGGAGATACTCAGGTTTTCCTATTTTCCAACTTAATCAGAAAATGGTACATCTTATGTTGTTTTGTTCCTGATTTGGTTATAATATACATATTTCCAGGAACAAGGAAGAAGGTTACTTTATTGCTTCCGAGATCTTGAAGAAGATATGTTCAAATCCGAAAGGTGTGAAAGCTGTACATAAGTTTCCTGCTCTTTTGAAGAGACTACACACTCTTGTTGAAGAGCTTACAAGGAAATTGAACACTGAAAAAAGGTCAGACTTTTTTTACTATAAAAGCTAATTTCCCTTTAGAAACATGTCTCTTGTTGGAAGAAAAATGACCTACAACTGACGTTTTCTTATCCTACAGGAATCCTCGTACTGTTGTCCTAAAAGAGAACACAGATAGAAGATTGAAGAAGGCAGTCCAACTTCTTAGACTGATAACAAATGGTTATCGAATCCAGTAATTATCGTATCTGTTAGCAAATGTTGATATGTGACTGATTTGCATCCTCAATGCAAAGGTTGTGTTTGTTGTTGTATGTGTGACTGATTCAGATTCTATTCTTTGCAAATGAATATGATTTGAATTGTTAGATGCACACTGACACTGCTATTGGAACAGTAAACATGGTTTTTTCACAAACATAAAAGAGTAATTTGATTGAATTCTAGTGCAGAGAATCAAAAGCCCAGGTGGAACATTTTGTACAAACTTTTGAGTATATAAATAAACCTTTAGAAACCTAGGATTAAACAAATATAAAGACAATAAAATTAAACATGGAAGGAGGGATTGTTCAAGGAAATGAATTCAATCTGGTTTCTTCAAGTTGAGACAATTATCTGCTGCTTGACTGAATAACTCCTGAACCTGTTTCAGTTCCTTCTCTGGTAAGGAAATAACATACAGATAGTTAGAACTTTAAACTGGGGAGCTTAATTTCTCTAGGTAAAAAACAACATAGGTTAAAATCTGCTATTAGTCCCTGTACTTTGATTTGCTATTTTAAAATTTTGAAGCGGCAAATAGGTTATTGCATGTGTAATATCATGTCAGCTTGCTATTTTAACATATTATTCAAAATAAAGAAAACTAATTAATAGATTTAATGTCTGACGTCTACATTAAGATTGAAAATTTGAAACTTGAAAAATGTAATGACTAAAAATGGTTGTGTCGGATAACATGGACTAAATTTACAACTTTTAAGCATAATTCAGGACTAATAGTAGAATTTAACCAAACAGATTTAACTGCTGTTAAGACTACAATTTCAAAATTTGAAAAAGTACCAAGTACTAAATCCAAAACTTAAGCAAAGTACAAAGTCTAATAGCTGAATTTGACCAAACAACACAAATACTAGTAGATCAAAATGAACTGAAAGTTTAAACGAATGAGAGATGAAGCAAACATCCTATGTCTTGCATACAACATAAATTTTTCCAAAGCACTTTTCAAAAGTACTTCTCAAAAAACAGTTCTCCACTGAACTTTTCAAAAGCAATAAAGAACTGGCCCTTGGCCACTGCTCAAACATATTTTGAAAATGCGCAGCCTAACTCACTCTCTTATTTATCTATAAGAAGATGGAAGATGATTATGTTGCTACAACACCACTACTCAATCCATATCTGGATTCGGGGAATATAGCTTTTCAAGGACTTGGAAAAGCAAATCTACACATTCACTCCCAAGCCAAGTCTACATAAAAAAGAATGTAAAAAGGATGGGGGAAAGGTACCAGCAGCCTCCAGTTGTTTCTGAAGTTCTTGGCCTACAGCATCATTTTCAGCCTAGACAACAGGGGTAAAATGAAAATGAAAACAGAAAATTCCAACAACTAATTTAAAACGAACAACATTATTGAACAAACTATATTACTTGGAGTTCAGCAATCCTTCTAAGTTGAGCTTCTTCACCGCCTTCTGAAGGTGGAAGTGCAGCAACCAATGCATCGAACTGTGGAAATACCCGGAGCAATAATCACTAATATCATCCCCACATGGGATCTAACTGTAATTAGAGTACCGATTGATTCCCAGAAATTCTGACCTGTTTAGCAGCCTTAACAAGAGCAGCACTCATGAGCTTAGGTTGATCGGCGAAATTGGCAGAGTCCTCGGTGGGATTGGAAGGGGGTTCTGGGTAATTAGGGGAGAGCCTAACGGGTGGAGCATCTCGTTGCAGTGTCCCAAATGTGTTGAAAGTTAGGGCTGCTATAGAATTTACTTGTTCTTGTAATTGGGAAATGATATCCATCTTCTTAAAACCGCGAGAAAAAACTCAAATCTTACGAATCTTAACTTTCAGAAAATTCGATCTTGGAGCTTCGTAAACTGCTTAAATCTGAGAACCCAAAGACGGGATGCAGGTAAAGCATCAACTTTGAAGGGGAGCTCAACTTTGAGTAGGGAGCCAGCCTCGAAGGGGAAAAATCACATGGGCTTACGTAGGTTAAAAATAGGGAGTCATTTGGCCCACGAAATTATGTATTGTTTCAAACCCTAAACCCCATGGATTTGGAATTGTTTGATCAAAAGAAAAAGGCCTCACTAGGCCCATTTGTTTATTCGTTGCACCATGTTGAATCAATTATCCTGTTTTGGGAGATTTTCCTTCTAATAACTGGGTTTTGATTGCTGATTTTTTTGCCATATAATAGAAGCATATGGGAATGGAACTAGAAACCAAGTCATAAGACTGCAAAGAGTTTCCGTCACAATCATAAATAATCCAAATTAGAGACAAATAGTACCTAAATTAAGCATTTGCCTTAAAAACTCTCTCAACTATTCTCGGTCACGACATTCACTGCCCATCTTTCAAGCCTTGCCTTGCAAGCCTCATTCTATTTTTGTAACTCGAAAAACCTAAGAATGTGGTGGTGGAGTGGCATCTTTGGCATTGGATTCCACACTGTAAGTGTTGGCAGTGGTAACTAGGGAACTGTTAACTTCAGGGACAACCATTGTTGGAAGAACAGATTCTTCGGCACCAGACTTGGGTTCAAATGGAATAGTATCTGCCCCACATATCATTACTGGTAGGCCAGTCATGGATGCAGAGCATGGAGCTGTTGCACTAGTCGTAACATCATCACTAGCAAATAATCCGTCCATATACTTCTGACCAAGCTCTGACTGGGTGTCTTGCCTTGATGAAGCCTGTTTACCAAACATGTTGATTCCAGCGTCACAAGCCATGGCCTGAGTTTCAGATTCAGAAATTTGGGGAGTTTGGTTGTTGCCAATGTCAAGGCTTATCGTGTCATGATCATGAATCAATGCCTGCGGCTTAAGCTCAGAACTCAGGGCTTTGTATTGAATCTGAGGCTTCAGATTTATTGTTTCAGTAGCTTGCAAAGTAGCAGCAAATTCTGCAGATAGCTCAGAAGCTTTAGTTGCCTCTACATTAATACTTGGCCCTTTCATCTGTTTGAAGGCTTCAAATCCCTGAAGTGACTGATGCTGTCCAACAGCTTTCTCATTATGTAATCCAGAATCCGAGCTTTGTTCTTGCATGACCTTTTGTCGTAAGGCAAGACCAGCTTCATTTATTGGCAAGTTACTAGCTGGAGGAATTAGAATAGAAGCAAATTGGCTCTCACCAGCAACCGAGGCACCAGGCTCAAGCCCCATGTGTAGACCTCGGTCATGACGGTTAGATGCGTCATTTTTTTGCTCAACCGGCTTCTCACTTTTCCCTGATGGACTCAAAACATGGAGATGACCATGGAGGTTTACAAATGGGATAGGAATATCTTTTCTTTTGTGCATCTTAGCATGAGGAGCCACATCGTTCGCATTGGTAATGGGAGCAAATAGCCCCGGTAGAAAAACAAGACCTCTAAGATGTGTGTTGGTATCACCTACCTTAACATGAAGAACATACCCAGCATCAAATGAACCTTCAATGACACCAGAAACCATCTGACCTAACATGTCAGAAGAGGCAGGGTCACTTATCCACTCACTCTGCTTGTTTCTCTTCAGATTGTCAGATTCAGGTGTTGCAGGTGTGTAGTCCCCACGTTTCCGCTTCATAGGGGTTTCTGCTGAGGAAGTTAAGCTTACCCCTTGATTCTTGCTGCTCATCCTGCAAAGATGGATGCACAATTTATACCATCTTATCATAATTCTTTTTGCTATAAGCTTTTCGAGTTTACTAGCAATCAGAAAAGAATTGCAATGAGCAAATAAGAACAGAGTGCATTAGAAAAATCATACAAATTTGTTGTTGATCAAGATACCGCTTCTTTTGCCATACTAATCAACCATATTTCAGAAGAATCAAGTGTACCAAACTATAACAAAAGACCCTCTAGATCATTATTAACATAAGATGACCACCTATTGGTGCATTAGGTAAGTGTCTTTCTTGGAGTAGAGTCAGTTTCTGGTCTAAAATTTCAATATTGATAAGTGCTAAATGCCATATAGTTAGACCCAAGAACAAACCTGATGGATATAGATTTGATTATGACATGTCTTGTCATATTCAATCTTACACCGATGGTTCCGAAAAATTTGTACAGCTAAGCAGGCAATATACATTCATGATAGGTGTTGCTAATGCTACAAACAGTTGGAACAAAAGCTCACAAAATAAGAGCTAGGGATATCAGGATCTCTAAGACCTTGCCATCTCTAAGGGTGTGCTTGGTAGGGAAGAAAAGTGAGGAAGAAAAATAGGAGAGATGACCATTTCCATCCTAATGCATAGAAACCAATCCTTCCAAATAGGGAAGATGAGAGGAGAGAAAATGCAAGAGAGGTGTCTGTTAGATCAAAATTATATATTTTTCAAAAATTTTATTTGCTTTCCTTTCATTTTTCAACTCTACCAAGCAATGGATCCAGTTTTTCATCTTTCCTACCAAGCACACGTATGGAAAGAAAAATTATGTTTTCCATCCCTCTAGTTTTCTACCCCTTCAATCTTCCATCTTTCCAATTTTCTTTCCACTCTACCAAGCAAAGCCTAAGAGAACAGTCATTTTCTGGAACAATTTTTGGGATAAGATAAAAATACAGACATGATTTGTCAAGGATGTGTAAGCAGATACAAGAAATTCTGACACAGAGCTAAAGTCTTTTTCAAGTCCATAGGTTTTGCTTGATTGTCTAAATTGTGCATGCAGCAATATACCTGCCACTGAAAATGCTAAGCAAATCCCCATTTTAAACTTTAAACTATGATTTCTTATCCCAAGTTCTCACATTATCAAAGGATATTGAGACTTGAGAAAACAACAATGTTGTCATATATTTAAGGAAAAAAAAAAACAAGGATGAAACAGACAGTTCTAATATCTGTGCATAACAGACATAAAACCCGAAACTCGAATCCGAAAAACATTCGAAGGGGGCAAACTTCCCATTTGCAACAAAACAACATTGTTTTGAGCCCTTAATCATAACCTTAAAAACAGAAAATACAGCTTTTTTGACACATTTCAAGTATCTCAGATTTTTTCAATGGGGTAGAAATCAAAGAAAGTACCATCTTATTTTATTATTTGTTAACAATCTAAAGAGGGTAATGAATCTGAGGCTTTTTCAGCTAAGTTATGAACTAACCCAAAATAATCCCAAATACAATAATATAAAAGAAAAACAAATTACTATTGAATTGTGTTTATTTCACTTAAAACAAAATTGTTAACGCCATGTTTCCACAAAAGCTACAGTATTTAAATTGAAAGAAAGAAAAGAAAGGATATGTACCTTTGTTCTGTTGGAGATTCTAAAATCCAAATCAGCTGAGTGAAAAAAATGGTGGGTGAGATAAATTATCAAGATAATAATAATCAGTAAAGTAAGTAAGCAAACCAAAAATTTTACTCATTTTTTAATTGTTTTGTACCTTTTTTACTTTTCGAGATTTCCATTGGAGTAGTTGTTTGGTTCATTGGGCCTGAAATGGGCCCATTTGAAACAACTCAAAAACTATAATAAAACAACAGCTCACGCCTGGTGGGACTCGAACCCACAATCGTCTGATTAGAAGTCAGACGCCTTATCCATTAGGCCACAGGCGCTTTTGTTTCGCTTTCCAAATTATTTACTTATTGCCCCAAGTATGTGTAATAAGCTATACCCCAACAAAGAAGCCAACTTTGAATAGCTTCTAGTGTTTCAATTGGGTATCCCTTTGAATAAACGTAGCTAGATTGTGGGTAATTTAGCAATTGATATGGCTGTTGATAGTGTTTCAATTGCTACTGCACATAGGAAGACTTAGAGAGCAACACAACATGTTTTATTTCATAGTGTTTCAATGCATCTAATTGCTGATATTACTGCTGTAGACACCTATCCTATCACATCCACCTATATATCTTTATATACATATTTGATTTGTTTATCATTTTTCTTTCCTTGTATTGGGTTAAAATACTTGTGTCTTTCCCATCTCCTTGTCATATCTTTGCACACTGCATATGCTCATATCTTTGCACACTGCATATGCTCATATATATATATATATATATATATATATATATATATATATCACCTAATGGGTTAAATATGTGTAAATATTCTAGTAACTAATTTCTAATTAATGATGTAAAAATTATATATTTAAATTATGGTCTCAAACTACATACAATATATTTTTTAATATCTCATCTTTAAGAGAAAGACCAAATATTTAACACATCTAATTTTATTTTAAATTTGTTCTTAATAATTTAATATAATAGACCCTAATTTACAATTTTAAATTTATATTAAATCTTGCTTTTACTATTCTTAGCATTTTTACCATTATTCCTGCTTAATTACGAAAATTATGTTTGGCTCCAACCGAAGACTTAACTTCACCACTGATTAAAAGATGCTTAATGTCTGGCGGTGGAAATTTGGTCTCTTTTATAGTACTTAAACTCTTTTGACTTCTATACCTTTTTCACACCATGTCTTTGTTCCCATCCAATTAACTAAATGATGTCGGCTTTGTTGTTACACTCAAATGTTACTTCCATCCTCTCTCTCAAAGTCAAAACCCCACACACAAACAGCTGGAATATCATATGCAGTGACATTAATATCCAACATTTGATAGACTTGGCATATATTATGATTAAATGGACTATGATTTGATCACAATATAATAACATATAAATTCCTAGAGACTCAAACTAAATTGCTGCATTTCACACTGACCAAAGAGGTTAGCTAATTAAAAATTTTCTGCAAAACTGAAACCAGTGCACATGTTAAAAGCTTCATCATCACATGCACATGACATCTTCAATGGCTTCTATAAGTATTTGGTTCACCCCTAAGTCACACAGCACCTGGCATATACAACAATGGGTGTTATGAGGAGATCAAATGGTTACTCAAAGATGAATAAGGAAGACCCACAAGACATTATCCATCGACGAGCTCAGTTCTTGATCTACAAGGTGATGGATCAAGCTGATTGTAGAAGAAAACCATCGTTCCTAGGAATGAGATTGTGTAGGCTAAAGGTGAAGATTGGAGCAAGGTTGAAGAAGCTAAGGAAGTGTGGTGGCGTTTATAAGCAGGTGGTTGATGGATTGAAAATTTGGAGACGCTTGTTTAACAACAACAACAACAACAAGAAGCGTGGTGGTGGTGGAACCATTAATGCCACCCTTCCTCGTCCTTTGTTCACTTGATATACACATGCATACGTTGTGGTTTTCTCGATTTTGCAGTGAGAAATTTTGATTGTTTTCATTTTTTTTTATCAAGTGTTGGACTTGGCATTATTTCTTTTTGTTGAATGCCAATATCAGGGTTTTCAGAATTTATGGTGAAAATAAGATTTTGTGAAAACCCTTTAAATAAATAAAAATCTTAAAAAACCAATAAAACTACAACTTGCAACTCGCAGTCAAATAACATATATTTTTAAAAATAGATTCAGTCTTAACTAGATTAGTATGGGTATTATTGTCAATGCAGAAGGACGTAGATTCGAGTGCGCTGAAGCGCATTATCCTCTTATTTATAAGTTGGGATGGGCTATGAATAGTTTTAAGCAATATATTAAAAAAAAAAAAAGATCGAAACTTATAATAAAATTATTAAAAAAAACCTTTTATTCTCGAAAATATGCTTCAAGAGTTATAATCCGCTGTGCATATGTCTACCAATTTGTAGCTAGCAATAACATAAGCACCTTTGCAACAAACAACAAAGTGATGTTTGGAGTAAAAAATCAAATCCATTATTTATTTGTGTAAAATTATAAGGTATAAATTTGAATATTAAATTATATTTTAATTCTACTTTTAGTTTCAAAAATCTAGATCTTTTATATTTTTTAATTTAAAATTTAGGGCCAATTATTATCATGGTTAATTTTTCTATTAAATTAATTGATGTAACATTTTAAAATTAAAAAAATTACATGTTAATCATGTAACAATAAAAATAATATTGAAAATATTTATATGAATTTTTTTTTTAAAACATTCATTTGAGCTCATCATGCTCTATATATATATATTTTTGTTGGAATATTGTCCCTACGAAAAATTAATATTAGTATTTTGACTAAAATAGTTAACAATATTAAATATTTAGGCTAACTAATGATATCATAAAATTAGAAAATTGAATTTGAAGTTTGATCATTATCTTATAATTTAAAGAAAATAAAAAACAACAAGGTAAACCTAAAAGGAATAGAAATTTTGGTATCCATATCTAAGACTTTCTTCAATTATATTATCACATAATATTTTAGTAAAAATTTAATTATATTAATTATTTATACTAATTAATTATTTGATAAAATATAGCAGTTAAATCTGGGCACCAAATTACAAAGAAAGGAGCATGGTTTGCTAAAATGAAAAGAAGGAAGAAACAAAGAAAGGGGCAAACAATTTGGCTGCCAGGTGTAAGTTGGAGGAAGATCCACCTTCCTTTCATATATATTATTATCATGCTTCGTGTTGAGTTAATTATTTTGAATTAAATAGTTAAAATTTAATGGTTACAATATACTTTAAGTTATTTATTTCTTCTTTTTTTTTTGTATATTTGGAATTTAATCTTTATTTTAAGAATTTAATCCCTTTTATTTCTCGAATTTAAAATTCAAGTCCAATTGTTAATTTGTTGGTGTGACATTTTAATTTTTTTCTTAAATACTCACTCAATAATAATGTCACAAAAATGGCATTATAATGGACTTGAATATAATAACAAAAAGTTAATGATATTAACAACTCTTTAAATTTATGTTAACATTTTAATTAGAATAAAACATTTAAAGTAACTAATGAGATTATAAACATTGAAGTATTAAATTATATAAAAACTTAAGTGCAAAGATCAAATCTCAAATTTTAACATAGTATAAAGAACAAAATTGAAATTTAACTATTTTTATATAATTAAAAATAAAGGGACTAAATTGAAAATTAACCATTATTGTTAAAGAATGAAGAAAAGAAAGAAAGAAGGGCTTAGGAATTGGGTTATTGTATCTTCATAACAAACTTCTTTATATCTTAAAGTCAAGCTTGATATCACATGATGAATGTGAATTGGGTTATTCTATCTCCATAACAAACTTCTTTATTAAAATATTCATCAATATCCATACTTCTTTTTAAGTAAGGTAGATAGAAAAAACAACATTCAAAAATATCCGATCCGACTTGATTTCAGATTTAATTATGGATACCGAAATTTTAAAAAAAAAAAAAACAAAAACAAAAACAAAAACAAAAGTTATATCTATTACTAAAGGTATAATTGAACACAAGCGTGCTGAAATGAAAGGGTTACCTCCACAACTGCAGACAGTGTACTGCGCGTTCAATGTGAAATATTGAGGCATGTCCCAACAGCATTTATACGTCTCTGCAACCCAAGGTCACAACTTAAAGAGTAAGAGTAGCCTCAAATGCTATCTGAAGGCGACCCTCAGTTGTTGAACTGTTGTTCTCCTTTTCATGCATGTAGTACCTCATAAACAATGAGCTCATGCCCACGTCTTATGATCTAAGCACCGACAATCTAACTGAACAAAGGCAATTTGGATTTTATTGGCTGCTTACAAAACTTCCAACAGGCTTAAGCCAAAGTCTTGCAACAGGAATAAAAATTCTTGTAAATAGATATCCAATCAAAATTTACATGGTATACTCAAATACTAATGTAGATACAACATAACTTTTTCTCTTGCACCCAAGTAGCCTTTTTTTACAAAAATATTATTACAGAAAACATGCAAGAATCGTTATATGATCAGATACATGGACTTGAGTCTGCATCTGGTTGAACATTCCATTAACAGGTGGTCATGCCTGAATCAGTGTTAAACTTGAGAGGATTTCATCCATTTGTCCTTAAGAAGACTGATCTTATGTCATACAGTTCTGGAGAAAAGACTGAATCAGCCTCGAACTAGAGTATAATCATGGTCAATGAAGAAGCGATGAGAAGATATACTGCAGCATATTCATTGTAAAGTCCTGCAAGAGAGAATGAATACTCAGAGAGTGAAAGAGGCATAGATTGTGTGTCAACCTTATGTTCAACAACATAACTCAGCTACTTGACATAAATTGAACTATTAGAGTTTACATGGCAAGACATATGTAAATTCCTCTCAACTCAAAGAGATTACAATTATTCGAGTAAAATGATCTACTTCTTACTGCTTTGAGCATTTGTTGCCGCAGGTAGTGCAGGGATTCTTACAGCTGCATGCCAAAAACCCAGGTGAAATAAATGAAAGATGAAAGGAGAGGAAAAGAGCATCATGGTAATATGAAATCATTTTCTAATATAGATTATATTTTAGCAGCTAGCAATAAACTTAGAGAGTACATACTTTTATTGCATGATGAAGCTGGTAGAAGTGATGGATCCGGCCATGGAGCTGGAATATTATCATTTAGATCGCAAATGAAACTGATTCCAGAAAACTGATCGAATGTCGCATCAGAGGGCAAGCTTGGCAGGAGACATCCAGATACTAAAAGCACGAGAAAAAAAATTACATATTATGCACTTTATTATAAACAATCAAGCACGTCTCAGATAATCTAGGCATATGAGAAATATTATTGCTTTGAGAAAATATAAGTCATAGGATTTTGCACTTCTTTAAGGTGCAAGAAATAGGAAGAAGTCCTGAGTGTTGTAAGCATCTTACCCTGACTTCCAACTGATGTGTACAAATTTGTAATCAGTACCGAAATCAATAGTGATGACAAAAAGAAATAAGTGTTAGTAATAGTACCACATCAAAATTGTCACTAAAGATCATTATTAGAGGTGCATATAGAAAAACAAAACTAACCTTGAAGAGAGAAATCCTTGAGGCTTATATGACATAGGCTATAAACATTTTTGGTGATATTGTATGTCTGCAGCTTCAACCCCAGTGAGGTAGCACAATCCAAAGCTTGTAAGTTGGTAATGAGGGTCTGCTTTTGCAAATGAGAGACATAGCTATCCATAGCATCACAACAAGCAGTCTGGTTACTTATTCCATTTCCACAGCTATTTGCGACATGCCTCATATTGGGGAAAACAAGAGGGCAAACTGAAGCAGAAAACAAAAAGACAAAGAAGTAATGAAAATTTGAATGCTACTCAATATCGAAAGGGATTTTCTTACATGCATAGGTGAATCCTATCTATGTATAAGAAATTCCAAACTCACCTTTGTTAACATTGCAATTGGTTAGTCCTCTAAGAACTTCCTTTGCACGATAAGGGTCGAGTTTACTTGCCAACCACCGAAGGACAATGCTTTTACAATCATTTACTCTTGTCGAGTGCTCCGGTAGAACATGGGTTCCATCCATGCTCAAAGGATCAGAAGCTTTCAATGCAATCCTTGTTGCAGCATCTGATATGGCACCTTGACAAACTTGGTCACAACATTCTTTCACAGGATCGATCTTTTCACATGAGGCAAGAAGCTCAGAAGAATTTACAGTGTTCTCAAATTCATCAACATCTTTTACTGGGCACGACGCTTCAGTAAGGTTTGATGGATGAATCAAGCACACCTGCTTGAGATCATCACTAGCACCCTGGCCTTCCAAGACTTGCTCAATATCTGAAAGGCAAGGTTTCGCAAGGGTTCTGTTTAAAGCAAGCACACCGGTCTCTTTACTAAATTGACCAACAAGAATCACGAGAGTCGCATGCAACTGAGGACAACATATTACATTAGCCAACAATGGAGCAAATGCAGCCCAACAATCAGTTGAGGTCATGGTCATTAAGCTTTGAGAAGCAGTGAAGTTTAACATACAAAGTCCTACAAAAGGCCAAGTACAATAAGTAATTATACACTTAAATCTGAATTGTTTTGACATTCCAATGTTACGAACCAAGTAACAAATACCTGATAATTTCGGAATAGTACTATTTGTAAATGGTGACAACGGAGAAGGTGCAAGAAGAGGAAGAAATGGCTGAGGAGCTGCACTCGGAGTAATTTCAGGTAAGAAAGCATCTGCTCCTCTTTGTGTTAAGATATAACTTTTAAGTTGATCCACAGGGCTGGATAAACATTCATGGAAGCCTGAAAGGAGAGAAAGGATGAAATTATCATACACTTTACCATGAAGTTTGTGGCTTTCAACAAGTACAAATAATAGTAGAGCAGACAAATGTCATTGACAAGACATGTCTCATGTATGTTCCTCATATATAAAGCTATAACAATTCCCATTTCTCATTACAACATCAACGAAAGCAATTTACAATTAGTCAAGAGATCTCAAACACCTCCATGGTGTAATGTGGAGTTCTTTCAAATAGTTTTAATCACCATCATACATTTCTAAGCACTGGTTTTGCTAAACAGAGTAACAACTAGAACACCTATTTGTGGGTAAGCAATTAAAAGAACTCAAATTTGTAGCTCTTTACTGGAAATTGCAGTAATATTTTCTAGGAAGACCCTTCCCCACACAAATCCAAGAAGAATCCATTTCTCTAACCCTAAATATACACAGCAAAATTTAAGAAATCTAGGCTAACATTTCCCCGTTAGTAAAAAAGAAAAACAATTGAAATTTTGGAAACAATGACCCAAGTACCCAATTATTGAAACTAACAGATCATGCTAAAAGAAACAAAACCCAAATAAGCAAACAAGAAAGCAAAATCACCCACAGGCGAAAAGCATAAACAACTCAAGGAATAGCATAGTGAGGAGAGACACCCCTGCACTCATAATCTTCTTCTTTCACTTAGTAATACAAGTAAGGTTGGAAAGAAAGCTTAAAGGAAGCCAAAAATGGAAAAGAGATTAGGAGAATGGTTAAGACGTTAGGAGAGTTTGGGAACTTGAAAAACTAGAGGAGGAAGACATGGCAGACAGAGAGA
Organism: Gossypium arboreum; assembly: GCF_025698485.1. Taxonomy (NCBI): domain Eukaryota; kingdom Viridiplantae; phylum Streptophyta; class Magnoliopsida; order Malvales; family Malvaceae; genus Gossypium; species Gossypium arboreum. Next base: position 13,557,553 of record NC_069075.1, on the reverse strand, counting down.
AGAAGAGAGCCCAAAGAAGCCATGAATGAGCTTCAAAGAGTGGTGGGGACTTAAAAAAATTAAAGCAAAGCAGCGAGGAGTAATGACTAATGAAAATAGCTGTCCTCTTGAAGGAGAGTAGGCCCTACACTCAAATTAAATACTCTCAGACTCACCTACTATTTTCCCAGTATTAAAGCTAATTTTTTTAATAAATATAAAAATAAGGGTTGTAATTTAAATTTTAAAATTTATTTGCATTGAAATTTTAAAATTATTTTTAATATATTATTAATATATATTTTATAAATATTATAAAAATTTATAAGAAATCTAATAAATTATTAAAATTATATATTAATAAAATTATAAAATATTAAAATATATAAAATTTAAATTTTATTTATTGGTTCCTTGTTTTGGATATTAAATCCCTAAAGAAAAAAGTAGTATTAGATCAACAGTTAGATAATAGGAATAATCGTAGAATTAATATTGTGTGAACTGGAGTGGAATCAACAAGAGTACCGATTCGAAGAAAACGATTAAGCTAGTTGATTCGAGAATCGGATTGTTAAACTGTTTTTTTATTTTTATTTTTTAATAATTTATTTAATTGAACCAGATGGACCAATCGAATTAGTGAACTAGTAGCCTAACGATTTCAACCACCAATTTGATTTTGAAAACATTGGTCAGAATATTCCGTATTGATATATGCTAATAGTTAATTAATGAAATTTTGGTTTGAGAATTTAATTGTACAAAAATATTTTATATCATATAATACTTAGCAAACAATTTTTATTTTTAATGTCTAAACTATTATTATACTTAAAAATTAGATATAAAAATTTTAAAACTAAAAAAATAATTTATCCGTAAGAAGGATGAGGTCTCACAATTATCGCTTTTATTGTGTAATATTGAGAACATTTTATTCAACATGACCCTAACAATTTAGTGATTATTTCCATATCCAACTATTGGTGTAATGTCAAGTGTTCATTATGATTTTAGGATTTAAATAATTTTTATAATTTCTATTTAAAAATATAATTTACTAGAATTTTTATATTTTATAACTTTTTATGTTTCTATAAAACTTTAAATATGCTTTATTTAATTTTATAATTTATTATAGTTTATTTTTTATTATAATTTTTTTAACATTTTTATAAGTTTATATCGATTTTAATTTTTTAATATTTGTAATTTTAAATAAATATTTTATTTTATGAGAAAAATATAAGATTAAATTAGAAGTGGCACATGTCACCATTTGATTGACATATCAATTTATTTTATTGGTCAATATGGTTAAAGATGAAAATCGTTAGTAGAGAGACTTAATTAATTTTTTATGTTACCGTTAAGGGATTAATTGGGTGCAGATTAGTGTAGGGGATTAGTTGATTTTTTCGTTTTCTTCTTAAGAGCTTTTTAACCTATAACCCTCTATTTAATTTTTAGAATTAATTTTATTTTATTTAAAAAACCCTTGAGTTTTTATAAGGATTGAATTATTCAGCTACAAAGATAAACCCAAGTTTTTTCTATGTAACTCAATTCTACATAAAACCTAAATTTTCATTTTATTTAAAAAACTAATCTTAATTATAAAAAAGGAAAAATAAATTAAGAATATAAAATGATTTTCCTATAAAACCCAAAATTTTCTTATAAATATCAAGTAATTTCATGTAAATTTGGGGAAAAATAAATTTAATACTAAAAGAGGGAAATTAAAAGATAAAATGAGTGACCAATATGAGAACTTATTTAAGTTGAGTGACTAAAATAAATATTTAATTAAGGGCGGCTACGGGTGAACAAAATGAAAACGGTTGTTAATGGCAATGCCTAAAATGCAAACTTTTTCATTTTTGGTGATCAAAATGAAAACTTATGAAAGTTAGACGATCAATTGTGTAGTTTACCTTTTAAATTAATTGGATCCAAATCTAAGGTTGAAAAAGCAAGGCTTAATGCCACTTTTTGGCCCCTATACTATAGTTAAATTATCATTTTGATACCTATACTATTTTTTTATTAGTTTAGCGCATGTACTTTCATTCGGTTAATCTTCGTTACCCTGACCTAAATTTTCGTTTTAAAAAAAATTAAACAAGCCAATAACATGCCAGTTCAAGAAAAAAATCACATAAAAATGTTTAAAAATATTTAAAAATCATTAAAACAAAAATATAAAAAAAACCACCCCAAAATATTTAAAATCGAAAAATTATAAAAATATATAAAAAAATCGTAATATATTTTAAAAAAGTATAAAAATTAAGTTTATAAATATGCAAAACATAAAAAAATTAAAAATTTTCATAAAATTTTAAAATTTTGTTTATTTGAAATTTGGTAACATCCCTAACCTATCTCCGTCACCGGATTAGGGTTATGGAGTATTACCATACAATCGAAAATATTTTAACATTCAATAATTTAAATCATATCATAATTCATTCATACGCATGCATACTATCATTAACTTGAGCCCTTGAGGCCTTAAAAATAGCTTAGAAGCAAACTAGGACCAATTTGAAACAATTTGGAAAGTTTAGAAAAAGCTACAAAATTTGAAAACAGCGGTCACACGGCCGTGTCACACGCCCGTGTGCCAGGCTGTGTAACTCACTGACTTGCAGCTTTAAGAAATCATTAGATGAAAATGGCTGTGTCTTACACGGCTGAGTCACATGCCTGTGTCTCAGGCTGTGTGAACCCAAATTTACCTAAAATCAAGTCATTTCAAAACCATGTCATGCATAAATATTTAGATCAATAATGCACACTTTCAATGCACCAAAACTGTAATACCCCAAAAATTTTTATAGTAAAATATTATCCGTGATATAGTAAAATAAGGAAATAAAGTGACAAAAAGGGAAATTTTGAGTTATGTCAATATTGGGAAGTATATTATGACATATTGATTCAAGAAAGGATTAAATTGTAAAAGTGAGAAAAGTTTTGTGGCCCAAGAGTAAATACTCAAAATTTGAAGGATTAAAGTGTAAATATGAAAAGTTGAAGGACTAATAGTGCAAATATTTTAAGGGTGGAATGATCTAGAAACCAAGGAAAATTGATGAAATAGGACCAAATTGAATAGGTGAAGAATTATGAGGGACTAAATTGTAATTTTATCAAATTAAGTGATGACTCAAGATTGGAAGTTTAAAAGATCACAAAGGGCAAAATGGTCAATTGGAAGAGAGAGAAATCTAGAGACAATGATGATGTTGGAGATATTTTAGATAAATTAAATAAATAAATATTAGTTTATTAATACTTTAAATTGATTTTTAAATGATATTTTATTATTTTATTTAATATATATATGTAAGGAAAGAAAGGGGAGGATGATCACCATTCTCATGCAACTAACGTGAGAAGAAGAAGAAGAAAGAAAGTTTTCCTTTTTTTACAATTTAGTCCTTCCTCCAAAAATTCATTATTTTCACCTAAAAATTGAAAGAATTTCCATAGCCATCAAGAGAGAAAGATAGCAAGGAGATGATGGGGAGCAAGAATATCAAGTTGGATTCAAGAAATATAAGCTGGAGGAGAGAGAAAAATCAAGTTAAAGATTGAAGTCAATAAGAAAAGGTAAGTACATCAAGATTTCAATATGTTTTTAAGTTTGTTATTATTAACAAAGCATGGAAATAATGTTATAGTAGAGTTTTCTTACATAAGGTCCCATGTTCTTGATATGTTAGTGAAGAGAAAATAAGAGAAAGTGATGAGAAATGGTGTAGAAAAAGAAAATAAGGGTGTTATAACATGGTAATTAATATCTTGCACTAAAACAGTTATGGACAGCAGCAGTAGTCTAACTTTGAAAAATCACCAAAAATTTTAGAAATCTAATTATAGGATGAATAAAATATGAGATTGAATCTTATTGAGTCTAGTTTCTTATAGAAGAAACGGTGTAAGTAATGGATTTTTAAATCATGAAATATAATGAATTTTGTGAGACAAGGTCAGAATGAATTCGGGTTCCCCTATTCTGACTTTGGAAAATCATCAAAAATTGGATAGAAATAATTATGGGCTTAAATTTATATGTTTATAATATTGAATGAGTCTATTTTCAACATAAATAAACGTGAATACCATTAAAATTATGTACGAGGAGATAATTAATTTTTAGTAAAGAAGGGTCAGAACTGTCAGACAACAGAATAGGGGTAATTTTAAAGAATAAACTGTACTTATTGGCTAAACCAAAAATTATGAAAATTTTATGGCAAGAATATATATGATTCTAGTTTCAGGAAAAAATTTTGTATCTTAATTTGGAGCTCTATAGCTTCAGATATAAATAATTTAGTGACTATGACACAGATGGACAGCTTGAATATTCATAAAAGTAAATAAAAAAAATATAGATAATGTTACTTACAAGTGTGTTATATACATTAAGGATGTGGAATGGAGAGGAGGAGGAGGAAAACATATATTAATATTCATTTAGCATGGCTAATTTGCATATTTTAGGCTCAGGGACTAAATTGAATAAAAGTAAAACTTTATGGGCAATTTTATAAAAATGTCAGAAATGACCAAATTGCATGAAATGGATTATTTTATTATTTAAATTACAAAATTGAATAAAATTATTAATTTAGTTCAAGATAGGGGGAAAACATGTTTTAGGGATTAAATTGAAAAGTGTTGAAATTATGGAAAATTCTAATATTTTATAGAATTCATGGACTGTTATCAATATGCATGAGAATAATAGCTGAAAATAAGGATTAAATTGCAAGAATTTTATTTTCCTGACCCTAAGGATGAAATCGTCATTAATTAAAAGTTTAGGGGCAAAATGGTAATTTTGCCTAGAGCATTAATTAAATGCATTAGAATATGAAATGAATGAAAATTATGATCAAATTTATTTATAAAGATCCGGACGACTCAAATATGAGACTTGATCATGGAAAAGAAAAGATATCGGATTAATAAAATTATAAACACAAACAAGCAATGAGGTAAGTTGGTGTAACTTGAATTGTATTTTAAATACTTGAAATATGTGGTTATGTGATGAAAATATGATTTGAATGTTCAATTCATGATATTTGATGAAATATTGATAATACTCGATATAAATTGAAAATAAATCCCGGTTGAATGAAAGGAAAATTCGATGGATCTCTGAAAAGGAATTGACGGTAAAAAGGATCTAGTCCGGACGGGTGATCCTATTCTGATATAGCCCTCCCGAAGAATACGTGTAAAATGGATTTAGCCCGGACGGGTAATCCAAATTAGGGTTTGAATTTAGCCTGGACTGGTAATTCAGATCCAAGCTCATTAGAGTAATTGTCGTTGCAGGGAATTTAGCCTGGACTGGTAATCCCGACAATACTCTATGAGTTTATATTACTGGATTTAGCTTGACCGGTAATCCCACTGTAAGGATGAGGTTCATGGAGTGTGCTCTCGAAATGAAATGTGTAAGACCATGGTTGAAAGATACCATGGCGACTGATATGAAATGTGTAAGACCATGGTTGAAGGATACCATGGCAACTGATATGAATGTGTAAGACCATGGTTGAAAGACACCATGGCAACTGATATGAAATGTGTAAGACCATGGTTGAAAGATACCATGGCAACCTGATATGAATGTGTAAGACCATGGTTGAAAGATACCATGGCAACATGATGAAAATGAGTAAGACCATAGTTGAAAGACACTATGGCATCATGTCAAAGATAAATAAGACCGTGGATGGGAGACGCTATGACATCTGTTGAACAATTGATATTCAGGTAATATGTATCAGATGACGAATGGTTATATGAAATAATTATTAAGATAGATAAACGAAATAACTATAAGTACATGGAATATAATTTATGTTAAGTTTGATATAAGCTATTACCGGAATAAATATACATAAAATATATGGAAATGATGGAGCATGAAATATTGATATAATGAAATGAATGATATATGCTTATGAAGAAACGGTAAGAGAATGATATGTTTCATGACATGTACATATATGATTATCTTTGATATGTTGATACAAGGAAATAATGTAACTAAAGACAATTATTAAACTCAAGTGTGACATGTCGAGAAAATAAGTATATCAATGTTGAATTTATATGAAATATGTGCAAGTATACTAACAATGACGTGGCTTGACGCTTAGACAAAGGTCAAGCTATTGATTGAATGGTAACATGTTTAATTATAAGAAGCATTGAAATGGTAAGTACTTAGATGAAAATAAAATTTAAGATTTTGCGAAATTTTTTATGATCCCGATTTAATTCCGGTTGGTTTTTAATGTATATTTGGGGCTTCGAGGGCCCAATAAAGAGACGTTATGATTATTTTCAAAATATGAATAATAAATGACTCAGAATTATCTGGAAATGTTCAGTAAACTCCGGTAATGCCTCGTACCTATTCCGGCAATGGATACGGGTAGGGGTGTTACAAAAACCTCACCTAAACACACACATATTTATACCATTCTCAAAACCCTAATTCAACTAACCAATATGTCATTCAAAGGCACCACATTATATCAAGACATCAACCATCAAACATGTCAATATTGTAACAATTCATACATGATAACCTATTTAATTACTTACCTAAAACATACCACATATTAACCATTCTTTAACCAATAAATTGTACCAACATGCCATATATATCCTTTATCAAAAAGTGACCAAAAGTACTTACCCAAAACAAGCATTTTAACTCCATTAAGCATACAAGAACATCAAAGCTCAAACATATCAAGTTACCATTTACATGTTTATCAAAAACACCATTATAAACCACCCTATATATGTTAATATTGCCATTTCTAAACATAAAAACCTAATTCAAATATGAACTAAAACATGTCACAAGTAACTATTTTCAAACCATCATCAACATGCCAAGAGAACCGTATCAAGAAGTACTTTAAGTAACCAAATTCACATAATTTGGTATGGCATCAAGGTGTACCAAACCAACATAACTTTCCAAAGCTTATACAAACCAAAACACCATTAACACATACACCATAATACCATTACAAATCACCCTATACATGCCATTATAAACCTTAATCAAATTACTCAACAACTATTGAATTGTTCACTGGATAGTGTGATAGATCTCCAACGAACTTCCAACCGATCTAGCTTCCGATAATCTGTAAAACAAGGAAAATAACTACATAAGCAATGAATGTTTAATAAGCTCGTATAAACATAAAACATAATCTACCATTTCAATAATGAAATTTATAGAACAAGTACAAATGTTACCAATGTCGTAAGCTTAGTAAAAGCCTATACAACATCATCAAACTCGCAAGTTAGCATACTTGTTCATGATACATATAAGATCAACCATGTATAAACATAACATTTAATTCATCATTGTTACCATAAGATCATGATTCATTTCATTTGCATATTTAACATTTCCAATACCATAAGTTTAGTACAAGCCTATTCAAGCATCATCAAACTCACATGTTAATAGGTTTATCAACAACATATGTAAACTCATTTACATCATAAACAGAATTTCATAAAATACATCACATAAGCTTTAGACTCTTCCATATAATCATGAACCTTTCTATTTAGTCACTTATCATTCCATTCTTTTTCTTACCCGTTGAACCCTCTAGAATTTTATCGGATACTCGGGAAAGCTCACATGAAGTGTGCCTTTATATATAACCGTAACATTTCCTTTACATCATTGCTCACACAAGCTGTGAAATGGGCCTGCCCACACGTGTTGTGGGTCGGAATGTAAGTTACACAATGTTGTTCACGTGAGCTATGGAGAATTTGCAACAAATGTAAGGCGTTAGCCATCGGTAAGACATTCAAGACCCGCACACAAAACATGAAATCCCTAATGACATGCATTTGCATCTTAAAAATTCCTAAGGTTCAACCGAGACTAGATATCCGTCAATTCTTCAAAGCATTGATTCGTTTATATATATTGATTTTATTTACATTAAAAATACATAATAAAAATTCCATTTAGATAACATTACAATAATTAAAATTCATACGAATTTACCTGACTAAATTGCAGCAATGACTAAGTACATGGGCTATTTGGTAATTTTCTGTTCTCCTCGATTTTCCACTCATTCTTGGTCTAAAAAATAATTTAATTCAATTTTCTAATTCTATCAGAAAAATCAATCCATTTTATGCAATTAAGTCCTTTTTTGACATTACAAAATTACCCTCAACATTTTACTTTTATACAATTTAGTCCTTAAGTTCAAAACATGCAAATTAACCATTTTTATTCAATTAATTCCATTCCAGCATTTAAAATAATTAATTTAGCTTATAACCTATAATAATGAAAATTTGCAAAATTACCCTCAAAGTTTACCCTTTTTGCAATTTAGTCCCTAAACCCGAAATTTGCAATTTCATCATTTCTAATTAAAATTCATGCAAACCAATTTTTACCTATTTTTATAACAGCCCATATTTATCATCCATTTGAAATATTTTCCTTTAAATTTACTATTTTCATAAATAAGTCATTATACTTTAAAATCATCAAAATTTACTTAATAAAATATATCTATTTAACAACAAAGCTTAACAATCTATCATAAACATTGAAAAACACCTCAAAATCATCCATGGCACATTATAAAACATTTAATAATTTCAAAAATAGAGATACTGAGTTAATGGGTCTAATTACAATAATTTAAAAATATAAAAATTATAAGAAATAAATGAAAAATGGACTTACATGCATCAATTTGAAGTTGGCCGACCCTTCACTAAAAAAAATGTCTTTCTTCATTATTTTTTTCGGTTGGAGAAGAAGAGAAGAAAAGATAGCTTTTGTTTTATTTTTTTTTATTTATCAAATTACCTTTTTACCCTTAAGATTTTAATTTAAAAATTTACAAAGCATATCCATAATTGTCCACTATCAATATGCATATCTACCATTTAAGTCCATTAGTTCACCTTTTCAAAGCTAATTGGTCCAATTAACTAATAGAAATCAACTTTTGCAACTTTTACAATTTAATTCTTTTCAATTAATTAACTATCTAAATATTAAAGTTTCTTAACGAAACTTTAATACAACCTTAATAACACTCCATGAATATTTAATAAAATATTTACGATTTAGTTTATAGAAACGAGGTCCCGATACCTTATTTTCTAAAACCACTTAACTTTAGGGTCATATCACTTGAACCTAATTATTCATTCAAACAACATAATTTGCCAATTCAAATTTTATTTTAATACTATAATTGACTCGGAAATATTAAATAATAATATTTACAGGCTCACTTGTCGGATTTGTGGCCTCGAACTACTGTTTTTGACACCATTGAAAAACAGGTTGTTACAAATTTTAATTTTAGAAAATTTAAAATTATTATGATTTTTGTTTAGAATTTTATGGTATTTTTACTTAAAAACTCAAAATTCCTTAAAAATATTAAAATTTTCATAAAAATGCAAAACAAAGATTCCTAAAATTTTAAAAAATCATAACATTTTAAAAATTTTCATAAAAATTCTAAAAATTTCTAAAACTAAAATTCCAAACAAACTGTTATAAAATAAAAAGACAGAAAATAAAGAACAAAGAACATAAGAGAGAAAAGAGAGAGCATATTTTATTGATTAATCAAAATATTTATAAAACTTCTCCAAACTCTCCATTTATATACGTAAGAAGTAAAATGAAGTAGATCTACTTCTAACGACTATTAGAATTTAAAGTTATTTTAGATGTTATTTTGATAATTTTCAAAAATAAAAATAAAACAAAAATCCCCAAAATATTAAAACTTAGGAAATTATAAAATCATTATCTATTTATTTAAAATTACAAGTATGTGAAACTTCAAAAAAATCATAAAATTAAAATAAATCCATTTGTTTTGAATTTAAGGTTTTTATAAAATGTTAGAATTTTATGAAAATTTTAAAATTCATGTATTATTTTGAGAAAATTTAGGAATTTTTTTGTATTTTTATGATTTTTGATATTTTAAAAGGAATTTTAAGTTTTCTTAAATAAAAATACCATAAAATTCTAAAAACTTTCATAATATTCTAAAATTTTAAAACATGAAATTCCCAATAAATATATATTTTAAATTTTATGATTTTTTTATGTTTTGCATGCTTATAATTTTAATTTTTAAATAATTTTTTAAAATAGATTATTTTTTAGTTTTTTTATAATTTATGAGTTTTAAGAATTTTTGGGTGTTGAATTTTAATGATTTTTTTTTATAATTTTAGCAATTTTATGTATTTTTCCCCTTAACACGTGGTAGTGTTTGATTGATTGGTTTAATTTTTTTAACAAAAATTTGGATGGGTAACAGGGATTAAGAGCAGGGGCCAAACTGATAACAAAAATAAAGCATAAGGGTCAAATTGATAAAAATAGTACAGGTACTAAAATGAAAATTTAGCTATAGTACAAGGGCCAAAAGTGGTATTAAGCCGAAAAACTAAGTTTATTTCTAGCCCAACTGGCAGATGATATTTTCTTTGCATCTTGTTTGATTTTTAAAATGGCCAACGAGAAAGTTAACCCCATAAATCTATCCCAGTATAAGGTTGATCAAGCCCAGCAAAAAGGGAAAATATTATTGGACAAAATTAAAGCCCAGGAATAACAAACAACCCATGATTGCAATGCCCATGAACGATATCATGAGTTGCCGACATTGGAGCCGGTGGCAACCGGAAAGTTAAAAACATTTTACCTTTTTTGTTTGCACTAATCTTAGCAGTGACTTTTATATTTTCTTTACTCATAAGTTCGTCGGCAGTCTTTCTTCAAGACACACTCCGTTGGAGCTGCTTAGAAGCTAGTAGTATTGTTGTAAGCTTAGTTCATCTCTTTCTTTGCCGTGTTTCATTTTTAGACTGCAACTTTCTCTTCTTTCCCCCTCTCTTGTAAGTTAAGCAGATTTTATGTTGCTATAGTGATTTGGGTTTTTCTTTTTCTGTTTTAATCTTTTTTATAGAAAGAAGTGTTGCTTTTGATGAATTGGGTATCGATATTTCTATGGTTTTTTGCTCTTTTTTGTCCAAAAGAAGTTGCTTTTTCCACCGAGGATTGCATTTAGGTAAGCACTTCTCTTGCCCAAATAGTGAAGACATTGTATTCAGAGCAATTTGTGTTAATTTAAAGCATAGAAGATGGAAATTCTTGGATCAAGTGTTCTCAAGTCTCACAAATGCATTGGTGAGTCGTGTTGTTGGCGAGTTTCAGAACTCACCTCAGTTAGCCTTGGAATTTTACGATTGGGTTGGGGAGAAAAAAGGGTTCCCACTCTCATTGACATCGCGTTGTGCTCTAATTCATGTGTTGGTCAAGTCGAGGCGATTCGATGATGCATTGTCTCTAATGGAGAAATTAATATATGTAAATGGAATGATCCCAATGGAAGTTTTGGATGGTTTGTTGGATAGTTATGAAATTTGTAAGTCATGTCCAGCCGTCTTTGATGCATTGGTTAGAGCTTGCACTCGATGTGGTGCAACCGAAGGTGCTTACTTAGTCATTAAGAAGTTGAGAATGGAGGGTCGTCTTGTTACTATTCATGCTTGGAATAATTTTTTGAGTCAACTATTGAAGTTAAATGAAATTGTTAGATTTTGGAACATGTATAAGGAAATGATTTCTTACGGGTATATTGAGAATGTGAATACTTTTAACTTGGTTGTATATGCTCTTTGTAAGGAATGTAAATTGCTAGAAGCTATTTCGACATTTTATCGGATGTTGAAGAGTGGGATCCTGCCTAATATTGTTACTTTCAACATGATAATAGATGGAGCTTGTAGGGTGGGTGGCATAGAGCTTGCTTTGAAGCTAGTTGAAAAGATGGGAGTAATGTCAGAGAACTTTGTTTCGCCCAACACTGTAACTTATAATTCTATCATTAACGGGTTTTGCAAATTAGGGAAAGTTGCGTTTGCAGAAGAGGTCCTTAATGATATGATTAAGGCAGGTGTCAAGCCTGATGTAAGGTCTTATGCAGCAATGATAGATGGTTATGCACGAGGAGGGTGTTTGGAGGAGGCATTAAGATTGTGTGATGAAATGGTGGAAAGGGGCTTGATGCCTAATACAGTTGTTTATAATTCAATCCTCCATTGGCTTTACTCAGAAGGTGATATTGGGGGATCTTCTTTAGTATTATCGGACATGATTGACAAGCATGTATTCCCTGATCAATTCACCTACTCTACTCTTATACAGGGGCTTTGCAGAAATGGATATATGATGCAAGCTTTTAAATTTCATTGCCAGATTATGGAAAAGAATGTTATTGAAGACACATTCTCACACAATATTCTCATCAATTACCTTTGTAAAAGCAATGATTTATCAGGAGCCATGCAACTTGTGGGTAGCATGTTCATCCATGGTTTAATTCCTGACTTGGTCACGTATGGTGCTTTAATTGATGGGTATTGCAAGGAAGGGAAACTAGGAAGTGCTGTTTGGGTCTACGAAAAGATGAAGGTGGAGAAAAAGCCCAACATAGTGATATATAACTCTATTCTTAATGGATTGTGCAAGGATATGTCAATGGATGCTGCAAGATGGATGATAGATTCATTAAAGAGTCTGGGTTTACCTGATGCTGTAACATATAATACTCTCATTAACGGTTATTGCAGCTGTGGTAATATGGACGAGGCATTTTCTCTGTTAATGGAGATGCGAAAGGTAGGGAGGTTTGTAAACACAGTAACTTACAATACATTGATAAACTTTCTTTGCAAGTGTGGGTGCATTCAACAAGCAAAAGAACTAACGAAGAGAATGGTTCTAGATGGCCTGATTCCTGATTTTATAACATACACGATGCTCATTACATGTTCTGCTAAGAATTGTAGCGCAGATGAAGTTATTGAATTGCATGACTCCATGGTGCTTAACGGAGTGGTTCCTTCCCGACAGACATATCAAGCTATTGTCAGACCCCTCCTTGGGGAAGAAAATGAGGAGACAAGAGTTTAGTTTTTATATTTTCTTACTCATGTTAGTTCAGTTGCCTTTGATTTTTTCCCCCTTCTTTCTTATTCATTGTCATTAGATGATGAACAACTGAGAACTTTTTCTTTATGTCAAATAAATATAGAGATTTCGCCTATGGTGTGGATTTTAGTGAATTATGCAGCTGTCGAACACGACAGGTTGCTAATTTATGCCATTGTATGTATTATTATGTGAAATTTTCTACTTGAAAAACAGTTTTAGGAAAAGATGATGTTATGATGATTGTTTCTGTTTTGTTTATGAGTAGGATATGGATTCAGGGGCCTGGAAGTTCTTGAATTAGCCTGTTCTTTCCTTTCTTATTACTTAGAGCTTTAAATCTCATAGGTTCAAAGGAGTAGACATTGACAGTAAAAAGCTCCTGCAACACTGATCTAGGAAGATGATGGAGCATTGCGGTTCTGATGCAAGATGTTTCGACCTGTTAAATTGGAAATGATCTTCTGCATAATTTTGACTAATGATGTATCGGTCCATGAATGTGTGGCCTTGAAATTTCATCATCTTTTTTGTTCCTTTATTTTCCCTCATTTCTTATTGTTACAGGGTATAGAACACCAGCAATATGTCTGAGGCAACGCATTTGTTTTCTGAAATGTAATCTTTTGATTATTTTGTATGGAAATATGATAGACATTCAAATCATAAAGCTCTTTTGATCTGTTCTCCAACCATTTTTACAGAAAATCAGTTTTTTTGCAACATAAAGTCTATGGCTTTTCTTATCAGGTACATAACCTTTTCCACACATATTTTCTGGAAATTAACACAAGTAAATATTGTAAGTATGGTTGAAAAGTATCAAAATTCATGGAGTAGCATATACCTTTCAGAATAGGGAACCTATCAAGTTAGGATCCAAGAAACAACCATTCAGAGGTTGCCACTTCAAAAAGGCCCCATCAAGATGTAATGGTGAAAAATCAATGGACACAAATTTCAAAATCCTTATCCCAAAACCTCATCCATTCCCTCCCTCTCACTTCCACACATTCTCTCTGATTTCCTCCATACCAGAAACAACTCTCCAACACACAAAAGGATAAGACTTGATAAAAATCAAAATACAAAAACAAGCCATTGTAGGAAAAAGCTCTTTCTCTTGCTCTCTTTAGAGTAAATTTCTCTTGCAATCCTTTGTAGAGATCCGGGATCCATTGTCACCATGTCTTGCTCAAATCTGACAATGTGGGTGTCCTCAAAACCCTCTCTTTCTGACACTTCTTCACTCTCTTTCCGTTCTTTCATCAGCCCTTTTCAGCTCCCGTCTCAGAGCTCAACCCCCGGTAACCCTTCCAGGTCCTCATCTGTAACCCCAGTTCACTGTGGTCTTCGTGAGCTTAGAGACCGTATTGATTCAGTAAAGAACACGCAGAAGATCACTGAAGCTATGAAACTTGTGGCTGCTGCTAAAGTTAGGAGAGCACAAGAAGCTGTTGTCAATGGCAGACCTTTCTCTGAGTCCCTGGTTGAAGTTCTTTACAACATCAATGAACAGCTCCAGACTGAAGACATAGATGCTCCTCTCACAAACGTCAGGCCTGTCAAAAAAGTTGCTTTGGTTGTTGTTACTGGTGATCGTGGTCTCTGTGGAGGTTTCAACAATGCTATCCTCAAGAAAGCTGAAGCTAGAATTGCAGAATTGAAGCAGCTTGGACTTGATTATACAATAATCAGTGTGGGGAAAAAGGGTAATTCATATTTCATCCGCAGGCCTTACATCCCAGTGGACAGATTCCTAGATGGTAGCTCACTCCCTACAGCTAAAGAAGCTCAGGCAATTGCTGATGATGTTTTTTCACTCTTTGTTAGTGAAGAAGTCGATAAAGTGGAGCTTTTGTACACCAAATTCGTATCCTTGGTTAAGTCTGATCCTGTGATTCATACTTTGCTTCCACTTTCACCAAAGGGTGAAATCTGTGATGTAAATGGTGTTTGTGTTGATGCTGCTGAGGATGAGTTCTTCAGATTGACAACCAGGGAAGGGAAACTGACGGTGGAGAGAGAAGTTATGAGGACTGAGACAGCTGATTTCTCTCCCATTTTGCAGTTTGAGCAGGACCCAGTTCAGATTCTTGATGCTTTGTTGCCTCTTTATCTCAACAGCCAGGTTCTGAGGGCTTTGCAGGAATCACTAGCCAGTGAGCTTGCAGCTAGGATGAGTGCCATGAGCAATGCTACTGATAATGCCCAGGAACTGAAAAAGACCTTGTCTATTGTCTACAACCGGCAGCGTCAAGCGAAAATCACCGGAGAGATATTGGAGATTGTTGCTGGTGCCAATGCTTTGGCTTAATGAACTTGAAACCTGTTTCACCGTCAATTATGTTCCCTTGTAGGTATTAAAAAGAAATTATTAAATTATGAGTAGTTTCCTTATTCATTCCTATATACTTGTTTAAGAACAGCCATGCTGATATGTTTTTTTTGCATTGTAATTCTCGAATGCTTATGAACTCTTTGCACAGTGAGAGCTGCAATGTCTTTTGGAGTTGAAAAATAAGAGCATTTACCCATCTTTGTATGTTATTTGCTCCTTACATGTATGATACTTGTCCGGTCACCGTCGAAGATCAGACTTTCGCATGCTCCAGTTGCCTTTGATATATTGCAAGCAAGAATAATTTTCTTCCTTGAATTTAAACCGTGAGAGATTCAATAGGCTTCATTCATTAGAGCTGCTCAAGAGGGGCCTTTTTTCATGCAGGTTCATTTGATTCCCTGCAGCTTTTGGTTACTTAATCTTATCATCTGTTTCTTTGGACAATTAAAAGGGTTTAGATGAAACCAAGATATCAATTTGCTTCATTACATTTACATCATTGCTTATATTAGATTCTTGGCTTTATAAGTTAAGTCTTTAAGGCCGGATTCCTGAATCGGCGGCCGATTACAGACCACATCCGAAGTTTTGGTTACAAAATATGGTGAATCTAAGTTAATTTACTGGCAATTTAGAGCCTAATAAATCGAAATGATATGCAGATTTATATATCAGACAAAAGGAACAAAATACCAAACACAGAATCCTGCATAATATGGCAACTAGTTGGAAAGCTAACCATATGAATGCGTTTGAGGAGCATCACTCCTATTTAGATTAATTGTTGTTTAAGATCAGGCGAAGCTCATTAAGGTCCAAACTAAGTGTGATTAGTGGTCAAGCCCAAGTTCATTTCTAGTCAAAGTTGATGCTGGATTTTTAAAGGTCCAAAAGATTCAAACTCCATATGAGTTCAAGTCTTAGGCGCAAGGAGGCCTTCACTGCTCCCATATGAGTATTGAAAATGATCGTAAAATATATATATATATATATATATATATATATATAAAGTTCGAATTTTCTAACGAAATGCAAGTTTTGTGACGCTGAAAATTGGAGAACTTGAGTTTTTCGACTATGGAAACCTGCTGATACAGTAAATGAAGAAAGTATAGGATTTAAAGAGAGAAGGATTCAATGGGAGAAATGAAAATGAAAGGAATTTTTATTTTTTTATAGACAAAACTGAGTCGGCTTTTGCTTCATAAACCTTTCCACAGTTTTCGGTTGTTCTTTTTAGATCTTCCACTTCTCCACTTCTTTTTATTGCGACATTAGTCCCTTTCATTTCACATTCTTTTAAAATTTTGAAAATTTTCTTTTAAATTATTTCTTAATCTTGATCTTTTATATATTTTATTTATTTATTTTATTTTATTTTTCAATTGTTTTCTTTAAGTTTTATTTTTTTTTTAAAATTCCATTTAGGCATGACAATCTTGTACTTATAAAGTCTCATGATACATGCCCATGATTATCTTTTATTCATTTAACAAGATAAATGTATATCCTGTCACGTCATACTAACGGATAAGAGGATCTCTCCTATAAATGCCTTGACAAACAATGAAGAAAGGATTGATCTCTTAACACCTTAAAGCTACTTTATGCAGTTGTTTTCTTGATCAACCTGTCATTTTGTCTCTGTCCCGGCTCTTGGCCTCTTTAGGTGAACCAGCCTTCATCCATTGCACCACCACGAATTCTTTGTTGCTCCTCCTTACCTCTTTCCTTGTTATACATTGTATCAACAATTGGTGCAGTGTACGTGGATCCAAAATGTCTCAGAATCACAATGATGCTACCTATAACCCCATTAATAAGAATAACGGCGCCAACCCTGCCAATTCCTCCACTTTAATGAATGGAAATAACGCCACCAACATTGAACTTCCCTTAACACAAACCAAGACATCAACTCGCCTAGCCATGATCACCATGGAAGCCCTGACCCAACTTTTGAATGTCCTCATTAGTCTCTCCACTAACCCAACGATTGTTGCCTCTCATTCAATTTCTAACACCCCATCATATCCTACTACCCCACAATATCTCATAGATAACCTTATAGAACAAATTCTCTCTTGTTTAGCTTCCCAACCTCAACCCCCTGTTGTGGCTTTTCTCTAGATCAAGCTTCCAAGTGACAACAACTTTTTGGTTTTCAACACTATGTACTGAGATGTAGGAAATAATACGTCTTATGGAGGAAAAACTTTTGGCTTAGTAACTTTAGTTCCAAGAACAACAAAAGCGTCAATGCCTATTGGATCAACAAAATGCCAATAATGAACAGTTTATCACGAAGTTGCGTGCATCCAAAGATGCTGCAGAAGGTGGTGGTCTACCCCTTCCGCAAGAACCAGAAGGTATGACACTAACTACTATTTGTAAAGATGAGAAGGATCGCAATGATAATGAAGTGGTACAAGATCTTCAGCCTATCAATTGTCTAGGACGAGAACCCTAAAACAAGGTTGTTTCCGTTGAAGAACAAATTGCAACCCTCTTATTGGAGTTCTTGCAAGAGGCTAAGGGTTCTAAGTCTGATGAAGTTTGTTGGAGTTACGTTAATGAACCCTTAACCCCTTCCGTGCTGACCATAACCTTTCTTCTTTTTTCAAGTTTCCCAAGTTGTCTTATACTTGTACGAGTGACCCAAATGACCATTTAGCTTACTATTACAACAACCATATGAATATTCTTGGGGTTTTAGATGTTGTGAAATGTAGAGCTTTCTCTATAAATCTTTTTAGCAGTGCTAGACAGTGGTACCTATCGCTTCCCTCGGGGTCTATCAACAACTTTGATTAGTTAGTCGAGTTATTCATGAATAGATTTTTAGTCAACAAAACCCCATTACAATCCCTAACTTATCATATTTTCCATCTGATAGAAGGAGAAAGAATCCCTCCGTGATTTCATGAAGAGATTTAATGTTGCAACCATGATAACAAAGGGTGTTGCTGATGGTTTAACCACTCTAGTCTTTTTGGTTGGAATTACTCATAAATTTCTCCCATTCCACCTTATTGCTAACTGCCATAACGTTGCCTACATAAGAGTACGGGGGCCTAGTAAGCAAAGCTAGACACGGAGGGACTAAATTACATAGAGTCACCACTAACCAATTAGGGCTAGGTTGGTTAGCCACCTATCATCTAAAAATCTAGAATTAATACTATGGAAAAATCCTAAAAATCTAGACCTGATCTCATCACCAAATTTCGGGTTCGGGAGTACAGTTACGTGTAGGGAAGGTTATAGCACTTGTAACTCCCCAAAATTTCTAATTTCGTTATTGTGAAAATATGACACAAATATTTGTCAACTTTAGTGGTTATGTGTTCTGTGAGTGTTTGGGAGGTCCCAAGTTCAAGCTTTCACTTGGGAAAATTTAGGTATGTTGAATGAATTAGGCCCTACTCTTGTTTAGTAGGCTTTTATTTAATTGTTGGTAAAAATATATTAGAATGGGCCTACTGGTCTGGTGGTTAAGTGGAGGGTTAGTGTGTAAGAGGTCTTGTGTTTGAGTCCCTGTGCAAGTAGGGGAATTAGTTTTTGTTTGAGGCGTGTGGCATGGCGGAGTTCAAATTAAACTGGACTGCTGAGTAGTTGTGTTTTAGTGAGTTAATAGGGAGTGTTTTTAAGAGATAATTGGGGAGAAGTTATCAAAATAAGATTTTCTTCTTATCAGTTTTCTATTTTCTTTTTTCCCAACAAATTTTCTAATGTTAGACTTTTGTTTCTCTGCCGTTTCTCTCCCTTCTTGTTCACTTTTGGTTTTTGTTCCCCTTTGGCCGAATCTTGTTTCTTCTCTTTCCCCTCTCTTTTCGTTTTCTTGATCGTTTCATCTCTTGCTCTATAGCTGAAATTCTCTTCTCTTTTCCCTACTCTTTTCTTTTTTGTATTTTTTGTGAGTCATCTCTTTGGGTGCAACTTTCGACTTCATCTATTTCTGTAAGTGGAATTTTTCCCCTTATTTATCATATTTCGATTATGCAATTAACAAAGGGTTCATTTTACTCTCATTCAGGTGCTGTTCAAAGGTTTTAAGCGAATATTCCAGTGTATGGAGGCAGCTGGTTATTGGATTCGTCGCTGTAAGTTTTCGAATTGTTGTTGCTTTAGTTTCTCGAGTTTTATATTGGGTTTGATTGATTAATCAAATGATTAATTAAGGGATATATTGGTCAAATATAGGTTTTAGAAGGCTCGGATTACTTTGCAC
This sequence comes from Gossypium arboreum, assembly GCF_025698485.1. Taxonomy (NCBI): domain Eukaryota; kingdom Viridiplantae; phylum Streptophyta; class Magnoliopsida; order Malvales; family Malvaceae; genus Gossypium; species Gossypium arboreum. The sequence goes on along the minus strand of NC_069075.1, from coordinate 13,537,909 downwards.
ATCGAATCGATACCAGGTGTATACCCGAAATGTAGAAAACGGGATTCGACGAAAAGCCGAAATTGCTTGCCGTCGATAAATAAGAGAAAACAGAGAAAATGATGCGAAAAATTGTAGAGAAAGAAAATAAGGATGTTATAAACTTGGAAATCAACATTTTGCACTAAAATAGTTTTAGACAGCAGTAGTAGTCTAACTTTGAAAAATCATCAAAAATATTGGAAATTGAGTTAGAGGTTTAATAAAATATGAAATTAAATTTTATTGAGTATAGTTTTTCATGGAAGAGACAGTGTAAGCAATGGAATTGTAAATTATGCGATATAATAAATTTTTTGAGACAAGGTCAGAATGATTTTGGGTTCCCCTAATTTGAATTTGGAAAATCATAAAAAATTGTAAAAAGATAATTAGGGGCTTAAATTTATATGTTTAAATATTTAATGAGTCTATTTTTAAGATAAACAAATGGAAACATCATCCAAATTCCGTACTAAGAGATAAATAATTTTTAGTAAGGAGAGGTTGAAGCTGTTAAACAATAGAATAGGGATAAATTTGAAAATTTTATTGTACTTATTTGATAAATTATAAATTCTAAAAATTTTATGATAGAAAGGTATTTGAGTCTAGTTTCAAAAACATCAAGCAGATCTTAATTTGGAATTATGTAGCTCATGATATAAATAATTTAGTGACAATGACTCAAGTAGACAGCTTTGAATGAACATATAAGTAAATAGTGAAGACATATATGAATATTTAGCTAGCATGGGTTACATTAAAAATGAATCACACGGACAAGGCCAATGTGGGCTGTGTGGGCCACACGGGCATGTGAGCTCATTTTTTTGAAAAGTTGTTTAAGGTTGCATGGGTCGCCCAAGTCAACTGTGAACCTACTAAAGGGTCGGTAAACCCTACTCAGACCCCTATATGATTGATCTGTCTGTCTGATTTCTGTACCAAATATGAATTATGATATCTGAATGCATGTACTATAATTACATAATAGCATGACATCTTTTGTATGTTGCATTGCATCGAGGTGGGTTATTGTTATCTGGAAGAAGTGTCTGAACGGCTATTAAGCCTGTTATCTGGCAGCTTTGCTGCATATTTTTGATTATGTGTCGCATTTCGGTACAGTATGGTGTGTAGGGATGGGTGTGTAACACCCTTAACCCATATCCGTCACCAGAATAGGGTTACGAGGCATTACCAGAAATCACACACAATTCACATTCATTAATACATTCATAATCAAAATCTAGTCATATCAATCACATTGTCCCTTGTAAGGTTCTACGAGACCTTAAAATATGCTTAGAAGTGGTTCGGGACTAAATCGATAACATTCACAAACTTTGAGAAACTTATAAATTTTTTTAATTTTAGGGTCACACGCTCGTGTGAACAGGCTGTGTGCCTCACACGGCTACCAGGCACGCTCATGTCACAGGCCGTGGGAAAATAGGGCATACATACTGACTTGCACCATATGGCCGAGAGCACGTCTACGCGCCAGGCCGTGTAAAATCTTAGAAAGGTTATTGACTTGGGTCACATGGCCGACCACACGCCCGTGTGCCAGCCGTTGTACCACACACAGCCAGTAGACATGCCCGCGCGTCTAGGCCGTGTCAAAACTGTAAGGTATACTGACTTTAAATCGAAGGGTACCCCAGGGGACACACGGCCATGCAACAGACTGTGTGTCGCATACGGTGGAGACACACACTCGTGTCTCTACCCATGTGGACAAAAATAGGCTATTTACAAAGCCAATTTACCACCCTAACCACAAGCATACATAGCAACCAAATAACACTATTTCAATACATCTTTAAGTGACCAAAAACTTACCAATTCATACACATATCATGCCATCTATTCACAACCATTTCCACTACTCAATTCCATAACCTAAACATACCATTTCACTATACCAAAAACATCAAACATATATAAATACTAAATGCATTTATCCATAAACTTATTACCTATTTCATATTTCAACATATACCATATGGTCATCTAAAATCAAACCACAATATGGTATTATCCAAGCCTAAGCACATCAATTAACATCTAATCAAAATAACCAACACATAATCACACCAAATAAGCCAACATATAAGGCATTATATATATCATATAATTAACTTATCAAACACATAACTTAAGCCAACTTAAATGGCCAAATCCACACCAACATTTACAAGCCAAATCACATGGCTAAAATCACAACTCAAAACATATCAAGATAACTCTAGCTTATACATGCTATATACCATATATACAAAGCTCCCAAAAATACCAACGAGTTGATCGATAGTGCGATGAATTTTCCCATTGATCGCAGAGTCCGAGCTAGCTTCGATGATCTATAAAAACATGGAAAGAACACACAAAGTAAGCTTTAAAAGCTTAGTAAGCCATACACAAATAAACCATCTTATGAATCAATATCTTTACCATCAATTAAACAAGATATAAATAAGCACAATTAAATACACATTCAAGATCACAAACCTTTCTATTAATCAATTTATACTTCTCAAACATACCAATTCCTTAATTACTTTCTCTTCTCAAAGATCATATGAATTTTATACATACCTGAATCACTTGGCTCATTCACATATTCTTTCTCGACTTAACTTTTCCCGTTGAACTGTTCGGAATCAATAAGGATACTTGGAAATCATATAAACTCGTACAATGCCATATCCCTAATATGGTCTTACATGTAATCACATAACGATGCCACTGTCCCAAACAGAGTCTTACACGAAATCGATTAACGATGCCAATGTCCCAAACATGGTCTTACATGTAATCTTAATACAATGCCAATGTCCCAGACATGGTCTTACATGTAATCACATATCGATAACCTAATGTCATGACATCTGTATCCTATACTATTCCTAAGGTTCGTACGGGACTTTCGGATGTTGAAACTCTGTCGATTCTTGCTCATAAATGCTAATTCAATATTTATAACAATTCAATGGAAAGTAAAAACATATAATTCAATTTAAAAGCATTCAATTGCATATGAACTTACCTCGTAGTCGGAATAGATGAATTGGATCGATTATTCGATAACTTTCGATTTCCCTCGATCTAAATCCGATTTCTTTCTTTCTTGATCTATATACATTCAAAATTAACTCTTTTATTCCTCAATTCATTCAATTTCATCCAAAGCACACAATTTGGAGCATTTTACACGTTAACCCCTATAATTTTATATTTTCTCAATTTAGTCGCTATTTCAAAACAACTCAAAATACACCAAATTTCAATATGTTCATGTTAGGCTGAATTTTACCTAGGTCCCTAGCAGCCCATTAATTCAATTTATTTCATATTTAGACCTCTAAATTTTGAAATTTCACAATTTAATCCACAATAAGCATTTTTATAAAAAAATCACTTAATTAAACATAATAATCTATCATCAAATACTCATTTTCCGTCATCAAACATTCAAGAACTCAAGCATTCATCAATTGAACTTCACAAAATCATCAACAAATTCAAAAATTAAAGCATGGGCTAGCTAGTACTCGAAGCAACGATCACAAAAATATAAAAATCATCAAAAACTGAGTAAAGAACATACCTTAATCAAAGAATATGCTAGCCAAATATCAAAGCCCTAAAATGGCTTCTCTTCTTTCTCAATTTCAATTGATAGCAAGAAAATATGAACACAAATTAACTTTGTTTTTATTTTATTATACTTAATACATATTTTACCATTTTACCCTTAATGAATAAACATTAAAATTCCACTAACTATAGGCATATTTGTCCATCCATTATTTAAATGGCCTATTTACAACATAAGAACTTCACATTTAATAAGCCATAACAAATAGACACCTTTATCAAATAGAATTCAACTTTTGCCTTTTACGCGATTAAGTCATTTTTCTCAAATTGACTATTAAACGATAAAATTATCTCACGAAATTTTCACACATATATATTCACATGCTGTAAATACCAAAAATAATATTAAAATAATTTTTTGACCTCGGATTTATGGTTCCAAAACCACTATTCCGATTTAGTTAAAAACCGGACTGTTACAGAGTGAGTTGATTTAATCCCCACATGGCGTGTAGGGATGGACGGAGATGGTATGTAGAGTTTGGTAGGTAGGATTCTGATTTTCTGCTATTGCATATTGTATCTGAGATGGGCCAAGGCCCTAAATTATATCTGAGACTGTATCCGAATGGGCCAAGGCCCAAATTGAATCTATAATGGGCTCAGGCCCCAGACTGTAATTTATTATTTTCTGATGTGTATCTGTATGTATGTTTTCTATGGGGATTACACATTGAGTTTGTGAAAACTCACCCCTTTTTCTATTTAATCTGTACAGGTAATCCCCAGATTTAGGCGGATCGGTGTAGCGGAAGGCTCGACGATGACCACCACTACTAAACTGCTTTATAACAACTTTTGATTTTATATTATCTTTAGGTATTTATTATTGCAATGTTGGGACTTTGGACTGTTTGACTTAAATTGGGATTTTATACTATTTTTATGGATTTTTAAACTGCAACTCAACAAAACACGGTTTTTTTCTAAAAACTAAGATTTTTGGTTTCGTAAAATAATTGGTTTCAAAAGCTTCCGCTTAAAAGACATGTTTTAAGGCAAATCAGCTAGTTCATGTTTTTTTTAATTAAATAAAAGCTAATTAACTAGAACGATTTTAACTTGTCAATCTCGATTTCAGATCCCATTCCATGTGATATCACTAGATTCGACCATAACGTCTAGGTCGGGTTTAGGGTGTTACAGTACCCCCACAACGGGGATAGTCCTATAGGGTCTTAAGAGATAAATTTTTTTTTATTTAAGCATATTACTGTCTTAATCTAAGCTAAAATCTTATGAAAATCTTAAATAAAAACTCTAAAAGAAAGGCCTCTGATTTACGTGTAGCTTCATTAAGATGTGTTCACCAAACTTATCTAATTTGAAACTTAAATTAGAGATTTTTACTTTTAACAGGAACCCCTAAAGGATACCAAAATAATTCTAGTAAAATACCTCCAATTCCTAAAATTAATTCTATTTTAGAATTCTAAAAAAAATATAGAAATTACCAATGAATTCAGAGAAATATTAAAATATATCTACAACTTATTCGATCTATTATTATTATTATTATTATTTTAAAATATTTAATTAATAACGTTGAACTTATCAAGATCTTACGAAAGTATCCTATGTCGGGTTTATGATTTATTTTACTTTAAAATTCTTGATCTAAGATTTAAATTAGTCAAAATCCTAAACTAATAAATCTTAAATAGCATTTATTAGCTTTCTTAAAAAGTTTCTAAAATAAAATACTCGAAAGACCTATTCATGATTTACAATTCACCTAAAAAATCTTTAGTTTTAATCTTGAATAAAGTCCTAAAAATATTTACATATTAACTTAAGATCCTAATCCTATACGATATTTAAAACTAATTTAAAACCCTAAAAATATTTTACATATTATTTATAATTTTCTAAGGTAAATGGTAGGTGAGATATTAAGGACTAACCTAAATCCAAATGTAAATACCTTATGGTTTCATTAAAATATAACACGTACTTAACTAATTTCATGTCAACAATTATAGGATGAAAAAATGACCTAAAATTTTATCTTTTAAATGAATAGTAATAAAATAGGAAAATTAATTAAATTGGCTAAAGTTAATAAAAGTTAAAACTCTTTCAAAATGGTAATAATAAAAGAAAAATTAAATAAATGAAATAAATAAGACATTAACATGATAATAATAATAATAACAATAATACACCTTATTCATAATACAATAAAAGAATCAAGATAACATAAATAAATAATATTAAAATGTATTTAAGGGAATGTGTAAAAAATAAAAATAGATATGAAAATAAATAAAACGAAATAAGAATAAATAAAAATTATCCAAGTGTGAATAAATATAAAATATTAAAAGAAAGTGCATAATTAACATTAAATATATAATGTATAAATACAAGTGAAATGGAAGATATAAGTGTAAATTATTTATTAAAGATGGAAACAAAATGACATAGCTTGATTTTAGGACTAAAGATAAAAATGTGGAAGACAAATGACTGATATAGCAATTAATTTGCCTTTAATTTTTAAATTTGGAATTAAATCGAATGTTTAAATAAATAAAATGGTTACGAGTGTAAATAGGTCAAAGAGTGATGGCGGTGCTGCAAAAAACGGGGTATTTTTTTTGTAAATTTAAAAAGTAAGGGGGTGAGAATAAATTACCCATTTTTCGCACCTATAAATTAAAAAAAAGATATTCATTCTTTCATTTAAACCTAATTGTTTTTCAAAAAATAAAAATAAAAATAAAAATCTCTTCCTCTTTTAACTTCTATGTTGGCCATGGCTCTACCACCGGAGAGCCCAACAGCTCTCCAGCCTCCGGTGGTGGGCCGCCGCATACAGTGGCTGGAATTTTTTTCTTTTTTTTTTGCAAAATCAAAATTTTCTTTAGAAAAAATCATTACTTTTCTTAAAAATCAAAATCTTATTTCGAAATAGTTAAGCAAAATCAAAACTTTATTTTAAAAATTTAAACTTTCCTTTAAAATGACTTAAAAACATATTTTATTTTTCAAAATCTAAACTTTCTCCTTTAAAAAAATACACTATTTTTATTAAAGATTAAATGTTTTATTTTGAAGTAGTTAAAAAATCAAAACTCTTTTAAAAATTTAAAATTCTTTTAAAATAACTAAAAATAATAAATTTTTTTCAAAATTTAAACTTTATTTATTTTTCAAAATTTAAACTTTCTCCTTTTTTAAAAAACACTATTTTTCTTAAAAATTAAAGCTTTTACTTTGAAATGGTTGAAAAAAATCAAAATTTATTTTAAAATTTAATCTTTCCTTTAAAATAAATAAATAAAAACATATTTTTATTTCTCCAAAATCTAAACTTTCTAATTTTATAAAAAACACTATTTTCCCCAAAATCAAGCTTTTTTTTTTTAAAAGAAACCTTTATTTTAGCAAGGAAAAAAAAGGAGATTTTTGGGGGCTCCTAGGGACGGAGGACAGATAGTTTGGTGACGTCCCCTTCATCAGAATCTAAAATCCGATCCCTCATGACATGCCTATGGCAAAAAATAAAGATAGAAGAAAAGAAAAAAAAAAGAAATAGAATGCTTGTAGTTGTGTTTTTTTACCTTATTTTTTTAAGAACAAAAATAATAAAAAGCCTCCTCTTTTTCATTTCATTTCATGTTTGTCTATTATTTTTTTAATCTTGCTTATTTGTAAAAAATGACAATAATAGTATTTAATAATAGTAATAGTAGTGATGATAGTAATAATAATTTGGGCATTTGACAGGTTGAGGATGTGTGGACAAACCGTGTAACTAGTTGAGGCCGTGTAAAGATTGAGTCACATAGCCGTGTGACCAAACCGTGTAACTCACCATGGTGTAGGATAAAAGTGTAATTATTCAATAATTATCACACGACCGTGTTGCTAGCCGTGTAACTAACAAAAGTCGTGCCTCTAGTCCGTGTGTGGCACAAGGCTGTGTGGCACAAAAAGTAACCTTTAGGGCCTAAAAGAACCTTGAACATTTCTCATATGCAAAGTATGACCTAAATTACAATGAAACCTATTCAAACCTACATATAATTCAATGTTATATCAGTTAAAACCATACAATATGCCACAATTGACACCTCAAAACAAACAACAAAACATTCATTAATTTAATCATTCAAGCATCTAAATTGACTTAAATACAACCTTATAAATATGTACCAAATTTTCCAAACAATCAAGCCAATATAAGCAGAACATTCATCATTTCTCAACTATTTGTTTGCCACACCTATTCTATATCATACTACCAACTTACTATTTAAATATTTAAGCATATATATACCTGAATCATTCAACGGGATACCATTGTTATCACACATATATATACACATATGCTCATGATTCTCAAAATGCAACAAAATACAAAATAGAACAGTGCATAAGCATATGACTCCCTAGGTACATGCCATTAACAACTAAAACATCACCACCATTTTGAGTCTAGGATTGCTACTGGATGCTGATACTGACGGTCAAACAATATAAAACTTAACCTATGTATGAAAAATAAAATCGTATGCTAGGTATAACTCAGCGGTGTTTCTATAATCCGAATATTATAACATGACAAAATCATTTGAATGCATGAATAAAGAGCAAGTAATGATATGCAAGTACCATGTCAATTAACCATTTCTCATCTCATTATCAACAATCTAATTTAATTCACAAGTATAAGCTCATAATACTTTCATTTCATATCTATTTGCAATCTCAATTATCAAATACCATATTTCATTTCTAATTTTCATTCTCATGAATTCGAGGACTTGATCATCATCGTTTCAATTCTAATTATTCATTTTTTATTATTTATCTCCCTATTAAGTTGACTTGGGCTCAGATGGATATACATATCTAACCAACATACCAATTTGGCACCTAATGCCTCATCGGATAAATATGAAGTAAATAGTTTGTGCCCAACGCTCATTAATAAGTTTGACACCCAGTGTCTCATTGGTATAACCAAAGTAATTTGACACCCAGTACCTCATCGTCTCGTAGTCGAAGTAACCTTAAACTCTTCCTATCTTATGGCATGCCAACTATATCCGTCTCTACATGAGCAGTTAATAGGGTACTCATTACTCATTTCTTTATCAGTCAATATCTCAATTCACATATATTTTAATCAAGAATCCACTTATTTATACATATGGCAGTATAATTCCTCTCAATATGTAACACCCCTAACCTGTATCCATCGCCGGAATAGGGTTACGGAGTATTACAGGACAACAGAATAGTAAATCATTCAAATCATACATTTATACAAACATAATTAAATTGCTTGGACCTTAAGAAACTCAAATAATAACCAAAATAAAAAATCAAAATGACATTAATCAGGTAAAAAGCACATCAAAACCAACCTAATATGTGCCTGACCAATGTACCCTAATTGGTACCACAATTATATACAACTTAATCTCAAAATACACATTAATTCAATTCATCAGCTCATTCCAGCAATACCAAATCAAAATACCTAACAAAGTTACCATAACCACAACAAATCAAATATATGTAAGCCACACATACTAGCATAACAACTATACCTCATTCTCATACCCTTTGCAAATTGGTTATTTGCACAAAATATCATTCATAACATTTACATAAGCCAAACATTAACCAAAATAGCACAAGAGCCTATACATGCCATATAATCCAAATTTAACGTTTCAAAAAACTATCGAAGTAAACTGGATAGCGTAACTTGAGTGCCGATCTGATCGTCCAACCTTTAGAAAATCTACAATGACATTAAACAACACAAGTAAGCTTAATGAAGCTTAGTAAGTTCGATGAGTTAAACAAAAATCTTACTGAACTAACTATAATAAATCAAATAATAAAAATAAACCAAGACAACTCATTGTCATTCACAACTTTAATCGATAAATACATCTGTATTCAAATCAATACAAAAATAAATAGCGTGTCTTTCAAATTCATTAAATAAATCATCACGTTACCGAGAATTTTCCATTAGAAGAACGACTTACGGGTAAGAGTACATCGTCAACAAAAACTAATAAGATCTGGTCCTCTCGAATACGCCAACAGAAGCTCAAAAGCTGAATAGAAGCTCGTAAGAGCTGATCCACCTAATCACCCCAAACAGAAAGTAAAACATGAGAGTTCACAACAAATGCTGAACCTTGATTTACTTGGGTAAATTACCGATATATCCCTCCAATACCATCTCTATTCCAAACCCCTGTCATACACCAAATCACGAATGTACTCAAATCCCGCGTTCAATTCAAACTGAATATCCAATTCAATATTATAATTCAAACAATAATTCATTTCCAACAATAGAATATATGCATAATACCAATCATCAATTTATACAAATGTTAAATTTTAACCGTACGAACTTACCTGGACTGAATTGTTGTAATTGCAGAAGTTGTGGGACTATTATGCTATTTTTCCTTTTCTGCGAGTATCTACGGGATCTTGATCTAGAATATAAAATTACTCATTTATTAGCATATATTTCATTTCCAATCCATTTTACAATTAATACCCTTTTATTTTTTGAATTTATGCAATTACCCCAAACTTTTACAATTTTTGCAATTTAATCCCTTAATTAGTTAATCTATCAATTAACTAATTTACTCAAATCAATAATCTATCCAAATATTCTAGGCCCTCATATAGCGCCTAATAAACCTAAGATTCACTATCAAACCCTAATATTTTGACATTTTCACAATTTAATTCTAAAATCAATATTTAACAAAAAATCACTTTGCAAAATCATCAAACAACACAATCAAAGCTCCAAATCCATGTTATTCATCAAAAACATCTAATATTTATCAATGACAACCTCCAAAATTTTTAACAGAATCAGAAACGAAGGTGAGGATTAGCTCGATCTAGTTGCAACGATCTCAAAAACATAAAAATTACAAGAAACGAGTAAGAATTGAACTCACATGGAAGCTCCTATGCTCAACTGATTCTCCAAGGTATTTCTATTGTGTTTCGGAAATGAAAAAAGAAGAAAATGAAGAAGAAAACCTATTTCTTCTTACTTAATTTTGTTTTAATTTCAACTAAATTACAAGTTTGCCATTACAATTTCATTATTTTGTCCTTATCCATCAATTTGCTGTCCCACTATATTATTTAGGGCTTAATTATCACTTAAGTCCTTCCTCAATTAATAATTACACCATTTCATCACCTAATTACTATAATTAAAAAGTTTTGCACATTTTTCAATTTAGTACTTTTTCTTTAATTAACTAACTAAACATTAATATTTCTTAACCAAATTTTAATACGACTATAATGACTCTATAAATATTCTAAAAATAATATTTATGAGTTGATACGACAAAAATTTGTGGTCCCGAAACCACTATTCCGTCACCACTGAAAAACGGGATGTTACACAATATGTATTCAATTTCACATTTATATAAACATATGCATTTTTCACTTATATTTAATTTAGTCCTCATTAACATTATTCAATTCAAAACAATCCAATACAACTTATTTATAAAAAAATTGTCTCACCTTATGGTCTTACCATGCACAAAGTCTTACCATGCACAAACAATCCATTATGAAAAAATGCAAAGTAGTTCAGATTATAGAAATACAAACCGTAAACTCTGAGTTATTTGTCGACGATTGTCTTTTACCCTTTTCTTCGAGGAATCATAGTCAACATTAGCTACAGATTAACACAAGCATAATAATTCATCAATATACAAACAAATTCACATTCAATTGCTAATTTAAACAACTTTTTCATTTTATTCAATTTGGTCCCTAAAACCAAGACTAACATAACTTTCAATTCAAATCTCAAAATTTCAAGCCGAATTCACTAAATCTTTATTGGACCTCCTATTTCTCATTTCTACTAGAAATTTTGAAATTTTTGCATTTAGACCCTATTGAAAAAAATCATCAATTGACTTTACAATTTAGTCCTTTTTCAACGTTAAGGTTAAAATATATCAAATTAGTACCTAAAACTTCAAATATCCAACAATGACAACATCCTAAATCTTTAACAGCTCTAAAAAATACTACATGGGTCAACTAGCTTAAACTTTCAAGATTCTAAAAACATAAAAATTACAAGAAAAGAACTAAATTGCATTAACCAAATTAAGCTTCAAAGTTCAAAACCCCTAGCTGAAAGTTCTTCTCTTCTCTATATTCGGTTTTGATGAACGAAGAAGACAAGATTTTCTCTTTCAATCCACAAATTTAACCTTAAGTAAATTCAACATCAACTACTACCGTCCACTTTCCTGACCTTAATGATATACTTTTTATACAAGACCCTCACTTTAAATTCTAATTGGAGTTATTTAGTAATTGCACTTTTACCACATTTACAATTTAGTCCCTACCTTAATTAATTAGTAATTTGACAACATTACCTGACTGAAATTCAATTTACTTCTATTATAGTTCCATAAATATTTAAATATTTACGGGTCTGGTTTATAGAAACGAAGTTCTGAAACGACATTTTCCAACATCACTAACTTTTGGGTTGTTACAAAAAAAAATTACGTATGTGTAATTTAAGAACCATAACCCTAATATATAACTTTTACACATTAACCTTAATTTATAGTCAGTCCATTAATTAAAAAATAATCAATTAATTACTAGATATCTACAAATATTTGACCGTACTTTATTTAATACCTTAACCAAATAATTAAACTAAATATATATGTGATAACCATATTTTTGAATATTTATTAATGTCAGAGAATTTTAAAAATTTAAAAGGTATATAGATGGAAGGTAGATATATTTGGAGTTTGGAATGTGTTATAAAAAGGCTTAAAAGGAGATATGGATGTTGTCAACTACCCATATCAATTTGTCAAAAATGTGGACATTACGTAGAAGTAACTGATAAACATAAAAGTTCAGTTTCATTGATTAAATCTATGTAACCTACCCCATCAAAAGTTTCTCTAAATTCAACCAAATGGTCGATTCGATCGCCATTTGGACAACAAGAAACATGGAAAAGCTACACACTGAACAATAACTTTGACATTGTCTTTGTTTTTGTCCATATATATACTACTCTATTCACAACCATGTTTTGGTGGAAATTTCCCTGCATGAAATTTGGCTTTGACTGAGCTTGATGGCAAGTTGGCAACTCAATAAAATAATAATATTTAATCCTCCTTGAAATTGTCCTCTTCGATGGTTCTTGTCTGGGTTCTTCAACCCACCTTGCATGCATTTCAAAAATGGTCAATAAGAACTTCAAAATCCTGCACCCAATACATACATACATATATATGGACAATCTTATCTGTAATCTTGTATGGTATGAAGCCCTCAACATTCAAAAACTAATCTAAATGGAGAAAACAGCAGTAGCATCATTAAACATGGCAAAAAGAGCAGTAGGGCTTACCTACCTTTGGAACTCTCATACTTTTACTAAGAGCAAAGGTGTATAATTATTACGTGATATTGGCACGGCTCAATCAAATAACATAACTCTTAACCTTTAGAGTGATGCTCTTAAATTGAACCGCACCAATATCTCGTTAACATTCTTACTTTTTTCTATGTATGCTTTCCCCATGCTCTCACACCATCTTCCTTCCTGTATATTGGAGAATTACAATCACATACATATGAAAGGGAGTATTCATATACATAATACATATTTACCTTCAACATCAACAGATGATAGAAAATAATGAACAAAGAAAGCTAAAGACATGAAAAAGAAACAGCTTTCAAGGTATAGAAGAGAAGAAACATTAATGGAGTAGGAAGAGGAGGAGATGAGAGAATCTCATATATTAAGAGTTTAGAGACAAAGAGGGTTCACTCATACATACAACCAAATAAATAAAAAGAGAGAGAGAGAGAGGTAAGCGTTAAAAGGTAAATGGTTGCATTGAATTGGCCACCAACCCAACAACAAAAAAGGTGTGGGTGTATTAAATATAAAGTTGAGAGACAATAGGAAAGCTCTCACTGAAACAAACCCTTGAGCTTTCAATTTTGTATTTATGAGGTGGAAGGGCCTTGTTGTTGTTGCTGCTATTGGTGTGGTGCCAACACCATTTGAATTTCAAAAAAGAGTTGGGGAATGAAGTCTTTGGTTGGTGAACTTAATTTTTAGGTATTGTGAGACTGTACCAAACAATATCTCTGAGACCCATATTTTGCATTTAAGACCCAAATTGCACCAAATTGTTGCTGCATTATTAGCAAACTGTGTAACCATCTCAAACATATAGCACATAGGAATGATGTTGGAAGGACACAATTAATATTTGCAATTAATGGGGCAAACAACAAGTACATGATCCTAAAAAGAAAGTTGGTATTGTAGTTGGGGTTTCATTTTTCCATAATTTTAATTATTTTGATAAGCAATCATAATGATGATTTGGTCGTATTACATTATAAATATATCACTGATGTGAAGTATTATATTTAACATGGGACCTATGGACCATGTTTTGATTAGATAGAAAATTAAATGAAGCTACTAATTGAAGTATATTTTTGGAAATTTTGGTGAAGCTGCCCCCATAAACGATCTTAACAACATAGTATATAACTAGATAAATAATTATCATAATTATTGGTAGAAGTATATAAAGATTATTGTATTAAGAGTCAAATTATATTTTATCTTCTCTACTCAAAAATAGACAAATTAGTCCTTATACATTATAGCAAAAAGTAAACTGATCATTCTTTTAAAAATTTTATCAATTTTTACTATTTAAAATTAGTTCATGTATGTCAAAATGATATATACTTAGCATGTCACGTGTAATTGTCTTGTTACTCTGTCATCCGTGCTACTTTTAATAATAAAAATGGATGAAATTTTTAATAAAAAAAAGACTAAATTGCTCTCTAATCTAACGCATAGGGACTAATTTACTCATTTTTTTGAGTAAATAGAAAAAAATACAATTTAACTATTAACATTGTGACCTGCACAATACTTTTACTCACAATTGCCCTAACCGACTAATTGGACATGATGAGTGGCGTGATACCGGGAAATTTCAAGCCTAAAACCTTTTAAATGAGTTATCAGAGGAGATCCTGGAATTCAGTAAGTACCAACCTGTTTACAACCCCATCAACAATGGGGGTAACGCTAACGCACACAAAATAAGTGAAGATTGACCCATGGTCCCTAAAAGTTAATCAATGTAGCCCATTAGATTAGATTTGGGCAGTGCTTTCTCAATTGTTACTGACAGAACCCATGTTCTACAATGGTGAATATGCTTGAAGCATGTTCCCCTAGTAAAAGCAAGTGCCGGTTAAAGAAAGAACAAAGATTCAATACAAAGCCCTTGTACACTAACCCCAATAGTGGTCAAAAAGAAAGATTGTTTCTATTGTACTAGTGATTGATCGATCCCAGCTCTTTTTGAGCCCCTCCTATTATCTCACTGGTGCAAACATATAAGAGAAAGGGCCATTGATATTTCTTAATTGATTTTTGAAAGTACATATATAAACTCAAATATCGAAAAAAAGGAGGGGAAACCTGTGTCTAACCCCAATGATCGCATGTCTGCATCTGTAACAGACTAACACCCATCTTTTACAGCAAAAAAACAGCCCCACTTTATGACTGTTTTCACGTGGAAACTCTGCTAATGACTAAACCCTGCAATGTATTTTTGAATTGCAAGAATTAATATCGAACTATAGAAGTACTTAAATTAATGATGATACTTGAAGATCACGGCACAATTTAAGAAGTTAGTTAATACACAACCGGTAGGCCAGAAAGAGCTTGAAAAATTAGTACTTGCGGTACCAACAACAGTAACATAATAAGGGACCTGTTAATATGTAAAACCTCAACCTTAGCTCCTTGGCCATGGTTAAACACCTTTCCTTCAAGCTTGACGTACGTATCCCTTCATAACAACGCGCTTCTTCATCCTCCTCCTCCTCATCATAATCTTTTTTTGTTGATGATAGCTTGGCACTGACGCATTGTTTGCATGCAATTGGTGAGCGCAATTAAGGACTTGCACCCGCGGAAGGTGTGGCAGCAGTGAGATTACTTGCAGTAAACCTATCCGAAGGTCTTAAACGGGGATACCTAATGGACCAGTGGCTTACTGTCGTGCTTGGCTTACGGGTTGCTGCAGGCTGACTCCACTTCCTACTTAATGCTTGCTGGCTGATCTCAATGGATATATTTAATGTTTTTCTACTAGGTTAACCTGTTTGTCTTGCTTCTAGTTTGCACTTTATAGTTAGGTGCATCTGTTATGGTTCATTACTCTCTTTCCTCTAAAAAAAAAAAAAAAAGAAAAAGAAGAAAAAATTGTAAGGGCAACCCCACCCAATCTATTGATACTTCGCCACAGGTTGTTTTTTTTCCATCTACCTCATACTCAAGGATTTGACACAGAGTCACTATTGGTCCACCCTACTTAACCCATTAATGTGTGAAATTAGGCAATCATGATAACCTTACTAGTTGTTGGAAATTTTTTTTATAAAAACTTGTCTAATGAAAGTTATTATTATTATTTTATAGAACTCAAAATGTGAATGAGAAATTTTAGGGGATAAACTTTTTATTTCATTCATGAAAATATTTATTAACGTAAGTTTCACAAACTTACATTCAAAAATGTTGAAGTTTATTTATTTTGAGATTAATAAATTTATATTTATTAATTGGGTAAGTTATATACAAATTATGTTTAATAAATAAAGATTAGATTTTAAACGTTTATTAAGTTATGTTTAACAAATGTTATTATCTTGAAACAATTGCTTAGAAATAAGTTTGGTGTTTGAAAGGAGTGATAAGGAAGTGGGTACTCCTTCAATATTGCGTGAAATTATAAACAAGCCAGGGATAAAAAGTTTGTTTACGCAGTTCAATTTCTTTACATTTGTGGAGTCTAGTTCAGTTAGAAGTATTACGCAGTTCAATTTCTTTACATTTGTGGAGTCTAGCTCAATGAGAAGTATCAACTATCTTTAAACTCTTACACAATGATCCTAAATCTATTACATACACGTGACAATTTCCTTACTTGTATATTTGAAGGCTAGAACGTTCACCACTAAATTCACCCATGTGAATTGAACAAGTAAAACCACAACACAAAGGTTTTACTATCAATATATGTTCACAAAATATAGTTTCTCACTTGAACATATTTAGTGCTTTCGATTCTAGGTTCATGAAACTATACAAGTCTCTCAATTATACAAGTTGAAGGCAATAGAATAATAATAAATAAGGTAAATAAGGACTCTTGGCAGCTAAGAATGCAATGTTCTAAATTAATCCAATATCCACGATTCAAGGTATTAGATAAGGATGATCTAATCTGATCCAATCTCGAAAACATGTTTCCCTAAACGATATGATCTTCAATAATAGGCTAGATACCATCCACATAATCCACACAACCTATAGATATCTCTCAATAAATTGTCAATATCTCAAATATGGAAACTATCTAAAACAACTCCAGTGGTAGGGGAGTGGACACTCCCTTGGCACTCAATTACTACCCTTGGCACTCAATTACTAGTTCTATGCTTTTCAATAATCTCCCCCTTTGACAATTATTTTTTGAACAAAACATACACAATGTAGGAAGCTAAATCATCAAGTAATCTCAGCTCCTCCTTAGCATATTCTCATTAACTCAATAAACTTAACTTTAGAAAATATTTAAGTAAATTAATCGTCAATGCTTAGCCGACTTTGCATCAATAACTAACCAACCATAATTATAACTAAGTAAGCTAATCAAGTAATGAATTAATGCATCAAAGTAAATAAAATTCTTAGGTAGAATTAGCTCATCAACAATTCTGAAATCAGTTCTGCAGCAGTATCATCATCAAAAGGAAGTAACAGTAGCAAAAGCAAAGAAGTTCAATAATCCGAAAATTGAAAATCCAAAAACTGAAATAATAGTTCAAAACATTAAAACAAATTTATAAATTAGTGATGCATTTTCTACGTGATGCTTACAATGTCACAAATATACTACAAATGTGAAAAAAACAACTAAGTGTCACATTTAATTATTGATAGTAAATCTTATATGACAATTTCAAAAAACGCCATAATTTTATGTCACTATATATTTGATGCTAAAATTTACATATAAAAAAATTTGGTTGGAAATCTTTTTGTGACATTTCAAGAAAATTGTGATGATTTTCCATCGTCACTAGTTTAAATTATTTTTGTAACGAATTAATAAGATTTATTAGTGACAATTTGGTTTTTTGTATTTATAATACATAAAACGCAACAGGGTATTTATGTCATAAAAATAGGTTTATCATGACGAATGCAATAATTTGTTACTCCTTGTTATTTATCTTATATTTTATATGATGATTTTGAGAAACATCATGAGATTGTGTCAATTAATATTCTTGCTACCAAATATATTTGGTGGGAACTTTTTTAGTGACATTTTAAATTTTATTTGAAAATTTTCTTGTATCATTAGTCCACTACAACAAAACATGCCTACTGCGACACTTTTGGGGCGACACTTTTTTAAGTGTTGGGATAGACTTGTCGACCTACGCTTTGGCCAACTCTTTGTATAAGAGTTGGGATATGCATGCCTAAGGCAACGCTTAAATAAGAGTCGGCTTTGTCCAACACTATGCCGACACTTTCAGGCTGACACTTTCCTATGTGTTGGGATAGACTCGCCGACATACACTTTGGCCAACTCTTTATATAAGAGTTGGGATATGCATGCCTAAGGCAACGCTTAAATAAGAGTCGGCTTTGTCCAACACTATGCCAACACTTTTGGGCCGATACTTTCCTAAGTGTTGGGATAGACTTGTTGTTATACACTTTGGCCAACCCTTTGTATAAGAGTTGGGATATGCATCCTTAAGACAACACTTAAATAAGAGTCGGCTTTGTTCAACAGTATGTCGACACTTTTCTAAGTGATGGGGTAGACTTGTCGGCATACATTTTGGCTAACTCTTTGTATAAGAGTAGCTATATGCATGCCTAAGGCAACACTTAAATAAGAGTCGGCTTTGTCCAACACTATGCCGACACTTTTGGGCCAACACTTTCTTAAGTGTTGGGATAGACTTGCCAACATATGCTTTGGCCAACTCTTTGGACGAGGGTCGGGATATGCATGCCTAAGGCAACGCTTAAATAAGAGTTGGTTTTGTCCAATACTATGCCGACTTGTGTTATACCTTTCCCAACTATATAAAAGTGTTGCCATATGAAAAGAAAAACTCTTATGTCCTAACTCCCGATATACCACCAATCACTAATTTTATAATTGTATATATCACTTTTCTAATAAATTAATTTTATATTAAATAAAAAATTTGGTATTAATATTTTAAATAATATCTTTAAATTTAAAATATGAATATTCTTAAAATTTTACATAATGAGTGTTAATAATTATATATAGTAAAATAAAAATGACTTAATAGCTTTGAGTGAGAATAATGTTTAAGATTTATATATCCTCACTGCATTTTTCATGACAAGCATAGAAAAGGCCATATTCATATTAGACATAATTGTTTTTTTTCTTTAAAGATAAATTTTAATTTAAGGTTAAAACATGTTTAATGACCATTGTTAATGGAAAAAGTTTCATAATCAAATTAGAAATTAAAGAATTGCTATGACATTAATTTTTTTTCCTATTTGTATTGACAATAGTTTCAGTGCTGTATGACAGCGAGCTACTAAATGATAAATAAACTATTCAAAAGTTTTCATTTAAGTCATCAAGCTACCAAAATCACTACTGTATGACATTCTCTATTCTCACCAGGTGCACCAATCGAAAGCTCTTATTCCCTTTCACTTTTATAGTTTAGTTTTATCTCAACATAAGCGTTAGATCAACTTGGATCTAAAGTATGTTCTTCTACTTATCAACGTGTATTTATCCATTGTACTGATTATCGAATCATCGCTTTATAGATAAACTTATCATTATAGTTTAAATTATTTAAGAGATAATAGATAAATTTTATATATATTAAAATTAAAAAATTGCTAACCCATGCATCTCTAGAGAAACAAAATTAATTAGTAAAATGAAAAAATTAGTTAAATTTCCTAAAATATTGTAAGAATATATAATTACGAAGAGAAAAAAAATTAAAGCTTTTTTTCATATTTTGAAATTTTTGTTTTGTTTTCTTACATAAAATTTATATAAAATTTCAAATTTTATCTAATTCTTTTAAATATTATTGAAATTTTCAAAAATTATTTATTTAAAATTGATATGAAAGATATAATAATTCAATATAAAAATTTCTCATATATCATTAAAAAAGTCAAGCATTAGCAGCGTTTATAAGAAAAACGCCACAAAAGGTAAGCAATAGTGCTGCAAAAGTTTATTTTATTTTAGGGTTTAAGGCTATAATTTATGATTTAAAGTTTAGGGTTTAAGATTTATGATTTTAGAGTTTTGTGGTTTATGTTTTATGGTTTAGGGTTTAGATGTTAATGTTTGAGTTTTGAGTTTTAGTTTTTAGAGTTTAGGGTTTTGTGTTTAGGTTTAGGGATTTTGATAAAAATGTCGCAAAAAATCATTTTATTTAAAACAAAACGGCGCCGTTTTGCTCCCTGTATTCTCACCCATCATCCAAGTGGTTATCATGTATTCTTTTCGACAACTCATGTAGTCTTTCATCATCTTCTATTTATTAGTTAACTAGTTTCTTTATATTAATTAAAATACAACTTATTTTTAATTTAATATTTAAAATCTTCGAAAAAAATTAATGATACGTAGAAAAATTTGAAAGTAAAAACATAGAAAAATATATGTTAAAAATGAAAAAAGTTAAAAATACTATTATTTAAAATAATTTTAAAGTTTTTTTGGTATATGATTGATTGTTTTTTAATTTATATATTAAATGATTTATTATATAATTTTAAAAGAGATAATATTAATTTTAATATATTAAAATTATCATTATAATTTAAATTATTTAAGAGATAATAGATAAATTTTATATATATTAAAATTAAAAAATTGCTAACACATACATATCTAGAGAAACAAAATTAATTAGTAAATTGAAAATTTTAATTTAATTTCCTAAAATATTGAAAGAATATATAATTACAAAAAGAGAAGAAAAATTTTAAAGCTTTCTTTTCCCTCTTCTTTTTCCCAAAATCGGTTTCCCCCACCCCCCAAAATTTCACCTGAAATCTCTTCTTTTTCGTTCCCCATTTTATTTTTCCCAAAGTAAACTGAAAGAGAAAAAGAGGATGGGAAGTTGGAGAGTGGAGAGGCTGGATCAGTTGCCGACAGCCCTTTTGGTTACCATCATAACCAAGCTTGATATCTCTTCCATCTGCTCTTTAGCAGTCATCTGTGCATGGGGATGAAGATGATGATGATGATGATGATGATGATGAAGAAGAAGACGAAGAAGAAGACGAAGACGAAGATGAAGATGAAGCCAACGCCGACAATGAGAAAGTGAAGATTGCTCAGACTAAAAAGGTTCGTCTTTTCTCCTCCGTTTATTGATTGAAGTCTTGACATTAGTTGATTCATCGATTGCAAATTTGGTCGTAGGCAGCGGCAGCAATGTGTGTTGGATTTGGCAGCTTCTCTGACCCTCCTGAGGCGCAGGATCTTGCTCATTTTCTAGGTTTCGTTACTTACAGTTTTATTCACTTCCCATTCTGCTTAACTGCACTTATTTCTGCTCTGCCTATATTCATGAAGTTTCTTTATTTCTTTGTAGAACACATGCTATTCATGGGTAGTATTGAATTTCCCGATGAAAAGGAGGTCTGTTCATCCATAATCTTTCCTATTGCTATTCTAGATGCCTAACTTGTCATTCTTTTGCTAGCCTATCAGAATTTAGAAATGATATTCACAAGAATTTTTTTTTTTTGCCTGCTTCTGTTATTGTCAATTTAAACTGTATTTTTTTCTTATCCTACTTCTAAACGGTGTGTTTATTTTTATTTGGTGATGTAATAATTGTTTGGCCTACCTCCATTGACACTTTTCTTTGCTAGTATGATAGTTACTTATCCAAATATGGAGGCTCATCAAATGCATAAACTGAACCTGAGCATACATGCTACCATTTTGAAGTTGAAAGAGAATTTCTCAAGGGTGCTTTGAAAAGGTAAATGATTAAATTGTAAAGGGCAGAGCTTAGTTATTGAATTTTATTTTTCCTTTTACTTTCCATTGCTTGATTCGAGCTTCACTATAGGGATTTTTAAAGGAGTAATCATTTGGTCTTTCATTGTTTATACTGATTCCCTAAGTCATCAGAATTTTGGACTTATGTCGGTATCTTGTCTTTACCAGATTCTCCCTATTTTTTATTTCACCCCTTGTGAAACTTGAAGCGATGGAGCGAGAGGTGCTTGCATTGGATTCTGGTGTGCACCATTAATTTGAGTCTATATCTGTCTTCTTGCGCCCCCTTCTCTGCCTTTTCCCCCTAAAATCATTTGACTCTCAAGATTCTCTTGGTTGTTTAATAAAATTTGATTAAAAAAATCAATATGGTGGCGCCGGAGTTAGCTGCTGTCTTTACTAAGTTGCAGACACTATCTACTTCAGACCATGCGTCTGTGGTCTCCATGAACATATTTGTAGCGCTTCTTTGTGCTTGCATTGTGATTGGTCATCTTTTGGTGTAGAATAGATGGATGAACGAATCAATTACTGCCCTTATCATTGTGAGTTTCTCTATTGACATCTTTTGACGTTGATTTTGTCATTCATGGACAATTCAGCTAAGTTTTGATTGCTTGGTTTTGTATGTTTTTCTTGTTTGATATATTTGATTTAAATTACTTTTGTTTGCAGGGTGTTTTTATTGAGGTCATTATTTTGTTGACAAGTGAGGGTAAAAGCTCTCATCTTTTAGTCTTTAGTGAAGATCTGTTCTTTATCCATATTCTGCCCCCTATTATATTCAATACTGAGTAAGTTTGTTATCTTTCATTTTCATTTTAATTTATCTTGTGAATGAAAAATATGAAGATAATTTATTATACCTTGTAAAAGGTAAAATAGATGGACATATAATACTTATCCAATGAGAAGCTTTGTTTTATTTAAATAGCCATTCCTAAGTTTCTATTCTAGTTTAAACTTGAGTGCATTGAGAATTCCCCAATGTTTTCATTGCTGTAAATAGAGGAACATAGATGTCTTTTCTACTTGTTAAGGTTTGATGTTTTATTTAAATTTTTTTAGAGTAAAAGTGATGGCGGCATTTAGTTAATATTTTGCTTTCCTAAAGCCTTTCTAATCTCAGTCCTTTTGATCTTAAAGGAAATACAAAACCAGACAAAGTTTTAAGTTTTTGATCTGGTTTGTGCAGGATTGGTCATTACACAATCCCTAAAGAGATGAATAAGGTCTACAATTGGCTTACAGCAAGGTTGAGGCTTGAGGGATAGTGCTAAATATAGCGAAGAGTTGGGAAGCAATAATGGTGAAATGAGAGAAGATTGCTTATGTTACAAGTAGGTATATGGTATACTTGGATCTGGACATGTTTCACTACCTGAGGCTACCCTTGTAGAAATAAGAGGAGTTTCTTGGAATTGAAGTTGCAATTTCAGACTGTATTAGCTGTTATGTAGTATAACATCAATATCAATATCCATCGTCTTAGGAACTTTTTTATTTGTTTACTTTTGTACATTGGGTTGAATGTTGGTGGTATACATTTTGGCTAAATGTTAGTGTATTTTGATATTGGATCGATTTTTGTAATAAATATTCAATCTTTATTTTATTTTTAATTTAATATTTTTTAGTTGTATTTAAAGCACAATTTCTATTCATTGTAAATGTTTATGAAAATATATTAATATTGAAACAATAAAAAATAGAAAATAAATGCCTTAGACGTGTTTATTCCAACCTTTTTAAGATTGTCTTAAACGGGTTTATTCCAACCTTTTAAAGGTTGCTTTAGATGCGTCTATCCTAACCTTTTTAAAGGTTGTTTTAAATAAGGTATATCCCAACTTTTTTAAGGTTGTATTAGACGGCTTTATCTCAACCTTTTTAAAGGTATCTTTAGACAAGGTTTATCCTAGCCTTTTTAGGGTTGCTTTAAATGAGTCTATCCTAACCTTTTTTAAGGGTTGCCTTAGACAAGGTCTATCTCAACCTTTTTAAGATTGTCTTAAACGAGTTTATCCCAGCCTTTTTTAAGAGTTGCCTTAGACAAGGTTTATCCCAACCTTTTTTAAGGGTTGCCTTAGACTGGTCTATTTCAACCTTTTTAAGGCTGTCTTAGACGGGTCTACCCCAACCTTTTTCAAAGGTTGGCCTTGACTAGGTTTATCCCAATGTTTTTTAAAGGTCGGCATTGACTAAGCCTTTCACAACCCTTCAATAAGGGTCAGCTTATGTTGACTTATGGCAACGCTTTTTCAAAAGCATCGCGGAGCCTATGCAACTTTACTATAGACAACCTTTTTAGAAGCATCGAAAGAAGCGTCACGAAACCTATGCCAACCTTTTTTGCGTTGTCTTAGGTAAAAAAAAGTGTCGCGATAGGGTTGTTTTGTTGTAGTAGTGACACTTTTGTTTTTTCATTACAATGAAGAGAAAATGTACTATACATGCACTTACGCACTTATTTAAGTAAATGTTTATTATTAATTGAAATAGAACTGTCACTTAAATGTTTGAATTTTTTTTTATGTTACACATACTACTAATTATTGATATATTTCTTAAGTGATTCTTAAAATGGCATCACAAATTATAACACAAACATGATGAAAATAAATAATTGTCATGTTTAATTGTTGATTATGTAGCTTATATGGCAATTTTGAAAACATTGTTTGTGTACATAACTATATGTTAGGTGCAAAATTACCTTTAAAACTTTTTATGATAATTGATTTTTTGATGTATTGAAAAAATAGTGACTATTTTTCCTCATTGCTGATGTAAATTCTTATTAGTGACGATTATTTTTTTATTTAGCGAACATGCTTTAAAAGCGATATAGAATTCACATTAACATCTCAAAGTTACGGCAAAAGACACTATTACTTATCCACTTTGTTCTTATATTTTCATCTTTAAGATTATAACTTTAAGCTTTTAGATGACAGTACATACTTAGTCTCTTAATTAGCCCCAAAATCAAATGGCAAGATTTTCCATTGGTTACAATTCACAATAATTTTTCTAATTCAAAGTGTATTTTTTTTTTGTAGAAGTTCATAATTTTAGCACAAAGAAACAATATTGTAACACCCTAGTGTGTACTAAGAGGAAAAAAAAAATTCAAGATGAATAAATTAAAAAAATTTCATTTGAAAAATAAAACGTCTAAAAATCTTAAATGATCATAGCTAAATAATGAAAAACATCTTTAACAATCTCTAAAAAAAAAAAAAAGAACAAAACAAGTTTAGCAATCACAAAACAAATTCTGTATTTGTATGATATTCATCACATTTTATCTCATACTCTTCAATGTCATCTTCATTTTCTTGATCGAAGTCAACTAACATATTTTCTCTATCTACGATTTCACTGTTAACCACATTTGGAGCAATATTAATAAGCTATAAAAGTGACATATTTTAATCGTATTCTTAATACATTTTTGGATGATTAATTATACAAATTAATGAATTTGATGCTCCTAGTCCTTTAAATTCATATTTCTATACTTAGGAGAGCATTTAGTAGTGAAAGGAGCGAAAAACAAGCTAAAATCTGACAAATAGAGCTGTTTTCAGGAGCCACCGACCTGGGCATTTCCACACGGGCTGGACACATGCCCATGTAAGCCACACGGGCTAGACTCATGCCCATGTGCCAATCCGTGTATCAAGCCCTGCTTCCCAAATATGCGAAAAAACCCAATATTTAGACTTTCTGAGCATTCTAAAGTCTATAAATACCAATTAGAAGAAGACATAAGGGGACAATTAGAGAAGATCGAAGAAAACACTTGAAGAATACCATCGGAATCAACTCGGAAGCGGATTTCCATCAAGATCGAAGATCTCCTTTTAATTTCTTTTGAAGTTTTATTGAGTTTCTTATGTCTTGCGGTTATTCTGACTTTGAGATGTTTTCATTTAAGATTATGAACTAATTCCCTAGATACCTAGGGAGGATGAAACCTATGATGAATCCTTTTATTTAATGTCTGTTTTTATGCGATAAATACTTGATTCTTGTTCTCAATTATGTATGCTTATTTCTTGTTTTAATATTTTTGGGATATTAATTCATGTTTCATGTGCTTAATTCAATGGAGTAAAAGTCATTGTTTAAGAGTAGATCTAGCATAATTAAGTGGAGTTGCATGCAATCCTAGAAATAGGATGACATAATCTATCGGATTAGAGTCAAATCTAATAAAGAAATCCATAGATCAAGTTAATGTGACAATAAGGGTTTTAATTAGAAAGAGATTTCAATTAATCAACCTAGAGTCAGTTGTTCTTACTCTTGAAAGAGATATCAACATAATTTAGGGATTTCTACGGATCAAGACACAAGTGAATAAATCATTTAATTCAGATTCATAATAAAATATGAAGTCTAGGTGGATTCTTTCATGGGTATTGTCTATCTCATTAGTTAATATTAAATTATTTCTTTGATTCATTCTCTATTGCGTTCTTAGTTAAATTAGTTTAGTAAATTTAGATTAGAACACATCACCCCAAATTTTTGGTTAGTGATGGTCGTAAAACTAACTAAAAATTTCACTAAGGCAAGCGCACCCATCGAACAGTAGTATAGTTGAGGTGAGAACTGAAATATCGTATCCACGAGGACTAAAAATATTAGTAATTACTATCTTTTTATTATCTAGCCTGAGAAATGAAGGGGTGCTTTCAAAACTAAAATTAACTATCTAATTAACTAAGACTATGACAGAGATAAAAGTTGGAAAATACTTTAGGAAAACCGATGGAGAAGACAATACCCAACGAAGAATTCACCTAGAATTCACTTATTACCTCTGAATTAGATGATTTATTCACTTGACTTAATCTATAGGAATCCCTGATTTATGTTAATATCTTTCTCGAGACTAAAAGCAACTGACTCTAAGTTGATTAATCGAAATCTCTTCCTAATTAAAACCCCTATTGTCGTATTAACTCAATCTATGGATTCCCTTATTAGATTTGACTCTAATCCGATAGATTTATGTCGTCCTATCTCTAAGATTGCATGTAACTCCGCTTAATTATGGGCGATCTACTCTTAAAAAGGAATTTTCCTCCTTTAAATAAGCATATCAAAAACATGAATTAATATCCTGGAATATTAAAGCAATGGTTAAATTCACAATTAAGAATAAGAACAAGTATTTATCATATAATTCAAATAGTAATAAGATTCATCTTAGGTTTCATCTCCCTTAGGTATTTAGGGAATTTAGTTCATAACAATAGAGGGAAACATCTCAAAATTGGGAAAACAACAAAACATAAAGAAACGCAAAAACTTCGGTAGAAATTGAATGGAGATCTATAGTCTTGAAGGAGATCCTACTTCCGAGATGATTTCAATGGCTGACCTTGAGTGTTTTCTGCATTGACTCTCTGTGTGCCCCCTAATATTCTTCTAGGGTGTTTATATAGACTTTGGAATGCCCAAAATAGCTTAAAATTAGCCTTTTCCGAGTAGAATTAGACTTGAGCTCAACAGGGACACGGCTGTGTGCCACGCCCTTGTGAAGGTGCTCAGGCCATGTGCAATTCTGACTTGGTTTAATGTCGACACGGCTATGACACACGGGCGTGTGGCTTACCCGTGTGTCACACACGGGCGTATAGTTTACCCGTGTGGAAATGCCTAAGCCATGTGAAACGCTGAATTAGGCCCATTTTGCCTGTTTTTGGCCTGTTTCTTACTCTTTTCGCCTTCCCATGCTCACCTAAGTATAAAACATGAATTTAAAGAATTAGGAGCATCAAACTCAATGAAACCAAGGAAAAATCATCCATAAATATGCCAAGAATGGGGTAAAAATATGTATATATTATGGTTTATCAAACAAATTCTTCTCAACTTATAATTTTCATCAATAATGTTTGAAATAATCCACAAGTAATCATACATTAAGAGCTTAACTAAAAGAACATTAAAGTTTCAAACAATCCAAGTTGAGCATTTTAATCATAAAATCATAGGTATCCCCGTTTATCTAAGTAATTATCTTTAATTCCAAATCGACAAGGGTGGAAATTCTCACTAAAGATTCACTCAAATCACTCAAAGTGTTTAAGGTTCAATAATTAAGCACTCAATAGTCAAACATGAAAAGTTATTACCATAGGCTTGCATGAAAATCAAATCTCCACCACTATAAATAAGATGATACACAAATCAAAAGGTCTTTAATAGGGTTGTAATGGGGCTTGGGTTAAAGGTGTGGATAAAGGTTGAAAAAGAAGGTTAGAATCGAGATTAATTTAGTAAATTACCAAACTTAGAAAAACAAAGCTAATTACTGAATTACAAACAAGTGCTAGAGTTAAAAGTAACCAAAACTAATGAAGTTAGCTTTTCTCTCAATATAATGACTTTAACTTATCCAAGCTCTTTAGAATAATCTGTAATTTGAATGAATATAAATATACGTTTTTTTTAGAACAAGAACAAGTACAATAATGGGTAATACATAATAAGAAATAATTCAGCAACTCGAATGAACGAACACAGTTAGGTAACTAGTCAAATCAAATCTCGATAAAAAGGAGTTAATGAAAAGGGATAAATTTTTAACGAATCAAAAAGGGTTAAATTGTGGGTTAATATTAAGGGAAAAAGTCAAGAAATAAAAGTCAAGGCTTGAAGGGGTTCACTAGGGGTCAATTATGTGGGTAGGCTTTTTATGGGGAAAATGAGTTAAAATCTAAGTGCCTTTATCATTTCAGTATATCAAATCAAAGGTATGGTCTCGACATGTATAATCGATGCAGGTTCTGGAATAGCAAATCAATGTTGACACACTCATAACTAATAAAATAAGTGAGCAAGAAGGATATATGCTCTAAAAGGCTTAAAATCTCACGAAAATTTTTGGTATTTGATGTCAATCCTGTAAATTCAAAACTTCAAGATAATACCTCAATTTAGGGAAATAACCTAGAAATTTTAATTCTCAAATGTCAACTTATCATGCTTGATTCTCTAATGTCTTAAAGTTTAAACAATCAATGCACGGTTACCTTTGATTTAATTCAAAACATATCAATAAAAATCATAAATCAATCAGAATTCAATCTAATAATGATATGGGAAAATTATTTGAGAACAAAAATTCAGGGATTTTTTGATAATTACATAAATAAACTCCCCACACTAAAGATGTACATTGTCCTCAATGTACAAAGATAAATAATAGAAATATAAGCATAGTATCAGAAGAGAGGGAGAGAAGTGAAACTTCCCTAAATTTTTGGATGAAATTCTTGGAATAGCGGAAGCGAGAGTTGTAGAGAAGGCTAATGAAAGGCATGAGTCTGAGTAACTAATAAAAAAATAAACACCACTGTGGAAGAGAATTAAGGGATTACTTGATAATCATTATAAAGATAAACATGGTTCAGAATAGAAAACATAAGTCTTCAAAAATAAATAAGTGATAAAATAGAACTGAAATAAAAATAAAAATAAAAATAATAGTAAAATAAAGTGACTCAAAGGTCCTCATCATCAGATGCCTCGTGGGTCGACGGTGCCGAAGGAGAGATGTGGAGGTGGTGGCAAATCTGTCAAAGAGTGGCATCGATGCTGTCGAACCGCTCAAAGCACTGTTGCTCAAAGCGAGTGAATCGATCGGATAAATCTGTCAAAGTGGCGACAGGAGGTTTGTGACTCGATGGTGGTGGTAGTGGTAGGGGTGGGTCCTCGTGAGGGGGAGAATATCATCAGTAATGTCCTCTGGCTCGTACTGGTCATCAGAGTAGACAAGTCTGTACTGAGGGGGGTGTATTCCACGGCGTCGCTCTATCATCCTCATGTGGATCATACTAGATATTCCTTGAGGAGATATCTGGCCTACTAATGTTAGTGTCGATGACATCTCTGGAGTGTCGAAGAGGCTGAAGTGTCGAGCGAGGCGAGTCACGTAGGGGCCAAGACAAATGGGGCCCCTCCTATGGCGATCTGTCTGGTGGCGAAAAGCGAGGGTGATAAAATGTACCAAATCAAATACATGACCAGTTGCCATGCTTCGTAAGTAGAGGTGTCGGAGAGGGTGGTAACCGGACGGTGGGAGGGTGGTGGATGACGATGGCGGCTATGGATGGGGGAGGTTGGGGAAGAAGACAAAAGTAAATAACATTTGGGTTTGGGGGTTAAAATAGGGGCACGGTCGTGTTAAGGCCTCGCGTTGGGCCACACGGCCGTGTTACACACTCCTGTGGCTCGAGTTTAGCCCGTATTTATCGTGAAAATTTAAGTACCATTCGTCACACAGCCTAGGGACATGCCCGTGTGTCTAGATCGTGTGGTTCACACAGCCGTATCGCACGATCGTGTGCTACGATGTTCACTTCTCTAATGCTCGTGTGTCTGAACACACGACCATGTGCCTTGCCCGTGTACCTCTCTGACTTGTTTAAAAATTTAAAAATTTTTCTCCAGTTTTCACACGGCCGTGTCGCACGGCTATGTGAATCAAATTTATGACTGTGTGGCTTGATACTTAGGGATTTTTAGCCTTGTTTCGACACGGCCATGGACACGTCCGTGTCTCCAGGCCGTGTGGGTCAATGTTCCTACATAAAAAACACGAAAATAGCTAAATTTAACTAGTTAGTGGTGTTACTACTAGGGTTGCCTCCCGGGAAGCGCTTATTTAAATTTTAAGCTTGACTTACCTCATATTTTCACGGTCACGGTGGATTGAGGAGTTGAAAATCCTCACCTCTGCTATCAATTTTATCAAAATAAGGTATTAGTCTAGTATTATTTACCTTGAAAGTTCTGAATTCAGTGTGTGTTACCTCGACTGTATCATGTGGGAAGATATTCAATATCGTGAAGGGAATCGCTCTGTTTTTACTGTGCTTTGAAGTAGCAATTCGAGCGTCATTTTCATCTAAAAATACTTAGTCCTCAACCATAAATTGCGTTGTTTCATCACTACGCTTGTCGTGGTGTTGCTTTGATTCATCGTGTGCTTTTGGTTTCTCCTTGATATGTGTTCGCCATTCATCTAGTTCATTGATATGAAGCCTTCGTTCTTCGTGAGTCGCTCTTTTGTGGCATGGATTAGAATGAAGCTCCATCACGTTCTTTCTAAGGGATTCTTGCAAAGGAGTTTGAATTGTAACATTACTTAAATTATTAAAACTTAAACAATCATCTCGATTACTAGATATTTTAGTAGAATTATGAGCTTGGAGTTTAATCGTGTCATTTCCTGCACGAAGTATCAATTCACCTGTGCTAACGTCAATGATAGTTCTAGCAGTTGCTGAAAAGGCCCTTCCTAAAATTAGAGGTACGTCACTATTCTCATCTATGTCTAGAACAACAAAGTCAACTGGGAATATAAATTTATCAATTTTGACAAGCACGTCTTCGATAATACCCCTAGAAAATCTAATTGTTTTATCTGCCAATTAAATGCTTTGGGTTTCCCAATACCTAGTTGTTTAAACATTTTATAGGACATGACATTAATACTCGCCCTTAGATCAGCTAACAGATTATTAACAGTTAAACTACTAATTAAGCAAGGAATCGTAAAACTTCCTGGATCTTTCAACTTGTTGGGTAGGCTATTCTGTAGAATGGCTGAGCAAACTACGTTCAATTCCACGTGCGATGCATCATCTAACTTTCGCTTATTTGCTAAAAGCTCCTTTAAAAATTTCACCGCTTTTGGCATCTGCGAAAGAACTTCAATAAACGATACGTTAATAAGTAATTTTTTTAATAATTTCAGGAATTTACCAAATTGTTTGTCTGTATGGTCTTTCCTTGTCGCTTTGGGGTATGGCACACGAGGTTTATACTCTTTACTTACATCAATCTTACCGTTATCCACCATATTTTCTTGCCTCAGGTTCGGTTCATCCTCAACTAACCCTTTTTCATTGTACACAGTAATGGCATGAAGTTGCTCCCTTGGGTTAATTTCAGTGTTGCTTCGTAGGCCATCTTGTGGTCGTTCAGAGATCAACTTAGCAAGCTATCCTATTTGAGCTTCGAGCCCTTGAATTGACGCTTACTGATTCTTAAACGTTGTTTCGATATTCTAAAAATGAGTTTCTGACACCGAGATGAATTTTGTAAGAATCTCTTCAAGGTTTGATTTCTTCTCTTGTTGGTAGGGTGGTTGTTGAAAACCTGGAGGATGTTGTGGCCGTTGATTTCCTTGACCACCCCACGAGAAATTGGGATGGTTCCTCCAACCTGCATTATAAGTGTTACTATACGGGTTATTTTGAGGTCTAGAATTATTACGCTATAGTGGACTTGTTCCTCTTTTGTGCTAGGGTTGAAGGATGGATAATCTGTGTTGTGTACTCCTCCTCCATTTGAATCACACCTCATCACTGGATGTACCTGAGTCAAACCATACAAACTATCAATCTTTTTATTTAAAAGTTCTACCTGGTTGGATAGCATAGTGACCGCGTCGAGGTTGAAAACACCAGTTGCTGTTGTCAGTTTTGTTCTTATGACTTGCCACTGATAGTTATTCAGTGACATCTCTTTAATAAATTCGTAAGCCTCTTCAGGTGTTTTGTTGTTTAAAGTTTCACAGGTGGCTGCATCGATCAGTTCCCTTGTTGAAGGGTTCACACCGTTGTAAAAGGTCTAAACTTGCAGCCATAGAGGTAACCCATGGTGAGGGCACCTTCATAATAAGTCCTTGTACCTCTCCCATGCATCATAAAGAGTTTCTAGATCCATCTGCATAAAAGAAGAGATATCATTCCTTAATTTAGCTGTTTTAGCTGGCGGAAAATATTTAAGTAAAAATTTTTGGGTCATTTGTTCCCAAGTGGTGATTGACTCTCGTGGTAACGAATTCAACCATTGTTTAGCCTTATTTCTCAATTAAAAGGAAAAAAACTGAAGACGAATGACATCGTCAAAAATTCCATTGATCTTAAAGGTGTCGCAGAATTCCAGAAAATTTGCTAAATGAGTGTTTGGATCCTCGTCCTGCAAACCATCAAACTGAACAAACTGTTGTATCATTTGAATCGTATTAGGTTTCAGTTCATAATTATTTGCAGCAACAGTAGGCCTAACTATACTCGATTCAGTTTCTGTGAAAGTAGGTTTAGCATAATCATACATAGTTCGAGGAGCAAGATTCTGATCTACTGGATTTACTGCAACCACAAGAGGTAACGGATTGTTCTGATTATCAACCATCTCCTCGATTGTGGTATGAATATCGTCCTCTTTCCCTTCCCCTATGTATTGTAGGCTTCGCCTTATTTATCTTTAATTTCTGCGAGCTGTGCTTTCAATCTCACTGTCGAAAAGTAGAGGTCCTGACGGGTTTCTTCTAGTCATAAACTATAAAAACCTGCTAAAAGTAGAGAAAATGAGATTTAGTAAAAAAAACAAAATTAAATTGCAATAAAAAATAAAGAATGGCTAAAGTAATAAAAATTAAGCGTTCCTAATATCTTAGTCCCTGACAACGGCGCCAAAAACTTGATGGCTGTAAAACTAACTAAAAATTCAACTAAGGCAATCGCACATATCGAACAGTAGTATAGTTGAGGTGAGACCGGAAATATCGTATCCACGAGGACTAAAAGTACTAGAAATTACTATCTTTTTATTATCTAGCCTAAGAACCGAAGGGATGTTTTAAAAACTAAAATTAACTATCTCATTAACTAAGACTATGACAGAGATAAAATTTGGAAAATACTTTAGGAAAACCAATGGAGAAAACAATACCCAAGGAAGAATTCACCTAGACTTCACTTATTACCTCTGAATTAGATGATTTATTCACTTGACTTAATTCGTTGGAATCCTTGATTTATGTTAATATCTCTCTCGAGACTAAAAAAAACTGACTCTAGGTTGATTAATCAAAATCTCTTCCTAATTAAAACCCCTATTGTCGCATTAACTCGATCTATGGATTCCCTTATTAGATTTGACTCTAATCCAGCAGATTTATGTTGTCCTATCTCTAAGATTGCATGCAACTCCGCTTAATTATGGGCGATCTACTATTAAACAGGGAATTTTCCTCCTCTGAATAAGCACATTAAAAACCTGAATTAATATCCTGGAATATTCAATCAAGGGTTAAATTCACAATTAAGAATAAGAACAAGTATTTATCATATAATTCAAATAGTAATAAGATTCGTCTTAGGTTTCATCTCCCTTAGGTATTTAGGGAATTTAGTTCATAATAATAAAAGGAAACATCTCAAAATTGAGAAAACAACAAAACATAGAGAAACCCAAAAACTTCGGTAGATCTTGAATGGAGATCCTAATTCCGGGATGATTTCGATGGCTGACCTTGAGTATTTTCTGCGTTGTACTCTCCGTGTGCCCTCTATTATTCTTCTAGGGTGTTTATATAGACTTTAGAATGCCCAAAATAGCCCAAACTTAGCCTTTTCTGAGTAGAATTAGACTTGGGCTCGACAGGGACACGGCCGTGTGCCACGCCTGTGTGAAGGTGCTCAGGCCGTGTGCAATTCTGAATTGGTTTAATGTCGACACAGCCATGACGCACGGAAGTGTGGCCTACCCGTGTGTCACACACGGGCGTATGGTTTTCCCGTGTGGAAATGCCTAGGCAATGTGAAACGCTGAATTAGGCCTATTTGGTCCGTTTTTGGCCCGTTTCTTGCTCTTTTCGCCTTCCTATGGGCACATAAGTATAAAACATGAATTTAAAGAATTAGGAGCATCGAATTCAATGAAACCAAGGAAAAATAATCCATAAATATGACAAGCATGGGGTAAAAATTTGTATATATTATGGTTTATCAGTTAAATAATTAAAAAAAGTAATTACTAATACTTTTAGTCCTCTTAGATATGATATTTTCTACTCACCATAGCTATACTATTGTTCGATAGGTGCGCTTACCTTTGTCGTATTTATAGTTAGTTTAGTGACCATCAAATATCATCCCTACGTAGTGATCCATTTTCTAAAATTTGAACTTCATTATTACACTCATACATTTTAGTATCTTCATCTACTTGTTCTTCACCAATATCAAAGATTTCATGATTTTGCACTTCTATCTCTAAAATATTATATAAGTGTCTATGGTGAAAATTTTGTACTACTCTCCAATTTTTCCTTATTGTATCCTCCACATAAAAAAACTTACTTTGCTTGAATTGACAAAATAAATGGATTATTCTCATACCAATATTTGTTAACATTGATACTTAGTAAATGACCATCTTTATGAACTCTTTTCTTTTTACTATCTAGGTGGAACCACTCACACTTAAACAAAATGACTCTATAATCTTTGATATAACTTAATTGAATAATATCAATAAGAAAACCGTGCAAGTTGATTTGGTCCTCTTCATGATTCCTTTCAATCATCACACCACTATTTTATGTTCTCTATAATAAACATAATATAAGTGTTAGTTATTCTACAATAAAATATAAAGTTACTTGAATAATTAAATTATTGTAATAGAAACCTACTCTAAATATGGTTCAACTTGATCACAATTTGTTAGAATATACCATTGCATCATTTCATACTCTTGTTGTGCAAAGACTCATATTCTGATGCTTCTAAAGGGAAAAACTTCTTGAAATAGCAAGCAAACTTGGATCATATATTTCATTCCCTCCATCATGATTTCTATCTTTTCAATTAAAATTTGTTTTTGTTAGAAATTGTTTGACCCAAATTCCTGTTAAAATAAAATACAAGTGGCAGGATAGGAGGATCTACGAGGGTAAAGATAGGTACGGTACAAGCTGCACAAGTGAAATCTGTATAGAAGTTTACTTCATCTATTTGATGTTGATTATAATAAGGTGTTTTAACCTTATTGCATTACTTCGATTTGACTTTGATTAGAATATGGTTTTACAAACCTATAAATAGACATAGTTTATACCCTTTTTGTATCATTCGAATTTCGACATAATGAATTTTCCTCTTCTTTGCCCGTGGTTTTTTCTCAAAAATGTTTCTATGTAAAATTCTATGTGTTGTTTTCTCTTTTTCTTTGCGATTCATTGTCATTATCGATGTTCAATTTTCATAGTCTCAATTCTAGAATGATACATAGGATAAAATGTTAAGCAATCAGTAGAAACATATGCCTCAACTATACATCCTTCTAGACGAGCCTTTTTCCATGTATATGTTTTGAGCTTTCCTAAAAACCTATTAGGTAGAAAAAGAATTTTTATTGAATTATTATACTTTACCTAAAAATATAAAACTTAAAAGGTTAAAAGATAGAGTTATCTCTCAACAAGGTACATCCATCGATAATGTACAGGTCCTCTAAGAATGACCTGATTAGGCAAGTGTACAACCAAATGTACCATCACATCAAAAAAAAGCTTGGGGGGAGGGGGTTCTCCAACTTGCACAAAATGATTACACTTGTAATACCTCGAAAATTTCTACAGTAAGAAGGTAAGATATTATCCTTGATATAGTAAAACAAGGAGATAAAGTGACATAAAAGGGAAATTTTGAGTTATGTCAACATTGGGAAGTATATTATGATATATTAATTCAAGAAAGGACTAAATCGTAAAAGTGAGAAAAGTTTTGTTACTGAAAAGTAAATACTCAAAGTTTGAAGGGTTAAAGTGTAAATCTGAAAAAGTTAAAGGACCAATAGTGAAAATATTTTAAGGGTGAAATGATCCAAAAACTATGGAAAATGGATAAATTAGGACCAATTGAACAAGTGAAGAACTATGAGGGACTAAATTATAATTTTTCCAAATTAACTGATGACTCGAGGATGGAATTTTAAAAGATCATGAAGGGCAAAATGGTCAATTAGTAAGAGGGAGAATTCTAGAATGTAATGATTATGTTGATGATATTTATAATTAATTAATTAGATAAATGTTATTTTATTAATATTTTAATAAGATATTTTTGAATATTTTATTTAATTGAGGATAATATAAAAAGAAACGAAGATGAAAAAAAAAAATTCGTCTTCATTCAAGGCTTCCAACGGCTATGAAGAGAGAAAGAAAGAAAGTTTTACTTTTTTTACAACTTAGTCATTCCACCAAAAATTCACCATTTTCACCTAAAAATCAAAAGAATTTCCATGGTTACCAAGAGAGAAAAATAATAAGGAGACCACGGAGAGCTAGAATATCAAGTTAGATTCAAGAAATAAAAGCTGGATGATAGAGAAAATCAAGTTAAAATTTGAAATCAATATGACAAAGTAAGAACATCAAGATTTCAACACATTTTTAAGTTTGATATTATTGAAAAAGCATGGAAATGATGTTAAAGTAGAGTTTTCTTATGTAAGGTTCTATGTTCTTGATATTTTAGTGAAGGGAAATAGGAGAAAGTGATGAGAAATATTGTAGAGAAAGGAAATAAGGGTGTTATAAACTTGGTAATAAACATTTTGCTCTAAAATAGTTTTAGACAACAGCAATAGTCTAACTTTGAAAAATCACCAAAAATTGTAGAAATCGAATTAGAGTTAAATAAAGTATGAAATTAAATTCTATTGAGTCTAGTTTCTCATAGAAGAAATGGTGTAAGAAATAGAATTGTAAATTATGAGTTATAATAAATTTTATGAGACAAGGTCGAATGATTTGGGTTCCTCTGTTCTGTCTTTGGAAAATCATAAAAAATGTAAAAAATAATTAGGGGTATAAATTTATATTTTAAATTCTTAATTATTTTATTTTCAATAGAAACAAATGGAATCATCATATAATCCCCGTATTAAGAGATAATTATTTTTAGTGAAGAAAGGTTGACGCTATCAAATAGCGAACAAGGATAAATTTGAAAAATTTACTGTATTTATTGGCTAAACTATAAATTATGAAATTTTTATGGTAGAAATATATTTGAGTCTAATTTTTATAACAACAAGCGGATCTTAATTTAGAATTCTGTAGCTCAAGATATAAATAATTTAGTGACTATGACTCAAGTGGACAGCTTGATATGAACATATAAGTAAATAGTGGAATTATATATATTCATTACGGATGTGGAATGGAGAGGAGGAGGAAAATATATGAATACTTAGCTATGTTTGGTTTACATTAAAAATGACTAATTTGCATGTTTTAGACTCAGGGGCTAAGTTGAATAAAAGTAAAACTTTAGGGGCAATTTTGTAAAAATGTAAAAAATGACCAAGTTTAAGGAAATGAATTGTTTTATTGTCTAAATTAATAAATTGAATGAAATTATTAATTGAGATCAAGATTGGGTGAAAAATTGAGGAAAATAGAAATTTTCAAAATGCCCCTGAATCTTGGTATTTTTGCAATTTAGCCAGGTAAGTTCATATGGTTGAACTTTTATGATTATTTGTTAACTTAGAAATGAAATAATGTATTATTTCATGTGTTTGTCATTGAATTGTGGCTATTGAAAGTATATGAAAAGTGATTTGAATGTTCAAATTAAGTAGAACGTTGGATTGAGTACGATCGTTCAGTGACAAGTGAAATGATAAGTGATGAATTGACGAATAAGACCATGGCAAGTGTGTAAATGTAAGACCATAGCTTTGCTATGGCATCTCAGTGAAAAGGCCATAATTGGGTTATGGCATCGTGAACGTAAGACCATAGTTGGATCATGGCAGTATATGTGCATGTGTAAGACCGTAGCTGGGCTATGACATCATGAAGATGATAAGACCATATCTGGGATATGGCATTGCGTGAGTAAGACCATGGCTGGGCCATGGCAATACAAGTGTAAGACCATAGTTGGACTATGGCATAAAGAAAATGATGTACTCAAATCCATAAGACGTTCTTTAATTTGACAAAAATTGGTAAGTGACATATGAAATTAATATTGAAAAACTTATGGTTATTATTGATATTGATCTGAAATAAGTGTACCTATTGATATTTAAATGGTCCAACGGGCAAAGTTCTAATATGAGATAGCATGAGTTTGAAATGAATTATTGCTGGTATATACTTGAAATACTTGGAAATAATGGTACATGAAATATTGATATAATGAAATGAATGATATATGTTTATGAAGAAACGAAAAAAGAATGATGTGTATTATGACATGTAATATGTGATTATCTTTATTATGTTGATACAAGGAAATTATTTTGTTGTGATGAGTAACAAACTTAAGTGTAACCTGTCAGGAAAATAAGTTTATCAATGTTGAAATTATATGTAATCTGTACAAGTACGCTAACCAGTGTTGTTGCTTGATACTTAGACAAGTGCCAAGCTATTGGTCGAATGGTGATTTTTTTATTTATATGATGCATTAGAATGGTAAGTATTTAATTGAAAATACGTTAGTGCTGTTTAAATTATTCAATTTCTTATGAAACGACTTATCATGTGATCAATTCGAAAAAGACTTTGGCTAAATGCACTAGCTTGTTACCATGGTTGAATGATATGTTTATGGCTTGTGTGTCAAGCATTGGAATAAGTGTGGAAAATAAAGAAATACAAATGAAAATAAAGAAACTAGGAAGAATTAAAGATATTTAAAATTTTACTAGGCTTGGGATAATATGTATAAGTAATGTTGTGGATTTATTCACCTTGTGAATTGATGAATATAACTTTATGAGTATTGGGATTATCAGAAGCTCGATTAGGTTGGAAGCTTTTCAGAGATATATCATACTATCCATTGGTTCTATACGTAATTTTGGATTATTTGATTCTGGTTATAATGGCATGTATAGGTTAATATGGCCAATGATGACATGTAAATGATTGGTTATGACTAGTCATTGGAATGGCTAGTGACGAATATGTTTTGGTGTTTATGTATAAAAGTCCATATCATTGTACATGTTTGAAATGGTTGATTGATAAAAATTGTATTGGCATATTGATGATTGAAGTTAGTTAGCATATTTGATATAATATGCATAAATGTGAAATTGGTATCTAGGCAAATATGAGTTTAATATTGATACGAAAATAATGTCATTTGATGTATCTATGGGTACATTCGTTGTATGTGGTTAATTTTCATGTATAAGACTTGATTTTGGTATGAATTAATTGTCATGGAATAGCCTATTTTCGTCTACACAGGCAGAGACACGGGCGTGTGTCTCATTCTTGTGTAACACATGACCTAGCACATAGGCTTGTGGCTTGGTTCATGACAACAATAACAAAATATTCCTCAAGTTTTCTTATTTGTGACCACCATCACTCCTATTCCTTATCTTAATTACTCTATCCTCTTGTCTTGTTTGCATGACCAATAAGAGCAATGTTTTTAATATAGACTGAGTAAGACTTTCAGTGTGTAATACTCTTGTAAAAGCACCTTGAAGAGATGAAATCTTTGAACCAGACAAAATTTTTGATTTGTAAGTCTCAAAGTCAAGATGATAAAAAACCAACAAAGAAACTCATGACAACCATTTGTTCTCGTTGAGAGACTTATCTTCTTTCTCTAGATAATAGAGTACTTGGCATACCTCGTATATACAAGAAATATTCCCCTTCCTAAAATATAAAAAATCCAAGTACTCCGTTAACTCCTTAACAAATGCATAGTAGTTAGTTAGATAAATTACCTCGCTGTCAATAGAATTTCAAATCTACAAAAATGATTGAGCACCTTCTCCCTGCCACACTTGCTTGGTATAATCAATAAGAGGTTTATTTTTCAAACGATCATCTTTATCAATACTTCGTAAGTAAATTCAAATTGTTTTACTTCAACCTAGATAATTAGAATCATTCAACTTGTGCTTTGTAATTTTTGACATCATTGAGATCATATCATTAATAAAAACTTTACTACCTCCCATCATGAAGATAATTGAATAATCAATTCAATCAAATAACTCCAAATAATAACATTAAATTCAAGCAACCAAAAATTTAAAGGACCCATATAATAAATTTCTCAAACCTAAAATTCAATTTGCCACAAATTCAAATGAACCATATAGCAAATTTCCCAAAACAATTAGGAAATAGTGAACAATGATGAATAATGATGAAAATAGGAGGCAAGAAATAAACCCTTTTCAAGACAGAAGCAAACTAGCAAATCAATGGTTGAGACTTAGTCAGAGTATCGAGTCGACCTTGTAGGAGGACGCTGGAGGTTTGGTGTGTGACGTGTAGTCACGTGCCTCCATGTGTCAACATGTGGTGAAGGCGTTAGAACAGTCTAGTGATGTGTAAAAGCCATTCACAAGGATTTTTGTTACTGGATTTCAAGTGTTGGCTGAAAAATGTGACACACACCTCCTTAGGCCAACAATAAGAACCAAAAACCACCTCTTAGTGGTCACGAGAATACCCTTGATAAACCGTAATTTATACATATTTCTATCCCATGCTTAGCACATTTTAAGCATGATTTTTCCTTAAAATTGGTGAATTCAATGCTCCTAATGGCTTAATTTCGTGTTTTATACTTAGGTAAGCATAGCAGAGTGAAAGGAACGAGAAACGGGCCAAAAACAGAGAAAATGGGCCAATGTACGAAATCAACACGGCCTAGACCTTCTTACACGGGCAGACCACACAGCCGTCTCAATTTGGCAGAATCGAAGCACGACTCACACGGGTGGACCACACGCTCGTGCCTCTTTAACAGGCTTGACCACGGCCTGAAGTAATCGCACACGGGTGTGTCACACGGCTGTGTCCCTGCCGAGCCCAAGTTTAGTCCAATTCGGAAAAGGCCAATTTTGAGGGTTCTTAGGCATTCTAAAGCCTATAAATACACCCTAGAGGAGGAGAAAAAAAGACACACAAGGAAAGAGGCAGGGAACTGCTCAAGGAAAGTCAATTGATCCATATCAGAAGTCGGATTCATCATCAAGACTGAAGATCTCCCCTCAATTTCCCTTCAGGAGTTTTGGGTTTTTCTTTAGGTTTTGTATTCATTATTCTTCTGAGATGTTTACCTTTTTAGTTATGAACTAAAACCCCTAAATACCTAACGGGAATGAAACCTAAGACAGATTTTGCTATTATTATCTGAATTGTATGATAAATATTTGGCTTGTTCTTAATTATTTGTTCTTAATTCTTGTCTTGATATTCCAGGATATTGATTCAAGTTAAGCTCTTATTCAGTGGAGGAATATACCCTGTCTAAGAGTACATTTGTCATAATTAAGTGGAGTTGATTGCGCGCCTAGAGATAGGGTGACAAGATTTTGCCGGATTAGGGTGAAACCTAATAAGGGGATCCATAGATCGAGTTAATGCAACCCTAGGGAGTTAATTAGAAAGAGATTTCAATTATTCAACCTAGGGTTAGATGTTGTTAGTCTCAAGAGGGATAATAATATAACTTAGGGATTTCTGCGGATCAAGTCAAATGAATAAATTGTTCAATTCAGAGTCAAATAACAAGTGAAGTCTAGGTGGATTTTTCCTTAGGTATTATCTTAATTCAATCGTTTTTCCAAAAGTAATTCCCCAATTCTATTTTCTGTGAATTCTTAGTTTAGTTAATTAGTTAGTTAAAACAAACCCCATTATTCTTAGGCTAGATAATAAAAAGACAGTCATTACTAGTACTTTTAGTTCCTTTGGGTTCGATAATCCGGTCTTGCTAAAGCTATACTACTGTTCGATAAGTACACTTGCCTTCATCGTGATAATAGTTAGTTTTAAGAACGATTCATTATAAATATTTAAAACCTGTCACGAATATCTCGTATCAAGTTTTTGGCGCCGTTGTCGGGGAACTAAGATATTAGGAACACTCGATTTTTATTACTTTAGCCATTTACTTTTACTGCAATTTAAATTTTATTCTAATTTTTATTACAAATTCTTTCTTTTCTCTTTTTCTGGCAGGTTCTTATAGTTTATGACTAGAAGAAACCTGTCAAGACCATTACTTTTTGACAGTGAGATCGATCGCATAGTTCGCAGAAACCAAAGGGAAATAAGGCGAAGCTTAAGATACACAGAGAACGAACAAGAGGACGATAAGAGGATGATATTAAAACCACAACCGAGGAAATGGCTGAAAACCAAGAAAATCTGCTACCTCCTGCAATTGCTGTTAATCAAAATCTTGCTTCGTGCACTATGTATGATTATGCTAAACCTAATTTAACAGGAACTGAGTCAGGTATAGTTAGATCTGCTATTGATGCAAATAATTTTGAACTGAAACCTAACACAATTCAAATGATACAACAGTTTGTTTAGTTTGATGGTTTGCAGGACAAGAATCCCAACGCTCACTTGGCAAATTTCTTAGAATTTTGCGATAGCTTCAAAATTAATGGCATTTTTTATGACGCCATTCGCCTTCGGTTGTTTCCCTTTTTGTTAAGAAATAAGGCTAAACAATGGTTGAACTCGTTACCACGAGAGTCAATCACTACTTGGGAACAAATGACTGAAAAATTTTTATTAAAATATTTTCTACCGGCTAA
The DNA here is from genome assembly GCF_025698485.1 of Gossypium arboreum. NCBI lineage: Eukaryota > Viridiplantae > Streptophyta > Magnoliopsida > Malvales > Malvaceae > Gossypium > Gossypium arboreum. Next base: position 13,494,560 of record NC_069075.1, on the reverse strand, counting down.
AACAACCAAATTACGTAATGATATCTCTTCTTTTGTGCAGATGGATTTAGAAACACTCTACGATGCATGGGAGAGATACAAGGACCTTTTAAGAAGATGCCTTCACCATGGGTTACCACTTTGGCTACAGGTTCAAACGTTCCATAATGGCCTGAATTGTGACAGCCCAAAATTGACCCTAGTCGGAATGTGGTCTCGGGACCATAAAACTGAGGCATAAAAATAATTAAAAATTTATTTTGATGCCTATAATATGTGTGTGCTCATGTATGACATTTTATGATGATTGATTTAGTGTTATGAAGGTGAATTCCACTAGAAAGGACTTAGTAGTGAACTTTGAAAGTACTATAGGGAAATGTGTGATGACTAATTAAAGCATGCATGCAAAATAATGGACTTGCAAGTCAAATTCCCCTTTTTACAAGTGGTGGCCGGCCATGACAAAGAGATATGGGCTAAACATGTCATGAAACATGTTTTGTTGGGCATTAGGGAGAAATAATAAACAAATAAGCATGGGTAAGAAAAGAATGAAAAAAAAATGTGTGTGAGAGAGTAGCATTCCCCCCCTTGCCGTGAGTTGAGAAAGAAGGAAGAAAAAAAAATTGTTGTGTTCATCCATTTTCACTTCTTGGCCGAAAATACTAAGGAAAAAGGGGGAGGATTTTTACTTCATGCTTGGTTTGGAAGAGATCTAGAAGGAGATTTGGCTAAGTTTGCATCAAGATTAAGGTATGTATGAGGTTGTGTTAGGAGTTTCATGCATGTTTTGGTTGCTAACTTGATGTGCATGTTAGCCATGGCTCAAATCTTTGATATGCCATGGAAATGGTATTTGGCCAAAGTTGTTATGGTGATAAAGCCATTGCATGCTAAGTGTGAAGCTTGATGATGATGCATGCAATGATGGATTGTCTACTCTTGAGTAAGATTTTGAGTTTTCTTTTGTTTAATCGTGATTGAAGTTGAAAAGGGCATGATTGTCATATTCGCCATGATGCATTCATGAGCATGGTTCATGCTTCTTGCATGTTAGTTAAAATTTGTGTTTTGGATGGCTATGGACACCTTGAAATTCGCCATGCTCATATATGTATATATATGTTTGCACATGATGTTTTGGTTATGAACTAAGTGATGAATATGTTTGTTTAAAGAAGAAGATGTTGAAGAATGATTGTGAAATTGCAAGCACATTCGCCTAGCACACATATGAGTGCTTGATGCTATATTATAAGTTTTGAGCTACAATATGCAAAGCATTAACTAGTAAAATGCATGCTGTTTTTGTGAGGTATTAAGTGCATAATTGGCCTCAACATGTACATGAATATTCGGCCTTGGGTAGCCTATTGAAGGCCTTAGCTTTTCCTTGATGCTCGAATAAATTGTATTGAATTGCTTGATGTAGTATAAAATGTGCATGACCATTGTGTATTCAAGCTAAAGAGTGGCCATATGACCATTTAAACTCCTTGTCATATTCGCCATAAGCTAGCACAATGAGGTTTTAATAAATTGAATTTGTTTGAATTAGCTCAAGAGCTAAGAGGGCCACAATTGGACAAGGGAAGGAAAAGTGATCGAATAGCCGTAAAAGCCGTTCGACAACATCCGAGGTAAGTCCTCAAGAAGTGACCTTACTTGAATTATGTGGAATGAAATATGGATGTATTGATTATTGATTTATGTGTGTATGAGTATTCGAATAATACCCGGGCTAAGTCCCGAAGGCGATTATGCTAGTGATTATAATTGTGTTTGAGCCTTAGTAACAAAAATGAAATATGTATGTCCAATGATTATTGATGTATGTGTGCATGAGAAATTGAATGATATCCGGCTAAGCCCGAAGACAATTATGCTGGAAATTATATCCGGTTAAGACCAAGGCAATTGTGCTAGTGGCTACATCCGGCTAAGACCAAGGCATTCGTGCGAGACATTCTATCCGGCTAAGACCAAGGCATTTGTGCACGTGGTTATATCCGGTTATATTCGAAGAATCTTGGGCTGGAGGTGAGTGTTGGTTGCTGTAATAAATTCAATTAGTACGCTCAAAAAGCCCAAAGAATAAGGTACGTTTATATGTGCATTGGAAAGTCGACATGTTTGAGCAACATTCGCTCAATCGACTAATGAATTTCAGCTATTGAATTGATCGATACTTTGTGAAAGTATATAATGATGAAGTGTGAAGTAAGAATGACTATGTGAATGAGTATTAATGGAATGATGTATTTGGTTATGTGAATGTATTGCTTTAATTAAAGCTGATTATATTCCTTGAGACTTACTAAGCATAAAAATGCTTACCCGTTGCTTTGGCTCTCTGTTTTATAGATTTCGCCGATAGCAATCGGATTTGGGATCAATAAAGCAAGTCATCCACACTATCAACGCCTCTATTTTGGTATAAATTTTGGTTGAACTTTGAAATGGCATGTATAGGACTACCCTTGTTGGTTTAAAAATGTGGTGATGTATATGTATACTGCCATGCGAAAATGGCTCGTAAAAGGAAGCATGAACTTAGACTATTTGTGGTTTGTATGTATATATATGGTGTCATGATGTGATTATGGATTGGAAATGGGAGTGTTGGTCACGTGATCAGCCATTGGTATGGTTAAAATGATCATATATGAACCTATGTATGGCAAGACTAGTTGGTTCATGGAGACTACAAAATAGGTAAGACCTACCTTAAAAAAAGGTGCTGCCAGCTGCAGAGATGTGAATGTGAAAAATCACCAAAATTTGTAGGAATGGTATTAATTAGTGAATAAGCTATGTAAATGAACCTTGATGAGTCTATTTTCATATGGAAGAAACGAAATGGTCATAGGAGTTACATGTTAAGAGATATTAAAGCTATTGTGAGACAGGGCCAGAACGGTTTCTGGGTCCCCTGTCGCAATTTTAAAAATTTTCTATAAATTATCCAGAAAGAATTAGGAGTCATGCCTTATATGTACAGATTCCATTTTGAGTCTAGTTTCATTAGAAACAAACGGCACCAGTATTAAAGTCCTGTACAGTGAGATATTGAAGTTGCAACGTGCGAAGGTCAGAGCAGTCGATCCCTGTAACATGGGTGACTTTAACTAATAAACTGTACCAATTGGCCCGACCAAAAATTCTAGAAATAAATCCATGGATGGATACATGAGTCTAAATTCAGGGAAAATTTACGACACCAGTTTCCGAGTTTTGAAACTCGAGATATGATTTTTAAGGCGACGGTGACGCAGTTTTCCAGCCTGACTGGAAATGTCAAATTGGTGGGCAAAATATGTGAACTTGGCTTGTTAACCCCTCGTGTCCGACACCGGCGATGGTCTCGGGTTCGGGGTGTTACAATTTTATTGGTATCAGAGCCACGATTTAGTCGATTCTAGGACTACCGTGATGTGTTTGGGGTCTAGCTATACATGCCATTAAATGATGAATCGATAGTGTGGTGATTTCTGACAATTTGACTTTGTGTTTGTTTATAGCAATGGATCCCGATCCCAACCGAGCGATAGCTGATGATGTGGAGAGTGTGGCGCCGCTCCCGCAAGGGACAGCGCCGGTGGACTCTCAACCTATGGCCAGCAATCCGAATGACGAGGCTAGGCAAGCCTTTTATAGTGTGATGAACGAATGGTTTAATCAATACATTCGAACTAACACTACTGTTCCACAACCTCCATTCCCGACAAATGCAACCCCAGACCTACAATACCTCCGTGATCGACCAAATAAGGTCAAGTAAGCCCCAATCGATAGGATTCAAAACATGGGGCCACTGAATTTAAGGCTACGGATGATGATGATGCCGAAGCGAGCTGAATTTTGGTTGGATAACACTATCCGGTGCTCGATGAGCTATCCTGTACACCGATGAGTGCTTAAAGTGTACCATCTCCTTGCTACGTGAGTCCGCCTACTATTGGTGGAGTACTCGACTTTTGTGGTACCTAGAGAGCAAGTGACTTGGGAATTCTTTCAAACCGAGTTCAAAAAGTATATCACCGAGATTCATCGACCAAAAGCGAAGGGAATTCCTTGACCTTAAGCAAGGTTCTATGTCGATTCGATCTACGAACGAAAATTTGTGAGGCTTAGCCAGACGCTGAGAATGCATTTCGTCCAAGCCATTATGTGTAAACGCTCGAGGATGGGCTGAATGATGATATAAGGATGTTCGTTGGCATTCTCGAGATACGAGAGTTCGTAGTACTTGTTGAGCGAGCTTGTAAAGTCAAGAGCTTAGAAAGGAGAAACAAAAAGCGATGTGGGAACCGGAGAATTCGAAAGAGGTCCTCGGAAAGTCTCTTCAACAAGCATAGAAGAGATTTCGAGATGATGCGAGCCGGTCTAGAGGCGTTTGGGCTTTTCTAGACGAGGACGCGATCGACCCCTGTGACCACACGAGTCGCCTGATCGCCAGGGTGGAAATGATCGCCGAGAGAGGCGGAGTGTCCACATTGTGGCAAATGGCATTCGGGAGCTGTTGGTTTCGTGATCGCTCTCGCTATAAGTGTGGGTCGGCCGACCACTTTATGAAGGATTGCCCGAGGATGCATGAACAGAATGTAAGTCGAGTGGAAACCCGGTACTACCATCGCCGAGGTAGGCCACCTAGAAATATGGGCAATGACAAGGGCGGTCGAGAGGATCTAGAGATGCTACCATCGATCCGAGGCTCGTGTTCTGCAATGACTTATGCCATACGCGCACGTGAGGATGCTTGCCTCTCGGATGTCATTACCGGTACTTTCACTCTTTTCAATACAAATGTGATTGCTTTGATTGACCCCGGTTCTACTCATTCATATATATGTGAAACCTTAGCATCCAAAGAAGACTTTGCCTATTGAGTCTCTCGAGTTTGTAATTCGGTGTCAAACCCTTGGGTCATTACGTGCTTGTCAACAAAGTGTGCAAGAAAAGTCCCCTAGTGTTCCAAGGTTCTTGTTTTCCGGCGGACTTGATGCTTTTGCCGCTCGATGAGTTCGACGTTATTCTTGGTTTGGATTGGTTGACCATGCACGATGCGGTTGTAAATTGCAAAAGCAAGACTATCGATTTGAGGTGCGCGAATAATGAGATAATTCGGGTTGAGTCTACGGACTTAAAGGGTTGCCACCGTAATATCGCAATGTTGGCCCGAAAATATGTAAGAAAAGGGTGCGGCGTACCTTGCGACGTGCTTTCGATGACAAGGAATCGAAAAGAAACCCGAATCAGGTCGTTGGTTTGTGAATACCGGATGTTTTCCTCAAGAATTGCTTGGGTTTACCACCGCTCGAGAAATAGAATTTGGCATCGAATTGGTACCGTACCACTCCAATTTCGATAGCTCCGTATCGTATGGCACCAACGGAATTAAAGGAGTTGAAAGCTCGGTTGCAAGAATTGGTGGATAGAGGTTTTGCTCGCCCGAGTTTTTCGCCTTGGGTGCGCCGGTGTTGTTCGTGAAGAAGAAGGATGGAACCATGCGGTTGTGATCGACTATCGTCGACTTAATAAAGCGACGATAAAGAACAAATATCCGCTGCCACGTATTGATGACTTGTTCGATCAACTCAAGGGAGCCTCGGTGTTCTCGAAAATAGATTTGAGATCGGGCTATTATCAATTGCGAATCCGAGATTCTGGACGCACCCAAGACCGCCTTCGAACGAGATATGGTCACTATGAGTTCCTAGTGATGCCGCTTTGGGCTCACTAATGCCCTCGCGGTATTTATGGATTTAATGAATCGGATCTTCGACCATATTTGGATCGATTCGTAGTCGTGTTCATTGATGACATCTTGGTCTATTCAAGAAATGAGACCGAACATCTTTGAACACCGCGGTTAGTGCTTGCAAATTTTACGGATAAGCAATTATATGCTAAGTTCAGCAAGTGTGAGTTCGTTAAGAGAGGTTAGCTTCTTGGGTCATGTGGTATCTACATCGGTATTCGAGTCGACCAATAAAATTTCAGCCATACTTAATTGGAAGCCTCAGAAATATTACCGAGGTTCAAGCTTTTTGGGGCTTGCTTAGGTTATTACCGACGATTTGTAAAAGGCTTCTCAACGATAGCCACACCGATGACGGCTTACTCCAAAAGGATGTTAAGTTCGAATGGATTTGAGAAATGCCAAAAAGTTTCGATCAACTGAAAACTTATTTGACTGAAGCCCCAATTTTAGTGCAACCCGAATCGGCAAAGAGTTTGTCATCTATAGTGACGCCTCCTCCTTGGGTTAGGTTGCGATTGATGCAAGAAGGTCGAGTTGTGGCCTATACGTCGAGGCAATTAAAGCCACACGAGAAAAATTATCCGACCCATGATCTCGAATTGGCCGCCATCGTATTCGCTTTAAAGATTTGGCGACATTACTTATTTGGTGAAAGGTGCCATGTGTACTCGGATCACAAAAGTCTCAAATATTTGATGACCCAAAGAGACTTAAATCATGACAAAGACGTTGGCTCGAGTATGTTAAAGGATTATGAGTGGTCATTGACTATCACCCGGAAAGGCGAATGTGGTTGCGGATGCCTTGAGTCGTAAATTATTATTCACTTTACGAGCGATGAATGTGCACTTGTCTGCTCGATCCGACAAAGGTGTTAGTGGTGAATTGAAAGCCAAACCCTTATTGACACATCAAATTCGAGAAGCTCGTAAAGTCGACGACGAGTTAGCCGCAAAACGGTTGAGTGTGTTCCGAGCAAGGACTCGGAGTTTCAAATCGATGATGACGATTGTTTGAGGTTCAAAGGTCGCCTCTGTGTTCCAAAGAATTGAACTCATTTCGATAATTCAATGAAGCCCATTGTAGCCGAATGGCAATCCACTCGGGAGTACGAAGATGTACAACGATTTGAAACGTCGGTTTTGGTGGCATGGTATGAAACGAGACATCTCGACTTTGTTTCGAGATGTTTAATATGTCAACAAGTGAAAGCGGAACATCGTGCCTTCGAGATTACTTCACCAATCACGATACCGAGTGGAAATGGGATCGAGTCACAATGGACTTTGTATCCGGACCGCCATTGTCGCAAGTAAGAAGGATGCGGTTTGGGTCGTGTTAGATAGATCGACTAAGTCGGCTCACTTTGTCCCGTGACGTCACGGATTTTTCAATGGACAAATTAGCCGAATTGTACGCTTCTCGATTGTGAGATTACACGAGTGCCTATTTCCATCGTGTCGGATAGAGATCCGAGATTTACCTCGCGATTTTGGAAAAAGTTGCAAGAAGCTTTGGGTACCAAGTTGCATTTTAGCACCGCCTTTCACCCCCAAACCGATGGTCAATCCGAGCGGATAATTCAGATACTTGAGGATATGTTGAGATGTTGCGTCCTCGAGTTTAGTGGTTCATGGGAACGGTATTTGCCGTTGATTGAATTCGCTTACAACAACAGCTTTCAATCAAGTATTAAGATGGCACCCTACGAGGCTCTATGCGGTCGTAAATGCCGTACACCATTGTTTTGGACTGAGCTTGGTGAAAGCAAGATCTTCGGGGTGGATTTGATTAGAGATGTTGAACAGAAAGTGAAAGTAATCCGTGAAAGTCTGAAGATGGCCTCCGATCGTCAGAAGTCGTACGCGGATCTGAAGCGTAAGGATATCGAGTATCGTGGGTGATAAAGTGTTTCTCAAGGTATCGCTTTGGAAAAAGATACTCGATTCTACCGTAAGGGCAAGTGAGCCCGAGGTTCATTGGGCCATATGAGATATCCGAAGCGAGTCGGTCCAAGGGCATATCGCTTGATTTTGCCCCCAATCCAAAAAGGTTCACGATGTCTTTCATGTTTCGATGCTTGACGCTATAGATCCGATCCATCGCACGTGATTAGTCCATCGAAATTGAAATTCAAGCTAATATAAGTTATGAGGAAGAACCGATTCAGTATCCTATCACGGAAGTGAAAGAGTTATAAACAAGCGGTTCCGCTAGTGAAAGTGTTATGGTTCAAGCACGGGATAGAAGAAGCTACTTGGGAGACCGAGAACTCTATGAAAGAGCGATATCCAAACCTATTTACGGTAAGATTTTCGGGACGAAAATTTCTTAAGTGGGGAGAGTTGTGACACCCAAAATTGACCCTAGTCGGAATGTGGTCTCGGGACCATAAAACCGAGGCATAAAAATAATTAAAATTTATTTTGATGCCTATAATATGTGTGTGCTCATGTATGACATTTTATGATGATTGATTTAGTGTTATAAAGGTGAATTCCACTAGAAAGGACTTAGTAGTGAACTTTGAAAGTACGATAGGAAATGTGTGATGACTAATTAAAGCATGCATGCAAAATAATGGACTTGCATGTCAAATTCCCTTTTACAAGTGATGGCCGGCCATGGCAAAGAGATATGGGCTAAACATGTCATGAAACATGTTTTGTTGGGCATTAGGGAGAAATAATAAACAAATAAGCATGGGTAAGAAAAGAATGAAAAAAATGTGTGTGAGAGAGTAGCATTCCCCCTGCCGTGAGTTGAGAAAGAAGGAAGAAAAAAAAATTGTTGTGTTCATCCATTTTCACTTCTTGGCCGAAAATACTAAGGAAAAAGGGGGAGGATTTTTGCTTCATGCTTGGTTTGGAAGAGATCTAGAAGGAGATTTGGCTAAGTTTGCATCAAGATTAAGGTATGTATGAAGTTGTGTTAGGAGTTTCATGCATGTTTTGGTTGCTAACTTGATGTGCATGTTAGCCATGGCTCAAATCTTTGATATGCCATGGAAATGGTATTTGGTCAAAGTTGTTATGTTGATAAAGCCATTGCATGCTAAGTGTGAAGCTTGATGATGATGCATGCAATGATGGATTGTCTACTCTTGAGTAAGATTTTGAGTTTTCTTTTTGTTTAATCATGATTGAAGTTGAAAAGGGCATGATTGTCATATTCGCCATGATGCATTCATGAGCATGGTTCATGCTTCTTGCACGTTAGTTAAAATTTGTGTTTTGGATGGCTATGGACACCTTGAAATTCGCCATGCTCATATATGTATATATATGTTTGCACATGATGTTTTGGTTATGAACTAAGTGATGAATATGTTTGTTTAAAGAAGAAGATGTTGAAGAATGATTGTGAAATTGCAAGCACATTCGCCTAGCACACATATGAGTGCTTGATGCTATATTATAAGTTTTGAGCTACAATATGCAAAGCATTAACTAGTAAAATGCATGCTGTTTTTGTGAGGTATTAAGTGCATAATTGGCCTCAACATGTACATGAATATTCGGCCTTGGGTAGCCTATTGAAGGCCTTAGCTTTTCCTTGATGCTCGAATAAATTGTATTGAATTGCTTGATGTAGTATAAAATGTGCATGACCATTGTGTATTCAAGCTAAAGAGTGGCCATATGACCATTTAAACTCCTTGTCATATTCGCCATAAGCTAGCACAATGAGGTTTTAATAAATTGAATTTGTTTGAATTAGCTCAAGAGTTAAGAGGGCCACAATTGGACAAGGGAAGGAAAAGTGATCGAATAGCCGTAAAAGCCGCTCGACAACATCCGAGGTAAGTCCTCAAGAAGTGACCTTACTTGAATTATGTGGAATGAAATATGGATGTATTGATTATTGATTTATGTGTGTATGAGTATTCGAATAATACCCGCTAAACTCAAGGCGATTATGCTAGTGATTATAATTGTGTTTGAGCCTTAGTAACGAAAATGAAATATGTATGTCCAATGATTATTGATGTATGTGTGCATGAGAAATTGAATGATATCCGGCTAAGCCTCAAGACAATTATGCTGGAAATTATATCCGGTTAAGACTCAAGGCAATTGTGCTAGTGGCTACATCCGGCTAAGACCAAGGCATTTGTGCACGTGGTTATATCCGTTATATTCAAGAATCTTGGGCTGGAGGTGAGTGTTGGTTGCTGTAATAAATTCAATTAGTACGCTCAAAAAGCCCAAAGAATAAGGTACGCTTATATGTGCATTGAAAGTCGACATGTTTGAGCAACATTCGCTCAATCGACTAATGAATTTCAGCTATTGAATTGATCGATACTTTGTGAAAGTATATAATGATGAAGTGTGAAGTAAGAATGACTATGTGAATGAGTATTAATGGAATGATGTATTTGGTTATGTGAATGTATTGCTTTAATTAAAGCTGATTATATTCCTTGAGACTTACTAAGCATAAAATGCTTACCCGCTGCTTTGGCTCTCTGCTTTATAGATTTCGCTCGATAGCAATCGGATTTGGGATCAATAAAGTCAAGTCATCCACACTATCAACGCCTCTATTTTGGTATAAATTTTGGTTGAACTTTGAAATGGCATGTATAGGACTACCCTTGTTGGTTTAAAAATGTGGTGATGTATATGTATACGGCCATGCGAAAATGGCTCGTAAAAGGAAGCATGAACTTAGACTATTTGTGGTTTGTATGTATATATATGGTGTCATGATGTGATTATGGATTGGAAATGGGAGTGTTGGTCACATGATCAGCCATTGGTATGGTTAAAATGATCATATATGAACCTATGTATGGCAAGACTAGTTGGTTCATGGAGACTACAAAATAGGTAAGACCTACCTTAAAAAAAGGTGCTGCCAGCTGCAGAGATGTGAATGTGAAAAATCACCAAAATTTGTAGGAATGGTATTAATTAGTGAATAAGCTATGTAAATGAACCTTGATGAGTCTATTTTCATATGGAAGAAACGAAATGGTCATAGGAGTTACATGTTAAGAGATATTAAAGCTATTGTGAGACAGGGCCAGAACGGTTTCTCGGTCCCCTGTCGCAACTTTAAAAATTTTCTATAAATTATCCAGAAAGAATTAGGAGTCATTCCTTATATGTAAAGATTCCATTTTGAGTCTAGTTTCATTAGAAACAAACGGAACCAGTATTAAAGTCCTGTACAGTGAGATATTCAAGTTGCAACGCGCGAAGGTCAGAGCAGTCGATCCCTGTAACATGGGTGACTTTAACTAATAAACTGTACCAATTGGCTCGACCAAAAATTCTAGAAATAAATCCATGGATGGATACATGAGTCTAAATTCAGGGAAAATTTACGAAACCAGTTTCCGAGTTTTGAAACTCGAGATATGATTTTTAAGGCGACGGTGATGCAGTTTTCCAGCCTGACTAGAAATGTCAAATTGGTGGGCAAAATATGTGAACTTGGCTTGTTAACCCCTCGTGTCCGACACCGGCGATGGTCTCGGGTTCGGGGTGTTATATGAATCCTTTGACTCGACAGATGATTGATGCAGACGCTGTAGGAACTATCAATAATACGACACTTGAGGCGGCTTACGAATTTTTTGAGGAGATGTCACTGGATAACTATTAGTTGCAAGTTATGCGAACAAAGCTGACAAAAGCAGTCGGTGTTTTTAACCTCGACGCGGTTACTATGTTGTCCAACCAAGTAGAACTCTTAAATAAAAAGATTGACGATTTGTGTGGTTCTACTCAAGTACATCCTGTGATGAGGTACGATTCAAATAGAGGAGGAGCGTACACAGAATATCAACTCTTTAACCCTAGCATCAAGGAGGAACAAGTCCAATATAGTAATACTTACAATGCAGGTTGGAGGAAGCACTCAAATCTTTCATGGGGAAGCCAAGGAAACCAAAGACCACCTCCAGGCTACCAACAACCACCCTACCAATAGGAAAAGAAGCTGAACCTTGAGAAGATGCTAGCAAAATTTATATCGGTGTCAGAAACTCATTTTCAGAATACCGAAACAGTACTTAAGATTCAACAAGCATCGATCCAAGTGCTTGAAACTCATATTGGACAGCTTGCCAAGTTGATTTCTAAACGACCACAAGGTAGCTTTCCAAGGAACATAGAATCTAACCTAAAGGAGCAATTCAACACGATTACTAGTCAAGATGAGGAAGGGTTAGTCACACCTGAACCAGAACCAAAGCAAGAAACTGAGATAAGCAAAGGTAAAGGTGAGGTAGACCACAATGAGCAGAAACCGGTAAGTACAGAATACAAACCTCGTGTGCCATACCCTAATGCGACAAGGAAAGACCGCTCAGATGAACAATTTGGTAAATTCCTTAAACTCTTAAAAAAATTACATATTAACTTACCGTTTATTGAAGCTCTATCGCAGATGCCAAACGCAATGAAATTTTTAAATGAGCTTTTAGCAAATAAGCGAAAGTTGGACGAGGCTTTGCATGTGAAGCTAAACGCAGTTTGCTCAGCTATTCTATAGAATAAATACCCAACAAACTAAAAGATCCAGGGATTTTTACGATTCCTTTCTTAATTGGTAGTTTAGATGTTAATAATGCATTAGCTAATTTAGGGGCTAGTATTAACGTCATGCCTTACAAAATGTTTAAACAACTAGGTATTGGGAAACCCAAACAGACTAGGATGAGCATTCAATTAGCAGATAAAACTATCAAATTTCCTACGGGTATTATTGAAGATGTGCTAGTTAAAATCGATAAATTTATATTTCCCGTTGATTTTGTTGTTCTAGACATAGATGAGGATAGCAACACTCCTTTGATTTTAGGAAGGCCCTTTTTAGCAACTGCTGGAACGATTATTGATGTTGGCACAGGTGAGCTCACACTTCGTGTAAGAGACGAAACAATCATCCTTCAAGCTCGCAATTCTAGCAACACATCAAAAATTGAAGGTGATTGTCTAAACCATTCTACTAAAACTGGCAATATGATGCAACCTACTTTGCAAGAAATGAGTTTGAATGAAGTACATGAGCCATTTTCAAGCAATAGTAGAGGACCTATTCATGAAAAATGAAGGCTACAAATCGAGGAGCTAGATGAATGGCGGACACATAAACCGAGAACACACGATAAACCAAAACTACGCCAAAACAAGCTCAATACCTTTCCAAATTAACTTAAGATCGGAGATAAAATTTTATTAAATGCCGCAGAGCCTCACATTGTCATTGCCAAACCAGATGAAGAAATCCCTCTTACGGTACTTAGCATTTTCCCATTCGGTACAGTTGAGGTAAGTTATCCCAAGTTCGGCACTTTCAAGGTAAACAATACCTGCCTAAAACCTTATTTTGATAAGATTCACAACAGGAATGAGGAGTATAAACTCCTCAAACCACCATGACCAAATGGAGAGGTAAGTCGAGCTTAGACTATAAATAAGCACTTCTCGGGAGGCAACCCGAGCATTAACAATATTAATTTCTTTAAATTTTAGTTTTAACATCTAACATACTAACCGACTCATGGAACGCAGGCTTTCGAAAGCACACACGGCCAATCATACGGGCGTGCTTAGGACCGTGTGGAAACAGGGCATAGATTTTCCCCAGCACGGGCTACGATAAATCACCACGGCCGTGCGACATGACCGTGGGTGAACCTGCCAAAACAACACACGCCCGTGCTCGAAAACCATGGATAAACCTGTCAAATTAACATAGGCGTGCGACACGCTCGTGGCTAGCAACCGTGGTTGAACCTGCCAAAACAACATGGGCGTGGACCTTCATACACGGGCATAGGAGAAGCGAGCAAAGACAAACACGGCCTTGTGCACCAACACGCCCAAGGTACACAAGTGTGGGTAAATTGTCAGACGCGCCTAAATTTAAAATTCGCGAATCACACGGGCAAAGTTTGGGGAACATGGGCGTGTTCCCTGGCCGTGTGTCCCAAAATATATAAAGACCCTTCACTATTCATCATCTCCCTCACCCAAAATCCCTAACCCTAGCCGCTGTAGATTCACATGGCCTCCTACCACACCCGTGCGCCGCCTTCAACTACATGTTTAACGCCTAAGCTCCTCCCTCTTGCATTTGTTTACTCCTTTATCTCAATCTTTGTCAGTTATTTTGTTTCTTTCATGATTTCTATGCTCCATTTGACTATTTTACGTGCACATTCATACTTAGAATAGTAGATAAATGTATATTTTTAAGTTTTGTTTTGGTCAGTATATTAGGCTACATTCATTCATGGTTATTGTTCCTATGGGTTTCATGCTATTAACCTCAAACAAATTCATTCTTTAGATATCTCCATTACTTATTCTCACAGGGTTATTTGGCACATTTACTTTGGCTGTTATAGTATAGGTTAATATGTAAACCCCATGGAAAGTATTCACATTCCATTTCAATTTCTATTACAGGTACACCATGTCATCTTCACGAGGAAAGAAAGTCACTGTTCCTGCTTCGAAGAAAAGGAAAGGAGCGTCATCTTCCTCGGGTCCTACCGCGAGAATTCGTCACCCTTTCCTGCAGTTTCCCATTGGGTCCCAAGAAGAACTTTTCCAGATTCTACAGGCCCTACCCATGGAAGTGGGCCGTTGTATAGACTGGGCCGCGCTAGAACAAGTCCAACTCGCGGATGCAATTCAGGCCCTCCTCACCACTGATCCTTGGGGCTTTTCTTTGAGATTGTCGAGACGACATATCTCGAACTCACGATGGAACTCTGCTCAATGTTCCATCTTTAGACCATGATGGTCCACTTTGATGACCCGGGAACAATCCAATTTCGCCTCAGTGGTCTAGTCTGCCAGTTGAACGTCTCAGAGTTTGGAACCGCACTGGGCCTTTACACTGAAAAGTGCATGGAGTAGAATGAACTCCACGCTCTCAATCGCCACATCTATCACTATCCTTTACGGTGTTAGAATGCCCTCGCCCCTGGTGCTGCCTCCTACAATCCTAGCTGCTCCAAGGCATCGGCTCTCCCTCCATCTTTGAGGTACTTATACACCATTTTGGCTCACACGTTAACAAGAAGGCGAGAGAGCATTAGCGTCGTCAACATTCACGATGCCTACTTCCTACGGTGTATGTCGCATGGGCACGTCATAGACCTTGCTTATTCATTTCCATCGCCATTCAACATCAGACGAAGCGGCATAGGAAGGGGGTCATCTCCATTAGGCCCTATGTGACGCGGTCGGCCTGACACTTCGGGCTCATCAACACAGTAGCCCAATCATCCTTCCTCACTCTCATGGGCCAAATTTCCCCACAAGGCATATCGAGCATGCTAAGTATGAGGATGATCATGAAATGACGTGGCACCTTCCCTCCTCAGTACCGTTTCGCTTAATCTACCGAGGAGGATGCTCCCGAGGACATTACTGATGATGTCCCTTCATGTCATGAGGACCCACCGTCTCAGCCACCACCACCCTCTCGTCCAGTTCATGCTGCGACTTCATACGCTGACATCTCTGAGCGCCTAACTCGATTCGAGCAGAAATGTTTTCAGCGCTTCGATCACATTGATGCTATACTACACCGGATTTGTCAGCACTTCCACATCTCATCGCCACCCCCACCTCGTGAACCATATAGCGATGAAGATGTTTAAAAAATTTTGTTTATTATTTTATGTTTTTACTTTTATTCTACTTTAAGACTATTTTTTTATTTTTCTTTAAGCTTATATTTATTAGGTGTTATAATTTTATTTAACAATTTTGAATTTTGGCTATTTCCTATCAAGTAATTATTCTTCCTTATACATTTTCTAAAAGAGTTCCTGATTCTATCATAGTAATAAAGAGCTCTAAAGCTCACTATTATTCAAGGACTCGCAACTTTACTGGGAAAGGTTCTCCACGACTGCCATGTCCTGCTCGGCCACGACCATAACCAACTTCAGATATAATATTCTTTTGGTGCAGGACTTATGGACTAATGAACCTCTACCACCGCCGGAGTATCCTTCTCCACCCTCACGCTAATTATTCTCCAAAACTCCAGTTCAAGGAAATTCATTCATCACTCAAGAAGTTTCACTTTTCTCCCTATCTTATATTTATATTCTTTTCTATATATCTATCTTTGTACATTGAGCGGAATGTACATCTTAAGTGTGGGGGGAGGGGTATTCATTTTCACTATTAGAAAAATCCCTGAATGATTGCCTTGTTCTCTTGAATAGTTCTTATATCATGTTTAGGATAAATTTTGATTGATTTATGACTTTTATTAATATATCTTAAATTAAAACATAATCATTTATGCATTGTTTATTTAAACATTAAGACATTAGAGAATTAAGCATGATAAGTTGATTTTTAAGAATTTAAAATTTTAGGTTGTTTCCCCAAGTTTAGGTATTACCTTGAGTTGGAATTCACAAGGTTAAACATCGAAAAGGCATAATTTTTGTGAGATCTTGAGCCTTTAGAGCATCTATTAATTCTTTCATGCTCACTTTCATTATGAGTGCGTCAGTATTGAATTGTTATTCTAGAACTTGCTTGATGATGCATGTCAAGACCACACCATTTGATTTGATATGTCGAAATGAGAAAGACACTTAGGTTTAACCCACTCACTCCATAAAAGTCTACCTCCACAATTAACCCTTAGTGAACCCCCTTGATCCTAACAACCCATTCATTGATGTACCCTCAATATTAACCCATAACTCATTATTGTTGAAATCTCCTAAATTAATTTGATCCCTATTTTTGTCGAGATTTAATTTGGAATAGTTGCTTATTTATGTTTTATTCTATTTTGTAATTTGACCTGTTCTTAAAAAAAAAACCAAAAACAAATATATGTATACATATTAGTAGTAGTGATCTTCTGAAATAAAGAAGTTAAATTCCATAATCTGAGAAAAAGCTCTGTTGTACGCAATTGATGACTAGTCATTTTTCTAGTTAGGCAATTTTTCAATTCAATCTCGACTCTAACCCTTTCTTTCAGTTTGTGACCACATCCTCTAACCAAAGCCACGTTACAACCCTCTAAAGACCTTTTGATTGATGTTTCATCTCAATTTATAGTGGTGGAGATTTGATTTTCATGCAAGCCTATGGTAATGACTTTTCATTATTGACTATTGAGTGCTTTATTTATTGTTCTTAAACACCTGGAGTATTTTGAGTGAATCTTTAGTGAGGATGTGAAACTCTATGACATTTTGAATCAATGGTAATTACTTAGATGAGGGGAGACACCTATGTTTTCATGATAAAATACTCAACTTGGAATGTTTGAAACTTTGATGTTCTTTCAGTTAAATTTTCAATGAATGATTACCTATGGATTATTTTGAGATATTATCAATAGAAATTAAAAGTTGAGAAGAATTTATTTTGATTATGAGTTGAGGATTTTGTTTGAGGACAAGCAAATGCTTAAGTGTGGGGGTATTTGATAAACCGTAATTTATACATATTTCTATCCCATGCTTAGCACATTTTATGGATGATTTTTCCTTAAAATTGGTGAATTCGATGCTCCTAATGCCTTAATTTCATGTTTTATACTTAGGTGAGCATAGGAGAGTGAAAGGAACGAGAAACGGGCCAAAAACGGAGACAATGGGCCAACGTATGAAATCAACACGGCTTAGACCTTCTCACACGGGCAGACCACACGGCCGTGTCAATTTGGTAGAATCAAAGCACGACTCACACGGGTGGACCACACGCCTGTGCCTCTTTACAGGCTTGACCACGGCCTGAAGTAATCATACACGGGCATGTCACACGGGCGTGTCCCTGTCGAGCCCAAGCTTAGTCCAATTTAGAAAATGCCAATTTTGAGGGTTCTCAAGCATTCCAAAGCCTATAAATACACCCTAGAGGAGGAGGAAAGAGGACACACAGGGAAAGAGGTAGGGAACTGCTCAAGAAAAGTTGATTGATCCATCTTAGAAGTCGGATTCATCATCAAGACTGAAGATCTCCCCTCAATTTTCCGTCAGGAGTTTTGGATTGTTCTTTATATTTTGTATTCATTATTCTTCTAAGATGTTTACCTTTTTAGATATGAACTAAAACCCCTCAATACCTAAGGGGAATGAAACCTAAGACAGATCTTGTTATTATTATCTGAATTGTACGATAAATATTTGGCTTGTTCTTAATTATGTGTTCTTAATTATTGTCTTGATATTCCAGGATATTGATTCAAGCTAAGCTATTATTCAAATGAGGAATAGACCCTATCTAAGAGTACATTTTTCATAATTAAATGGAGTTGATTGCGCGCCTAGAGATAGGGTGACAAGATTTTGCTGGATTAGGGTGAAACCTAATAAGGGGATCCATAGATCGAGTTAATGCAACCCTAGGGAGTTAATTAGAAAGAGATTTCAATTATTCAACCTAGGGTTAGACGTTTTTAGTCTCGAGAGGGATAATAATATAACTTAGGGATTTCTACGGATCAAGTCAAATGAATAAATCGTTCAATTCAGAATCAAATAACAAGTGAAGTCTAGGTGGATTTTTCCTTAGGTATTGTCTTAATTCAATCGTTTTTCCAAAAGTAATTCCCAAATTCTATTTTCTGTGAATTCTTAGTTTAGTTAATTAGTTAGTTAAAACAAACCCCATTATTCTTAGGCTAGCTAGTACTTTTAGTTCCTTTGGGTTCAATAATCCGGTCTTGCTAAAGCTATACTACTGTTCGATAGATATACTTGCCTTCATCGTGATAATAGTTAGTTTCAAGAACCATTCATTATAAATATTTAAAACCTGTCACGAATATCACGTATCACCCTCAAAACTTACTGTTTCATGATAAATTTGACGAAACTCAATTTCTAAATCGCATCTTTAACTTTGACATCATGTAACAAAAGTAAAAATTGAGAGAAAAACTTATATTATTTACAAATGAGAATATCACACACATATTTATACAAGTTACAATATTTTGGTTAAGGAAAGAAATAGAAGTTAATAAAAAATCTAAAAAAATAATATGACTAATATTATATTCACCACATTGTGTAAGAAAAGTAAGAAACTTTTGTTTGATGCTTTTAGTCTAATGCCCAAGTTTGAACTACACATTGTTTGTTAATGTTTTCCCTGCTTAAGGAGGCACTATCATCCTTTGCATAGCTAACAATTTTGATTTTAGGTATTTAACAATTGAGAATTTTAAGATTCAACCTAGATGTAAGGTAGCACAATGTCCTTTCTTAATTTATACTACTAGTGATGGTAACGATGGGCTTTTTAAGATTAGGACTTATGTTAGTGGGCATAATTGTTCAATAAATTTTCAAAACAAAATAACAAATTATAAAATCATGGGTAAACATTTTCTTAGCAAGGTGAGGTGTATCTATAATTTAAAATTAGATGATATGAAAAGGCTTGTAAAATAAGAGCTTAAGGTAGAGTTGAACAAAAACATCTGTTGGAGAGCAAAGAAATGGTGTCTAGAACAAATCAGGGGTACGGTTTAATATGAATTCAGTAGATTATATGACTATATATTAAGGTAGGAAGACGCTAATGGTCATTTTGAACTTATGGTTGAAAGCCAAGTATTGTTGATAAACCCAAATTCAAAAGGTTTTGTGTAATTTGGGTACTTAAAAGAGGGTTTTAAGAAACACTATAGATTTGTGGTATGTTTAGATGATTTTTACCTTAAATATTCTACACAACTTGTATTGTTGTTAAGGTAGAAAATAGAGAGACATAGATTTGGTTTTTTGTTAAACTATGCCTTATTGGATAATATGTTTTGATATAACAAATTAAAGTGTTTTTGAATAAAAGTAAAGTTGAGCAATTTGAAAAAATCAAGTTGAAATGGTTTCAATTGAATTAAACATTTTCAAATATGTTTCAACCATTTTCAAACAAGTTATAAATGCTCTAAGATAAAAAAGTATCGATACTTTTTGTCTAAGTATCGATATTTTACAAGAAGTCGATACTCCTCTGATAATTGATACCAAATTGACATTTTGTTTCTTTCAAACCCTAATAGGTATTGATCAGGTATTGATACTTTTCTTAAGGTATCGATACTTTTCTTAAGATATCGATATATTTCCTAAAGGTATCGATATTCTTACCCCAATGGTTACTGAAATCTGCATTAATTATAAAAAAATATCGATACCCTTTTAGTAGGTATCGATACTCGTTGCTATAGGTGCATTTAATGACCTGGTATTTCATCCCTAATGGCTAAATTCACTTCTACAACAAGCACAATAGTTTGAAATCAATTAGAAGGTATAGATATCAAATTCCAAAAGTCTAGCAACAAGAAGAACAATATGCAAAGCTTAAACATAAATCAAAACAACCTAGAGCTTAATTCTTTCAACCTTTTCTTGTAAACACTTGTGAGCTTTCATTGTATTCATTTAGCTCAAGTGTTCTTCTTTGTATTTGTGCTTAATTGGCAAACATTCTGATCTTATGAGGATTTTTTTTTATTTGCTTATTTGTATCTCTTTTGAAAGAGGGCTTATTGATTGTAAGGTTAAACCTTGTCCTCAAAGGTTGCCAAATTAGTGAATTTGAGAAAATTCTTTGTTGTGGAAAGCTAAGGTAGTGGAGTAGGCATTGGGACCAAACCACTATAAATCCTTGTGTTCTCTGTTGCATAATTTTTGTTGCTTCCACCACAACTTCTCAAAGGTCGATTCAACCTCTTTACAGTTGATCTTGAGTTGATCCTTCTGAGCTAACATTTTTGAAAAATATACAAACTGACCTTGGGTTTGGACATGACAAAGACTTCAATGTTATAAGTGATATACAAAAGGTTTGTATCTAATGTTAAGTTACTTTTTTTGGGGTCTATTTGTGTCAAATATGTGTTGCTTACTTTTTTTCATTTCTGTTTTTTATAAGGCTTCCTGGAGGAGATATCGCCTATATTCCCCAGCATAGAGCATAAATCTATGCGAAGCATATGTATGCCAATTGTAAGAAAAATCACAAATGAGGGGCTTGTAGAAGCCATTCTAGGGATGTTTCAAGGTAACATATGAAGTTCTAGGGAATAATAGGTTGTTGGGTGAGTCAAAACAAACATTTTTGTCAAGGACCCTAAACGCTAGTCTAAGTCATACTTTTCCACTAGATCATATTGTGATGCTAAATAGGGTATCATTTTCTCGGGTTTAATCTCTTGCTTATTTTTTTCATAAAGAACCTAAAATTGTTTATAAACTCTTTTATTTTTTATATTTATTAGAAATGTGATTATAACAACCCGTTTTCGGTAAAACTAAAACAGTGGTTTTGAGACCACAAATCTGATTTTGGAAGAAAAATTTATTTTTATATTATTTTATGGTCTATAGTTTGATAGTAATATTGTATAAAAATTTCGTAAAGAAATTTTACCGATTACATGTTTAATTTGATAAAGGACCAAATTGCACAAAGTGCGAAAGTTGAGTTCTAATAGCTAAAGGGATTAAATAGCTATAGAAATTTAAAGTGGAGGTCCTTATATGTTAAATAGACCATTTAAAAATTCTTAGTGGTTAAGGATGATGATTCATCCATGGAAAATAAAATAAAGAAAATGATGAAATCGAAAAGTGAAAAAAATAAAAGATGATAATTAATTAAATAATGAAAATATCTTTTTCATCATCTTTCCCAAATTATTTCCATGGAAACCCTACCTAAGAGAAAGTAGCTTAAGCAAGCTTACTTTGATCAATTAGGTACATTTTCTTGTTTCGTTTTTAATGATTTTTATATTTCGAAGATCGTAATAGCTTAATCTAGCTATCTCGGGGACTAATTTGTAAAGTTATCAAAGAACTAGGGTTGTGCCATGGATGAACATAGATGAATTATGAATTTTTATGGTAGAAAATGAAAGGTTGTTGATAGATAAGCAACTTTTGTAATGGGAATTTTGTTGAAATTATGATTTAGGGACTAAATTTTCATGGAAAAATTTTGAATTTTATTAAATACATGGGCTGTAAATTTTACATGTGTTACAGACACACCAAATCTCCTAAAAGTATCCTGTTATATGCCCTCTCGAGCTTCCCGTTGTATGGTTCCTGCGAGCATCCTGATCGGTAGTGATCTTGCATGTGTTGCAGACTACCGTAGCTCTTTGTAAATGTCCTGTTATATGATCTGATCAGTTGTGATCCTGCATATATTGGGGGTACAAACGCAGCTCTTTGTGAGCATCTTCATATAGCTCGCTTGAACTTCCTGATATATGGCTATCTGGAGCTCCTCACTAAAGGCTCTTCGTGAGCTTCCTGATTAAAAGTTCTTTGTAAACTTCCTAATTATGACTCTTATGAGTTTTCCTATTATATAGCCCGGATAAGCTTTCTAATAGGCTCTTTGTGAGCTTTCTGATTAATGGCTCTTTGTAAGCTTCCTGTTATATGGCTTGAGGGAGGATTTCCTGATTATGTGCTTTAAAGAGCACTCCTAAATATGAATTGACAGATTTCTGATTTGTACACTTCCAGTGTACCACCTGTGTATCCATCAATGTTTTTAATGATTTAACGGGTAAAATCCTGACATGAAAAAATATGAACATGAAATTAATTAATACATGTATCTACCTGAAATACATGAAAATGATGATACATGATATATGGAAATACGAGATGATAATATATGAACGTGGAACTAGTTTAATGAATATGTTCATCCATGATTATAAATTTGTACACTTTGAATGCAATACCCATGTGACAGTGACATTTCAAATGATTTAATGGGCAAAGTTCAACATGAAATAATCTGAACTCGAGATGAATTATTATGAAAATGTACTTGAAATACAAGGATATGATTTGTATATGTTATATGAATACGTGATGTGGAAAGTATATGTACATGGAAATCTAATTATTGTTGAGCCCCTACATGTTTCTTGACATTTATATGAAATATATGACTAACAAGGGTGATAAGGATATGTGTTAGGGCTCGTGATCAAGTTGATAGAATGTGTTTTTTATGTTTAAATTGAATTTAAATGAGTGGTAAGTTAATTACCATATTATACGAACTTACTAAGTATTTCATGCTTACTCTATTTTATTTTCTCCTGTTCTATAGTAATTCGGAGGCTCGTTGGATTGGAAGCTTGGCGGAGATGGCTCACACTATCCATCAACCCATTTCGATATATATATATATATATATATATATATATATATATATATGGTAAATCAATTATGATTATAATGGCATGTATAGTTTAATTGGCCAATATTGGCATATAAATGCTTTAATTGTAACTAGCCATTGGAATGACTTGTGATGGATATGTTTGGTATGTGTTTGAAATGGTTGATTGATCAAAATTATATTGGCATGTTGTTGATTGAATTAAGTTAGCATATTTGATAAGATATGCATATATGTGATCTTGGTAATTTAAGTAAGTGCGTATACTTGATTATATGAGGTATTATATCATGGATAATACTTGATTTTGAGTTGGGTTAAATGACCTATAATAGCTTGTGAATGTATTAAACTGTTGGTGTAGGAGGAAGAAAAAATGAGGTGAGAAATATGGCTTAGAAAATAGCCTATTTTCGTCCACATGGGCAGAGACATGGGCTTGTGTCTCAGCCGTGTGTGACACACGGCCTAGCATATGGGCGTGAGACCTGGCCTGTGTCCCCTGCATCTTTAAAATTTCAAAATAGGCGTTTGGCTTGGCCGTGTGACCCAAGTCAGAAAGTTACACGGCATGAGACACGGGCGTGTCCCTTGGCCGTGTTAAACACACGGCCTGACAACACGAGCATGTGACCTCTGCACCTAGGAAAAAAATTTGAGATTTTGCAAAAAATTCTCTAAGTGCCCGATTTAGTCCCGACTCGTTTCTAATTCATGTTTTGGACCTCGAGGGTTAATATAATAGATTTTATGTTTGACTTCTAACCTGAATACTGTATAAAATGAAATATTTGTTTACTTCATCTGTATATTTCGTTAATGCTTCGTAAACCAGCTCCGGTAACGGATACGGGTTAGGGGTGTTACAGTGATCATTGTGGAAAAATTAAATTAGTGCTATTAAAAGAACACGTGGCTTTCTTTTGGTTTCATGTCAGTCATGCAACTCTTTAGATTAGTTCAGATTAATTGTCTTAGTCAAGAATTTGTCGTTCATGTAAGTCTAAGAAAAAATAAGATATATCCTTAAAATCGCTTGGGATAATAGATCCTTTATAGACTACTCCACCACCTTTGTAATAAGCACTCATATATTATCCTAATTACTACATATTTCAATAGTAAAATGTCACATCTTGACAATACAATTATTAACAAAAATTTAAGAGAGAGCTAGAAGTGGAACCAACAACTAGTGATAAAATTGACGGTGTTGGAGCCAAAGAAAGAGACGCCGCCTCCTCATTCTTGCTCACTCTGATAGACCATTTTACTAAGAAAGGCCCATTTCCTACTTTATTTACGAAAATGGGCCGCTTTATTTATTATTTATCAGAATGGGCCAAAAATATAAAAACACGTCTATGTAGGAGCGTTTTAAGGGAAAATTCCAACAAAACGCGTCCCTAATGGAGCGCTTTTGTCATGTCAAAAAACGCTACGACGTGGACGCTTTTGTCGATATGAAAAAGCGCCCTCGTGGATGCGTTTTGCCCTTGTTTTTCTAGGGTTAGGGTTATTTGCATGTTTAGTGCCTAGGGTTTATGGGTTTAGGATTTTAGTGGTTTAAGGTTAATGTTTTATTAAAATAATTTAGGAATTTATTTGTTAGGGTTTAGAGATTTTAAAAATAAATCAAGGTTTAAAATTTTAAAAAATTAATTAAATTAGGTCTTAGGGTTTTAAGTAAATTAATTAAATTAGAGTTTAGGGTTTTTAAAAAATTAATTAAATTAAGGTTTAAGGTTTTAAAAAAATAATTTTGTGTTTAGGTTTTAGAGGTTTTATAAAAGGATTTAGAGTTGAGTGTTGAAAAAATTATATTGAAAAGAATGATTTTTTTTTCTACAATAGTTTTTGAAAAATTAATTTTGAGAAGACGATTCTGAAAAAATAGTGACAAAAACGTTTCAAGCAAGATACATGTCAGCAAAAGTACTGAAAAAAGCTCCCACGTGGATGCTCTTTTTCTACATTAGTTTCTGAAAGAATAATTTTGAGAAGACAGTTCTAAAAAAATAATGTCAAAAACGCTTCAAGCAGTATGCACTGTCAGCAAAATTACTAAACAAAAATCTCACGTGGATGCTTTTTTTCTACAGTAGTTCTTGAAAAAATAATTTTGAAAAGACGGTTCTGAAAAAATAGTGTCAAAAACGCTTCAAGTAGGATGCACTGTAAGCAAAATTACTAAAAAAAGCTCTTACATGGACGCTCTTTTTTTTCCTGAAAAAATAATTTTGAGAAGACGGTTCTGAAAAAATAGTGTCAAAAACACTTCAAGTAGTATGCACTATCAGCAAAGTTACTGAAGAAAAATTCCACATGAACGCTTTTTTTCTATAATAGTTCTTGCTTGGCCTTAGCCTATAAATGAGTTAAATTTCATTTTCATGTTACATAAGTTACAGCAAGAAAAATTAAAGAGGCTAAGCAGAATAGAAATTGAAAATGATTGAACGTATTAGTGTTATTGTTTACTATAATGGTGAGGTCTATGACACTGAGAACGGCATTGTTTTTTATCGAAGAACACAGCGCAATTGGTTTTTAACTAGCACATAAATTTGACAGAACCTCGTAAAAGAATTAGGCGCAAATCTTCGGAATAACACCAATGAGAGTTTCGTTTATTAAGTATTGACTTTGTGCTTCGATTGATCCCATGACATATGACTCATTTGATATCAAAGGTGGTCGTAGCTTGGAGACGATGGTGCAGACTCATCTAGCTAGTGGATCACCCTATCTTGTATTGTATGTATAATTTTTATCACCAAATGAAGCATTTGCGACTTCAACATCTACTGCTGTTTGAGAGGAATACACGACCCCTACCCGACATTTTGTTAGTGAGAGGCAGAACACGGAAGTACTCGTGTTTGGTGGCAGTATGGAATACATAACCCTTGCACGACACTCGATTAGTGGATAGGACATGCACCTTGGTGGGTTGATGTTTGATGCTAGAAATATATACTGAGAATGACTTCAACTTCTAGTGGTTGAAAATCCATATCTTATTGGGGACGTTATGAAACATCCACAAAAAGGGATGATGTACTCCCTACAACGTCCACTGGTGAGGGGACCTAGTACATTGCAGATGATGCTGGGTTGGATAATGAGTCCGATGTGGATCCATCTCGAGAGCCCAGCCTCGATGGTGTAGAAGTTGCATTATTTTCTGAATCAGAGCCTGTTCAAATTGAACCTGAAGATGGTGAAGGTGGAAGAAGAAAAAGATCTGTGATTCACGGTGTACTCGCCTCTAACCTCCATGTATAATGTCGATCTATCGGTAGATGATGCGTTGGAGTTTCCAGATCTACCACACAGAAGGCATGACTATACAAGTTTGTCGTTGGATTCGGGTGAATTGGAAGTTGGTAAGGAGTTTTCCAATAAGGATAGTTTTCTTGGTGCATTGAAATAATATAGCATCATGAACGAGGTTAACTACCACGTGGTTAAATCCAAATCTGAGAAGTTCGAGGCCAAGTGTACAGTCCAAGACGATACATGTTAATGGAAAATCATGGCTTCGATTAGGAAAAAGACAGGGTTGCTGGAGATAAAGAAGTACAAAGGTCCACATTTGTGTGTTGTCAGCACAATATCACTATGTGTTTAGGGTTTTTTAATAATATTGTTATTACTTAATGTTGCATTATTTAACGTACTTCATTGACAGGTGTTTTCACAAGATCATCCTAAGATAGATTTAGATATGATAGTTGGTTTAATACTATCGATGGTGAAGGCGGATTCCAGGACTTCTGTGTTGGTCTTAATTGCCAATATTTGAAGCCAATTGAGGTACAAGCCTTCTTACCACAAGACTTGGATAGCTAAGCAGAAGGTGTTGGAAAATATGCATAATAGGTGGGACGTTTCATTTAATGAGGTGTGGTAGTGGTGTTAGGTGCTAGAGAGGTATGTCCCAGGTTGAAGAACAGGCCTTGAAACGAGCCCTGCGTACTACAATAACTGCTTGCTCCGTGGATGCCAAGTGTTCAAGCGTCTGTTCTGGATCTTTAAGCAATACCAGGATGCATTTGTGTACTGCAAGCCCTTAGTACAAATTGACGGTACCTTTATGTATGGTAGATATACCCATCGGCTATTACTAGCTATGGTATAAGATGGCGGTGAGAGAATCCTTCCAATTGCATTTGTAATAACATCGGGGGGTCAGGTGACGACTAGGATTTCTTTCTTTCTAAGTTAAGAGGCATGTCTGCCCTAACTTGATATCTGCCTATATTGGATCAGGGCACTGGAATACTAGCCGCAATTGAGCAACAGGGAAACCTATAGGATCACAGACACCATCGGTATTGTCTAAGGCACGTTGCGTCCAACTACTACAGGCAATATCGGTCTACCACTGAATGAAGACAAGTGACCAACATGAGTATTTAATCTCCACTAATATAATTTCGTTTGTAATATTCAATTTATTCTAAATGGAAAAGTGGTATGTAATTTTCGCTATCAACTTATATTGACATGGTATAAGATCAATAATAACCGATTTCATGAGATGTTGGCGATTTTTCGGTTAGTTAACGATCAAGTTGCAAACTACCTCTGTAACATACCTTTCGATCAGTGGACACAAGCATACAATGGCGGCCTATGATATGGTCATATGACCTCAAACCTAGCTGAATGCATAAATTTTGTTCTAAAAGGAAATGTCATTTTTCGATAACCTCGATTGTATAGGAGACATATTTTCATTTGGCGACACTATTTCCAAATCGAGCAATGAGTTATAAAGGCCAAATGCAAGGAGGCCATGTATGATGCTGAAAGGTATTGCAAGAAATTAACAAGGTATAAGTGTGGGCCAACACCATGCACATTATGTGTTACGATTGCGACAACCTATGGTTTCATGTAAAAGAGTTCATCAGATCGAGCCAAGGTATTACCGGCGGGCAATATCATGTACAACTGAGAAATAGGACTTGCGATTGTGGGACGTTTGACACACTTTGTTATTCATGCGCTTATGCAATTGCAGCTTGTCAGAATCTCCGTTTGGATCTCATGAGCTATGTCGACGAAGTGTACAAAATAAAATACATGTACAACGTGTAGAGATACATATTTCTGTCGGTCCCAGATAAACGTAAGTGGCCATTTGTATTGCTTGCTCCATTTAAGTTGTTACCAAATAGAGAATTGCGTTACAAACCAAAAGGTTAACCTTGCTCGAGTAAAATACGTGATAATATAGATATCCAGAAAAGAACGAACCAAAAAATGTTGTATAGATGGTGTAGGAACCCAGGTCATACAATTTGAATATGTCCAAATCAAAATAATTGATAATTGCTTAAATGAAACCATGTTGCATTATTTCTATTTTTTTATTCAAAAGAACTTCTATTTTATTAAATAGGACAAATATAAAAATAATTAACTATTAAAATATTCTAAACAACTTTTATTTTATTAAATGAAACAATATAAAAACAGTTTGTACAACTATATTAAAAAAATCAATGCATGTGCCGGTCGAAATCAATGCCACATAGGGGTGGTCGATAATAATGCGTTGGATTCCTTTTTGGTTCAGCTTCCGGCGAAGGTTGTGGTTATTTGGTGGGAGTTGTGGTTGTTCTGGTTGTAGGTGTTAGAAGGATAACCCATTTTGATAGAACAAAAAATGTAGAGGTGTTTACATCACCTAGGACGAAGGTGTTTGAATCCCATAAGGCGATAGGGATTGGAAATGAGATGAGCTCCCCGACGGTGTCTCGTACGATCTCTTCTGCGACAATGGCCTATATATCGTCGGCTGAGTCATAGTCATTGAGAATGAAGATGCAGCGGGTCATGCATTCCAACTTGACATAGGATTAGGAAAAAGAAACATATAAGGGTTAAGATACATATAAGGGCTAGAATACGCACCTGGCATAATCTGAAGGGGCTGTGGCGTGGGCGTCGTCGCTTAAGGCGTTAGCCCCTTGATTGTGTGGTCACTGTTGATGGGCTCGCCCTGTCATCCCTTCTCATTGGAAAAGGGCCCATCGTTTCCTTTCGAGATGAATTTGTCGATGTCTTTGCTCTTCTAAGAGTAAACATGGCTTGTCATGGATCCTAAACTATGGCATGTAATCCGGCGCAAACGCTAACTCTAGAACGATGATCGATTCGCGAGTAGGTATATGATCATACCGATTTTCCCACATTTCGATAGATTCCAAGAAAAGTAGCAACTAATGCGTATTCAATTACCGTAAGTCAATTTTGTGCTTTTCATCGAGCACCTTAGGTGTCATAGGAATTGGTTGTTAAAATCCAAATTGTCACAACACTCTATCCGTCTGATGCATCTTAACAATAGCAAAGTTGATTAATGGGGCCTTAACATGTCAAATGTTCAAATTTTGAAAGAATTCATCCGGAACTACTACCCGAATTGCCGGATCCTCGTATGGTGTCCATTGAAACTATATGAATGTGATAAAAATATTAGTTATATACATAATACTAAATGTGAAATGACTATGTTATGTATATATATTTCATTTAATACTTACATGCGCTTCCGACCGTTGGTCTAATAAAAGTTGTATATCTTTAAGAGCAGTAGGTATTCCAACATAACTCGTCGAATGGTTCCACCTAATTAAATAAATTTTTAGCATAAAATTATAGTTTAAATCTATGTAATAATTGTAAAATCTAATATATATTTTACCTCGTTATGAGTGCGAATGTATATGGGTAGTGCACTCGAGAACGTAAAAATGGAAAGTGAAACTGAACCCATGATTGTAATAGTGATAGACAACCTCCAATTTTGGTTTTATTTGGTTTTTTCACCCCGCACATCTCCCGGTACAATGTTGCTAACACGGCAGACCCCCAACTAAGTTCGTCAGCTGCTCTAAGATCAATAAGTTTCAGTAGCCACCTCAGATGTACGAGGTTTCATAACAAGTCCGGCATCAAATAACCTCCAATGATCTCAAAGATGTATGCCCGAGCATTTCGTATTCTTTCTACTTCAGTCGAGTCATCCCCCGGCTTTGGGAATGTGTCTCGTAACTAGCCTATCTCGATCCGACCTCCTTAAATATTATCTGGAATTGCACCCAAAAGATCGTAGCATATGGCTCCCCAATCAGCAAATTGAGTGAACCCGATGAGTACGGACCAGTCCACCGGTAATCCCAATTGTAATTGCACGTCCTCCAAAGTGATAGTACACTCCCCGCATAGAAGATGAAATGTGTGCGTCTCGGGTCTCCACCTCTCTATGAATGCGCTATGAGTTTTAGGTCCAACTTGCACCCCCAACTATATTGGCCACATGCCAAAAAGCCGCTTCCCTCAAGTAATTTTCTATCAAATGTGATGGAGGACCATGCATATTACGAATATAACATTGTAACACCCGATCTATAGACTGTTATAAAAATTTTAAAATAAAAATTAATTAAAATTACATAAATAAAAAATATTAAATAATATTCAAAATTTGAAATTAACCATTACCATTTTTATTTGTTCGACGGAGATATATTTATGGTCGAGATAAATTAATTTCTCAGCCATTGCTAACACGATCAAATATCTTAGAAATTATAAAAAAAATAATGCTAATTTAGAAAAAAAAATTATAGGAGATAGTTAATTAAAGAGAGCTTTGAGAAATTTAGAGAGAAATTTGAGACCTTTTTTTAGAATTTTGGAAGAAATATTTGTGTAAAAAAAATAGGAGGGGGTTTATATATATATTTTACTGTTGGACCCCCAACGGTCAAAATTTTAAATGATTGTTGGGGTAACCAATGGGAGTCAAAAACATGAGTTAAAACGCGTTCTTAAGGGAGCGCTTTTGCCATGTCAGCAAAGCGCGTCTACATCAACACGTTTTTTGCTGACATGGCAAAAGGGCTTCTTTAGGTACCGTTTTGTTGAAATTTCCCCTTAAAACGCTCTTACTTAAATACGTTTTTGTATTTTTGATCTATTCTGATAAATAATAAGTAAAGTGGCCCATTTCCGTAAATAAAATAGAAATGGGCCGTAAAATGATCACTCTGATAGGTACAAAGATGAGAGTGAAACTGTTTTTCTTTTTGCCTTTTTAACTTAAAGAAGGAATCTTCAACCTTTAGGTTTCAAAATTGAAGGAACAAAAAAATTATTTGGGCTTTAAATACAGCATAAATGGTTAGAAACCCCAAAGCTATTTGGGCCTTAGCAACTTAAATATCTAATTCAATTTTTTAATAAAAATATCTAATTCATTTAGAGTTTTAATTATTAATTACGTATACATTTTTCTATATTTATACTAAGTAGTAAATTTTAATTGAATTTATGTAACGAGTCAAAAAGAATAAATTTGATTGAATAACAATTAAAATAACATTTTTTATAAAATAAATTATATTATTTTAAAAGTATTTTTATTTTTTATACATTTTATATAAAAAAGCACATATAATAAATTTTAAACCTAAGATATTATAATTTTAAATTTATGTACTTTAGCATTTCAACCAAAGCCCATTTATATTTGTTAGAATTAAGTGACCCAAATTTTATTTAAATAAAATACGATGGAAAATAAAATAAAAGTAAAATCCATATAGAACTAGACTTCTTTTATTTTATTTTAGAATAAGGTTTTAAACCTTATTAAACTCCATCTATTTTATATTGATTAGATAAGGTGTTTCAATCCTACTAGAATATGGCTTTGCAAGCCTATAAATAGACATAGTCTATTCCTCTTGTATTTGAGTAAAAAATTTTCGACATAGTGAATTTTCTTCTCCTCTCGCCTGTGGTTTTTTTCCGAAAGGGTTTCCACGTAAAATTTATGTGTTCTTTATTTTTATTTATTTTATTCTATTTTATTTTTCACAAATTGGTATCGAGCTTCCGGTTATTCATCTCGATCACGGTAATGGCGTCTTTGAAGTATGAAATTCACTGTTGGATCGCAACACCGATTTGCGTTGTGGCAAATTAAGATGCAAGCGCTTCTTGCACGATGGATCTAGAGGATGCCCGCTAGGATAGATAAGATGCCTTCGACATTAACAGATGAAGAGAAGAAGCGTAAGGATCGAAAGGCATTAACACAATTACATCTGCATTTGTCCAACGAAATTTTGCGGGATGTGATGAAAGAGAAAACGCCACGCATTATGGAAGAGGCTAGAACAAATATGTATGTCGAAAACTCTAACAAGCAAGTTGCATATGAAGCGGCGTCTTTATGCTCATCGTTTGGAGGAAGGTGCGTCAGACACGAACACTTAACAAAGTTTAAAGAAATTCTCTCAAACTTGGAGGCCATGGAGGTTCAAGATGATAAGGAAGATCTAGGGTTGATTCTACTTTGTTCGTTGCCCCGCCTTATTCAACCTTTAGAGACACGATTTTATATAGCCGCGAGTCTCTCACAGCTTGATGAGGTTTATGATTCTTTAACCTCGTATGATAAGATGAAGCATCTTGTGGTTAAACCCAACTCTCAGGGAGAGGGTCTCATTGTTCGTGGGAGACAAGACCGGAATGTTGATGATGATCGTGGTAGAACACAGGAACGGAATCCTCGTGGTAAATCTAAGGGTAGATCGAAATCTTCAAACAGAGGTAAAACTTGCAACTTCTGCAAGAAGAAAGGGCACATTAAATCTGAGTGCTATAAGCTACAAAATAAGATTAAAAGGGAGGCTGCGAATCAAAAGGGAAAACAGCCAAAAAAAAATTTCGGTGAAGCTGATG
This sequence comes from Gossypium arboreum, assembly GCF_025698485.1. Lineage (NCBI taxonomy): Eukaryota > Viridiplantae > Streptophyta > Magnoliopsida > Malvales > Malvaceae > Gossypium > Gossypium arboreum. Next base: position 13,461,857 of record NC_069075.1, on the reverse strand, counting down.
TTGTAGAAGACTACAGCGATGGTGAACTTCTAGTTGCTTCAGTCAATAATTCTAAAGTAAGCGAGGAGTGGATACTTGATTCAGTGCACCTTCCACATGAGTCCCAATCGGGATTGGTTTACAACTTATGAAACAAAGATTCAAGGTGTTGTTTTGATGGGAAATAATGCTTCATGTAAAATCGCAGTGTTGGAACAATTAAAGTTAAGATGTTTGATGGAGTTGTCAGAACACTTAGTGACGTGCGGCATGTTCCAGAATTGAAAAGAAATTTAATTTCGTTGAGTACTCTTGATTCAAAAGGGTACAGATACACAGCTGAAAGTGGGGTTTTAAAGATTTCCAAAGGGTCCCTTGTTGTGATGAAAGGGCAAAGAAAGATTGCCAAGTTATATGTTTTATGTGGTTCTATCATATCGGTGATGCAATTGCCGCTTCTCTTCCTTGTCGATGATGATATTACTAAACTTTGGCATATGCGCCTAGGGCATATGAGTGAGAATGGCATGGCGAATTAAGCAAAGAGGACTTCTTAATGGGCAAGGAATTTGCAAACCGAATTTCTGTGAGCACCGTGTTTTTGGGAAGCAAAGAGAGTTCGATTCACTAGAGGAATCCATAACACGAAGGAAACGTTAGAGTATATCCATTCGATCCGTGGGGCCGTCCAGAGTGCCTTCGAGAGGTGGAGCTAATTATATGCTAACCTTTATTAATGATTTTTCCGAAAAGTTTGGGCGTTCTTCCCAAGCGAAAAGCGATGTGTTTTCCACATTTAAGTCTTGGAAAATTATGATTGAAAAACAGACGGAAAATGAGATAAAATACCTCCGCATGCATAATGGCTTAGAGTTCTGCTCGATGAGTTTAATAGATTGTGCAAGTCGGAAGGATCATGAGACACTTGACGATTCATCATACTCCACAAAGAAAACGGCGTTGCGAACGAATGAACGAACGATCATGGAGAAGGTTCGATGTATGTTGTCAAATGCCAACTTACAAGTCATTTTGGGCGTATGACCTCTCATCGCATGTTTTTGATCAACCGATCTCCATCCGCTGCCATTGAGAAAAGACTCCACAAGAGGTATGGTCCGTAATCCCGCTAATTATTCGATTTAAAGATTTTTGGGTGTCCTGCGATGCTCATGTTGATAATGGAAAATTGGAACCGAGATCCATTAAATGCGTTTTCTTAGTTATAAAGCTGGTGTAAAAGGCTATAAGTTATGGTGTCCTGAAAATAGAAAAGTTGTGATTAGCAGAGATGTTGTTTTGATGAAACTGCTATGCTACCTAACTTATCTCTTAAAGACTCTTCCAATAAAGAAAACCAAAAGCGGTGGAGCATCGATTAATACGTAATCAACTCCTCAAGCCAAGACAAAATTGAGAATAGAGTTGCTTCTTCACCGCAATACTCTATCGCCAAAAACAGACAAGAAGAGAAATTAAACCTCCAAAGAAGTATGCCGAGGTTGATCTAGTTGCTTATGCTTTAAATGTGGTGAAGATATAGATGCGAATCAAGAGCCATTTAATTATTCTCGAGGCGATTAGTGTGAAGACTCGAAAAAGTGGATGTTTGCTATGCAAGAGGAGATGGAATCACTCCACAAAAATCGAACATGGGATCTTGTAAAACTTCCTAAAGGTAAAAAGGTCGTTCGTTGTAAATGGGTGTTTAAAAGAAAGAAGGGACTCAGGAGTTGAAGAACCCAGATATAAAGCAAGGCTTGTTGCAAAGGGTTACAATCAAATTCCGAGAGTGGACTTCACAGATGTGTTCTCTCCGGTTGTTAAGCATAGTTTGATTCGAGCTTTGCTTGGTATTGTTGCCATGCATGATTTGGAGCTTGAGCAGTTAGATGTAAAACGCATTTTGCATAGAGAACTTGAGGAAGATATTTACATGCAACAACCGGAGGGTTTTATAGTCTCGTAAAAAGAGGACTATGTTTGCTTGTTTGAAAAAGTCCCTTTACGGTTTGAAACAATACCAAGACAAGGGTACAAGAGGTTTGATTCCTTTATGACTTCTCATGATTTCAAAAGAAGTAGTTTTGACAGTTGTGTCTACTTTAAGAAAAATGATGATGGTTCTTTTGTGTATCTACTTCTTTATGTTGATGACATGTTGATAGCAAAGAAAAGATAAAAGAGAGATAAGAAAGGTTAAAGCCCAACTAAGTGAAGAATTTGAGATGAAAGATTTAGGACCAAAAAGAAGATACTTGGTATGGAGATTCTCGAGATAGAAAAGCAAGTAAATTGTACCTAAGTCGGAAGGGTACATTGAGAAAGTTCTTTGCAGTTCAATATGCAGAGTGCTAAGCTCGTTAGTACTCCTTTAGCAACCCATTTCGGACTTTCATCGGCCTTATCTCCTCAATCGATAATGAGATTGAGTACATGTCACATGTTCCATACTCTAGTGTAGTAGGATCTCTCATGTATGCTATGGTTTGTTCACGCCCGATTTATCATATGCAATCAAGTGCGCTTAGCGATACATGGCGAATCTCGGTAAAGAACACCGGAAAGCGCTTCATGGATTTTAAGATACTTACGAGGCACTACTAATGTTTGCTTACGCTTTGGAAGAACTAAAGATGGAGTTATAGGGTATGTTGATGCTGATTTTGCTTGGAGACCTTGATAGAAGAAGATCTCTCACAGTTACGTCTTTACAATCGGAGGTTGTGCAATTAGTTGGAAAGCCACTTTGCAAACTACGATCGCTTTGTCTACCAATCGTCGAGTACATGGCGATTATGAGGCTTGTAAAGAAGCTATTTGGTTGAAGGGACTATTTAGTGAACTCAATGAAGACCTTCAAATCAAAGACAAGATTTTGTGACAATCAGTGCCATCTTTCTTACAAAAGATCAAATGTTTCATGAGAGAACAAAACACATTGATATTCGGTATCATTTTGTTCGTGATATTATTGCTCGTGGTGATATTGTTGTGAGCAAAATTAGCACTCATGAAAATCCTGCAGATATGATGACTAAGTCACTTCCTATAACCAAGTTTGAGCATTGCTTAGACTTGGTTGGTGTTCATTGTTGAAGTTAAACCCTTAAGGGTTTTTTGGAAGAGGTGAAGAACTTGTTTATTGAAAGTTCGCGATGAAGAACTTGTTCATTGAGAATTTGTGTCAAGGTGGAGATTGTTAGAATTAAGTGACCCAAATTTTATTTAAACAAAATACGATGGAAAATAAAATAAAAGTAAAATCCATATAGAACTAGACTTCTTTTATTTTATTTTAGAATAAGGTTTTAAACCTTATTAAACTCCATCTATTTTATATTGATTAGGATAAGGTGTTTCAATCCTACTAGAATATGGCTTTGCAAGCCTATAAATAGGCATAGTCTATTCCTCTTGTATTTGAGTAAAAAATTTTCGACATAGTGAATTTTCTTCTCCTCCTGCCGTGGTTTTTTTCCAAAAGGGTTTCCACGTAAAATTTATGTGTTCTTTATTTTTATTTATTTTATTCTATTTTATTTTTCACAATATTTTATATTAATATTTTTATAAAATTATGCTTTTCAAGTACATTGTGGGTGACCATAATCTAGTTACTAGTTAAGCTTTTGATTAAATATTTTATAGCTTCATGTATTTTAATATGAATGTATTTTATCTTTTATATTTTTATAAAATTATGTTTTAAAATATTATCATTATAATATTTTTTATTTTTATTATCGTTTTATTATTAGATTCGAGATTATTTTTTTAATAATATTATTTTCAAAGTTGTAACTACATCTAGGCATCCTGTGTGTAAAAGATATTATCCAAGTAAGATAATATATTTTGTAAAGGTACCGGGGATGATGATGGTGATGAAGGGTTTGATAAAAGCTAGTACTACAGGTTGGTGATGATGATGATGATAGACAAGGGCATGTGCTTCCGAAATTTTGATAAAAGCAAAAGATGAATGATAATGAGCGGCACCTTTAAAACCGTAAAATACAGAGGACCACTTGTAAGATGGCCTGTCTTTGATCCCAATATGCCCCCCTATTCCTCATACTCGTGAACATTGAAATACGGTAATATCTAAAGTATAAAAATAAAAAATAAAAAATAAAAACAGCTCCAAAATTGTGTTGAACAACATATTTAATCAACCAAATTGCCTACCATTGATTTTCAACAGCAAAATTTTTGCAGGTTGCAAGAAAATCAAAATATTTAACATTGCGGAATTTCCATTTGACCAAATTATCTGTATTTTGAATAATTTTTTGTTTTTCACTTTGATTTCCTTGTGGACTTTGATTTCTTCAATTTGCCGGACTTGTCGTCGACACTGGTCCATGTATATCCACTAGGAATGGCAAAAGGATCAGCTTGTTGCGCCATTGAGGAACTCCGTTGTTGCTGTTGTTGCTTGTTAGCCGACACCGATTGACTATTGCTTCGCCTCAGCCATGCCGTGGTGGACGATGACCACGATGTCGACGGTAATGACGAATTATGTTTATCCGAATTTTGATCATCCTCTGTTTGGCCTCTTCCATTGGAAAAATATCTAGGGCTTGAGAGTGGAGTGAAGAATTGCTCGGTCGATTGGAGGTCGACGAATTTCGTGAACGTTATCACCACCCTCACCGTCGGGACTACCGGGATCGCAACCTGCGAAACCCCACCAACAACAATTCAATACCAACCTTGTCCGAAAATCACATATCAAAAGAGAAACGACAGTTCAACAGTTGGTCCACATATGATTCTCTTGGTTTGTCCGATGGGGTAAAAGTAAAACGTAACATTGCCTCTGGCTAGAATATGACAAAATGACAAAGAAAAAGGAAACCTCGGATGATGTGGGTTTTTTAAAAGGGAGAATCACCGTTGGATCTAAAACACACCCATTGGGACAAGTTCCACGTCATTGGAGCCGACCAAAAACAGGGTTTTCCCCCCACAAAAAGAAAAGCTTCTCCACTAATCAGAGACCAAAGCAAAGCTGAAAAACTAAAACACACTTGCTTTCCTTTTGTCCATTGGTCAGGCTATCATCATCCAACGCATCAAAAGACCCAAACCAGACACCCTTCTAAGGAGACAGGTATCTACGTGGACCCCACATTTCTTAAACAACAAAAAAAAAAACAGATATTTATAGATTTAATAACTCGCCGTCTTACCTTAACCGGAAATGTCCCCGGCGGAAATTTGGTGGTTAACAGCTCCCGCATTCTTCGAACAGCTTTCACTTTGTTAGCCAAAATATCAAGTAAAGGTAGCAATTCTTCGGTCTTTAATGGGAATTGTTCCGTTAACCAAACTGACGGCCGTAAACTTCGAACGTACTCTTTCTCCTTTGTTTGTGGGGGCGGCACCACCGTTTTCGCCGTTGCGAAAGACGTCGATCTTCTAGGAGGCATCGCCGCGGCTGAAGAAGGGAAAACGTCAACGCTCTTCCTCCCGACCGAAATCCATTCTCTGTCTTCTCTCACGAAGCTACTGTGTCTTCTTCTATCAGGCATTGCAAAATTGGGATTTTCGCAAACTAAGAAACCGTCATCGTCTTCGTCGAGCTCTAAGGGTAACACTTGTTCACTTCCGGCGACGTCATTTTCGGAACCCGCAACTTTTCGTGACCTAAAGCTGAATATCACGTTATGTACTTCGTAAACTCTGGCTTTCCATTCACCGACGCTCTCTGTTTTCTCTTGGCGCCTCCAGTTAGTTCTTCCGACGAGTTCCGCTCTGGTTACGTCCATTCCGGGTCGGTACACACTCGTTTGGGAACAAAAACCCGCAATGTCGGATTCGCTCATCGGAGCTCCGGCATTTTCGAATGCGTCGAAGATTTTGCGATCTTCGCGGTTGAGGACTAGCAATGAGCCGCAAGGGATGTTGTGGAGGTGATCGCCATCGCCGAGGAAGAGGAAGCTTTGATCGGCGCGTTGGATTTTCAAGCCGTCGAAGCCTGCTAATGAAGTATCAGCTCGAAGGTTACCGTCGCGTTTCCAGATCTTGTAGGTATCGGAAGGAGCGATTTTTCCGACGAACGGAATTACGGAGCTTTCGAAGTGAAAGGAGATTTCCATGTAGAAGTCACGCATTCGGCGGAGGACGGCAATTACGCGAGGTAAACGGCGGCGCCACTTGCACCAGGCCGAGCGGTGGTGGAGTTTCAAGAGAACCAACGCAATGTCGGAGCTTCGGCGACAGAGTGCTTCTTGGAGAGGATTCCAGCCCGCAGCGTTCTGGAGCGACACGTCAGCACCAGCAATACCGAGAGTTCTAGCAGCAACGACGTCGTTAAGGCGGACCGCGAGGTGGAGAGGAGTTTCACGGAAAGGGACATCTCGGCGGTCGAGAACGGCGGAAATTTGGTCAGCTACACGCTCTTGACTGAGTGAGTCGCACTCGGTGTGGATCTGAGCAGGATCAGCCAGCTTTGGCAGCGTGGAAACCAGTCGATTCAAAGTAGTATGATCACGCAAAACGACAGCGTAGTGAACAGGGCTATGCTTGTAATCCTCCGGTTTGATAGCTGGAAACGGCGCCGTCGCCGACGCAGAAGACGATCTCGACATTATTTTACTTTTTTTTTTTGTTTTGGGTTTCTAATTTCCTTTCACAAAATTTTACCTAATCCTGTCTCAGTTCTTTGGGTTGTGAAAATGAAAGACAAAACGAAGAAAATGGAAAGGTTGAAGGCAATAGGGAAATGGAGAGGGTAAGATGGTCATTTGATAAAAATGAATTTTATTGGGTAGCGTGAAAAGAGAAAGAGAAGGACGAGATACACGCAATCTGGCAATCTGGCGCGGCTTTTGTTGATGCTTCAGACAGGTACAGTCCTAAGACCGAACATCCCTTCCTTGCTTTACCTTACGCTTCTTTGTTTTGTCTTTTCCGCTTTTCTTTTGTTTGAAAAAAAAATTAAAATTGATGTTACCGTGGAGACGCAGTGCAGGATAGTGTGATTCCATGATGAAATGAAATCTCGGGGTTAAAATGGTAATGGGTAGGTCCCATATTGATGATTTCCATGATATATTTGCTCTTTTTAGTTACAAGATTTCCTTTCAATGGTATGGGTATACGAATGAATGAGATCAGGAGCATAGGATTTATATAGCCTTTTTCTTTTCAAGTCTTTTGATGTAAAAATTCAACAAAGATCTTTTAACCTCGCATGGAATTTTGAATGCTTACAAAGAAGTTTGAAACAACAATCATTTGGACAATAATGGTTCTAAGTAATTGACACTGGGATTCAAATATTAGGGTATTGACTCATTTTCAAGCACATGCAAAATATAGCAAGTATCAAAGGTACGCATTTTGAGGGATGTTCCAAAACCAGGGACGGGGATTTGTTGGCGTTAAAAATAATGATTAAGGAGTAATTAGTAATTAGCAATGAGACGGGGAAAAGGAATAAGAAAAGTGAAAAGAGAGGGCAGTCCAAGTCCAAGAAGTGGCTTTTGTCGTGACCAAATGCAAGGAAGAACAGGGACATATGTCTCCGGCAGCAAAGACCAATCGCTAACGGATTTCACTACCTACGATGCAACTAAACACCCTTCCTTGCATTCCCAAACACAATTAATGATTTTCGTCGCCTCCTTTGTGATTTACCTTTTTCTTTTCCTCTCTTTGGAATTTTATTATCTCATTATTTCTTACCTTAATTGCAACAAACCTTCTCATTTTGATATTTTAGTTTTTTAATTATTTTTTTAAAATGTTACAATACTACTTTCTATGACCCTCCAGACGTAGTTCTGCAATTATTGCATGCATACCCCCTACATGTTTGTTATAATTTATCTTTCATATCTGAAAAAATTAAAACTAACTAATAAGTACAAATCAACAAAGTTCAGGGGTTAAATTATATATTATCCCTTTAATTATTAAATTTCCATATCTCAAATTTGAATTCAACTTTGAAGTTAATAAATACAAGCTACATCAAATTTAAACTTATATTTAATACTTTAAATTTGTGGATAGGTTTTATTTGATAGTTTAATACCATATTAATATTTTAATAGTTCAATTGAAATATTTTAAAAATTTAAAGAATAATTTAAATTTTATACATAATTTAGAATGTTTGATGTAATTAACAGTTTTTCATTTTCAAAATAAAATAATATATATATATATATATATATATATAGGTTTACTTTGCTACAGCTGTAGCCTATGATTTTACCTCGCACCCTATTTCAAGTTTTTAACCCTTTAGTTGGAAGGTTCCGAGAATAAACACATGGAAGGTTGCTTTTAATTAGGCCTTACAACATCTATACTATCTAGTCTATACTAGCTTTAACTAAGTTGTTATTACCATTTAGTTGGAGACGAATTTAGTTAGGTAGCCTTTGGAAATTAAAATTTGGATTTTAAAATTTTATGCATGGGTTTATAAATTAATTGTTTTCAAATTCTTTGGGAATTAAAATATTAAATTTTTAATATTTCGGATTAATTCAAATTCATTATTTAGATCATTCAAATTTAAATTTAGATTTCAATTAATTGTAAACTTTAAAAATATTTTTTAAATAATTATTTAAGAGGACTTGGACATTGTTGTTTGAACTGGATCAAATGGCCAATTAAATTGGGAATCAATCGAGGTATTCGCTTCGAGAAAGACATTATACCAATTGACCCCGTGAACCAATTAAACCAAATTTTTTATTTTTAATTTTTATTAAAATCTATTTTCAGATTTTTTTTTTTACAATTGAATTGATATAAACTTTATATAGACATGAATATTATAATATAAACAATAACAATAATATTATCTTTCAAAATTTAAAAAAAATCTAAAACATTAACTCTTTTAAATAATATGAAGAAATTTGAAACCAAAATTGCAAATCATTGTGACCTAAAATATTGTAAAATATATACTATATTGATTTCATACATGTAAATAACTAGGCTCAATTAGATCTAATTTCTATAAATCCTATAACAGGAAAAAATTGGACCGATCAATTAAACCAATTGGATCAAAAATCGATTAGGGATGTCAATTCAAAATAAAGGGTCAAATTGATTGACTCATGAATTAGTCGAATCAACCAAACTGGTGACCGAACTGGTTGAATCAAGTACTGATAATCTGATTGGTTTGCCTACTAGTTCGATTCTAAAAACCTTGAGCTTTATTGTTTGAGTTTTAAAGGAAGTGTGTAAAGAAAAAAGAACAAAAGTTCTCATTTTTTTAATCAATATTGATTTTAAAATTTCAAGTTTTAAAATAAATTTTAAAATCTAAAATCTAAAATTTAAATTTTAACTTTTATGAAATTGGTCCAATTATTATTATTATTATTATTATTATTATTATTATTATTATTATTATTATTATTTAAAAATTAACAAATTTTATTGTAAATTTATTTATTTTTAATAATTTTATATTTTTTAAAAATTAAAGTGGTTAATTTAAAGGGTTTAAGATCATTGGGGTGTGAGTTTAAACCTAAACATTATTTTATATATTTTTATACTAATTTTTTATGTCAAATGTGTTATAGGTGTATTTATATGTTTAATTATATTAAAGGAAAAGTATATTGCTATGGTTTGAAAAATACTAGCTTCTCTCTAAGGTTTGATGAAAAAATCCACTAACCCCTAAGATTTATTTATTAAATGAATTTTAAATCATAACGACTACTTTACCCTTACTTATTATTTCGTTATTTTATTATCTTTAATATTTAATTCAATCATTTTCAATTAAAATAATAAAATATAATTAATTATTATTAAAATAAATTAGAAATTACATTATATTCAAACATAATTTATATGTTAAATATAATGTAATTTTCAATTAATATGTGTAAGCTTTTTTTTCCGAAGCTATACAATCAAATTAGTAACTAAAATATATTCAGGTCTATACTGAATATATTTATATGTGTGGGACATAAATTAAAATGAATATAAATTAAGAACCCACACATAATTTACAAAAGTGAAACTCAAACTTAAGATCTTAAAATTACTAACTTTAACCTTGCATTAAGCTAAGGTATCATTAGTTGTATGTTTACCTTTAAAAAAATTGTTATCAATGATAATTATATTTTTGTTTTTTGTCTTCTGTTTTAATTTTTGTTTATTTTTAATGAATTTTATGAATTCATGTTAATTATTTAAATTTTAATCTAATTGTAATATTAATTTTGAGACCAATTCTTCCTTTATTTCTTTTATATTTTCATCAATTTCTTTTTATTAGAATATTCTAAACAATTACAACTATATAAAAATAACTTAATGAGTTAATTTTAAGGTTAATATATATTTGAATTAAATATAAATTTAAAATATTTAATTTTAATTGAACTCAAATATAATTATTTAAGAAAAATTCAAATATGTTTAATTTTATAATACTTTAATATTTTATTATTTTGCAATTAAAATAAAGAAATGAATAAACTAAATAGAAAGTACATATATAGATAATAACAAGGGTATGACTGTCTTTTTATTTAAAATTTACTTAGTATATAGATTTTAAGGAGGTTTATAAGATTTTTTCTCAAACTTAAAGTTACATGAGTATTATTAAAATCATTTATGGGTATTATTAAAACTATAAATGAATGTAATTTACACCAAACTTAAAGGGTAAGTTTACCCTTATTTTTATCTAATTAATTTTATATTTTTATTTTGTTTAATTGATGTAAGTACTTTTTATTTAAAGATACTTAAATGTTTTTAATCTTGTTCATCTTTTTCAATATATTATCATCATCTTCTTCAGTTTACCTCAAATCCATAGTTCACTTGTATCTTCTTTTCAATATTTAAACTTCACCTAGGTTACTTGCCTCGTTGCTGCTCACCTTGCGATCTAACTATTTGCAGTGAATAGAAGGGAGTGTGTGAACTCTTGCGAACTCAGTGACTATATAGGAAATAATAACCACATAGCACACACAAAACATAAGTTAAACAAAATCTTTGGCTAAGTTACAGAACTTGCGAATTGGGTTTGCCATACTTACTATCAAATAGCTTAAAAATAACAAAGCATATTATTCCAGAAAACATAAACTTATTTTCCTGTTGGATAAGCGAATCTCCTTATAACGCCTTAAAATGATTCAATGAGTCTTAACATGCCCTATAAGTGTAGCATAAAACTAAACACTCTCCAACACACCAACATATCCCAAAGAATGGAGCTTAGCTCGACATACCTTTATCTCTCCGACTTGTCCCAAGGCCTTTTGCCCAAATCACAAAACATAAAAGTGAGTACTCACAATCCTATGGCATGCCATTATATCCAACGGTTTCAGAAAAACATATTTCTTAAAATATGTGCTTGAAACATAGAGCTCACACATTATGAGGAGCTCACGGAGCACTTGTTCATATTGAACTTGCATTATAGACCTCGCATATCACTATTCATAAAAACACATATTTAATCATAAACAAAAAAAATAGAGCTTTTAGAGAAGGCTTACTCTCGGAACTTAAGTTAAAAATCCTAAGCTCCTGATTAACATTATGGTTCACCCATACATGTGGCGATCCTTGAACACTCACCAATTTGCTAAAAACTTTAGACAACTTTTGTCTTTCCCTTTCCTTGCTTGTAGGTGGTTCTGTCAATTTTGCAATTTCACAAACATAAAAAAAGTCACTAACAGACAAAACACATGAAAATTCATACATAATTACAAACAATCCTAGGTTCTCACGTGCTAATCTTTTGATGAACCTCGTTTCCTTTGTTTGCGAACCTTTCTTAATTACTTCTAAACATAAAAGAGAAACAGAGTCTTACCTTAGATCTTAAGAGCTAAGTGCTAGGTTCTCAAAACTTGATGATAGAATAGTCGATAATGAATTTGAGAGAAATTTGTTGCATATCAGAATATGAAATTTCTAATGGAAAAGGTTTAACTTATATGTACGGAGTGTTCTAATGTTCTTAGAATACCCTAGTCGTAGTAGAAGTAAGAAATAAGTTGCATGCATGAATCGTGTTATAAAATAAGTTGACTTCTTAATTTTGGTATAATTACCCTTCAGCTACTCCTACTTTTAACTATCGACCCAAAATAACTATCCTAGTTCGCTAAGCCTACTGGTGATCCTTACTTTGCCAAGCATACTGGCGAACACCAACATGCCGACCAACTATCGAACATTAGCGTACCAAACCTACTAGCGTACACCATCTCACTAGTGTCGTTGACGAATTCCAGCTCGTTAAGCCTACTAGTGGTCACAGTTCACTAAATCTATTAGCGAACCATGCTTCTCCAAAGCCACTGGTGACCTCTATTCGCCAGGCTTAAACTTCTAGGTCCTATTTTGAGACGTTACAGTTACCTTCCTCTAGCAACCAAAATCGAGGCTTGCCCATCTGATTTGTTCTTTAAGCCTAACTCGTTGTCGATTTTATCCTTACTCAAAAGATTTCCCTTCATGTCCTCAAATGAGTCTTTTTTTATCATAAATCACCGTCTCCCTAAAAGTTTTTTATGAAGGGGAAAAGAACAAAGTAGTAACATAACCTGATTTTCGTGTCTATATTGACCTCAGCATTCTTTATGTTATTAAGCAGAGTGAAAAATTCACTGATGTGAACCTTAATAGACTCACACTCTACCATTTGGAATGTGTATAATCGTTGTTTTAACACTAAGTGATTTACAAGGAACTTTGTCATAGATAGGGCTTCCAATTTCCTCCATAGAACTGCTGTAATCTTCTCCGAATGTACCTCCCGTAATACATTGTCAGTGAGGCATAACTGAATTGTTGATAATGTCTTCGCATCGAGTTCCTCCCACTTTGTCTGGTTCGCATTCGTGGGCTTTTTTCTTGTAATGACCTTTTTCAAACCGTTCTGAACCATAATTGTCATCATTTGAACTTGCCACAGTTGAAATTTATAATCCCATCGAACTTCTCGATATGGTACCTCATTGCCATCTCTGAATAGGTTGAATGCGGAAATTGAACCAAGCTCTAATATTAGTTTGTTGGATCGAACCTGAATTGTGCAACAAACACGAACGAAAATAAAGAAAATTGGACACAGATATTTACATAGAAAAACCCTTTAGAAGAGGATAAAAAACCATGAGCAACGAAAACTTCACTAAAACGGCAAAAATCGAAAGGGGAAGTACAAGATGGAGAAACAAATAAACCCTGAACCCAAAATACAAAGATTCCTCGAAACTCCCACAAACTCTCTCTTAATTTTGTTGTTGTTATTATCTACTATCTAGGATTGCTAAGAGGCCTATTTAGAGGCTGAATTTTGTGTACAAATATTACTAAACCTTCTTAAAATAGTTAGAGTTAGACTGGGAAAATATAACAGAGTTTAACTAGGAGAAGAAACCCGGTCGAGTGGGGAACACGTCGCCACATCATGACGTCACTCTCGCCTTGTCGGGATGTCCATCTTTGCATCGTTAGGACGTGGTGTTACTTCTCATCTGGGCGTCATAATCACGCGGGACGACAACTTTTCCACGTCACGATGTCAACTTTGTTTCATCTGAAATGCTAGACACACTTTTCATTTAATTTGGGCTAATATTTTTTATAGTAAATAATAACATGTAATTATGCTTATTATATATGTGATGTCCATATTTTTCCAACAGAAAATACTATGGTAAACAATTGGAGTACATTTAGTATTCTTAATATGATATATTTACTTATTTAAATTTCATTTTAGTCATAAATTAAACTATTTTTTATTTTAATTTCATACATATTGCAGTTGTGTTATTATTAATTTTAAACTTTATATTTCATTATTTATTATATATCATTTTAAATATATACTTATATTCTAAATACGTGATTTTTGTGTGATAAAATTTGTGACTAGGAGAATTTTTGTTTTCATTGGACTGGAAGTGCTACCGAAGAGTTGAAGCAAAGCAATGAAGCAGTGGCCTAGAATAAAGAAACTGAAGTGTCCACTATTGTTGCCTGCTTTGAGATTGAAGCCCATAACCATGAGCTTCCGACCACCTCTACCATTCCCTTTTCTTCGTTTTGGGCCTAATCTCTTATTTATTAGTATTAGGTTACTACTATAGAATTTGACATGTATTTACTTTTAACCTTTAAATATTTTTAATTTTTATTAGTTTGAAATTTAAAAAGAAGAATTTTTATCTTAAACTTAAAACATAAATCACCAATTTCAGTAGAAATTTCAAAACTATTTTTTTACTTATCTAAAAATACTATATCAAATTTAATTTGATTTAAAATTATATTCTAAATAATAAAATATAAGTTAAATGATGAGTTTTACATCCCATCCCCACTTATTAATTTTAATATGAAATAATATGTTTAGAATTATTTTATTACAAAGACTAGCATATTTTAAGTAAACAACTAATCTATAACCTATTATTAAAGTTATCCCCACCCAATGAAAAGCCATAATTTGAATTTTGGTGGCTTCAATGAAATCACAACTAAGCAATGCCTTTTCTTAAGAAATATATTATGGTAGGATTAATTAAGCCATTTTATTGCTAAAAGTTATGATATTTATATTAAGTTATTGCAAAGCGTAATTATTTAATTTTCAAAAATAAATTAAATGCTCATAATAACTTAAGTAAAATATGTGATATCAAACAATGTGGAATAATTAAACACAAATTTTATTATAAACATAACATGAAGAAACACAAACATGATATCTTTACTTAAAAATTATGAATAATATAAGATGAATATAAATATATAAACTATTCTCTAAATTAAATCCGTATTATAACACATCTAAAACACATTACAACCCAAAAATAATATAAATATGACATGCATTAAGAAAACATCGAATCTATACAAAAACATGCAACAATATATTTATAATATTTTAAACTAAAATATAACACAAATATAAATATTGTTTAAAAATGAAAATTGACTCTACATCATCGAGAAATTATTTTGTGGATCATTTCCACCACATTATTCACGGCCCCTTTCCAATTATTTTATCATTTTTTTCATATTATTGATACATAATTTTAGTAATTTTTTACCTTGAATCCTGAACCTCAAACTTAAGCCATAGATCATAAAACCCGAACCTTGAATCGGAACCTAAACCTTGAACCCCAAACCCATTTGGGATTCAAGATTTATGGTTAGGATTTGAGTTAAGGTTTAAGTTTTGAGTTTAGGATTTAAGGTTCGTGGTTTAGGGTTCGAGATCCATGGTTTGGGGTTTAATGAGAAGAGTTACCATAATTATATGTCAATAACATAAAAAAATTTGTTGACATGCCATTAAATAATTGAAAAGGAACCATAAATGATGTAATGGAAAGAATATACAAAATAATTTCTTGTCATTAAATAATTAAAAAAAGACAATAAATAATTTGATGGAAAGAATCCATTAAATAATTTCAATTACACCATCATTTAGTTATTCTAACTTTTTTTTTTTTCCCTAATAGGGCTCACATGTATTCATCTAACTTACATATTTTGAGTCAATTGCCAAAACTTAGCCATCAAGTAATGAGATTCCACAAGGTGGGGCTGAACTTTGATCTTCCACTTTTGCTTGTTGACCACGTTCAAATGCAGCCGAAGAAAGTCTGCAACCACCACCCCCTGAAAGCGACCAGCACACGATGCGTGCACCTCCTTTTCCTTCCACATTATTCGCAACAAATGTCCTGCCAAACTGCATGCTATATATATATATATATATATAACACCATCACCACCACTACCACCACCAAACTATTATTAACTCCAACTCCACAGCAAAAGCCACACAAATATTAAATTTCCATGGATCCTTTTAGAAGCTTCTTCAGTTGTTTTTCCGGTTCAAGTAAGGTGGCGTCTCAAGGTGACAATACTCCACCAACATCCAGCAACGTTAAAGCCAAATCGAAGGAAAGAAACAGTAAGAAAAGCCCTCCGATCCCGATGACTTACTTCCCCATGGGAACCAGGTTTAGTCGCTTGTGAAGGGTTCCAACTACAGTTTCTTTTCATCTTCCACATTATTAACGAATCAACCATGTTTCGTCGAGGGAAGTACTGAGTTACTCTGTGATTCTTTCTTCCATTTAGTGGGAAAAGGAATTAAGTCTGGAATTGAGCAAAGGCTAACTGTTGTGCAAATAGCTGGGTTTTTTTTTAGATGTATGATTGAAGAATTTAGTAGTATATTATTCTTTTGGTTTAATTCCTCCACCAGTCCCTGCATTTTAAAATTTAATCTTTTTACTTATCTGATTTAAAAATCGAAATCCAATAATGAGAAAAAGAAAAAAAAGAGAGGACGAGGATTATTATAAAACTTATTAATAAAGCCAGTAATTGTATAAATCAAAACTATTTAAAATATGCGAGTCATAGTATGTTGAACTTTTGCCCAGTTTTTCTTTTTGTTCTTGGAGGGTTATATCTCTAAATCTGTACCCTAAATGCAACATAACATAGCATTTAAATATGCCCCATATATATAATAGGCTTTTATCTCTGTCTTCTGACACGCCTTTGTCTGCCGTCTGGCACGTTTTGTTTCTTTTTGTCCTTCTGTACTTCTGCTTTCTTTTGTGATTGTGTTTCTTCCACACTAATTTTTGGTATCTGTCGAGTATTTTGATAGGTCTTTTTTGGCGGAAAATTAGGAATAGAGAGGGGTTTGGCTGATCTGAGGTTGGGGGATAAAGAAGAGGAGGCCCTTGCTATCCCAGATGAGGTTGAAACACATAGTACAACGTACAGCTTTTGCTTGGTGGGATGCTTCTTAACTACTAGTGTTGTTAATTTCCCAACCATGAGGAATACGTTGGAAAACATCTGGCACCCCTTGGAGGGTGTACAAATTTCAGATTTGGGTGAAAAATGGTTTCTATTCAAAATTTTTAATGAAATTGATATCCATCGGGTTCTTACAGGAGCCCCTTAGACATTCAATAATCACTTTTTGATTTTCCATAGGATACAGGAGAATGAGGATCATTTGTCTATTTCTTTGGTCTATTCTGATTGGTGGGTCCAGATTCATGATCTGCCACCAGGATTTTTTAAGGAATCTGTGGCAGTGCAATTTGGAAATTTCATTGGTAAATTTTTGGAATATGATACGAAGTAGCTGACCAATGGCTATAAAAATTTTCTTCGCATCCGAGTTCAATTCGATGTTAGGAAGCCGCTAAAATGACGGAAGAAAATTGTGACTTCTGAGTCCAAATTCACGTATGCAAAAATCTAATACGAAAAGCTGACTTTGTTTTGCTTCTTGTGTAGGTGTCTTGGCCATGGAATAGTTTTTGTCCAATGAGATTACAACGTGGAACACAGGAAATGGAAATGGGTTGGGATTTGACATTGAGGGCCCAGCCACGGAAAGCCACCACGGTCAATAGCATCTGGTTGAGGGGGGAAGGGGACAATAATTTTTTTGGAAAGAATCGCGTTGAGCAACATTTGGGCCAAAATTCAAGGCACAATTATGAGAGTAGATCATGGGTTGATCGAAATCATATTTTAGGAATTAATCTGGAAATATTCAATTTTGAAATTCATCTCAATCAGAGGCAAGAATCACGTCCTATTGTTGGGGGGATTTGTTGCCATGCAAAAGTCAACAGCTGGAGCCCATTTTGAATTATGGGGAATTAATTAAAGGATCAAAAGATATGGGACCTGCTACTGGGTTGGATATGACAAAAATGGATTGTAAGCTCGAAGACGATCCTATAGCTAGTGAGGAAAGAAAAAAAAGACAAAGGTTTGACTCTTTGACTTCTAATGTTTCCACTATTCCGGATTCGTTTGAAGTTTCTGGTGGGCAACCTGCCCATTTTAAAATATTATCGGCGGTTGCCAGTGGGTATGCCGTCCGGAAGAAATAAAATTTTTTTGTTGGAATGTTCGTGGATTGGGAGTCCGCGAGCAGTTAAGAAACTTTAGCATATGCTGAAAATTTATCATCCCCAAATCGTTTTCTTTATGGAGACAAAATTGAATGCTGCTAAAATGAAAACCGCTAGGAGAAGGTGCGTTTTCTTAATGGTATTGATGTACCTACAGAAGGAACTCGAGGGGTCTTATTATTGGGTGGAATGGGTGCCAGCTAGTTTATTTGAATAGTTTCTCCAAAAATCACATTGATGTTGAAATTTAAGAGGCGGAAGAAATTTCTCGGTGGAGATTTACGAGATTTTACGGGGCACCGGATGTAAGGGATAAAGCCGCAACATGGGAGTTACTTCGTTCTTTAGGGAAAAATAATTCGCTACCATGGTTAGTTGGAGGCGATTTTAATGATATACTTTTTGCTAATGAAAAACAAGGTGGGGTTTTTAGGGAAGAAGCTAGAATGGAGGCCTTTAGAAAGACTTTGGAAGAGTATCATTTGGAAGATATAGGATATTTTGGGGTGTGGTTCACTTGGGAGAGAGGGCGGCTTCCGGAAAACAACATCAGAGAGAGAATAGATAGAGGTGTTGCCACAGATGCATGGCTTCAACTTTTTCTAAATTATGCTTTGAAGCACCTCCCTCATTCTTTTTCGGACCATTGTCTATTGCTTTTTGAGACGGAGGTTGGGGGTTCACGTAAAAAACCTAAAGTGTTTCGTTTTGAGGCATGGTGGGTTTTGGAAGAGTCTTGCGAGGATGAAATAAGAAGGTTATGGAATGACAGTTCGGGTTTATTTGTCAGTCAGCTTTTATCTCTTTCTTTGGGGTTACAGAGTTGGGAAGGCAAGATTAAACAAAGAAGAGATCGTGATGTCAAAAGATTAACAAAAAGACTGGAAGAGTTAAATGGTTCTGAGGTTATGGATGGATCTTTGGCGGAGTTGGTTGATGTCAAACTACACCTTAACATGGAGATGGATAAGGAGGAGAGATATTGATAACAACGAGCTAGGGTGAACTGGTTGAAAAATAGAGATAGAAACACCTTGTTCTTTCACAAATTTGCTTCTCAAAGAAGGCATACAAATGGCATTTTTGGATTGCAAAGAAGCGATGGTTCTATAGCCACAGATCGTATGGAGATTGGGGAAATTGTTCGTGACTATTTTTCAGATTTATTTGACTCTAGAGGAATTGGCAATTTGGATCATATTCTTTCGGGAGACTCTTGCCGCATTAATGACAGTATGAATCAAAGTCTTACAGCTGTCTATACAAAGGAGGAAATTGAAAAGGCTTTGAAAGGGATGGGGCTTACAAAAGCTGCTGGTTTGGATGGATTTCCCACTATTTTCTACCAGAAATACTGGTCTATTATTGGTAATGATACTAGCGTATTCTGCTTGGATATTCTAAACAATAGAAAATCGATGATAGATATCAATAGTACTCAATTGGTTTTAATCCCTAAAACTGCAAATCCTTTCAATTTGAAGAATTTCCGCCCTATTAGTCTATGTACTGTAATTTATAAGATTATAGCAAAGACGGTGGCGAATCAATTACAGAAAGTGCTGGATATTTGTATTGATGACTCTTAAAGTGCATTTGTACCGGGTAGACTTATTACTGACAATGTGTTGTTGGCTTATGAGGTTCTTCATTCTTTCAAGAATAAGAGAGGTAGGCGAAAAAGATTATGGCCTTAAAGCTGGATATGAGCAAAGCATACGATCGGGTGGAGTGGCCTTTTATTCAAGGTATGATGTTAAAATTGGGTTTTGCTGATTCTTTTGTTGATCTCATCCTACATTGTATTAGGTCGGTTCAATATTCCATTTTAATTAATGGTAAAGAAGGATCTAGTTTTAATCCTTCGAGAGGGCTGAGGCAAGGGGATCCTTTAAGTCCTTATTTATTTTTGTTTTGTGGAGAGGGCCTTTCAGCATTGATGAGATTAGTTAGCCGAGAAAAGAGAATTCTAGGGGCTAAGGTTTGTAGATCACCCACCTTATGTTTACAGATGATTGTATTCTTTTTGGGGAGGTTTTTGATAGGGGGATCATGGTGCTTAAATATATTCTTAGAGAGTACGAATCCTGTTCGGGGCAATGTGTAAACTTTGAAAAATCCACAGCTTTTTTCAATTCAAATGTTACTGATCAAGATAAGAATATGGCGTTTCAAGCTCTTAACGTTCGTTGTTCGACAGAGCCTGAAAGATATTTGGGACTTTCGAACATGGTGGGACGAAGAAGAAAAATGGCTTTCCAGGGTTTGAAGGACAGATTGAAGCAGAAGATAAATAATTGGAGTGTTAGGCATATCTCTCAAGGTGGAAGGGAGGTATTTATTAAAGCAGTATCCCAATTCGATGTCTTGTTTTCTTTTGCTAAAAACATTTTGTGTTGAAATGGAAAACTTAATTAGTGCATTTTGGTGGCAAAAAATCTTTGGTAAGAGAGGGATGCATTGGTGTGATTGGAAGTCGTTATGTTTGCTTAAAGAAGAGGGTGGTATGGGGTTTTGTAATTTGAATCTTTTTAATATTGCTTTACTTGCCAAACAGGGTTGGCGATTATTACGTAATCCTAACTAGCTAAATATTTTAAAGATTCAGATTTCATGAATTCCAGGTTAGGAAATTTACCTTCTCTTACCTGGCAGAGCATTTGGACTGTAAAAGGACTTCTTCAAAAGGGCTTGGGCTAGAGGATTGGGGATGGAAAGAGTGTCTGTATCTGGAGAGACACGTGGGTACCTGGTAGTGTGGATTTTAGAGTTTAGAGTATGAATGTAAATTCAGGGCTTTCTAATGTAGCTAATTTGATTGATGTTAATTCAATAAAGTGGAAAGTGAAGTTGATTCGCAATACCTTTGAGGATATGGATGCGGAAAGGATTCTATGTATCCCACTGTCTATGCGTCTGCATGATGATCTCTTAGTATGAACTGGCAAGCCGACTGGGGAATATACTGTCCGGAGTAGACATAAACCCTTTTACATAATGGATAGACTCAAATACAACCAAATTACAAAAATTTTTACAAAAGATTGTGGACCCTTGATCTTCCTCCAAAAATCAAAATTACAAACTAGAGGATTGCTAGTAACTATTTGCCTACTTTCGGTAACCTTCATTTTAGACGCTTGATGGGATCAGCCACTTGTAGAAGATGCCAATGTGGGGGGGGAACACGAGAGAATTTGTTCAGAGAGTGTCTTACAGCAAAGGAAGCATGGGAGAGTTTAGGAGTTTTTTAGCCTAACACAGAAGCAAGTACAGATTTCAATGAGTGGCTTAAAAACTTGTTCGAGTCCTTTTCATTGGCTAAGTGTAGGTTGATAGCTTGCACTTTGTGGGCTTTATGGACTTCAAGAAATAGATTCATTCATGAAGGAGTTTTTAACTCTGGTTCTCAAATTGCAGATTATGTGAGAAACTCCCTAAAAGAACTTGATGGTTTGGAGTCAGACTTACCAGCGAGGTAGATTCTTTCTTGCAGATGGGTTGCTCCAACTAGACCGAGGGTAAAAATCAATTTCGACGCTACTTTTAACAAACAGATGAATGAGTCTTGCTCTGGGATGGTGGTAAGAAATGAAAATAGAAATGTAATTTGCTGTAAAACAGTGCTTCATTTGAATGTACCTTCTGTTTTGCTGCAGAAGTGCTGGCTGGTTTCCAAGTGATCCAGCTCGGTTATCCCTTCAGGTAAGGGAGGTAGAAATCGAAGGGGACTCTCGTTCGGTTATCTGCAAACTGAAAGAGCAAAAAGATGATAGATCTGAGATAGAAGCTATTATAAAAGACTCTAAGCAACTGAGTTTTGGTTTTGTCTCTTGTAATTTTTGATTTACTCATAGAGAATCAAACCAGGTTGCTCATTTTATTACTACCGAGGGACTAAAGAAAAGAGAGAACTCTTATCTGGTGAACAGGGTCTTCTCTAGTGCGGAGGATGCGGTGTGTGCTAATCGACGGGGTTTGGAGATTATGTGAAAATGAAGAGTTGCTTGTGTGTTGTCTTTTGAATTTGGAAAATGAAGGGTTAAAGGCTGATGCTGATTTTCTTTTTCTTCGGTGATTTTGATTGATGCTGATACTGAGTTATGGCAAGAAATGATGAAGCAACGTTTTCCAATAAATTTTGTTGCTTTTGATGTGGGGTTTTTAATTTGGATAACAGCTGGATGGAAATATCTAGAGACTCCCCACCTGTTGAGCTGGATCTTTTGCTGATGGCTGCTATGCTGTGTTTCTTTGTTTTGTTTTTTCAAGTTTTGTTTTTGGGCCTGATTTCCTTGAACGGCCGTTTTCTTTGTTTTCAGTTTTGTTATGTTTTTTGGCTACTCTTATAATAAGATCCAGATATTCTATTTCAAAAAAAAATATGCGAGTCATTTATATAGTTTAAAAAACTCGATAAGGATAATTTTCTTAATTTCAAATTAGTAATCAAACTCAATATAAATATAGAGATTAAATTGAAAATAATTGAATTTGTATTATCTTCTTTTGATTAAAAAATATTTAGATAAAAATTTAATATCATATATATATAAAAGAATGAAATTTGAATTTTTTGAATCAACTAAAATATTTATTTTCATTGTAATACTAAAATAACGTTAATAATAGTTTTTAGATGAAGTTATAAAAAATAATATTGAATTAGACTTTATATTCATATTAAACTTTAAAAATTATTTTTAGATAAAATCATCTCCAATTAGATTTTATAGTTATATTAAGGGTAAACTACTAAAATAGTCACTTTTGTTTACCTCAAGTTATATTTTAGTCATTTATGTTTGAAATGTTATGTTTTAGTCACTTACGTTAACATGTTATAACATTTTAGTCGCTAAGCTGCCAATTGCCATTAATGGTGTAACAGTTAGTTGATGTAGCATGTTAAATCATCATTGATTTTGTCATCATGTTGAACAAACAATAAAAATCGAACCAACCTATATTCATTGGTCATTGCTAGGCTGTCGAGAACTATAAAAATAAAACCTACACGAAAAAGAGTAATTAGTAGAAGCAACAAGTAGAGTCATATCCACATAAATCAATAATAACTTTACTTCTTTAAGAAAAAAATAAAAATAAAATAAAAGGGGTTTGTATGCAATCAAAAACTTAAAATTAAATTAAAACTAAATTGAAATTGAAAACTTAAGTTAAAGAAAGAAATAATTAAAATTTTTAGGAAAATCGATTGGAAAAAACAATAAAAATAAAATCTTTATTTGATTTATGAATTCGACCATCGACACAAACATAACTTCAACGCCTTTAGTAAACTAGTTCTAGTTGCTAACTCAATGTTGGGAACCAATCTCTACTTAACTATTCAGTAACCAAGCAACAACTTGTTTGAAATTACTTCACTAACTAATAAATAACCTTGCAACTTAACACCCAAGATTTAACTTACCGACAACATTAAGAATTAGAGAGACCTAATTCTAACCAACAAACTTACCTCAATAGGATTTATTAAAGCTAAATCGCACATCCACATCACACCACATAATCGTCAATTACGACATAAACGAGTTATGCAATTTTTCATTGGTATTAGAATGAATTAAACAATTACAAATTTAATTATTCTAATTGACTTGACAACCATTCTAAGCTATTGAACACTTGCTAGGCATTCAATAAACCTGAGCAATAGTAATTATAACAAAAAATGCATGAACACCAAAGAATAAAGAAGAATTAAAGAGCAAATAAGTCTCATGAATTTATTAAATCAAACTTCGACAAAACCTTTGACTAGAAAAAGAGAGTTTAGCAAGTCATGAAATCGAAAGAATGAAAAATAAACAAAAATAGCTATTTAATCTCTATACAATCAAAAGTCCTCACTCCCTCTCAAATCATAGTATTTATAATATCTTTTCAGCCTATATTAGGTAACAAAAACTTGATTTAGGTCATAAAACCTATAAAATACCAAAACACCCTTGGAACATAACCAAAATTGGAAAATTCAAGTCAGAACAAGGTGATCCGGTGTTGGGGCGTGCGGGTTGTGGCGTAGGGGCGCTAGGCAGCACAAGGGCACAGACATGGGTGCTTCTCTTCTCGCACCAGGGTGTCGATTGAGGCTGGGGCACTGTTGCTCGCATGCAGGGGTGCCAAATTGCTGTGTCGGGGCTCCAAACTCCTCGCTTTTGGCTATGTTTTGCCTCAGTTCTTTGTCTAATCTTCTAATGGTCTCAAAACCAGAGCATCAAGCTTCTGTGCACCTATTTCAAGTTCAGAAACACTTAATTAAAATTCAATTATTTAAAAATACATAAAATAAAGAGAAAATATTAAAAAGATAAATAAAAGAAAATGTGACTCGAAATAGGCAATCTAAACTAAAATGCAATATTTTACTTAAGGATCATGCAAAATACTAAATGTTCGGATGTAAAATATGTGCAATTATTAGTCACAGGTGTACATTTAAAAGATAATTTTTTTTATATAAAATCATATCACTATTGAAATTAGACTTTTATCTTGATTAAGTTACATTTATTATTTTAGATTAATTAATATTAGATAAGTGTTACAATTGTATACCAATTAAAATTAAGATTTAGCACTATAAATATGTTACACTAATTTTTTTACTCATACGATGCACAAGTTGATTGTATATATTAACTAAATTACATTTAATTATATCTTAAAACTTTTCATAAATTTTGTAATATTTCATTAATAATATAATTACGAAATTAAAGTATATAAATATATAAGTTTAATTTTAAAACCATGATAATTTATATTAGACTAAATTTAAATAAAAATATTTTAAAAATATAAATATTATACTAGTAGATTGTGTAAAATTCTGTTTTATATATAGTTTCTAACTTAATTTTAATTATTAATTAGTGAATGTAGATTGTTAATTAAATTTAAATATTACGACAACTAATTAATTTATTGTAATATTATTTATATTTTAAAATATCTATTTCAATTTTAATAGTGTATTTACTTTGTAAAAATAAAATAAACTTAAAAAGTTTTTTAATGGTTTTAAAATTTACCATGACTTTTATGTAAAATTGTAAGTTGAATTATTGAATATAAGCAAATTGAAAAGACTTAATTTTTTTTGTGAGAAATAAACAAAAAGGAAGATTAAACTAAACTAAGGGAAATCTCCCTTGGAGGAACTTCATACAGTTGTAGACCCTCTTCCCTCCCGAAGGCCATTTTGGCTAGGTAGTCAGCATAATTATTATCCTTTTTAGGGACGTGTTGTAAGATCTATTCTCTATCCTTTACCAAAAGATGATGAACTCATTTGATAACAGTAGAATTTGGTGCCCTTGATGAGAAGTCCTAGATAGCCTTCACAACCTCCACATTATCAGACTGAATTGACACTCTTTCATTATCCCGAAGAAGAGTTGGCCTATCTAAGATGCATCATAGCTCATCTTCAAAGATTGAGCACTCTCCCAGACATCTATTATAGCCTAGAATCCATTCTCCTTTCTAATCACGTAAGACTCCCTCAGCAGCAGCAAGTCTGGAATTTACCTTAACGGCACCATCGGTATTTAATTGAATCCATCCATCTGACAGTGAGACTGCCAACATAGCTTCTTGTCTCCCTTGTGGGTCATCTTTATGTAAAGAAGCATATTGCTTTGCCCAACTATAAAAACTTTTAACCGTCTCACAAGCACTCCATGATATTCCCTGAAATGTGAAAAGATTTATGTTCTTCCAAATGCGCCATGCGATAATTCTAAACAAGCAAGGCGAACCTACATCTCCTATTGGCAATCTATGTTGGTTTTGCAAATTACACACAAACCATTCGTGTAGGCTATCGGAGTAGAACCATCTGACTTTGTCACTAGGAAAGACTTATTATGCAAATATAACTTGTAAAAACCATTAAAAACTTATGTAAAAAATGCGAAATGGTTTATCTTATATTTTTCCCCTTTATATATGTTTACTTTCTTTTTTTGCTACGTGTCAAATTTTATAATGTGAACACATTAAAAACTTAATGACCTTATAATATATAAATACAATTTTTCTTTCGCATGGGTTGATTGTATATATTAATAAAACTAATTATTTCTTATATTTTTATAAAATCTGTAAAGTTTAATTAATAATATGTTTATGAAATCAAAACATCATAATATATAAGTTTTAACTTTAAAAACATGATAATTAATTAGAATAAATTTAAATAAATAACATTTTAAAATAATTTTTGAAATATAAATATTTAATAGTATGTGTCAAAGTCTACTTTCATAGTTTGTAAATTGATTTTATTAATTATTAATTAGTAAATGTAGCCTGTTACTTAAATTTAAATATTGTAACCACTAAATAATTTATTATAATAATATTTATATTTTTAAATAATTACTAATTTGTAAAAATAGTGATAAACTTAAAAATATTTTCAACAATTTTAAAGTTTATAGTGATTTATTATATAAAATTGTAAGTTAAATTATTAAATATAAAAATTAAAAGGACTAATTATGAAATTATAACTTACAAAACACCATTAAAAATTATATTAAAAATATAGAAGAGATTTATGTTGCAATTTTCCTCCACGAATGCTTTCTTCGATTGCCACACATCAAATTTTAATAATGTGAACACTATATATATATATATAACTAGTTTGGATACCCATGCGATGCATGGACTAATTGTATGTATCAATCAAAATAATATATAAACCACTTAAATTTTATTTCAAATATGATTATTTGTATAATATTTTAAATAGATTTTATATAGATTTTAAATTTAAATTAGTTTTTGAAAAAAACTATGTTATTGAAAAAGATTTATAAATATAAATAGTTTTAAATAATTTGAAAATATCATGTTAATAGTTTTAGACTAATATAATTTTAATTAAAAATTTGCAGTATGCTTTAAACATATTTTAATCACTTTTTAAATATTTAAGTAAAATTTATAACACTTTTAAAAATTAAAGTTGTTTTAAATATGTTTGTTAAAAATTTCTTTTTTTTTAAATTTTGTTAAAAGTTTAATGTAAAAATATTTGTTGAAAAAGATAATTTAAAATTTTGGGCATATTAATTAAAAATATTTCGAAATATTGAAAATATTAAATTAAAATTTTTAAATAATTTTAACTTTGACATTTATTAACGTAGTTTATGGAAATATGTTAAAATATCTACACAATTGATTTAATTAAGGTCATATTGTTGTTGTATTCTATGAGATAGCCGATCGACGTTTCTCTAGCACTTAAAGGAGCAGTCGAATTTGTCTTAAGGAGACTGTCTAAATAGGCCTCAACTACCATTTCAATTTAATTTTGTTTTCTATTTTCCATTTATATATATATATATATATATGTATTAATATTGATCTTGTTCGATCTTGTGATTAATATAAAAAGTTTTATATTACTGTTATTTTACTAATAATTTTGCAACATTGAACCCCAAAAAGATTAAGTATCAAATTATGAAAAACTGTGAAGTTTAGATGCTAAATTAGAAAAAACTATCAAGTTTAGATACTAAATTACAAAAAAGTGTCAAATTAATACTAAATTAGACTCAAAAAAATTTAAATACCAAATTAAAAAAAAATTGTCAAGTTCAAGTACCGTCATCCTCTTAGATCTGATCAGCATGTCCTTAAAAGAAGCTCGCGCAATCAATCCACTCTCCGCCCCAACCGAGTGCTCCTGATAATCCACCTCGTGATAGTCACATTGCATTTCCATTTCATTTTTTTAAATCAAGATGAAAATTTTGAATTTTGTCTTCTTGATGTTTGATCAAATAGATGGTAGGCATACTAAAATAAATTATACATTAATTTTAATTTAATGTGTACTTGTATACATAAATTTTAATTTAATATAATTATATACGTGAAACTCTAATTGTAGTTCAAATATATACTTAAAATTTTAAATTTAATTTAATTATACACATTTTTAAAAAATAAATCAAATTATTTTTATATTAGATAAATATAATTATTTATGTATGCAATATATGAATATAAAATAATGTTATATCAATAATTATGTTAATGATTTACGAAATTAGAACAAATCAAAATTTCATATATAAAATTGCACAAAATCAAAATTTATGTATGCAATTATACATTAAACCATAATTCAGTATATAATTTTAGAATTTATCCCCAAATAATAATAACCAAACATATCAAACAATAATTATATACTACATATAAATACATACATATATATATATATATATATATATGCATGTCTCATCAAAGAAATTGAAATCAAAAATTGTAAAAAGAGGTTATAGCTGCTTTGTAGGGAAAAAAAGGTTTGACTTTTATTATTTTAATTACTTCAACAATTTATAAAGTGAATTTTATTAATTACTGATATATATTTAAAATAATTTTATGATATTATTACTTTGATAGAACTTTTAAAAATATTTTAAAATTAATTAATGTCACATTAATATATTATCATGTTAGTTAATAGTTAATTAATACTACTTTTGTTAGATCACATTATAATTAATAATATATTGATAAATTGTTTTTCTAATGATAATTTTAAAATATAATGAAAAATAAAATGTATTATCATCCGTTAAAATATAAAAAACTAAATTATTAAAAATACTTTGGATGGAAATTAAATTAAAAAATTACAAATACCATAATAGTATCTTGTCATTGATTAAACTAGCCTTCCAGATCTCCCAGTGTTTTATCAATATTAATAATCTCAAAGATTGAATGACGGTAAATGACTTTTCGTGGAACGCGGCATGGAGGCTAAAAGGGCCACAAAGGGTGAGATCTTTCCTATGGCTAGTATTGAATGACAAACTCCTCACAAATGCAAAAAGAGTGCGGAGATATATGGCGGAGGAGGCAAGTTTGCAACAGTAGTGTGTGTTGAGGCTTTGTTTTAGGGCAGTTTCAACTTGGTCGATTGTTACTCAACCTTCGAAACTTACTGAATTCATGTCTTTGAGCCTCAAAGATTGGATTATCATTAACATATCTAGGCCGGATTTTTGGGATTCTCATTAACATAATTGGGATGTGACTTTTGGGATTATTTGTTGGGGCCCATGGAGTTGGCGAACTAAAGAGTTTTTTATCCAAACTTTGAAGAGAAAGAAGGATTTTTGCAGTGGTGTTTGCGACTTGCGGATAACGTTAGTACTGCTGTATGTTTATTTCGAAAGGGTTTGGATAGCATAAGCAGGGGGAGAAGTGGGGATACGATGGGAGGTGCCGGAAGGAGAGTGGATAAAGGTAAATACTGATGCAGCAGTGGGAGTGGCCAGGGACAATGGGGGACATTGGCTATGGGGGTTTTTCCCTTTAAACAGGGATTTGCCCGGTGTTACAAGCTGAGTTGTGGGGGGTTTTTGAGGAGTTAAACTAGCCTGGAAGAAGGGAGTTAAGAAGATTGTCTAGAGATGAACTGTATAAAGACAATTAACCTGATGAGCAGTCATACTCGAGACCAGAATTTGTCAGGGGAGAGAGTAAAGGATTTATTTGATTGAATGGAGAAATTTTGAATGGTACATGTATCAAGACAATAGAACAGATTAGTATAATTGAATTGAATTAATAAATTCAACTTTATCATGAGAATGAGTGTTGAATGGAAAATTTTTGACAAATTTTGTTGAGCGGTGTACGACAAAACAAATAAAATTCTATTTTACTTTGATATTTTTTAAAATAAAAATTATATTACTAATCTCCTTATAATTTGCCTTAATAAAAGTAATTATTAGCTGATAGACACAATATTTCAAAAAAAATTCATAATTTTATAAGTATTATTAAAGATTATATAATAATAAAAGTATGAAGCACCAAATAATAATGAAATATGAGGATTTTACTGTAATGGAAACAAAAACACAGCAATAAAAAACATTCATACTAAATACTATTAAATAAAAAGTATCAAACACTTTAACCCGGCATATAAAATAATAACGAAAATTGGATTTTTCTTGTAATGAAAAATGAAATATTAAATATTACAAAAATTAAAATTTTGAATACTTATTTAATTACTAATTGAATAAAAATACTTTATTAATGTATCTAGTGTTAAATATTAATTTCAATTAATATATAATTATAATAATAATTAAGTGATGATAAATCTAAAATAATAATAATTCGAACCTAATATGAATTTTAAAGTCTAATTAAGTGAACCGTATCTTAGTAATAAAATAAATATAAAAAGTTTTTTTGGTTTAATTCAAAAGTTTAATTTTGCCATAATTTATTATACATTTATTATATTATATTATTCTTTTGGTTTAATTTTGTCATCATTTATTACACATTTTGAATATTTTAAAATTTAATTTTTTACTTGTTTCCTCTAAAAATTAAAATTAAAATAATATCATTCTTAGTAGATTTATGTTAAATTTGAATATGATGAATTCTAGTTTGATTTTTAAATCATTCACTAAACTTTTGAAATTAAAACTAGAATTATTAAATTTCAAAAGTTTGAGGAATAAAAATTAAGAGATAATTAAGCCTATGTTTTTATTGTTTTTTTTTACAATTTTTAAACCTCTTTTATTGTTGAATATTTGAGTTGGGACTAGTTTACCGTTGAGGTTAAAAATGTTTTTGAAAAGTTATATGAATTTTTTTTAAAATGCATTAGAAAATTTGATAGTGTTTACTATTGTTAACCAAATATGCTTTTGAAAAGATAAAATGATAATTTTAGATATGATGTTGTAAAATGAAAGATTTAATGGGAGATAAAATATAACTTCATGAAAAATAATTTTCCAAAAGCTAAATTTTTTACTTTTTAACTCAGATTAAAATTTCAATTTAAAATCAAAGTTTGATTTGAAAAGTCGCTTGTTTATCAAAATTTTTATTTGAACTCAAAATGCTTTAAAATCAAAATTTAAGTCAATAATAAATAAAGTGTTAATCATTTACAAGATTCCAATTTTTTCACATAAATTAATTTTGATTTATCATATTATTTGGAATTAAAATTTAACTATTTTGTAGAATATGGAAGGATATATATATATATATATATCATTAGAATTTAGGGAAACAGGCCTAGACTAGGCCCAATAATATCAAAATTGTCAAAACTGGAAATGAAAAAAATCCCTCTTCAATACCAGCACATGGGTCTGGCCAGCCCCAATCGCAATCCCATTTAAAAATGATTTCTTATGAACTTTCTCGCTAAATTTTGGGTTTATTTAACAAAAACTTGTTACAATTTAGTTAACTATTCAAAAGTTTTCATTTAAGTTATTAGGTTTTTAAAATCGATGCTATATGACTTTCTCTATTCACATTACCTACATCAATCGAAAGTTCTCTTCCCCCTTCTCTTCTATAGTTCACTTTTTTTTTTTATGAAACAACTTTAGATGTCACAAATCTACAAATCAAGATTCAAACAACTTTTTTCTCCAACTCCGTCATTAATCGTCAGATCAACTTGGATCTAAGGTATGTTCTTCTACTCGTCGATGAGTATTAATCCATTATATTTATCGTCGAATCGTCACTTGGAGCTTACTGATAGAACTTTAAAAAACAAAAACTTAACGGTTCAGTGGCTTAAATTAAAACTTTGAATAGTTCAGTGATCCAGTTGTAACTTTTTTTAGTTAAGAGACCAAAACAAAAACTTACCTATAATTTAGTAATGAATGGTATAGTTTACCCTTTTTTAAAATAAAATTTACCCATAATTTAGTGATGAACAAAGTAGTCTACTATTTCTTATTTTCACTCAAAATTGAATAATGTTATAAATAATATTTATATTTACAATCAAATTTAAATGAAAATATTTATATTTATTTAATTTGAATTGAATTGGATTGGACTTACAAGTAATAAAAATATCTTATTCAAGAATTAGTAGAATTGCCATTCTATTTATTGTCGTTTAATATAGGTAAAAGTATTTTGAAGGTTTTTGTATTAGGAGTTAAATTACGTTTGTCTCTTTTATTAAAAAAATGAGTATATTAATCTTATACGTTAGATTAAAGAGTAAACTAATCACTATGTTAAAAAGATAATCTATTTTTACTACTAAATGATGATGTGTCACTATCTGATTGGATTAGTCCCTCTGAGTTGGTACAAATAATTAGATCAAATTTATAATTTTTGATATAACCTGTTAAAAAACACTAAAAGATTGGTTAGTCCCCCCCAAAAAAAAGTATGATTTTCCTCCAATTTTCACCTAAACATCTTGGAATGTTTGTACCATTCTTATAAATACCAAAGAAAGAAAATTGAAGAAAAACCTAATCTCTCAACACGTTTGAAGCCATCACGTATATGTAGGTTAGTTGAATGGTGATTTTCGGCTTTTCTATTATGATGTTTTGTACGTTTATATTGAGGTGATAACTGGAGATATCAAAAGTAATAAAAAATTTATTTTGTCGTCTCACTTTGAAATTTTTATTAAAATATTGTTGAATTAGACACATATTATTTAATTAAATAATTTATTTTGTTTATAATATTTAGATTAATGAGCACATTGTTTTCTGTTTTGTGCAGTGCAGTGCATGAATGAACCGGCCACCAAATTTGAGATTTCCTGCCTTCATTTTCAAGAAAAGTAGGCGGTTCCATTCTCCATTTTCAAGGTTTAGCTGTCATTATCATTCAACTCCAATGCCTTAAATAATTGTTTGAGATTCTGCATTATTAGGATAATAATTTAGATCCTGAATTTAATTATTTTATTTAAATTTAAATTTGTTGAAAAATATGATTTTTGAAAAATTTGACACATTTTTTATTGATAAATGAGGAATTTTAAATCATAAAATTATAATTTTATGTTCTACCCCATAAGATATATACAACAGGATATTATATGCTCAAAATTGATATTTAAAGTAAGTTACTTGTGAATTTTGTTGAGGAAAATGAAAAACATTAGTCCCACATTGATTGTGAATAAAGTATGGAACTTGTATATATATGTAAACTAACTTCATGATTATTGAATGATTAAATTAATGTTCTTTTTTGTGTGCAAGAAGAGTGCAAATCCAAATCTATTGGGGTTGGTGAGTGCACTTGCATGACGTGGGCAACACAATCTCGTAGACTTATAAATTTTGTTTTAAAAGGACAAATATCTCGTTTTGATTTTATTTTATTCAAATTCATTTATATTTTAAGGCTCATTTAATACAGATTTGCATCTTTATTCATAGAAATTTCTAAAATTTCTTCATATTGAATGCGTATAAAAGCCTAAAAAATACTACAAAATTTATTTAGAGACACAACGAAATTCTTTTCTTTTTCTCTCTAAATTTTCAAACGTTTCAGTGATAATAGAAGGCAAGGTTTGTTCATTGATTACTGCAGAAGTATTACTGTTGCGATAATTTTGTTGTTGTATCTTGAAAGACAGATGACTAACATTTCTCTAAGTACTTTTTTTTATTTTTAGTTTTTAAAATCCTATTTATTTAATTATTTTCATATCTAATATTTTAAATAAATATAAATATTTATTTTATTTAGATCTGATATTTTTACATCAATATAACTATTTGTTTATATTATTTATTCAGATCTTGTATTTAATATTTATTTACTAACGTGTCTTGTATAACAAAATTTACCTTTCGTTATGAGTTCGGAATAGATATGAGTATCTGAGTCTAAAATATTCATTATTTTGCTTCTACCATGGCTTAAATCTTGGCCTTGGAGGACTAGTTTAGCTGCCAAAGCTAGAATTTCAAGGTTGATTATAATATACATAAATTACTAAATAATATATAAAAATAATATAAATTTTTAAATACAATTATTAATTAATAATAAATATAATAATTTTAAATATGTTTAATTTTTATGAGAAAAAATATCTTCTTCAATTATTCACTTAAATCTTTTTTATCCTAAATCTAATTAAACAATGATAAAAAATCAAAATTTCTAAATATGCAATTATTCTTTTCATTATTTGATCAACTTAATTATTTGAATCAATGTATTTGAATAATTTATGGAATACAAGTTTAAAAATTGCGTAACTTGAAACTAAATCAAATTCTATTTTTATTTCATAAATGATTAATTTTAATTTTAATTATAAAATTAAATATTTTATATTTAAAATAGTGAAAATAATTTAAAATTTCTTGAAAAAAGTTTAAAAATTCAAAAAATTTAACATGAAAAATCGAGAACCAAACCGAATTATAATGGACGCTTAAAAAAGCCCTAAAAAACCAATCAAAACAAATCGATTTCACCCTTGCATGTAACTAACTTTATGGTAAATATATAGTATATACAATTAGCATTATATAATTAAGGTAGATTAGTAATGATCTATAACCCTATATAGTATTTACAACTATGATACTATAATGTACATTTTTATATTAATGATACGTAACCTTAAACCTTAAACCTTAAACGTGCAACTAACCTTATGGTATATTATTATTATACATATATCGCTACCGCAATTTGAACATGGTTGAACCCTCCATTGGGTCACACAAGGCCCAAAAAGTGACATAATTGGGTAGAATCCCTCACTTACCTATAAATACCCCAAGTATCAACATAGTAGGGGGACTCATTTCTGGCTCTCGGTCATAGAACGGATGAACCAACCTTCTTCAGCACTGCCCCCTCTCCTCTTTCTCCACTTCCATTGTGTAACACCCTGAATAATTTAAGTCCACTTTTGTGAAATTTGGCATAAATGTGTATTTGCTTTAGTGGTTAAGTGTTTTCGGTGTGTGTGTGAGGTATTGGGTACAAGTTCCACTTTTGGTAATTCTGTTATTTTTTATCCTAGCCTTATCCCTGCTGGGTAGGCTTTTGTAATATTGTTTGTAAACTCATATTAGAATGAGCCTGCTAGTTTGAGTAGTAAGGAGCAATGTGTTGGAGGTCCTGTGTTTGAATCTTTGCGTGAGCGTAGGTGATAATTTTTACTTCGGTTGTGTGATAGAGGTTCGATGGAACCTAAACTCTGAAGTTGTTGAATGAGAATCAAGTTGTGAGATAGTGGGTCGGTCATTAGTGGAAAATGGGGGGAGTTGAGATATTATTTTTATTTTTTCTCTCTCTCTCTCTTCCTAATTTTCCCTCTGATTCTAACGTTCCCATTTTTCCTTCTCCACTTTCTTTTATTTTCTCTCAAATTTTTCTTTTCATCTATTAAATTCCCATCATTGCATCTGTAAAATCATTGTTTCCTATTCAGCTTAGGTAAGTAAGGTTTTATTGATGGTGGTTTGATTTTAGTGTAATCGTCTCTTTCTTTCCGGAATTGGCGTAGTGGTGTGGGTGGGAGTTTTGATCATTATGGATTTTTCTTTCATAAGAGAAGGCGCTGAATCAGTGAATTTTGCTTCAACGGCTTAAACTGTGTTTGTTGCTGCTTTCGTTGGTGGTAAGTTTGGTTGTGCTACTCAATTTTTGTGTTAATAAAATCGTAAATTGGTTGCTAATAGGTCATTGGAATACTGTCTTTAGGTTTTAATGGGATCAGGATTGCAGTAGGATCAAAATTGTACTAGGTGTGTACTCTTAACACGAGAAAATGAGGTTCAGCGAAAATTAAAAATTGGGTTTGTCGACGCCACACGGGCGTGTGATTGGCCGTGTGTGAGACACGACCGTGTGACTGACGAAGGTGTGGTCGTGCGCATAACATGATCATGTGACGGTGTGAGTGTGGCAGTGTGGGCCACACGAGCATACCACACAGGAGTATGGGTTTTGGGCCAGACCGTGTGGGCCACACGGGCAATGCCAAGGGCATGTGGGCCCAAAAATTTTAAAATTTTTGTTAGAGTCTCACGGGTCGTTCTGATCGATTGTGGGCCTATCGTAAGGTCGGTAAGGGCTAACCAAACCTTATTTCATGTGATTTGATATTCTGGTAGACTGATCTAAGTAGGATACTAATATGTTTGTCTGACTATACTGTTTACGTATGTATTTATCTGTATGCGAGCATGTTAAGCATGTTTATTCTGATGCTTCTACATTTGTATTCTGTATCTGTATAGGGAAGGATTGATATATATGGAGGAAGTGATCTGTACGGTGACCTTTCGCCTATATTCTGGCCGCTTGACTGCATATTATTTGTTATGTGTCGTATCGAAACTATATGGTGTGTAGGAATGGGTAGGTATTTTTAATCCCACATGGCGTGGTGGGATGGACAGAAATGGTGTGTAGAGGATGGGGGTAGGATACTATAGGTTTGATCTGTTATCTAATTCTGATAAGGACTTAGGTTTGGATTTGTATCTGATTGCATATGTAATTCTGTGTAAATTGCATGACTATCTTTCTGTTGGGTTACACACTAAGTTTACGAAAACTCACATTTGTTTGTCTTTTCTATATCCAGGTAAGCCGCGAACATAAGCGGGTCGGTGCGACAATGGCTCAACGGTGACCACTAGTTTAAACTGCTTTTGAGCTTTTGGTATTCTTAAATTTTGGATTTATTTAAGAGTTTGTAATTTTTGGGACTTTTAAGATCGTATGGTTTTTAACTATTGGCTTGGTTTTGGTTTTTGGATGTTTTCTATCCTGCAATGATTGACTAAAACAATTTACAGAAACAAAAGTTTTTCTGAAAATACGAACTGGATTTCCAAAATATAATGATTTTTTTAATATTTCTGCTACAAATTATGTTTTGGCGAAAGAACAAATTAACGACGGTTTCTGCAATAAATAAGTAAACGAATATGTTTTGTAAAATTCAGATACTTTTTAACAAGTAATCCTTACAAGGTTTTTGTCGAAGTAAAATCAATTTCAAAACCCTTATTCGTAACACTTCCAGATTCGACCATAACGTCTAGACTGAGTTTGGGATGTTACACATTGATGTCTAAATTGTTAATATAGGTCGTTTTTTTAATTGGCCAAATATGCCCCCTATTTTTTTTCAAAATTTAGAGAAATAGGCTGATTTTAGAGAGAGTGTGTGTAAAAGCGCACCTAACTGGAGGCGCTTTCACATACACACTATTTCATCAACCATTGATTTTTTTAGGGTTTTTCTAAAGTTAAGGGTTTTTGTTTAGCAACAAGGGTTTAGGGTTTTAAGAATGAAACCGAGAAATGATATAAGTAGATTTGAGGGGTCGGGGATGTGATAACGCATCTCAGAACGCATACATTTCATATGTCATGCTGGGATAGGACCATTACCTCAGAAACCCATCTTATGGAAGTTAGGTTTCGGGGTGGCAATGCTTGATACGATCACATGTTGAAGTCTAAGTAGAGGTCCTAGTAAGTGGCGCGATGTGGTCATAGGTTCGAGTATAATTAGGGACCAATTGACGATTGTTATGCGGTCACGAGTTCAAGTGTTTTGGATACTCGTAAATGATGCCTTATATATACCATATATAAGATTAAGACCATAATCATAGGGAAAAACGAATGGCTTTCTAATATAATTAACGTAATTTTTTTCTATATCTAGAAAATCGGTATTTTTAATCTTTCATTCTTATTTAAAAGTTGATACCAAGGTGGACACAAGAGGGCTCTCAAGCAGAGAATAGATGTTCCACAGAAGTAGAGGTCAAACTCGAGTCGGCGTAACATGTGACGCCCTAAATCCGACCTAGACGTTATGGCTAAATCCGGAGGTGTCATAAGGTAGGGGTTTTGAAAACAGAGTTATTACGTTAAATCATTTCAGTCTATTATCTCAAAATCTTTTATAACCATAATAAAAAACATTAATCAATTGTTTTCTTTGCCAAAACTTATTTACAATGGAAGTTTAGTAAAATCGTTATCTTTTGGAATCCCGATTTGTACTTTTAGAAAAACTTTATTTGTATAAAACAGTCGTTATCATAAAATATTTTACCGAAGTATGCAACTTAACAAACAATCCAAAACCAAAAACCAATGGTTAAAAGTCTATACAGTCCAGAGAGTCCCCGAAACCACAAACTCTCAAATAATCTAAAATTTATTATAAAAACCATAAATTATTAAATTAAAATAGTTTACGGTCAAGTGGCCACAGTTGAGTCTTCGCTGTTCGATCGGTCTAATTCTGTGGATTACTTGGACAGAACAGACAACCAGATGTGAGTTTTCGTAAACTCAGTGTGTAACCAAACAGAATTAAGCATGCAAACATACAAAAATCTCATAACAGTCAGATACAGATTTGGGCACATGCCCTTTTCAGATACGGTCATTAGAATCAGATGTACAGATTAAAACATATAGAGTCTTACCCCCATCCTCTACACACCATCTCCATCCATCCCAGCACACCATGTGGGGTTAAAAACACCCACCCATCCCTACACACCATATCGTGCCAATACGACACAAGTCAGATAATGTGCAGCCAAGCTGCTAGAAAATAGGTGATGAACGCCATTCAGAACACTTCCTTCTCATATACAAATCTCATCCCAATAAACAGATGCAAAAAATAAATACAAATATAACAAATTAAACATGCTCATATACAGATACCAGATATGCATCTAGCATAATAATCAGACATGCACAATATTAACATATTTAGAATAGAATATCAGTCTATCAGAACCACAGTTTTAGGGCTTGGTTAGCTCTTACCGACCCTATGGTAGGCCACAATCGATAGGAATGACCCATGTGACCTTAGGATAATTTTTATAAAACATGGCTCACATGCCCGTATGGCTTACACGTGTGGGCCCACATGCCCAACTAGCCTAGCTCGTGTGGCCCACACAACCACACTCAAGCCACCACATGGTCGTGTCTTGTGCACGGCCACGCTTACGTCGATCACACGGCCATGTCTCACACACAACCATCCACATGGGCTTCCATATGCCCGTGTGGCATCGACAGTGCAGTTTTTTAGCTTTTGTTGAAACCTCATTTTCTGTGTTTCGGGTACATACCTTTTTTCTGATTTGATGCACAAACACTCCCGAGACCACCTAACCTAAGAAACAACATCTAAAAACCCTAATTTAGTACACAATTACGAAACTCAATCCGAAACTAGTCCACATACGCAACCTTACAACGTCAACCAATGAGTTTGAAAACTTACCACCAATGAATAGCGACCCTTAATGATCAAATCGCTGAAGGAGTACCAATTGTTTCTTGACCTTCCCCTAGCCAAGAGTAACCACAAAACCCTCTATTAGAACACTAGCCACGAAACAATAAGATTGTAACAACGCAAAACTTATCCAACAAACACAGTCAAACATTGCACAGGAAGGAGGCAGATTTGAATAATCGAGAAGGAGAAGGAGAAGCAAAAATCCAGCAGAGGAAAAGAGGGAAAACAAAACTTCAAAAAAAAAAAGGGATTTTTGGGAGAAAGAAAATAAAAATAAAAATAAGAATAAATTCAATTGGATATTTCCCCAACTTCCCACTAACTATACAATCTCAACCACTTCAGCATTTAAGTTAAATCGAAACTCTATCAGTCAATCGAGCAAAAATAAATACCCTTACTTATACAGGGATTCGAATACATTACCTCCAACACACCAACTCCCTTACCACTCAAACTAGCAGGCTCATTCTGATATGGATTTACAAGCAATTTAATATAAGCCCACTCCACAAAGGTGAGACTTGGATAAAAATAACAAAATTTGGCAGAAGTGAGACTTGAACCCAAGACCTCACATACACATCCATAACACTTAACCACTGAAGCAGATACACATTTTGTGTCGAATTTTACAGAAACAAAAATAAATTAATTAGAATGTTACAACTCTACACCGTAAAAGAAATTTTGACCTCGAAATTTACCTAATCAGAACAGATGAGGATACTACTGATGCATCGAGTCCTCAGATTCCCACATGGCTTCCTTAGTGCTATGATTCCACCACAAAACCTTTACCAACGGTATAGACTTCCTCCTCAGAACCTTAACATCTCGATCCAAAATCTGAACTGGCTTTTCCTCAAAATTCAAGTCCGTCTAACCTCGATTTCCTCAATAGAGACAACATGAGGTGGATCCAATCGGTACTGCATCAACATCGAAACATGAAAGACATCGTGGATACGGTCTAACTCTAGAGGTAGCTCCAACTGATAAGTGACCGGTCTCACACGCTTTAGAATTTGATACGGTCCTATAAACCTAGGGCTTAACTTGCCCTTACGACCGAACCTCAGAACTTTCTTCCACGGGAAAACCTTAAGAAACACGAAGTCCCCCACAGAGTACTCAATATCATGCATCTTTAGATCTACATAAGATTTTTGTCTATTAGAAGCTGCCTTTAGACAATCCCGAATCAGTTTAACTTTATCTTCGGTCTCAGAAACCAACTCAAGACCCAAAACTCGACGTTCACCTAACTCAGTCCAACATAACGGAATACGACACTTACGACCATATGAAGCCTCGTAAGTGCCATCTGAATGCTAGACTAGAAACTGTTATTGTAGGTGAACTTAGCTAGCGACAGATAATCCTCCCAACTATATCAGAAATCAATCACACAACTACGAAGCATATCCTCCAGTATTTGAATCACCCTCTCAGATTGACCATCGGTCTGAGGATGAAACGCAGTACTGAAGTCCAATCTCGAACCCAGTGCCTCATGCAATTTTTTTTCAGAACCGTGAAATGAAACGAAGATCCATATTAGAAATAATTGACACAAGAACCTCATACAGTCTAACTATCTCGGAGACATAGAGCTTCGCTAACTTTTGCAGAGAATAATCTATCCGAACCAGAATAAAGTGAAAAGACTTGGTCAATCGATCCACAATGACCCAAATAGAATCCTTCTTAGTGGGTGTCAAGGGCAACCCACTAACGAAGTCTATTGTCACTCGTTCTCACTTCCACAAGGGAATCTTAATGGCTTGTAGCAACCCGAAGGCAATTGGTGCTCAGCCTTAACTTTCTAAAATGTTAGACAACGAGCAATGAAATCAGTAACGTCACACTTCAATCCTGGCCACCAATATAACTCACGAAGATTGCAATACATTTTATTACCACCAGGATGTATAGCATAAGGAATACTATGCACCTCCCTCAAAATCGACTGCCTCAAATCCAAATCATTCGGCACACAAATCTGACCTCGTACCCCATCATTATTCAAGCCAAAATCAGAAGTATTGCCACTCTCAATTTGACAAAACCATAAACCCAGATACTCATCCCCCAACTCTTATCTCGAATCTGATTAATCCAAGTTGCCTTAACTTGCAACTCAGTTAAAAGGCTCCAATCATCAAACAAACTAAGTAGAGCAAACATCGCCCTCAAATTAGTCAT
Source organism: Gossypium arboreum (assembly GCF_025698485.1). Lineage (NCBI taxonomy): Eukaryota > Viridiplantae > Streptophyta > Magnoliopsida > Malvales > Malvaceae > Gossypium > Gossypium arboreum. The sequence continues at coordinate 13,420,508 of NC_069075.1, read as the reverse complement.
CGCTCTACGACTGAGAGCATCGGCCACCACTTTGGCCTTGCCAAGATGATACTCTATCGTGCAGTCATAATCTTTGAGCAGCTCAATCCATCGGTGCTATCTAAGATTCAATTCCTTCTGAGTAACGACATACTTGAAGCTCTTGTGATTAGTGTAGATAATACACCTCTCCCCATATAGATAGTGCCTCTAGATTTTTAATGCAAAAACTACTGCAGCCAATTCGAGAGCGTACGTCGGATAGTTTCCCTCATGTGCCTTAAGTTGACGGGACGCCTAAGCCATAAACTTCCTATCTTGCATCAATACACATCCCAGACAGATATGCGATGCATCACTGTAGACCACAAACTCCTTACCAAATGCAGGCTATATCAAAACAAGAGCCTGAGTCAAAAAAGACTTAAGCTTCTCGAAGCTTGATTGTTGCGCATAAGTCCAAAAAAAAGGAACATCTTTGCTTAGAAGCTTAGTCAAAGGTGCTGCAATCAAAGAGAATCCCCTAACAAAACGCCGGTAGTAACCTACTAGACCTAGAAAACTACAGATTTCAAACACGTTCTTAGACTGTGTCCAATCAAGTATCGCCTCTATCTTCATAGGATCAACTCGGATCCCCTAAGCAGAAACTACATGCCCTAAAAAAGTTATTTTACACAACCAAAACTCACACTTGCTCAATTTAGCATAGAACTATTTTTCTCGAAGAATCTGAAACATTACTCTAAGATGTTCATCATGCTCATCCTCAGTCTTAGAGTAAACTAGAATATCATTGATAAAGACCACGATGAACTGATCCAGATATGGCTGAAACACTTGATTCATCACATCCATGAATGCTGCCGGAGCATTTGTCAGATCAAAAGGCATAACTAGGAAGTCATAATGCCCATAACGAGTCCTAAATGCAGTCTTATGGATATCAGCTTCCTTAATTCTAAGCTGATGGTACCTAGAACAGTGATAAGTCTTCGAAAACACTGAAGCCCCTCAGAACTGATCAAACAGGTCATCGATCCTCGGAAGCAGATACTTATTCTTCATAGTCAACCTATTCAGTTGCCGATAGTCGACGTACATCCTCATAGTGCCATCATTTTTCTTTACAAATAGAACTGGTACCCCCCACAGAGACACACTAGGGCAGATGAAACCACGGTCTAGAAGTTCTTGAAGTTGAGCCTTAAGCTCTGTTAGCTCATTCGGTGCCATTCAATAGGGAGTGATGGACACCGGAGCTGTACCCGGTAGAAGCTCAATTCCAAACTCAACTTCTCGATTAGGAGGCAAACCTGGTAACTCCTCAGGAAAGAAATCCAAAAAATCCCTCACTGTTCTGATATCCCGACAGAAAAATCCTCAGAAGCAGAAACACTAATGTAAGCCAAATACGCCTCACACCCCTTTCGAACCAATTTCCCAACCACAAGCTCGGAAACCACATTGGACAGATAATATCGGTGCTCACCTATCACAACCACTTATTTATCATCCTCAGTCTTTAGAACAACCCTCTTAGATGCGTAATCCAAACTGACTTGGTGCTCAACCAACCAGTCCATTACCACCCTCTGCCCGGTACTCTCTATCCACGACCCCTACCATTACCACCCTTAGCCAGTCCATGGCCCCTAGGTGGCTACTGAACTACCCTCTGAGGCTGCACAGAACCCGGTCCCGAAGCTTGCATCTGATCTACACATTATGGACACTCTCTAATATGATCTCCAATGACCTGTACCTTAAACAAACTCCAATCCTCCTCTAACACTTGTCCGGATGACGCCTCCCACAGTCCTCACACGGCTGAATCCAGCAAAAGCAACAGGAGCCCCACTCTAACCGGCCCATCAGGTTTGGCCTTTTTCTTAGGCCTCAGAACAGAACTAGAAGGCTCCAAATCCCTCTTATTCTTGCATTTCTCATGGTCCCTGTTCTGGTGCTTCACGCACTTATCCCCCTCGAAAATCTTTTCCTTATCAACTAGAACTACAAACTTACATTTCCTCTGTGGAGTAATCAGAACCTTCAAACTATCTCTCAGGTCGTCCTCAAAACGGACACACTTCTCATACTCGGATGCCACCGTGCCTCGAGTGTAGCGGCTCAACCTCATAACTTCGGCATCATACTCGGCCACAGATCTATCTCCTTACGTAAGGTTCATGAACTCACACCTACGAGCATCCACATAGCTCACCGATAAAGTTGAGTACCCTCCTTAACCGATAACAACCACTGATATGCCTCATCGCGAAGCAAAGAGATTGCACCCTTAAGTTTCTACTCAAGAGTATAGTCTAAATCATTTAAAATCCTTTTAGTAGCCTCTAACCAATACTCGGCAACTGTAGGGGTGACTCTAGTGACACATCTAAACAGCTCAACTCTATTAGACCGGAGTCGTTCAGTTACCGACCCCCGACCCCTAAATCTAGAATAGGGTCCAGCGGCCTTCTCCAATATCCTCAGTATAGCTTAAGACAGTACGTCGTCCCTAGCTGATCGACTTTGAGACCTAGTCTCAGTAGCAAGCGATACTGGTGTTTCACTCGTATCTAACTACAACATACTGCCCAGAGAAGAAGAGCCCCCTATGGCCTCTACCACGGCCACGAGTACCACGTCCACAAGTTCTACGAGCGCTCATTGTATAATTCGAGTTTATCTACATTATAAAGTTTTATGCATCAGTTTCAGTATTTATTAGCAGATGTTTTATGCACAAATTATCAGAAGTTCAATGATATTTTCAGAAGTTTCAGTCTCTAACTATTTCATTACAGTTTCAGTAAGTACTATCTATAGTATATTCAGAATATACTATCTAAATTCATAGATACTTACATGATTAGCGCCAAAGACTCGGTGTACCACATACTTTCTCAAATTATCTAAAATATTTGAAGACCAATTCATTTCAAAATAGAACTTTGGAACCCAAAATTCACAGTCGAGTTTTTCAACCTGACTCTCATACCACTAAATGTAACACTCCAAACTCGGCCTAGATGCTATGGTTAAATTCGGAAGTGTCATAAGGTAGGTTTTTGAAAACGGAGTTATTACGTTAAATCATTTTAGTCTATTATCTCAAAATCCTTTATAACCATAAGCAAAAACATCAATTAATTGTTTTCTTTGCCAAAACTTATTTACAGAGGAAGTTTAGTAAAATCATTATCTTTCAGAATCCCGATTTGTATTTTTGGAAAAAACTTTATTTGTATGAAATCGTCGTTATCATAAAAAATTTTACCAAAGCATGCAAGTTAACAAATAATCCAAAACCAAAAACCAACATTAAAAGTCCATACAATCTAGAGAGTCCTCGAAATCACAAACTCTCAAATAATTTGAAATTTAATATAAAAACCACAAATTATTAAATTAAAATAGTATATGGTCGAAGTGGCCACTGTTGAGTCTCTACGGCACCGATCCGCCTAAATCTGTGGATTACTGGGATAGAATAGACAACCAAATGTGAGTTTTCGTAAACTCAATTGTAACCCAGCAGAATTAAGCATGCAAACATACAAAAATCTCATAACAGTCATATACAGATTCGGGCACATGCCCTTTTCAGATACTGTCATCAGAATCATATATACCGATCAAAACATACGAAATCTTACCTTCATCCTCTACACATCATTTCCGTCCATCCCAATGCACCATGTGGAGTTAAAAAACCTACCCATCCCTACACACCATGTCATGCCAATACGATAAAAGTCAGATAATGTGTAGCCAAGCTGCTAGAAAATAAGCGATGAACGCCATTCATATTACTTCCTTCTCATATACAAATCTCATCCCAATAAACAGATACAAAAAACAGATATAGATATAGCAAATTAAACATGCTTATATACAGATAACATATATGCATCTAGAATAATAATCAGACATGCACAGTATTAACATATTTAGAATAGAATATCAGTCTATTAGATCCACAGTTGATTGGAACAACCTATATGACCCTAGGATAATTTTCAGAAAATATGGCCCACATGCCCGTGTGGGCCCACACTTTCAGATTGGCCTTGCCCGTGTGGCCTACACGGCCTGGCCTAAAATCTACACACCTGTGTAACATGTCAGTGTGGGCCCACACACCCAACCTGGCCTAGCCCGTGTGGCCCACACGATTATACTCAAGCCACCACACAATCATGTCTTGCATACGGTCATGCCTACATCGACCACACGGTCGTGTCTTACACACGACCATCCATACGGGCTACCACACACCTGTGTGGCTTTGACAATACAATTTTTTGGCTTTTGTCAAAACATTATTTTCTGTGTTTTAGGTATACACATTTTTCTAATTTGATGCACAAACACTCTTGAGACCACTGAACCTAAGAAACAACATCCAAAAACCCTAATTTAATACACAATTACAAAACTCATTCTGAAACCAATCCACATACGCAGTTTTACAACATCAACCAATTAGTTCGAAAACTTACCACCAATGAGTAGAGACCCTTAATGACCAAATTGTTGAAGGAGTACCAATTGTTTCTTGACCTTCCCCTAGCCAAGAGTAACCACAAAACCCTCTATTAGAACACCAGCCACGAAACAATAAGATCGTAACAACGTAAAACTTATCCAACAAACACAGTCAAACATTGTACAGGAAGGAGGCAGGTTTGGATAATTGAGATGGAGAAGGAGAAGCAAAAATCCGGCAGAGGAGAAGAGGGAAAACAAAACATCAAAAAGAAATGGGATTTTTGGGAGAAAGAAAATAAAAATAAAAATAAAAATAAATTCAATTGGATATTTCCCCAACTTCCCACTAACTATACAATCTCAACCACTTCAGCATTTAAGTTAAATCGAAACTCTATTAGTCAACCGAGCAAAAATAAATACCCTCGCTCACACAGGGATTCGAACACAGGACCTCTAACACATCAACTCCCTTACCACTAGAACCAGTAAGCTCATTCTGATATAGATTTACAAGTAATTTAATATAAGCCCACTACACAAATGTGATGCTTGGATAAAAAATAACAAAATTTGATAGAAGTGGGACTTGAACCCAAGACCTTACACACACATCTAGAACACTTAACTACTGAAGCAAATACACATTTTGTGTCAAATTTTATAGAAAAAAATAATTTAATCAGGACGTTACACGACAGCAGTCGTAGATATTAATGAGTTGTTTAACAACAACTGTTGTCGTCCCTAAAGGAGCATCACTTTTACTCCAATATCATAGCTGCTACCAGCCTGAGAGTCTTATGTACACGCTGACGCTGACCTTCAAATAAAAAGGTAAGTTAAAGATATCGATTGAGTGAAAACAGAGAAAAAAATTGCGTTGAGTATAGCGGAAAGCCCCATAGTTATTCCCTATGATTATGCCCTTAAACTTCTGTATGGTATTTATAAGGTAATATCTTTGGGGTATCCAAAAAGTTTAAGTTCGCGCCCGTATAACGGCTGTTAACTAGCTTGCTCGTTTTTTTATGATCCTTGACCACATAATGACCATCAACCGAAACCTCTATGTAGACTTCCATCTATGACCGTATAAAGCTCAATCACCCCAAAACCCAATATCCATAGGATAAGTATCTAAGGTAATGGTCCCATCTCAGTAGAAGATAAGAAATATATGTCTCGGAGCAATGTCACATTGCTGACAACTCAATAATACCTCAAATAGGAAATTTCATTATCGATGAAATTTTTTAACATTAAGGCGGGGAAAAAACTGAAAGAGAGAAATATTGTAAAGTGTAGGGATGATGACGAGAGAGATGATAGGTTCAGGGATGATGGGGTATAGAGGGAGAACCCTCCTTTTATAGGAGTAGCAGAGGGGTGAGATTGAAAAGACAAAAAAACCTTATGGTTGAAAATGCGTCGTAAAAGAGACATTTTCATCGTATACCTGAAAGAGGAGTCTTAAATCTTACATGTGATTCACGGGATCAAGGCACTTTTGTCAACCTTTGAGTGATGGTGGATAGAAAGTGCATTCAACTAGGCAAGCTTTCTTGTTATGTGAGCAAGAAAGCTCATCCAGCTGGACGCGCTTTCTTTATATTTAGTTGAAAATATGTCTAGCTAAGTGCATTTTCCTATCATGTCAACAGGAAAGCTCGTCCAGCTGGACATACTTTCTAGCCACCACCACTCAAATATTACCAATGTGCCTTGTCCCTAGGAATCTCAAGTACATTTTCAAGCACACTGAAGATCCTTTGAAGCATGCGTCTATTAAAAATGATTCTACTGAAACACGTTTTCGAGCATAGAAGAGTCTTTCATTATTATTATTCGATTAAAATGCATATTTTGAAACACGTTTTGAAGCACGTCTTCCCTCTCTCATCGTTCTTTTTTGCTATTAAACTACTGAATTATTCAATACTTAGAACCACATTAAATTCGTTTTTTTTAAAGGATTGTACTGCAAGTGTTGTATGCATTTCTTTGGATAAATATCTAAAGATTTTTTGTTCTAAATATCTAATTCAGTTTAAATTGAATGAGTCAATGAGTGTAATCCATAATTTAATACGATAAATAAATTTGCAATACGGATGTTAAGGTCGTATTTGCAGGATCCTAGTCCGTGGAATTGGCTTTCAACCGTACCATTCAATTGTGTGAGCTACGAACTAGAATCAGGAGGAAAGTTAGGGATTCAAGCTGGGAAAGAATTTCGAGCATACAATGTAGATATCTGGCATTAGTGGACCTTTTTAAATATGATTTATTTGATGTGAAAGGCAAGCTGGAGTTGGAGGAGGTCATCTTATCACATTGCTCAATTGGAAATGTTATAATGTAGTTATATGTCAAGTTTTCTAAGGTTGATGGAGCTGGTCCATCTTCTACCACTATTGCAGCTAGTGTGGAAACCGAAGTAGAAAGTCTTACGACGTAGTTGTACGATAGGTTCAATGAGAAGACATTCTTCAGTTTCAGGCACCGATTTCAACTTCAGCGGCCATTATTAGTTGCAGTATAAGCGTAACTTGAGCCTCGACACCTGGACACGACATTCAGTCAATGTGTTTGATTTCAACTTCAGTGGTTCGATATCTTGGGGCAAAAACACTTATACTGGAGGGCCATCAACCTACATTGGTTGGCAATTTGGTACAAATGTTGAATGTAACATGAGGTATAGAAGAACTGATGACTTACTTCTTACGATTGGGTCTAGCGCGAATGAAAATAAAGATACTACTGAAGAGAAAGATGTAGGCACGTACGAAGGCGCAGTGAATGTTGTTAACGGACCATAATCAGACCCCGGTCCAATTCAGCAGTACGGGCCGAATGGTTCAGAAGTAAGATTTTTTTCTAAACCAGAGCAAGTTCCAACTGAGCCAAAACCTTGCGGTTCGGACAATACTCCAAATCCAAATCTGCGATTTAAGGTATATAAACCTCCGCCCCATATGACCAACATCGACCTTCCCACTGAGGGTGGTTTAGAGTTAACATAGCTCCCATACAGAACACTTGGCCATGCAAGTTCATCGTCAAATGTCCGGATATTGGAAGTTGGCGTGGAGTATCCCAAAAAGGATGTTTTTCTTGTTGCACTAAAGTGATACAACTTTAAAAACAATGTAAACTATCATGTCGAAATATCTCATTCGGAGAAATTTGAGGGAAAGCATGCAATAGGCAACGTAAGGTGAAAATGAAAAATCATGGCATCTTTTAGGAAGAAGACGGGCTTGTGGACAATAAAAAAGTACATCGGTCTACATATTTTAATGCAGTAAGTGTACGATGTAATCCCCCAATATCTTACATAATATGATCTGATAAGGCTATTCATTTTTGCTGATAACATAACTTTAACTCGTACATTGCAGGTGTAAGTCAGGATCGTCTACGGCTAGACTCCGACATAATACCTGACATAATTCTACCTATGATGAAAGCTAGTCCCAAAATTCTCATCCCCGTGTTAATTGCTAACATCATTAACTAGCATGATTACACACTATCGTACTACAATGCATGGGTCGCAAAACAAAAAGGTATGGATAAGTTGCATCACTACTGAGATAGGTCGTATAACAATTTGTGGTAAAGGTGTCAAGTACTAGTGAGTACATACCAAGTTCTGTAACTGATTTGGAAATGCACCCAGTGTACTTCCGCAATTGTCTGGTCTCTAAGAAAAGAGTATTCCACCGATTCTTTTGGACCTTCAATCAATGCAAGGAAGCTTTTCGGCACTGCAAACCTTTGGTACAAATTGATGGCACCTGGCTACACAGGAGGTATGAACATCAGTTGTTGATAGGCATTGCCCACAATGGTAATTAGAGGATTCTGCCAATAGCATTTACAATAACTCTAAGAGAAAAGGCAGATGATTGAGATTTCTTCCTTAGCTAATTGCATCGTCATGTTTGCCCGTAACCCGACATATGTGTCATCTTCGATAGAGGGCCCAGAATCTTAGTCGCTATTGAACGACATGGTAGCCTTTGGGATCGCACAAAATATAGGTATTGTATACGACATGTTGGCTCCAACTACCGCTTAAAATGGCCTTCGAAAAGTGAGCGAGATCAATGCATTAACATTAGTACGTAGTTGTCACTATTTCCATAATCATGCTATATTATATTTCATTTATTGTTTTCATTCATGGGTATACTTTTCTCAACAAGGTACGAGCTCGTCCGACATCGTTTCCATGAAATGTTAGATAACTTACGCATCATCAACAGCATCAGTGCAAACTACCTCGCTTATATACCCTTCGAACAGTGGACACAATCGTATGACGGGAGTCTACATTACGGGCATATGACAACGAACCTAGCAGAATGCATCAAATTCATATTGAAGGGGATGCATCATTTGTCAAAAACCTCGATTGTCAAAGAAACTTATTTTCGCTTGGCAGCCTTATTTCCAAAGCGGGCTGAGGCATATGCTGGACAAATAGCGGGCGGTCACATTTGACGTGAAGGCATCATGAAAGAAATTAGACGAAATGCAAAGAGAGAAAACATTATGTATGTAATGTGTCACTCGCGTCCAAACCTAATATTTCGGGTCACAGAGTACGCTAACCCAACCAATACATGTTAGGGCAACAAACCGTGTTGACTTACTAGAAGGGACCTATGATTGCATGAGATTCCAGACACTTCGATTTCCATGTGCATATGCAATTGTTGTATGAGCGAATGTATGAATAGAGTACATGTCTTATATTAACGATGTTTACAAACTAGAATGTATGCATAGAGTATGGATATTTGAATTCCCATCCGTCCCATATAAGAGTATGCGGCCGCCACTATCCAGCGCTCCGTTCGAATTGGCACCAAATATCAACTTGTGGAGCCTTCCAAAAGGTCGTCCAAATTCTACTTGGAGACGCACAAATACGAATATTCGAGAGAGGGACAATCAATAGAGGATATGTGGCTATTGAGAACTCAAGGAATACGAAGACAACATGTCAACATTTGAGGGATGCATTAAGACCTCAATGTTGCTAACATAATTTTTTTGTACATAAATTGATTACATTACTTATTTTCTTTTGTACAAAATTTGTTATTTTTTTATATTCTAGTTGTATTTTCCACCGTCTACTAACATTTATATAGTAGGAAAATTGCCACTTTAAGCCCTACTTTAAGTACCAATTAAAATTTCTCTAGCGATTGAACTTTTACTTTTTTTACAATTTAGTCCATGCACATTAATTAATCACTAATTTGATAAAAGTACCTATCCAAAGTTGAAATTGCCTACTATATAACTCCATAAATATTTAATAAAAAAAATTATGACTCCAATTTACGAAAACGGGGTCTTAAAACGACGTTTTGTGACACCACTAACTTTCAAACCGTTGCATGTTTAATATAAAATATTGTACACACCAATTTTGGCCCAGGCCCAAAAAAATAAAATAAACCCAACTACCTACCCAAAACCAAAACCCATTACAGCCCTAACCCAAACAAATCAAACCTAAACCCAACTATAATCTAGCCCTAGCCCAAACTAACAATCAAAAAGAGAAAAACCCTATCCCCTTAAATTCGACGCTGCACCTAGAGTCCTCTGTCACCACTTGCAGCACCACCTACTCCACCGCCACAGTCGCGTCACCACTACTTGCACCTACAAAATTAAATGAAGAAGAGACAGAAAATAATAAAAAAGCATGTAAAATAGCTTGAAAAAGCCAAGCCAAATAACATTTGTAAGATTCGGCAATCTTGATCAATACAAAGAACACTAGATTTTAAAGCAAAACAATATCCAAATACGAAAGAAACACAGCAAGAAAGCAGATCGAAAACAAATTTATCGTGAAAAAGGTCGTGATTTTTTAGTTTACTTCTCCCTTTATTTTTCTTTTGAAAATATATACATATTTCCTTTATTTTTTCTTTAAAAAAAAACAGCATGTATACATAGATATATATAAAAAAAAACATACCTTTTTTATTTTTCGGCCACCGTGTGAGATGGCCGACGACGATGGCCGACGTGGTGGTGATTGGCCGGATCTCTCACCAGAGCAGAACCCCCTGCAGAGAAAAAAAAGAAGAAAAGATGAGTTTTTTTTTTCAAAACAGATAAGAGAATGAAATTTTTAAAAAAAAAATTGACTTAAATAGGCCACATAAAACGACGTCGTTTTGACCGGCGTCCAGAAGCCCCAAAACGACGTCTTTTTGCCCTTGGTTCGACCCAACCCGACCCGCTAAGGGGGAGATCCGCGTGTTTTTAAGTGGAAGGGCTAATTGCACTTTTATCCCTTCCGTTTTTTTATTGTTTTGAAATTAGATTTTTTATTATTTATAATTTTGCCCTGTAATTTATTTTGACCTTCAATTTGGTCCTTATTGGTGCTGCGCGTTTTGGGAGGATGGGATATTGCCCAAATTGGTCCTTTTCTTCTTTATTAATTTTCAAATTGGCCCCTAACTTTTACTTTAAGTTCAATTTAGTCCCTTTTTTGTTATTTTCGATATTTTAATTAAATTAATTAATCTATTATTACTCTTATTTTCGTTATTATATTATTATTATTATTATTATACTTGTACTTATATTCATTTTATTCTAATGCCATTATTATTACTATTTCTATTATTATTATTATTATTATTATATATATATATACATATTTTTCTTTTCTTTTCTTTTTTTACTATCGCTATTTTCCATACATATATTATTATTTATAGTAGTACTATTATTACTATTTCTTTTATGTTTATTTTATTAATATTATTATTATAATCTCATTTTATTATTATCATTCTTATTAATACATTATTATTATTTTTACTATACTATTATTATTCCTTTTTTATATATTACAATTATTGTTATATTATCATTATTACTATTATTTTTATTTTATTACTATTACTTTTTTTATTATTACTACTACTGTTATTTTTATTAACATATTATTATTATTTTTACCATATTATTATTTCCTATTTTTATATTTTATTATTGATAATAACATATACTATTATAATTATTTTTAATCTTTTATTATTCTCTTACATCGCTTGTTTGTTTTATTCCTCCATTTCTATTCTCGTCGTTCTTATTATGCGTTTATTTTTATTCTGTTATGTTCGTTGATATCGAAATTCATATCTGTTTGTTCATTCTTCGCTATTCCATTTCACCACGAATTTATGTTAATTACCTGAAAAAAATAATTCTTTCATAAAAGCGATATTCCGTATTTGGAAATTCGAGAAAATCGTGCCCTAACTTACTGGGTTTCGATTTTTCTCATTTAACCTAAATAATGGAATATTCTTTTAAAATCACAATACGAGTTTTGAAAAAAAATACTTATTCTTGGAAATACGAGGTATTGTGCCCCAACTTACCAGGTATGAGATTTTATTACCTCGAAATAAGATTTTTTACAAGTAAAGGCAATATTCGGTGTTTGAAAATTTGAGGAAACGTGCCCTAACTTACTGGGTTTTGTTTTTCCTCGTTCACCCTAATTAACCGAATATTCTTTTAAAAAGGGGTTAAAATACACGGATTTCTAAGTAAAAGGCAAGTTCATTCTCAAAAGTTCAAGATGTCGTGTCCTAACTCACTGGATATGACATTTTGTTGCTTCGAGACGAGGTCTTTAACGTTCGAATGTTTTTTACAAAAGGAAGGATCGTATTTCAAAGTTTTTCAAGTTTTCAATTTTCGACACTAAGACACCAATTAATCAACTAGGTACCAATTTTTGGGCATTACGAGGGTGCTAATCCTTCCTCGTACGTAACCGACTCCCGAACCCATTTTTCTGAATCTCGCGGGCCAAAATTGTTGTTTAAATAAATCAAATTATTTATTAAAAACAACTGCTTTTTCGAGGTGACCCGATCACACCTCATCAAAAAAGGATTGGTGGCGACTCCCGTTCTTTCATTTTCGTTTCCAAAGTCGATCCCCATTTTTCAAAAAAATGGTTTCGACAGCTTGGCGACTCCACTAGGGACGTTGAGAGTCAAGCCATAAGTTGATTAATTTTTGTCCTTTGTCGAAAATTGAAAATTTGTTTTAAACTTACGATCCTTTCATTGTATTTCATCCGTTTTCCTTACAGTTTTCATCGTTTTATTTCTGTTTTCTTTATTTCTTCAAGTTTTTTATGCATATATCCTTGCACATTGCAGTGCATGACCGTTATGGTCACACCCTTTAAGTAGGACTGAGAAACTATTCTTTCGCGAGGTTTTCACCTCCGTACAGAATAAGGGATCGCTTTCGGGATACATCTGTACCTATGTCTTCGTGTGATTTTCATCTCCGTGCAGCCATAGGGAAATGTATTCCCCTAAATTGAATTCGGTCTGTATGAGCCTATAATGGGTGAAGATCGAGGAATCTGCTGGTTCGGGTACATTTACTTTAGAATCGAGTCGCATATAGCAAGCTGTAGGAACCCACCTTAGGTAGAGCTACACCAAACCCTAGTGGTTACCTGAGCAAGTGCTATGTTTGTTATTCCTTGTTTGCTTTAAACTGCGTATGAAATACTGACCTGCTTTGTTTTACTTTGATTATATTTGTATGGCATTTTCATCACAAAAGGTGTTGATTCACATTCGGTTGCTAAGTAGATAATTTATTATGGAAAAGGGGTTTTTTGATAAAGTAGTGGACAATGTGGCTGTCCGGATATGGGCTGAGACAACACAGCAAGAGAAAGGTGATAGTCTTACCGAGGGGTACGTGTCAGAGTTGTGGGATTTTACTCAGATCAGCGTAACTTAGAATAATCTCCAAGAGATGAAAGAAATTTGGGGTCAGTGGGATGACGAGATCAAATAGCTATTCTATTGTCATTATGGCGATTTACCTTATCTGCTCGATGTCAAGGTAGACGGACACCTGTTTCGAGCCCTCACCCAATATTGGAATTCTGCTTACAGTTGCTTCACTTTCGGGAAGGTAGATTTTGTACCTACTATAGAAGAGTACACAGCCTTGCTCCATTGCCCAAAGATTCAGGTTGACAGAATTTATTCCAAAGCTGCCAACGTCCCAGCATTCTCAAAAAGGCTGATGAACATCACAGGGATGTGCGAACAATGGGTTACAACCCGGATCAAACAAAAAAGAGATTGTAAGTGCGTTCCTTACAGGAACTTGAGGGATCCAATCTTAGCGCATTCCGATGTGAAGAAGAGGGTAGATGTGTTCGCTTTGAGCATTTATGGACTGGTTATCTTCCCCAAAGCTTTGGGGCATATAGACGAGGCGGTTTCTGATCTTTTTGACAGGCATAGTAAAGGGGCCACACCTGTACCCACGATCTTGGCTGAAACTTTCAGATCATTGAATGCTTGTCGAAGAGCGGGTGAATAGAGATTTATTGGGTGTGCACAGATCTTACTATCTTGGTTCCACAGCCATTTTTGGAAAGTGGAAAAGGTCTCATATCGCATTTTCTCTGAAAACTACTCCCCACTGAAAGAGTTAGTGGCTACGCCTAGACGAGATGATATTACAGAGGAAAATTGGATGACGGTTCTTCAGAATTTGCAAGAGGAAGACGTTGAATGGAGAGCCCCATGGATGGTTCCTGATGAAATATTATATCGATGCAGAGATTTCGATTGGGTTCCTTTGTTAGGAATATGGGGAGCTGTCGGGTACGCTTCTCTGCTTGCGTTAAGACAGTACAGATCCAGACAGTTTACGCCACCAACACATGGGTTAGCTCAGTGCGAGTTCGTACACATGGGGAATAACTACAAAAAGAAAGTTCGCGAGATATCAAATGCCTAGAACCAGACTTGTAGAATGAAAAGGTTTGCAGCCAATCCTATGACTACCCCTGAGTATGACCGGTGGTGGGATCAGAGGATCAACGACAACATTTCGATATCAGATCAAGAAAACACCCTATCAATGGAAGAACATTTGACAGTGATCCCTTCTAAGCTAGAAATTATCAGACAAGATTTCGAGAGAAAGAGTTTGGAACTAGAAAAAAGGATAGAGTAATTGGAAGAAGAAAAAATGCAGCTGGGATTAGATGTCGATGTCCAAAAACTAGAAGCGGAAAGACTCAGAAAAGGAAAAATCAAGGCTAAAGAGGGTTTAGACAGTTTGAAAACAGACTACAAGAAGCTGTGAAGGTCAATGAGAACCGTTGGGTTAGGAAAAACATCTGAACAGTGGCGACAGGAAGTTAAAGAAGAGAAAAATAAATCTAGCCAATGGGAAGAAAAATTTCGAGATGCTCAAGTTTGAGAAAGTGCTCTGAAAAAAAGTTTGGTAGAAAGCTAAAACGAGAATGAGGGATTAAAGATTCGGGTGTCAAAGTTAGAAAGGTTCTTATATCAGTATCGTACGTGTAACTCTGTAATCAAGTTGAAGGCTAGTCAGAGCAGAATTGAAGAATTAAAAGAGAAAATAGAAGAACTTAAAGTAGTGCTGCAAAATCGTGAACTTCAGATTAAACTCCTTAAGGTAAATAACGAGCGATTAAAGGAGTAACTTCATCAGTCTCAAGACCAGGTCAGGAACAGGGATTACGTCATGGGTGAAGCTTTGACTCAAATGCGAGAAGTGGCTGATCACTTACAAGCATTAACAGTACAGGCCGATGTACTGAGTTTAAAATACGAGTCAAAATCGGACCGAGGCCGAGAGCTAGCTTGGCTTTTTAGGCAGCTCAATGCCTTAAGTATCAGGGCTCAACCTTATATGTAATCTGTTTTATGTAAAGAAACTTGTTTTCTAGAAAAGTTACTCTAATGGAATCGAATTAGAATTAACTCCTTTTTTGCATTCATTGTATTATTGCATTATGCATCAGCATTGCATCGTACACACTAAAACTCACAAAAAAAACCCTAAAAATCATTGTAGTTACCCTGGAACATCGTTACGGTACAAGAGGAAAAACAAAAGCAATGGACCAAAGGGTAGAGAGATTGGAACACATGCAAAAAAAGATACAGGATCAACTACAAACACGTATGTAAGAACAGCTAGCCAAAATCCAGCAAGATGTGAAGGACCAGATGCTGGAGTCCCAAAAAAGTATGATGGATCAATTAACGCGAATATTGGCTGGCAGATTAGAAAAGGGAAAAGTCCCATGATCAATGCAGGAGATGATAATGAAGATCCTATCTACCCTCCGGGTTTTGCCTCAACGAATGTTCAGACACAACCTGATATGTACCCAAGAAGGCCATCGGTCACAGTTAGGCCCCAGCCATTTCAGGCTAGTGTTTCAATGCTGATAAACTATCAGGCTGGCTCGGGCTCCAATTCGGGGGATAACCTGACTAACCCTATTGTCCCCGATCTCGATGAAGTGATAGAAACAAAAAAGACAAAGGTAGAGCTATTGAAAGAACTTAAAGAACGGTGTAGATGGTTAGAGGAAAATTTTAAAGAAATAGAAAATGCCAATTATCATGGTAGAATCGATGCTAAGGAATTAAGTTTGTTTCCAGACTTGGTGCTTCCCCCCAAGTTCAAAACTCTGGAATTTGAGAAGTACAATGGGACTAGCTATCCTGGAGCTCACATCATTATGTTCTGCAGACGAATGGCAGGCCATGTCAATAATGACCAACTATTGATTCACTGCTTTCAAGAAAGCCTGGTTGGGGCAGCTTCTAAATGGTACAACCAACTGAGTTGTACCTAGATCAATTCGTGGAAGGATTTAGCACAAGCTTTCATGAAGTAGTACGGTCATGTGGTGGACATAGCCCCTGATAGAATCACTTTACAAAACATGGAGAAAAAGCATAATGAAAGCTTTAGATAATAAGCCCAATGATGGAGAGAGGTGGCTACACAAGTTCAACCACCTCTGCTAGAAAAAGAAACCACCATGCTCTTCATTAATACACTGAAAGCACCTTTCATTAATCACATGCTGGGTAGCGCAACCAAGAGTTTTTTAGACATAGTGATGTCTGGAGAAATGATAGAAAATGCGATAAGGTGCGGGAAAATAGAGGCTGGAGACAATGCCAAAAGGTCAGCGTCGAGAAAGAAAGAGCACGAGGTAAATAATGTAAGCACATATTTGAAATCGATCACCGTAAGCCAACCAAGGTCGACAACCACTAGTCAGAAGGGCCCATCAGGAGAAGAGGCCAACACAAAGTAAAATAGGGAGAAACTCCAATTCACACTCATCCCAATGACGTATAAGGAGTTATATCAAAGTTTATTTGATAAACATATTGTGTCCCCCTTCTATCTAAAGCCAGTGCAACCCCCATACCCTAAATGGTATGACACAAATGCCCAATGCGAATACCATGCAGGAGCCACATGACACTCGATAGAAAACTACACCACTTTTAAGAATTAGTTGAAAGACTCATCAACATGGGCATCGTGAAATTTGATGATACATCTAGTGCAGAGAATCTATTACCTAACCATGGGGATAAGGGGATAAATGTGATAATCGAGAGTTCGGGGAAAGAAATTAAGATGAATTCGCAGAAGTGAGTAGCCCACTGAAAGAAGTATGGAAGAAAATGGTGGAAAGAGGGTTGATAACACATAATTCAAGGGTCAGACCCCGAGAAGCAAAGAATTATTGTGAGTTCTATAATCAAGAGGATCAAGAGACTCAGAAATGTAGCGAATTCAGGGCTCTAGTACAATGATTGATGGATAATAAGGAGTTAGAATTCTTCGAGTATGTCGGGAGCCCAGAAGGATCAGATGTGTGTGCCTCAGAAGAGGGACCAGTAAAGAATGTTTACAAAGTCAACCACCCAGTGGTTATCATATCACATCTGATAATTAATGCGCGACACAAGTTGCACCAAAGGTCGTAATCCAGAAGCCCATCGCTTTCCCTTATAAAGATAGCAAAAGGGTACCATGGAACTATAACTGCAATGTGACGATCCCGGAAGAGGAGATCCCGGTTAATGCATCAGAAGAAGGTCAAGATGAGGGTTTTTATACGTACAGCAGAAGGCGTTATGATACCCCAAATACAAAATTCGAGCATGTTAAAGGAAAATCGTTGGCGATTGAGCAAAAGAAAGACAAGCCGACGGGACTTGAACCGACTATTAATGAATCAGTGATGGAAAAAGAAGTAAAGGAATTCTTGAAATTTCTAAAACACAGTGAGTATAGTGTTGTGGAACAGTTGCACAAACAGCCAGCTCGTATATCAGTACTAGCCTTACTCTTAAGCTCAGAACCCATCTTAACGCATTGATGAAGATGCTGAATGAAACTTATGTTGCTTACGATATTTCTGTAAACAAACTGGACCGCTTAGTCAACAACATAAGTGCCGAAAACTTCTTATTCTTCAATGATGATGAAGTATCGCCAGGAGGCAGGGGATCGACTAAGGATTTGCACATCACGACCCGCTGTAAAGGGTATACATTGCCAAGGGTATTGATTGACAACGGATCGGCCTTAAATGTTCTACCGTTATCTACGCTGAACAGACTGCCTGTAGATAGTTCTCATATGAAGGCTTGCAAAACATAGTGAGGGCATTCGATTGAACAGAAAGGAAGGTAATGGTCAGAATCGAAATACCCTTTCTAATCGGGCTAAGCACGTACGAGGTAGATTTCCTAGTCATGGACATTAAACCTTCTTATAATTGCCTATTGGAGAGGCCATGGATACACTCTGCAGGGGTAATCCCTTCATCGCTACACCAAAAGCTGAAATTGGTAACCGAAGGTCGGTTGGTAACAATAAATGCTAAAGAAGACATCATCGCAACGGTGACCAGTAACGCACCCTATCTAGAGGCAAACAATGAAGTAATCGAATGTTCCTTTCGGTTTTTAGAGTTTGTGAATGTGACATTCGTCACCAAGGGCAATAGGATTCTAATGCCCAGGTTATTTAAAACCATAAGAATGGGCCTACGGCTAATTGTTGGAAAAGGAGCGTTACCGGAAAGAGGACTCGGGAGATACCTCTAAGGAAGGATTAATGTACCAATAATGAAGGACAAACAAGACCATTTTGGGTTAGGATTTAAGCCAGACACGAAACAAAGAAAGAAGGAACTGGAGAAGAAGCAAGAGAGAAGGAGAGCGTGATTGAGCGGGGAAGAAATCAAATGGGAACCAATGATCTTTCCTCATATATCGAAGACTTTTGTGTCTGGAGGAGTCATTCACCCTGAGTGGGGGACGTCGGGAAAGGAAATCGTGGAAGGAATGTTGGAAAATTTGGACATCAATGCCACATATGAAGAAGGAACTGGAGTAGAGAATTTGTCAGGCATTCGCCCTTATGAGCCAGGAAGTGTTTTGAATAATTGGACTGCGAAAGAGATTCCTGTAGTTTTTAGAACTAACTTAGAGTAATGTTCAAAACACAGTTATTACTCTAGGCCTAGGAGTAATAAGAGTCCCTTTTGTGAAATAGGCTTATGTTCAAAATCGTTATTTCAATAAAATGCATCATTTTGTCTTATTCCATGCAAATATTCTTTTATTCTTTCATTCATGATCATACCATACATATCATTGTTCTTAGATTCTCTTGTTCTTTGTATCTTCCTTCCCACCTACAACAGGTCTCCAGATTCAACGATATGAGCGACGTTGCTGCTAACTCAGAGTCTCCTTTTGAGCGGGATATATGTCTAGAGGGATCTCAGGACTTTGAGGATGACAGAGTCTATAACTTATCCTCTGATTTGTTAAAGATGGTAGAACAAGAGGAGAAATAAATTCTCCCTCATAAAGAGTCAGTAGAAGTCGTGAACTTGGGAGATGAACTAGAAAAGAAAGAAGTAAAGATCGGAGCTTGCATTACCACAAAGACAAAGCTGGACCTTATTGAGTTACTCCAAGAGTTCAAAGATGTCTTTGCATGGTCGTATCAAGATATGCCTGGGCTAAGTTCTGACATTGTGGTACACAGGCTCCCCATTAAAGAAGAATGCAAGCCAGTTCAACAAAAGCTCCAAAGGATGAGGCCCGATGTTTTGTTGAAAATAAAAGAGGAGGTCAAAAAGTAATTCGATGCTAGTTTCCTACAAGTAGTTAAGTACTCGGAATGGGTAGCCAATATCGTCTCTGTCCCTAAGAAAGATAGAAAAGTAAGGATGTGCGTAGACTATAGGGATTTAAACAAAGCTAGCCCAAAAGATAATTTCCCATTGCCCCATATCGACACCTTAGTAGATAACACGACAGGTTATTCAATGTTCTCCTTCATGGATGGTTTCTCAGGGTACAATCAGATAAAGATGCAT
Source organism: Gossypium arboreum (assembly GCF_025698485.1). NCBI lineage: Eukaryota > Viridiplantae > Streptophyta > Magnoliopsida > Malvales > Malvaceae > Gossypium > Gossypium arboreum. Next base: position 13,400,728 of record NC_069075.1, on the reverse strand, counting down.
CCTGAGGACATGAATAAGACCACATTTGTAACCATTTGGGGAACCTTTTACTATAAGGTAATACCGTTTAGACTGAAAAATGCGGGAGCAACATATCAGAGAGCCATGGTAACCCTGTTCCATGATATGATACACAAAGAAATTGAAGTTTATGTCGACGACATGATCGCCAAATCCCGGACAGAATAAAAGCATGTGCAAGTCTTAAGGAAATTATTTTTGAAGTTGAGAAAATTTCAGCTGAAACCCAATCCAGCAAAATGTACCTTCGGGGCCAGGTTAGGGAAATTGCTAGGATTCGTAGTCAGTGAAAAGATGATTGAGATTGACCCAGATAAAGTCAAGGCCATACAAGAGTTACCTCTGCCGCGTACTCAAAAGGAAGTTCGAGGATTCTTAAGGAGACTAAATTACTTCACTCGGTTCATTTCATAACTAACCGAGAAATGTGACCCCATATTTCATCTCCTTAAGAAACAAAACCCTGGTGTTTGGGACGAGGAGTGCCAGAAGACTTTTAACAAGGTTAAGCAATATTTATCTAATGCCCCAGTGTTGACACCACCTAGTCCAGATAAGCCATTGATATTGTATTTAGCAGTATTTGAAAATTCTATGGGATATGTGCTTGGCCAACACAATGAGTCAGGAAGGAAAGAAAGAGCGATATATTACATCAGTAAGAAGTTCACTGAGTATGAAACAAGATACTCGCCAATTGAAAAGTTGTGTTATGCCCTAATCTGGACAACACGAAGACTGAGACAATACATGTTGTACCACACAACTTGGCTAATTTCTAAAATGGATCCTCTGAAGTACTTGATGGAGTCGACTGCTTTAAATGGGAGAATGGCCCGATGGAAAATTCTACTTTTTGAATTCGATATAGTCTACGTGAACCAAAAAGTTGTAAAACAGAGTGCAATAGCAGATTTTCTAATTAGTAAAGCTCTAGAAGACTACGAGCCTCTGAACTTTGATTTTCCAAATAAAGATCTAATTTACGTAGCAACCATTGAAGAAGACCCTCAAGAAGGTCATCCTTCGAAGCTAAACTTTAACGGAGCATCAAATATTGTGGGTAATAGAATCGGGGTAGTCCTGGTATCCCCGAATGGAGATCATTATCCCTTCACTAGTTGGATTTTGACTGCACGAACAATATGGCAGAATACGAAACATGCATCATGGAAATTCGCGCGGCCATAGAACGTAAAATCAAGGTGTTAGAGGTATATGAAGATTCTGCCCTAGTGATTTATCAACTCAAAGGTGAATGAGAAACGAGAGACCCCAAGTTGATCAATTATCGAAGTCTGATCCTTAAATTAATTAAAGAGTTTGATGATATTGTCTTCTGCTACCTCCCACGAGAAGAAAATCAGATAGCTGACGCACTGGCAACTTTCGCTTCTATGATCAAAGTGAACAAGCAAGATGATGTGAAACCAATCCAAATGAGTATTTACGAGGCTCCGGCTCATTGTTACAACCTCGAAGAAGAAGAAGAAAATGATGATCACTCTTGGTACCACGATATCCTGCTGTATATGAAGAATCGTGAGTACCCCGACCAAGCTACTGAGAATGACAAAAGAACATTGAGAAGACTGGCCAATGACTATGTCTTAGATGGAGAGATCCTATACAAAAGAAGGAAGGATCAAGTACTGTTAAGATGTATAGACGCTATAGAGGCTAAGAAAATATTAGAAGAAGTCCATGAGGGCATCTGTGGGACACACGCTAATGGCTTTACAATGGCCAGGCAAATTATGAGGTTTGGTTATTATTGGTCCACCATGAAAGGAGACTGTATTAACTACGCTAAAAGATGTCATAAGTGCCAAATCTATGAAGACAAGATTCATGTGCCTCCTTCACCTCTGCATGTTATGACTTCTCCATGGCTTTTCTCTATGTGGGGCATGGATGTGATTGGGCCAATTTCGCCAAAAGCTTCAAATAGGTATCGATTCATCTTTGTGGTCATTGACTATTTCACCAAGTGGGTAGAGGCTGCTTCATATGCCAACGTTACAAAATCGGCAGTTAGTAAGTTCTTAAAAAAGGAAATCATTTGTCGATATGGAATGCTAGAAAGGATCATATCTGACAATGCATTGAATTTGAACAACAGCACGATAGCAGAGGTCTGTAGTCAGTTCAAGATCAGACACAACAACTCGTCATCATATCGCCTAAAGATGAACGGTGCAGTTGAGACAACTAATAAAAACATTAAGAAGATTGTGGGGAAAATGACTGAGACTTATAAAGACTAGCATGAGAAGTTACCATTCGCCCTCTATGCTTATCGAACGTCTGTCAGGACTTCTACCGGGGCAACGCCTTTCTCATTGGTCTATGGAATGGAGGCGGTTTTACCTATCGAGGTCGAGATTCCTTCTCTTAGAGTTTTGTCAGAAGTAAAGTTGGATGAAGCTGAATGGATCCAGTCCCGATACGATCAGTTGAATTTGATTGAAGAAAAGAGGCTAAGGGCTATCCGTTATGGTCAGATGTACCAAAAGCGAATGATGCGAGCTTACAACAAAAAGGTTCGTCCCAGAGATTTCCATGAGGGAGACCTAGTATTGAAAAAGATTCTGCACATACAAAAGGATTTCAGAGGAAAATGGATGCCGAATTGGGAAGGACCTTATGTGGTAAAGAAGACCTTTTCTGGAGGAGCATTGATATTGACAAAAATGGATGGCAAGAGTTTACCCAATCCTGTGAATTCAGATTCGGTTAAGAAATACTTCACCTAAAAAAAAAAAGGGAGAGGCTAAGGTGAAAACTCGCAAAGGGCACCTTGAAACCAAAGGGATTTTAAATTGAAAACCCGTAAAGGGCGATTCAAATTTTGATCGAAGGTGGGGTATGCGGTAGTCTTACAATACCTAAATTAACAAGGAGGAGAGATGTTACATCTTGGGGCATCTACAAGGGTACTCTAGATCCCCTAAACACATATTGGGCTAAAAAATAGAGTCCTCAAGAAGTTCGTACAGAGAAGCTCACACTACGATATCTAGGGCACCTATTTTCTTTTTATTCATTTTGTATTCCAGCAATGTTTGTTGTCTGTGATTAATCTATTCCCTTCAAATTTTGTTTCTGACAAATTTCAGTTCTGTCATTGTTATGATCTTTTTCAAGCATTTTGCATCGAAATGATGATTAATGGACTAATGACACTTTCACAAAAGGAGTTCTGCATATTAATCTGAAAGTTTCTAAATAGTACAGGAACCTGAAACAGGGCTATTATTTAGAATCAAACCTAAGGATTGGAGATATTTGAGAAAGAAGAGTTTAAATTGGGACTACCTCTTCAGGTTTTCTGTCTAAGATTTAAGCTGAACAAGAAGACAGGATATTGTTTCAGTGATAGAACCTTGATAAACAAAGAGCAATGGCAACCCAAACATTAAAAAGGGATCATTCTAATAACATGTTGCACTTATGCATTTATAGATAATTCATAACACATCTAGTTAGGTGCATTCGATTCATTTCGATCATAGTATCCTAATTATTTGGCATAAGCATAGATGCATGAAACAGACTCTACAAGTCATGTCCCTAGATCAGTGAATTCGTAAGCCTTAACCCCCTAAGTAGTAGGGTAACAGGCTGAAAATTACAAATTTTGTCTCCCTAAGCAGTAGTGGAGTAGATCGAAGACGAAGGGCCTTAACCCCCTAAGCAGTAGGGTAACAGGCTGAAAATTACAAATCTTGTCTCCCTAAGTAGTAGTGGAGCAGATCGAAGACCAAGGGCCTTAACCCCCTAAGCAGTAGGGTAACAGGATGAAAATTACATATCTTGTTTCCCTAAGCAGTAGTGGAGTAGATTTAAGCCACCATCCTATCTCCCTAAGTAGTAGTGGAGTAGGTTGAAATCATCAATTCGTATCTCCTTGAAGTTTTAGCGGAGTAGATCGAAGCTACAAATCTCTTCTCCTTAAAATGGCACTGGGGAGGCTCGAAGCCACAATTCGTATCTCTTTGAAGTTCCAGCAGGGTAGATCGAAGCTACAAATCTCTTCTCCCTGAAATGGCACTGGAGCGGCTCAAAGCCACAATTCGTATCTCATTGAAGTTCCAGCATAGTGGATTGAAGCTACAAATCTCTTCTCCCTGAAATGGCATTGGAGCGATTAAAGCTACAAATCACAAACCCTATCTCCTTGAAGTTGCAGTGGAGCAGACTGAGGATAGCGGATCTTATCTCTCTAAAGTTGCAGTAGAGTAGATCGAAACAAACTTCGTCTCTTTGAAGTTGCAGGTTAAAGCTACAAGTAGTCGCATTGGAGTAGATCACAGTAATAAGACGGAATGGACTGGGACGAGGCTACAGGAAGAAGAGGAGTACCAAAGAAGTCAGGACTCGACGCGACCGAGCAAAATTGGTCTTTCTTGAAAGTCTTTGCTTTGTTCTCATTACACGACAACAAGCAAAGAGGGGCAGTTGTACACACCAATTTTGGCCCGTGCCCAATAAAATAAAATAAACCCAACTACCTACCCAAAACCAAAACCCATTACAGCCCTAACCCAAACAAATCAAACCCAAGCCCAACTAAAATCTAGCCCCAGCCCAAACTAACAATCAAAAAGAAAAAAACCCTAACCCTCTAAATTTAGCGCCGCACCTAGAGTCTTCTGTCACCACCTGTAGCACCACCTACTCCACCGCCACAGTCGCGTCACCACTACTTGCACCTTCAAAATTAAATGAAGAAGAGACAGAAAATAATAAAAAAAACATGTAAAATGGCTTTAAAAAGCCAAGCCAAATAACATTTGTAAGATTTGGCAATCTTGATCAATACAAAGAGCACTAGATTTTAAAGCAAAACAATATCCAAATACGAAAGAAACACAGCAAGAAAGCAGATCGAAAACAAATTCATTGTGAAAAAGGTCGTGATTTTTTTAGTTTACTTCTCCATTTATTTTTTCTTTTGAATATATATACATATTTCCTTTATTTTTCTTTTTAAAAAAATAGCATGTATACATAGATATATATAAAATTAAAAATAAAAATAAAAACAAAAAAAATACCTTTTTTATTTTTCGGCCACCGTGTGCTGTGGCCGACGATGGTGGCCGACGTGGTGGTGACAGGCCAAATCTCTCACCGGAGCAGAACCCCCTGCAGAGAAAAAAAGAAGAAAAGATGAGTTTTTTTTTTTTTTAAAACAGATGAGAGAATGAAATTTCTTTAAAAAAAATTTGACTTAAATAGGCCACATAAAACGATGTCGTTTTGGCCGGCGTCTAGAAGCCCCAAAACGACGTCGTTTTGTCCTTGGTTCGACCCGACCCAACTTGCTAAGGGGGAGATCTGCGTGTTTTTAAGTGGAAGGGCTAATTGCACTTTTAGCGCTTCCGCTTTTTTATTGTTTTGAAATTAGATTTTTCATTATTTATAATTTTACCCTGTAATTTATTTTGACCTTAAATTTAGTCCCTATTGGTGCTGCGCGTTTTAGGAGGATGGGATATTGCCCATTTTGGTCTTCCCTTGTTATCCGCGCGCCCAAATTGGTCCTTTTTTTCTTTATTAATTTTCAAATTGGTCCTTAACTTTTACTTTAAGTTCAATTTAGTCCCCTTTTTTTTGTTATTTTCGATATTTTAATTAAATTAATTAATTTAAGATGTTATTGTTACTCTTATTTTCGTTATTATATTATTATTATTATTATACTTGTACTTATATTCATTTTATTCTAATGCCATTATTATTACTATTTCTATTATTATTATTATATATATATACATATTTTTCTTTTATTTTCTTTCTTTACTATTGCTATTTTCCATACATATATTATTATTTATAGTATTACTATTATTACTATTTCTTTTATGTTTATTTTATTAATATTATTATTATCTCATTTTATTATTATCATTCTTATTAATACATTATTATTATTTTTACTATACTATTATTATTCCTTTTTTATATATTACTATTATTGTTATATTATCATTATTACCATTATTTTTATTTTTATTTTTATTACTATTACTTTTTATTATTATTACTACTACTGTTATTTTTATTAACATATTATTATTATTTTTATCATATTATTATTTCCTATTTTTATATATTTTATTGATATTAACATATACTATTATAATTATTATTAATCTTTTATTATTCTCTTATATCGCTTGTTCGTTTTATTCCTCCATTTCTGTTCTCATCGTTCTTATTACGCGTTTATTTTTATTTTGTTATGTTTGTTGATATCGAAATTCATATTTGTTTGTTCATTCTTCGCTATTCCATTTCACCACGAATTTATATTAATTACCCGACAAAAATAATTCTTTCATAAAAGCGATATTCCGTATTTGAAAATTCGAGAAAATCGTGCCCTAATTTACTGGGTTTCGATTTTTCTCATTTAACCTAAATAGCGGAATATTCTTTTAAAATCACGATACGAGTTTTGAAAAAAATGCTTATTCTCGAAAATACGAGTTGTTGTGCCCTAACTTACCGGGTATTACATTTTGTTACCTCGAAATAAGATTTTTCGCAAGTCAAGGCAACATTTGGTGTTTGGAAATTCGAGGAAACGTGCCCTCACTTCCTGGGTTTTGTTTTTCCTCGTTTACCCTAATTAACCGAATATCCTTTTAAAAAAGGGTTAAAATACACGGATTTCTAAGTAAAAGGCAAGTTCATTCTCAAAAGTTCGAGATGTCGTGTCCTAACTCACTGGATATGACATTTTGTTGCTTCGAGACGAGAAGGTCTTTAACGTTCGAATGTTTTTTACAAAAGGAAGGATCGTATTTCAAAGTTTTTCAAGTTTTCAATTTTCGACACTAAGACACCAATTAATCAACTAGGTACCAATTTTTGGGCGTTACGAGGGTGCTAATCCTTCCTCGTACGTAACCGACTCCCGAACCCATTTTTCTGAATCTCACGGACCAAAATCGTTGTTTAAATAAATCAAATTGTTTATTAAAAACAACCGCTTTTACGAGGTGACCCGATCACACCTCATCAAAAAAGGATTGGTGGCGACTCCCGTTCTTTCATTTTCGTTTCCAAAGTCGATCCCCGTTTTTCAAAAAAATAGTTTCGACAAATATTATATATGGAAAATTATGTACAATATAGATTAGAATTTAACAAAGACAATTATGAGTTGCAACATGAATATAAAAAAATTTGATCATATTTTATTTATATCAATTATACTTACATCACAAAAATAAATGAAAAATATATCATCGGTGTCGTAAAATCCAACTCATTACCGATTGAAAATATATCATATTTTATTGATATCAATTAAAAACTTTAAAATTAATTTAATTTAAAATAAATAAATTTAAAATTTTTCCTTACCATTTCGATTGAGTAAAGTAAATATGCTTGTCATCGAAACGAATCAGAGAACTTGTCATTTGTGAAAATTTAATCAATATGAATAATCTATGAAATAATAAAATAAAACCATAATATTTTTAGACAAATGTATGGAAAATTTTCAAACAAAACTTGAGAAAATTGAGAGTTTAGAAAAAATAGAAAAAATTAAATTTGAGTGAAAAGAAAAGGGCATGATATTTAAAAAAAAAAAAATTCGCCCTTGAAAAATTTTGCCGCTGCCTCGTTTAAATTCTGATTGTTGGAGGAAAGCCCAAAATTCAATAAAAGAAAAAAAATTAAAAATTTCCTGATTTAGGACTCCCAAGTCCCTTTTTTGATTTCCCAAGAGATCAAAACTTAAAATTTCCCCAAGAGCCCCATAGCCCTTGACTCTCAAACTGTTCCAACCATTGTCTAGCACCCGTCAGGCACTGCAGACCGTTGATCATCAATTGTCAACCACCGACCACCGGTCTCCAATTTCTCGTTTAACAGTTTTTTTTTTTTTTTTTTTTCATTTGACAATTTATGTGCATTCTTGTGACCTGATTTCTATTTTTTTGTTTTTTAGTTTCATTACTTGTAAAATGTAAACTCATTAGTGTTTTTTAGTTTGAATTATTATTTAACTTTATTTTGTTACTTCAAAATGAATAAATGTAAAATAAATTAATTTTTTGTTTGATTTTATATTATTTTATAAGATTTTATTTTTATGAATTTAGATATTCAACGTAATATTAAAAATATTAAATTTGATTTTTTATAGATTTAAATATTTGATGAATAATACTATTTAATTTGAATTTAAATTTTAATAATAAAATAAAATATTTTACGAATAATTTGTATATTCAAAAATTAAAACAAATTTACGAATTGGGATTTGAATAACCCGAAACTTCCACATATCCAACCTGGTGCGCCTATGCATTATTGGCTCTTGTCTTGAAGTGAAATGCCAAACAAAAAAGACCCCACACCTAGCAATGCGCCCAAACAAAAATCTTCACAGTGCTAACATGTGCCCCAAAGAATGAAATTATTGTGAAACTCTGTACAGATATATTTGGTTAAAACTATGGTGGTGGTTTCTTTCTGATTAAAGTAGAACAAATTTTGGTGGTGGAGAGAAAATTCAATTTTGTGTGTTTTCTTAAATTCAATCAAACACACATGTCTTTGATTTCTTCTGCTGATCAGCTCTCGAGCCTCCTCCGAGCACTTAATCATTGAGAAGGAGAGAGCTATCAAATACACAAGTTAAATCTACTATTTAAAGCATAAGTAAACTTTTAAAAAATTGATTCCAACTGATTTAGGATCATTTTTCATTGTACTTAGAGTTTTCCAATGCAAAAGAAAATAAAATTATTTTATTTTTGGGATTTAAACTATAATACAAAAATGTTTTTCACCCAAATACAAAAGTTGAAATTTTGGTGATTTTGATTTTGTATTTGAAAATAAAATTATCAAAATAACCCTTATTTATATTAATCATTTAAAATGTATATAAAAATTATATTAATCAATATTTTATGTATTTAAAATTTATATTAATTACTCAAAAAATATTTAAATTTTACTTTATTTATTATAATATTAAATTATTTAAATATCATATAATTTAATTAATTTTAATTTTCCTTAAAAAACATTTTAACATTCAATAACAATTTCTAACAACTATGACCAAAAGCAATTTTTGAAAAATACTTTGCAACTGCTTCTTCACCCATCAAACCCCACCAGATCCCACCCATCTCCACATCAAAATGTCAAAACCCTAGCTCCATTAAAAAGGAACAGGAACACTAACAAAGAAGAAACATCCCTTGTTTCAAGCACCAAAGGAGAAAAAAAAAAAAGAAGGGGTTGAAGAATGCTTCAGCATATTCAATTTTGAAATTGAAGTTAATTAATTAATTATTTATCCTATTATTTTAAAATTGGAAGTTAATTTAAAGTTATATTATAATATTATTATTTCAGATTTATTTTTATTTTTTACTTAATATCTATTTTGGCCAATGTATTACACACAAATTCTTAATTTGATTCTTTAAAAATAGTTTTATTACTTTAGCCTTAGTACAATCAGTCCATCATCATTTTACCTCATTTCAGTAAAAAAAAAACTTAACCAATAAAACGATGTCATATGTCAAAAAGTCAAAATTCCTTATAAATATTAGAAAATTCCATAAATATAAATGCCAAAAATCTTTAAAATTCTAAAATAACTTAAAAAACTAAAAATCAATTTTAAAATTTTAAAAAGGACTTGGAAAATTTTCTTAATATATCATTTTCTTTTATATTGTTCTCTTTTGACATTATAAAAAAATAGAATTACTAAAATATGAATGTTTAAAATGAAACTGAATAAATAGACGTTTAGGTTCATCTAAATCAAAAAATTAATTCTATATGTGACTATTTTACCAATTATATATATTTTTAATTTTAAAAACGTATTATCAAAATAAAATTTCAATTTTAGATTTTTTATTTAAATTTTGATGGGATAAACCCAGGTATGCTTTTGTCCAGGTCTGAATTTAATAATTTATTGTTATTTTTTAATTTAAAAATATAGAAATTTAACATTTTCAATTTTTTAGGTCTTTTTGGATATTTATGTATTTTTATATATTTTTATAATTTTATGATTTTTAAAAAATTTAGGATATATTTAGAATTTTAAGACTTTTTGACACATGGCATTATTGGATTAGTTGAGACAAATTTTTATCAAAATTGTAAAATGGGATTACAGTATAGAGAAATGTTAATATAGTTGGAAGATTAAGTTAGGGAAACGCATCAAAAAATATGTTTAAGGAAACTAAAGTTTTAAAATTTTTTCTAAAATAAGAATTTAGTTGTGTTATCTACAATAATAAATATTTTATTAAAATTGTATTTTTTATTCGTTTATGATGAATGCTTCAATCGAGTGGTCTTCTCCGCTATCCTCACGCTCACATTTGCTTAGTGTGAACTTGCTTCAAATTAGAAAAATTTTTTAAAAAATTATCAGTGGAGTAATTTCACAATTTCTCTAAATTTATAACAAAAATTGTCTCTATAAAATTTCTAGAATAATTTCTTCAGTGAATTTTCTCCTTACAACTTTTTAGAATTCAAGTGTATGAGGACATTAATAAAATATTATCTAGATAAATATTAAATTAAATTTAATATCTCATATTAATATTAAATTAATAAAATAACATCTAGATAAATATTAAATTCATTAAAAAATATTATCTTTGAAAATTTTCATTTGAAATTAAGTTACTCGGTAGAGTCCTATTAGGAGTCTAATTTTTCTACTACTCTACCATCAAAGAACCATGTCCCTTGACTATCTGCCGGCTGCTGGATCGTCATCATCACAATTGTTGTGCCTGGCAGTGCCATCATTGTCGCGACTCCCTCAGCACCCGAACCATCACCGTTTTACCCGAATAGGCCAAGCCGGTTTGGTCTGTGCTAATGACGACTTGACCAATCCGATCCAACCATCAGTTGGACCGTCGGTCCAATTTCATACACAGTGCCCTTTTCAACTAGTTTTTAGATTTCGGTTTCGGGTTTTGGTTCTTGGGATCAATTTCCGATCTCAAGTCCAATCTTCAAGTTCAATTACCCACTGGGACAATTGTCTAACTTGAAAATTAATTTCCCAAAATATCATATTTATTTTAATTAATTTGATTAATTTAATTTTACTTAATCAAATTAATTTTTTTTAAAAAATCACTAAGATTTTCCAAATTAATTTTTCAAGAAAATTCTTTAATCAAATTCTCTAGTTGAACAATTCTCATGACCACCTAATTTAATCCCACATCGAATAAATCGACTCAATTAAATTATTTTCAAAGTTATAGAATTTTCTTCTAATTCAAATGTAGTCTGATCGAGCTTTTGTTGAGTTAGTGGAGGGACCAATCAAACATATAAAATTAGGCTTGAGTATTTGCAATTATGTCTAGAAGCATTGTTCCGATAAGCAATTTACTTAATCATGAAGTCAATCCACAAGAAGTAGCGTGATTGAAAACTTCTTATTGTATACTCTTTACAAAAGAAATTCATCTAGCTGTTTTGTCCAATGACCTTGTCATGTGTGTGTTGCCCTTATATGGTATCTTTGATTCTTTTGAGTTAAATCCGTTCACTCAATACAATCATATTTCATCTCATTGTCACCTTTTTGTCTTATTAATGATTAATATGATCACTGTCAACTAATGACTATGACAAATTGCTCATTCAAGAACTAGTAACCCGTGGCCACGTGTAACAACCCACACCCATACCCTACGCCGGGACGGAATACAAGGCGTTACCTACCTTGAACACATGCATTCTTACATTTCTGAGTCATCAAGATCTGGTCAAATTTAAAACTTTGCCTAAACTTCTTCAATATGGCTTACGAGACTCCAAAAATTCATTTAAAAACTAATCGGGGTCAATTTGGATTCTTTAACAAATTCTGAAAAATAACACTACACACAAGGCACACGCTCGTGTGGGAGGGGCAACACGCCCGTGACCAATTCGATATAGTCGTGCTGTTGGCCCATGTGGCTCACACGGCCTAAGCATACAAGAACACGCCCGTATCCTTTACCTGTGTGGAATTACATTCAATTTCGGACCTATAGGGGTTTTCACACGGCCTGGCACAAGCCCTTGTCCATGGCCCGTGTCCCTTATACGGCCATGACACGCCCGTGTCTTAGTCCGTGTGCAAAAACCTGGACATTTTGTTTTGACGTCAGCAAATCCTAAAGGTTACACGGCCAAGGTACACACCCTTGTGCTACGCCGTGTCCTTCACACGGCTGAGACACACGATCGTGTCTCTGCCCGTGTGTTTACTACCATGCATATTGACTTGCAAATTTTACGTGCAGGGGACACACAGCCGGATCGCACTTCTGTAGGGCATACCGTGTGTCACACACAGCCTAGACACACGCCCGTGTGTCTACCTGTATGGGCAAAAATAAGGCTATCTACCAAGCCTCTTTGTCACCCTTACTCACATAACCTACACAAAATCAATCAACACTAATGCAAGAATGATCCTCATAACTAAAACAACCACAATAGATAACATTTCACATATGCAATATATTCATCCATGAAAATAACATCTTTTATGTATATATATCAAAATGAATATTAGCCCTCATTCAAGGCTTTATACAAAATAAAGGGTTTTAGCCCAAGCCAACACATTTGGCCAATTCCCAATGACACAAAACATTAAAGCCTAAGTTCTATACATGCCATACTCAAAATAAGTAACCTAACTATACCGAGTGCTTTAGCTGATAGTGTGATTGTTGGCTCCGACGTCCGTTGGTCCTCGAGCTATTTAGGCAGCATTATAAGAAAATGGAAAGGAGAGGAAGTAAGCACAAAGCTTAGTAAGTTGCATGCAGTAAATATAACAACAAGCCTACCATTCATCAACATGCTCATGATACAAGAGAAGGCATAAGCACAACTTACTCATCACTATCCATTAAAAATCATATCGCATATTTTGAGCTCACATCTCATACATACTAAATCGGTACCTGTACCACTCACAACAAGGTTATACTCTCTCATTAGCTTAAACCATAACTCTCACCATTGAACCATTTGGAATACTACCGAATAATCAGTAAGCCTCAAATATGAGGTAGAATGCCGATGCCATGTCCCAGACATGGTCTTACACTGGCTCATGTCTCGATTCGATGTCATGTCCTAGGCATGGTCTTACACTGACTATCGTCATCGAGGCAGATGACACGTCCCGGACAGGGTCTTACACTAGCTCTCACATATCCGTGTTGATGTCATGTCCCACACATGGTCTTACACTGACACGTCTCGTAGCCGATACATGTCTCATACATGTCTTACACTAGCTTACGTCTCGAGGCCGATGAATGTCTCAGACACGTCTTACACTAGCTCTCGTCTCAATATGAATGCGATGTCCCAAATATGGTCTTACACTGGCTCATAATAACCCATATGTCATGGCATGAATATCCGATTTATTTCCTATAGTTCAAAAAAAAGATTCCACTATCTCAATTATCATCATGCATTCTAAATTTCACAATCAATCAATTCATGCTATAAAAATCCAAAAATGTAAAATAACCATGTAGTTGTATTATTTACATACAACTTACCTCGGATTAGAAAATATGACGATTAATCAGTCTAATCTACTTACTTGGCCTTCCCCGAGTCTAGGTTCGGATTTTGAATTTCTTGATCTAAAATAATAAAATTCACTCATTTTGTCAGCACCTTAATCTAGACACTCGAAAATTCAATATTGGGCAAAATGACCATTTTGCCCCTTTACTTTCACAAAATGACCATTTTACCCCTATGCTCGAAAATTGATTTTTACCCATATGCTTCAAGGGGTCCAAAAAATGTAAAAATCATCAAGAAAACTATCAAAATCACTTACTTGAAAGAGGGATAAGTTGCTGAAACTTTCAAGCTTCCCAAGCCCCTCTAATGGCTGATATTTTGGTAGGAATAAAGAAAGAGTAAAGAAAATGGAGGTAAATTTTTATTTTATTCAATCTATTCACTTAAGTCACCAACCCACCTAATTTCTTTGACTTTTCTATTTCATTGTCCCTATGGCCGGTCAGGCTATTCTAAAGGGTCTAATTTCCCTTTTAAGACCTCCAATTTAAGTCCTCTAGCTATTAGACACCCTTAGCTATCAAAATAAGACTTTTGCACTTTATGCGATTTAGTCCTTTTTTTTGTAATTAAGCACATAAATGCTAAAATTACTTCACCAATTTTTCATGCACTAATATAAACATGATATAATCTTAAAATAATAATAATAATACTTTCTCTGACCTCGAATTAGTGGTCTCGAAACCACTATTCCCACTAGGCCCAAAATCGGGTTGTTACAATTCTCTTTTCTTTAGGGATTTTCGTCCCCGAAAATCTTACCGGCAAACGAGTTTGAGTATTTATCTTTCATGGCCTCCTCGGGTTCCCATGTGGCTTCTTCGACTCCATGTCTATGCCACAAAACTTTCACAAGTGCAATACTTTTATTTCTCAACTGTTTGACTTCCCAAGCCAAAACCTTGACCTGCTCTTTGCCATAAGTCATGTCCGGATGAATTTCTACCTCTGTTGGCGTAACCACATGTAAAGGGTCAGATCTATATCGACGTAACATGGACACATGAAAAACGTCATGAATCTTTTCTAACTCTGATGGCAAAGCCAATCGATAGGCCACAGGCCCTATTCTCTCAGTAACCTCATAAAGTCTTATGAAACGAGGACTCAATTTGCCTCTTCTACCAAATCTGAGGACTTTCCTCCACAGGGATACTTTCAAGAACACTCGATCACTGACTTGAAATTTGATCTTTTTTTGTTTCAAATTCGCGTAGGATTTCTGTCTATCTGAGGCAATCTTCAAACAGTCGCGAATCACTTTAACTTTCTCTTCAGTCTCTTTGACTAAATCGACCCCGTGAATCTGAATCTCTCTGAGCTCAGTCCAATATAAAGGCATTCAACAATTTCACCTATATAAAACGTCATAAGGCACCATCTTCACACTTGACTGATAACTATTGTTGTAAGTGAATCTAACCAATGGTAAGTACATTTCTCAACTACCTTGAAACTCGAGAACACAACACCGCAACATGTCTTCTAAAATTTGAATTACTCTCTTTGACTGACTGTCGGTTTGCGGGTGAAATACCGTGTTAAAATTCAGTTTAGTTCACAGTGCCTCTTATAGCTTCTTCCAAAACCTCGAGATAAATCTCGGGTCTCTATCTAAAATAATCGACAAGGACACTCCATGAAGCCTCACAATCTTGGAAACGTACAAGTCGGCTAGTTTCTCAAGGGAGTAGTTGGTATGCATTGGTATAAAATGTGCCGAATTTGTTAACCTATCCACAACAACCCAAACAGTATCCTTTTTCTTCGGGGTTACCGGTAAACCCGTCACAAAATCTATAGTAATCTGATCCCACTTCCACTCGGGGATCGTGATAGGTTGAAGCAGACCCAAAGGTACTTGATGTTAAGCCTTCACTTGCTGATACACTAGGCACTTAGAGACAAACTCTGAAATGTCTCTTTTCATTCCCGACCACCAAGTCCATTGCTCTCAACGCAAATAATTATATTCTACTCAAGGTATCGGCGACCACGTTTGCCTTGCCCAGGTGATAATCAATAACCAACTCATAATCCTTTATCAACTCTAGCCACCTTCGTTGTCGTAGATTCAACTCCTTCTGAGTTATCAAATACTTGAAACTTTTATGGTCAGTAAACACTTGGCATTTCTCGCCATACAAATGGTGCCTCTAAATTTTTAACGCGAACACAATGGCGACTAACTCTAAATCGTGCGTCGGGTAGTTTTTCTCATGTGGTTTTAGTTGTCTTGAAGCATAAGCTATAACTTTACCTTCTTGCATGAGTATACACCCCAATCCATTCAAGGAGGAGTCGCTATATATCACAAACTCTTTGCCCAATTTCGATTGCACTAACCCGATTCCGGTTGAACTAACACTAGGGCTTAGGTCAACAAAACCTGTAACTTCTCAAAACTCTATTGGCATTTTTCTGTCTATTCGAACTTGACTTCTCTTTACAACAATCTTGTCATCTGAGTTGCTATCATAGGGAATCCATTCACAAATCTTCTATAGTATCCAGCCAAACCCAAAAAGCTTCGAACCTCTGTCACATTCCTCGACAGTTTCCACTTGACAATAGCCGAGATCTTACTTGGGTCAACTTAGATCCCATCACCCGATACAATGTGTCCTAAAAATTCGACTTCTTTAAGCCAGAATTCACTTTTATTGAACTTGGCGTCCAACTACTTGTCTCTTAAGGTTTGTAAAATTGTTCTCAAATACTCCACATGCTCACTCTCACCACGTGAATAAATCAATATGTCATCGATAAAAACGACGACGAACTTATCCAGATATGGTCGGAAAATGCAATTCATCAGATCTATAAAAATCGCTAGGGTGTTCGTTAAGCCAAAGGGCATGACGAGGAACTCATAATGCCCGTACCTCGTCTGAAATGCAGTTTTTGGTACATCTTGCTCCTTAACCCTTAACTGGTAATATCATGACCTCAGGTCAATCTTGGAAAATACAGTGGCTCCCTTCAACTGATCAAATAGATCATCGATCCTTGGCAAAGGATACTTGTTTTACACAATCACTTTGTTGAGTTGTCTGTAGTCGATACATAACCTCATCGACCCATCTTTCTTTTTCACAAAAAGTACTGGAGCACCCCACGGGGAAAAACTCAGTCTCACGAAGCCCTTATCCGTTAACTCTTGTAGCTGTACTTTCAACTCCTTTAATTCCGTTGGTGCCATTCTATACGGGACAATCGATATAGGAGCCGTGCCAGGTATTAACTTGATACCAAACTCGACTTCTCTGGTTGGAGGTAATCTGGGCAACTCTGCCAGAAACACATCTATAAATTCACAAACCACTAGTACCAATTCAATCTTCGACTCATATACTTGAGTATTCAGCATGAAAGTGAGATAAGCCTCATATCCTTTCCTTAAATATTTCTCAGCAATCAAAGACGATATTACTACATGTGAGTCATCTGGTTCCTCTGGTTTAACTCGAAGAACATTTCCATCTTTACATATCAACTTAATGGATTTCCTCCCACAGTCCACTACAACACTATGAGAAGTTAACCAATCCATTCCAAGGATTAGATCGAACTCATCAAATGGAAACAACATAAGATTAGCCGGAAAACTATGACCCTTAATTGTCAAGGGACAATTTCTACATACTTGGTCAATTAACACATGTTTGCCTAGCGGGTTTGACACTTTTATCACGAATTCGGTAGACTCAATAGACATATTCATTCTGGGTACTAATTTCATGCGCACATAGGAATGAGTAGAGCTCGGATCAATCAAAGCAATAATAGAAATACCATGAAGAGAAAAAGTACTCGTGATAACATCTGGTGAGGACGCCTCTTCGCGTGCGCAAACAACATAAGTTCTTGCAGGTACTCGGCCCTCAGACCTCACAGCTGGATCTCTAGGGTTACTTTTACTGCTAGCCCACTGCCCGGGTTCTTCTATGGTCCACCCCTCGCAGGGTCACTACTCGCCCTCATGTCTTGATTTTTTTCTTTCTCATCTAGTTCAGGGCAATCTCGGATGAAGTGGTCCAAAAATCTATATTTGAAGCAACCTCTTTCATTTACTCGGTATTCGCTGAAATGACGTCTACCACATTGTAAACACTCTGGCCTGTTTGACCGAGCACTACCAACACTCGCAATAGAAGTGGTTTGGGCTTTAGACGTCGTATGCTGTTTATTCTTGCTCTTATTTGAGAATCCCATTGATGCGTTCAATCGGGTAGGAAACTCTCTCGATCTTTTAGATGAGGTCTGCTGTGATTTCCCTATCTATCTTTTCTTTGAGTCTCGGGACTCAATGCCAGCTTTTCTCTTCTCTTTGGCTAACTCTTCAGCCTTACATGCTCTCTCCACTAGCACCACGAATTCTCTCAGTTCTAATATGCCAACTAACAATCGGATATATTCATTCAATCCATCCTCAAATCTCTTGCACATGATAGTTTCGGTAGACACACACACACTCCCTAGCGTATTTGCTGAGCCTTACGAATTCACGCTCATACTCTGTTACGGTCTTTCGGCCCTGTTTCAATTTTAGAAATTCCTTCCTCTTCTGATCCATAAACCTTTGATTGATATACTTCTTTCGGAACTCTTCCTGGAAGAATTCCCATGTTATCCTCTCTCTCGATACAACGGAGACGAGAGTATTCCACCATTGGTAGGCCGAGTCCCGTAGAAGTGACATTGTACACTTCACGCACTCCTCAGGCGTGCAAGATAACTCATCAAATACCCTAATGGTATTTTCTAACCAGAATTCTGCTATCTCCGGGTCATAATCAATATTGGCTCAAAATTCTTCGGCCCCTTACTTTTGTATCTTATCTACCGGGAATCTCTCTCTCCTAACCACATCCATTTTTTGCGAAGCTACAGGGGCATACTGAGGAATCGGAAGAGGTAGGGAAGGTGGAGTATTCAGATTCGCTCGAATAAACTCTGGGTACCAGTCATCCATCATATGAAGGTAAGCTTCTTTAGCTCCTCTACCCTGACTCATCGTCACGGGCTCGCTATCTACTGGCGTGGTCCCTTCAGTTGGAGCCAACACATTGCTATCCACATCATTCACCGTAGCTACGTCAGGATCCATTTACTATATAAATAAAACACAATTTATCTCGTCAGGAGTCGTCATACTATCAATATACAGTTATGGCATATATAGCTAGGCTTGTACTCACGCTAGGTTAGTCCTAAAACTGACTAAACCATGCTCTAATACCACTAAATGTAACACCCTACACCCGTACCATACGCAGGGACAGAATACATGGCGTTACCTACCTTGAACACATGCATTCTTACGTTTCTGAATCATCAAGACCTGGTCAAATTTAAAACTTTGCCTAAACTTCTTTAATATGGCCTACGAGACTCCAAACATTCATTTAAAAACCAATCGGGGCCAATTCAGATTCTTCAATGAATTCTAAAAAATAACTCTAGGCACAGGGGCAACGTCCGTGTGGGAGGGGCAACTTGCCCGTGTGACCAATTTGACATAGTCATGCTATTGGCCTTGTGAGTAAGCTTACAGGGACACGCCCGTATCATTTACCCGTGTGGAATTACATTCAATTTTAGACCTACAGGGGCTTTCACATGGCTTAGCACACGCCTGTGTCCTTAGCCCGTGTCCCTTACACGGTCATGTCACGCCCGCGTCTTAGCCCTTGTGTAAAAAACCTGGACATTCTGTTTCTGACATCAACAAATCCTAAAGGTCACAAGGCCAAGGCACACGCCCGTGTGCTAGGCCATGCCCTTCACATGGCTGAGACACACAGCCGTGTCTCTACCCGTGTGTTTACAACCATGCATACTGACTTGGAAATTTTACGTGCAGGGGACACACAGCTGGATCGTACGCCAATGGGGCAAACCATATGTCACACATGGCCAAGACACACGCTCGTGTGCCAACTCGTGTGGGCAAAAATAAGGCTATCTACCAAGCCTATTTGTCACCGTTATTCACATAACCTGCACAAAATCAATCAACACCAATACAAGAATGATCCACATAACTAAAACAACCACAATAGACAACATTTCACATATGCAACACACTCATCCATGAAAATAACATCTTTTATGTATATATATCAAAATGAATATTAGCCCTCATTCAAGGCTTTGTTCAAAATAAAGGGTTTTGGCCAATTCCCAATGACACAAAACATTAAAGCCTAAGTCCTATACATGCCATACTCAAAACAAGTAACCTAACTATACCGAGTGCTTTGGCTGATAGTTTAATTGTTGGCTCCGACGTCCGTTGGTCCTCGAGCTATTTAGGCAGCACTATAAGAAAATGGAAAGGAGAAGAAGTAAGCACAAAGCTTAGTAAGTTGCATGCAATAAATATAACAACAATTCTACCATTCATCAACATGCTCATGATACAAGAGAAGGCATAAGCACAACTTACTCATTAATTGGAACACTACCGGATAATCAATAAGCCTCAGACTTGGGGTAGAATGCCGATGCCATGTCCCAGACATGGTCTTACACTGGCTCATGTCTCGAGTCGATACCATACCCAGACATGGTCTTATACTGACTATCGTCATCTAGGCTGACGCCACGTCCCAGACATGGTCTTACACTAGCTCTCACATATCCGTGTCGATGTCATGTCCCACACATGGTCTTACACTGACACGTCTCGTAGCCGATGCATGTCCCATACATGTCTTACACTGGCTTACGTTTTAAGGCCAATGCATCTCTCAAACATGTCTTACACTAGCTCTCGTCTCAATGCCAATGGCATGTCCCAGACATGGTTTTACACTAGCTCATAATAACCCATACGTCATGGCATGAATATCCGATTTATTTCCTATGGTTCAAACGGAAGATTCCACTATCTCAATTATCATCATGGATTCTAAATCCACAATCAAACAATTCATGCTATAACAATCCAAAAACATAAAATAACCATGTAGTTGTATTATTTACATACAACTTACCTCGGATTAGAAAAAATGGCTATTAATCAGTCTAATCTACTTGCTTGGCCTTCCCTCGGTCTAGGTTCGGATTTTGAATTTCTTGATCTAAAGTAATAAAATTCACTCGTTTTGTCAGCACCTTAATCTGGACACTCGAAAATTTAATATTGGGAAAAATGACCATTTTGCCCCTAAACATTCACAAAATGACCATTTTGCCCCTAAACTTTCACAAAATAACCATTTTACCCCTATACTCGAAAATTAATTTTTATCGAATTTCTTCATATCACAAGCCTAGCCGAACTGTTTTTACTCTTATAACAATCCAAAATTTCCACTATTTCACACATTTATCACTTATTTTACAACTTATGCAAAATAGTCCTTAGTTAGGGTTTCCATGAAAACTTCTTCAGAAAAGTTGTTTATTACACATCTAATACTCATATTCTTTCATGAAATTTCAAAAAACTATATGAACACTCTAATGGTAAAACCCTAGACTTTCAAATATTTTGCAAAATGGTCCTCTCATTTGAAAGCTCATGCTTCAAGGGGTCAAAAAAATGTAAAAATCATTAAGAAAACTATCAAAATCACTTACTTGAGAGAGGGATAAGTTGATGAAACTTTCAAGCTTCCCAAGCCCCTCTAATGGTTGATATTTTGATGGGAATAAAGAAAGAGTAAAGAAAATGGAGGTAAATTTTTATTTTATTCAATCTATTAACTTAAGTCACCAACCCACTTAATTTCTTTAACTTTTCTAACTTCTTGTCCCTATGGCC
The DNA here is from genome assembly GCF_025698485.1 of Gossypium arboreum. NCBI lineage: Eukaryota > Viridiplantae > Streptophyta > Magnoliopsida > Malvales > Malvaceae > Gossypium > Gossypium arboreum. The sequence goes on along the minus strand of NC_069075.1, from coordinate 13,379,271 downwards.
GGTCATGCTATTCTAAAAGGTCTAATTGCCATTTAAATACCTCCAATTTAGGTCCTCTAGCTATTAGACACCCTTAGCTATCAAAATAAGACTTTTGCACTTTATGCGATTTAGTCATTCTTTTGTAATGAAGCTCAAAAACGCTAAAAATACTTCACCAAATTTTTCATGCACTAATATAAATATGCTATAATGTTAAAATAATAATAAAAATACTTTCTTTGACCTCGGATAAGCGGTCTCAAAACCACTATTCTGACTAGGCCCAAAATCGGGCTGTTACACCATGTTCCATATTTAACAATCCACACAATTTCAATGAGAGTATATCGTTAACTCTTTATTCAAACCATGCCATACACAAGTCATGTACCCAACATATTAGCTACCGACTCGATCATCTTTTGAGCATAAGCCTTCAATTATATCAAAACATATGAGTTACATACACATGGTTAGTGAATAACTTAGTGTAACACCTCTCACCCAATCTAATCATCAGTTTCGAGTTACAGGATGCGACAATTATATTCGGAGCATATAAAGACATTAACATTCAATATAACATAATTCATACAATCATAGTCAATTCGATTCAATAATCATCAACTAAAATCATTCTCGAGTTTAAAACAAGCTTGTGTATGCTTTAGATTCAACCCGGAATTTACTAAGAACTAATTGGCAACATTTTCAAAATTTGTAATCAAGTATAAATAAATTCTCTAAATGTTTAATCATGACTTGAACATTTAGATATATACAATTAAAAATTGAACCTTAGTTGAATCTATGAAATCTCTTTTAAGGACTTGGGCACAAAACATGACCAAACTATAAGGTTTTCAAAGTTTTAGAACATGTATCAATAACCCTTTTAGGTATCGATACCTTTTTTATCTTCAAATTTTCATTAAATCAATTTAAAATCTTAAGGTATCGATACTTCCTTATAGATGTACCCATACCTTACGTTGGTATCAATACCAAACTAGCATTTTGTTTGTTGGAAAAATTCAAGGAAATGATCAAGTACCAATACCCTATCTCAAGGTTTCGATACTTAGTGCTAAAATGGTAAAAAAAATACACTTTATGCCCATTTCATGCCCAAATCCACTTTGTATTGAAAGGGTTCTTTAAGAAGATATCAAACCTGCATAAACCATTCCAATATACACACAAATCCATCACTTAACATATACCAAGATCATACAAATCACTTGCCTTTATTTGGCACCGAAATTTCTTTAACATTTTAGTATAAGCATAACTTACCTACCATATTTTCAATCATTCACAATCATATAAAATACAACGCCAATTTCATATAAGCATTACCAATCCATAAATCAACATTCATCAAGATTTGACCTAGATTACCTAAAAAATAACACTTATATTGGCCCTATATACATGCCACATATCTGAGATTAAAATAAGCAAAAATCTACCGAATCAATGGTAGGATAGTGTGAGCTTCGAGGTGATCTAACTGACACATTTTGTGACTAACAATGTAACACCCCAAACCCGGCCTTGACGTTATGGCCGAATCTGGCGATGTCACATGATAGAGCCTTTTGAAGATGAACTGTCGCTAAACCTCATTTCCCGTTAAAACCTTTAACTAACTTGTAGTTGGTTTTCAAATCGTGTCAACTTTAAGTTTTCCAGTTTCAAACTTCATTTTATGTGGAAGCTTTCAAAACAGTTGCATAGCCATGAGTATTTCGTTAAAACATTCCCTTATTTTGAAACCCGTATTTTCCTACTTCTAGCAGGTATAAGTCATAAACAATATAAAACCACTTATTGAAGTAAAAATCCGTAATGACCATAATTACAAAAAAAATGAATACCTAAATTAATAGCGAAAAAATAAAATAAATTTAAAAAAACTGAATTAAAGGTATTACGGAATAGTGGTGGTCACTGCCGAATCCTCCGTTGCTTCGATCCATTTAATGCTAAGGATTACTTAAACAGATTTAAACAGAAAAAGGGGTGAGTTTCGCAACTCAGTGTGTAATCCCCACAGAATACGTGCATACAACATAGTATCAAAAATCAATCATGTGTATACAGTTTGGGCCTGAGCCCATTATGAGAATCGAGCAGGGCTTTAGCCCACTCGACATCTAATTATATATCAATTAGGGCCTTAGCCCAAATCGAGATCTGAGTCGAATATATTAGGGCAGCACCTAATCGATCTGTAATGCAAATCAGAATATCAGAATCCTACCCACTAACCTCTACACACCATCTCTGTCCAGCCCTACACACTATGTGGTGATATAATCAGCCCACCCATCCCTACACACCATACTGTACTGAAATACAACACATAAACAGAATAATGCAGCTGAACTGCCAGATAACAGGCTTAAAGCCTTTCAGACACTTCCTTCGAAATATCATCAACCCTTCCCGATGCAATGCAACATACCAAATATGAAATGCAACATGCAAATAACCGATCATACATTTACTTCAGTACATATTTCATGCTCAATCAGACACCATATAATCAGATCACATAAATAGGTGTCTAAGTAATGCTTACCGACCCTATAGTAGGTCCATAGTCCACTTGGGCGACTCGTGAACATTACAGATCATTTCAGACAAATGGGCTCACACGCCTCTATGGCCTGCCCGTGTGGTCTCACACGGCCCAAATGGCCTTGACTGTGTGGATCATATGGCGTGGCCCAAAAATCTCACACACCTATGTGGGCCCACATGCCCGTGTGGCCTACACGGCTCCAATTGGTTGAGCCCGTGTCTCACACACGGCCTCGTCGGCCATCACACGGCCGTGTCATGCGTCCGTGTCATGCGCGCACGGCCTAGCTTGTCATTCATATACTCGTGTTCAGTCACACGGACTGCCACACGGGCTACCACACTCAGTGTGGCTCCGACAGTAGGTTTTTTCGATTTTTTACTGAGGCTTGTTTTCAGTGTTTTTTGTACACACCTATGTCGTTTTGATGCCTAAACACTTCTGAGCACTCCAGTACCTATAATCAGTGAATCCAACATTGATTTATCGGATTAATATACGAATTCAATAATGAGGAACTAACAGAGACTCAACTTACCGCCAACCAAAATCTTTCGTTAGAGTTGCTAACATAATGGATACGAAAATCACTGATCAAGGCCTCCTCCTATGCCATTATTAACAAAAGAACTAGATTACTAATCAATTGTTATGAACTCCGCGACAGAAAAGAAAAGAGAAAACTTACTGAACTCTTATGAGTACCAACAAATATGTAGATTCACGAGAAAAAGATGGATTAAGGGATAAATAATAAGGATGTCAGCAGCAATGGGGAAAATAAAAGTGGAGAATGCAGAAAAGAGGAAGGAACGACGTCAGAGAGTTTGGGAAGAGACAAAGATTGAGTTTCTGCCAAAAAGAAAATATTCAGATACTGCCCAATCCCTTAAATCACTCCACTAATCCCACTATCACCAAAGTACTTAGAAACCCGATTAATTCAAATTGCTACCACCCGCCGGCAGCAAAATAAATCCATTGCCTAAGTAGAGACTTGAAGACAAGATCTCCTTCACACCAACACTCCACTTATCCACTAGACCAACAGGCCCATTTTGTTATAAACTTACCATCAATTAAATAAAATCCTACTAATTAGAGATAGGGTTTTATTCAGAAAAAATACCAAAAAATTTCCCAAGACATGGCTTAAACTTGGGACCTCTCACACACACTCAGAACACTTAACCAGTCAAGCAGACACATATTTTTTTCATAATTTACCAAAAACATATACAGATATTTTGTGCTACTGATTTAGAAAAGCCATAATTTAAGAAAATTTGGGGCGTTACAAACAATCTACAAGGAAAAAGGGAGACAACAGGTAAGCATTTTAAATGCTTAGTAAGTTCATATGAAAAATTACTTAACTTACCTTGATTTTACAACAATGTATTAATTGAAATACGTTAGCATTAAGCATGCCATCCTTTGGCATCCTTAACAATCATATACATCTCAACAAAACAACCAATAAGTTAGTTGTTTACACATCAAGTACTTACAATACAAATCACCTATACATATTCAACAATTCAATATAACATAATATATGTCATCCTAATCATACTCATTTCATTAACATATAATTCATTTCCTATTCATGCCATATTCCAATCATACTCATTTTACAACATAAAAAACTTTAATGAAATTTACATATATCAACCATTACATTTTTGTTAATATCACTTTCATTTTTTTCACCTATAGAACTGAAATAAATTAAACTAGGATACACAAGACTGATTTGAAAATATGCAACATATGCTGCTAACACTAGTTTCAGAGAATTCGCAACATATGTTGGATCTCAAGTCATCGAATTAATCCTTGATTACAACACCATTTTCCTTTTAAAACCCTAATGACATGTTATTCGTATTCCAATCGATTACTGAGTTCATGTGGCTTTAATTACCATTTTCATATAAATTCAATCTCTCTAAAATAATTTATACATATCACATAATTCATATGATCATTTCTTTACCATTCTATATCCCGTATCATGATAAGTGCTAGAAGTAACATGTTTTAACCTCATTCTTCATGTGATTTTGGATGATTATTCAATTTTAATTGTGAATTTTATACTCTTAATCTTTTCAATTCATGTTTTAATACTTAATAGAGCACTTGGGAGCAAAAGGAGCAAAAAATGAGCGAACATCGAAAAATTGCGAGAGTTGGAAGAATTGAGAGAGTTGAGCTGTTATTCTAAGAATCGTGAGCTTCGAAAAACTGATCTTCATAAAATCGAGATTTTTAGGTTTTTCGGGCATTCTAAGACTTATATATGACAAGAAAAAGAAGATAGGAGTGAACCGTTAAAGAATATTCAAGAAAACAACTCGAAAAACACCATTGAAACTGACTTTGAAGTAGATTTCCGTGAAGATTGAAGATTCTCATTTGATTTCTTAGGAAGTTTTCATGAGTTTCTTTATTTCTTGCAGTTATATTGTCTTGTGGATGTTTCTATTTTCAAGCATGAACTAATTTTCTAAATGTCTAGAGAAGATGAACCCTATAATGGATTCTGTGTTCTTAATTCTTAGTTTCTTGCTCTCAATTATGTGTTCTTAATTCTTGGTTTAATATTTCTAGATCATTGATCCAAGTTTGATGTGCTTAAATCAGAGGTTGAACAGACCTTACTTAAGATTAGGTCTTGCATAATTGAGTGGAGTTACATGCAATCCTAGAAATAGGACGACATAAATCTATCGGATTAGAGTCAAATCTAACAGGGGAATCCATAGCATGAGTTAATACGATAATAGGGGTGGTTTTAATTAGAAAGAAATTTTAATTAAACAACCTAGAGTCAGTTGCTCTTATGCTCAAAAAAGTTATTAGCTTAATTTAGGGATTTCTACGGATCAAGATACTAAGTAAAGAAATTGCATAATTTAGATTGATAATGACAGATGAAATCTAGGTGAATTCTTTCTTGGGTATTTTTTCGCTTCTTGGTTGTTAATCGGTTATTTTCCTAATTTATTCTTTGTCATGTTCGTTAGTTAATTAAATTAGTTAATTTTAGTATTTAAATCAATCACTCGAATTATTCGGTTAATAATAAAAAACAGTAATTACTAGTACTTTTAATATTCATAGGAACGATATATTTGCTCACTGTAGTTATACTATTAATTGATAGGTGCACTTGCCTTACTCAAAATTTTCATTTAGCGACACATCATATCAACTCATTGTTGCCATATAATTCATACTTTACAGTTTAGTCCTTCAGATGCCAAAATCATTGAAATTACACTTGTATATAAATTAATAAGTATAAACACACAATTAAAGCATAATAAGAGAATAAATTAAATCCCATATGAACTTACCTAAAAAAAAGACACAAAGTCAGGGACTAATATGCAATTTTCCTTTTTCTTCAATTATCTTTTGGTTGATTTAAATTCGATATATAATAATTCATTACAATTTCTTTATTCCAATTATCTTATAAAATCCTATTACAGGAATATGACAGATAAATTTCTTTTTCAAATGTTCCTAATTTTTACATTTTATTCAATTTAGTCCCTAAAACAAAAATTACTATAACTTTCAAATTTGAGTGAGATTTCAAATCGATGTCAATTTCATCATTCTACAGCCTTATAATATTTATAATTATAGAAATTTCATACCAATTTTAAAATTTTTACAATTTAGTCCCTACATGCAAAATTAACAAATTTCACTTTACAAATTACTCTTTTTTCGTATCTAAGCTTCAAATCTAACCAAAAAAAAAATAAAGAAATCATTAATATATACTTCTTTAAACTTTAAATTTTCACAAATTGATCCATAGGTTAGCTAAATCAAGCTCTCGGGACCTTAAAAACATACAGATTACAAGAAAAATGACGAAATTAAGCTTACTAATTGAGGGACTTAAGCTTGGCCGAACTTTGAGCTTCAAAAATAGTTTCATTTGTTTCCTGTTTTTTTTCTTGAAAATGGTGTAGAGAAGGAAAATAAAGATAACGGCTTCCATTATTCTTTTGTTTTAAACTTATTTTATTCTTTAATTTAAAATTTTAATTTTATAAATTCATTCCACCAAACCATCCACTATTATTAAAAATGGCCTAATTTTCACATTAACCATTGGTTAAATATTATTTAACCCTTTTAACTTATAAAAATTAATAGTGATTAACTTTTACCATGTTTACGATTTAATCATTTTACCTTAATTAATCACTAATTCGGTAAAATTTCCGTCAAGAATTTAATTCCTATTTATATTAACTCTATAAATATTTATTAAAAATATTTACAAGTTCGGTTTATAGAAATGAGGTTCCAATGCCTCCTTTTCCAGCACTATTGACTTTAAGGTCAAAACACTTGTACCTTAACTAACTATCTAATTAACAAATTTGTAAGACCAAAATTCAATATAATACTATAATTGACTTGTAAATATTATTAATTAATATTTATGAACTCAATCATTGGATAACGGGGTTTGGAAACTAGCTTTTTTGCTACCACTGAAAAACTGGTTAATTAATTCAACTGGGGTCCAGTCTAATGTATCATTCTTCTAATGAGTACATCTATGTCTCTACTAGTGGAGTCAGTTGCTTCTATAGCCAAGACTAGTCATCTTTTCAATTGGAATTGTAAATGGCATGATAATCTTTATAAGTATTTGAATCAAATGTTCATTTTGATTCTTTTATGAGATTACAAACTCATTTAGATTATCTATTGAAGTAGTCTTTCTTGCAATGTAAACTTTCTTACAGTGCCACTTTTCACCAGTTCAAACTTAGAAAATCAATGAGCTAATATTTACCTGTCACAATTTCGCTATGTATGCAAAATATGAACGACGGAAACATAAAAGATATAATAGTGAAATGTGAAATTAACTTTACCTATTTATTCATCGTTTAGATACATAGAAATCAGTTACATGTTTACTACAATATAAGAATATTTCCCAACAATCTCCCACTTACCCTAGTAAAGTTAATGTGTCATGTTTCACATTCCTATATCCTAGACGTGTTTGTTAAAACTACTAGTTACAAAAGTCTTAGTAAGCAGATCCACAAGGTTATCTTCAGAAGATACTTTCACCACATTTATTATTCCTTCAACTACTGCCTCTTATATCAAGTGATACTTCCGGTCAATGTGTTTGGTCCTATTGTGACTTCTAATTTTCTTGGTATTAGCTATTGCAACACTATTATCACAATACAATGTTATAGCTTTTTCCATACTAGGAAGGACTTCAAGATCAGTTAAGAACTTTTAAATCCATGTCGCTTCTTTCGTTGCCTTAGAAGCAACCACATACTCGGCCTCCATAGTAAAGCCAGCTGTGCAAGTTTTCTTTACACTTTTCTATACTATGGCTCCATCGCCTAGGACAAATACACTTCCCGATGTTGATTTCCTTACATCTTTACAAGCTCAAAAGTTTGAGTTTTTTTATCTAATAGAAGTCAGGTTCTCCTCAGAATACACAAGCACATAATCCCTGGTTCTTTTAAGATACCTTAATATATGCTTTACAACTAGCCAATGCCTGAGACTAGGATTCGTTTGATATCGACTAACAATTCCCACTGTGAAACAAATATCTTGACGTGTACAAAGCAACACATACATAATGTTTCGAACTGCCAAAGCATATGGAACCTTACTTATATGCTCTTTTGCTTCTACTATCTTAGGACAGTCATCCAAAGAAAGATGAAAACCTAATGTATTCGACCGAGCACTTGACTTCGCATCGATCTTTGCAAACTATTCCAATACCTTATCGATGTATGAAACTTGTAATAAAACTACCATTTTATTTTTTTATCCCTGAGGATTCGAATTTCAAGAATATAACTAGCTTCACCCAAGTAGTTCATCCTAAATTGTTGAGTTAACCACAGTTTAATCGATGATAATTCTCCTGCATTGTTTTTGATAAGTAGAAAATCATCGACATAAAGAATGAGAAAGATCATCTTTTTGTCCTTTATACACTTACAAACATAAGGTTCATCAATATTTTGCTTAAAATATCTAGATCATTTGATCAAATCTTTTATTTTATGAGTGGGATGCCTACTTAAGCCCATAAATGAATCTTAGCAGTTTGCAAACTTTCTTCTCATTTCCTTTAACAACATAGCTAGTGGATTGACTCATATAAATGGTCTCATCAAGGTAGACATTTAGGAATGCAATCTTGACATTCATTTTCCAAATCTCATAATCGAGAATAGTCGTAGTGGATAAGAGTATGCAAATAAACTTTAGCATGGCTACCGAAGAAAAGGTATCATCGTAATCGATGCATTCTTTCTATGTACAGCCTTTCCCTACAAGTTTAGTTCTACCTACAAGTTTAGTTCTATGTATTTCCACTTTCCCTTCTACATTTCTCTTCTTCTAGTAGATCCATATACACCTTATTGGTTTAATTTCAATTGATAAGTCTACAAGTTCCTATACTGTATTGGATTTCATAGAATCCATCTTGGCATCTATGGTGTAACACCCCTAACTCGTCTCCGTCGCTAGATTAGGGTTATGAAGTATTACTACACATATAAAAACAATTAACATCAACAAACCATTCAAATTCAAATTCCATTCATAACATAATTACATTTATGAGATTTAAATCGAGCTTATGGGGCCTTAAAAATAGTTTGGAAATAATCAGAGACTAATTTGAAACAAAAAACAAAATTATAAAAAAATTGAAAATTTTGGAAAGAGGGGTCACATGGCTGTGTGACAGAGCCCAAACCGTGTGGCTCAGAAACATGGTCATGTAGCCAAACCGTGTACAATTTGAAGTAAGGGTCACATGGCCGTGTCGCAGTCGGTGTGGCCGTCCGTGTACAAATCTAAATAAGGTTACACGGCTGTGCCGCAAGCCGTGTCCTAGATTGTGTGAGTATTTGAAATAAGGTCACAAGACCGTGTCTACAGACCATGTAACAACCTGTGACCATGTGGGTTGACCCTGCACAAAAATAAAAAAGACACACGGTTGTGTTAGGAGACTATGTGCAGATGTAACAGCCCGGTTTTAGCTAAATCAGAACTGTGATTTTGGAACCAAAAATTTGATGTCGTAAAATTATTTTAATATTATTTTTTGTGTTTACAGTATGTGAATATATATGTGTGAAAATTTTGTAAGCTAATTTTATCGTTTAATAGCTCAATTTGAGAAAAAAGACTAAATCACGTAAAATTAAAAAGTGGTATTCTATATGTTAAATGTGCCTATTTGTTATGGTTAATTAAACCAAAGGTCCTTATGATGTTATTATGCCATTGATTGTGATAATGGACATTTATGGACATCCATTATAAGTTTTAATGTTTATTAATTAAGGTTGTAATAGTAATTGTATAATTATTATGTGTTAATTAACAAAAAATCAATTTTAAGCTTATTTCTCATCTTCTTGGCCAAATATGAAGAGAAGAACAAGCCATTTTTAGGTTTTTAAATTTCGGCTACTTCATTGCTCAATTGTAAGTCCATTTTTACTCGGTTTTTTATGATTTTATGTTTTTATGATAGTTGCTTTGAGTGCTATCTAGCCCATGCCTTAATTTTTGAAAGTGTTGATGATTTTGAAAGTTTCCATTGATGAATTCATGTCTTCTTGAATGTTTGATGATGGAAAATGAGTATTTGTTGATAGATTATCATGTTTTGTAAAGTGTTTTTTAGTGAAATTGCATAAAAAAGACTAATTTGTGAAAAGTGTACAATGTGTGGTTAAATGTGTGAAATATTGATAAATATGAGCTGTTATAGAGCCTATAAAAATTCGGCTAGCTTGGATTTAGTTGAAATTGTTGTAAATTGTGTTTTTATGAAATAGGGACTAAATTAAGAAAATGTAAAATTATAGGGTTTAATGTGTAAATGTCCCAAATTGTGTGATTTGGATGAAATTGAATGAATTGAGGAATAAAAAAGTTAATTTTGAATTTATATAGATCAAGAACGAATGAAAACGGATTTAGATCGGGAAAAATCGAAGGTTGACGAATAGCCGATTCCGTCCGTTTATTCTGAACACGAGGTAAGTTCATATGAAAATAAATGTCTTTGAATTGAATTATACATGTTTTATTAATGAGCAAATATGAGCATGAATCGACAAATTTATGACATCTGAAAGTTCCGTACGAACATTAGGAATAGTATAGGATACGAATGTCATGACATTAGGTTATCAAGATGTGATTACATGTAAGACCATGTCTAGGACATTGGCATTGTATTGAGATTACGTGTAAGACCATGTCTGGGACATTGGCATCGTTAATTGATTTCATGTAAGACCCTATCCAGGACAGTGGCATCGATATGTGATAACATGTAAGACCACATATGGGATATGGCATTGTCCGAGCTTTATGTGATTTCGAGTATCCTTAACGATTTCGAATGGTTCAACGAGGAAAGTTAGGTCGAGAAAGAATATGTGAATGAGTTAAGTGATTCAGGTACGTATGAAATTCATACGAGCATTGAAAAGAGAAAGTATTTGATGAACTTGATTAAGACATTGAATATATGTTCAATGAGAAAGGTTTGTAAATTTGAATGTGACTAGCTATGTTTAGCATAATTGAATTGATATGCAAATATTCATGTGTTGATTTTATTTGTATATGGCTTACTAAAGCCTTTAAAGCTTACCTTGTGTATTCTTTCCATGTTTTATAGATTATCAAAGCTAGCTTAGACTCAAGGATTGTCGAGAAACGTCATCACACTATCGATCATCTTGTTGGTATTTTGAAGCTTTGTATATATGGTACATGGCATGTATAGGCTAGTGTCATCTTGATATGTTTTGAGTTATGATTATAGCCATGAGTTTTGGCTTGTAAATGTTGGATTATGACCATTAAATTTGGCTTGAATTATGTGTTTGATAAGTGATATATATGATGTATATAATGTCATAAGTGTTGGCTTGTTTGGAATGGTTGTATGGATGCTCTTTGGATAGTTATATGTTGTGGTCTTATTGCTTGGAATTTGGTATATTTTGGTATGATTTGGCTGATAAAAAGGTGATAAAATTTATTTAAGAGTTATGTGAGTTTGATGATTGTGGCATGTTGATTTAGTATGTTTTGAATATGGAATTTAGTATTTGAATTGGTTGATGTTAGATAGCATGATATGTGATTGAATTGGAATATTTTGGCTGCCATATGTGTTGAAATGATACCATTTTGATGGTTAGGTGTGCATGAGAAAAAGGGTGGCAAGTTGGCTTTGCAAATGGCCTATTTTTGTCCACACGGGCATGTATCTCAGTCGTGTACGACACACGGTCATTACACGGCCGTGTGTCCCCTGGGGCACCCTTTCGAATTAAGGAAGTATACCCTAAAGTTTTGACACGGCCTAGACACACGGGCGTGTCTAATAGCCGTGTGTGACACACGGGCTGGCACATGGGCGTGTGGCCGGCCGTGTGCCCCAAATCAGTATGTATGCCCTATTTTCACATGGCCTGTGACACGGGCGTATCCGATAGCCGTGTGGGGCACACGGCCTATTCACATGGGCGTGTGACCCTTAAATCAAAGATAATTTTCTAAGTCTCCCAAAGTTTGTAAATGTTATCTGTTTAGTCCCAAACCACTTCTAAGCATGTTTTAAGGTTTTGTAGGACCTTATAGGGGACAATGTAATTGAGATGAATGGATTATGATTATGATTGTATAAATGTATATGAATGATGTGTATTATCCAGTAATGCCTTGTAACCCTATTTTGACGACGGATACGGGTTAGGGGTGTTACAATGGCACATGGTCAAGTGATAACTCGTGTCCCAGGTCGTGTGTACCTAAAATAGCTTCCAAAATAAGGAAAAATTAAACCAATTTATTAGGTTCCAAACCAAACTAAAAAGAAGCATATACCTTTAAAATACATTCAAACAAGCTTAAAACATACCAAAACATACAACTTAAGTGCCTAAACAATGTGCCCTTAATTGCATCCCCATTTATACACCAACCAATTCATATTCACAGCTCACAAATATGTACTTTAAACACACACCGAACTTACAATTCATTCATATCATTTATGTCTACTTTTATCATAATCTAGTCATTCACAAGTAACATAAACCAAAATGACCAAAACGCATACATATAAACATTCACAATCCCAATGCCAAAGATATATATACAAGGGAGCCAAAATCAAGTTTACACAACATCATTCAAGTATAAAATGCATCATAAGTGATAAGTATTCAAACATATACAAAACACCTATTACATGCCATATAACATAAAGATAAACTTGTCAAAATCTACCGATAGATCTCCGGATAGTGTGATCTTCAAGTTGATTCGATCACCCAATTCCACAAAACGATATCTATAGAGAAACAAAAAATGACACGAGTAAGCTTCTATAAGCTTAGTAAGTTCAACGGTTAAAACAATAAAACTTACCAAATAAACTTGGAAATTATATTAACTAGATTAACAATCAATAAATCTTGCCAACCACAATCATTCAACAAGTGAGTTTATACATATGAGTATACGAGTTGCATAATATATATTCAACAACATGAGATCATTTAATATCAAGTCACTATAATATTGGAAAGTTATACAGTCTATTATACAATTTAGTAATAAGTCACTTATCACTGGAAAGTTGCCCGATGAACGATATAACAGATACAAGTACGTGGTTATCCACTTGAAACACACCAGAAAGCTCAAATGAGCCAATCCAATGAAAAACATGCCTTGGCACCAAGTGCCTAGCCTGTAGGCTATCACCCTTCCAAAAACATGCCTGAGCACCAAGTTCCAAGCCCGAAGGCTTTACATCCGCCCCCGGTAATACACCAAAACCACTGTAAATATAACACGATAGTCTACAACATGTGTTGGACATTGGTATATTCAGTGGATAGTAACAAGTCAATAATCATCAACTCATAACAAGCCAATACCATACCACTCGCAATATAACCTATTAGCAGGCCAATTGTACTTTATCCTACATTCATCTGGATCAAAACATGTCAACATATAACAACGTTCAAAACAATTTCTTACTCAGTTAATAACATTTTATAACAAACTAATTTCATAATCAATATAACATTTCAAATTACACTAAACTAAACCGAACGAACTTACCAGGGCTAAACTACATAGATAACAAAAGTTTCAGGGGCTAATCGGTAACTTTTCCTTTTTTTCAATTGTTTACTAGTTCTTGCTCTATAAAGTAACTTATTTCAATTTATTAGGTTCAAATTTATATAGTATTAAATTTAATGCATTGAACTTACTATTTACAATTTTTCACATTTTTGCAGACTTTTACATTTTATTCAATTTGATCCTTAAGACCAAAACATGATTATTTTCACAATTTATCGCTAAACCCAATAAACTGAATTCAATTACATACAAATACAGTCCACACATGCTAGAATTTTCCATGAAAACAATGTCTATTTTAACTTATTTTTAATTTAATCCCTAAACAAGAAAATTAATCAAAATCACTTTACAAATTAGTACAAACTCATCATCTATCTTTAAACCGAAACTTTAACATCATGAAAACTTCAACAACATCAATGGAAAACTTTATAAACTTTGACATTATTTTAAAATAGTCCTTAGACTAGCTAGATTAAGTTACAATGATCTTGAAATTATAAAATTTACTAGAAACCGATAAAAATAACACTTACATGCATAGATATCAAATGGCTGATTATTCAGGCTACATCCATGGCTATTCTCTTGTCCAATTTCGGTAAAGACTAAAGGAAAGATGATAGTTTATTTTTTTTTAAGTTTTTAATGTTTTGATTACCTAATTACTTATTTACCCTTATAATATAACTTAGTAACTAACCAAACTTAGTCCATATTTGTCCACTAACTTTCTTTATGGTTTATTTAACATAAAATTCCATCCACTCATATTTCAATAACCATTTAACTAGTAGAAACAAACTTTTTAAGTTTTTACTATTTAGTCCTTTTTACTTAATTAACCAACCAAATGTCAAAGCTTTGAAAGTTTATAAACCAACCAAACGGAAAGTACACCATACGATAAGTATCAATTGTGAATTCCATAGATTGATCACTTTAAATCTGTTCTTGTTTAGCTAATAAAGTCAGGTCATCATTTTGTAACTCTTGAATTTGCTGAAGAAACAATGGTCTAGCTTTTAATTTCGCTAAAATAGAACCATGAACATTCAAAGTCAATTGAGCATTTAACGGTCTCAAAGCGAATAATGATTTTCGACTTAACGCGTCTACAACCACATTAGCCATCCTTGGATGATAATCAATAACTAGATCATAATCTTTCAACAATTCAAGCCATTGTCGCTGCCTGAGGTTCAAATCTTTTCGAGTCAGTAAATATTTCAGGCTTTTATGATCAGTAAATATGTGGCATTTTTCACCATTCAAATAATGTCATCAAATCTTCAGAGAGAAAGTAGTTACGACCAATTCTAGATTGTAAGTCGGGTAATTCCTCTCGTGTGGTTTTAACTGTCGAAAAGTGTATATTATAACTTTTCCAGCTTGCATCAACACACAACTCAATCCATTGAGCGATGCATTACTGTAAACAACATATTCTTTTCTAGATTCAGGCTAAGTCAATACTGGAGTCTTTGTCAATAGTGACTTTAGCTGATCGAAATTCTGTTGGCATTTATGTGACCAACAAACTCAATATTTTTTTGTAACAACTTGGTCATCGATAAAGCAATTATCAAGAAATTCTTAACAAATCAACGATAATAACCAACTAAGCCTAGAAAACTACATACCTTTGAAACATTCTTCGGAGCTTTCCAGTTAACAGTTACAAAAATTTTCTTGGATCAACACAAATTTTGTTCGCAAAAATCACGTGACCAAGAAATCCAACCTCTCTGAGCTAGAACTCACATTTACTAAATTTTGTATATAATTATTTCTTGCGAAAAATCTATAAAATGCTAAGCCTGCTCGAATTTTGTTTTGAAATAAATTAGTATATCATCAATAAACACAATCACAAATCTATCAAAGTGTGGTTAAATAACCTGATTCATCAAATCCAAAAAAGCAATAGGGGCATTGGTTAGTTCAAACGACATCATCAGAAATTCATAATAACTTTAACGAGTTCGAAATGCAGTTTTCGGCAAGTCGACATCTTTAACGTACAATATATAATAACCTGATCTGAGATCTATTTTCAAGAACACAGTTGCAGCTTTCAGCTTATCAAAAAATGTCGATATGACGCAACGTATATTTATTCTTTATCGTAAGTTTATTCAGTTGTCTGTAGTTAATAAATAATCTTATTGAATCGTCTTTGTTTTTCACGAACAACACAGGTAAACCTCAGGGAGATACACTTGGTTGAATAAAACATTTGTCTGATAACTCTTGCAACTATGCTTTAAGTTCTTTCAACTTAACTGATATCATTTGATATAGTGCAATAGATATCGTAGCAGTCCTTGACATCAAATCAATCACAAATTCAACTTCACGTTCTAGTGGTAATCCCAGTAACTCCTCAAGGAACACATTAGTAAACTCATTTGCAATTGGTACTTGATCAAACTTTGATTCTGGTTCCCGAGTATCCAGTATATAATCCAAAAATTCCTCACAACCTTTACGAAACAATTTATGTGCCGAAATAGTTAAAATAACTCTATTAACACTGTTTCATCTATCTAAATCTACTACAATCATTTCACCCATCTAACATCTTAGATCAATTTGTTTCGGTCTACAATTCACCACATCATCATGTAATGTCAGCCAATCCATTCCGAAAATGATATCGAATTCGTGAAAGGGTAGCAACATTAAATTGGCAGGAAAGTGACAGCCCTGAATTCTCAGTAGACACTTATGACATATTAAATTAACTATCACACTTTGACCTAGTGGATTAATAACTTGAACATTAAACTCAGCTGACTCAACAAATAAATTCTTACCTGTTACTAATGCAACGCAAATATACGAATGAGTTGACCCAAGAGATAGAATGTACTAGTAATAACATCAGGTGCAATAGCTTCCTCCCTGGCTCAGATTGTGTATACTCGCGCAGGTGCTCTAGCGTTAGATCTGACAACTATATCTTTGGTCTCATGCGATTTGCTCCAGTATTACTGTTTTGACTAGGAAGTCTACCTTTATGAGGTGTAGACACATGTTTATCTCTCTACTCATCATTACCCCCTACGATTCTCAGGCAATTTCATAAAAAACGATCGGTTGAACCAAATTTGTATCAAGCACCCAATTTGGTCCAACATTCACCAACATGAAGTTTTCCACATTGTTTACACATTGGTCTCAGAACATTACGAACACTTTCCACACTATCAACCAGTTTAAACTAAGACATCAAATAATGCTGCCTCGATTTGTCTTTACCTAAAAACCCAAATTGTGAAGTGACAAAATTAAAATCTTTTTTTGTTTTCTTTGACGATGCTGCAAAAAACGACTTAGAGATACTTCTTTTACCAAACTCCTGAGCTATCTTTTCTCGTTGTTTCTTTTGATTATAATCTTCTTCCATCTTTTGTGCCCGATTAGATAAAACAATGAACTCTTAGATTTTCGTCTCTCCAATTAGCATTTTAATTTCATAATTTAGTCTATCGTCGAAACAGACGCACATTTCCTCCTCGTTTGGAACAATTTCACGAGCATACTTGCTGAGATGCACAAACTCTCTCTCATATTCGGCTACTGATTGGTTTCCCTACTTCAATTCAAGAAATTCTTTCTTTTTCCGGTCTAGGTATTGTTTGCTGACATACTTCTTTTTATACTCAAATGTGAAGAAATCTTAGTTAACACTATTTCTCGATACCATTTCATCTAAAAATCATCGAATATTTTCAAGCTAATACTTAGCCTTAGCTGGATAATCGTCTGTTCCACTTCAAAACTCCTTAGCACCACAATTTCTGATTTTATCAGTAGGAATTTGTTGAATTGTTTCAGTTGTTTGAGAAGGTGGAGATTCCACAGAAGGTACAACAGGGGGTGGAGGTTGTTGAGCCACAGGGTTGGTTCACATAAATTTCGTGAACCACCGACCCGTTAAACCAAATAGGATAATTTTTACTTCATTTTTAGACATTTGTGGAAACGGTAAACTACAACTTACCTCATGTTCGGAAGTCGGAACACTGCTATTTACTTCATCACTGTCAGCATGTAATTTCTAAAATTTAACATGCTATATTTAGTTTGAGAATCGACTATATCGTAGCTCTGATACCATTAAAAGTAACACCCCTAACTTGTCTCTATCGCCGAATTAAGGTTATAGAGTATTTCAACACATATAAAAACAATTAACATCAATAAGCCATTCAAATCCAAATTCCATTCAAATCATAATTACATTTATGAATATTAAATCGAGCTTACGGAGCCTTAAAAATAGTTTGGAAAAAATTAGGGATTAATTTGAAACAAAATATAAAATTATAAAAAATTTTAAAGATTTTGGAAACAAGGATCACAGGACCGTGTGACAGAGCCTACACCGTACGGCTCAGAAACATGGTCATGTGCCCAAACCATGTACAATTCGAAGTAAGGGTCACACGACTATGTCGCTACATGTGTGCTTGTCTGTGTACAAATTGAATAAGGTTGCACGGCTATGTGACAAGCCGTGTCCCAAGCCATGTGAATATTGGAAATAAGGTTACACGGTCGTGTCTACAGACGGTGTAGCAACCTGTGACCGTATGCATTAATCCAGCAGCAAAATAAAAAAGACACACAACCGTGCGAGGAGATAATGTATGACACACGACCGTGTGACAGCCCGTGTTTCAGGCTATGTGTACTTAAAATAGCTTCCAAAATAAGGAAAAATTAAACCAATTCCTTAAGTGGCAAGCCAAACCAAAAGCAAGCATTTATATACCTTCAAACTATATTCAAGCAAGCTTAAAACATATCAAAACATACAACCTAAGTTCCTAACCAATGTGCCCTCAATGATATTGCAATTTATAAACCAACTAATTCACATTCAAAGCTCACAAATAATTACTTTAAACACACACCAAAGTTACAATTCATTCATATCATTCATGTCCACTTTTATCATAATCTAGTTATTCACAAGTAACATAAACCAAAATGACCAAAACATATACATATAAATATTTACAAACCTAATGCCAAAGGCATATATACAAGGGAGCCAAAATCAAGTTCACACATCATTCAAGTACAAAATGCATCACAAGTGATAAGTATCTGGCAGCCTTTGGATGTACCAATGTCCAGAGTATGAATATTTCAGTAAAAGATTTATAAATAAGGTGGTATCCGCAAGTATACGGGTTTAGTTGTAATATAGTTACAATAGAGTAGGTGAATACTCCAAGGGTCGTACCCAAGGGAGGTTAATGCTTGATCAATTTTAACCTAAACACTGAAAAATCTAATTATTACTCTAAATTAGTTATAGTACGAAAACATAAATAAAATAGATTTTTAAGATTAATCAAATCAGATTATGGGTGATTAGCTTGCTTCGATAATCCTCATCAACTATTACTTCGGGTTCCTTGTCAATCAACTAGTTGCTATCCCAGCAGGACTTTCTGATCTTTCACTAAAACAATGAGTCGGTAAGGATTACTTATTTTTTGACCTCACAATCCAGACTAACTTGGGGTAAAGTGTTCACGGATAGGTCATACCAATTTTGGGTTAATTCCTACCTTGATGACTTTCTAAGGTTGTCAGGCCTAGGGCTTAGGTTTTTCCTCTCCCAAATAGTTGATTCATTAAGTAGCCCTATATAACAGTTAATATATTATACCTTTGTCACGTATGAATATGTAATTTGAATGTGCAAGTATACACGTCGAATCAAGTATTAAAGTGATAAGTGTAATCATCTCCATATGTTACGAAATAGGTTAAAATATGGTTTATTATTACTATAAGCTATACTAATTAGGCTTATGGCAAAATAAACAGAATAATGATTTGAGGTGAAGTATTAATGTATGAAATATAAAAATCAAATAATGAATAAAATGCTGTGGCAATTCTACGAGACAAAGTTAAGAGAATTAATGCTATTGAATGGGAAGGCTGGAATTACTTGGATTATATCTTAATAACATAATAATGTCATGGTAAAATCTTGACCAAATCACTGCCCAAAGTATAACAACTGCATTCTGCTTCTTTTGAGAGCTAGAATTAAAGCTATCATTCTAAGTCTTTGCATGTCTACAAGTCTTAAGAACAATACCTAACAATATTCTTCCTTATTTTGTACCAATCACAGCTCTGTGTCTGAAGTGCTACGAGTATTCGCTCGAGTACTCCCTCGTATTATTCGATTATGATCCAACTTATTTAACCTTTCAGAACTACATCAAGTCTAAGAATATATCATCCATTACTTATGTCTAGAGTTTGCATGCATATATTTAAAATAATCCAAACTGAATAAAATAGTAAGTCTACTCAAAATATCACCATCAACATGAAATGTATCAAGATAAATCTAGTAATTCCAACCCAAATAAAATTAGCTCCTGGGTTGGGATTTAAAATTTAAAATTAGAATAACATTGAACATTATCATTAATATTTTAGAAATCACAGAAATCAATTAATAGAGTGAAGGTAGAACTACAAGAAGCTTTCGCCACTCTATCTTTCACTTTGACGTTGTTGAATCATGCAGAACCCAAGGCTAATTGTTTGTCTATTTCTTTTTGTTTTTGATCTCCTCTTAAGTTTCTACCCTTTCCCTTTTTTCTGGAACTTTTCATAAGATTTTGTAGAGAGAAAACTACTCTCCCAATCCCCTTCCTAAATCCTCATGTAAAATCCTCGTGTGTAAAATTCTTCTATTTCCTCTTTTAAAGGGTAGGTCCCCTATCTCAGCATACACTTTTTCTCTTTTATTTTTAGGTGGATTTATCTGGTACACATCCAGCTAGCTGAAAGAAACGAGGACCAAGTGCTGCGTCAGCATTTTCCTAGAATCGCCATGGTATTTGTGTTGGCAATCCATCCAACCTTTTGCCGTGGAAATATTTCA
This sequence comes from Gossypium arboreum, assembly GCF_025698485.1. Classification (NCBI taxonomy): domain Eukaryota; kingdom Viridiplantae; phylum Streptophyta; class Magnoliopsida; order Malvales; family Malvaceae; genus Gossypium; species Gossypium arboreum. The sequence continues at coordinate 13,358,515 of NC_069075.1, read as the reverse complement.
TTTCCTTCATTCTCTTCCTCCTTTATCCCTTTTTCTTCGTCCTTCCTGCACTTGCTGTATACAACAACCAATTCTTTTCTTCTCAACAGTAAAAGTAACATGAAAAGACATTTAAGGCACAATCCAAGTGTTATTATGCAAAGTTCTAAAAATGACTTAAAAATGAAAATATATCTACTTAAGTACATGAATTTAATCAAACTTAGTTGTTCGAGATATAACTCTTTTCAAGAGTTATCAACCTCCACTCGCTAATCCCCCATAGAAGGATTAGTTTCTCATGGTTTTCATAGACAATATAGAATCGATAAAAAGAGTAAACATGATAAATGAATTGAAAGTATAGCGTTTAAGAAAAAGCCTGGTTTGTATTAAGAATGAACGTGAATCAACAAGTTTGATTATCCACAAATCAGACATCTCAAGATAAAACAAAAAACAAACTGGAAGTAAATTTAAGTCCTAAGTAAAAAGAAAAACTAAACTGAAATTCGTGTCCATAATGTGTGAAAAATGAGCCTATTGATTGTGCGGGCCATAACTCTTATTAACTCATGTTAATTCTCATCCAGAGTTGATGTTGTGACACATCAGTACCAGTGTCGTGACATAGGAGTCAGTATATTCCTCTCGGGATATCTTTAAGGGTATGTTGCAACACCCTTCATCAGTGTTGCAACGTTGAATGCGGTCTGAAGATTTTTCCATTCTACTCCCTATGTTGCGATATCTAACCCTCCATGTTTCAACACAAAAATTAATGTCCATAATGTGGACAAATGAGCCCATTGATTGTGCGGACCAAAACGCCCACTAACTCGTGTTAACTCCCATCCAGAGTCGATGTCGTGACACATTAGTACCTATGCCGTGACATAGGACTCAGTATATTCCTCTTGGGATATCTTTAGGGGTATGTTGCGACCCCTTTTATCAGTGTTGCGACGTTGAATGCAGTTTCGAGATTTCTCTATTCTACTCCCTCTGTTACGATATCAAATCCTCCATGTTTTGACATAGTGACTAGTATCGGTTTAGTATGCCTTCTAATGGTCTCCCGCACACTTGCAACATTTATTAGCTCACCTTTAGGCTTCATTCCGGCCCTAAGATGTAACAACTCAATTTAGACCCTTGTAGAAATAGTGGTTTCGAGACCCCAAATCTGAGTCAAAAAATATTTTAATATTATTCCATGCTTATTATATGTGAATTGACATGTGTGAAAGTTTCATATGAAATTTTGATCATTTGTGTGCTTAATTTGATAAAAGGACCTAATCGCATAAAATGTAAAAATTGCATGCTATATGTTAAGTGTGCCTATTTGTTGTGGCTTTTTAATTTTGAGGTACTTATATGGTTATTTGACCATTGGAAGTATGAGTGAACATTAATAGCCTTAATTGATATGAATTATATGTTTAATTACAAAAGCGTAATTAAGTAAATGATGAAATAAAATTATTATAATTAAAACAAAGTATGAAATTAGGCTATTAACATCTCATATTTCCAAAAATACAAATAAATAAGAAAGAAAAGGATTGAGCTACGGTTCGGCCTTGTCTTCTTTGATTAAGGTATGGTTTATGTTCGATTTTTGATAATTTCTATGTTTTTGTGATCGTTGCTTTGTGTTCTATAAAGCCCATGTCCCAGTTTTTGATTTTTTTGATGATTTTGAGTTCTATCATTGATGAAATTATGAGTTTTATGCGGTGATAGTATATGGAAGTTTGATGTTGGGTTAACATGTTTTGCCTTTGAATTTTTGATAAATTTGAGTAATTTGGAGTAAATTGAGAAAATGAGATTTTGAGGTACTAAAATGTGAAATAAATGAAATATGTGGGCTTGTATGAGCTAGGGAAAAATTCGACTAAGCTTGTATAAAAGAAAATTTGGTGTATTTTGTGATTTTGTGAATTAGGGACTAAAGTGTCAAAATGTAAAAATGTAAGGGCTAATTTGTAGAATGCCCTAAAAATGTGTCTTTGGATTGAATTGAATGATTTGGTGAATAAAAGAGTTAAATTTGATCTTATATAGATCAAGAACTAAAGAAAACGAAATTAGATTGGGGGAAGTCGTAAGTCGTCGAGTAGTCGACTCCGTTCGTTCGAATCCGTACGAGGTAAGTTGATATACAAATAAATGTGTGTGAATCAATTTATTTATGCTTATATGGTATTGAAATGAAATGAATGGCTGAGAGGATGAATATGTGGAATTTTGAAAGTATCGACAGTGTTTCGACGTCCGAAAAGCCCTGTACGAACCATAAGAATAGTTAGGATACATATGTCATGACATAGGATTTGATATGTGTTTTCGTGTAAGACTACATCTGGGATGTTGGCTTTGACTTATAATTTATGTGTAAGACCATGTCTGGGGCATCGGCATCGTATTTGATTTCGTGTAAGACCCGGTCTGGGACAGTGGCATCGATATTTGATTACATGTATGACCACGTCTGGGACGTTGGCATTGTACGAGCTTTCTGAGTTATCCGAGTATCCTTATTGATGCCAAAAGGTTCAACGGGCAATTTTGAGAAATGAATAATTATGTGGTTGTGTATCGATTCAGGTACGTTTGAATTGTATATTATGATTAAGAATAAAAGGTAAGTATTTGAACCTAGGTGAACATATGAAATATACATGAGCTATATGAGACTTATAGATATGTGGATATGATTTTCCATGATCTATATGATTGAATTTAATTTAATTTATGTTATGTGATAATTTATTTGTATATGGCTTACTAAGCTTTTGAAAGCTTACTTTGTGTGTGTTTTCAATTATTTTATAGATATCATAGCTATCGGGAGCTCGGAGATCGTTAAGGATCATCACCATGCTATTAAACTCTATTTTGGTACATTTTGAAAGTGTAAATATTGAAGTATGACATGTATAGGCTAGAAGTATGTGAATATGTTTTGTAATGTGTATATTTAGCCATGTGATATGGCTTGATTATGGTTTAACTTATGGTTGGATTTTGGCATATGTTATGTGATGCAAACTATGCCTATGTGATGTGCTCATGTATGACCAAATGAAATGATCGATTTTGGTAAGTTTTAGTATGTGTTTATTTGAGAATTGGTAAGTTTATGGCATAAGATTGAATGAAGAAAATTAAGGTTAAGAAACTTAAGTTTTGGTATGACTTTGAATTATGATTTGGAATGATTTTGATATGGTTATAAGCATGAATTTGGTTGTTTATGATATGGCATGAATGTTTTATGTTTTTTTGTATAGATTGGCTGGAAATTGGTATAAGATGTTCTTGGTTTTATGCTTGTAGGTTTAACCCAAAATGGGTCGCAAAATGGCTTTGCAAGTAGCCTATTTTTTTTCACACGGGTAGAAACACGTGCGTGTGTTTCAGCCGTGTGTGACACACGGTTATGTTACACCGCTGTGTGTCCCCTAGGGTACCCTATGATTTTAAGTCAGTATACCCTACAGTTTTGACACGGCCTAGATACACAGGCATGTCTATTGGCCGTGTGTGGCACACGGGATGGCATATGGGCACGTGGTCGGCCATGTGACCCAAGTCAGTAGCCTCTCTAATTTTCACACGGCCTGGCAAACTGGCCTGTCTTGTGGCCGGTGGGATATGTCAATGTGTATGTTCTGTTTTTCCACGGCCTAGACACACAGGCGTGTCTAATGTCGTGCTAGCCACATGACCTGTTCACACGGGCGTGTGACTTGTACAACTTTGAAAAATATTTAAGTTTCGAAAAATTTTGAATGAGCTCGGTTTAGTCCCGACCCCTTTCTAAAGCATGTTTAAGGTCTCGTAAACCTATGTAAGGGACTCTATATTGATGTATGATTATGATGCTATGATGATTGTGAAATGAATTGTAAAAGTTTCAATATGTCCGGTAATGCCTTGTAACCCTATTCTGGTGACGAATACGGGTTAGGGGTGTTACATAAGATCAATACAAAAAATCAATTTGCACATTTTATTGACTTTAAGAAAACTTACAAAAAAAATAATTAAAACCTAATGATAATGCTTGTTTTCAAGCTCCTAAAGTGAAAAAATTAATTTAATTTGTTACACCGAATTACGGCAAATCAGTATCCAAACATATACAAAACACCTATTATATGCCATATAACCTAAAGATAAACTTGTCAAAATCTACCGCTAAATCTCTGGATTGTTTGATCTTCAGGACGATTCAATCGCTCAATTCCACAAAATGATATCTACATAGAAATAGGAAAATGACACATGTAAGCTTCTATAAGCTTAGGAAGTTGAATAGTTAAAACGATAAAACTTACCGAATAAGCTAACTTTTTAAGCTTTACTATTTAGTCCTTTTTTACTTAATTAACCAACCAAACGTCAAAATTTCTAAACTAAATTTTAATACAACACCAATTACCTTGTAAATATTATATAAATAAAATATACGGTCTCACTCATCATAATTTTGGTCTCAAAACTACTATTTTCGGCACCACTAAAAAACGGACTGTTACACATGGCCTGTTTCTAGAGCTTGGAATCAGTGTTCTGCATAGCCTTCTCGTAAGTGAGTGGGTCATCATTTTCATGATTGTTATCTTTATTATAAATACTACCATCATAAATGAAGAAATCTAGTTTTTTAGAAACTCTCTCGCTGCGACGAATTCTCCTATGTTGTTGATTATTTGCAGGCGTTTCTATAAATTTCTTGAGAATTGAACTTGGTGATTGTTCTACAACTCCCAGAAGATCCTCGAGAACAACTTTGCTTCGAGGCTTAAAGTTATCCATGTAGCTTTCCTTAAAGGAAGTAGCATGAGTAAAACATTAATCATATTATCTTTCAGATTTTAGAATAATTTACCCTTTTTTAACAAACTTTACTTTGTTCTTTCATCTTTTTTATTTCTTTTTTTTTTAAACATGTGAAGAGTATGTACATCTTTTGTATTTTTCCTCAAATTTTGACCACCAAGACAAATTTAGTTAAGATAGGTGCACAAAATAGGATAAAATTAAAAATATGATAATGTGGCTTATATATAGGTAATTTGCAATAAACAAGCCATTGAGCTTAAAAGTAAAGTTTCAAGGGTTAATTTAATAAGGTTGGCTTGAAATGCTCAAACGATCCAAAGAAAACATACCTATATCATGTTTAGATTCTTATACCTCCTAGGATTTCGTCTCAAGAAAGTTACTAAGTCAATTTTAAAGACTTAAACCTTCATGCATGTCTATTTCCAAAAAAATTAAACTTTCATGGAAAATACTATATAAGACTAACGAGCATACAAGCATTCCATTACTCAATATAACATAAGAATAACTTAGATAAAATCAGAAATCATGCCTGCATTTGAACAAACTTATGAACAAAAATTCTCTCTAAAGATTCATTCATTTCAGCATACTTAGGTAAAAAGATTGAAACATACTCAAAAATTTTAAAAATTCATGTTGTAAAATATTTGTCTTACCCCCTTTAAAAAGAAGCAATATCCTCATTGCAAAAACAAAGTAATGAATGAAAATTGAACACCAAGTAGGTTTGTAAGAAAAGAGAGGTGAGTCATAAAGACTACTTAAGTACCAAGTCTTCCTTAATAATCCAATCCTAGACATGTTCATTATTATTACCACACTACTTAGATTTTTATTAAAGAGGAGGTGTTGAGCTTAGTTTATTCATGGTTGCAAATTTTTTATTATGAAAATGCAAAATACTAACTGAGAAGATAAAAATAAATACTCAAAAATAAATACTTAAGAAAATAAATTTCCCCCATTTTTTATTAATTTGTCATCCCTTTTTTTTTCGAAAATTGTTGCAACATGGGGAAATAATGTTGCAGGGAGGGAAAGGGGTAGCGAGTGTTCGATGTTTTTGTCCTCATCAAATTCAATCATGTATAGCTCACTTCATGTAACACCCTAATCCCGACCTGATCACTGGGTCTGGGTATCAGATGATACAAAGACCTGAATAACTAGCTAACATATGTGAATCAAATCTTGTTTCATTCTTGACTATTTAATATACACATTAAACTATAGTATAATTTAAATCTTCTAAATTTATTGCCTTACAACATTATTTAAAATTTTGAATTTAAATCATTAAAATTTCATCACTCGACTAAACCCCCGAGGCATAACCTCTATAAGTGCCCCTTTATACGCACATTACTACAACGGCTCTATTTTTCCTCACTTTGGAGAAGTCTGGCTCAGACCTTTCCCATAACCTCTAATTTAATCATTAACCCTACAACCAAAGTAGTGGAATCATTGACCCTTCTGTAGATTTCACCTATGACATCAATGCATCCCCATTTTTTTGCGGTTTACCATGGCAGAATTGTTCTTTATTTGAGACATACATGTATTCCTTTAATGTAACAGTCTTCTAGCGGTACAGGTCCCTTTTCCTCACAACCTTGGATGTGAATTCCAATATCTGTCATTGGTTGTCTTCCATTTACTTCATCGAGTTTTGAGTTCTTAACCTCCCTTGTTTTTAGACGGACTATCCATCCCAGGTTAGTCCTTGGTGACTTCCTTCTTCTGTTGGCCCGAGTGACTTAACCTCCATGGGGGCTTCAGTGGACTTAACTACCTCTGGCTAACGTTACCCATAGACCCTTAGGATCTACTCAATCATCTATTATATCATTTGTTTCAAGGTTATTCAGCAAAGATCAATAGACTCACACCTATCAATTCTCCATACCTTGACATCTCAAATGCTCTTTAAGAGGTTCATTTACCATATTAGGCTTTTCTACCCATGTTTCTTTATTATTACATATTGGGGAATCTTTTTTATACCCCATTTATGTGCTTTCTTTTAGCCAAGTTGTACCTCTATCTCCATTACCTTGTCTTTGTTATACACTTTGTGATTCCACAGCCAAGCTAGGGCCTTACACTTGAAATACCATATTTGGTGTCTTGATGGACATCCCCGTGTTTATTATTTCAGTAGGCTACACCATGTTTACTATCTCTGTGGACTATACTGGTTGCCATAACCAAACTATGGTATTAAATGTTAAACCTCTTTTGAGATATCGCCCCGTAAAACCTTATCGCCATCACGGTATCGCCTCATAGCGTGACAAACGTCACAATGTTACTCTATGGAACCTAATATCCATCAATATCAATCCATCTCGTATCTATCTTGATGCTCGAACACCAAACTATCCCCCTATAAGGCTTGGAGCTTCGCACATTACAGTTTGCACTCGACAACACCATATGGTGGTATCTAACAGGAATTTCATTTTTTTTCCTATTCATTCACCAATTCCTCTAATTCCCTATTCCTAACCTTGATGCTCAAACACCGCAGTGTTCCCTCTGCAAAGCTTGAAGCTTCACACATCATGGTTTGCACTTAGAAACACCGTATGACAGTATCTAACAGAAATTCTCATTCCCAAGTCCTAACTTCATCTAACCCATCAATAATTTCCCTTTGTATTCTTTGATTCATTATAAGCACACAGGCATAGACATATAATCACATGACATAATATCGTGGAGTACGTCAAACTTATGTGTAATACCACAACCAATTTATGTATATTGATGCATTAACGGGTACTCATTTACTTACACCATCATATAGATGACAACAGTTTTAGACAACTTAAAAAAACTTCAACACAAACCATTCATCAATGTATTATCAATATTTATTTAGAGGTAGAGCATCGAATATCACCTTGTTTCATTATTATTGACAGTGTAGCTTGTCCAATCACTAGAGCTTCCTTTGTCCTAGTAGTTGAGCATAACAACCACTTATTGGTTAACTTGAAGGCATTCAAACATTAAAAACCCATAATCCACAATTATACAGAAGCTTTGATAGTTCTTACTTTAATTCTATCTTTAATCCACAAGTAAAAAGAGGTAATGAAGCTTACTCATTTCTCATTTCTTTATTACCAGACTTGGCTTCTCTCGATGGTTGCGAAATGTAGAGCTTCCTTTAACTACATCCTCTTCAACTCCATTGGCACGACCTCCCCAAACCATTACTATCACTCAATCCTATTTATTTTTTCTCCCACTATGGAACCAATCAATTCCAATCTTATTAAACCAGAATTGAAATCTAACATTTCCCAACTAGCCACTTAAGTTTCTAAATATCTTATTGGAGCTTGTAAATTTCTATTTCTATATAACTAGCTCCCAAACTCTTTTTTTAGTTCGAGTCTATAGGAGAACCGAGTGTGACATTTCAGCTTATTAAAGATGAAGATTTTGAGGCAATTATAACAATTCACGGTAGAACTATGGCAGCTGAGTTAAATTATGCTAATCATGGAAATGCGGTAGATGAAATTCCAATTCCATCTAGACAACCTATGACTATTTTCTTATTAATGTGTCAACAATATGAATTTTAAGAACCATGCATAGGGATACCATCAATATCTTTAGAGTGATGGTTTTTAATTTGCAGATTGGACTTACATCAAATGTACATTTGGATAATCCTTACAAGTTTTCCACACTACCGACATCTAATAGCATTCAATATCCATATTCAACCTTAATTAAAGAGTAGGTTATCGAGATTAGCTTTACGAGCAGATAGTGAAGAACATCTGATCCTAAGCATCACACCAGTTTCAAATAAGAATGTTGTCAGGTTGGACACAGAGGATGTTGCATACTATGATGACATTATTTCTAGATATATTGATCCTTATGTGACGATGTTCTAGATGACATCAATTGTCAATAAGATGATGATGATTTCAATTTCGAGTGAGGTATTCCAACCAATACTACTATAAACTTAGTTAATTCTAGCGGGCCACTAGTCGAGTTCTTCCATTGCATAAACCTCTATCACATATGTGTAGTATTAACATTACTGTGATGCATGACTTAGAATTTCCTAAATATCTTTATATATTATGGAGTCATATGATAAACTATAATTCCAATATTGGAGATTTACGAATAGGGACATAATCCTCGTCGAAGGAGGTCATGTTAGAAAAAATCTAATTTGAAAATTGTTTTCTTGCACAACGAAAAATTAGAATTTGAAAATTGACACGATTTATGATATTTGTAGCAATAAACCTTAACTTAATACGCACTTGTGTTTTCTAATAAGCGAATCCTTGATGTTTTTCAGCTTTCAACAAAACAATCTTCTCTACTATTCTCGTACCACGAACAGCTTCAAGTGTGGGCTTAAACCAATTAAACCAAAACACATAACTAAAAAAAATAAACCAATTAAACCAAAACAAAGAACTAGAAAAAAATTTCTTTTTGGGGTGAAAACAAAAATTCTCTTTTCTTTAAAAGAAACTAGTAAAATTGTTATTCTAAAAAAATATATTTAAAAGTTTGGAATAATTCTCTCTATTTTTTGGCAGAATAACAATCTCACAGAAGTTGTGTTAATAGCTCTACCAGTGTCATCTACTTATAGCAATAGAAGGTAGAACCCTAGTAGAGTTGTAAAGATTTATTTTAAATAGAAAAAAAAAACATCCTACTTAGAGTAGGAGATGGGTGAACAGCTCACCTATGTACTTCTACTAAGGTTGTTTCCACTTTCATGTTATATGACGAGTTTTGGGCTTCTCCCACATTGGGTCCAATTACAAATACTTCCTAAGCCTTTTTGACGTAGTACTCTGTAATGTGATCCAACCCATTTCATTTTTTCTATTTCCTAAAATAAAATTTAATATTTACATATTAAATAATTCTCTCGTCTCAATTTTACTCTCGTAAAATTTGGACGATTTTACCCCTGATAAAATTTTGACAATTTTATCCCCGATAAAATTTCGAGAAAATCCACTCAATATGTCACAACTCACCATGTTCACTATGACTGAATGATTTATTTTCATTTTCGAGCTTCAAAACAGTCCAAAAATATAAACTCATTCTTCCATCATTTTTTAAGTAATCCTATATAGGATTGCAAATTTCTATTTCCATTTTTTGAAACCTACATTCATTTCCAAATGATTTCATATATCTATTTCGAAGAAACCATAACCATTCATGAATGTTTCTCATTTTTCTTTTTCTATTCATTCTGTTCATTTTTATTCAAACACGTAATTCATTTCGGGTTTCAACGAGCTAGCAAAGGGACCTATTAGATATATGAAGTTTCAACTCAAATGATTTATAATTAAGTTTCACCTATTCGCTTATTAATTATAAACTCATTTAGTCACGAAGTCATTCCACTATAATATCATGACTGATCTCTGTCTAACGACATTCCATTACAAAATCAACTTCTTAGTGCTCATCCAATGACTTTGTCATTACTATGTTACCATCATTTGGATATCCTTGAGCTCTTTGGGATAATATCCGTTCTCCCAGTATGATCCTATTTTATCTCATGGTAATCATTACTTCTTCTTTCATCAAAAATCAATCACTACCAAATAGTGATCAAGTCATCCATCACAAAGACGGACAACCTGTCACCATGCTTACTTTTCATCGACCATGTAATGCCAATGAGAGGATATCATTTACACATGTTTTGTGCTATGAATTCCACTATTGTTAATGATACTACATACTATAGAATTCATACACCCAACACACCAACTTGCGGTTCCTTATCTATTTGAACTTATGCTTTTACTTACATCAAAGTGCACGAGTCATGCATACATAGTCTGCCATCCACTCAGGATTTTGGTATGTCACACTATGAATGTCACAAGTGAATAAATCCATAAATGGTAGACAACATTTTGGGTCTTGTCCTATGTACTGTCAGTCCAGTCAGTCACATCTTTGTCTCTATCTTCTAGGAGTCATCCGCTCCGATGCCCAAGACAAGGCATCTCCCCAATTGGACTTGGTAGATGACATATTAGTCTTTCAATCAGTTTTCTCATTTTTGATTAGACTAAGGACATTTTTAGGTTCGTCTAGTAATATAAGTTGTCTTTCTGTACTACAATTTGACCATGTAATATTACTTAGTATCAGTTTAAACAATATATAACCAGTGAGCAACATTTGCTTTTATTTTGCTTTGTGTGTAAAAACCATTTTAGGAGAATAATACAAAGTAAATTAATTTAATTTGTGAATAATTTTATAATCAATCTGTTTGAAAAAAAAATACATGTGTTCTTAGACGAAAATACTAAGCTTAGAGCACTAGATCTAATAGTCTCCCACGTGCCCTTGTGAAGTAGATGAGTCATGTTTTGTATTCTTGTGTCCCTTCATATGTTTCCTAAAGAGCTCTCTAGCTATAAGAGTCTTGGCTAAACAAATCCTCAAAGTTTATCCTCATATGTGATCTTTAACTACGTCTACCATACGTTAAACACTATTTTTTCCGTTATATGTTTTGTGCTTGTTGGTTAATTCGGGTTTAGCTATATCCACACTATTATATTTTCATTACTTTTCCATACCACATATTTGACCCTCCATAGTGAAGTTAGTAGTGCAGCCTTGCTTGAATCTTGTTCACACTATGGACCCGTCATCTAAGACAAAAGCATAGCCTGATGTCGATTTCCTTGAATCCTGACATGTTTGGAAGTCAAAATTAGTATATTTGATAGGAATGAGATCTCATATGGAATACATAGGCATAAAATCCCTCATTCTCCGTAAATAGTTAAGTGTATGCTTAACTATTTTTCAGCCTCTTGGACATGGATTCTCTAGATATCGACTTACCAACCTCACTGCAAAACATATATCTAAGCGTGTGCATAACATAACATACATGAGACTTCCTATTGCTAAAGCATAAGGAACTTTTCTCATGTTTTCTCTTTCTTCTGTTGTCTTAAGACAATCCTCTAAAGAGAGATGGAAATCCTGATATCTAGCTTGAGACAGTGTTACCATTTTGTTCTTCCAATCCATTTGGATTTGAATACCTAAAACAAAATTAGCTTCTCCAAAGTCTTTTATGCTAACTTATTGGGTTAACTATAGTTTAACAGATGACAATGCCCCTGCATCATTTCCAATGACTAAAATGGCATTGACATATAGAACAAGAAAGACCACATTTCCATCTTTGAAATGTTTGTAAACACAATGTTCATCTATGTTTTACTCAAATCCAAAAGTCTTGATCGTCGGATCAACTTTTTGCTTCCTTGAGCAGGATGCTTGTCTAAGTTCATATTTGGATCTAAATAGTTTGCAAACATTATGTTTGTCTCCTTTAGTTATATATCTATGGGATTACATTATGTAGGAGCTCTCTTTAAGATAGCCAATCAAAAACACTGTCTTGACATCCACTTGTTAGATCTCATAATCGAAAGCCGCCAAATTGGATAGTAATATGTGGATTGACTTGAGCAGAAGGTTTCTTCATATTTGATATCTTCTTTCTGAGTATAACCTTTTGTTACAAGTCCGGCCATATAAGCTTCCACTTTTCCATCCGCAGTTCTTTCCACTTGTAGATCCACTTACACCTGATGGGTTTTATCCCTTTCAGTAAGTCTACGAGTTCCCTTATTAAGTTGGAAAAAATAGAGTCCATCTCATCTTTCATAGTTATTTCTCAAATCTTGGAATTAGAATTCTGCATCACTTCATCATATATGAATAGGTTATCATCTTCCTGTTTGGCAGACTTAGTGTTAAAGACACTTCCACCAGATTGGAAGAACTCAGACCTACCAAAAACCTTTCCACTGTGATGAGGCTTCCTATGTTGCTGATCATTTGTAGGTCCACAATTAGCATTTGGTTTTGGAACCATTTTATTAAGGTTTTGTATGTTTCCTGAAAGCTCCTCGAGTACCTTTTTAATCTGAGGTTTGAAGTCATTCATGTAACTTTCTTCTAGGAAAGCATCATGAGTTGAAACTATAACAATTTGCTCTTTCAGGTTGTAAAACAAACCATTCTTTGTTCCCTTTAGATATCCTACAAACATGTACAATTCAATCTGTGAGCCCAACTTCCTTGTATCTTTATCCAATACATGCATCGGGCATCCCCAAATCCTAAAATATTTTAAGCTTGGCTTCCTTCCATGCCATAAGTCGTATATAGTTTTTGATGCTACCTTAGTTGGCACATCATTTAGAATATAACAAGTCGTTTGTGCTGCATATCCCTAGAAAGAGATTGGCAGCTTCGAATAACTTAACATCAAATGTACCATGTCTAACAACGTTTGATTCGTTCTCTCTGCCACGCTATTCTATTGTAGAGTGTCTAGCGCAGTTAACTGGGATCAAATCTCATTGTTTATGAGATGCCTTAAGAACTCATTAGATAAAGATTCCCCGCCTCGATCAAACTGAAGTACCTTTATGGGTAAACCTAGATGTTTAGCCATTTTCGTATGAAACTCTTGTGGTGCATCAAGTATACATACCCATATTTGGAATAGCCATCAATAAAGGTTACATAATACTCGTAGCCACCTCTTGCACTAACGGTTATAGGGCCACATACATCAATGTGCACAAGTTCTAGGGGTTTTCTAACCCTCATTCCTTTTGCATTAAAAGAACGCTTAGTCATCTTACTTTCCAAGCAAGATTAACATTATGGAAGATCAACTTCTTTAAGTAAAATTAAGATCTTTTCTTTTACAAGTATAGTGATTTTTTCTCGGTTAATATGACCAAGTCTCAAATGCCAAAGATACGCCTCATTAGAGTGAGAAGTTTTAATTCTTTTATTTGATATTTCAATCTCAAGCAATGTGTACATCCTTAGTTTTATAAAATATAGATTATTTGACATCCATCCATTACAGGTAAGATTTCAATTTCTAAATATTGCAATTCCATGATTAAACGTCACGGTCAAGCCGCCTTAATATAAACATGCAACAAAAATTAAGTTTCTTTTGAAACTTGGTACATAGAAAATGTCTTTTAAAACAATCTTCCTATAATTATCAAAATAAAGATGTATATTTCCCACTACTTCAGTTACACTTGTCCTGTTCTCGATCCCCAAAAATAAGCTCTTATCTCTAAGATCTTTCGTCTCTTAAAACCCCTGTAGAAAAATTCAAACATGACTAGTGGCTCCCAACAATAAACCAGTGGTCTATTGATTCTTCCACTAAACAGGTTTCTATCATCAAGAGTTTTATACCTTTGCCTTTGGTAGTTAGGTATTCCTTCCACTCTTTACAGTTTGCCTAGAAATATCATTTCTTGCTGCAAAATAAGCATTTAGACTAAAATAAGTCTTTAAGCTTTCTAGTTCCCTTCCTTTCCACTTATGGTGCCCCAGAGATCTTAGTCTTGCCTTTTTTAGTGCTTTTTCCCTTCTTTTTTAAGGAAAAAGTGACAGCTATATTCACTTCTGCTCTTCGAACTGGTTAACCACTATTCAACATCAACTCATAGGATTATAACTCTTTCATTAGTTGTGTAAACATCATATTTTTGTTGCTAAGTTTATATACGGCCTGAAAACCACCAAAATCTTTTGAAAAGCTTTTCAACACCATCTCAATTTGAGTGGTCTGATCCATATTGGCCTCATTGCCCGCAGCCTCGGTAAAATAGCCCGTAAGAGTGATTATATGGTCTTTGATCGAAGTGTTGAGCTTTTTCTATGCATTCATCAAGCTAGTTATGACAGGCTGTCGAGCCAAGGTAGCTTTGCCTTTGAACATGTCTTCTAATTATCTAGAATCACTTTAGCAATCTTAAAGCTCTCCAGTTGCTTATGTAGAGTGCTGGTCACACTTGCCAGCATATAACAACCATCTATCTCATCAGACTCTTCCCAACGCTTTCTAGCCTCGGCTTGAATGGTTGGAGAGTACTTAGTATCAAGAATTGTTTTAAACTTCTCTTAGCTCAGGATAATTATCAGGTTCCTTTTCTATTTCTTATAGTTATTTTCGTTCAATTTGTTTTTAGTGAGTATGTTCAATAAAGGAGTTGATTTTATTTTCAAATAGAAAATAAAACATTGTATATTAATATCTTTGTATTAAGAAAATGTTTGAAAATGTTTTGCAACATTATCATATACATTAAAATGATGCATGTTTCTTACATTAAACCTTGAAAAAAATTTGTAAGTATTGTAATAATAATTCCCACACTCATTGAACCAATTCACCGTGGGTTGATCATGATCAACTAGTAAGAACATGAATTTCCATCCTATTAGTACATGAACCTAATTCCTTTAGGCATTTACACATACTAAAAATCGTGTAATGTTTGGCCATCATTTTAACTTAAGTAGAGTTCTGTGGAGAGTTACTTAACTAGAGGATCTTGAGTGTATAACCATAAACTCAACACCTATGTCATCATGCACCACAAATGAGTCATCTTGGGACGATCTCACCGAGTAGCATACTGTGACTAGTTATCCTATTTGAAGACAGAATTTCTTATTATATCATATGATAATACCTACCATAGGGGTTGGTCCAACTATCATATGATTATAAGAAAATTATGCTTACTTTCAAGAAGTCTCCTCAATGTAATCCACATAACAACATCTACCTTGGGGTAGGTCCATTTCATGCCATCACAAGAGACAATTGATGGAGGCTGTACGTCTTATATAGGGACCTTCTCCCACTTAATATTTTAAAAAACATGCAAGGTTTTTAATTTCCAGTTTCAATCATGTATGATTAATATATGCATGACAAGTACATGTGACATTATTTTCTAAACTATATGACATGTTTACCTCATGTATGCATGACATGCTATGGCAATTTTATGATGTTTAAATTCAATTATTTACAAGAAAAAACGAATAAGTGAATGTGAACTGTGCACCAAGTAGATTCCTAGGAAAGGGAGGTGATTTGTATTTGACCACTAAAAAACCAAGCATTTCCTTGCCAGATCTAATCCTAGACATGCACTTTATCATTACACAAAGTAATTGAATAACCTAAAGAAGTGAATAGAGCAATACAACACATGTATTTTCTCATTACCACACTTCTTATCATTAATAGATCAACTGTGGATCATCTCATACATATACATCACAATTATATCATAAATAATTATTAAATAGGTATATAAAGAGATGGGTAATAAAATAAAATTGTCCGGTAAGCTTTTTATGGTTCTATTTCTAGAAAATAAATGAAAAACAAAAAATACATAGTTTTTCATTACAAGGCATTCCTTGTGTCTTCGACCACCATCGTTCCATCTTCTCCTCGTCACAAACTCTTTTAGAAAAAATACATTTATGTCCTATGATTGTTTCTAACTCACAAGAATTCTATAATTAAATAATAATAAAATCTACATGGAGATGCTAGTCCACAGTCTATTTCCTAAGAACCACAACCTTGGCAAAAAAAAATAATATAACAAATATATAATATTGCATTCATTCATATACATTCCCCTAAACATGCGAATAATTATAAGAATATCACATTTTATCAAATATTAATCAAACAAGATGAAGAGAGAGATTCAACCTCGATTTACACCATAAACATAGCACAACTTAACTCTGATACCAATTTTTGAAAAAAACTCTATTTGAAAATGATTTTCTTACACAGCAGAAAATTAAAATTTTAAAAATTGACTTGGTTTGTGATATTTATAGCAATAAACCTTAATCGAATATGCACTTGTATTTTCTGATAAGCGGATCCTTGTTTTTCTCTAGCTTTCAACCAAACGATCTTTTCTACTATTATCATACCACGAATTGTTTCGAGTGTGGGCTTGAACCAATTGAACCAAAACATAGAACTAGAAAAAATCTTATTTTTGGGGTGAAAACAAAAATTCTCTCTTCTTTAAAAGAAACTGATAAAATTTTTATTCTAGAAAAATATATTTAAAAGTTGAGAATAAATTCTCTCTATTTTCTAACAGAATAAAAATATCTCAAAAGTTATATTAATAGATCTACCTGTGCCACCTATTTATAAGAAAAGAAGGTGAAATTCTTATAGAGTTGTAGAGGTCTACTTTAAATAGAAAAACAACATCATACTTAGAGTAGGAGAGGAGTGAACAACTCACCCTTGTATTTCTACTAGGGTTGTTACCCCTTTCATGTTATATGAGGGGTTTTGGGCCTCTCTCAGATCAGGTCCAATTACAAGTATTTCCTGCGTCTTTTTGACCCTGTACTCTATAACGTGATCCAACTCGATTCAATTTTTCTATTTCCCAAAATAAACTTTAATAAATACATATTAAAAAATTTTCTTATCCCAATTTTACTCCATTAAAATTTTGACGATTTTACTCCCCAGAAAGATTTCGAGAAATTCGTTCAATATGTTACAACTCAACAAGTTCACTATGTTTGAATACTTTATTTTCATTTTCGGGCTTCAAAACAATCCAAAGATATAAACTCATTCTTCCATCATTTTTTAAGTAATCCTATATAGGACTATAAATTTTTATTTCTATTTTTGGAAACCAACATTCATTTCCAAATGATCTTATTTATCCATTTTGGAGAAAACCATAATCATTTCTGAATGTTTCACATTTCTCTTTTTCTATTCATTCCGTTCATTTTTATTCAAACAAGCAATTCATTTCTGATTTCAATGAGCTAGCTGAGGGATCGATTGGACATATGAAGTTAAGGCTTAAATAATTTATAATTAAGTTTCGACTTTTCGCCTATTAATTATAAACTCATTTAGTCATGAAGTCATTCCACTATAGTATTGTGACTGATCTCTCTCTAACGACATTCCATTACAAAATCAACTACTTAGTGCTCGTCCAATGACTTTGTCATTACTATGTTACCATCATTTGGATATCCTTGAGCTCTTTGGGATAATATCCGTTCTCCCAATATGATCCTATTCTATCTCATGATAACCATTACATCTTCTTTTATGAAAAGTCAAACACTATCAAATAGTGATCAATTCATCCATCACAAAGACGGACGACCCGTCAGCACGCTTACTTTTCACCAACCATGTAATGCCAATGAGAGAATATCATTTACACATGTTTTGGGCTATAAATTCTATTATTTTGAATGATACTACACACTACAGAAATCGTAAACCCAACACACCAACTTCCGATTCCTTATCTATTTGAACTCATGCTTTTACTTACATCAAAGTGTAAGAGTCATGCATACATAATCTGCCATCCATTTAAAATTTAGGTATGTCACACTACGAATGTCACAAGTGAATAAATCCATAAACAGATTCAGGATCTATTTTGCTTTGGTCTTGTCTGATATACTATCAATTCAGTCAGTCACATCTATGTCTATATTTTCTAAGAGTCATCTGCTCTGATGCCCAAAATAAGGCATCTCACCAATTGGACCTGATAGATGATATATTAGTATTTCAATTGGTTTGCTCATTTTCGATTAAACTAAGGATATTTTTATGTTCGTCTACTAATACAAGTTGTCTTTCCGTACTACGATCTTAGTATCAGTTTAAACAATAGACAACCAATGAGAAACATTTGCTTCTATTTTGCTTTGCATGCAAAAACCATTTGAGGACAATAATACAAAGTATATTAATTTAATTTATGAATAATTTTATTAATCAATCAGTTCAAAAGAATTACAAGTATACTTAGACGAAAATACTACATTTAGGGTACCAAACCTAACAGTTCATTATAACAACCATCAAGCACTACAACATTGAAGTCAATTATAAAGTTGGCATATATTCCTTGACCAAATATTTTGGTAAGTACTTGAAGTTTGGAAAAGGCTATAATTGGAGAGTCATGATGTAATACCCCATACTTGATACGGAGGCCTGGTTTGAACATGAAGTGTTAATTAGTCGTTGAAGTGACTCGATCAATAAATCATACATTTAAAACGCATTAAAACATGAGCAATATGACATATCAAGCATCATGCATCACTGTAATCGATATAAGCATGAAAAAAAAACTGCTTGTACGTTTCGAGACAATGGGTGCATGTCAATAGTCCATTGAAGCCAAACTTTGAATGCTACATTACATGTCTCAAGACAAAAAGGTTATGTATGGAGACTTGAGGCAACTGGGCCAAATTTTAGCTACTAAATTCATTGTCTTGAGACAAAGCAACCTATGTCCTAAGATGTGCTCGCCATTTCTCTAGACAGCTATCCAAAAAAACCATACTGTCTCGAGACATGTTTGTTTTATATTGAGACCTGACTCTCAATGTACAAAAGACAACAAAAAAAAGTGTATATTCATCCTCTAAAACTCACTAAAAATGTATCAAAACCTCTAAAAACTCTAGTAAACATGCGTCTAACATATCAAATAGGCATTCATCCAACCAATACACATTTTGAACGTGATATGCAACCACTATCACAAAATTCACCTATTAAATAAAATTTCTAAAGAAAAATGTCTAGAACAAACAATTCATGTGTTTCAAATTTCTCCCAAGGAATCAAGTCATTACCAACATGTTTCAGCCATCATAGTATGCTCAAAACACCAACACTCATTCACAGACAACAATATAATTATAATGTAGCATACGTAGTACTTTGAAGCTCCTATTTATACCTTTGAACATACCATGAACTTTAAAAACGGGTAATCTTTACATAAATCATCCAACAATCCAAATTCAACATCTTCAAATGGATTAAACAAAAGTTTGACTTAAATCCATGCCAATGTGACCCAAATATTTATAAAGTTATTCACAATAAATAAGGAAAATTTATTTATTACAATAGTTATCCGAACATGTACTCATGTGTGATTACAAGCAGTTACACCTAAATTTAATAATTAGGTGTCTTTTCAAAAGCACTAATAAAATTAACGGAAAAAATAAATATCATATGCAATTTGATCTAATTACTTTAACATTCCATATGTTTGGGTTATTTCCTCCATAACATTAAACATATGTTATTTGTCACCATTAGTTAATCATTAGTGAGTATTAATAATTAATAATAAATATTATGTAATTTAGTCAAAATTAGTACAAATAATTTATAAAAAATACTATGTAATTTAGTTAAATATTTAGTAGGTTAAAATATAGGAAATTATCTATCGTAAATAAAATATATGACCTAAAATTAAAATATTATTATTATAGCATAAAATAATCTCCTTAAGCGTAATGGTAAACTACATAGTAGTCACTTAACTATTAGTGTGTTTTTTCGTTGGTCATCTAAGTAAAAAAAAATTACTTTAGTCACTAATATTATCGATATTTGATATTTTGGTTACTCCTCCATTAAATTATTAATAGAATGTTGACATGACCTTTTTATTAACATAATAATAAATTTAGCCCTTCATGTTTAATCTTCTATCAATTTAGTCATAATTCTAAAAATTCATCAAATTTAGTCATCAACATTATACATTCTATTAATTTAGTCTTGATTCTAAAATTTCAAATTTTAAAATTTTAAAATTTATATAAAATTATTTTTAAAAAAACATAAAATTTTATAAAAAAATTATAACAATATTTATAAATAAACGAATACCCAAACTCTATCCCTCACTCTTGCCAAAGGAAAGGGGATAGATGATGAGGTGCTGAGGGAAAGCTCCATGTACCATTTTTGTATAATATATGCTTCATTTCAAGTAATCCAATTTAGTGTGTGCTGTGCTAGTTGCCTAATATTTCCCCCTTCTTTTTTCATTTTATTTGCTTTATTTATGTGAAGTCACGACTAAAATATACAAGCAATGCCATCCACTTACAACACCGTAACCAACACGGTTTTGGCACTTTAAAATGCGCTTTCTCTATTCCAAATTTGTCTTACTTATATCATTGTATGAATTTTTCCCCTCACAGATCCATGGAAACAGCCCAAAAGAAATAGTTTCCAAAGATATAGACTCCATCTTATCTTAACTGTAGAAGTATCAAATAGTAAAATCAGGTAAGTGGAAATATATATAAGTAAGGGTGAGCGTTCGGTCGAATCGAATAAAAAAATTTAGAGTTAACAAGTTAACTAATCTTATTTTATCATCCTAACTCAATTTGAAATTTTCTCGAATCGAGTCAAGTGAGATGAAATTCAAATCAAATCGAATCGAATATATTTGTTCGAGTTAAATTAAAAATAATTTTGGTGTTTTTCATTTTTATGTAATTTTTTAAAATATTTTTCTTTAAAGTTTTTAAAAATGATCATACAGAAAAAAATTGAAGTGAACAAATAAAAGCAACTGATAAAAAAATAAGAGGATTTTTATTTTTTAGAGTAAAAGGGTAGTTTAATATTTGGTTTATTCAAATTATTCGAGTTACTTGAATTCGAAAAATTAACTCAATTCGAACTCAAAATATGAAAAAAAAAATTTGAGTTGACTCGATTAATCCGATTAACTTGATTTGAATAATTTGAAATTTGAATTTTTTTTGATTTTTTGAGTCGAATTGAATTTTGCTCACCCATTCATATAAGTTTTGGAGTATCAACTAACTTTGCACTGTTTTGGTTATTAATAGAAAATGGGAATTCATTTATTTATATTTTTAAAATAAATTTGTATGTATTTTAATAAAAAATTCTATTTTTTAGAAAATGAACTTTTATTTTTATTTTTTAATTTTAAGAATCTAGACTAAATTGACAGAATTTGTTGAATTTTGTAGAATTAGGATCAAATTGATAAAATTTATAAATATTATGGTACTAAAATAGAATTATGCCAATAAAAAAAGGTTACATAAGGATTCCGTTAATGATTTAACGGAGGAGTGACCAAAACATCAAATGTCAATAACTTTAGTGACTAAAATAGAATTTTTTTGAACTTGAGCGACCAAAACAAAAATATGCTAATAGTTGGATGACTACTTCTGTAGTTTACCTTAAACTTAAATCTTGTAGCAGTATTTATAATGTAATTGGATTTGAGTATAATTGTAACATCCTGAAATAGGACCTAGTCAGAATAGTGGTTTTGGGACCACAAATACGACATCAAAATATTTATTTTATGATTATTATGAGGCCTAGAATATGAGTATATGCATGTGTTAAAGTTTTATGAAGAAATTCTTTGAGTAAGGTGTTCAATTAGAAATTAGGGACTAAATTGAATAAATTGTAAAACTTGATTTCTAGAAGCAACTTGTATGAAATTGCTTTAGATTATAAAATAGAAGGTCTTGGGGAGAATTTTCCCAATTTCTAAATTTTTGGACAAAAATGGGCTTGCATGGATGAAATTTCAAAGAAAGGGCTTAATGGCATTTTGGTCATTTGGCATGTAAGTGAAATAAAATGGGAAAAATGAACCAAAAATCAGCCATTCTTCTTCGCCATGCTGCCAAAATTTCTAGGGTTTCCATAGCTAGGGTTTTCAAGCTTTCCAAGCTCAATAGTACGTGCTCCCAAGCCCCCTTTTTAATGTTCTTTGTATTTTTAAAATCCCAGTAGCTTGCTCCCTCCATTTCTACCCATATTTCATGCTAGGGTTCATGTTTAAAAATTTACCCATGCATGAGTTGCTTGTATTTTGATGGATTATGGAGGAATATGAAAGATAAATGTGTATTAAACATCTTTTCCTAGTTGATTTTCATGAAAAACCCTTATAGGGACTATTTTGCAAAAGATGTAAATGTGTGGTAGAAATGGGAAAACAATGGAAAATTTTGGCTACCATAAGAAGGTAAAGTGTTCAGCTAGGCTTGGGTAAGATAGAAAGTGTATGTATTTCATTATACGAGGCTAGGGACTAAATTGTAAAAATGTGAAAGGTTAGGGGCAAAACGGTCATTTAGACTGGGGGTAGATATTAAACTTGAAATGTATAATGTAGTGTATTAATTAGTTAATTTTATTATTATAGACCCCGAGGAACAAATTTCGAAGGTCAATCGAGGTAAATGTAAGGTTTCGGAATAACCGAAACACAACTCTGAAAAGAATACCACATAAGTTCGGATAACTTAGAGTAAACCTCTAATATGCATAATTGTATGGTTTATGAATGCATGATAATTGCATTTATTATTGGCATGAAATATCTTAGAAATGCATATTTGATGATAATGTGTGAAAAATGTCTTGGTTGAGGTTGAAAAAGGGAATTCCATGGGCAAACCCTGTTTGACATGTGAACTGAGATCCTGCATGTGTTGCAGTAAGGATTTAACCCGGACGGGTAATCTGTGATCTCAACTATGAAAAGGATCTAGCCCGAACGGGTGTTCCTTGAATGATCAAGCCTCCCGAAGAATATGTGTGCATTATGGATTTAGCCTGAATGGGTAATCCGATTAGGGTCTAGATTTAGCCTAGACTGGTAATTCAGATTCGAGCTCATTAAGGGTGTTTGTCATTATAATGGATTTAGCCTGGACTGGTAATCCCAACATCATCGTATGAGTTCATGATATGGGGGATTTAGCCTGGACTGGTAATCCCGACATCACCGTATGAGTTCATGATATGGGGGATTTAGCCTGGACTGGTAATCCAGCCATGAGATGTGAGGTTCGCAGGAGTGCATATATGTGAAATGATCATCCGTAAGAATTGATGGATAATGGGTATTCCATCGAGATCTCCTAGAAACTCAACGGGATCAATATGATGTATTTCAATAAGATGATGAATGATGAGCTCATCTACATAAATTACATGATGCTTTGTTATGTCACTAACTCATTAATTGAGTGCATGTGATAGGGAATCATTTCATAATTGATGATTTCATGATTTAAATATGGATGTATGCTAATTACTCGGTAAGTTTACTTTTCGGTTATTAGAGCTTACTAAGCATGTAAATGCTTACCCCTCTCTTTTTCCCTATCTCATAGAGCTCGAGGACTCGAACGGATTGGAAGACGATTGGAGAGTCAACACACTATCAACTAGTCAAGCTTTGGTATAAAGACTTTGTTTATTTTGTTTATTTTGTTCAATGGCATGTATAGTATTTTTGAGTATTTTTTTATATGTTTCATTTGATTTTTCAAATGAAGGCATGTAAAAATATGTTTATCTCTTTGTATATGGCCACGAAAATTGGCTTAATTGAACTAGGCTATGACCTACGAATTTATGCATGGTTTTATTTACAAGTGATGGGTCGTTACCAATTGGCAATGAGTCACATGAATGAGCCAATTTCGGATGAATTAAAGTGACATGGGAAGCCATAAACACTAAATGGGAAATAACCTATCATGCATGAAACCAATGATATGAGGTTTCCATACATCTAGTTTAATCAAGATTATTTATAAGTATATAATTGTGTTTTACTTTGAATTTGGTAACCACTAAGCACAAGTAGTAGAAAGAGGTGACTAAAGGCTTGGAAAATAGTCTATTAGAGTCCACATGGTTAGACACACGGGCGTTTTTCTAGGCCGTGTATGACACACGGTTCCCTTCCATGGGCGTGTGCTATGGCCATGTGTCCCCTGCACTTAAAATTTTAGCTCAAAGTTGTACACAGGTAGGCCACACAGGTGTGCACCATGGCCGTGTTAAAAAGACAGTGTCGTCCACGGGCAGGCAGCACGGGCGTGTGCCATGCCGTGTTGATAAGTCAGTGTTACCCATGGCTGAAGGGTATGGGCGTGCCCCAAGTCACACAGGCGTGTGACACTTTATGATAAGGAAAAATTTCCTAAGGAGCGCAAGGTTTTTTGAATGTACTCAAATTTGTCCCGCACTGCCTTTAGGTATGTTATAGGCCTCAAAGGCCTATACAAGGGACGAGTTTTTCATGGATGAAAAGCTTAAAATTTGAGTAAAATTTGGTGACCCAATTCGGTACGTTTCAAATTGTAAAGTCCTGGTAATGCCTCAAACCCTATCCCGGCATCGGGTATGGGTGAGGGGTGTTACAATAATTATTTTTAATTACCAACGTAATTATCAATTCTAATCTTCCCCTAAAAATTGTAAAATGTAAATGAGATGCTTTAATTATACTCAAAATTCAGTAAGGTTCACTAATTATGATAATTACCCAAACATTATATACATGTGTAATTGCAAACAATAATATCTAAATATAATTATTAAATGACTTTCCAAACATGAAAATCTTATTAAGGAAAGTAAATATGTATGATAAAATTTTAAAATTTTATCTTTTAATATGGACAGTCAATTGCTAGTATCTAAAAAAAAAGGGGTGAATTGATGCCCAAAAAGAGTGTTATATTATATATTGATAATGGTTGTAGGAATGATCGTAAAGCAATAAGAAAGAAATATAAGAATATGCAAATTTTATACGGAAAAATCTTATCGGGAAAAATCACGGGCAAAAGAGAAAAATTCACTAATGGTGAAAAACAATAATACAAGAGGTTTTTAGCTATGTGCGGTTTTTTTTAAATCAACCTCGGACATTCACCCCCACAAATCCCCAATTTTACCTCTCTATTTTATTTCTTTAACAAGTGAGTTGCACCTCGAAATTGCCAGACCAGATCAAACGGGATTCGGGTCACACAACTCTAACAAAGAGAAATTGAAAGCTTAAAAGAATTGACATAACAATTTAAAACAGTTTAGTCTTAATTGTCTAATTCCACCATTTTTATTTTTCTGACTAAGAATTTTCCCAATTCAATCTTTTAGAATTTATATATTTTAAAGGCAATGTACAACCTTTACAATTCCCTATCTTCTACGTAGGTTAAGAGAGAACATTTCCTTAATATTTCAAGGCTTAATTGAAAATCATTTCCTTTTACAAAGGTTGAAAAGATTTAAATGAAAATGACCTCTTTAAAGTAGATGTTTACAAAATTAAGGTATCACAAATATAAATAAACGCTTGACTAAAGGAATAAAAATAAATGCAACAAGTGTTTATGTACAAAATGTGAGTATGAGACAAATGTGTAAGAATATTGAAATCTAAGCTCTTAAACTTTGATATTTGTTCTCTTCTCTTCTCTTGAATGTTAGGAGAATTTATTTATACATTCTTTTTGGTTTTTAGTCATTTGGGGTTGTTGAAAGGAGTTTTTAGTAGTTAATCGTTACAAGTACTAAATTTATGCAATTAAGATACCTTGCAAGCAGTGATATAGATATCTCCAACAAAGATAGTTGTTACGAATGTCTAGGTATCAATACCATAAGGCTGAGTACCGGTACCTTTTAGCTTGTGATGTGGCTACCAACTTGCCTATGTATCTATACTTTAAAGTTGGTTATAGATGTTTTAGTCCTTTAAAAAGTGTTTTTAGAGATTGTTTGAGGGAGATATTGATACCAAGACTGAAAATGACTTGGAAAACACTTTAAAACATTTTTTTAAGGGTATTGAGATTACTCAAAAAATACGTATTTTGGAATCGGATCGATGGTCGAACCAGCCAAACTATTAGTTCATAATCTGGCTAGTTCGTGTGCTTTAAAACAAATAATTTATTAAAAGTAAAAAAAAGTAAAAAAATATTTAAAAATTATAAAATCCATATTAAATGGTCCATACTACTTCACATGTTAATCGATTTTTTGTTACTTTTAGGACCAATACCCAATCAGTTCCTTGCCCAATCGGTCTAACAGCCGGTTCGATCCAATTTAGACAACATTAAAAATACTTGCAATAATCCAAGGCATTAAATAATTTTTTTTGGTACAAAAGAAAGAATCATTTATCTGTAGAACAGGCCCCTTGCTGTGCTAACAAAGCTAACTCAGCATCTTTGCCTTTCTGCCTATTTAACTTCTGTCATTGACATGTTTCGCAAATCACCTATATGTTCAACCACTATCTCTGTCGACACTCCTAAGCTAGTTGACTGTAAAACCAAAGCCTGACTAACATATGCTTCCATTGGAGTCTCTTCCGACCTCAGTTTCGTCCTTGAATGATGAATTTGGAAAGTTGGCTATAGCAAAATGCTTAGACTCCTTTTACGGTCTTCCTTACTAGTGTTTACAACTTCCTTTCCTTTCCATTCCATGCAAACGTGGTAGCATGGAAAACTTGTTGTTGTCGTTCTTTACCTACCAAATGCCTCACTTGTATGCTATTAAATCTCCGCAAATCTTTGGGCCTGTCATTATTGATTTCAACTTCCACCATTTCCAACGTATTATTCTCCAATCCTTCCATATTTAAATTATTAAAAATAGTAAATGATGATGATTCACTTAACTAACTAAAATCACAACAAAGGCAAGTGCATCTATCGAATAGTAGTATAGCTATGGTGAGTCGGGGATATCGTATCCACAAGGACTAAAAGTACTAGTAATTACTAGCTTTTTATTATCTAGCCTATAAATTGAAAGGTTGTTTTTAATCTAAAATTAAACTAATTACTAAAGACTCGACAGAGAATGAATTGGGAAAATATTTGAAGAAAATAAATGATAAAGACGATACCCAGGAAAGAATCCACCTAGACTTCACTTATTATTCTGAATCTAAGTTAAATGATTTATTCACTTGCCTTGATCCTAGAAATTCCTAAATTATATTAATATCTCTTTCGAGAGTAAAAATAATTGACTCTAGGTTAATTAATTTAAATCTCTTTCTAATTAAAACCCTTATTGTCGCATTAACTCGATCTATGGATTCTTCTATTAGATTTGACTCTAATCTGATAGATTTATGTCGTCCTATTTCTAGGATTGCATGCAACTCCACTTAATTATGCTAGATCTACTCTTAAACAATGACTTTTTCTCCACTGAAATAAGCACATCAATCATGAATTAATATCTTGAAAACATTAACACATGAAGTAAGTACACATAATTGAGATCAAGAACAAATATTTATCATGTTACTCAGAAAAATCAAATAATAATATTTATCATAGGTTTCATCTTCCCTAGGTATCTAGGGAATTTAGTTCATACTTTTGGGGGAAAACATATCAAAATTAGGAAAACAGCAAAACATAAAGAAACCCAAAAACGTCTAGAGAAGTTGACTGAAGATCTTCAATCTTGAAAGAGATCTTGCTTCTGGGTTGATTCTGATGGCGTTCTTCGAGTAATTTCTTCCTTCTTCTTTGCATGCTCCCTTAAGTCTTCTTCTAGTGTGCATTTATAAACTTTAGAATGTTCAGAAAACCTAAAAATTGGCTTTTTCTACGTATTTCAGAAATGGGTTCAAAATCGACATGGCCTAGCACATGGGCGTGTGGCCAGAAGGCGTGTGTTCAGCTCGTATGGAAATGGCCAGGCCATGTAGATCCTGAAAGTAGCTCGTTTTGTCCAATTTTGGCCCGTTTTCTGCTCCTTTTGTCCCATATGCTCTCTTAAGTATAGAAACATGAAATTAAAGGATTAGGAGTATCAAATTCACTAAATTATATAATAAATCATCCAAAAAGCGCATCAAGAATAGGATTAAAATATGTTACTTTTATGGCTTATCAGTAAACAGGCTTTCTTGCCCCATCTCTCGACGTGAATCATGAGATTTATTTCCCAAAATTCTTGGTTTCCTTTGTGAGCGTTGTACAAGGATCCACGAACCAAAATTACCTCATTTTGTCGCCTTGTTCGTCTTTTCACTTGTTGCCTTTGTATTTTCCGTTTGTACTACCTCCGACAACTCTTTAAGGTTAGTCGCCATTTTTTTTTCAAGACACAAGCCTCTTTGCGATGTCCAAAACAGCCACAAGAAAAGAAAATATTATTAAGCCCTTCATATTCAATATTTTGAACGAAATTACCAATTCTAATTGATGGAATCAAAGGCTTAGGAAAATTTCAAAGTAGATTCTTGCAAACTTCCCCTAGTAGTATAAATTGTATCAGAATCCAATTTGATGGGTCTATCAACAAGCTTCCCCACTTTAACTAGTACTTCTTCATTGAAATATTCCAAAGGTAAACCAGGCAATTGAATCCACATTGCCGCAGATGCAATCATTCCCATAGTCAGGTGAGAGTTCGGCTTTTAGTTCCCAAGGTTATCATATTCCCACATTGCCGCAGATGCAATCATTCCCAATAATATGTTATGTCAAATACTTTAAAAATAAAGCTGAAAAAAAAATGAAAATTACAAAGTGTATATCAACTTGGAGACAGAAAACAGATATCGAAAAGCTTAATGAAAAGTAAAAATGAAAAGAATAAGCAAAAATAAAGAAGCTAAAATACAAAAAAAAATATTTTTAAAATTATTAAACCATCAATTTAAAACCCAACTCATGGGTTATAAGTAGATATAATCATAAGTAGGTTAATCGTCCAAATTTCAAAATCCAGTTGAAAAGTGAAAGGATTTGAACAAAAATATAGGTTAAAAAATTGGGCTGGGACAAAAAATAAGGTTCGTTTTCTAAACGGGTCGAGTCTCGTTAAGACTTTTTGGTCTAAGCCCGACACGGATCAACTTAAACTTTTTTTTTGTTGTTGTTGTTGTTTTACTATTATATTACTATTATTTTGTTGTTATTATTTGGATCTTATATAATTCTTATTTTATTGTTAATTTTGCTACTATTTCAGAGGCATTTGCTTGTTAAGTTGCAAATATATTAGTGTTATTTAAGTAGAAATTTTTTAATGTATTTCAATTTTTAAGAAATATTTATTTTAATATTTTTAGTATTTAATGTATTATATTTTTAAATTTATTTTTACATTAAAAATTAATATAAAAATTAATATAAATGGGTCAAGTCGATTCAATTTAACATTTTTAATTTATACTTAACTTAAATCAAATTTTAAATTTATATTTAAAGCTAAAACCAACTCAAATATAAAAATAGACCTAAATTTTGCATCCACCTAACCTGATGGTAATCAAGTCTAGTGATGAGAATGTTAAATTGAAAATGACTCAGCCAACAATGTTACAAAGCTATGAAGAATTGAACTCGATGTGTCTGCTTTAGGTGGATATTTACCTGATGTAAAGGCCCTAGTGCCTCGTTTTTAGTTTGTAGCTTTTTGTTTTAGGTGCCAATCTATTAATAGTGTATGGTCCATTACCTTACTAATTAGAGATAATCCTTTGTCATACGACATTCACAACTTGATTTTGTACTATATTATTGATTTTAATTAATAAATAAGGTAAATTAAAAAATTAAATAAAAGTATTATAAAAGTTCCTATATTAAGAATTAAATTGTATTTTATCAAAAAAATGAGTCAATTTAAAATAGATTTGATCATGGGCTAAGTCGATATCAAATTTTATACCCAAGCATGACTCAAAAAATGGACTTAAAATTTTGCTCAAACTTGACCCAGATAAAAAATACTAAACCCGAGCCCACCTAGCCTGCCCATATTGAAAATTTTATATTATTTTTATATAAAACAAATTTAAAAATAAAATAAATCAAATATACTAAAAACATTAAAATAAATATTTCCCAATAAATTAAAAATACATTAGAAAAAGTTTTTATACTTAAATAATACTAAGATAGTTATAACTTAGCAAGTAAATATTTTTAAAATAGTAGCAAAATTAAGAATAAAATAAGAGTTATATAATATCCAAATAATAACAACAAAATAGTAGAAATATAATAGCAAAATGGTAGCAAAACAACAACAAAATGACAACAAACAGCAACAAAAAAATTTTTTTAGGTAGGTTCGGGCTGGGTCAAGTCCAGGCAAAAAAATCTTACATTAAGCTCAACCCATTTAGAAAACGGGCATTATTTTTTGTCCAAGTCTATTTTTTGGATCTATATTTTTGTCTTTAACTCTCTCACTTTTTCAAGCGAGCTTTCAGTCCTAGGCGAATGACCCGATTTATGATCAAACCTAATTTAAATTAGTTCTTATAGTTAAATAAAAAAGCAAACTGATCATTTTTATTAAAAAACATACATTTTTACTATTAAAAACTGACTTGACTAATGAAATAACTAAATAATTATACATGATATGCCACATATACCTCATGTTGACATATATAAACTAATTTTAATAATAAAATAGATAGATATTTAAAAAAATGAACCAATTTGCTCTAATTTATTTACTTTTGAATAAAAGAATAAAACATAAATTGACTTATAATACAAAACTTTCTTCTTCTTTTTTACCAACAAATATTTTAAATAAAAATTGAAAGTTCCGGTACTATTTGACAATTCACTTAAGAAATACTAAAATTTATTAAAATAAAAAATATGAATTTGAGTACGTTGTAGTAAATAAAATAAAAATGAAAATAGGGAAGAAAAAAATACTAAGGGATAAGATTTCTTTAAAAAAAAATCTAAAATTGAGATATTTTATCTAAATAACTTTAGTAACGCCTGAACTGGATTTTGATAACGCTACAGAAAACATTTGGAAGAATATACTATCTAATATTTATTTTTTTCCCCAATACAATTTAATGTTATGGTTTAAGCCAGCTCAGCCATTTTTGTGAAATTTGGAAGGCTATTTCCAGGTTTCCAAAACCATTCCCTGATTATACCCTTCCTATACTCCTCTATTTAATATCATATATGGAGGGTTTGGTGGTGATATAGTTGTTCCCAGGACCCAGGTTTCACTCATGAAGATTGGATTCTCATTGGATTGCTTGGCTTCACCTTCGTTTTTTTTTCCTTTCCTTCTTTGACGTCAAACACCCTCTAATCTAAGGAAACGTGTAGCCAACTTTCCTTTCCCAACTACCCTTTTCTTTTTCTAGTCTACCCAAGTTCTTTGAATTACCAGTAGCATTTGTTTAATTTTTCAGTTGAAAAGAAGGGGAAAACAAAAAAAAAAAAAGTTTGGGCTTTTCTTTTTTGAGTAGTTTTGTGTTATGGGGTCCATTCATACTTAACCTGCATTCTCCTTTCAAGTTGTCTCTCACTCTGTTTCACCAACAACACCGCACCACCAAACTTGATTCTTTTTTTCACTCATTGAGAGGTTGAAGTTTTGGCCTTTTCTTGTTCTTTTGATAGAAAAATTGTAGGACATTGGCATTGTGTGTTATTTGGTTTTTGAGGTTTCTTGTATTTTTGGATGGCTTTGAAGTGTGTTCCGATCTTTTGTTCTCAAAAGCCTCAGTCTCTTCCTGAGATACCAGCTTTGGGGTATAGCCGAGGTAGGCTTGTGTTGGATTTGAGGCCTATTAGATTGGAATGCTGTGCTTTGGGTGCTTCAGCACAAAGTGCTATTTGTCTTGTTGAAGACGAGAAGCCTGGGGCCAAGACATCTCCCACTGGGAAGATTGATAAAGATGGGAACACAATCTCAAGGGGGTTTCACAAGGACTTGAATCTTCTTCCTAGTAAGCTAACTCGGTTGTAGTACTTTCAACTAATATTGGGTTTTATTTTTAGTTTTTTTTATAATCCTCTTCCTATAATTTTATTGAGTTGTTGTTGTATGAATTTTAGATGTGATGGAAGGTATGGTTTGTTCTATAAATTAGCATTAATGAAATTATAGATGGAAATAATGTTCATTATATTTTTAAGTATTGATGCAAATATTTTGATTTAGGTTGAAAAGAATCCTAAAATATGTTGAAGGGCAATGTAGATGGGTCCATTTGTTGTTCTAGTGTTTATAGCTAAATGAAAGGTTCTACTTTGAATGAGTTTGAATAAAGGACAGTTGGAACATTCATTAGGATAAATGATGTTTCATTTGATATGTAGAATTACATTTATGAGGCCAATTATATTCAATGTCAGTTGTTTGAATGTGCTTCAAGGTTATGTAGCTATGTAAAGATAGAAGATGGCTGCTATTGTCTCCTGCTTGGAACTGTTTTGGACTATTCGGTCCCATGGAACCGTTGGTTTAACAAGAAAGTAAATACAAAATGAGATTCCTAACTTGGCAGTTGAGATTTACTTTTTTGATGGCTTTTGATGCTTATGATCTTTAGTTATGTTAGTTTGAAGCCGGACATAAAAATTTTGTACTGAATCATGCATAGCTTACTTTTACAAACAACGTATTCTGCTAACATGTGTAGATATGAGTAGGAGGAATATTCTTTTTTGGAACTTTTGAGTATCATGCATAATGTCAAGCCAATGGGATGGGATGGTACTCTCACGTGGATGAACTTGAGTTGTTCAAGGTTTGAATGACTCCCAAATGTACTCACTCTGCATGTGTACGGATAAAGGAGTATAACCGTTACGTGATCTAGGACGGGATTAGTTCATACTTGTATACAATGAATATCTTTCCTATTCAGATGTAATTTAATTAGGTTGGACTGTGTACTTGTATGATCTAGTGATTTCATTGATCGTGGACGTGCTCTATAAATTTATGTCCAATTTTCTTGTATTATTCTTTTATAAGGTATTGTGTCTTATCTTTAATAACTTGGACCGTTACAGGGTTTTGGTCAATGCAATTTCTAAGATTGAATATGTAACTGTTTTGTAGAACCGCTGTCCAAAACCGATCTATCTCCATTTCCTGATGATGGTTCAAATGTGCGGGTTGCTTTTCAGGTCTGAAACTTATTCATTCTTTGATGGAATGTCCAACGTGTTTCTTGCTATACTTATGTCAGCTATTACTTATTTTAGGGAATCTCAGGTGCATATGGTGAGGATGCTGCCCTTAAAGCATACCCTAATTGTGAGACGGTGCCATGTGACCAATTTGAAGCAGCATTCAATGTTCGGATGATAAGTACTTTATTGGTATTTTTTTACTGCATGAACCTATGCTGAAATTTTTTCAGTTATATTGTTTTCGTTCTTTTAACAGGCAGTTGAACTTTGGTTGGTGGATAAAGCAGTTCTTCCCATTGAGAATTCTGTCGGTGGTAGCCTACACCGTAATTATGATTTACTCCTCCGGCATAGGCTACACATCGTGAGGGAGGTACTGTTGGTGGTTAACCATTGCCTCTTGGCATTGCCTGGTGTTGAAAAGCAGGAAGTGAAACGTGTTTTAAGCCATCCCCAGGTTAATTATGTTCATATTCCAATATTGTTTTAGTTTTTTGTTTGTTCTGGAAGTTATCTTTCAGGATATACTGGTAAAAAATGTATTAGATCACTTAGGAATTTACTTTATCAAATATGCAAACTTCATGTTGAAGTTGGGGATTCAGATTCTTGAAGTCTTAATGTTGCTCTTTTTCAGGCACTTGCTCAATGTGAGATGGCACTTACCAAAATGGGCATTATTAGAGTCAGTGCTGATGATTCTGCTGGTGCTGCTAAGGTACATTTGAAGACGACCTCATACTAATTTGTCATTTCTTGTTTTATTTTTCATACTAAGATACTTGAACAGATAGTTGCTTCGAGTGGAAGAAGGGATATGGGTGCAATAGCAAGTGCTAGAGCCGCTGCATTATACGGGCTTGACATTCTTGCAGAAAAAGTCCAGGTCAAACCTTCATTTTTGTTGCCTCTCTTTAGTGTCACATAGATTCCTTGAAGAAGACGAATGCTGGCTTCATAACAATGAATTGGTTTCGGTATCATAGGCTTGGAATAGCATTTCCTCTTATTTATTTTATTTTTCTGACAAAGCCAATTTGGTTTGGTATAATGCATCAGGACGAGGATGACAATGTTACCAGGTATTTGGTACTCACAAGAGAACCCATAATTCCTGGAACTGACAGGCTTTATAAGGTATAACTCCTTGAACTTAGCCACTTCTATTTTATTTGATGAATCAGTGTTTCCTTTTTGTTGATAATCTTTCACTTTGCAGACCAGCATAGTTTTTACTCTAGAAGAAGGTCCTGGCATGCTATTTAAGGCTTTGGCTGTGTTCTCCCTAAGGGGTATTAATTTGTCAAAGGTAATTATAACAAAGTGTTCATCTTTGTCTTATATTGTAATGTGAGGAGACTCTGATTGTTATGTTGCCTCTTGGATCAATTTTCAGATAGAGTCTCGACCACAAAAAGGGCGTCCTCTAAGGGTGGTCGACGATTCTAACAAAGGGAGTGCCAAGTAAGTTTTTATATTAATTGATATCTACCATTGTAAACTGGATCTTAGTAAATTAATATACATCTGACGAGCAGTGGGTAATATTCCACTATTTTCCGAGGTGTCGCAGCCTAATAAATATGAATGGTTAAACAAGATCAAAAGAAGATGTTAACAGCACTACTTGAAATAAAAAATCAGGGCATAATAATACATTTGACATGAAGATTATCATAACAAACAAAAAAGTAGTTAAATTAAAACTCTTATTCTGGTTGTTGTGTGGTGCCAGGTACTTCGACTATCTTTTTTACATCGACTTTGAAGCTTCTATGGCAGAAAAACGTGCTCAAAATGCTTTGGAACATTTACAGGTCAGTTGTCTCACACTCTTTTATTACATCTGTAACATGTAATGGTCATATTTTCCTACCAGAAGCACTTGGAATCCATGTTTTTGTACCAAGGTCAATAGTTACATTGCGTGGATCATACATGTTGGAAGTTTCTATTTTCACATCTTTATCTTGTTTGGATCCATCTCTGTTCTCATTTTATAGGAACTTGATGTCAGCTTTAGTAAACTGTTCAAAATGGCATGTGTCGAATAATGCTTGAATGTAATAACATAATTCCACTTTGTAATCAACCACAATGTTTCAAAGATAATTCGCATTTGCTTCTTATTAGCATGTCGAGATCTCATTGGTGTGTCGACTATTTCCACCTTATAATTCCTTGCCATATGGTTAAGAAAAAATGGAAACATAGGTTCTTAATAGACTATGAACGTACACGGTCATTTTTATTGCCCTTCTCATTTCTCGTAATTCACACTCAGATTGTGAATCTGAAGATGAATTGTTTTGTTTGGCAGGAATATGCCAGATTTCTCCGAGTCCTCGGTTGCTATCCGATGGATGAAGTTCTATAGATGGATTACCCCTGCCCTCCAAGGGAGAGTACATTTTGTCAATATATTTATTTTTCTGTCAAACCAGCAAGATGGTGACGGCTCAACCCCCACAGGCAATGTACATACAAGTCCTGCTGAAGATGGATGAAGAGTTTACTGGAACATGTTGAAAGCTTTACTTTATTAGTTCAAAAGCTTCTTCGACATGATCCACTCTCTTTCTTTCCATTCTTTTTAGCCCCATGGTGTTTCTTCATCCTCCTAAAGGATGCTGTGCCATGTGAAATTTCATCCAAAATCACAGTTATACAATTGATACCTATCGAGGTCCTTTTAAATCTTTGCAAATTAAGATTGGATTTCGGGTTTCTTACAAAGTATATTTAGTTGTATTGGTAAATTATACCAACGCTCATTCAATTTTGATGCAACTGGTAAAACAGTCGCTCTGCTTTCAATTCAATGACTCAATTTTTAAAAAAAAATAAATCATCTATTAATGATATTGAAAAGTGACAAATCAGTCATTAATGATATTGAAAAGTGACAAATTAATCATCTATTAACATTTTTTTGTCACAGGTTTAACGGGATAATTGACGTGACCAGTTAACTTGCCACTTGGACAAAGAGTCAAAGGGTTTAGGGAAAAAATAATTGATCATGGGTTGGGCGGTCCGGCCTGGCCCGAAGGCCCGCCCGAAAAATGGGAGGGTTTGGGTAAAAATATAGGCTAGAAAAATGGGCTTGGGTAAAAAAAACGAGGCCTGTTTAGAAAATGGGCCAGGCCTCGGGTAAGAGTTTTTTGGCTCGGGCCCGGTCCGGCCCGGCCCGAATTATATATTAATATATATTTTTTATTTTATTTTAATTATTTTAAATTTTTAATATAACTATTTTTATTATATTATTAATTTGTGTATTGTTTTAAGAATTGTTTTAGTATTATTTTTATTTGTTTTAATATTTGTTTTATGTTTTAAATATATTTGATTTATTATATTTTTAAATTTTTTATTTAATGAAATAAGAAAAATTTAATATGGGTCGGGCTCGGGCTTAATAATTTTATTTCGGCCTGGCTTGGGCAAAATTTTAGGCCCATATTTCGGGCCGGGCCCAGGCCTAGTAGACGGGCCTAAAATTTTGTATGGGCCCGGCCCGACCCGGCCCATGATCACCTCTAAGATTAAGGGGAAAAAAAAGTCGATTGGTATTAACAT
The DNA here is from genome assembly GCF_025698485.1 of Gossypium arboreum. Lineage (NCBI taxonomy): Eukaryota > Viridiplantae > Streptophyta > Magnoliopsida > Malvales > Malvaceae > Gossypium > Gossypium arboreum. Next base: position 13,321,525 of record NC_069075.1, on the reverse strand, counting down.
TTTACTGTTTACGGTTGGACAATTGAAGGATTGAAACTTTTAGGGTAAGGGTAAGATTGAATGATTGAAGGTTGAAGGATTGATATGTGGGTTTTGGGTTTAGAGAGAAAAAGATAACAAAAGATATCAATGGTTAGGGTTCTGGGCCACAATGATTAATAGAAGAAAAGCAGTTGATGTTGTCTGGACTAAATCTGCTATTTCCTCATCGCAATGTAACCCAGAGTATGCTCCATATGAGAAAATGGAATGAACTGACAGGAAGCCCCCCCCCTTTGGAAATGATGCATGGTCTTAACTGTTATCATTTTATTCTGGTCAAAATTGATGTTCAGGTCTTTTGGAAAGTGAACTAATTCAAGTATTTTAGTTGCTAACTTGCAGTGATGATGAATTGAATTTTTATATGATCTGCAGCAGGGCTTATCTTGAAGCTTTCTATTTGGGTAAAATGAACTGGTTTTTCATGTTTATTTGCATATGCAACTGTTTTTGTAAGATGGGAGGGGTCTGTTTTTATTCTATTTGGCATTTTTAATGGTCTTTAGTTGGAATTTATGCTGTTTTTACTGCTTTTTCATGATTATTTTTTAGTTATCTAGGCTCCATAATCTAAAATGTTTTCTTCAGAAATTAGGAGTTTCAAAGAATGTCTGTTTGCTTCGTCTTTTACCTCATTCTTGCGCTGCAAATTTTAGTATACAATGTGGTTCATACCATAAATGACATTGTTGGGACCTGCAAAAGTGGAGATAGATGTAGAGCCTAAGCATTTCTCTTGCGAAAAAACCCTAATTACCATCTCGTGCATTTATCCATTTGTAATTACAAGGGAGAATGTCAACTATTTTCAAAGTACAAAGTGGTTAATGAATTTAAGAATCCAAATGAACTTTTTCAAAGATTCCCACAATGTCCAGGCCAAAATTAGGGCCATTAGAAGCAGAAGATCGAGTAGGATGGTCATGATGTGCAATGAGTGCTGCAACTAGACCAGCATTGCCCGCTATGCTCGGTTCTGTGAACCATGTCTTCTCCCTTTCATCAGAGAAGTCATCAAATTGATCTGGTCCGGCTACCATTGCTCCCAAAAGTATATTAGGATTTCGATCTTGAGAGTGTAGCCATCTTCACCTTCAGCACAATCGAAGATCCCTTTGTCAGTCGTTGTTTCATCGTCAGCTGCTGCAGCAAAGTTTGTGGTGGCATAGTCGAGAAAAGTACGGTTCCCTGTGGCAAAGAACAACCTAGTTCTTGTCCGGACCAACTCATCTTTGTACCCGGATGATCCGTAAAGCTTTCTTGCTTCACCTCCACAAGCATCAATGATGGTGTAAGTTATGGCTGTGAATCTGATCTTCTTTTGCAGTTATCTCATATATCTGCTCTGCTTTTTTAATCGATCTCATATATCTGCTCTGCTTTTTTAATCAATCTTTGTGCATATTCGTTCTCTTATTTAAATGCTATTGAAGCTGCTGATAGTGCTGCAACAATTTCCCCTGCTAAATCAGAAGTTCTCATTACAAACTGAAACAGGCTTCTTGTACCTCATGTCTTCAGGCGTTTGCCAACAATTTATATCGTCAGGGACCAGATTTTTAGTGTCATTACCTGCATTTCCAACCTAAAGGGCCCAACAACCTAGGTCTAAATTGACTTACCTAGGTCTAAATTGACTTGGCTGGATTTCCACCACACCAGAACCTAATTCTTTAAATTGGCTGGGTTTTTAAAATAGCACACCAGAATTATGATCGGCATCTCTATTTTTTCTCTTTTTCTTTTTCTCTTCTCTTTTTTTTTCTTCTTTTCCCCTTCTTCTTTTTCTAATACTTAATTTAAGACTATTTAAACTGATGCTAACCCTCAGGCTGGCTGATTAATGACAGCAAGGAGCCCATTAAATGCCATAACTGAAAATAGTTAAAAGGATTGATTTGTTACTTTTTGAAAATTGAATGACTAAATTGAAAAACAGTCAAAAATTGAATGACTAAATTGAAATCAGAGTGACTGTGTTGTCGGTTGCATCAACATTGATTAACTGTTGGTATAATTTGCCCTATTTTAATTCCATTAGTTTCCTATCGTTTGCACAAGCCTCATTTTATCAGACAATAAATGCAGAGATGCCCCAATGGATCATCCCAACTGTATAATTTACAGATTTGGACTATAACATTATCAAGGCATGACGGTCCAAGTGCATCTTTTTATTGACCACATCTAAAAAACAGGGATGTAAATCGTGAATATCATCAATCATAAGCATAACCTGCTGATAGCTATGCAACATACTAGAATCCACAACTGATACATGCGGGAAATGGTCCAGGTCGCATAACAAATATCATATTTAACAGACATATCTGCTCGCTTACACAACAAGATACTGATTTATTCATATAGTAGCATTACTCTTTTTTAGTGCCTACTTGAGTTCCTTTAGAAAGTCCTCATTGTCAACCAGAACCTGCAGAAACAAAGCATAACCATATTATAAACTTGTCAACATAAAAAAGGCTTCTTATAACACGAATCACTCAAAACATTTTATGCTATGCTCTAATTCACGATCTAGTTTGGTTGAGACATGGATGCGCCTAGTTTGGTTGAGACATGGATGCGCCATGACCATATGTTTTCATAATCTATCACTCAGCCATCGTATCTCTCCTGATTCCTATTTATGATTCTTCCTTGTAATCTATCACTCAGCCATCATAACCTATTATTCTTTATAAATTCTCATGAAAATAGTGCAGACGGAGAAGTTGCAGTAGTACTAAAAGCTTACAGTTTTCCAGCCATCAGGATCTAGGAAAGAGGTAATTTTAGTGTTGATCCCAGGAATTGGCCCCGGTTTACGAGTAACCTTTCCCCCAAGCTCTTGTATAACATGTTCCACAACCTCACCGCTTTTGTATACATCATCAGTGCTAATAGCAACCTGGAATAAGGAAAATAGTCACCCAAAAAGGACAATGGAATCAGTAGTAACAGAGACTTTTATCTGCAAGGATATAGCTAAGTATAGAGTTAAAAACAGACCTGTGCATATGCATTTCCCTTGGTATATTCAGTCACTCCGTAATTGTAAGTCAACTCAAGAACAGTAGTCTCATGTTCTTCTGCATACCCCATCATAGCTATGGAGTACTGTCAAGCACACGCAACAAAAACCAGAGTTAGGCTTCCTCTGCAGCTAGAAGATAAGCTTTACATATCCTTCTAAGCTAATAATATAAATAGAAAAAGCCAAGTAGGACAGAATTTACCTTATATTCAGGCCTATCCACCTTCTTTACTAGCTTCATTCCCAACGCCTGCAAAGAAATAGATGTATAAAAGCAAGGCCATTACCAACTCAAAAGAAAAAAGAAAAAAAAAAAGTTTGAAGCATTAACCACCAGTAATCAATTAGATCCAAAGACTGCTTATGACTAATTGACTATTCTCCAATAAATAAAATTTTCATCTAAGTGATTCATGCACTCAAAGTCTAGGCACAATGAATTTGCGGTCAAATTGAACAATAAGATTAGTTAGAGAAACAAAAGTCAAGAAAAAGGTTATTTTACTTTGCACTACCTTTTCATAGAACTTAACAGAGCGGTCTAAATCCCCAACACGAAGCATTACTTGACAGAGTGGCTCAGGAGTAGAAGCTCTTTGGATGAGCTCAAAAATATAACCATCAGGATCCTTCACGAAAGCAATAACAGAGGATCCACCTTTAACTGGACCAGGCTCTCTTGTAATATTGCCACCCTTTGCACGGATGTCCTCAACCATTTTGTAGACCTAAAATACAAAAATGGATATATATATATATATATATCAGCATTCTCAATGAATCTTTTGTTTGAGTATCCAAATGTTTGAAACTTACATCAGGTGTTGCAATTGCAAAATGCCCAAAACCAGTTCCAATATCATACGATGATACTCCATAATCTGTAGAGAAGAATAAAAGCTTTTAACTCAGAGATCAAAGAAGTTTACACTTTAGATTAACAGTAGCGAAGTATGCCACAATAGATGTAGCAGATATCTATAACATATATTGAATAAAAGGAATCGATATTTTAACTGTTTGACAAAAAGAAAAATTTGCCAGCTCCAAGCATTACAGATATAACAAAAGCCATTTGCAGTTAATATTTCGCTATAAAAATACAAGGAAAACATAAACGTACTGTAAGTTAACTCAACAACGAAATGAGACTCCTCTGGGCCAAACCCAAGAAAGGCATTGGAGTATTTCTCTTCAGGAATATCTCTTTTCCTCAACAATTTCATCCCAAAACACTCAGTGTAGAACCTAGATACAAATTTGTAGCATTAAAACTTAAAAAAGAAAGTGAAAATTTAAGAACATCAATAGTACTAGAAATAAAAAAAGCAAATGTTACTTGATGGTACGATCAAGATCGCCAACACGGTACACGGCGTGAAGGAACCGACGCTTATCTTTCTTCGGCCATTCCAACAACTCAGTGCTGGGAACTGCAGCTAAACCCTCAGCCATCTTTCAACAAATCCGATTGCTGTGTAATCATTCGCAAAGTCAACCAAATGAATAGAAATTACATAATAAAAATATCATTTTCATTTCATTTTTCAATTTTAAAGTAAAGATCAAAGCTAAAACTTATTACAAATATAGATCAAAACCAAAAAAAAAAACTAAACCCTAACCAAAATTAAAGAAACCCTAATTTGGATCGAAGAACTTACCAGCAATTACTAGAGAAAAATAGAGTGAGAGTGGGAGTGAGTGGGAGTGAAGCGCCCTGTATAACGCAGTGTCAACATTGGGACAAATTTATAAACTTTTTAATTTTTATTTCACTAATGTAACAAGACAGTTACAAAGTGGTGATATAACCGACAAACACGTCTCTTAAGTAGTTTCAGCCAACCAATCAGATATGTGCTTTTCTTCTTGTTAAAAACGCCAACTGTTGTTGTAGACAATTTTGGGAGTTAATACGGAAGTCTAAATCACTAACGGATATTAATATGGAAACGTGGCGATATCCAAATCATTACCACCTATTGAATAAAAAAAATTAGTATTCTCAATTTTTTTAGTATTGAGCAGCTTCAGAATTTTTTGCTAATATTTAATTTTTAATGAGTTTTCATAAGAGTGAAAATTAATTATTGGGTTCATTCTAATATATACATTAAAAAATAAAAAATTCATTTTTTAAATCATCAATTACTTTGATAAAATAAAAATAATTGCTTGTTCTTTTAATATAATATCTTATTACAAATTGATGGATTGCAAAATAAACTAAAGAGAGACGAAAGCAAATCACGAAGATTATTATATTAAAAATTAGATTTGATTTTGTCTAGTTTACTTAAAAATTAAAAATTAATCATTATTTATTAAATTAAAAAGTAAATTGATCTTTTAATAATAATTTTAAGTAAATTGATCTTTTTAATAATAATTTTTCTTGTTAAAACTAATGTCAATAATGGTAATAGAATGATCATAAAAATAAGAACATACAGATTTTATGTGGAAACTCTATCGGGAAAAAATCACAGCCAAATGAGAAGAAATTCACTAATTTTAAAAGAGAATGATACAACAAGAGTTTTGACTACGTCTATTTAAAGGTTAAAAAACATATACAACAAGAGTTTCGACTACGTCTATTTAAAGGTTAAAAAATCATATTCTAATCAATGTCAAATAGAAGAAGTGTAGTTCTATACGAATTCTATACGAATTCTACTTTTGCATCATGGTCCATACACAGATCCCCTTATTTTGCTACTACATTTTATTTCTTTAACAAGTGTTGAATTCGAATGATACAAGGTGAGTTTCGACTACATCTATTTAGAGGTTGAAAAAAACCTAATTCTAATCAATGTCAAATATATTATGCTAATAAATGCTAAATATATTATGCTAATAAATACTAGATCTTCTAGAAAGAAAATATATTTTATTTAACTTGACTTGCAAGTAATCTCTTAGAATTTGGGTTGTACAACTCTAACAATCTCCATATTGACATGAATTCTCAACGAACAATTTCTTCACCACAAACTCTCAATGAACAAGTTCTCCACATCTTTCACAAAACCCTTTAAAGGTATTCTTCAACAATGAACACTAACCAAGTCCAAGCAATCTCAAACTTGGTTATAGGAAGTGACTTAGTCATCATATTTGTAGGATTATCATGAGTACTAACTTTGCTCACAACAATATCACCACGAGCAATAATATTACGCAAAAAAGATACCGAACATCAATGTGCTTTATTCTCTCATGAAACATTTGATCTTTCGAAAGGAAGACGTCACTCTAACTATCACAAAGCACTATACTGATCTGAAGGTCTCTACTGAGTTCACCAAAGAGTTCTTTTAACTAAATAGTTTCTTTACAAGCCTCGATAATTGTCGTGTACTCAGCTTCAGTGGTAGACAAAGCAACTGTAGTTTGCAAAGTGGCTTTCCAACTGATTGCGCAACCTCCAATAATAAAGACATACCTGGTGAGAGATATTCTTTTATTAAGATCTCCAGCAAAATCAGAATCAACATACTCAATAACTCCATATCTAGTTCTTCCAAACTATACGCAAACATCAACAGTACCTCGTAAGTATCTAAAAATCCAACGAACTACTTTTCAGTGTTCTTTACCGAGATTCACTATGTATCTACTAATTGCACTAACTGCATATAAAAAATCTAGACGTGAGTAAACCATAACATACATGAAAGATCCCACTACACTAGAATATGGAACACATGCCATGTAATCAATATCATAATCTAATTACGGACACAAAATTGATGAAAGCCTGAAGTGGGCTACTAATAGAGTACTAACAGACTTGGCATTCTACATACTGAACCTGCGAAGAGCTTTCTCAATGTACCATTTCTGACTTAGGTACAATTTACATGCTTGTCTATATTTGAGAATCTCTGTAATGACCCAAAATTCACGGGCACCGGAAAAGTGAGTTATAGGGCCTCCGTCTTAGTGAAATAAGTTCGAAAATAATTATTAAAAATATTTATGAGCCTAGTGGTGTGTCTAATTAGGATTTAATTAGGTGAATTTAGCTTAATTTAGAGTAAGTAATAAAAAGGATTAAATTGAATAAAGGGTAAAAGTTTAATTATAAAACAATAGAATATAAAAAGGATTAAAATGACAATTAAGCCATTGACTGCAATTGAGGCAGCATATTGGTGAAATAAAATCAAAGATTTTTTTAGGTTTTATATATTATAATGATTATTATTATGGTTTTATATTAAATTATTATGATTATTTAATTGATAATATATTATAAATAAATTAAATAGAAGACAACTGTATGGTAATAAAATATACATGTGTAAGAATTGTATTGGTACATTTGTAATTTAAATATGTAATTACTTATAATTTAAGTATAAATATATTTTATAATTATTAATTGTATTAATTAAATCATGAGATTTTTATTTGATAAGCAAATTAGATAATGACATTTGTAATAATATAAATATGTACACTTGTTATATAATTATTAATTTACTTAATATTAAAGTAAAAGATACTTTAATATATGATATTTATATTATATTATGTTAATAAAATAATAAAGCATAAAAGAATTAAAGAAACAAAAGAAACAAAACAAAATAAACAGAAACGAAGCAGAGAACAAAACGAAAACAGGGGAAGAAAAAGGGAAAGAAAATAAAAAGGGAAATTGGGATTTTAAAGCTTCAAGTTTAATTGGTAAGCTTAATTAAGTCATTTTCTCTTAATTTTGATATTTTAGAAGCCTTAAAACAAGTTTTGATGAAATTAAGTTGATAATTCAAGAGTTTATATGTTTCCAAGTAGGGTTTATGTTGGAAAAAAAATTATGGAATTAGGGATTTAATTAAATGAATTCTAAGTTAGAATTGATTAAGGGATTAAATTGTAAACTAGGCTAAAAGTTTTATGTTGTAGGGACTAAATTGAAGAAATTTCGAAATTAGGGAATATGCTGGAAATTTTATAGTTAAATATAGGTTTAGACAAAATTTGAATAGAAAAAGAGAGTGAATTGGATTAAGAAAATAATTAAGTTTAGTTAGGATTAAATTGGGAATAAGGTAGGAATTGTTTAGAAATTTAATTATTTATTATAATTAATGCTGTAAATAATAATGTAAGTTACTATTATTTTCAGTAGCCAACAAAGAACCCAAGCATCAAATCGAAAGGAAAGGAGAAAGTCATCGAGGACTAAAACGGAGAATTACGGTGTGTATTACTATAATTCAATTTTAATTATTATTGATTGCTGAATTTTAATTGTTATGTATGGTAAGTAAGACTTGAGGTAAGTATGTGAAATTGATATGAATATTGAGTGAAAATGAAAGTGATGCAAATTGAATCAAATTGAATTGAATAAGTGAATTATGGAATATGAGATTATTTGAAAAGTGTATTGATTGAAAAATGAATGGTGATTTGAATTGTGAATTGAAAGTGATATAGAATTGAGAAAGTGAATTGAATACCCTATTAACTAGTCGGGCTGAGTCGGATATAGTTGGCATGCCATAGGATTGGAAGTGTTCAGGGATACTTCGACCTCGAGTTGATGAGACACTGGGTGTCACTATATTTCTTCGGATAGATTCGATGAGGTCTCACGTACCAACTTTACTTGACTAGGCCGATGAGACACTGGTGTCAACTATTGCTTCAACTATCGATGAGGCACTGAGTGCCATTTGGTGTGTTTGGTTGGATCCGTGTATCCGCCAAAGTCCGAGTTATGTTAATAGGGTGAAAAAAAAATTTGAAATATGAATTTGAGGTATTAAAATGAGAAAAAGAAATTGAATTATTAATTGGAATTGTGATAGAAATAGAAAAGTATGAACTAAATGTTCATAAGTGATTTAAATTCAAGTTTGTGAAAAGTATATTGATTTATGAATAATTAAATTGAATTGTTATTATGAAATGATGAAAGAAAATAATAATAATAATAATAATAATAATAATAATAATAATAATAATAATAATAATAATAAAGTATAAATTAGTATATAAGAAATTAATTGTTATGTATTTAATATTTATGTTTTATTATTGTTGATATAATTTGAATTATGGTAATACAACCGAGTATATCTATACTCGCTGTACGATTGTTTCCGTCTTGCAGTTAGTAGAAGCCAAGTGTCCCGCTTAGCATCCATAACAATCCCGACTCAACACAAATTTGGTGATGTATATTTCTCTTTTGAGTAAAGGTGGCATGTACATAGGTGTTGTTTAGTCACTTGAATATGTATATTACTTTGGGTAGTGAAGAATGAATTATAAGATTTAGATGGTTAAATGAAATGGTAAGGAAAGTATATGATATTTTGATACATGAACATTAAGTTGTTAAATGAATGAATTTTTAATCAATTTTGAATGATGCTATGATAGTTATTAAGTTAAAATTATGTTAATGATATAAATATTAGTTATATGAATATGAAACATTGGTGTTGGTTATTTTGGTTTGAATTTGCAAGGGTTTTAGGTAAAAATAAGCAGAAATACTACCGAAATTTTTACAAAAATAAATAAATAAATAAATACGAAAAATTTTCTTGAATACTCGAACAAGTCCCGTTCTACTTTTAATACGTGTTTTGAGCTTCGAGAGTCTAATATAGGGACTTAATTATTATATTATACTATGAAAGTTATAATTATTTGTAAGTTGTCTGATATGTCAATGCCTCATAACCTCGTTCCGGCGACGGTTTGGGGTTAAGGGGTGTTACAGTTGTTGGTATCAGAGCTATTAGGTTTAGTCAATTCTCGAGCTAAATTAGGCTCCGAAGTGAGTTTAGAAGTACATGCCACTTTCGAGTCGAAATTGAGTCGGGATTTTTTTGGATGCTGACCTATTTGTTTGTTTCTGTTTTATAGATTAAAGATGTCTGATGAAAGAATTAATGATACTGATGAAGAAATGCATACTGGTGATGAAGAGTCGTATGGATTAGATGAAACAGAGTCGGTAACACCTAGTATAAATCCAGAAAGAAATCAACCACCTAGAGTTGATAGAAGAAATAACAAAGATGATTATGATATATTAAGAATTATTGCCGATGCTTTGCAAAGAGTAGCGAGAACCGCTCCTGCTATGACTTCAGTTCCAACTCAAAGACGGGCCCCGATAAAGGAATTAAGGAAGTATGGTGCCACTGAATTTATGGGTCTTAAAGGAGTTGATCCGTCCGCAGCTGAAAATTGGATGGAGTCGACTAAAAGAATTTTACAGCAACTGGATTGTACCCCCCGGGAGAGTTTGATTTGTGCTGTATCGTTACTGCAAGGGGAGGCTTACTTATGGTGGGAATCAGTTGTTCGGCATTTACCAGAGGATTAGATAACATGGAACCTATTTCAGAAAGAGTTTCAAAAGAAATACATCGGAGAAATGTATATTGAAGATAAAAAGCAAGAGTTCCTAATGCTGCAACAGGGTGACATGTCAGTAATAGACTATGAGAGAGAATTCTCGAGACTCAGCAGATATGCCTCAGAGTTTATCCCAACAAAAGCTGATAGTTGTAAAAGATTTTTACGGGGTTTGCGAGATGAGATTAAGGTACAATTGATATCTCATCGTATTACTGAGATGGTAGATTTGATTGAGCGAGCTAAAATGGTAGAACAAGTGTTGGGACTTAATAAAAAGATTGAAAGTGCTCGACCAGTTGGGAAGCGTGTAGGAACTACCAGTTCGAATCCTCAGCCGAAAAGACCAAAAGAATCTTAGGGTGGTTGGAGATCCGGCTTTAGATCGATGAGGTGGTAGAAGCAGAGGTAAACAGATGACGCTTTACTAGCAGCGGTGAGAGGTCCATCTCAAGTGTAGAAATTCCAGATCTGTGAGCATCATGCGGAAGAAACACGAGGAGAATGTTGGAAAGTAACTAGAGGTTGCTTCAGATGTGGTTCTACAGACCATTTTATCAGAGATTGTCCGAACACCGATAGTGCTGCACCTGTATCGTCACAAAGATCAGTATCTACTGCTAGAGGCAGAGGGTCAGGTAGAGGTAGTTCGGCTTCCACAGGAGGTGCTGGTAGAAGGAGTAGTGATATTGTTACTCAGCAGTCTGAAGCCAAAGTACCAGCCAGAGCTTATGTGGTCAGAAAACGAGAAGAAGGTGATGCTCATGATGTGGTGACAGGTATATTTTTACTGTATTCTGAGCCTATTTATGCTTTGATTGATTTTAGATCTTCGCATTCTTATATTAATTCAAAATTAGTCAAATCGGGAAAACTAAAATCTGAAATGTCTAAAGTGTCTATAGAGGTGTCAAGTCCACTAGGCCAAACAGTGTTAGTGAATCAGATTTGTCTGAGATGCCCGTTAATTATACAGAATAAAACTTTTCCTGTTGACTTGTTGATTATGCCATTTGGGGATTTTGATATAATATTGGGAATGGATTGACTATCCGAATATGGAGCAATTTTGGACTGTTATAAAAAGAAATTTAGTATTCAAACAGATAGTGGGGATCAGATTGAAGTAGACGGTATTTGTACTAGTGGGTAAAGACGTATCATTTCAAGAATAAAGGCTAGTAAATTACTTCAATAGGGTTGTTTAGCATATTTGGCATATGTTATTAACTCGATTCGGTTGGAAGTCAATGTAGTAAGATCCGAACAGCTTGCGAATTTTCGATGTATTTCGTGAGGAATTACCGGTTTACCGTCGATAGAAAGTTGAATTTGCTATAGAGGTTTATCCGGGTACTGCACCGATCTCTATACTTCCGTATCAGATGTCACCTACAAAGTTGAAAGAATTAAAGATACAATTGCAAGATTTGTTAGATCGTGGCTTTATTCGACCGAGTATATCACCGTGGGGAGCTCCGGTATTATTTGTTAAAAAGAAAGATGGCTCTATGCGACTTTGTATTGATTACCGACAGTTGAACAATGTGACAATTAAAAATAAGTACCCGTTGCCTCGCATTGATGATTTATTTGATTAGTTGAGAGGAGCTTCTGTGTTTTCGAAGATTGACTTAAGGTCGGGTTACTATCAGTTGAAGGTAAAAGAAAGTGATGCACCAAAGACAGCTTTCCGTACGAGGTATGGCCATTATGAGTTCTTGGTAATGCCATTTGGGTTAACAAATGCCCCAGCTGCTTTTATGGATCTCATGAATCGTATCTTTCAGCCATATTTAGATCATTTTGTGGTGGTTTTTATTGATGATATATTGGTTTATTCAAAGTCAGAGTCAGAACATGATCGGCATTTGAGGATTGTGCTACAGACTTTACGAGAGAAACAGCTATATGGAAAGCTCAGTAAATGCGAGTTCTGGTTATCAGAAGTGGTATTTCTGGGACATGTAGTATCTGCAGATGGAATTCGAGTTGATCCGAAAAAGATTGAAGCAATTATTCAATGGAATGCACCGAGGAATGTATCTGAGGTACGTAGTTTTCTTGGTTTAGCTGGGTATTACAGAAGATTTGTAAATGGATTTTCGAAGATAGCTTTGCCGATGACCAAGTTGCTGCAGAAGAATGTTCCTTTTATTTAGGATGATCAGTGTCAGAAAAGTTTTGAAACATTGAAGCAAATGTTAACCAAGGCACCGCCTTCGACATTGCGAAATCGGGTAAAGATTTTGTAGTGTATAGTGATGCTTCTTTGAGTGGTTTGGGTTGTGTATTGATGCAGGATGGGAAGGTAATAGCCTATGCATCTTGTCAATTGAAACCACATGAAAGGAATTATCCGACTCATGATCTTGAATTAGCAGCTGTGATTTTTGCATTGAAGATTTGGAGACATTATCTTTATGGTGAAAATGTTACATCTATACTGATCATAAGAGTTTTAAGTATCTTCTTTCTCAGAAAGAATTGAATTTGAGACAAAGGCGTTGGATCGAGCTTCTGAAAGATTATGACTGTGTTATAAACTATCATCCGGAAAGAGCTAATGTTGTAGCTGACGCATTAAGTAGAAAAGCTGTAATTGAATTAAGAGCAATGTTTGCACGACTTAGTATCAGTGATGATGGGAGTCTTTTGGCCGAATTGAGAGTAAAACCGGTAATGTTTGATCAGATTAGATCAGCTCAGTTGGAAGATGGCAAATTATTGAAGAAAAGAGAGATGGTACAGAATGGCACAGCAGAAAATTTTAGTATTGATGATTGTGGATGCTTGAGGTTTTGAAATCGGATTTTTATTCCAAAAACTTTTGAGCTTAAAAAGTTGATTCTTTGGGAAGCTCATGATAGTTCATTTGCTATGCACCCCGGAGGCACGAAAATGTATCGAGATTTAAGAGAATTATACTGGTGGCCAGGGATAAAAAGAGACATAGTAGAATTTGTAAGTAAATGTTTGACTTGTCAACGGGTAAAGGCAGAACATCAGGTTCCTACTGGATTGCTTCAGCCTATTAATATTCTTGAATGGAAATGGGATCGCATCACGACGGATTTTATTACGGGATTACCGTTGTCAGCAAGCAAAAAGAATGCTATTTGGGTGATAGTTGATAGACTTACCAAGTCAGCACATTTTGTAGCAGTCAGGACTGATTGGTCGTTGTAGAAGCTTGCAGACGTGTATATTCGAGAAATTGTTAGATTACATGGCATTCCGATATCAATAATTTCAGATCGAGATCCTCGGTTCACATCGAGATTTTGGAGACAGTTACATGAGTCGTTGGGTACTAGACTTAGTTTCAATACAACTTTTCATCCCCAAATTGACGGACAGTCCGAACGGGTAATTCAGGTACTAGAAGATATGCTTCGAGCTTGTATTATTGATTTTGAAGCAAGTTGGGAGCGATATTTGCCACTAGCTGAGTTTGTCTATAATAATAGTTTCCAATCTAGTATTCAGATGGCTCCGGATGAAGCGTTATATGGTCGAAAATGTAGATCACCAGTATGTTGGACGGAGTTGAATGATAGGAAAGTAATTGGGCCTAATTAATTCAAGAAATGTAAGAAACAATCAAAAGATCAAAGATAGATTAAAGGTAGCTTTTGACAGACAAAAGTCTTATGCCGATTTGAAACGTCGAGATATTGAGTATTTAGTTGGAGATAAAGTATTTCTTAAGGTTTCTCCTTGGAAAAAAGTTTTGAGATTTGATCGGAAAGGTAAATTGACCCCACGTTTTATTGGGCCGTATGAAATAGTGGAAAGAATTGGACCAGTTGCATATCGATTGGCTTTACCTTCTGAATTACAAAGGATTCATGATGTTTTTCATGTTTCAATGCTACGAAAATATAGATCAGATCCTTCTCATATAATTTCTACAGAAGATATTGAAGTTCAACCTAATCTATCATATGAAGAAGAGCCGGTTCAAATTTTAGCACGGGAAGTGAAAGAATTAAGAAATAAAAAGGTTCCTTTAGTGAAAGTCCTATGGAGAAATCATAATGTTGAAAAAGCGACTTGGGAACCAGAGGAAACTATGAGAGTACAATATCCTTATCTCTTCTCAGGTAAATTTCGAGGACGAAATTTATTAAGGGGGGAGAAATGTAATGACCCAAAATTCACGGGCACCGGAAAAGGGAGTTATAGGGCCTCCGTCTTAGTGAAATAAGTTCGAAAATAATTATTAAAAATATTTATGAGCCTAGTGGTGTGTCTAATTAGGATTTAATTAGGTGAATTTAGCTTAATTTAGAGTAAGTAATAAAAATGATTAAATTGAATAAAGGATAAAAGTTTAATTATAAAGCAATAGAAAATAAAAAGGATTAAAATGATAATTAAGCCATTGACTACAAATGAGGCAGAATATTGGTGAAATAAAATCAAAGATTTTTTAGGTTTTATATATTATAATGATTATTATTATGGTTTTATATTAAATTATTATGATTATTTAATTGATAATATATTATAAATAAATTAAATAGAAGACAATTGTATGGTAATAAAATATACATGTGTAAGAATTGGATTGGTACATTTGTAATTTAAATATTTAATTACTTATAATTTAAGTATAAAGATATTTTATAATTATTAATTGTATTAATTAAATCATGAGACTTTTATTTGATAAGCAAATTAGATAATGACATTTGTAATAATATAAATATGTACACTTGTTATATAATTATTAATTTACTTAATATTAAAGTAAAAGATATTTTAATATATGATATTAATATTATATTATGTTAATAAAATAATAAAGCATAAAAGAATTAAAGAAACAAAAGAAACAAAACAAAAGAAACAGAAACGAAGTAGAGAACAAAATGAAAACAGGGGAAGAAAAGGAAAGAAAATAAAAGGAAATTGGGATTTTAAAGCTTCAAGTTTAATTGGTAAGTTTAATTAAGTCCTTTTCTTAATTTTGATATTTTAGAAGCCTTAAAACAAGTTTTGATGAAATTAAGTTGATAATTCAAGAGTTTATATGTTTCTAGGTAGGGTTTATGTTGGAAAAAAAATTATGGAATTAGGGATTTAATTGAATGAATTCTAAGTTAGAATTGATTAAGGGATTAAATTGTAAACTAGGCTATAAGTTTTATGTTGTAGGGACTAAATTGAAGAAATTTCGAAATTAGGGAATATGCTGGAAATTTTATTGTTAAATATAAGTTTAGACAAAATTTGAATAGAAAAGAGAGTGAATTGGATTAAGAAAGTAATTAAGTTTAGTTAGGATTAAATTGGGAATAAGGTAGGAATTGTTTAGAAATTTAATTATTTATTATAATTAATGCTGTAAATAATAATGTAAATTACTATTATTTTCAGTAGCCAACAAAGAACCTGAAGCATCAGATCGAAAGGAAAGGAGAAAGTCATCGAGGACTAAAACGGAGAATTACGGTGTGTATTACTATAATTCGAATTTTAATTATTATTGATTGCTGAATTTTTAATTGTTATGTATGGTAAGTAAGACTTGAGGTAAGTATGTGAAATTGATATGAATATTGAGTGAAAATGAAAGTGATGCAAATTGAATCAAATTGAATTGAATAAGTGAATTATGGAATATGAGATTATTTGAAAAGTGTATTGATTGAAAATGAATGGTGATTTGAATTGTGAATTGAAAGTGATATAGAATTGAGAAAGTGAATTGAATACCCTATTAACTAGTCGGGCTGAGTCGGATATAGTTGGCATGCCATAGGATTGGAAGTGTTCAGGGATACTTCGACCTCGAGTTGATGAGACACTGGGTGTCACTATATTTCTTCGGATAGATTCGATGAGGTATCGCGTACCAACTTTACTTGGCTAGGCCGATGAGACACTGGTGTCAACTATTGCTTCGAACTATCTGATGAGGCACTGAGTGCCATTTGGTGTGTTTGGTTGGATCCGTGTATCCGCCAAAGTCCGAGTTATGTTAATAGGGTGAAAAAAAAATTTGAAATATGAATTTGAGGTATTAAAATGAGAAAAAGAAATTGAATTATTAATTGGAATTGTGATAGAAATAGAAAAGTATGAACTAAATGTTCATAAGTGATTTAAATTCAAGTTTGTGAAAAGTATATTGATTTATGAATAATTAAATTGAATTGTTATTATGAAATGATGAAAGAAAATAATAATAATAATAATAATAATAATAATAATAATAATAATAATAATAATAATAAAGTATAAATTAGTATATAAGAAATTAATTGTTATGTATTTAATATTTATGTTTTATTATTGTTGATATAATTTGAATTATGGTAATACAACCGAGTATATCTATACTCAACATTTATTGTTTCCGTCTGCAGTTAGTAGAAGCCAAGTGTCCCGGCTTAGCATCCATAACAATCCCGACTCCAACACAAATTTGGTGATGTATATTTCTCTTTTGAGTAAAGGTGGCATGTACATAGGTGTTGTTTAGTCACTTGAATATGTATATTACTTTGGGTAGTGAAGAATGAATTATAAGATTTAGATGGTTAAATGAAATGGTAAGGAAAGTATATGATATTTTGATACATGAACATTAAGTTGTTAAATGAATGAATTTTTTAATCAATTTTGAATGATGCTATGATAGTTATTAAGTTAAAATTATGTTAATGATATAAATATTAGTTATATGAATATGAAACATTGGTGTTGGTTATTTTGGTTTGAATTTGCAAGGGTTTTAGGTAAAAATAAGCAGAAATACTACCGAAATTTTTACAAAAATAAATAAATAAATAAATACGAAAAATTTTCTTGAATACTCGAACAAGTCCCGTTCTACTTTTAATACGTGTTTTGAGCTTCGAGAGTCTAATATAGGGACTTAATTATTATATTATACTATGAAAGTTATAATTATTTGTAAGTTGTCTGATATGTCAATGCCTCATAACCTCGTTCCTATGACGGTTTGGGGTTAAGGGTGTTACAGTTGTTGGTATCGAGCTATTAGGTTTAGTCAATTCTCGAGCTAAATTAGGCTCCGAAGTGAGTTTAGAAGTACATGCCACTTTCGAGTCGAAATTGAGTCGGGATTTTTTTGGATGCTGACCTATTTGTTTGTTTCTGTTTTATAGATTAAAGATGTCTGATGAAAGAATTAATGATACTGATGAAGAAATGCATACTGGTGATGAAGAGTCGTATGGATTAGATGAAACAGAGTCGGTAACACCTAGTATAAATCCAGAAAGAAATCAACCACCTAGAGTTGATAGAAGAAATAACAAAGATGATTATGATATATTAAGAATTATTGCCGATGCTTTGCAAAGAGTAGCGAGAACCGCTCCTGCTATGACTTCAGTTCCAACTCAAAGACGGGCCCCGATAAAGGAATTAAGGAAGTATGGTGCCACTGAATTTATGGGTCTTAAAGGAGTTGATCCGTCCGCAGCTGAAAATTGGATGGAGTCGACTAAAAGAATTTTACAGCAACTGGATTGTACCCCCCGGGAGAGTTTGATTTGTGCTGTATCGTTACTGCAAGGGGAGGCTTACTTATGGTGGGAATCAGTTGTTCGGCATTTACCAGAGGATTAGATAACATGGAACCTATTTGAAAAGAGTTTCAAAAGAAATACATCGGAGAAATGTATATTGAAGATAAAAAGCAAGAGTTCCTAATGCTGCAACAGGGTGACATGTCAGTAATAGACTATGAGAGAGAATTCTCGAGACTCAGCAGATATGCCTCAGAGTTTATCCCAACAAAAGCTGATAGTTGTAAAAGATTTTTACGGGGTTTGCGAGATGAGATTAAGGTACAATTGATATCTCATCGTATTACTGAGATGGTAGATTTGATTGAGCGAGCTAAAATGGTAGAACAAGTGTTGGGACTTAATAAAAAGATTGAAAGTGCTCGACCAGTTGGGAAGCGTGTAGGAACTACCAGTTCGAATCCTCAGCCGAAAAGACCAAAAGAATCTTAGGGTGGTTGGAGATCCAGTTTTAGATCAGACAGAGGTGGTAGAAGCAGAGGTAAACAGATGACAGTTTCTACTAGCAGTGTGAGAGGTCCATCTCGAAGTGTAGAAATTCCAGACTGTGAGCACTGCGGGAAGAAACACAGAGGAGAATGTTGGAAAGTAACTAGAGGTTGCTTCAGATGTGGTTCTACAGACCATTTTATCAGAGATTGTCCGAACACCGATAGTCTTTGTGTCGTCACAAAGATCGAGATTCATGCTAGAGGCGAGGGTCGTAGAGGTAGTTCGGCTTCCACAGAGGTGCCGGTAGAAGGAGTAGTGATATTGTTACTCAGCAGTCTGAAGCCAAAGTACCAGCCAGAGCTTATGTGGTCAGAAAACGAGAAGAAGGTGATGCTCATGATGTGGTGACAGGTATATTTTTACTGTATTCTGAGCCTATTTATGCTTTGATTGATTTTAGATCTTCGCATTCTTATATTAATTCAAAATTAGTCAAATCGGGAAAACTAAAATCTGAAATGTCTAAAGTGTCTATAGAGGTGTCAAGTCCACTAGGCCAAACAGTGTTAGTGAATC
Source organism: Gossypium arboreum (assembly GCF_025698485.1). Taxonomy (NCBI): domain Eukaryota; kingdom Viridiplantae; phylum Streptophyta; class Magnoliopsida; order Malvales; family Malvaceae; genus Gossypium; species Gossypium arboreum. The sequence continues at coordinate 13,302,469 of NC_069075.1, read as the reverse complement.
AGATTTGTCTGAGATGCCCGTTAATTATACAGAATAAAACTTTTCCTGTTGACTTGTTGATTATGCCATTTGGGGATTTTGATATAATATTGGGAATGGATTGACTATCCGAATATGGAGCAATTTTGGACTGTTATAAAAAGAAATTTAGTATTCAAACAGATAGTGGGGATCAGATTGAAGTAGACGGTATTTGTACTAGTGGGCCGGCACGTATCATTTCAGTAATAAAGGCTAGTAAATTACTTCAATAGGGTTGTTTAGCATATTTGGCATATGTTATTAACTCAGATTCGGTTGGAAGTCAATGTAGTAAGATCCGAACAGTTTGCGAATTTTCTGATGTATTTCGTGAGGAATTACCGGGTTTACCGTCTGATAGAGAAGTTGAATTTGCTATAGAGGTTTATCCGGGTACTGCACCGATCTCTATACTTCCGTATCAGATGTCACCTACAAAGTTGAAAGAATTAAAGATACAATTGCAAGATTTGTTAGATCGTGGCTTTATTCGACCGAGTATATCACCGTGGGGAGCTCCGGTATTATTTGTTAAAAAGAAAGATGGCTCTATGCGACTTTGTATTGATTACCGACAGTTGAACAATGTGACAATTAAAAATAAGTACCCGTTGCCTCGCATTGATGATTTATTTGATTAGTTGAGAGGAGCTTCTGTGTTTTCGAAGATTGACTTAAGGTCGGGTTACTATCAGTTGAAGGTAAAAGAAAGTGATGCACCAAAGACAGCTTTCCGTACGAGGTATGGCCATTATGAGTTCTTGGTAATGCCATTTGGGTTAACAAATGCCCCAGCTGCTTTTATGGATCTCATGAATCGTATCTTTCAGCCATATTTAGATCATTTTGTGGTGGTTTTTATTGATGATATATTGGTTTATTCAAAGTCAGAGTCAGAACATGATCGGCATTTGAGGATTGTGCTACAGACTTTACGAGAGAAACAGCTATATGGAAAGCTCAGTAAATGCGAGTTCTGGTTATCAGAAGTGGTATTTCTGGGACATGTAGTATCTGCAGATGGAATTCGAGTTGATCCGAAAAAGATTGAAGCAATTATTCAATGGAATGCACCGAGGAATGTATCTGAGGTACGTAGTTTTCTTGGTTTAGCTGGGTATTACAGAAGATTTGTAAATGGATTTTCGAAGATAGCTTTGCCGATGACCAAGTTGCTGCAGAAGAATGTTCCTTTTATTTAGGATGATCAGTGTCAGAAAAGTTTTGAAACATTGAAGCAAATGTTAACCAAGGCACCAGTTCTGACATTGCCAGAATCGGGTAAAGATTTTGTAGTGTATAGTGATGCTTCTTTGAGTGGTTTGGGTTGTGTATTGATGCAGGATGGGAAGGTAATAGCCTATGCATCTTGTCAATTGAAACCACATGAAAGGAATTATCCGACTCATGATCTTGAATTAGCAGCTGTGATTTTTGCATTGAAGATTTGGAGACATTATCTTTATGGTGAAAAATGTTACATCTATACTGATCATAAGAGTTTTAAGTATCTTCTTTCTCAGAAAGAATTGAATTTGAGACAAAGGCGTTGGATCGAGCTTCTGAAAGATTATGACTGTGTTATAAACTATCATCCGGAAAGAGCTAATGTTGTAGCTGACGCATTAAGTAGAAAAGCTGTAATTGAATTAAGAGCAATGTTTGCACGACTTAGTATCAGTGATGATGGGAGTCTTTTGGCCGAATTGAGAGTAAAACCGGTAATGTTTGATCAGATTAGATCAGCTCAGTTGGAAGATGGCAAATTATTGAAGAAAAGAGAGATGGTACAGAATGGCACAGCAGAAAATTTTAGTATTGATGATTGTGGATGCTTGAGGTTTTGAAATCGGATTTTATTCCAAAAACTTTTGAGCTTAAAAGTTGATTCTTTGGGAAGCTCATGATAGTTCATTTGCTATGCACCCCGGAGGCACGAAAATGTATCGAGATTTAAGAGAATTATACTGGTGGCCAGGGATAAAAAGAGACATAGTAGAATTTGTAAGTAAATGTTTGACTTGTCAACGGGTAAAGGCAGAACATCAGGTTCCTACTGGATTGCTTCAGCCTATTAATATTCTTGAATGGAAATGGGATCGCATCACGACGGATTTTATTACGGGATTACCGTTGTCAGCAAGCAAAAAGAATGCTATTTGGGTGATAGTTGATAGACTTACCAAGTCAGCACATTTTGTAGCAGTCAGGACTGATTGGTCGTTGTAGAAGCTTGCAGACGTGTATATTCGAGAAATTGTTAGATTACATGGCATTCCGATATCAATAATTTCAGATCGAGATCCTCGGTTCACATCGAGATTTTGGAGACAGTTACATGAGTCGTTGGGTACTAGACTTAGTTTCAGTACAACTTTTCATCCCCAAATTGACGGACAGTCCGAACGGGTAATTCAGGTACTAGAAGATATGCTTCGAGCTTGTATTATTGATTTTGAAGCAAGTTGGGAGCGATATTTGCCACTAGCTGAGTTTGTCTATAATAATAGTTTCCAATCTAGTATTCAGATGGCTCCGGATGAAGCGTTATATGGTCGAAAATGTAGATCACCAGTATGTTGGACGGAGTTGAATGATAGGAAAGTAATTGGGCCGGAATTAATTCAAGAAACAGAAGAAACAGTCAAAAAGATCAAAGATAGATTAAAGGTAGCTTTTGACAGACAAAAGTCTTATGCCGATTTGAAACGTCGAGATATTGAGTATTTAGTTGGAGATAAAGTATTTCTTAAGGTTTCTCCTTGGAAAAAAGTTTTGAGATTTGATCGGAAAGGTAAATTGACCCCACGTTTTATTGGGCCGTATGAAATAGTGGAAAGAATTGGACCAGTTGCATATCGATTGGCTTTACCTTCTGAATTACAAAGGATTCATGATGTTTTTCATGTTTCAATGCTACGAAAATATAGATCAGATCCTTCTCATATAATTTCTACAGAAGATATTGAAGTTCAACCTAATCTATCATATGAAGAAGAGCCGGTTCAAATTTTAGCACGGGAAGTGAAAGAATTAAGAAATAAAAGGTTCCTTTAGTGAAAGTCCTATGGAGAAATCATAATGTTGAAAAGCGACTTGGGAACCAGAGGAAACTATGAGAGTACAATATCCTTATCTCTTCTCAGGTAAATTTCGAGGACGAAATTTATTAAGGGGGGAGAAATGTAATGACCCAAAATTCACGGGCACCGGAAAAGGGAGTTATAGGGCCTCCGTCTTAGTGAAATAAGTTCGAAAATAATTATTAAAAATATTTATGAGCCTAGTGGTGTGTCTAATTAGGATTTAATTAGGTGAATTTAGCTTAATTTAGAGTAAGTAATAAAAATGATTAAATTGAATAAAGGATAAAAGTTTAATTATAAAGCAATAGAAAATAAAAAGGATTAAAATGATAATTAAGCCATTGACTACAAATGAGGCAGAATATTGGTGAAATAAAATCAAAGATTTTTTTAGGTTTTATATATTATAATGATTATTATTATGGTTTTATATTAAATTATTATGATTATTTAATTGATAATATATTATAAATAAATTAAATAGAAGACAATTGTATGGTAATAAAATATACATGTGTAAGAATTGGATTGGTACATTTGTAATTTAAATATTTAATTACTTATAATTTAAGTATAAAGATATTTTATAATTATTAATTGTATTAATTAAATCATGAGACTTTTATTTGATAAGCAAATTAGATAATGACATTTGTAATAATATAAATATGTACACTTGTTATATAATTATTAATTTACTTAATATTAAAGTAAAAGATATTTTAATATATGATATTAATATTATATTATGTTAATAAAATAATAAAGCATAAAAGAATTAAAGAAACAAAAGAAACAAAACAAAAGAAACAGAAACGAAGTAGAGAACAAAATGAAAACAGGGGAAGAAAAAGGGAAAGAAAATAAAAAGGGAAATTGGGATTTTAAAGCTTCAAGTTTAATTGGTAAGTTTAATTAAGTCCTTTTCTCTTAATTTTGATATTTTAGAAGCCTTAAAACAAGTTTTGATGAAATTAAGTTGATAATTCAAGAGTTTATATGTTTCTAGGTAGGGTTTATGTTGGAAAAAAAAAATTATGGAATTAGGGATTTAATTGAATGAATTCTAAGTTAGAATTGATTAAGGGATTAAATTGTAAACTAGGCTATAAGTTTTATGTTGTAGGGACTAAATTGAAGAAATTTCGAAATTAGGGAATATGCTGGAAATTTTATTGTTAAATATAAGTTTAGACAAAATTTGAATAGAAAAAGAGAGTGAATTGGATTAAGAAAGTAATTAAGTTTAGTTAGGATTAAATTGGGAATAAGGTAGGAATTGTTTAGAAATTTAATTATTTATTATAATTAATGCTGTAAATAATAATGTAAATTACTATTATTTTCGTAGCCAACAAAGAACCTGAAGCATCAGCATCGAAAGGAAAGGAGAAAGTCATCGAGGACTAAAACGGGAGAATTACGGTGTGTATTACTATAATTCGAATTTTAATTATTATTGATTGCTGAATTTTTAATTGTTATGTATGGTAAGTAAGACTTGAGGTAAGTATGTGAAATTGATATGAATATTGAGTGAAAATGAAAGTGATGCAAATTGAATCAAATTGAATTGAATAAGTGAATTATGGAATATGAGATTATTTGAAAAGTGTATTGATTGAAAAATGAATGGTGATTTGAATTGTGAATTGAAAGTGATATAGAATTGAGAAAGTGAATTGAATACCCTATTAACTAGTCGGGCTGAGTCGGATATAGTTGGCATGCCATAGGATTGGAAGTGTTCAGGGATACTTCGACCTCGAGTTGATGAGACACTGGGTGTCACTATATTTCTTCGGATAGATTCGATGAGGTACTGCGTACCAACTTTACTTCGGCTAGGCCGATGAGACACTGGGTGTCAACTATTGCTTTGAACTATCTGATGAGGCACTGAGTGCCATTTGGTGTGTTTGGTTGGATCCGTGTATTCGCCAAAGTCCGAGTTATGTTAATAGGGTGAAAAAAAAATTTGAAATATGAATTTGAGGTATTAAAATGAGAAAAAGAAATTGAATTATGAATTGGAATTGTGATAGAAATAGAAAAGTATGAACTAAATGTTCATAAGTGATTTAAATTCAAGTTTGTGAAAAGTATATTGATTTATGAATAATTAAATTGAATTGTTATTATGAAATGATGAAAGAAAATAATAATAATAATAATAATAATAATAATAATAATAAAGTATAAATTAATATATAAGAAATTAATTGTTATGTATTTAATATTTATGTTTTATTATTGTTGATATAATTTGAATTATGGTAATACAACTGAGTATATCTATACTCAGCGTACGATTGTTTCCGTGCGCAGGTTAGTAGAAGCCAAGTGTCCCGGCTTAGCATCCATAACAATCCCGACTCCAACACAAATTTGGTGATGTATATTTCTCTTTTGAGTAAAGGTGGCATGTACATAGGTGTTGTTTAGTCACTTGAATATGTATATTACTTTGGGTAGTGAAGAATGAATTATAAGATTTAGATGGTTAAATGAAATGGTAAGGAAAGTATATGATATTTTGATACATGAACATTAAGTTGTTAAATGAATGAATTTTTTAATCAATTTTGAATGATGCTATGATAGTTATTAAGTTAAAATTATGTTAATGATATAAATATTAGTTATATGAATATGAAACATTGGTGTTGGTTATTTTGGTTTGAATTTGCAAGGGTTTTAGGTAAAAATAAGCAGAAATACTACCGAAATTTTTACAAAAATAAATAAATAAATAAATAAATACGAAAAATTTTCTTGAATACTCGAACAAGTCCCGTTCTACTTTTAATACATGTTTTGAGCTTCGAGAGTCCAATATAGGGACTTAATTATTATATTATACTATGAAAGTTATAATTATTCGTAAGTTGTCTGATATGTCCGGTAATGCCTCATAACCTCGTTCCGGTGATGGTTTGGGGTTAGAGGGTGTTAGAATCTCCATCTCAAGAATCTTCTTTGTTGCTCCCAAATTTTTCATCTCAAATTTTTTACTAAGTTGGGCTCTAACTTTTCTTATCTCTCATTCATTTTTGGCTGCTATCAATATGTCATCAACATGTTGGAATAGATACATAAAAGAACCATAATTATTTTTCTTAAAATAAACACAACTGTCAAAGTTGCTTCTTTTGAAATCATGAGTAGTCATAAAAGAATCAAACCTTTTGTACCATTACCTTGGTGACTGTTTCAAGTTATAAAGAGACTTTTTCAACAAGCAAATATAGTCCTCCTTTTTTGAGATTATAAAACTCTCTGGTTGTTGCATGTAAACATCTTCCTCAAGTTCTCCATGTAAGAACTTTATTTTTACATCTAACTGCTCAAACTCCAAATCATATATGGTCATAATACGAAGTAAGGCTTGATCGAACTATGCTTCACAACTAGAGAAAACACATCTATGAAGTCTACACTTGGAATTTGACTGTAACCTTTTGCAACCAGCCTTACTTTATATATGGAATTTTCAATTCCTAGGGCCCCTTTTTTCTTCTTAAGCACCCATTTACAACAAATAGTCTTTTTACCTTTAGGAAGCTTCACTAGATCCCATGTTCTATTCTTATGAAGTGATTCCATATTTTTCTTGTATGGAAAACATCCATTTTCCTAAATCTTTACAGCTAACTACCTCAGAATAAGTAGTTGACTCTTGATTTGCATCTATATCTTTAACCACATTTAAAACATAAGCAACTAGATCAGCCTCGACATACCTTTTTGGAGGTTTAATTTCTCTTTTAGGTTTGTTCTTAGCAATAGAATATTGTGGTGAAGAAGCAACTCTATTCTAAGTTTCTATACTAACATGAGAAGTAAACTCCATTGTAAATTCTAGATTAACCTGTAGCTCTACCTGCTTCATATGTGTGCTTGAACTTTGCTGGTCTTTATTGGAAGGGTTCTTAAGAGATAAGTTAGGTAGCATAACAGTTTCATAAAAAAATAACATCTCTGCTAATCACAAATTTTCTATTTTCAGGACACCATAACTTATATCCTTTAACACCAGCCTTATAATTAAGAAAAACACATTTAATGGATCTAAGTTCCAATTTCCCATTATCAACATGAGCATACGTAAGACAACCAAAAAAATTCAAATTAAAATAATTAACAGGATTACTAGACCATACCTTTTGTGGAGTCTTTTTCTCAATGGCAATGGATAAAGATCGATTAATCAAAAAAATGCAATAGAGGTTGCTTCAGCCCAAAACGACTTCGGTAAAAAATCATTTGACAACATACATGAAACTTTTTCTATGATTGTTCTATTCATCTGTTTTACAATGTCGTTTTACTGTGGAGTATGACAAACTGTTAAGTATCTCACGATTCGTTTTGATTTGCACAATTCATTAAACTTATCACAACAGAATTCCAAGTCATTATCTATGTGGATGTGTTTTATCTGTTTTCTTGTCGGCTTCTTAATCATAGTTTTCCAAGCTTTAAACGTGAAAAATACATCACTTTTCTGCTTCAAAAAGAATACCCAAACCTTTCTAGAAAAATCATCAATGATCGTTAGCATATAATTAGAGCCACCCCTCGAAGGCACTTTAAATGGTCCCCAAAGATCTGAATGTATATAATCCAGCGTTCCCTTTGTGTTATGGATTCCTCTAATGAATCAAACTCTCTTTTACTTCCAAAAAAATAGTGCTAACAGAACTTCAATTTGCTAATGTCTTGTCCATCAAAAAGTCATCTTTTGCTAAATTCTGTCATGTCGTTCTCACTCATATGCCCTAGACGTATATGCTAAGGTCTTGTAACATTATCATTTGGCAAGGAAGAGGAAGTGACGACTGCATCACCAGTAACAGTTGAACCTTGCAAAACATATAAATTGGCAGTTTTTCTTTGCCCTTTCATTACAGTGAGGGAACCTTCGCTAATCTTCAGAACCCCCCTTTCAGCTATGTACTTGTACCCCTTTGAATCAAGAGTACTTAACAAAATCAAATTTCTCTTCAATTCTGGTACATGTCGTATGTCACTAAATGTTCTGACGATCCTATCGAACATCTTAATTTTATAGTGCCAATACCTGCAATTTTACATGAAGTATTATTTTCTATCAAAACAACACATTCATACACTATTTCATAAGTTGTAAACCAATCCCGATTGTGACTCATATGGAAGGTGCAACTAGAATCAATGATCCACTCCTCACTCACTTTAGGGTTGCTGGTAGAAGTAAATAAGAGTTCACCATCACTGTAGTCTTCTACAACATCAGTTTCACCGGATTGTTCTGGTTTTTTCCCCTTTTGATTCGTCTCCTCCCTTTTGATCTTATTCTGCAACTTATAACATTCAGATTTAATGTGCCTTTCTTCTTATAGAAGTCACAAGTTTTACCTCTGTTTGAATATCTCAATCTACCCTTAGATTTACCGTGAGGATTTCGTTCTTGTGTCCTCCCACGATTATCATCAGTATTTCATTTTTGTCTCCCACGAACAATGAGACCCTCTCCCTGAGTGTCAGATCCAGATACAAAATGTTTTATCTTGTCATATAATGTTAAGGAAGCATAGACTTCATCAACTGTGAGAGATTTACGGCTGTACAAAATCATATCTCTAAATGTTGAATAAGATGGGGGCAATGAACAAAGTAAAATTAACCCTAAATCTTTTTTATCATACTGGACCTCCATGGCCTCTAGGTTTGAAAGAATTTCTTTAAACACAGTTAAGTGTTTGTACACAAATGCACATTCCTTCAAACAATGAGCATAAAGGTGTTGCTTCATATGCAACTTGATAATTAGGGTTTTCGACATGCATAGCTGCTGCAGTTTTGCCCATAATGCAGCGATGATCTTCTCCTTCATCACGTCCTATAGAATTTCATTCGATAAATACAGATGTAATTGCATTAAAAACTTTTGATCTTTACGTTTCTTCTTTTCCTCCTTCAGTGTTGAAGGCATCTTATCTAACCTTAGCAAGGTATCCTCCAAATCCACCTGCGCAAGAACTACTTGCATCTTTATCTGTCATACTGAGAATCTGGTGTTGCGATCCAATAGCGGAATATCATACTTCATTGTCGCCATTACTATGATCGAAAACAAGCAACCTAAAAAGTTCCGATACTAATTTGTTAAAAATTGAACGTTGATAATGGCAATGTATAAAGATCACAAAGAAAAAAAAATAAAACACATAGATTTTACGTGAAAACCCTTTCGGGAAAAAACCATGGGCAGAGGAGAATAAAATTCACTAATGTCAAATTCGAATGATACAAGATGAGTTTCGACTACATCTATTTATAGGTTGAAAGAACCTAATTCTAATCAATGTCAAATATATCGTGCTAATAAATGTTAAATATATTATACTAATAAATACTAAATCTTCTAGAAAGAAAATATATTTTGTTTAACTTGATTTGCAAGCAATCTCTTAGAATTTAAGTCATACAACTCTAACAATATTCGAGTCACACAACTCTAACATATCTGTTTTTAAATAGAGGGAGCAAAATGCAATTTAAGCCCCTATTAGACTTTAGAATAAATGATTTTTCATTCCATTTCAAAACAATACTGAATAATAAATTGCGAGAGTTAAGTTAGATGATAAGGATCTTTCCTACCTTAACTAGTGTCGAGGGTTTGATCCTCGCCCTGAGTATATAGCAGCCTTAAAACTCGTGGTCAGTATCTACCCCTTAATGAACCGACTTAGATTTTCTCTCAAACAAAATGATAATCGATTTCTCTGTATTTTGTGCGTTCATGAAAAATAGGATGGGTAGTAATGTGAATGGTAGCATGGTTAGCACAATAAAGAGCAACATGAGGAACCGGAACCGAAAATCAGATAAAAGAGCAGCTAACCAAGTAAGTTCGCGAGTAGCTAAACCATGGCTCGATATTAAGCTTCAGCAAAGGACCTGTTAATAGTTGGATAATCCAGGAGATTAAGGAATGATCAAATAAATACAAAAACCAGTAATGTTTGATTATTAATTATTAATAGTTGGTTGTTTCAGTAGAGGACCTGCTAATATATGTTTTTGCTTTAATTATCAATTAAAATTTTAAAATTTTATTTTTTCTAATATTTGATTAATTAAGAAAAGGTTTTAATAAAAATAAGCTATCGAAAAAAATTAAATATTTTTACAGCACTTAAAAATATATTAGCTATGATACTAAAATTATAATAAAAATTTATTATTTTCAATGAATTATTGTTATTTTATATAATAACATGATAAATAAAATCTTATTATATTACCTTGAATGTACTTCGAAATAAAATTCTATAAACATATATGTATGATAGATTATTTAATTATATATGGAAAAATTATTTGTTTCTATTAAATGGACCACCAAACAACCATATAGTATTTTAACGTAATTGAAATTTCAATATTTATTTTTTATTGATACTAATTTGACCATATATGAGCTTTTCACGGGTTACTTTCAAAGTCTCTTATTTTAAATAAAGAGGTATAATAATAAATTTAGTCCCTAATATTTATTATTTTGTTATTTTAACTCTATTTTTATCATTTTGATCCTAACTTTAAAAATAATCAAATTACTTTTTTTTTTTATGAAAAAGTTAACTAAACTGATAAAATTTTAATGAAATCAGCATAATAATTTGAGTAACAATCTATATGTATTTCATAAAAGCTCAAAAGAATACGTAAAAATATTTAAAAGTTCATACAAATTTATGCATATTAGCAATGAAGTAATTGTGAACTATCACCGGTCAGTCATATTAATTCTATTAAAATTCTAACAATTTAGTCAACTTTCAATTAGAAAACAATTTGAGTACTTTTTCAAGGTTTAGGACTAAAATAATCCAGAAAATGAATCAAGGTCAAAGTGACAAAAGAGATCAAATATTAGGGACTAAATTTATAATAACACCATTAAAAAACAACTTTAATTATGTACTATCACTTAAATTGAACAATTTATTTATAGAAAACGAAAAAGGTTATTATTGACTGGGGGAAAAAACAAAACAGGACCATTTGTTTATAGGGTTGGACCACCTTGATAAGAGGTCAGCAAATTTTGCATAATTTAAACCACTTCTTAATCTCTCAAAATAATAATTATTTTTATGTAAGCTAAAAAATTATTTAAAGAAGGTTAAATGCTATAGAGGGTCCCTGTACAATGTATTTTTTATGGATTTAGTCCCTCTACTATAAATTAACCATTTATAGTCCTTTTACTTTTATAAATGTGCATTTTTATCCTAATTTTAACTTTAGTTTCTATTAATCCCTTCAAATAATTTAACATTACTTATTTTTATTAGACATATAATGACATTTTTGTACTGTTTGACAAATCGTTGAAAAAAAATAGAACAAAAGAAGTCAACAAACTCTGTGGTGTAATGGCAAGGGAATTTTGTTAAAATGAAGTTTTGGGTTAAATCCCTAAACACCCCTCCCCTTTCCCCTTACAAAATAAAAAGAAAAAGAAAAATGTAGAAAAATATATAATATTTGTCCAATGGTATAAAAATGCTAATCTAAATAATGTTTCAAAAAATAATAAAAAATTGATCCCAACTCCCAACACTGAAAATACACATTTCTAAAGCAGTGGAACTGAAAATATCAAATTATGATAGAAGGACTAAATATGCCAAAAAGGCATAATATAGGACCTCTATAAATTAGACCCTAAAGAAGGACCAGAAAAAAGAATAAATAAAAATTAAAGGAAGGGAAAAATCTAAGAAAGTTGGAAGTTCTCTATTGCGTGATGATGGAAGCAATGAGGGATACATTAACCTCCATCCAATCAAAATCACCCACGTAAGCCAACGAAGGATATCCGAAATTACGTCCAGGTTCAATGAACCAGTTTATCAAGCTATTATTTAAGCCTTTCGCTAAACACATCAAAAACAAAGACGGATTCTTTATTTTTTGGGAAAACAAAGATTACCTTTTTTTTCTTTTTCTTTTTTTTTTGGGTTTGAGAATGGCGTTTGCTGTTACTTCATCGTCTTCTTCAACTGCGATTTCTGGTTCTAGCTTTCCTCGTTCAAGTGCCTCTCCTGATCCCAAAGGTACTTGTATTTTCCGTTATTTTTCTTTTTCTTTTTCCTTTGAAAATTTCGTCTTTTTTGGGTTAATTAAGTTTATTGATTTCTTTTTTTAAATTTGGTGTATGCAGTTCCACAAATTGGTTCAGTCCGGTTTGCAGATCGTCATGCAACGGTGAATCTGTCTCGAAGACGTTGCGCAGTGAAGCCCGTAAATGCGGAGCCAAAGCGTAATGATTCCATCGTTCCTTTAGCAGCAACCATCGCTGCTCCAGGTAAATCTTCAAAAAAGAACTTATCTTTTAAATTTGATGGTTTAAAAAGGGTTTAACGGGGCTTAATTATTTGTTGATTCAACAGAAATATCGGAAAAAATAGAGGCGGAGGATTTCGAGCAATTGGCTAAAGAACTTGACAACGCTTCTTCACTTGAAATTATGGATAAGGCTTTAGAGAAATTTGGAAACGACATTGCCATCGCTTTCAGGTAGCCCTTAGCTCAAAAATTGCTTAGCGTTTAGTACTATTTGTAATAGAAGTTAATAATTTGAAAGCCAAAGCATCTCATGGAATATTCTCCCTGTCTGCAAGATCTAAAATGGTGAATGTGTTAGTTCAACTGTTAGTTTAAAAATTACTAGATCATTTCTTTTAATGGCAAATTTGAGTGTTAATTGAAAATGGGAATTTTTGTTATGTTTTGAATTTGTGCAGTGGAGCGGAGGATGTTGCTTTGATTGAGTATGCGAAATTGACTGGTAGACCATTTAGAGTGTTCAGCCTTGATACTGGAAGACTGAATCCAGAAACGTATCGATTCTTTAATGAGGTTGAGAAACATTATGGAATCCGTATGGAATACATGTTTCCAGATGCTGTTGAAGTTCAGGCATTAGTGAGGAGCAAAGGGTTATTTTCATTTTACGAGGATGGGCACCAAGAGTGTTGCCGGGTTAGGAAAGTGAGGCCATTGAGGAGAGCACTCAAAGGGTTACATGCTTGGATTACCGGTCAGAGGAAAGATCAATCTCCAGGGACTAGATCGGAGGTTCCTGTTGTTCAAGTGGATCCTGTTTTTGAAGGATTGGATGGTGGGATTGGTAGCTTAGTGAAGTGGAACCCAGTCGCCAATGTTGATGGTAAAGACATGTGGAATTTTCTTCGGGCGATGAATGTGCCTGTCAATACTTTGCATTCCCAAGGATATGTGTCTATTGGCTGCGAGCCGTGCACTAGGCCAGTTCTACCGGGCCAACATGAGAGGGAAGGAAGGTGGTGGTGGGAGGATGCTAAGGCCAAGGAGTGTGGTTTACATAAAGGAAATTTGAAACAAGACAGTGCAGCCCAACTTAATGGCAACGGAAATGGGGCTTCCCATGCCAATGGTACTGCCACTCAAAGTGATATTTTCAATAGCCAGAGCTTGGTCACATTAAGCAGGACTGGAATTGAGAATTTGGCGAGATTGGAGAACCGGAAAGAGCCGTGGCTTGTTGTGCTCTATGCCCCATGGTGCCATTTTTGCCAGGTAAACCCTGTTTCAAACTATGCAGAATTTTAATTGAAAAAAATGTTGGTTGTTTGGCTTTAATCTGATGGACGACTGTATGAATTTTGAACAGGCAATGGAAGAATCTTATGTTGAACTGGCGGAGAAGCTGGCAGGTTCCGGGGTGAAGGTAGCTAAATTCAGAGCTGATGGTGAACAAAAGGAGTATGCAAAAACAGAGTTGCAGTTGGGAAGCTTCCCAACTATACTTTTCTTCCCCAAACACTCGTCTAAGCCCATAAAGTATGCATCGGAGAAGAGAGATGTAGATTCATTGATGGCCTTTATTAATGCCCTCCGATGACGGGAATCAAAAAGTCATTTGTCTGAATTAGCTAATCATGAGTTGAGCGACGAAGAATGAAGCTGATAAAGCGTAGGACACTCTGCTCCAATGCCCTTGTTTTCGAGATTCAAGTGAGGGTATAAAACCCAGATTTTGCCATGCTTTGTTGTTTTTGTATATTCAGCACATACTTCCGTATTCTATCTGAGGTCTTTTTATTTAGAGGGTATATTTATATTGTTTTTGAAAGCATTAATCATCTAGAAGTAAATTGGACTGTTTTGGATTTTGTCTCAATGGGAGGGAACTTCTCTTCTCGTGACGAAAAAGCATAAATGTTTCACACTACTGCAGCGTTGATGTAAGTCCTGTGCATGGAGTGGGACTAGACCAGTTGCCTGTCAGGCGCCATCAACCCAGCCTGATCTGGGTTGGTATGGGATTAGAACTGGTTGGGCTTAATCCGAATTTAAATTAAATGATAAAATTATGTTTAATATATTAATATTTAAATAGTTAATTGCAACAAACTATAACCCACATTCTAAATTAGTTTTAAATTTCAAAATATTTTAATTACGAGATTATATCCAAATTTTATGTAGCATAAATTAAAGAAAAATAAAGAAAAGTGAATATAAAAGATATATGTAGTAAACATTTTGGTTGACTTTTGAGATTTTCAAAATTGTTTTATTAAGCTTTATTGTTGATTTTTCTTTTCAATTTTATTTCGTTTTAGTTTTTACACTTAAAAGTTTTGCCCAATATTTTTATAATTTTTATTTTAAATTATAAGATTTAGTATATTTTTAATAGTTCAATTGACAATTTTAATAACGAAGGAACTAATAGATATAATTTTAATAGTGTAGGGTGTACTTAAAACGTTTTGAGTTTTGGGGTTTAGAATTAAAATTTTTGTTGGAATTGAGCTTTGGCTCGACTTGGCTTCTGGACATATTTTAATAGATTGGGTTGGGAGTAGATATATTTTTTTACCTTAAACTGGTTCGGATTAATCTGATTTTTAATTTTTATTTAAATTAAGTTAAATTATAAAATATAAAAATATTAATATAAAAGAATATATTTAATAAATTATTATTTAAATAGTAATATTAGTTTTTTTGGATGGGTTGGGCTAAAGCTCGGCCTAGGTTTAGATTTCTTTTTAAAACTAAGCTTTGACTTGGTCCAATTCGATTTATGGACACATTTTAATGGGACAAGGCGATATTTTTACTTTTTTTTTTTTAACTTTCTAGGTCTTGATTTTATTTAAAGTTGAGTAATTTTCATTTTTAAACTTTTATTGTATTAGAGGCCAAATTTTAGAATTTCAAGTTTTAAAATCTCTTTCATCTTTTAGGTAGTAGATTTTAGGATTGAATAAGTTTAGTTAAATTTCAAATCAAATTAGATTTTAATCTTAGAATTTTAAAATTTTTAAATAGAGTTAAGTTTAAATTCTTTTAGGACTTGCTTTAAGCTCATAGCTGATTTAGATTTAAACTTTGGAAATTTAGAGTCAAAATTTGAAAATTTTAAGTTAGAAACCCTAAATACCAAATCTTGTAGGACTATTGTTAAATAGGCATTATAAGGGTGCTCTAATCTTTTTTACACGTAATTTTATTCCCAAACCCAGATTTTGATAATGAGACCGAGTCTTAATTTAAAGATTTTTCTTAAATTGGTCTGAGGATTAGTCTTAAAATTTTAAGTGATAAGTGGCTAACTGACGTAACTTGTGACAGCCTTAAAACGACCCTAGTCGGAATGTGGTTTCGGGACCACAAAATCGAGGCATAAAAATAATTTAAAATTTATTTTGATGCCTATAATGTGTGTTAACTCATGTGTGACATTTTTGATGTTTTGATTTAGAGTTATAAAGGTGAATTTCACTAGAAAGGACCTAGTAGTAAACTTTGAAAGTAGGATAGGGAAATGTGTGATGACTAATTAAAGCATGCATGCAAAACAATGGTCTTGCATGTCAAATACCCTCTTTTATAAGGGGTGGCGGCCATGACAAGGAGGATGGGCAAAACATGTCATAGACATGTTTTGTTGGTGCATTAGGAGAAACATTAAACTAAGGTGTATGGGTAATAAAAAATGAAAAAAAAAATGTGTGGAAGGCTTCTCCCTCCCCATTCTTTGTGAGTTGAAGGAAAAGAAAGAAAAAAATTTTGTTCATCCTTTCTTTGAGCCAAAACTAGAGAGAAAATACAAAGAAGAAAAAAAAATGTGTGTGTTCATCCTTGAACATCTTTTGGCCGAAAATTGAAGGAAAAAGGGAAGAAGGGAGTGAAGCATTCGGCTATCCTAGGTCACTATTAAGGTAAGTTTGATGTTTTGCCATGAGATTCATATATATTTTAGTAGTTAGCTTGAGTTCTAACTAGCCATGGTTCAAATCCTTACTATGTCATGGAGATGATATTCGGCTAAGGTGAGGTTGTGTTGATATCATTTGCATGCTAAAAGTGAAGCTTTGTAATGGTGCATGTGATGGTGGATTGATGATTATTGAATATTCTTTTTAGCACTTTTGAGTGAGAGTTTGATAGATACTATGAGGTTAAACTTCATGACATTGTAAGCTTGTAAGTTGGATGATGAAGTTCATGCTTTGTGAAGGTAAATGGGGTAGAAGGAGCATTCGGCCATAATGAAAATATATGGGATAATCATAGTCATCCTTATGATTCGGCTCTTGCATATATATATATATATATGTTTGCACATGATGTATTGGTATGACATATATACTATCTCAAGGCATATAATTACATATGATGGTGTTTGGTTATGGAGTAAATGATTGATGCGTATTGAGTTACAATATGGAATCGTTAGTTAGTAAAATGTATGCTGTTTTGTGTGGGTATTAAGTGTATAATTGGCCTCAACATGGACATGCATATTCGCCACATGAGGGAATTGGTGTGCATGCATTCGGTTAGAGGCAAGCATATTGATGGCTATTCTTGGCTTAGAAAATTCGGCTAAGAGGAATATTAACTAATGTGTTGAGTTCGATTCATGATTTCGTACATATGCGACTTTGATGCCTAATGAGTATATATATTGGCTAAGTACCTTGAATTCCTCTTTCGATGCTCAAATGATTAAATCAATTTATTTGTCAAATTAAGCTCAAGAGCAAAGGGGAGCTAAATCCGATAAAGGGAAGGAAAAAGTAGTCGAGTAGCCATCGAAATCGCTCGACAACATCCAAGGTAAGTCTTCGAGTAATGACCCTACTTGAATTATATTGAAATCATGCTCCTTGTGTGTGGCTATTGAGCCGAAATTGTAAAGGTTTGATAAATATTTTGTGTTTGAGCCTTAGTAACGAAAATGAAATATGGATGTGTCGTGATTATTGATATATGTGTACATGAGCATTTGAATGATACCGGGCTAAGTCCGAAGGCATTTATGCTAGTGATTATATCCGGGCTAAGACCCGAAGGCATTCGTGCGAGTTGTTATATCCGGGCTAAGACCCGAAGGCAATTGTGCAAGTTACCAAATCCGGGTTAAGACCCGAAGGCAATTGTGCTTGTGTTATATCCGGTTAAATCCCGAAGGTACGTGATTCGAAATGAGCAATCTTGCTGTAAAATTTCAGTTTATACACTTGTGAAAATTCCAGCAATGAGGTATGTTAAATGCGTGCTTGAATTAGTTGAGTCCTTACAAGTAAGTATTCGCTCAGTTGATAAACGAGCTACCGGCCTTTGGCTAAGTTGTTCTTTTGTGTATAAACATAAGGGTCGGTAATGTGAAGTAAGTATGATTATGAGAATGTGTTAATAAAGTGATTCATTTAGTTATGTAAATGTAATACTTTAGTCAAAGCTGATTTCATTACTTGAGACTTACTAAGCATTAAAATGCTTACCCCGTTGCTTTGGCTCTCTGTTTTATAGATTTTGCTCGTTAGCTATCGGATTCGGGATCATCGAAGTCGAAGTCATCCACACTATCAAAGCCCCCATTTTGGTACAATTTTGGTTGAACTTTGAAATGGCATGTATAGGACTACCCTTTTGTTGTAGGTCATGTACCTTTCGGTTTTGTGTAAACTTGGATAGCCATGCGAAAATGGCTTATATACGTTTTTAGCATAGTACTATAATCGTTTGTATGTTGATCATTATGAGGTATGGAATTGTTTTGAAATGATTAGCCATTGGAATGGTTAATCATGATCACACTTTGTACTATGTATGCAAAAAAGGGCCAATTGAATCATGGAAATCATGAAATAGGTAAAGCCTACCTTAAAGGCGGATCTTGACATGTGATGATGTGGATGTGAAAAATCACTAAAAATAGTAGGAATGGTATTAAATAGTGAATAAATTATGTAAATGAACCTTGATGAATCTACTTTCATATGGAAGAAACGAAACGGTCATATGAGTTATATGTTAAGAGATATTAAAGTTCTCGTGAAACAGGGCGAACGGTTTCGGATTATGTATAAATTCCTCTCGAGTCTAGTTTCTATATAAACAAACGGAATCAGTATTGAAGCCTGTATGGGAAGATATCCAATTAAGTAATGTGTGAAGGTCGGTGTAGTCGAACCTGGATTAGGGAGACTTTAACTAATAAAGCTGTACTAATTGGCCTAACCAAAATTCTAGAAAAAATATGTTGATGGAATTATGAGTCTAATTTCAGGAAAATTCTGAAACTGATTTTCGAGCTTTAAAACTCAAGATATGATTTTTAAGGAGACAGTGACGCAGTAACCAGCTAGTCTGGAAATTTTTTTTTTTTTGGACTGTGAAATAATTAAGTTAAGTCTGTGTGCACCTTGTGTTCGACTTCGGTAACGGACTCGGGTACGGAGTGTTAGATAACTCAAATTGGTTAGGGCCGACTCTATTTCATATCTAGCTTGCTAAGCTTTCATTGAGCACGTTATGACGCATGACACCATCAAATTGGTGATTTTATAGCAACAAAAAATTCTTGGCCTAGCTTCGAATTGGATGTCAAGTCGACATTCTTGCATGTATACTTGAAGGAAGAGGTATTTTTTAAATAATCCCCTAATTATATTAAGGATGGAAAAGAACCTAAAGTTTATACATTGAAGAAAGCTCCATATAAATTAAAGTAAGCTCTATGAGCTTGGTATGGTCATATTGAGGCTTTTTTTTTTTAAATGAAAGTGGAGTTTCGAAAGCGTCCATATGAGCACACATCTTTTTTTTTTTAAAACTAGAGATAATGGGAAAATGCTAATGGTGTGCTTATATATTGATGATCTTACTTTTACTAGGAATGATATAGCTATGTTTGATGGTTTCAAGACGTTTATGATGGATGAGTTTGAAACATCAGATCTTGGGAAGATGCACTATTTTCATAGTCTAAAAGTGATGCAATCTGATGATTGAATTTTTGTTTCCCAAAAGAAGCATGTGGGAGAAATTTTGGATAAATTCAAGATGAATAGTTGCAAATCTATCAACACTCCAACTGAGTTTAGGTTAAAGCTAAATAAAGAAAGAAATTTGAAAAAGGTGGACAGGACTTTTAATAGCAAATTGTAGGCAATTTGATGTATTTAATTGCTATAAGATCAGACATTATGTATTTTGCGAGACTTATTAGCAATTATATGGCCCATTTGAAAGACACATGTTAGCTGTTAAGAGAAAACTTCATTACCTATAAGGAACCAAAGATTTTGGTATTTTCTATAAGAATGGTGAAATGTTAGATTTGATTGGCTTCCCTAATAGTGATAATGAAGGTGACAAGGATGATAGAAGGAGCAATTCAGGCTATGTTTTTATAGTTGGCATAATGACTATTTGTGGTCATCGAAGAAGCAACCCTTGTCACATTATCAAGCACAAAAGCTGAATTTGTTGTTGCTACTCTTTATTCTTTTCAAGCTATTTGGCTTAGAATAATCTTTGAAGAACTTTAATTCAAGCAAGAAAGTGTTAGAAAAATCAGTTAAGAAAATGATTTTACAATTATAGCAGAAGTTTAACTTTTTTCAAAACTGAGTTGATTTGAGATATTTATATCAATAAAGTCCAACTGAATAATACCAGTGTATTGTGCGAGACGGATTCAAGTCAATCGTTGCTTTCAATCGAACGACCTTCTTCGCTATTCTTGTACCATGAATTGCGCCGAGTGTGGGCTTGAGCAACACAAGCCAAATGACAAAAATGAAACGAATTTATTACTTTCAGTAGGAAATTAATCTCTTTCTATAAAAACCAGTAAAGATCGTAATTGCCAGAAAATAGTTGTAAATAAATTACCACTATTTTTTGGCAGAATAATGATAACTCTAATAATTGTGAAGTATGTATTTTAGGTCAACTAGTCTCATCTATTTATAAGGAGAGATACAAGAATACTAGTTGAACAAGACATTGATAAATAATATTTATTTAATAGAAAACATACTCCAACTCTGTAGGAAGCACAACCTAGTAAATATTACTAGGATTGTCGCCCTTCACGTTTGGTATGAGGAGAATTGGGCCTCTCATGTATTGGATCCAGTTAATGTGCTTCCTGAACTTTTGACCCAATACTTTATAATTTAATTCAATCCAATATTTGTTTTCTATATTTCAAAATAAATATTATTTATTAAATTAATTAAATTAATTTCTTAATTAATAATTTTCTCAACTCAATTCTAATATCATTAAAGTTCTAACAATTTTACCATAAAAGAATATATTAGGAAATATATTTAATTCCTTATTCAACAGATTCATAATGAATAATTAATTTAATTTCATTTTCAATTTCAATTATTTAATAAATTATGATTAAATAATAATTTGAAAAAACTTAAATTAATTCTCAAGTCATTTTTGTACTTAATGAGAAAATACATTCATTTGTGAATACGATCCATTTCTCTTAGTTCAAAATTTTCATTGATTTTTATCCATTTGGTTCTACATATAATTCATTTATGGTTTTAACGAACTAGTGGAGGGACCGATTGGACATATATAATTAAGTTCTAACTTTTCACATATTAATTGTAAACTTATTTAATCATAAAGTTATTCCACTAAAATATCATCATAATTAAGGTCTCCCTAATTATATACCATTACGAAAGTCATTTAATAAGCCCTCGTCCAATGACCTTGTTATAGGTGTGTTACCCTTATAAAATATCCTTTATGTTTTTGGGATAATTTCGTTCTCCTAATATGATCCTATTTTATATCATGATAACCATTACATCTTTCTTCATGAAAAGTCAATTACTATTAAATAGTAATCAAATCATTTATTATAAAAAAATGAGTCGTTGCTACGTTTACTTTTCATCTATCTTGTAATGTCGATGAAAGGATATCATTTACACTTTAGTTGGGCTATGAATTCCACTATTGTGGAATGATGCTACATATTGTATAAGTCGTATACTCAATGCATTAGCTTTCGATTCCTTATCTATTTGAACTCAGGCTTTTATATACATTAAAGTATAGGAGTGACACATACATAATCTATTATCCACTCAATATTAAGGTATGACATTCTATGAACGTCACAAGAGAATAAATCCATAAACTGATTTAGGATCTATTCTACTTGGGTCTTGTCCAGGCACATCTGTGTCTCTATCTTCTAGGGATCATCTGCTCTAATGGACAAGATGAAAAATTCTCTCTAATTGGACCTGATAGACGACATATTAGTCTTTCGATTGGTTTGCTCATTTTCGACTAGACTAAGACATGTTTAGATTATCTACTAATACCAGTTGTCTTTTTATATTATGATCTGCCCACATAATACAACTTAGTATTTGTAACAGCCCATTTTTTAGTGGTATCAGAAATAGTGGTTTCAAGATTACAAATCTGACGAGTAAGTTCATATAACTAATATTTAAATTATGAGAGTTTATAATAATTTTTATATTAAATTTGATGAATTTTAATTATTGTATTAAAAGTTAGTATAAGTGGTTCGGCTCAAAAGTTGAGTGGGTTATGAAAATAAGGTATTGAGACCTCATTTCCGTTATTTAAGGCCATAAATATTTTTATCAAATATTTACAGAGTCGAAATATATGTGAATTGAAGTTTGGTCCAGTAATTCTGATGATTTATTGCTTAATTTCAATAAAAAGACTAAATTGTAAAGGAGACAAAAGTGAATTGTTATAGATTCAATTACTATAAGGACCAAAATGGTGATTAAACCATGGTAAAAAAATCCAAGCGGTGGTGGATGCCAATCATTCCACTAACTTTTGGGTTATTATTTCATATAGTTTAAGATTAAATTGAAAAAAAAATTGTTTAATTGAAATTTAATATAATTGAAGGACCAATGATGTAATTGGACCATCCTTAAATGGCCTAATGATAGGATTGATGTGGAATTATCTAGATTTTGATAAATTGCATTTAGCTCCTAATTACTTAATCATTAAAGAAAAATGGACTAAATCATAAAAACTGTAAAAGTCAATTGCTATTAGTTTAAAAGGTTTAATAAGGGGATTCTAAAGGGCAATTAGACCCTTGTGCTTGTAGTGGAGGTAATGGCTAAGAAAATATGAAATTTAAATGTTATAATGAAGGGTATATTAGTAAATTAACAAAAAAATAAAAATTTATTATAAATTAAAAGGTAAAATAACTTGATCTTGTTCAATTTCTTTCTTTCAGAGACCGAAACCTTTAGAAAAACATAGAAGGAGCTTTGGTCAAGTTGAGTTCTTCATTTGGGTAAGTAAATTTTGCCCTTTTTTTAATAATTTTTATGTTTTTGAGCTTGTATTAGCTTGATTTAGTTAATCCGGTAATTAATTTGTAAAACTGTTAAATGTTGTAGATTATGCCGTTGATGTATTGTGTATATTCTTGAAGTTTTATGATGGGTTATTGAGTTCGATTGTTAAATAGGACTATTTTGTAAAGTAGTTTTTTTTTAATTTTAATGTTAAAGGACTAAAATATTAAAGTGATAAAAATGTAAGGACTTGACGTGAAATAATTGAAATTATGGGCTGTAATGAGACACAATACCATTTGGCTAAATTTGTTTTTAATGAAAATTGGTTAAATTGTAAGTTTTGAGCTTAAGGACTAAATTGAATAAAAGTAAAATGTTGGGGGCAATTTTATAAAAATGTCTAAAAGGATTAAATTGCATAAAATGAGGTAATTTTTCTGTGGAATTAGTGAATTGAATGGAATTATTATTTTATATCAAGAACGAATGGAAAATTGAGGAAGAGAAAATTACAGAATAGTCCTTGTACTTTGTTGTTGTTGTAGTTTAGTCTGGTAAGTTTGTTTAGTTTAATTTTAGTACATTTCTAAATGTATTATATAAACCTAATTGCATAATGTTAGGTTATATAGATGTGTGTAATTGAAAATGGAAATAAGGAATTGATATGACATCGATAACTGATTGAGATACTTTGAACCGTTACTGCAAATTAGTCCTGTAAGTTCGTAACTTAGTAATTCAATTAGTTATTTTTTCGATGAATTGTTATCTATTTGTGTATATATGTGAAACAAATTCGTAGCTTGAATGAAATGAATAAGACCATAGTTGAAAGACACTATGGCATCATATTGGGAACGAGTAAGACTATAGCTGTAAGGCGTTATGGCATCACGATTTTAATGAGTAAGACCATAGCTGTAGGGCGTTATAGCATCACGATTTTAACGAGTAAGACCATATCTGAAAGACATTATGGCATCACGATTTTAATGAGTAAGATCATAGCTGAAAGACGTTATGGAATCATGATTTTAACGAGTAAGACCATAGCTAAAAGACGTTATGGCATCACAATTTTAATGAGTAAGACCATAACTGAAAGACGTTATGGTATCATGATTCTAACGAGTAAGACCATAGTTGAAATACGCTATGGCATCACGATTCTAACGAGTAAGACCATAGCTGAAAGACACTATGGCATCATGAATTAGACGATAAGATCATGATTGAAAGACACTATGGCATCCTTCAACCATTTGCTATTCAGGTAATATGTTTTGGGTGAGGTATGTATCATAAGATTGAATGTGAGATGAATGTGTTGACTAGTATAATTTGTAATGAATATTTATGCCTTGGTGTGATTATATGCTATATATGTATATAAATATGCTAACTAATGATGTTTGTGATGTTTAAGGAATTAAATGGATATACGAGTATTTTTCGAGTAGTTAATGTTATTCTATTTGGTTCATCGGGCTATGTTTTATTGATCTCTGAAAATTTATTGAAAAGTGGAAAGTGATTTGTATTATTGTACTGAGCATTTCTTACCTATTGTGAGTTGTGATTGGCAAAAATTATAATAATAACCTCGTTGACAATTTGGCAGAAATTATAATAATAACCTCGTTGACAAGAACTCTGTTCATTAATCTTGTATTTGAATTATTATTATGTTTGATTCGATAAGCTTTACGATTCAATCGACGAACTTACTAAGCTTTACGAAAGCATACTCGTGTTATTTGTCTTATTTGTTGTAGATACGTTTTGTGGATAGGGAGATCGGATCAACTCGAAGAATCACACTATCCGAGGATCATTTGGTAGCTTTTGAATACATCTTGGCTTATAAAGCATTTAATAGGAGATTTTGATTTGTAAGGGTTCGTAAGTACTTATTGGTGTTATTGTTAACGTGCATATAATGATGTGGTATAAGTAGTTAAGTGAGGTGCATACTTGATTTTATGGTATAACATTTTGAGATAGAAAATGAGTTATTTGAATGTGCTTGTAGCTTGTAAACTTAGTCAAGGAAATGAATTGTGAAAGTACTTGAAATGTGATGTCATGGATGGCACATTAGTTAGACATTAGGATGTTTGTTTTGACATGTTTTGGGTGTCATTGGAATACATTTTGAAGTCTTATAATATTGTGTTAAGAACTGGTTTAGGTATCTATGCAATTGAATGAAAAATAAACATGATTTAGGTAACTTTTGAACACATACGGCTTGGGACACGGGCTATCATAAGGTTGTGTGTCACACACGGGGAGCCCACACAAGTGTGTGCCCTGAACATGTTAGTTGCAGGTTTCACAAGGGCTAGCACACGGCCTACGACATAGTCGTGTGACCTAAGTCATTAAGTTACATGGGTGAGAACACGAGCGTGTATAGTAGCACACAGGCATATGGGCTAACCACATAGCCGTGTGACCCTTGTAGTGAAAATTTTTCAGTTTTTCCCTAAACGTTCTAAATTGTTCCAACATTAATCCCTAATTATTTCTAAACAAATTTTAAGGCTTTGTAGACTCGATTTAAGGCTCATAAATTTATGTATTACCCCGATATGATTTATTATGAAATTCTGTTAATTAATTTGGCAACTTGATGCTATCTGTTATTGATTGTTTTGGATTGTATAGTAATACGTCGTAACCCTAATCCAATGACAAGTATGGGTTATAGGTGTTATAGTATTAGTTAAACGTTAGATATTAATGTGCCAATATTTTCTTCCATTTAGCTTTGCATGCAAAAATCGTTGAGGAAAATATAGAAATAATATTAATGTAATTGATGGATATTTTATTAAACCAATTTGTTTGAAAAATAAAAGTGTACAAAGACGAATATACTACATTTAGGGCACTAGATCCAATAGTCTCCCACTTGCCCTAGTGAAGTAGAGGAGTCATATTTTGTATTCCCATGCCCTCGACATGTTTCTCAAAACTGCTAGCTACTAGAGTCTTGGTAAACAGGTTTGTAAGGTTGTCCTATGATGTGACTTTGACTACATCCACTATTATGTCTACTACTGTCTCCCTTATTATGTGATACTTTCTCTCAATGTGTTTCATCCTCTTGTGGTTTTTAGTTTCCTTGGTGTTAGGTAGGTTGCACTGTTATCACAATACAGTATGGTAGTTTTTTTCATACCAGAAACAACTTTGAGATTCGTTCCAAAGCCATATTACTTTTTTTGTTGCTTCAGAAGTAGCCAATTATTCAACCTTCACAGTAGAGTCAACAATACAACACTACTTGACACTTCTCCATACCATGGACCTATTGCCTAGGACAAAAGACACGGCCCCAGGTCAATTTCTATGAATCTTGACATGTTTGGAAGTTAGAATCGGTATAACCGATAGGAGTCAGATCTCCTCCGGAATACACAAACTTATAATCCTTCATTTTCTATAAATACTTGGTTATATGCTTGACTATTTGTCAGTATCTTGGACATGTGCATTACATAGTATACATACTGTGACTCACCAACCCTATTACGAAGTAGATATCTGGACGTGTACATTACGTAGTATACATACTTTCTATTGTTGAAGCACAAGGAACATTTCTCATGTATTGTCTTTCTTTTGCTATCTTAAGAAGTCTTCCAAAGAAATATGAGAGCACGATAGAGAGGGTTGAGTTCCTTTTTTGAATTGACCATTGCATAATGTTCCAATATCTTGTCTATGCATGAAGCTTGTGATAATGCTATCACTTTGTTCTTTTGATCCCTTAGGATTCAAATGCCTAGAACAAGTTAGCTTTCTCAAGTCCTTCATTCTAAATGTTAGGGTTAACAACAGTTTAACCCATGACAATGTCCCTATATAATTTCTAATGAGTAGAATGTCATCGACACATAAAACGAGAAAGACTACCTTTTCATCCTTAGTACATTTATAAACACAAGATTTATAAATATTTTACTCAAATCCAAAAGTTTTTTATCGTTTGATTAGATATTTGACTTCATGAGTGGGATGCTTGCTTAAGTCTATATATAGATCTAAGCAATTTACAAACTTCATATTTGTTTCCTTTAGCTATATATCTGATGGGTTGCATCATATAGATGCTCTTTTCAAGATAGTCATTTAAGAACGTTGTATTGACATCCATTTGCCAGATCTTGTAATAACAGTAATAGGAATGGATAACAATATACATATAAATTTGAGTATGGCAACTGATCGCCTCTCTTTGTTCTATTAAACAAAGAGAGAAATCAACACTCTTGAACTAAAATAAAATATTACGGCTTTAATGCAAGTGTGACAGGTCAGTTGTAATATTTTTAGTATTACAATGGAACACTAAAGTATTCCAAGGATCGAACCTAAGAGAATCGTGATGTAACACCCCTAACCCGTATCCATCGTCGGTGTAGGGTTACGAGGTATTATTAATCAATTCACAACATATAGCATGCACTTTTCAAACATAAAGCATTCATTCTCATAAATTATTCAACACAATCACATTGTCCCTTATAAGGGCCTATGATGCCTTAAACATGTTTTAGAAGTGATTCGGAACTAAACCGATAACATATGAAAATTTTGGAAACTTAGAAAAATTTCAACCATTCAGGGGTCACACGCCCGTGTGAACAGGCCATGTGCCTCACACGGCTCCAGACACGCCCGTGTCTCGGGCCGTATGAAAACAGGGCATACATATTAACTTAGGTCACATGACCAACCACACGCCTGTATGTCTAGCCCGTGTGCCCTTCGAAGTGGCCATACACGCCTGTGTGCCACACTGTGCCAAAACTGTAAGGTATATTGACTTATGCAACACGGCCAAGTCATAAGCCCGTGTGCTAGGCCGTGTGCCAATTAGGGAGTATACTGACTTGTACCACACGGCCAGTCACACGCCTGTGTGTGAGACCGTATAGAGCATACTGACTTCATTTTAATTTCATCACTAGGGGACACACAGCTGTGTAACATGACCGTGTGTCACACACGGCTGAGACACACGTCTGTGTCTCTGCCTATGTGGACAAAAATAGGCCATTAGCAAGGCCAATTTGCCACCCTTATTCATGCTCACTTAAAAAACCAAAATGGTACCATTTCATCATACAATTAGGCAGCCAAAATCATCAACCAAATGCACAATTCATGCCATTATAATTTCATCTATTCCAAATCTCAATCACTACCATTTACTAAGCCAAAAACATGCCAAAACAATATCAATCTATATAGTTTATCATAATTAACACTCACATAACTTCCTTATAAACAACCACATAACATCTAAAATCATACCTCATCAAGGCATTTCTCAAGCATTTTATACTCCACAAATCAATTAATCATTTGAGCAACTATAAAACCATAACCACATTCATACCAAACATGCCAAAATAAACCATCACTCATGGCTATATATACAAACCAAAATATATACAATTTACAAGCCAAATCCCATGGCTATAATCACAACCAAAACACCACATCTAGCCTATACATGCCATATGTCAAATATGTATAATCCAAAAGTACCAACTTAGATGTTTGATAGTGTGATGATGTTCCCAACGACTCTCGGATCTGAGCTAGCCTTGATTCACTATAAAACATAGAAAAATAACACAAAGTAAGCTTAATAGCTTAGTAAGCTCGTATGATATAAACTTAACTAATCACAAATACAACATTCATCAATCTAAACATATTATCATGTACTTTATGATTACTAACAAATCTTTCCACTGCTTATTCATAAGCTTATATCCAAACTTTGTAACTTCTTTGATTTTAAGCTTATAATATACATGTACATACTTGTACCAATTCATAACAAGTTCAAACATACACGGAATTCCGTTGAACACTTAATGTCTCGCACACTAAGTGCCATACTCAATATCTCGCACACTAAATGCCGTACATAGCCGAAGCTATCTCAAATCGCACACTAAGTGCCATATATAGCTGAAGTGTAACACCCCTTACCCGTATCCGAAGCCGAAATAGGGTTCGAGGCATTACCGGACTTATATTTTAATATTCACTCATATTCAAAAGATAAATCTTGCATACAATTTAAAATTTTCACACACTCATTCATACCATGAAGACATATTTCTCAAAAATAAGCTTATACCATGCCTAAATATACACAAACATTAACATCATTAACAAGCCATTCTCGCATGGCTACATATACAAATCAAATTGAACCACATTGAATTTAGCCTATACATGCCACATAACCAAAAACTTAAAGCTTTTAATTCCCGAAGTGATAACTAGATAGTGTGATGTGGTCTCCAACGACTTCTAACCCGAGCAAGTCTCCGAAACTCTATAAACATAGGAAAAACACACAGAGTAAGCTTAGAAAGCTTAGTAAGTCATAAGCAAATAAATCATTTCAATGATATTTACAAATCATTATCATTAAACCAAATTTAACAAACATCAATCACTTATACAATCTTGTACTCTAAATTCATATAACCACATTAAGTAGCTTCTCTTATATATATATATATATATATATATATATATATATATATATCACGTTTTCACATTTGAAAGACAACCGTTAACTCAATCATATAAATCAAGTTTGCACATAATCATTACATGAATAACCAAAACATGTAATGGTTCACTAACCACTTCATATATAATTTATCCATTTGGCTACATTTCAATTTCATATATATAGAGCACATATTCACATTTCATTTTCTTATAAATCACATATTATCTTACACATATATATTACTTTCCATTTCCCAAAACCATGTTTCTCATTTCATAATTCCCATGCTCAAAACATAGGACCACAATTCGTATATCAAACATATATGTATCACACCATTTATTTATACATTCACATCATTTGATGTCATATATTTCACATATTATCACTTGAAACATAATCACCTTTCATTTCTGAATTTCATAATTGAAACACACGTACCTGAATTATATATCCATAGATCATAATCATATTCACTTTCATTACTCAATTTCATAAACATTGCAACATACCTGAATCGGATGCACATTTATATATTCATTTACTTCTCAGAATACCAGTTGAACCATTCGGAAACAAAGAGGATACTCGGATATCTCTGGAAGCTCGTACAATTAATTTAAGTCACATACTTTCATATAATCACAGACGTTGACCCAATCGGTCATGTTCTTATTCATAGATATAGTAATCATTCACACATATATATCGTTCTTTGATACTAATAATTCACCTTAAAAATCAATTCACATGCGAGTACATAATACGTACCTGACTATCATAATGTATCATACATAATCAATAGTAGTTTACCTCGAACTTTTTAATTCATAATCTTACTCGAATCACCGGCGTTAAGCTGCTAGGTTTAAAACCGAATCCAATCACCAAAGACGAACTCGGGACTTTAAGCTCAAATATAATACCAAAGACTAAGCTCGGATTTAACCCGGATATAATACCAGCACTAAGCCTGCAGGATTTAACACGGATATAATACCAGCACGAAGCCTGCGGGATAAAACCCGGATATAATACCAGTACGAAGCCTGTGGGATAAAACCCGAATATAATACCAGCACGAAGCCTACGGGATAAAACCCGGATATAATACCAGCACGAAGCCTGCGGGATTTAACCCGGATATACATCAAATATCATGCATATTTAATCATATATTAACACATCTCATTCAACATATCACATTAGTAGTCATTTGCTACATTCAGATACAAGCTCCATATGAACATCATCATATACATTTCGGTTCAAAAGTCATACATAAATATCACATATCCATTTCACCATTCAAGCTTAACCCATAGTAGCCATTCAACTATATGTCATATACATAAATTATTTATCACAAAACTTAATTCAAGTAGAACCAAAAGGTCACAATCGATCTAATGTATACATATCAAGGCATCATCAATTATATACTAAAGGTGACTACTTAAAACTTACCACGGATGAAGACGAATGAACCGGGACGGCTATTTGAAAAATTTAGGTTTTTTTTTTCTTCCGATCCAATTCTGATTTCCTCTTTTCTTGATCTAAATTAATATAAATTAAACTTATTTAATCTCACATATACTCAAATTCACCCAAAAACAAATAAAAAGGGCAATTTGCACATTAGCCCCTAATATTTCACATTTTCACAAATTAGTCCTTATTTCCAAATAGCACAAAATACACAAAATCTCATCAAACCCGTGTTAGACCGAATTTACCTTAGGCCTTAGTAGCCCATTTATTCAATTTATTTCACACTCGGAACAAATTCTCCAAAGCTCAATTCAATCGGTAACATATATATATATATATATATTTATTTACAACTTGATTCAGCACATATAATGCACATACATTAATACATCCAAACATGAAATATTAGCAACCATTACTGAATGGTCAAGTTATTCCACATGGATTATTAGACAAAAATATAAAAGTACATACAAGCATTACCAAATGACCGAATCTCCATTGTATTTAAAATAATTCATGCACCACTCATTTAACTATTAATAGTCATTTACTAAGTACCAATGCCGAATAGAAATATGTCAAGTTCACATGCTATGAATCATGCTAAAATGTCATTTTCAAAACCAAATTGTTTTTCATCTATTCGGCTAGCAAATTATATAAAAAAAATAATTTATACCAATTTCATAACCAAATAGTCATATTAACTAAACACCTTAAACTTAACTTAATAATTAACAAATCAACTATAATTCATGAATATTCTTGTCTTCGTAAATGCACCAATAAATCCAATTATACAAGCAATGATTTATTCATCACTTAGCTTATCCAATTAAGCCACAACCGGAAACACATTCATCAACCAAATCATTATTTAACCAAAACATGAAAAATCTATTAATACATATTTATTTTTCATCATCAAACACAAAAATCATCAAACTTTCAACAATGGAAAAACACAAAATCAACATAAATTCCGAAAATTGAAGCATGGGTTTACTAGCATTCGAAGCAACGATCTCAAAAATATAAAAATTAT
Source organism: Gossypium arboreum (assembly GCF_025698485.1). Taxonomy (NCBI): domain Eukaryota; kingdom Viridiplantae; phylum Streptophyta; class Magnoliopsida; order Malvales; family Malvaceae; genus Gossypium; species Gossypium arboreum. Next base: position 13,270,555 of record NC_069075.1, on the reverse strand, counting down.
CAAAAATCGAGTCAAAATCACTTACTAATTAAAGCTTGAAGTTGCCGAACCCTAATGGCTTCCATGAACCTTTTTTCTTTTCTCATTTTCGGTTGAAAGAACCATGAAAGATGATAATTTGACTTTAATTTTATTAATATATTAACATATATTCATAAATTACTCAAATAACCTTATTTCAAATTCAATATTTCAATAATGCCAAACCAACATTTCCACTAACTAATTAATGGTCCATTTATCACATAAGGACCCTAACTTTTAAGCTCCATAGCTTTTAGACACTTTTAACTTATAGCATGCTACTTTTACATTTAACGCAATTAAGTCCTTTTATAAAATTGAGCTCACAAATGATAAAATTTTCACATGAAAATTTCACACATATTAACTCACATACTGTATACACCAAGAATAATACTAAAATATTTTTTTGACTCGAATTTGTGGTCCCGAAACCACTGTTCTGATTAAGGTCTAAACTGGGCTGTTACACGAAGCTATGTCGAATCGCACACTAAGTGCCATATATAGCCGAAGCAATATCGTATCGCACACTAAGTGCCACAAATAACCGATTTGTCATCGAACATATCTATAGTCCCGCAGATACAATTTATGCAATATTAAAGCACTAAAAGCATAATTATTACAATGCTTAATACATACGAACTTACCTCGGATGTGAAAACAGTGAATCGAGTCGATTAGTCGATAACTTTATCTTTACTCCGATCCAAGTCCGTATTTTGCTTTTCTTGATCTAAATATATTCAAAATTAACTTATTCAATCATCTATTCATTCAATTTAGACCAAAAGACACTTTAAAACACATTTACACTTTTTCCCCATAGATTTCACATTTTTCACAATTTAATCCTTATTTCACAAAATCACAAATTAATGAAATTCAAGACTAACCCATGCTAGCAAAATTACCATAGTGCCCCTAGCAGACCATAATTTTCATTTATTCACACTTTTAACCACTACATTTCACATTTTCTCTATTTAACCCCTTTTTGACATTTTTGTCAAAAATCACTTTACAAAAACTATTAATCTAACATTAAACCTTCCAAATCTATCATAAATCATCAAATTACTCAAGTATTCAACAATGGAAACATGATAAATCTTTAACAATTTTGCAAATTAGCCCTTGGGCTAGGTAGTACTAGATGCAACGATCTCAAAAACGTAGAAATCATTAAAAACAGGACAAAAACCATACCTAATTGAGCAAAAATACCTAGGCTGAATGTAAAGCTTCTCCCATGGCTATTTCTTCTTCTCAAAATCGGTTGAAGACATAAAGATGGACATAAAATTGTTTTTGTTTTATTTATTATATCATAGTAACCAAATTACCAAATTAACCTTACTAATAAACCATTTAAAACACCTATTATAAGCCCATAATTGTCCAGCCATCATTATAATGGTATAATTGCAACATAAGGACCTTCACTTTAGTAAAACATAGCTATTAGACACATTTAACCAATAGCACATAAATTTTACACTTTATGCGATTTAGTCCTTTTTACTGAATTAAGCATTCAAACAATAAAATTACTTCGCGAAATTTTCACACTAACACAATATCATAATGTAAACATTAAAATGATAATAAAATAAAATTTTAACCTTGGATTTGTGGTCCCGAAACTACTGTTCTGATTTGACTATTGAATTCAAAAATTTCTAAATAATGTGTGTGTAAAATAAGGAGTCTAACCAACTAATTGAAAAAAATTATATTACGATAAATCATAAATTTAAGAGAAATTAAACTAATCTGCTACCTAGTTGATACGGACTAAATTGTAAAACAGGAAAAATTTAAAAAATAACGATTAAATAACAAACGGTGGTTAATTGATCTTGATGTGGTTCATTAATCCTCAAATTAGGAACCCAAATCGCTTAAACTCCAAAATGGCTCCATATTAGCTCTCGGTCTCAATTTTACCAAGTTAGATAAATTAATTCGGATTATCTCTCGATCTCACCGGTTAACCTGAGACTAATGAATTGGTGCCCAACAAGATCTTCTCTCGGTCTCACTTGCCTAGATATTCCCTTAGGGTCGTTAATAATAAGTTTTTAGGTTCATTCAAATTAGTCCATTTTTTTTACGGCTTGGTCTTTTATCAAAAATAAACTCACCACATCTCTATCAACCAACCCTCTTTAAAAGATTAGTTACTCATGTTGAAAATAAAACTAATAAACATGAAAATGAAAAACATGGAAGTCATTAAACAAAAGCTTAAGAAAAATGTAAAAGTTGATATTTTTATGCAAGAAAATTTAAAGGGCATATAAAGAGAATCATTCAACAAGAAAATCTAAAGTAAAGAACATAAAAGGAACAAACTTTAACAGATTTAAAGTAAAAGAAACTAAAGTACATTAAACTAAAGCTAAAAATGTCTTACAACCAAGGTACAGAGACTGGATGTGCAAATAAACCTATGCTACAATAATAACTAACTTAACTAACACTAAGAACAACCTAAGTTAAGCTATAGGTTAAACATCCCTCCAAAAGCACACTTGAAACATAGCTTCAAAAACACACTTGGGCACTAAGTGCCAAGCTTGTAGGCTACACATCCTCCCTCAAAAACACGCTTGAATCACTATGAATATAACTCGGTAATCCTTAACAAATATTGGATTCAGGTACAATTAGTGAATATATATCATACGTCAACATCTCATCTCATATAAAACCCATAAAACACGCGAGATAACCTTATTAGCATGCCAATTGTATCCTATCTATCTTTAATTTAGGCACAATTTACACATCAATATCCTTTATTACAATTCATTCCACAGGCACAATTTATACATCAATATCCTTTATTACAATTCATTCCATTCCTAACATTTTATAATGTTCCAACCAAAATTCAAAATATAATCACGTATTACCAGTTTAATCCAATAGATATCATAATATCAAAACAATATATTTATATACCTTTTAACAACATAACATCACCATGTATATATATATCATCCACTCGTATAACGAATTTTACATTCATTAATATGTATCTATCAATATCTACCATAAATCTCACCTTTTTCGATATAGTCCTTTTATGTCATAAGTCATTAAAATTACATTTGTATATATATAATTAATAAATATAACCACATAATTCAAGCATAATAAGAAAAAAATTAAGTTCCATAGAACTTACGAAAAATGGAAACTACAAAGTGTTAGGGACTAATTTGTGATTCTCCTATTTCTTGATTAAATTCCAATTGATTTAATTCCAAATATATGATAATTAATTACAATTTATCAATTCCAGCAGTCATATAACATCTTAGTGTATGCATATAACAACTTAATTTCATTTTACACAATTTTCCAAAAGTTTCACATTTTTTTCAATTTAGTTCCTAAAACTGAAATAGTTATATCTTTAAATTTTAAGCTTCATTTTTCAATTCAATTTCAACTTCATCCCTGTACAACCCTCTAAATACTATAATTATATAAATTTCATATCAATTTTGACATATTCACATTTTAGTCCCTATACTATAAATTAAAAAAATTCACTTTACAAAATAGTCCTTTTTGAGAACAAAGCTTCAAACTCAACCATTAATAATCCAAAAAGCTTAAAAAACAACAATGGTAAATTTTAAAATCTTTGACATTTTTATGATTTAATATCCGGCTTAGCTAGATTAAGCTACAACGATCTCAAAAATATAAAATTTACGAAAAATAGGCTAGGTTTGGACTTACATGCAAGGGTCGAATGGTTTTGAATGTTTGAAGCTTTCTTCCTTCCCTTAAAAATGGTGGAAATGGTGATGGATGAAAAATGAAGATGATAATGACTTATTATTTTATGTTTTATGTTTTAATTATAACATAGCCTTTTAATTTCACATTTTTACTAATTAAAATATACTTATCGTCACTACTATACAAAAGTGTTTATTTTCCACTTTAAAATTTAATAATTTACCTTTTAAACCCTTAGAACTATTAAAAATCAAATACGACTAGCTTTTAGAGTTTTTATGATTTAGTCTTTGTACCTCAATTAGACATCCAATTACTAAAATTTTCGGACCAAAATTCAATTCACCTATATAGAAGTTCCTTAAATATTTAATAAAAATATTCACGAACTCAATTTACAAAAATGAGGTCCCCATACCTCAATTTTTTAAAACCACTAACTTTTGAACCGATTCAACTGTACCTTTACTAACTTTCCAAATAACTTAAATTGTTAGACCAGAATTTAGTATAATACTGTAATATCCTCGTAAATATTAATAAATAATATTTACTAACTCGATCATCAAAAAATAGAGTTCGAAACTACTGTTTTCGGTACCAATGACAATTGGGCTACTACAAAAAAAAAAGAAGAAGTGTTGCAGAGAAATGTTAAATTTACAACTAAGGAAATGAAAATAAGAAGCCCTAGAAGAAGAGAAGGAAAAACTAAAAGAAAACTAAAGGAAAAGTGTGGCCTCCTTTTCTCTCGGCCAAATTTTTGTTGATATAGAAGCTATTCTGACCCAATTTTTGTGCCCCAAATACCTTGAACGGGTCTTCAATGATTGGTGCTTCATGTGGACAAAGACTACTATTTTTTCAACTTCCCCCTTCACGATGTGGGTATCACGATACTAAGGAATAGGATATTGCAATACCTCAGAAAATCTTGAACTTGGGGTGCTTCTTGGCAAGTGGATATCGCGACACCTAAAGTGGTTATCACGATACCATTAAAGTGTAGTCTCCAATCTTGGGTCTGTTAGAGGTATCACGATTCCAAGGTTTGGATATCGCAATACCCTCTCCTATGGTGTCGTTCTTACTCGATTTCAGCCTCCAATGTGTCCCTTCATCACTCAACCATGTGTTAGGGCTCCCAATGACACTATTAGCCAATTTGGGTCTCAAAATGTGTAACAAACCCATTTTTAGTGGTGTTGAAAACTCCATTTTTGAAATGAATGTGACATACCTTAGCTTAGGTCCGGTGATTAGGTCAGGTTTAGAGTGTTTCAAAATAAGTAAAAACGAGGAATTTACACTTATTAACTTGAAGCCTAAAAACTACAGAAAAGATGCTACTTTGCTTGAGAATAAGCTCTTCAAGTGTATCAGGAAGGCCTAATTTACCATATAAAATTACGGCAGATCAAACTCGCCCACACTTAAATATTTGTTTGTCCTCAAGAAAACACACTAAACATGTAAAAATAAAGATGTCTCTTGGACTATGTCAGGCAATTAAGTCACATTGCGGTAAAACATCGAACTCATAAGAAAACTACCTCTCATGCAACTTAGGAGTGATATCTAGTTAACTTGGTTCTTCCTAATGCAAATACAATTAATTCACTAAGTTAAAATGTCAATAGATATAGGGCCTGTTCTTCTGTGCTTAAAAAAAGTCCTTCTGACTCCAAAAGCACTTTTGGAGGAAAAGCTATGCAGAACAAGCTACTTTTGACTGGAATTTTTGGCAAAAGCACTTCTGAAAAGGAGAAGCTAAAACTTTTAGTTTTCCTTTCCCAAAAGCACTTTTAGTGCTTAATTACTTTTTCACCCCTCCAATAACATAATATTTTCCTTTTTTTTCTTGGTGTTTAATTACAAATGTGTTAAAATCATTAATTAAAAATAAAAAATATTTTTAAAATACTAATTACAAATATTTAATGGTTATATTTAAATATTTAAAATGTAGTTTATATATTCTAATTAAATTTTGTAAGTAATTAATATTAATTACTTAAAATATTTAAAATTTATATTTCATATATTAAAATATTAACAACAAGCTATAATAATTTTTATATTTTTACTAAAATATAATAATATTAACTAATTTAAATTTTATTTAAATGCATATTTTTATTTGATAATAACATGTCTAAAATGGACATTTTACTTCTCAAAAGCACTTTTTGACAGCAATGCTAAACACTTAAATTTTAAACTAAATTTTTCAAAAGCATTGCCAAACTAACCCATAGAGGAAATGGAAATGAACGTATGTACAAGTGTTATCCATCAAAATAAATAATGTGGGTTGCTTATAGATATTTAAAAAGAATTGGTCATATTCATTCAAACAAAAGCAAGTTGTTCATGAATTATTATGTCGGTGAATTATTTGGGTCCCAAAGGTTTTTTAAGCTTGTAGCATTCTGAAGCTTAGGACAGTTTAAATTCAAACAATGGGCACTCGAAACGGGTTCAAGCACTAGAAACAGTTAATCAAATGACATTGTTCCCTACTCACCCCCAATTTATTTAAAAACTCACCTCCTTATTTCTCCTTCCCTAGCCTACCTTATTTCTCTAAAATTTTAGAAGGAATTACTTGATATTAGTACTATAACACCCCTAACCCATATTTGTCACCGGAACATGTTTATAGAGCATTACCTGAGTTTACAGAACAAATACAATTAATTCATGTCTTTTACTATTCATATCCGAATCAAATCATAATTCATTCATGTTGTCCCTTAAATGGACCCTCGAGGTCCTATTTATACATTAGAATCAAGTCGGGACTAAATCAGGAACTCAGAGAATTTTTTGCGAAATTTCAAATTTTTTCTTAGGTGTAGGGGGACACACCCCTGTGTGGTCAGGCCGTGTGGCTCACACGGCCAAGTGACATGCCCGTGTCTTAGGCAGTGTGGGCATTCGATGTGAGGCATACGGCCGTGTCCCAACTCGTGCTCAAATTAAGGTAACTACTGACTTGGGTCACACGGCCAGCCATACACCCGTGTGCTAGGCCGTGTAAACTATTTAATTTTCAAAAATAGGTGCAGAATTCACACGGCCAAGACACACGGCAGTGTGTTGGGCCATGTGTTTCACACGGCTGAGACACACTCCCGTGTCTCTGCCCGTTTGACCAATTTTGAGCATTCTGTTTCTCAATTTTTAAGATGCAGAGGATACATGGCCAAACCACATGCCCGTGCGTATGGCCATGTATTACACACGGTTAAGACATACGCCCGTGTGTCTACCTGTGTAGACAAAATAAGGCCATTTCCAAGGCTTATTTCTCACTGAAATTTTTCCTTGTACCTCTATTAATACTTGCATACCTATACCAACCAACTCAAGATGTTAAAACCAAGCCAACATTAACATTATACTTTATATATCATCACATGTATTCAAACTTACCTTTTTAAAAGACATATATGATTACCATAATTCAATCTAACCATACCAAGCACACATATATTAACCATATTATAACCTCAAGTATATATTCACTAAATATAACATTACTAGCCATTTCAATGGCTAGATTACAAACAATCAATTACATGCCAACATTGGCCAAGTAAACCTATACATGCCATTATACCAAAACAAGTTTACTATTTATACCAAAACGGGCTGAAAGTGTAATACTCCTAACTTGTATCTGTTTCCAGAACAGGGTTACGGATCATTATTGGAGTTTTTAGATCATTTACAGATAATTCACGTCAAATACTATACATTTTCTGTTATTATTCATAACATCCCTTAAATTGACTCTGGAGGCCCAATACTAATATTAGAATCGAATCGGGAACTTAGAATTTTTTTTGTAAAATTTCAAAGTTTTTCCTAGGTATAGGGGGCCACACGCCCGTGTGGCCAAGGGACATGCCCGTGTGGTCTCATGACATGCCCGTGTTTCAGGCCTTGTCTTACCCTGTGTAACTCCCTGACTTGGGTCACAAGGCCAACCACACACCCGTGTGTTAGGTCGTGTGGCCAATTTATTTTCCTATAATTAGGGGTAGTTTTCACACGGCAAAGCCACACACCAGTAGGCTAGGCCTTGTGCTTCACACGGCTGAGACACATGCCCGTGTCTCTGACCGTGTACTCAATTCTGAGCATTTTATTTCTAAATTTTAAGATACAGGGGACACACAGCCAGACTACATGCCCATGTGCACAACTGTGTGTCAGAAGGATAGTGTGATGATACTCTGACCGATTCCAACCTTTACGAGCTTCTGAGCACTATAAAACAGAGAAAAGAAAACTGAGTGAGCATTTCAAATGCTTAGTAAGTTCATATAACAAGAATTTAACTTACCAATCATGTACATTCCAAAAAAATATACAAACATGCATCCAAGTCATTATGGTCATTTTCCTAAACACATATGATCTCAAGAGACTTGTTAGTCATGTATATATATCATGTAAACATAAAAAATCAAAGATGAGCTAATCATGTAATAACTTTTACAAGCATGTGCTTTTCATATCATATTTCCTTATAACATATGCATTTCCATAATCAATCATCTTAAGTTCAATTCAACCATGTCAAAACTATTCCCGTTGAATTTATTTGAAATATCGATGGATACACATATAGTACACTCAAAGTGTACAAAACTATAAATCGTCAACTCATATTCAGGGGTAACCGATTAGGGCACATAATTAGGAAGCATTCTCTCGACCATATAACAGGATGCTCATGTGAGTCATGTAACAAGAAGCTTATCTGGGCTAAATCAGGAAACTCATAAGAGTTTAGAACAAGAAGCTAATTGAGCTTAACAGGTAACTCCGAAGAGTTATTATTAGGGAGCTCCAGATAGCCATATAACAGGATATTCAAACGAGCCATGTCAGGAAGCTCACAAAGAGCCTATATCAAGACACTCATAGAAAGTTGCGTTTGTGTCCGCAATATATATATGCAGGATCACAACCAATCGTATAACAGGACGCTCACAAAGAGCTGTGGTAGCCCGCAACACATGCAGGATCACTACCGATCAAGATGCTCGCAATAACCATGTATTAGGAAGCTTGAGAGGTCTTATAACAGAATGCTCGTAAGAGCTATGGTGTTTCCATAACAAATGTAGGACCACAACCAATCGGGAAATCCTGTATCTATCGAATTCCATGAGTCAAACGGGATTTAAGATTTATCGGGATTTGTCGAATATGTAACCAATTTCATCTATATGGCATTTATACAATTCACATACACAACATTCAATTCAAGCATATAAATATACACAATTTAGTTACACAAACTTACCTCGTCACTTATTTATATACAGAAATCTACTAATCCGATACTTTTTCTTTTCCTCAATCTAATTTTGTATTTGATTTATCCGGATCTATATAAATAAATTTAAAATTAATTTAATCCATTTAAAATTCAATTCACATCCTAGGAAAAATTACCATTTTGCCCTTATACTTTCCAAAAATGACAATTTCATCCCTAGGCTTGGACAATGAAATTCATGCAATTTAATCCTTATTCCAACCCTAACCGATTTTTGCATATAACATTTACAACACATATATTTCATAAAAATCAAAAATTTTCCATGAATTTTACATCTTTACAATTTAGTCCCTGAATCATTATTTCATGAAAATTCACTTTACAAAAGTTGTTTATCTATCAAGAACTTTTCATTTTCTACCATAAATTTCAAATTTTCAATATATTCATCCGTGGAAAAATTTTAATACTTTGATAACTTTACAAATTGATCCCCAAAATAGCTAGATTAGGTTATTCTGATCTCAAAAATATAAAAATTACTAAAAACTAGACAAGATTACTTACCCAATTAGGCTTGCTTGATTTTCTTTCTCTTTCCTAGGGTTTCCATAGAATTTGGGGATGAAGATGATATAAAATGATGATATTAAACATTTATTTTATTTATCATCTTTTATTTATTTTAATTTCCAATTTAGTCCTTTTTCTTTTTCTAAATTTCCATGGATGAATCATTAAAAATATCTACTAACTTTTCTTAATGGTCTAATTACCATATAAGGACCTCAAGTTTTGAATTTCATAGCTATTTGATACTTATAGCTACTAGAACTCAACTTTTGCATTTTATGTAATTTGGTCCTTTCTATAATTAATCATGAAATCGGTAAAATTTTCTTATCAAAATTTTCATACGTCTTTCCTATCATAATGCAGACCATGCAATATTATTAAAATAAATTTTCTTTCTATCTCGAATTTGTGGTCCCAAAAGCACTGTTCCGATTTCACTGAAAACGGTCTGTTACATGCACGCACAAAATTGGTAATTGAGAATCGAAAGATTTTCTTTTTCGAGCTAAACTTTGATTTAGCTCTTTTTTTATTTATTTTGCACTCTTTTGTTCACTTTTTGTTTATATATAATGTACGAACTTGCGTTATCTTTTCATTTTCATTTTCACACACAAAGTCACCATGATGTATCTACCTAACCTTCAATGTCCATTGGTCGACATCCATTACATAGTGCATTTTAAAGATCAGGACAGAGAAGGATTGAGTACTAAACTCATTTAGGCTCAAGGCTTTGATAATAAGGTTACAAGGAAAGGGTACTTGAGGCTCAAAGATATGAGAACTAGGGTACATAGTAAAAGGTAAGCTTTTAGGCTCTAGGCTAGTTCAAACAATGCCTAAGGTCTTTACTGAATCAATCAACAACACCAATTCTATCAAGCATAGATATATTTAAATGAATAATTAACAATTCAAACTATTTATTTACAAGGATCTGTATGTTTTATTCATCCTATGGTACACCTTATACATTTTCATTTAAGTTATTGCCTCTACTCTATTATACAAATTAACTTATTAAACTAATTAGTCTACAATTAAGAACATCAAGTTGTCTAGTATCATTCAAATTTACAAGTTTGGCAATTCCATGTACTTATTCAATATTTACAACTAATAACTTATTACCTAATTATGGTCTAATAACCATGCAATTACATATAACAAAGAAAAAAATGAAAAATATTTTTGGATTTTTTATTTTTTAAAAGGCCTAAAACAAAAATAAACACACAAAATAACATAAAATAAGAAAAATAAAAAAAATTCAAAATATGTGCATCCCCCTCACACTTAGACTACACATTGTCCTCAAAATTCACTGCACATAAAACAAACACACAAAAACACAAACAACTAAACAAAATACGAAATATAAAAGCAGAAAAATAAGTCCTCAAAGTAGTGTAGTTTAATAGCTTACATGCCGCACAAATAAATAAAAATAAAATTAAAAATGCAAAAGCATGTAACTAATCTGAATCAGAGCTTGATTTTAGCTCCACAGTTTGCTTTCCTTTCCCTCTTGCGCTTGAGAACTTGTGAAGTCGATTCAGTCGCTCTTCGGATCCTCCTCAAATGATCCCTCCTCTAATTGATCGCATGGATGCGAAGATTGCACCTGTTGTGTTCTTACTTTTATTCAGTTCGTTGTTCCCTGTTTTTTTGCTCGTTTTCTTCCTCATATTCTTATGGCTTCTCATTCCACACATTTCTTGAACCTGAGATCTTTTTGGTTTCACCAGCCAAGCTGGCTTTTCTATCCCATGGTTACCCGTACAACGTTCTACGTACGGCTTCACAGCTTCAATTATTTGGGAGTCATAATATTGTGACTCTGCTAGCTCATCAAGCCATTTTTGTATACCGTCTAACATATTCTCTATTCTTGATTCTTTTGGATGTGTTTGTGACAAACCTTCCTCTTTCTTATGCCTACAGGTCCATTTGGCTTGTTGCTCCTACAAAAGTGCCTAAATTTTCATATATATTGAATCATCTATAACATATGTGGTTGGTTGATTAAATGGTTAAAGCGACTCCGTAGGCACTTCTGTCTCTCGGCATATGCCTGTGACTAAATGTGGGAAGAAAATCTCTGCTTTATCCCGGATCACACAACACAACATATATTTGTAGATCCATGTCCATACACAAATGTGTTTTTTATTCTTGGATAAATGGTCGACCATGAAGTTCATGAAAAAATTCCATTGCTTCAAGAGATATGAACTTTCAATCACTTCATTTTATGGACTCCGTTGGTATATCACGAGAACCCATCAAGCTTAGTCTTTGGGAAGGCATGGTAAAAGAGAAAAAAATACAAATACACAAAATATAAGAAATGAGATAAATATTTATGGCACTAATAGGAAAGAATGAACAAACTGTAGCACTTAGGGATTGTATTGTTAGGTCTTGCAGAAGCGTTCAACATTGTTGTTCCAATCCAACAAAGACAACAAGCTACAAAAGAGTGACAAGAAGAAAACCCTAAAAAGAGTTTAAAAAAGATGGTTGAGAATTTTTGAAGGGAAGGAGGTGAGGGAATGAAGGGGACAGGTAGCTAGGGCATGAAAACTTAAGGGTTTGGGGGTTCTTTGAGGGTCTTTAAAGTTTAAATTCTTAAAAACACGTGGGTAACTTGTAGGAGATCCATTTTTGTTTTGATCTAACTCGGATATCGCGATACCCTAAAGAGTATATCGCAATGCCCGCAAAATTTTCACCCCAAATTTTGAAATTATTGGTGGTGTCACGATTTCTTGAGATGGGTATCACAACATCACTGTGTTGTTCCTAATTCTTACACTTTTCATCCTTCGCTCTCCTTAAATATGCAAAATTAAGGTTACTAACTACATAAAAAATTGAAATCAAGCAGCTAAAGCAAACTATAGTGAAGTAATACAAAATTAGTTGCAGGAATTGAGGCCTAGTCTAAACAAGAAAGTTAAAGAAAAGTTTTAATGTACATGCTACTCATTTATATATTACTGATTTCTTTTAAAGAAAAATTTAATGAGTAGCTTAGGGCGACTCGTTAAGCCCCAAAAATGGAACTTCCACGAGGTCCTTGAAACTTTGATTCGTTGTTTGTCTATCATCAAATTGATCAGGGCCTCCTTTAATGAATGAACACATCGAACCTGCCTTAATTTAGGTCATTTTGATTTTGTACATTTCGAGCCAATTCTCACAGCAATAGCATCCACTCCATTGTACCTTTCGAATGATTATCAATGTTGGGATCAAAAACTCAACTTGTTCTAAGTTCTCTACCTCTATTTGAGCATACATCTATGAGGGCACTTCTTCAATCGATTTTTCTTGTGGGGTTTTTACTAAAATGTTTGAGAAATGTGGCGACTCTTCCACATTTACATAACTAGATTTAGAGATTTCTTTGATATCACTTGGCACCACCTTCATCTCTCAACTCTCTATATCTGGCTGACAATTGACTCTCAAGTCTTGTTGCTCAACAACCGTATAAGAGACCTCCTCATTAATTTCAACAGTTTCTAATTCGACACACTTGTCCACTGGAACATTTTCCCTAGCTCGGTGTTGGATGACTTCTAACACGAGGTCCAATTGACTCTGTATAGTTTTCAAATTTTCTTAGCATTAAGACATGCCATCCTCAAATGTAGTACTCCGAGTGGTTAGTTAGTTATCTTTATTAGGTGCTTCCCAGTAGGCTCCCTCATCCTCATAAAAATTTGAGGAATAAAGTCATACTGGTCATATGTCAGGTCAACACCTTCCCATCCTTGATAGTCACTTTCCACCAAACATGCATAACTATACAAGTCGTTAGAAGGATCGTATCCTTGCCTCCCGTAGGGGCTGTAATCATCCCATCTAAGTGTCAAAGCACCACCTACATCAGACACGAACGATTATTCGGGTCACTTGTAGTTATTATTAAACATGACTTTTAGTCAAGTATCAACACAAAAAGATTAAGAGCATTATTAAAATAGGAATAAAAGGTCATATCTATAACCTCGACTTTCATTGATTATCTCCCTAGGTACAGGCAACGAAAATGAAAATAGTTCAATCAAACGTCGATTCCCTGACAACACACCAACAATTTGATCGTCTTTCCCTCGATCAACAACGGAGAGAAATGAATCAGCACTAGGAATAAAATAAATATAAATATCACGGCTTTACTGCAAGTGTAACAAGTCAGTTGTAATATTTGTAGTGTTATAGTGGAACACTGGAGTATTCCAAGGATCGAAACCAAGAGAATTGTGGATTGAACAATTTCTAAATAATGTGCGTGTTAAATAAGGAGTCTAACCAACTAATCAAAAAAATTATATTATGGCAAATCATAAAGTCAAGAGAAATTAAACTAATCTACTACCTAACTAACAAGGACTAAATTGTAAATCGAGCAAAATTACAAAAATTAGTGATTAAATAAATATGGTGGTTGGTTGAACTCGATGTGGTTCACTAATCCTGAAATTAGGGATCCAAATCGTTTAAATTCCCAAAATGGTTCTATATTACCTATCGGTCTCAATTTTACCATGTTAGACAAATTAATTTGGATTTTCTCTCGATCTCATTGATTAATTTGGGACTAATGAATTGGTGCCCGACAAGATCTCCGCTCTGTCTAACTTGCCTAGATATTCCCTCAGGGTTGTCAATCCTAAGTTTTTAGGTTCATTCAAATTAGTCCAATTTATTACGATTTGGTCATTTATCCAAAAATCAGCTTACCACATCTCTATCAACCACCCCCTTTAAAAGTTTAGTTACTCATGCTGAAAATAAAGCTAATGAACATGAAAATGAAAAACATGGAAGTTATTAAATAAAAACTTAAGAAAAATGTAAAAGTTGATATTTTAATGCAAGAAAACTTAAAAGACATATAAAGAGAAACATTCAACAAGAAAATATAAAGAAAAAAACATAAAAGGAACAAACATTAACATATTTAAAGTAAAAGAAATCGAAATACATAAAACTAAAGCTAAAAGTGCCTTAAAATCAAAGTACATGGATTAAAAGTGCAAATAAACCTAACCTATAGTAATAACTAACATAAGTAACACTAAGAACAACTAAAACAAGAAGAAAGGTTGTAGAGAAATATTAAATCCACAACTAATGAAATGAAAATAAGAAAACCTAGAAAAACAGAAAGAAAAGCGAAGAGAAAACTAAAGAAAACTCTAAGCTAAAACTACTCCAATGTAGCTTCTTTTTCTCTCAGCCAAATTTTGGCTAATATAGCAGCTATTCTAACTCTATTCTTGTACCCAAAATACCCTTGAATGAGACTTCAATGATTAGTTCTTCGGGTGGATAAAGATTATCCTTTTTGTCAAATTTTTCCCCTCATAGTGTAGGTATTGCGATACCAAAGAATAGGATATCACGATAGTCTTGAACTTGGGATGCTTTTTTACAGGTGGATATCGCGAAACCATTGAAGGGTGGTATCCAATCTTAGGTCTGTTGGAGGTATCATGACTCGAAGGTTTGGATATCCTAATAACCTCTCATTTGGTGTTGTTCTTTCTTGATTTCAGCCTCCAACTTGCCCCTACATCACTCAATCATATTTTAGGGCCCCCAATGACATTATTAGCCAATTTGAGTCTCAAAATGAGTAAAAATGAGGCATTTACACTTATTAACTTAAAACTTAAAAACTACAACAAACTACATAAAATATGCTACTTTGCTTGAGAATAAGCTCCTTAAGTGTATCAAGAAAGCCTAATTTGTCAATCAAATTATGGTAGATCAACAATTGAAGAGAAAGTTTTCTCGTTTCTTTTTTAGTATACCCCTTTGCTACAAGTTTAACTTTATAAGTTTCCACTTTTCCATCCGCATTTCATTACTTCTTGCAAATCCACTTACACCTTAAAGGTTTTACACCTTTAGTAAGTCTATAAGTTCCCACACTGAGTTTAATTTCATAGAATCCATATCAGCTTTCATAGTTATTTCCCCTTAGAATCTACACTTTGCATCATTTCGTTAAATGTGAGTGAGTTGTCATCTTTTTGTCGACAAGCTCAATGTTAAAAACACATTTGCCAGACTGGAAGAACTCAGGCCTATGAGAGACCCTCCGATTACGATGAAGATCCCTGCGCTACTGATCGTTTGTAGGTTTAATATTAGAAGTTGGATATGAAATATTTACTAAAGGGTTTTGTGTATTTCTCAAAAGTTCCTCGAGTACTTCTTTACTTTGAGGTTTAAATTTGTTCAGGTAACTTTCCTCTAGGAGGGTAGCATGAGTCTACATTATAATTGTTTGCTCTTTTAGATTATAAAACAAACCACCCTTCATCCTTTAGGATATCCTACAAACATGCATAATTCTGTCCGTGAATCCAACTTTTTTACATTTTTGTCTAATACGTGGGACGGGCATCCCCAAATCCTAAAATTCTTTAGGCTTGGCTTTCTATCGTGCCATAATTTATATGGAGTTTTAGGTGCAATGTTAGTTGGTATATCATTCAGAATGCAACAAGTCATTTATAAAAATATCCCTAAAACATCAATTGAACCATGTCTAACAAAGTTCAATTCTTTCTCTTTGCCAGACTATTCTATTGTGGATTTCCCAACAAGGTTAATTAGGATAATATCATGTTCTCTATGAGGTATCCTAGGAACTAATTCGATAAGTATTCCTTACTTCGATCAGATTAAAGTGTCTTTATGGGTAAACCTACTTGTTTATCCACTTCCACATGAAACTCTTTGAATTGATCAAAAGTTAACTTTTGTGGTACATTAGGTACACATACCCATATCTAGAATAATCATCTATAAAGGTTACATAATGATTGTATCCACCTCATGCACTAATGTTCATGGGGCTACATATATCAATGTGTACAAGTTCTAAGGGTTCAATAACCCTCATTCTTTTTGAATTAAAAGATCGCTTAGTCACCTCATCTTCCAAGAAAGATTCACATTGTGGAATATTAATTTCCTTAAGAAAACTTAAGGTTCCATCTTTCACAACTCAAGTGATTCTTTCTTGGTTAATATGACCAAGTCCTGAATGCCAAAGGTACGCCTCGTTAGAGTGAGATCCTTTATAAATGATAGTACGTCTTTCTTGGTTAATATTTTAAGTTCCTTATTCATTGTACATCTTTTTTTTTTTTGATAAAATAAAGATTATTTGACATCCATCAATTACAAATAATAGTACAATTTCTAAAAATTGCAATACTATTATTGAAAGAGACGATCAAGCTGTCTTTAAATAAACATGCAATAGAAATTAAGTATCTTTTAAAACTTGGTACGTAGAAAATTTCTTTTAAAATAATCTTTCTAAAATTATCAAAACAAAAATGTACATCTTCAACTATTTCAGCTATTATATTTAACCAATTTCTGGTTGGCAATGATAGACTCTTATCTCTAAAATTTTTCGTTTCCTCGAACCCTTGTAGTGAAACCCACACATGATTAGTGGCTCTAGAACCAATAACTCAATAGTCTATTGAATTTTCCACTAAGCAAGCTTCTATCATAAAGACTTCTATACCTTTTCCTTTAGTGGCTAGGTAATCCTTTCACTCTTTACAGTTTACCTTGAAGTGTCTTTTTTCTTATTATAGAAGGAACATTTAGACTTGGATAAGTCTTTAGACTTATTGATTCTCTTCCTTTCCTCTTGAGGTAGCCTAGAGGGCTTATCCTTGTTTCTTGTAGTGTGTTTCCCTTTCCCTTTAGAGGAAGAAGCAACGACTAAGTTTTCTTCTACTTTTTGGACCGATTGACTGCTATTCAACATCAACTTATAGGATTTTAAATTCTTCTTGAGTTGTGTAAGTGTTAGATTCTTATTACCAAGGTTATATTTGACTTTTAATCCTACAAAATACTTGGATAAGCTTTTGAATACCATATCTATATGCGTTTTTTGGTCCAAATTGACCTCATTATCTGTAGCCTCAGCAAAGTATCCCATAAAAGTAATCATATGGTCTTTGACCAGAGTGTCAAGCTTTTGTTGGACATTCATCAAACTAGTTATAGTCGACTATCAAGCCAAAATAGCTTGGCCTCTGAACATGTCCTCTAGTTTTTCTAGAATTGCTTTGGTAGTCTTCCAACTATCTAGTTGCTTATAAAGGGTGTTGTCATGCTTGCCAGCATATAGCAATGAGTTATCCAATTAGACTCCTCCCAATGTTTTCTAGTTTTAGCTTGAGTGGCCGAAGGACATTTATTATCAAGAACTTTTTTGAGTTTCTCATAGCTCAAGACAATCATGAGGTTTTTTTTCCATTCCTTATAGTTATTTTCGTTTAGCTTGTTTTCAGTGAGAATGTTTAATAAGAGAGTATGTGTCATTTTCAAACTATAAATAAGATAATTGTAACACCCCTTACCCGTATTCAACACTAGAATAGGGTTACGGAGCATCACCGAACATATTAAACAATTACACATACAGTTCACATACATTTTCAAGTTTCAAATAATCATCATTCAACAACATACATATCGTCCCTAGTATAAACCTATGAGGCCTAAAACATTCATTCGGGAAGGTTCAGACTAAACCGATAACTCAGGAAACTTTTGAAACACTTAGAATTTTTTTGCAAAATACAGGGGACATACGCCCGTGTGGCCGTGCAGTGTCTCACACGGCCAATGACACACTCGTGTCACAGGCTGCGTGGGCATTCGAAATGGAAGCACATGGCCATGTCCCTGCCCGTGTCTGACCCCGTATAACTCTCTGACTTGGGTCACATGGCCAACATACACGCCCATGTGGCTAGCCTGTGTGTTGGGCCGTGTGGAGCATACTGACTTGATTTCAATTTCAACACCAGGGGACACACGACCGTGCAATCGGACCGTGTGTCATACACGGCTGAGACACATGCCCGTGTCTCTGCCCTTCATGTTTCTCTACTCGTGTGGACAAAAATAGGCTATTTACCAAGCCAATTTGCCACCCAACTTGCACACACCTAAACCAACCCATTTGGCACCAAAACATAACATATATATGCACTCATCCAATCTTAACCAAGCATAAAACATACCATTTCGATACCAACAACAACAAGTCTCACATGTATCACAAAATGTTATTGCATTTTATACCAAATTCACATTCCCAATCCAACTACATAGCCAATTTCAGACATACATCAATTTTTCTAAACTCACAAGCATACTTATTCTTAATTCATCAACCAATTGACATCCACAATACTTATTACCAACAAGCATCACATATATCCATCATCAAGTTCACACACAAAACATATGCATAATTATATACACAACCAAATCCAACCAAATTAAGCCAACTTCCATGTCTATATACAAAACCAAACTTTAGACATTTACAAGCCAATTTAAATGGATAAATTCATAGCTAACACATATGTACCAAAATAATCAAACTCCTATACAAGCCATATACTCAAACCGAATCCAGGCTAGCTTTGAAATCACTATAAAACATGGAAAAATAAACAAAATAAGCTATAAATCTTAGTAAGTTCGTATAATGTTTAAATCAACACAACGTATATGCTCTAATTAAGCAATTAAAACATAACATAACATAACTTATAATGAATCACCAACCTACCACATTTGCATTCATAAGTTAGATGTAACTTTCATCATTTTTCCTTATTTTAATGTATTGCTCGGTTTATGTACATACCTGTACCATTTCATATCGAACTCATACTTATCCACATATTTGACATACCAGTTGAACCATTCAGAATACTATCAGATACTCGGGAACCACACATCCTAAGTGCCACATATATAGCCGAAGCTATCTCAATCTGTATCACATATAATACTCACACTAGAGCTATCAATGGGTCTGCTCACACAAGCTGACGGTCATGAAGAAGCTACACGGTGCTTCTCACACAAGCTAACGAGTATCCCCAACACATGCCAAATAACTCAGCCACCGGCAGAACATACAGACCAACACCCCAATAACAATATACCTCTAATGACATGTTATTCGTATCCTAATCTATTCCTAAGATTCAATCGGGATTTCCAATGTCGAATCTTCGTCGAATAGGTCCGCAATGTCGTATTTACAATTTATACAATATTAAAGTATTTAAAATAAAATTAAAACAAAACACGTTACATATGGACTTACCTCAGATGTAAAAATGACAAAACAAGTCGATTAATCCAAAACCTTGTTTTTTCCTTAATCTAAGTTCGTATTTCACTTTTCTTGATCTATATAATATCAAATTTAACTTATTTAATAATATCTCTATTCAATTTAATCCAAAAACACACATTAAAGAACTTTTACATTTTACACCTAACATTTCATATTTTTATAATTTAGTCCTTATTTCATAAAATCAAAAATTCATGCAATTCAACCAAAATCCATGCTAGCCGAATTTTAATTAGATCCCTAGTAGTCCATATTTTCTATTTATTTCATAATTTAACCACCAAATTTACACATTTCACAATTTAATCCCTAATTTTCATTTTCACTAAAAATCACTTAACAAAACTTGTATAACTATCATCAAACATTCATAATCTATCATCAATCATTAAAACTCATATATATTCATTAATGGAAACATCCTAAACCTTTAACAATTTTTCAAATTAGTCCTTGGGCTAGCTAGACCTAGTTGTAACGATCTCAAAAATATAGAAATTAATAAAAACCGAGTCAAAATCACTTACCAATTTATCCATGCAATTGCCGAACCTTAAATAGCATCCATGGATGTTTTTGTTTTCTTAATTTCGGCTAGAATGAGGAAGATGAATTAAAATTATGGTTTTTGTTTTATTTAATTTACTTTAATTAACCAAATTACTTGTTTAACCTTACTTATAAACTATTAATAACACTTAAATGATGTCCAAGATTGTCCAATCATAATAAAAATGGTATATTTACCACATAAGGACCTCCACTATTTAATTTCATAGCCATTTAATACCTTTAACTATTAGAACATACATTTTACACTTTACGCGATTTAGTCCTTTTTATCAAATTAATCACTCAAATGATAAAATTTCTTAACGAACTTTCACACAATTATACTATCATACTGTAAACAATAAAATAATAATAAAATAATTATTTCGATTTCGGATTTGTGGTCCCGAAAATACTGTTTCGATTTAACTAAAAATGTTCTGTTACAATATCCATTCATTAATATCTTTGTATTAAAAAAATATTTTGAAATTTTTTTGCAACAAACGATACACATTAAGGTGATGCATGTGTCTTACATTAAACATTGAAAACATTTTTAAGTCGTTGCAACGATGATATCTACACCCATTGAATTGAGTCACCGTGAGACAATCCCAATCTACTAGTAAGAACATGGATTTCCATCCAATTAATGTGTGAACCTAATTCCTTAGGTATTCACATGTACTAATAATCACTTAACATTTGAATATCATTCTACCTTAAGTAGAATATCTTTGTAAGAAGTTACTTAACTAGAAGATCTTAAATGTATAACCATCAACTCAAAACCTATCACATCATGTACCACAAATGAGTAATCATGGGGCAATCTCACTAAGTGACATGCAGTGACTAGTTGTCATCTTTAAACAAAAACTTCTTGTTATATTGCATGATAATACCTACAACGTGGTTTGC
This sequence comes from Gossypium arboreum, assembly GCF_025698485.1. Classification (NCBI taxonomy): domain Eukaryota; kingdom Viridiplantae; phylum Streptophyta; class Magnoliopsida; order Malvales; family Malvaceae; genus Gossypium; species Gossypium arboreum. The sequence continues at coordinate 13,249,181 of NC_069075.1, read as the reverse complement.
CAACTATCATACGATTACAAGATAATTCTTTTTACTTTTAAGAAATCTCCTTTGTGAGATCCACATGGCAATCCTACCGTGGGGGTAGTTAAATTGTTATACCATTATAAGAGATGATTGATGGAGGTCGTAGGTCTTGTTTAAAGACCTTCTCCCACTCAATATTTTAAAAAGCATATAAGGTTTTTAATGTTCGGTTTCAATCATGAATGATTAATAAATGCATGAAAAATACATGTGGTATTCTTTCCCTTAACTATATGACATTCTTATCATACATATGCATGGACATAAATTTGTAGTCAAATAAATCTTATCATGCTATCATAAATAAAAGCATAAAATTTAAATTATCCTGTCTAACCATAGTTTCCATGATTTCATCCTAGAAAAATAATAAAATTCCAAAAGTCACCCCAAAACATACTTTAGGTCTCTAGTTCGCTACCATGGACTTCTGTTGTCACACGAGTTCACATCACTGTCATCATTGTTGCATTGATGTTGTCGTTATCAACCATCACCGGGCTTCATTCAACCACTATAGGATCATTAATGACCACCGCCCCTAGTATCATTGAGCCATCATCGACCACCTTCATCGGCCTTCGTCATGCCTTCGTTGGCTATCGCTAGCCACCATTGACCGTCATCAACCACCGCCGTTGGCCGTCCAGGCTCCATCAAAAGTATTGGTTACATAAGACTTACGTTTGTTTCTGACTTACATAAATTATTCCAAAATAATAAAATGAATAAATCATGCGTGAAAATGATAGTCCACGATCTAATTACATACCCAAAATTAATAATAATTACAACCAAATTTCTAGGAATCACAACTTTGTCAATTTTACTTTATCATATATAATAACATAAATCCATTCTTTATATATATCCCTAAACATGCTTATAATTACAGGAATGCCACATTTTCTAAAAAATTAATCACATGAAGAAGAGAGGAAATTTCAGTATCGGTTTATACTATAAACATAGTACAACTTAGCTCCAATACCAATTGTTAAAAGAAATATAGTTTGAAAACGATTTTCTTATACAACAAAAAATCAAAATTTTGAAAACTAAGTCGGTTTATGATATTTATAGTAATAAAAATTCCTGAAATTGCACTTGTGTTTTAGGCTATATGGATCCTAAATGTTCTCGGCTTTCAACCAAATTACCTTCTTCGCTATTCTCGTACCACGAACTATTTTAAGTGTGGGCTCAAATACTTTTTAATCAAACACAAAACTAAAATTATTTCACTTACTTTCATTGGGAAAGTAAAACTTTATCTCAAATAAAAATTGGCAGAATTGTTATTTGTAAAAAATATAACTTATTCTAATAAATAAATTTTCACTATTTTCTAGCAGAATAGCAATATTGAAAACTTAGGAGAAACTTGTGTTTCTCTCTTTTCTAAAGTCTATTTTGAAGCCTACCAGTGTCTGTGATACCCCAAACCCGGCCTAGAAGTTTAGGCTGAATTCGGGATGCTACATTGATCACCGAAGTGATCATAGGAAAATTTTACAAAACAACTCATCTCAGTGAATCAAATGTATTTAAAACCATTTAATAATCAGTCAATAAAATTTACAGTAAGACTCAATATAAAACCCAAAATAAACGTACGAATGAAAATCTAAAACAAAAACTGTACCACAATATTATAAAGCCTTACAGTTCAAAGTTAACCAAATAACAAAATCGTAACGGAAAACAAAACTGATAATTTATTTATTTGTGAGACTGTTCGAGACCTCCGCGTACTAAGTCCAGCATCCAGAACTTCGAAATGTACCTGAAAGGGGAAACTGAAGAAGGGGTTTGCTACTCGAGCTCAGTGTGAGATCAAACCAATTAAACTACAGAAACAGAAACAGAGAACTAGAAGCAGTTCAGAAGCATAACATACTTACAGACAGATGATAGTTAAGCGAATTCGCCCAAAATCAAACACACACCATATGTACTTTATAGTCATATGGGTCAATCAGAAACACAGTCTCACGTACCGTTCAAACTCAGTAGTAGTAGTAATTCTCAACAGTCACAGTAATTAACTAGTTAAACAGTTGCAGTCAGAATCTACAAAATTCTCATAGGCACAAGTACTTTTCAGTCAAACAGTTAATCAAACATTCTAGTCGATCAGTCAATATGATGCATATGAATGCGATTGAGTTAAGAAAAAACCCACCCATCCAGCTAACACACCTCTCCGTTCCCCATCACTCCTCAATAGAGCTATTAAGCTCATCCGACCAACCACTCCATATAAGACCTCGAAATGCCCATCCAACCCTACACTCCTTATGATGTCATTCCGAGTTTCTCGGCAACGATGGACATCAGCATTGTCCTCGACCCTCAAGGAACTAGCACTACGCACAACCCTCTGGGTATTAGGGCTATCAAGAAGTCAGACAGATGCCATGCGGTAAATCGCAAAGATCACCATGCAATAAAAGCGCCATTCGATTCAGAATAATACAAATAAGCCGACGTATGCAAAAGATAAAGGTAATACGGTGAAAAGCTATACCTATAAATTACTGCCAGTTCAAATAATAGTATGTAGCGTAGCTAACGTACATGCGGTACAGTGCAATGCAGTAATCCACTATACCGATAGGTTGCAGTAAAACTGCCAGTTCAGTCAATGATAAACAGTGATGCTGACATATGTACTATACAATGCAGTGCGGTAGTCCGCAGTACAGTGAAATTGTCCACGACCCTCAGGGTATTGGGACCGCCTATGACCATCTGGGTATTAAGGGCTAATAACCAACAGATCAGCTGCCAGTTCAGTTCAGTCAATCTTCCTTCTCTTCAAAATCCCGCCCAAAATAGTTTATGCATATGTTTGTATGTACGCAGTCAGATGTACATAATCAGAATATCAGTCTCAGGTAATTAGTCAGAAGCAGTCATTCACATCCAATCAATCAGTTATAGAAGTGTATACACCCATACACTCAGATTTAGTACCTAACATATCACACATCCAATTACAAGTAAAACATAAACTCAAGTTAGAACAGAGTCGTATCTACCCTTAATAAGCTTAGTCGAGGGTTGGAACACACACAGAATTGCGATTACAATTAAATTGGCTTAAAACCAAATTTTGGTGAGATAGGGCCACACACATGTGTGCTCCGGTCATGTGGAGCAATCCAAGCCGTGTGGGGATCCAAACGCCCGTGTGAAGGGTAGCACACAGCCGTGTGACAGAGGCACACGCTCGTGTGAAGCAGGGACACGACCATGTGAACAGGCCGTGTAACTCACTATCCAATTTCGTTAAAATAAGGTGCAGGGCAGACACGGCTGTGTGAGGTTCTCACACGCTCGTGTGCCAACTAGACACGACTGTGTGTTTTGAAAAACACACCTGTATGGGATCACTAAATCCTCAAATCAGCCACACAGCCATGTGGGCAGGCCGTATGACTCTAAATCTTCGAAACCATAATTCCCAAATCCACACGCCCGTGTGCCCAAGGGACACGGCCGTTTGAATTCCTACAAAATCCCCAAATTGGCCACATGGCCGTGTGGCACCCAATTTGGCCCATAACTCTAGTTCTCAAATCCACACGACCGTGTGTCGCCGTCGAGGTGATTATGAAACCACCCAAAAATAGCCCCAAAACTGCCGTTTCAACCACCAGAACTGTCCCTAACTTTTTCCCTATCAACATATATCAGGAAGTGACAATTTCCCATCACTTCCATCGATTAAAAACCCTAAAACTAATGGGTTAGCATAAGGTCAAAAAAAGCCAAAAGCAAAGATTCACAAAACAAAATAAACAGATGAGAACTATAGACAAGGTTTGAATCCCACACCTGTTTTACGATCGGTATAGGTGATGGAGGAGCGACAAACCCAAAAGTCCACAAACCGAGATCGTTTTTAGAAAAAGAATAAAGCACGGAGAGAACAAAATCAAGGAAACATCCAAAAAGGGAAAAAATAATAACAAATGATAATAACAAATAAAAACTAATATATACTAACCACATATTTTAATAATTGTAAATAATAATCATAATTACTAACTAAAAGAAACAAGACAAAATAAAAAGGTTCTCCCCAAATCGCGCACCCCAAGACTCGAATCCAGAACCTCAAGGTGCACTATCACTCCCTCAACCACTAGACCAACAGACCTATTCTGCCACTAAAATGCACAACTAATCACTTAAGTGCAACTTTCTCACTGTCCCTATGCTCAAAACCCAAAACTTCTAGGCCTAAAATCTGGGGCGTTACAGTGCCACCATTTATAATGAGAGTTAAGAGAATCCTAGTAAAACTAGTAGAACTCAAATAATATTTATTTAATAGAAAAAATCCTAAAACTCCATAATATTTAGGAGAGAAGGGCAATAATCTTAGGGTTTTTCATCGCCTTGTTTTCATCAGGAGGGAATTAGGTCTCTCCTATTTTGGGTCCAATTATATGTGCTTCTTGGACTTTTAACCCAACACTTTATAATTTAATTCAATTCAATACATGTTCTTTTTTTTGTTTTCTTAAATAAATATTATTTGTTAAATTAACTTAAATTAAATAATTTTCTCAACCAAATTCTAATTTCGTTAAAATAATGACAACTTTATCGTAAAAAATCTACAAGAAAATATATTTAAAATTTCTACATTCAATAGATTCACAATGACCAATTAATTTAAATCCATTTTCGAAATTCAATTAATTAATTAATAATTTGAAAAACCATAATTAATTTTTAGGTCATTTCCATACTTAGTGAAAAAAACACATTCATTTTCGAATGTAACCCATTTCTCTAACTTTATTTGATTCAACATGCAATTCAATTTTGGTTTCAACAAGCTAGCAAAGGGACCGATTGGAAATATGTGATTAAGGCTTAAATGATTTATAATTAAATTCTAGCTTTTCGCTTATTAATTATAAACTCATTTAATGACGAAGTCATTCCACTATAGTATCATGACTGAGCCCTCTCTAGTGATATACCATTACGAAAGTTACTCAATCAGTGCTCGTCCAATGACCTTGTCATAATTGTGTTACCCTCACATGATATCCTTAATCTCTTTGGGATAAATTCATTCTTCCAATATTATCTTATTTTATCTCATAGTAACCATTACATCTTCCTTCATGAAAAGTCAATTACTATCATATAATAATTAAGTCATTCATCACAAAGACAAACGACTTGTGACCACCTTTACTTTTCATTTATCATGTAGTGTCAATAAGAGGATATCATTCACCCATGTCTTGGGATATGACTTCCAATATTGTGAATGATGCTACTATAGAAGTCATATATCCAACACACCAGCTTTCGACACCTTATTTATCTGAACTCAAGGTTTTACTTACATCAAAGTATATGAGTCATGCATATATACTCCATCATCTACTCAGGATTAAGGTATGCCACACTATGAATGCCACATGTGCATAAATCCATAAATGGATTCAGGATCTATTTTTCTTAGGTCCAACCTTGTAACACCCCTAACTCGTATTCATCGTCAGAACATGGTTTCAGAGAATTACCAAAACATTCAGAACATTTTACAATTAATTTATGTAAATTACTATTCATTTATCGAGATCATTTAAACGTCCCTTAATTGGACCCTCGAGGTCCAATACGAGCATTAGATTCAAGTTGGGACTTAATCGAAAATCCATAAAAGTTTTCGTAACATTTCAAAAATTTTCCAAGGTGCAGGGCTCACACACTCATGTGGTCTAGGGACACGCCCGTGTGGTCAGGTCGTGTACTAAACACGTCTATTTCACTAACCCATATAACTCTCTGACTTTTAAGGCATGAAGAAATTAAAGTCACACACCCGTGTGCTAGGCATTGTGATAAATTTTATTTTTGAAATTTAGGTGCAGTTTTTACACGGCCGTGTAAAATTCTCGTGTCCAAGGCAGTGTTAACCACACGGCTGAGACACAAGCCCGTGTCTCTGCCCGTGCGCCCAATTCTGAGCATTCTGTTTCTCATTTTTAAGATGTAGGGGACATACAGTCGGACCACATGCCCATGGGACAAGCCGTGTGTCACACACAGCCAAGACACACTCCTGTGTGTCTGCCTGTGTGGATAAAATAAAGTCATTTTCTAGCCTCATTTGTCACCCAAAACTTACCATTTTCCTGCACCAAAACTCACAAGCATATATTCACCAATCCAACATCATATTCACATAAAATTTGACATTAATCTTATGGTATTATCTCATGCATCCATAGATATAAACTTACTATTGACATAAACTTATATGCTAACATAATTCTATCAAACCAACACACAATAAGCACTTATATGATTAGCAAAATATTACATCAAAATAGCCAAGTTTAGACCATCACTAGCCACTCCAATGGCTAGATTACAAAACAACAATTACAAGCCATCATTGGCCAAATAAGCTTATACATGCCATTATACCAAAATGAGATTTCTATTTATACCAAAATGAGATAGTGGATAGTGTGATGACTGCTCTGACCGACTTCCAACCTTCGTGAGCTTTGAGCACTATAAAACACGAAAAATTAAACGTAAGCATTTTATGCTTAGTAAGTTCGTATAACGAAAAATAAAATTACCAGTCATATTGTTAATACAAGCAAACATAAATATGCATTCCATCAATTTTGGGTAAGTTACCTAAACACAAACACTTATCTAAACAAGTTAGTCATATAACCTCATATGAATATCAAATAAACATAGATGAGCTCATCACATTACAAGCTTCCATTAATTTTACCTTTCACACTTCAAGAATCTTTTTCATCGAACTATTGAAATCTCGATGGATGTTCGGGTAATATACACATGTGCAAAGGTACCCATCAGGTACATAATAAAAAGGCACACTTTTGGGCCGTACATTTTACAGTAGGATTACCAGTCCAGGCTAAATTGTATCCATAGCATATGCTCCAAACAGCTTAATATGGATTACTCGTCTAGCCTAAATCCAAATTATAACCTAAGCTCAAGAGGGCTTACATTAGAATTACCCATCCGGGCTAAATTCTATTTGCAACATATGCATTATTATACTTAACCCATCGAAATTCAACATTCGACCGGAACATGATAATTTGTCCATATTGCCCAACTTAAGACTATTTCATTATGTATATATCGTCTCACACATATCAACACAATCATACAATTCAATTCAAGCATATTAACATACATTTTTAAGTTATACGAACTTACCTTGAAAATGGTTCATATTTGAATGTCAGTTAATCCGAAGCCTTTTGCTTTCCTCAATCTAGTTCCATAGTTGGTCTTTCCGGATCTATATGGATAAATTTAACTATTAATTCATCACATTTCATTTGCATTTGCATTCTATTACAACCTAGGCAAAATTACCGTTTTGCCCCTATCTTTTTCAAAAATTTTGATTTCGTCCCTACGCCCAAAATTTAACCGTCTTTCCAAGCCTAACCGAAATTTTCATATTACACTTACAACACATACATTTCACAAATTTTATAATTTTCCAAGGGTTTTATTGTTTTTTCATTTTAGTCCCTAAATCAAGTTTTCATCAAAAATTGCTTTGTAAAAGTTGTTTATCTATGAATAACTTTTCATTTTCTACCATAAATTTCTAATTTTCAGCATATTCATCCATGAACCAAATTTCATACCTTTATAAATTTTCAAAATAAATCTCTTAAATAGAAAGATTAGGCTGTCTCGATTCCAAAAATATAGAAATTACTAAAAACAGGACTTGATTTCATACCTTATTGAGCTTGAAAAGTTTTCTTCCTCTCTCCTAGGTTTCCATAGAAAAATTGGGGAAGGTGATATCAAATTAGATGATTTTTTATTTTTAATTAATTATCATCTAATAATTTTATTGATTTCCAATTTAGTCCCTACCCTTTTCTAATTTTTCCATGGATGAGTCATTAAAATATCTACTAACTACTCTTCAATGGTCTAATTACCATATAAGGACCTTAAGTTTTGAATTCCATAGCTATTTGATACCTATAGCTACTAGAACTCAACTTTTGCATTTTATGCAATTTAGTCTTTTCCCTAATTAAACACACAACTGGTAAAATTTTCGTACCAATATTTTTATGTGACCTTCCTATCACAATACCAACTATAAAATAAAATAAAATAAATTTTTATTTTTAGCTCAGATTTGTGGTCCCGAAACCACTGTTTTAATCTCACCGAAAATGGGCTGTTACAAGTCCAATATACTATCATCCAATTAGTCACATATATGTCTTTATCTTCTAGGAGTAATCTGCTCCAATTCCCAAGACAAAACATCTCTCAAATTGGACTTGATAGACGACATATTAGTCTTTCACTCGGTTTACTCATTTCCGATTAGACTAAAGACATGTTTATCCTCTTATTTAAGGGTTGGGGGGCTATAGGTAATTCTAGGCATTGTATTTGAAAATAAAGACTAGGGATCGTGATGCTACACTCATATGAAAATAAGTAAATAAAAAAAAACTATTCGAATAAAATAAGATAAATTATACCATAGGTCACTCTAAAATAATGGCATTATTATTTTGGTCATTCTAAAATATTTTTTATCAATTTAATCACTCTAATTAAGATAATTGTTCGAATTGATCACTGCATTTTAAAAAAAAATTGCTAATGTGACATTTTTTTTTAACTTTTGATTAAAGCCAAATACCTCCTTATATTAGTCCAAAACAAATTTTTTTTATTTATTTACAATATAAGAATTTCCTATCCTCATAACCATTCAACACCCACCATAAAATCAACAATCTTCATCACCGACCATAACAGCCACCATCCCTTGCTATTCATTTTACCTAATTGTTTCTCCAACATGAGTGATGCAACTATAAAATCCGAAAAAACATCACCTTTGTAATTGGTATGACAACGACCGGATTTTAAGCAAACAACAACTAAAATGATGGGTAGACTTAATTTGAACAATGTCGGACTTAATTAATACTCGATTTAGATAAAACGATGATGACGTAAAAAAAATTCAACTTAGAATAAATAAAGTAAAGAACAACTAAAAAATGAATTCATATTTGGATACAACAAACATGATTGCTACGGAAAAAAAAAAAGCACCACGAATAGTTCATAGCTTCAAGGTGATGCATTTTGCAGGTGCGTAGAGAATTTGCAATTCAAGAAAAAAGGGCCATATTGGAGGTGATGGGGAGGGGCATCAACATTGGAGCCATTAAGAGACTTAGAGGGCCATGCCGCCCAAGTAATTATTCTTCATATTATGGCAAGTAGATCCTCCAATACTTTTATAATATTAAAAATTATTTTAATAAAAACAAAGAAACTTTTTTTCTGAAGCCAAATTTGAGTGTTTCTTTCATTTTTTTTTCAATCTTTTATTTATCTTATTTTCTTGACTATTGCAGAGTTAATATAAGTTTTGAACTTAGGATCTCAATATTGACATTTTCATCAGTTAAGGGATATATCCTCAACCTACTAATGTACTATTTTTTTAATAAGAAAGAGGTATTTAGATGTCTCAATAGTTTATTAGTAAAATTTGAGAAATTAATTTGCACTTAAAAATTCAATACTTTTTAGATACTAGTTATTTATATGCTTTTGTCATGCTTCAAAATTAATGAAACAATTTATTTGTAGTAAAAATTATTTATAATGAGATTAATTACTGAAAGTACTAGCTGTCATGGTTGGTTGCTTTTGGTAATGATTTGTGAAATGTGATAATTTCATTTATTTATTTTATGTTTTTCTCATTGTTAAATTCAGTAGAAAATTATTACTTTTATGTTCTTTTATGTTGGTTTTGGTTGATTTTATGCTATTGTCATTTATTTTATTTATTTTATGTTTTTTTAATTATTGAATCAGGTCCACTACCGAAACTACTAACTTTTTATGTTTTGGTAATATTTTCTCCTTTAAATGATAATTCTTTATTTACCATTTGCTTTTTAGTCCATATGTGAGGCTTGTTATGCTTTGTTTCACTTGTTTTCTGTGGAGTTTTCTCATTTTTTAGAATTCTTATTGTTGAAGGATATTTCAGTTATTTTAACTTTTTATAACTTATAAAATTAAATTTCAGGATTGCCAAAAATGAAAAAGTAAAATAAATATTTTTTTAAAGAGGAAAAGTAATGACACTTGTAATGCTAGTTAATCAAACAGTTAATCGAACCGAATTAGTTTTAATCGAATTAACTGAATTTTTTAATTTTTTAATCGTTAACTGAATCGAAATTTTTTCAAAAAAATTTAACCGAACCGAAATATTTTGGTTAATTTAACCGTTAACAGAATTAATCAAAATTTATATATTTTTTAAAAAAGTATAAAATATATCAAAATAAATAAATTTATAATGTTCATTTGACCGAATTAATCGAACTAGTAATAGTCTAATACATATAATATATAATATTATTTATTAAGTTCAGTTAATTCAATTAATTTCTCGATTTCAATCGAATTAACTGTCAATTGAAATTTTAAAAAATTTAATCAAATGATTAATCAAATTAGATCGATTCAGTCGGTTAATTCGATTTTCACTGAAGTTTGAACACTTTTAGTGATCAATGAATTTTAGCTAAGTCTACGAGATTAGCATACAGGCTCCTGATTAATCATCCCTCAGCAAGAAAATAACTGGTTTTAAAGCATATATTATAACATATTATGTTCAGCAAATTAAGCAAGATTATAATATAGAATAAAAACCTCATTAAGATAAAAAAAATGGAGAAAGACGATACTCTGTTTTTGAAAACTAAAACAGAGCAACTTTTGCGCTGTTTCTAAACAACAAAGATATGCTTCCCTCAGACAATTAAATATCTGCATCTCTGTTGTTTTGTTATTTATAGCAAACTTGACACCATGTGTAGAAGAAGATCCAGATTTTAACATGGGTTGCAAATAAATAAAAAAAACTATTCTAAACTAATTATAGAAAAATCACTAATTCTAATCCAAAGTTAAAAAAAATACTATGTGAGGCAGTAATCAATTTAAACAATGTAATTAAATTTCAATAGTTTAAAGGTGATCGTTACTTTTTTATAAAGTATTGTATGAAACTATGATTCCACGTCATCCCTATCCATATTCAATAAGAGAATAATAAATTAGATTTTTTCTCTTGATTTTACGTAAAGATGACGTGGAATCACAGTTTCATACAATCCCTTCTTTTTATTTTTTTCACATGTTTTTCAATCATTTAAATAAATTTTTATTTAGTGAATTACAATAGGAAAATAAAGTCTTAACAAAATGCGATTTGAACCTAATCACACCAAACTCCCTAATCATCTTGTACAAATATATAATTTTTAATCTAGTGTTAGGGATAAGCTGTAAAAGTACCATATTTTAATCTCATTCTTAATACATTTTTTGATAATTAATGATGTAAATTAGTGAATTTGATGCTCCTAATCCTTTAAATTTATGTTTCTATACTTAGGAGAGCATTTGGGAGCAAAAGAAGTAAAAAACGAGCTAAAATCGGACGAATAGAGTTGTTTTCGAGATCCACACGGCTTGGGCATTTCCACACAGGCTGGCCACAAACCCATGTGCCAGCCCGTATCGATATCGCTCCCTGTTTCCCAAACACGCAAAAAAAAAAACTCAATTTTTAGGCTTTCTGAGCATTGTAAAGTCTATAAATATCAATTAGAAGAAGATCTAAGAGGACACTGAGAGAAGATTGAAGAAATCACTCGAAGAACTCCATCGGAATCAACTCAGAAGCAGATCTCCTTCAAGATTAAATATCTCCATTTAATTTCCTTAGAAGTTTTATTGAGTTTCTTTATGTCTTATTGTTATCCCAATTTTGAGATGTTTTCATTCCAGATTATGAACTAAATTCCCTAGATACCTAAGGAAGATGAAGCCTACGTGAATCTTATTATTTGATTTCTTATTTACATGATAAATACTTTATTCTTGTTCTAAATTATATATGCTTATTTCGTGTTTTAATATTTTCAAGATATTAATTCATGTTTAATTTGCTTATTTTAGGAGTAAAAGCCACTATTTAAGAGTAAATCTAGCATAATTGAATGGAGTTGCATGCAATTCTAGAAATAAGGCGACTTAAATCTACCGGATTAGAGTCAAATTTAATAGGGGAATTCATAAATCGAGTTAATACGACAATAGGGGTTTTAATTAGATAGAGATTTCAATTAATCAACCTAGATTCAATTGTTCTTACTCTCAAAAAAGATATTAACATAATTTAGGGATTTTTGCGGATCAAGACACAACAGAATAAATCGTTTAATTAAGATTCAGAATAATAGGTGAAGTCTAAGTGAATTCTTTCCTGGGTATTGTCTTTCTTATTGGTTGTCTTCGATTATTTTTCCCATTTCATTCTCTGTTGCATTCTTAGTTAGATTAGTTTAGTAATTTTAGATAAAAAAACAATTTCATCAATTTGTCGACTAAATAATAGAAAAACAGTAATTGCTATAGTACTTTTAGTCTTCGTGGATTCAATATTCCTACCCACCATACCTATACTATTGTTCGATAGGTGCGCTTTCCTTTGTCGTAATTGTAGTTAGTTTAGTGACCATCAAGTTTTTGGCGCCATTGCCGGGTACTAGAATATTAGGAACACTTGATTTATATTAATTTAGCCATTTTTATTTTTATTAAATTTTATTTTTATTTCTAGTTTAATTTTTGTTTTCTAATTTTTCTATTATTTGCTTCTGGCAGGTTCTTTTAGTTTATGACTAGAAGAAACTCGTCGGGACCATTACTATTTGATAGCGAAATTGAACGTACAGCTCGCAAAAATCATAAAGAAACAAGGCAGAGTCGATAGAGTATAGTAGACGAGCAAGAAGACGTTATTATTATTGAGGAGATAGGTGATAATCAGAATAATCAGCTGCCTCCTGTGGTTGCTACAAATCCTGCAAATTCAAATCCTGCTCCCCGTACTATATACGATTATGCCAAGCCCACTCTAACTGGGGCTTAATCGAGCATTGTGAGACCCACCATTGCTGCAAATAATTTTGAACTGAAGCAGAACACTATTCAGATGGCAGAACAATTTGTTCAGTTCGATGGTTTGCAAGATGATGATCCAAATACTCATTTGGCTAATTTTCTAGAAGTCTGTGATACTTTCAAGATAAATGGCGTTTCTGATGACGCCATTCACCTACGGTAGTTCCCTTTCTTATTGAGGAACAAAGCTAAACAGTGGCTAAATTCCTTACCACGAGGTTCAATCACTACATGGGATCAAATGGCCGAGAAATTCCTACAAAAGTATTTCCCACTGGCTAAGACAGCCAAGTTAAGGAATGATATCTCTTCCTTCGTTCAAATCGATTTAGAGACCTTATATGATGCATGTGAGAGGTAAATGACTTATTGAGACGGTGCCCTCACCATGGGTTACCAATATGGTTACAGGTTCAAACCTTCTACTACGGTTTGAATCCTTCAACTAGGCAGTTAATGGATGTAGCAGCCGATGGTACTCTGAACAATAAAACACCTGAAGTGGCTTATGAATTTATAGAGGATATGACACTGAATAATTATCAGTGGCAAGTCATGTGGATAAAGCTAATGAAAACAACCGATGTTTTTAACGTAGATGCGATCACGATGTTATTAAATCAGGTAGAACTTTTAAATAAAAAATTGATGGTTTATATGGTTCTATGCAAGTACACCCGGTGATGTAGTGCTATACAAATGGAGGAGGAATGAATAATCCAAAATGTTTACCATACGGTCTTAGCACAGAAAACGAACAAATCAACTATATGGGTAATAATTCTAGACCTCAGAATAATCCTTATAGTAATACTTATAATGCAGGTCAGAGGAGCGATCCCAATTTCTCTTGGGGTGGTCAAGGAAACCAAAGACCACAATCCCCTCTAAGCTTTCAACAATCTTACCAATAAGAGAAAAAGCTGAACCTTGAGGAGATGTTCACGAAGTTTATTTCAGTGTCAGAAACCCGCTTCCAAAACACTGAAACGGTGCTTAAAAATTAACAAGCGTCGATTCAAGGGCTCAAGAACCAAATCAGTTAACTTGCAAAGTTGATTTCAAAACAACCACAAGGTAGCTTGCCTAGCAACACTGAAACTAACCCAAAAGAGCAGCTTCATACAATAATTGTTCGTGAAGAAGAAGGGTTAGTTAAATCTAAAGGGTTAGTTCGAGATAAGCCAGAATGAACAAAAACCGGTTAGTAAAGATTATAAACCTTGAGTGTCATATCTTAAGGCAACAAAGAAAGACAAAACAAATGAACAATTTGGTAAATTTCTTAAACTTCTGAAAAATTAACATAATAAATTACCGTTTATTGAATCTCTTTCACAGATGCCCAATTCCGTTAAATTTTTAAAGGAGCTTTTGGCGAACAAGTAGAAGTTAATGATTTGTCACATGTGAAGCTAAATGCAGTGTGCTCAGCCATTTTCCAAAATAAACTACCCAACAAATTAAAAGATCCAGGGAGTTTTACTATTCGTTGTTTAATTGGTAGTTGGAATGTTAATAATACTTTAGCTAATTTAGGGGCTAATATTAATATCGTGCCCTATAAAATGTTTAAATAGTCAGGTCTTAAGAAACCCAAACAAACTAGGATAAGTATTCAATTAGTAGATAGAACCATTAGATTTCCTAGGAGTATTATTGAAGACGTACTTGTAAAAATTGATAAATTCATATTCCCAGTTGATTTCGTTATTTTAGACATGGATGAGAATAGTGACATACCTTTGATTCTAGGTTGGCCCTTTTTATCAACTATCAGAACTATTATTGATATTGGTATAAGTGAATTAATACTTCGTGTAGGTGATGACACGATTACACTCCAAGTTTGTGATTTTGTTAAAACATCTAGTGATCAAGATGATTATATGAGTTTTGTTAATATGAGTAAATTTGTGGCTCAAACTTCTTTGCAGGAAACCCCTCAAAAAAATATGATGGAGCCACATTCCAGTACATACGACAAAAACAGAACGACTCATAAAGAACGAATGCTACAGATCGATGAACTAGACGAATGACAAACATATGTCAAGGAGAAATCGAGAATACATGATGCAGAACTAAAGCTATCCTATGATGAGTATGTGGATGGAACAAACCAAATTAAGGTTGGGGACAAGGTACTATTAGATAAAATAGATCCACGTATTGCCACTTCAAAGATTAATGCAAACAGAGCAACTCCTTTTACAGTATTAAATGTCTTTCCATACGTATAGTCGAGGTACCTAATTCTGAATTCGACACTTTTAAGGTAAATAGTACTCAACTAAAACCTTATTTTGATAATAGAATTACTAACAAGAAAGAGGAGTTTCAACTCTGCAAACTACTGTGACTATGCGAATTGAGGTAAGTCAAGCTTAGACTTTAAATAAGCGCTTCTCGAGAGGCAATCCGAGTGTTAACACTTCTAATTTTCTTAATTTTTTTCATGATATTTTAAAATTAATTAATGTTCAAAAAAATAAAAATAAATAAATAATGTGTTTTTGACCCACACGGCCTGGACACACAGGCGTGTCCCAAGTCATGTGCACAAAAAGGGGTCCAACAGAGAGTTACACGGCTTAGGGACATAGCCATGTGCCCACACGGGCGTGTCCTTGGCTGTGTGGATCCTGGGACTTCCAAAAATCGATAGAGACACGCCTAAAATAATTCACACGGCCGTGTGTCTTAAGCCATGTGAAACTTGGAGCTAATTTTTTTTTGTTTTAAAATCAAGTCAAAGAGTTACATAGGCAAGGCACACGACCGTATGCTAGAAATGGTCGACCCACACAGTGTGGAAGAAACGAAGGAAGTTGCACACAGTTGAGAGACACGACCGTGTGTACTACACGGCCTGGACATATGGGCATGTCCAAAGCAGTGTGAAAAATGGGCTAGGATTTTTTTAAAACGCACACGGGCTAACCCTTCTTTGCCATGCACAGTGATGGCATGGAGTTGTTCCCTTGGGTTAGTTTTTGTATTATTGGGCAAGCTACCTTGCGATCATTCAGAGATCAACTTAGCAAGCTGACCTATTTGAGTTTCGAGCCTTTGAATCGACGCTTGCTGATTTTTAAGTGCTGTCTTAGTATTCTGAAAATGAGTTTCTGACACCGAGATAAATTTTGTAAGCATCTCCTCAAGGCTCGATTTTTTCTTTAGTTGGTAAGGTGGTTGTTGAAAACCTGGAGGGTGTTGTGGCCTCTGATTCCCTTGACCACTTCACAAAAAATTGGGATGGTTCCTCCAACCTGCATTGTGAGTGTTACTATAAAGGTTATTCTGAGGTCTAGAATTGTTACCCATATAGTGGACTTGTTCTCCCTCGGTGCTGGGGTTGAAGGATGAATAGTCTGTGTTGTACATCCCTCCTCCATTTGAATCACACCTTATCACTAAATGTACCTGAGTAGAATCATAGAAACCATCAATCTTTTTATTCAATAGTTCTCCCTGGTTAGATAGTATAGTGACCGCGTCGAGGTTGAAAACAGTAGCTGCTTTTGTCGGCTTCGTTCTCATGACTTGCCACTGATAGTTGTTTAGTGACATCTCTTCAATAAATCCGTAAGCCTCTTCAGGTATTTTTTGTTCAAGGTTCCACGGGCAACTGCATCAATCAGTAGCCTTGTTGAGAAGTTCACACCGTTGTAAAAGGTCTAAACCTGTAACCATAAAGGTAACCCATAGTGAGGGCACCTTATCAATAAATCCTTGTATCTCTCCTATGGATCATGAAGTGTTTCTAAATCCATCTGCACAAAAGAAGAGATGTCATTTCTCAATTTAGCCATTTTAGCCGGCGAAAAATATTTAAGCAAAATTTTTTCGGTCATTTGTTCCGAAGTAGTGATTGACCCTTATGGTAACGAGTTCAACCATTGTTTAGCCTTATTTCGTAATGAAAAGGGAAACAACCAAAGGCGAATGGTATCGTCAGAAATGCCATTGATCTTAAAGGTGTCACAGAATTCCAAAAAATTTGCTAAATAAATGTTTGGATCCTCGTCCTGTAAACCATCAAACTGAACAAACTGTTGTATCATTTGAATCGTGTTAGGTTTCAGTTCAAAATTATTTGCAGCAACAACAGGTCTAACAATACTCGATTCAGTTCCTGTTAAAGTAAGCTTAGCATAATCATACATAGTACGAGGAGCAAGGTTTTGATTTACTGGATTTGCAGCAACTACAAGAGGTAGTGGATTATTCAGATTGTCTACTATCTCTTTAGGTATATTGGTCACGTCTTCTTGCTCTTCCTCTATATACTGTAGGCTTCGCCTTATTTCTCTTCGATTTCTGCGAGCTGTGCTTTCTATCTCACTGTTAAATAGCAATGGTCCTAACGGATTCCTTCTAGTCATAAACTAGAGATTCCTTCCAGAAACAAATAACATGGAGATTAGAAGAGAAGTAAAAATTAAATTAAAGAAAAAAAATGGCTAAAGTAATAAAATTCAAGCGTTCCTAATATCTTAGTCCCCAGAAACGGCGTCAAAAACTTGATGGTCGCTAAACTAACTAAAAATTTGACTAAGGCAAGCGCACCTATCGAGCAGTAGTATAGTTGTGGTGAGGCCTGAAATATCGTATCCACAAGAACTAAAAGTACTAGTAATTACTATTTTTCTATTATCTAGCCCTAGAATTAAAGGGATGTTTTTAAACTAAGATTAACGATTTACTTAACTAAGAACACGACAGCGGTAAAAGTTGGAAAATATTGTTGGAAAACCGATGGAGAAGACAATACCCATGGAAGAATCCACCTAGACTTCACTTATTACTTCTGAATTAGACGATTTATTCACTTAACTTAATCTGTAAAAATCCCTGATTTATGTTAATATCTCTCCCAATACTAAGACAACTAACTCTAGGTTGATTAATTGAAATCACTTTCTAATTAAAACCCCTATTGTCGTATTAACTCGATTTATGGATCCCGTTATTAGATTTGACTCTAATCCGGCAGATTTATGTCGTCTATCTCTAGGATTGCAATCAACTCTGCTTAATTATGAAAGATTTACTCTTAAAAAGGGACTTTTGCTCCACTAAATAAGCACATCAGACTTGAATTAATATCTTGAAATATTAAAGCAAGAATTAAAAACACATAATTAAGAATAAGAACAAGTATTTATCATATAATTCAAATAATAATAAGATCTGTCTTAGGTTTCATCTCCCTTAGGTATTTAGGGAGTTTAGTTCATAATGGTGGGGAAAACATCTCAAATTGGGAAAACAACAAAACATAAAGAAACCCAAAGAACTTCTAAGGAAATTGAATGGAGATATTCAGTCTTGAAGTAGATCCTGTTTTCAAGCTGATTCTGATGGCTGTCTTCGAGTATTCTTTGCCTTCTACTCTCCATGTCCCTTTTGATCCTCTTCTACGGTGTTTATATAGACTTTGGAATGCCCAAAATAGCCCAAAATTAGCCTTTTTCGAATAGAATTAGACTTGGGCTCGATAGGGACACGGCCGTGTGCCACACCCGTGTGAAGGTACTCAGGCCGTGTGCAATACTGACATGTTTTAATATCGACACAGCCATGACACACAGGTGTGTGGCCAGCCTGTGTGTCACACAAGGGCTTGTGGATTACCCGTGTGGGAGTGCCTAGACTGTGTGAAGCACTGAATTAGGCCCATTTTATCCGTTGTTTCTTGCTCTTTTCGCTTTCCTAAGCTCTCCTGAGTATAAAACATGAAATTAAAGGATTAGGAGTGTCAAATTCATTAAATCTTATGATAAATTATCCAAAAATATGCCAAGCATGGGGTAAAAATATGTATATATTATGGTTTATCAAATATCCCCACACTTAAACATTTGCTTGTCCTTAAGAAAAATCCTCACACACAACTAAAATTCATTCTTCTCAACTTATAATTCTTATAAAAAATGTTTCGAAATGATCCACAGATAATCATACATTGAGAATTCAACTAAAAGAACATTAAAGTTTCAAACAATCCAAGTTGAGCATTTTAATCATAAAATCATAGGTATCCCCCTTTATCTAAGTAATTACTTTTAATTCTAAATCGAAAAGGGTTGACATCCTCACTAAAGATTCACTCAAATCAATCAAAGTGTTTAAGTTTCAATAATTAAGCACTCAATAGTCAAACATGAAAAATTATTACTATAGGCCTGCATGAAAATCAAATCTCCACCACTATAAATAAGATGACACACAAATCAAAAGGTCTTTAGCAGGGTTGTAATGAGGCTTAGGTTAAAGGTGTGGATAAAGGCTGAAAAACAGGGTTAGAATCGAGATTAATTTAATAAATTACCAAACTTAGAAAAATAAAGTTAATTACTGAATTACAAACAAGTGCCAGAATTAAAACTATCCAAAACTAATGAAGTGAGCTTTTTCTCAATATAATAACTTTAACTTATCCAAGCTATTTATAACAATATGTAATTATATGAATATAAATATACGTTTTTTTTTTAGAATAAGAACAAGTACAATAATGGAAAGTACATAATAAGAAATAATTCAGCAACTGAAATGAACGAACATAGTTAGGTAACTAATCAAATCAAATCAAATCTCGATAAAAAGGGAGTCAATAAAAAGGGAGAAATTCTTAACGAATCAAAAGTGGTTAAGTTGTGGGCTAATATTAAGGGGAAAATCAAGAAACAATGGTTAAGCTCAAAGGGGTTCACTAAGGGTTAATTATCTGGGTAGGCTTTTTATGGGGTAAGTGGGTTAAAACCTAGGCACCTTTATCATCTCAGTATATCAAATCAAAGGTGTGGTCTTGACATGCATAATCGAAGCAAGTTCTAGAATAACAAATCAATGTTGACACACTCATAACCAATAAAATAAGTGACCAAGAAAGATATATGCTATAAAAGGCTCAAAATCTCACGAAAATTATGGGTATTTAATGTCAATCCTGTAAATTCAAAACTTCAAGATAATACCTCAATTCAGGAAAACAACCTAGCAATTTTAATTCTCAAAAGTCAACTTATCATGATTGATTCTCTAATGTCTTAAAGTTTAAACAATCAATGCATAATTACCTATGATTTAATTCAAAACATATCAATAAAAATTATAAATCAATCAGAATTTACTATAATAATAATATGAGAAAATTATTTGAGAACAAGATAGAAATTCAGGGATTTTCTGATAATCATATAAATAACCTCCCCACACTTAAGATGTACATTGTCCTCAATGTACAAAGATAGATAATAATAATATAAGCATAATATCAGAAGAGAGGGAAAGAAGCAAAACTGCCCTGAATTTTTTGATGAAATCCTTGGAATAGAGAAAGCTAGAATTGTAGATAAGGCCAATGAAAGGCATGACTTTGAGTTACTAATAAGAAAATAAACACAACTGTGGAAGAGAATTAAGGGATTACTCGATAATTACCATAAAGATATCCTAAATTAGGGCTTAATCGGAATAGTGGTTTCGTGACCACAAATCCGAGATAGAAATAATTATTTTACAATGATTTTGATGTTTATGATATGATTGCATGATTGTGTGAAAATTTCGTGATGAAATTCTATGCCTAAAGTGCTTAAATTGAAAGTAGGGACTAAATCGAATAAGTTGCAAAACTTGCATTCTAGAAGTTTTTAGTATGAAATTGTTTTGAAATATTAATGAGGAGGTCTTAAATATCAATTTGACCAATTTTAAGTTCATGGACAAAATTAGGACATGGAAGGAATTTTTGGAAAGTTTAGTAGTAAGGGTATTTTGGTCATTTAGTTATTAAAATGAATTAAAACAAAATTAAAAGCCAATTTTGTCCATCTTCTTCATTAGGCCGAAATTTCAAGGGTTCTCCATAGCTAGGGTTTATTTCAAGCTTCCAAGCTCCATAGTAAGTGATTCCAAGCCTCGCTTTTAATGATTTTTACGTTTTGAGATCCCTAAACTCGATAAAGCTTATGTTAGCAATAATTTAACCTAGGGTTTATATTTGGAAAAATACCCATAGGTGAAATTTGTGTATTTTGATGTTTTATGATAGAATATGAAGTTTTAAATTATGTTAGACAACTTGTACTACTCGATTTTAAGCAAAAACGAGTAAAGGGCTTAATCGGTAAAAATACCTAATAGTCACAAGTACATGTTAGAGTGAGAATTTGATGTTGCCATAGAAGAGAAAAGTGATCAGCATGTTGTAAAACATAAGAATAAGGAATAAAGTTTAATCCGAGCCTAGGGGCAAAAATGTAAATATGCAAAAGTTTAGGGTAAAATTATAATTTTGCCAAATTTTGAGTTAAGGATTAATTTGATAATGTGAGTATTAAATAAGCTAAATGTGTTATTTTAGATCAAGAAAGACGTGGAATCGACCTCAATCGAGGAAAAGAAAAGATTGTGGACTAAATTGCAAAATCTTTGTATTTTGGTACCAAGGTAAGTTCATGTGTAAATAATGTAGCATAATGGTTATTTTTAAGTTATTGATGTTAATTATATGTTATGCTGAATTTTATTATGAAATGTATGCTTTGTGGTTAATTTCAAATAATATGTAAATTATGTGAACTACTTGTTAAATATAATTGTTACTGAGTATTGATTTCGCATTCTACGGAAGACGGCAAGGATAAGTGTTCGAGAAAAATCCCGCTTGAACCTTAGGAATAGATTAGGATACAAGTGACATGTCACTAGAATGGTTGAGCATCCGAACTCGTTGAGTTGAGTCCGAGTTCACTTATGGATGCGAATGTCCAAACTCGTTGAGTTGAGTCCGAGTTCGTGAGATGTAACTAGGCATCCGAACTCGTTGAGTTGAGTCCGAGTTCACTTATGGATGCGAACGCCCAAGCTCGTTGAGTTGAGTCCTAGTTCGCTATGGGCGGTTACATGATTGCTTGATTGAATATGTGGCACTTATGTGCAAGTTATCCATGTATCCGAATTATATTCGATGTGTTCAACGGGTAAAGTTCTACTCAAATGGAGGAAAATTTCGAGATGTAAAGAGACGTATTGGTAAGTGATATGAAATGGATATTTTGGACAGGTATGTATTTAACCCTCGGGTTGAGTATTGATACAACCACGATAAGGTAATAAGATGATGAAGAATGATTAAAATGTGATATGTGTTTTAGTGATGTATGCTAATGTTGACTGGTATAACTGCTTGTTATGTTACTTATTATTTGCATATGAACTTACTAAGCATTTATGCTTACTCCTCCTTCTTACTCATTGTAGTTTTGGACAAGCCACTCAGAGTCGGGATAGGTCGAAGGCTCACCACACTATCCGTAAGATTTTTGGTAAATGGCTTGTAAATTTAAGTATGGCATGTATAGCAATATACCCATTTTGTGTAAATGATCTTATGGTATGGTTGTGAAATGGTTGAGGAAATGCTTGATAATGATAAATTATGAAAATGGTTAGTTTAGATTATGTTTGATGTTAAGGAAAACTATTAAGATACTTAGTGCATAAAACTTATAAAAGGATGAAATTTACCATAAACAGAATACCGCAGCAACACTAATGCGAGTTTGAAAATTTACTAAAAATCATAGAAATTGAATTTGGTGGTGAAGTACATATCAAATTGAAGCTTATTATGTCTAGTTTCACGTGAAACAAATGAAACAAGTAAAGGAAGTATATGTTAGAAGATATTTTAATTTTAGTGAAACAGAGTCATAGCAGTTTCTGAATCCCCTGTTCCTACTTTAGAAATTCACCATAAATTGTAAAGATATAATTAGGTGGTGTATTTTATATCCTCAGAATCCTTATTGAGTCTAGTTTTATTATAAACAAACCTCATAGTCATATGAATTTTTTACAGAGAGAAATGTGGTTCATAGTAAACAGAGGTCAGACCAGTCGAGTCCTGAAACAGGGGTAACTTTAACTAATAAACTGTACTAATTGGCCCAACCAAAAATTCTAGAAAAAAATTAGTAGATAGTTTTCTGAGTCTAGATTCAGGGAAAATTTACGGATCTTAATTTTGAGTTTCGTAACTCGAGATATGATTTTTCTTGTAACTGTGACGCAAGTAGCTTAAAAGCTGTGAATGTAGAAACAAATAATTCAAAGTTCTAAAAATGTTAAACTAAGCTTAGTAACACCTCATACTCGAATCCGGCGACGGTCTCGGGTGTGGGGGCGTTACAAGATAAACATAAAATATAAAACATAAGTCTTCAAAAATAAATAAAAGAAAAATAAAAATAAAAGTAAAATTAATAATAATAAAATAAATTGACTCAAATGTCCTCATTATCAGATGCGTCGTGGGTCGACGGTGCCAAAGGAGAGATGTGAAAGTGGTGGTAAATCTGTCGGAGAGTGGCATCGATGTTGTCGAACCGCTCAAAACACTACTGCTCAAAGCGAGTGAGTCGCTCGGATATATCTGTCAAGGTGGCAGTAGTAGAGCGGTGACTCTGTGATGTTGGTGAAGGTGGGTCCTCATGAAGGGGAGGAACACCATTAGTAATGTCCTCTGGATCATTCTAACTATAAGAACGAACTAACTAGTACTGAGGGGGATCGAATCCATAACGTTGCTTGATTATCCTCATGTGGATCATACTAGAAATTCCTTGAGGAAATATCTGGCCTACTAGTGTGAGTGTCGATGACATCTCTGGCGTATCGAAGAGACCAAAGTGTCGAGCAAGACGAGTCACGTAAAGGCTGAGAAAGATGGGGCCCTTCTTATAGTGTTTAGTTTGGTTGCGGCAAGTGAGTGCGATGAAATACGCCAAATCAAACACATGTCCGGTAGTCATGCTCCACAGGAAATAGGCATCATAAGTACTAACCACTCCTGTGCTCTATCTCTGACCTGTCAAAGTGTGAGCTAGTAGGGCGTGAATATACTGTAGGGCTAGAGAGAGGTGCGTCACCTTCGAGCGACTCGTGTTATAGTTAGTTAGGCCCCCCATGAGCTCAGTCCAACATCGCAAAGGTGAGTAATGAATATGTCTATGAAGCTGATGAAAGTCCTCGGTGCTCATGAACTCCTTTGTGTAAAGTCCCAAAGCAGAATCGAACTCTGGGACGCTCATGTGTCGTACTAGCCTACCAAGGTGAAAGGTGATAGTGCTGGGCTCATCATGGACTGACATGACTTGTTGGAATGAAAATATGGCACCGAACTCTAAGGTGAGCTCCAAGTAGGTGGGCTCGATGATGGTGAAGAACCTATTCTACAGGGATGGGGTAATAATTACGCGCACATCATCAACCAAATGGATCTGCTCTAGCGCGGTCCAATCAATGCAACGACCCACACCAAGGGGTCGTACACTAAGAAGCTGATATAAATCCTCCTAATTGGCCGATAGAAATTGGAGCAAAGGGTGGTGAGCTTCAGTCGAGGCGCTCGAGGAGGTTGCGCTAGGACCCTTCCACTTTTTCAAAGAGAGGACTACCACTTTTGACTTGCCTCATGTGCTCATCATAATGGGCTTGAAAAATATTTTAGAATGAATGAACACACTTAATAGCGGTATGTAAGGAGAGAATAAAAATTTAAACGAAGCTCCAAAATTGGACAAAAATAAACATAGAATATAATGGGGCTAAGAAACAACATGCTTATTAAGAGAAACCTAAGACCAATCCATGAAGCAACAGAGCAAAAAATGAAATTATAAAACTAAGAACAGCAATGAAAATAAAAGATATGCAGAAGACTAATGGAATTAACAGAACTAACAAATGAAATCAAATGACTGAAAATAATGTTCAAAATTTAATGAAGCAAAAACACAAGATTATCATCAAGGAATTAACTAACTAATCAAGAATAAAGGAGTAAATAAAATCAGTAGCGACAAAGAGAAATAAAATAAAGAAACAAAATACAAAATAATAATGAAACTAATAATAATAAAGGAAGACAAGAACAAGGTTTGAGAAGGGGTGATCGACGATAGGGTTGGTAGTCAGCGGAGTGGCACGGACGTCGGAGCGGAGCTAGATGGTGTGAGCGGTGGTGGCTGTAAAGAGGGGAAGGGATAGGTGTGCGGCGGTGGGGCTGAGTTATGGGGATGGAAGCTTGAGGCGATGTTGGTCGATGATGAAGGGATAAGTGAGGAATGGTAAAAATGGGATAAAAGTGTATGCGCAAAGGGTTGAGGAGTAAACGGCGAGGCTATGTGGCTTGAATGGTGGTCGGACGGAGGGGGAATGGAGCTGTGGCTACTAGGTTTTGGGGGAATTTGGGGGAAAAGAGAAAAAAATGAAGAAAGGGGAAAAGGTTTTTTTTTATGGTGACACGGTCGTGTAACAGCCCCGTGTTGGGCCACACGAGTGTGTCACACGCTCGTGTGGCTCGAATCTAGCCTATTTTCATCGCGAAAATTGAATGACCTTTCATCATACGGCTTTGGACATGCCCGTGTGTTTAGGCCATGTGGTTTCACGGCCGTGTCGCACGGTCGTGTTCTATGTTTTTCACTTCTTCCACACTCGTGTGGCTCACCCACATGCCCGTGTAACCTACCACACGCCTGTGTGGATCGACCGTATCTTGCACATGGCTATAGGCCTTATCCGTGTAACTCTTTGACTTGTTAAAATTCGAAAAATTAAGCTCTAGGTTTTACACGGCCTAAGACACACCCATGTGTCTAGGCCATGTACTTCCCACGGCTGTGTCCCACGGCCGTGTGGATTTATTGCATGCCGTGTGCATGTCAATTTTTGGGAAATTTCAGCCCTGTTTCCATATGGCCAAGGACACGTTCGTGTGTCCAGGCCGTGTGGGTCATTGAACCTACATAAAAAACAAGAAAAATAGATAAAATAAACGGGTTAGTAGTGTTAGTGCTCGGGTTGCCTCTTGAGAAGCGCTTATTTAAAGTCTAAGCTCGACTCACCTCATATTTGCACAGTCATGGTGGTTCGAGGAGTTGAAACTCTTTATTCTTGCTATCAATCTTATCAAAATAAGGTTTTAGACGAGTACTATTTACCTTAAAAGTACCAAATTTGGAATGAGTTACCTCACTATACCATATGGGAAAACGTTGAGTACCGCAAAAGGTATTACTCCATTAGGTTTAGAAGTGGCAACACGAGGTTCTGCTTCATCTAACACTTTGTCTCCAACCTTAAGTTGATTCGATTCACCTGTGTTCGCCATTCATCTAGTTCCTCGATCTGTAGCCTTCGCTCTTCATGAATAGTCTTGTTATTACATGGACTTGAACGTGGCTCATTTGTACTTCTCAAAAGTTTTCCCTGCAAAGAGGGTTGAACAACAAGGTTACTCACATTAAAAGAACTTATGTAATCATCTCGATCACTAGTCTTTCTGTCAGAATCATGAGCTTAGAGTTTAATCATGTCATCACTTACCCGAAGTGTGAGTTCATATGTTCCAACATCAATGATAGATCTAGCAGTTGCTAAAAAGGGTCTGCCTAGAATTAAGGGTACGTCACTGTCCTCATCCATGTCTAAGACAATGAAATTGACTGGAATATGAATTTGTCAATTTTAACAAGCACATCTTCAACGATACCCTTAGGAAATCCAATAGTTTTATCAGCTAATTGTATGCTCATCCTAGTTTGTTTGGGTTTCCCTAGTCCTAGCTGCTTAAACATCTTGTAGGGCATGACATTCATACTTGCCCCTAAATCAGCTAAGCCATTATTAACGTTAAAACTACCAATTAAACAAGGAATTGTAAAACTCTCTAGATCTTTCAGTTTTTTGGGTAGCTTGTTTTGCAAAATAGCTGAGCAAACTGCATTTAACTCCACATGCGATGACTCATCTAACTTCTGTTTGTTTACTAAAAGCTCCTTTAAAAATTTAACTGCATTTTGGCATCTGCGAAAGAGCTTCAATAAATGGTAAGTTAATATGTAATTTTTTAAGTAGTTCAAGGAATTTATCGGATTGTTCATCTGTGTAGTCTTCCTTTGTCGTATTAGGTATGGCACACGAGGTCTATATTCTTTGCTTACCAGCTTTTGTGTACCATGACTCACCTCAACCTTATCATTGCTTACCATAGCTTCTTACCTCGTTTCAGATTTAGGTTCAGTTAACCCTTCTTTGTCGCGTACAGTGATGGCATGGAGTTGCTCCCTTGGGTTAGTTTCTGTATTACTGGGCAAGCGACCTTGCGGTCATTCAGAGATCAACTTAGCAAGCTGACTAATTTGAGTTTCGAGCCCTTGAATTTACTCTTGCTAATTTTTAAGTGTTGTCTCGGTATTCTAAAAATGAGTTTCTGACACCGAGATAAATTTTGTAAGCATCTCCTCAAGGTTCGGCTTTTTCTCCTTTTGGTAAAGTGGTTGTTGAAAACCTGGAGGGTGTTGTGGCCTTTGATTCCCTTGACCACCCCACAAAAAATTGGGATGGTTCTTCCAACCTGCATTGTAAGTGTTACTATAAGGGTTATTCTGAGGTCTAGAATTGTTACCCATATAGTGGACTTGTTCTCCCTCGGTGCTGGGGTTGAAGGATAGATAGTCTGTGTTGTGTATCCCTCCTCCATTTGAATCACACCTCATCACTAAATGTACCTAAGTAGAACCATACAAACCGTCAATCTTTTTATTCAATAGTTCTACCTGGTTAGATAGCATAGTGACCGCGTCGAGGTTGAAAACACCAGCTTCTTTTATCGGTTTCGTTCTCATGACTTGCCACTGATAGTTGTTTAGTGACATCTCTTTAATAAATTCATAAGCCTCTTCAGGTGTTTTGCTGTTCAAGGTTCCATCAGCGGCTGCATCAATCAATTGCCTTGTTGAGGAGTTCACACCGTTGTAGAAGGTCTGAACCTGTAACCATAAAGGTAACCCATAGTGAGGGCACCTTCTCAATAAATCCTTGTATCTTTCCCATGCATCATAAAGTGTTTCTAAATCCATCTGCACAAAAGAAGAGACATCATTCCTCAACTTAGTCGTTTTAGCCGGCAAAAAATATTTAAGCTAAAATTTTTCGGTCATTTGTTCCCAAGTAGTGATTGACCCTCGTGGTAACGAGTTCAACCACAGTTTAGCCTTATTCTGTAATGAAAAGGGAAATAACCGAAGGGGAATGACATCGTCAGAAATGCCATTTATTTTGAAAGTATCACAAAACTCTAAGAAGTTTGCCAAATGAGTATTTGGGTCTTCATCCTGCAAACCATCAAACTGAACAAACTATTGAATCATTTGTATAGTGTTAGGTTTCAGTTCAAAATTATTTGCAGCAATTGCAGGTCTAACAATACTCGATTCAGCCCCCACTAATTTAGGCTTAGCATAGTCGTACATTGTACGAGGAGCAGGATTCTGATTCACTGGATTTGCGGCAACCACAGGAGGCAGCGGATTATTTTGAATTTTAGCCATCTCCTCGGTAGTATTGGTATCGTCCTTGTGCTCTTCCTCTATATACTGTAGACTTTGCCTTATTTCTTTACAATTTCTGCAAGCTGTGCTTTCAATTTCCCTGTCAAAAAGTAGAGGTCCTGACGGGTTTCTTCTAGTCATAAACTATAAGAACCTGCCAGAAGCAAATAAAAGAAAAATTAGTAAATAAAACAAAAATAAATTGCAATAAAAATAAAAATAGCTAAAGTAATAAAAATCAAGCGTTCCTAATATCTTAGTCTTTGGCAACGGCGTCAAAAACTTGATTGTTGCTAAACTGACAAAAATTTGACTAAGGCAAGTGCACCTATCAAACAGTAGTATAGTTATGGTGAGATCGAAAATATCGTATCCACAATGACTAATAGTACTAGTAATTGCTATCTTTTTATTATTTAGCCTAAGAATTAAAGGGATGTTTTTAAACTAAGATTAACTATCTAATTAACTAAGAACACAACAGAGATAAAAGTTGGAAAATACTTTTGGAAAACTGATGGAGGAGAAAATACCCAAGGAAGAATCCACCTAGACTTCACTTATTACTTCTGAATTAGACGATTTATTCACTTGACTTAATCTGTAGAAATCCCTAGCTTATGTTAATATCTCTTTCGAGACTAAAGAAAACTGACTCTAGGTAGATTAATTGAAATCTCTTTCTAATTGAAACCCCTATTGTCGTATTAACTCGATTTATGGATTTCCTTATTAGATTTGACTCTAATCCGGCAAATTTATGTCATCCTATCTTTAGAATTGTAATAAACTCCACTTAATTATGGGAGATCTACTCTTAAATAAAGACTTCTGCTCTACTAAATAAGCACATCAAAACCTGAATTAATATCCTAAAATATTAAAGTAAGGATTAAAACTCATAATTAAGAATAAGAACAAGTATTTATCATATAATTCAAAAGATAATAAGATTTGTCACAGGTTTCATCTTCCCTAGGTATTTAGGGACTTTAGCTCATAACGATGGGGAAAAACATCTCAACATTAGGAAAACAACATGTAACACCCCAAACCCGGCCTAGAAGTTAGGCCTAAATCTGATATGTCACATTGAAGTGTTTTTCGAAAACCCTGTTTTCATTGAAAACCTTTCTTATTTGAAAACTTGAGTAAAATACCAGTTACATTAGTTTATTTTCAACACGTGGTTCATTGAAAATACATAATTTTATTCCCAAAATATCTTTTAGTTACAGAAGCTAGTTTTAAATTACTTACTAAAAACTTGATGTTAAAAATTTAAGTTGCAAAAGCATTTTGAAAATGTTGCAGAAATGTAGTGTTTGAAAATAGTTATTGTTTCGAAAAACCGTGTCCTACTTCTAACAGATATTAAACATACTAAATAAACTTCCCAAATAAAAAGTTAAGAAAATAAAGAGGTCTTATTACAACCCAAATAAAAACTAAAGTGCTTAACTAGATAAACGAAATAGAAAAACATGTGCAGTTGTGTGGTCGTCTCCGAGTCCCTCTACGACACCGATCCACCTAACGCTGAGGATTACCTGCACAGTTAATAAATGGGGTGAGTTTATAAAAACTCAGTATGTAATCCCCTTACTAGAGTAACAATCAGTATACCGAAACAGAAACAAAAACAGTCTTGCTAGAGCCCGTTAACAGAAACAGTATAGTCCAGTTCAAAGCATACGTAGGCCAAAGCCTATTACAATAACATTTGGGTCACAGCCCATAATAGAATCAGTTGGGCCTAGCCCAAACTAATAACAGAACATAATGTGTGAATGTATGGATGCATGTTATCCCATCCAACCCTGCACTTGCCTCCGTCTAACCCTGCACTACCTGCGAGGAATAAATCACTCGCGACATCCCTACACTTATAATGTTAGCACCGATTGCGGCACTAAGTCAACAGAGTAGCTCAAGGTCGTAAACAGGATAGCACATAGCCGTAAACAGGACAGCACATAGCCGTAAACATTGCAGCAATGCTGCCAGATAACAAGACAGCTAGAAGCCGTAAGTAGAATGGCACAATGACACAAAGCCATCGATAACTGCATTATGTTAGGCATATAGCCATCAACTAGAGTAACATAACCGACACACAACCCTAGGTAAATGTAATCGACATAGAGTCGTCAATAATCATATATTGGCACATAGCCTTAGGCAAATACGTTTGGCACACAGCCATAATCAGGTTGGCATAGAGCCATATGTAGGTTGGCGCAAAGCCATAATCAGAATAATTGGCTTTAAGCCATCTGTAGCTGTATCATGTTAGGCATATAGCCATCAGCGACAGTAATATAGTCTGCACATAGCCTCGGGTAAATATGATCGACACAGAGTCGTCAATAATCATATATTGGGCTTAAAAGCCACCGTTGGATATATGGTCGTCAAGCAACCATGCGATCCTGAATCGGTGGATCCACGATCATCAAGCAACCATGCGATCCTCAATTGGTGGATCCACGGTCGTCAAGCATCCATGCGATCCTCAATTTCTTCCTTCGTTTCATAATCCCCACCCATGTGCAACATAATATTATATGAATGCAGCAAATATACACATGGCATACAAAATCATACAAATCACAAATCTAATAATCCAATCACAACATACATTCTCGGTCAA
The DNA here is from genome assembly GCF_025698485.1 of Gossypium arboreum. NCBI lineage: Eukaryota > Viridiplantae > Streptophyta > Magnoliopsida > Malvales > Malvaceae > Gossypium > Gossypium arboreum. Next base: position 13,217,987 of record NC_069075.1, on the reverse strand, counting down.
AACATAGTCAAATCAATCAAATTGTATTATCAGTGAGTTATATACCCTAGAGGGGCAGAACGATGTTTTTACCTATTAGGGGTATTTTAGTCATTTCACCCTACAAGGGTGTTTTGGTAAATCTACAAACTAAGGGTATTTGGGTAATTTTGCAAACCAATGGTATTTTTGTAATTTTTAAAAGTCAAGGGTATTTCTATAATTTTGTAAATCAGGGGTATTTCTGTAATTTTCCAAATTAGAGGTATTTTGGTAATTTTATAAATCGAGGGTATTTCGATAATTTTACAAGTCAAGGGTATTTCGGTAATTTTAGAGGTCGAGGGTATTTTAGTAATTTCACAAATCAGGGGTATTTTGGTAATTTTACAAACTAAGGGTATTTAGTAATTTCGTAAACCAAGGGTATTTCAGTAATTTTACCCTACAAGGGCATTTCAGTAATTCTACTCTACAGGGGTATTTCAGTAACACTAGCTTACAGATATGAGATTCACATAGTCCAATCCAATATTTACTACACAATCCTACAATCTATCCACTTAGGCACATGGGCCCATTGGGCCCACATGGCCCATCCCGGCCCATTATAGCCCAAAGTAACCTAACCCACGAAAGTACTCATGATGGCCTCAACCATCACGTCAAAGCTCTCACACGTACGTTCGCACACTCGTGAGGCTGCCATCATTGTGTGAGTGGTATTTTGGCATTCCGGCATTTGTCGTTCTACAGCTAGAGTAGTGCAAAATACACACCTGTTTATGAGAACGCGCCGAAGTTCAAGATCACCAACTTTGGCACATCCTGCATTAAGTCTTAATCACTTTGTCCCTTCCCTAACTCATCTGGTTCGCTCTATTTAAAACCAGCTTCTAACCAATTCCCATGTTAGCTTCCTGATGTGGGATTACTTTCAACCATTAGGAAATTTCCTTATTTTTATATGACCACTTCAACCACAGAGTTCCAGTTCAACTCCACCTCCTACACAGCTCCAACGGCAAAATAAATACCTCATTGCGCATCCTAAGACTTGAACCTTAGACCTCACAGTTACACAACATGCCATTTTGCCACTACACCACAAGGCTCTTTTTGTCACCATCTTAGCCTTAATTAATTATAAGGTTTATAGGCCAAAGTTCAGGTTCCTTTAAAAGAAAAACCAAAATAAATTGCAAGAGCCAAGACTTAAACCCAAGCTCCCTTACAACCTTAATGACTCCACAACCACTAGACCACATGCTTCCTTGTGTTATTTATTTACCACAATAATTTAAAAGGCATTCATCCAAGCATCCCAGGTTTTATTCACTTAAAACCAAAATTTTTGCTAAAGCCCAGGTTTGAACCTAAGATTTCTCCAACACTTATCAGAGCCATTAACCACCAAAGCAGACATTTAATTGTGTCATTTCTTTGCACAATTAAATGCTTATATACAACCTCTTTACGGACCTATACTTAAGGCCCAATACTTCTAGGCCCAAATTCGGGGCGTTACATAACAAAACATAAAGAAACCCAAAAACTTCGGTAGAAATTGAATGGAGATCTTCAGTCTTGAAGTAAATCCTGCTTCCGAGCTGATTCTAATGGCTGTCTTCGAGTATTTTTCTGCCTTCTACTCTATGTCTCCCCTTTGATCCTCTTCTCGTACGTTTAAATAAACTTATGAATGCCCAAAATATCCCAAAATTAGCTTTTTCTGAGTAGAATTAAAATAGGTTTCGATAGGGACACAGTCATGTGGTACGCCCGTGTGATAGTGCTTAGGCACGTGCGCAATTCTGATATGGTTTTAAGTTGACATGGCCATGACACACGGGCGTGTAGTCTGCCCCTGTGTCTCACAAGGGCTTGTGGATTACCCGTGTGGAAGTGTCTGGGCCGTGTGTAATACTAAAATAAACCTATTTTGTCAATTTTTGGCCTTTTTCTTGTACTTTTTGCTTTTCTATGCTTATCTGGATATAAAACATGAAATTAAAGGATTATGAGCATCAAATTCACTAAATCTTATGATAAATCATCCAAAAATATGCCAAGCATGGGGTTAAAATATGTTACTTTTGAGGTTTATCAAACACTCGCAGCAAGTCCAAAGTTGTAGTCCCATCTTCAAAAAAGCGGAAGACACCTAGCGCGACCTCTTCCTCGAGTGCCTCTACTGAGGCCTGCCACCTTTATCTCCGATTTTCAGCGGGTCTCCAAGAAGAGTTATTTCATTACTTAGATTATGACCACTCGGTCTAGGCTGATGTATTGATTGGGTCGCGTTAGAGTAGGTCTACCTAGCTGATCACGTGCGCGCCTTTATTACCACATCCCCATGAGATCGATTCTTCTATATCAATGAGCCCACATACATAGAGTTGACTTTGGAGTTCTACTCGACATTTACTCTCAAGTATGCGATGACAATTCATGACGAGCTAGGCACTATCACTTTTAGACTTGGTGGCTTGGTGCGCCATATGAGTGTCCCTAACTTCGGCACTGCGTTGGGACTATACACTGAGGAGTTTATGAGTGCCGAGAACTTCCTCCACCTACATCGACACATTCACTACTCGCCAGCTAGTTGTTGGACAAATCTTACGGCGAGTATGACTTCCTATGACGCGAGTCGCTTGAAGACGACTTTTCTCTCTTAGGCTTTATGGTACATTAATGCCCTTTTAGCCCATACTTTGACCGGTAAGAAAGAGCACTGGATTCTTCAGTACTACCGATGCATATTTTTATGGAGTATGGCCACATGACATATTTTTTATTTAGCCTACTTTATTGCCCTCGCTTTCCGCCATCAGACAGATCGCAACAGAAAGGGTCCTACCTGTTTAGGCCCTTATGTGACTCGACTTGCTCAACACTTCGGTCTCCCCGACACACCAGAACAGTCCTCTACGCTTACACTCGCCGGCCAGATGTCCCTACAAAGAATCTCGAGCATGACACATGTGAGGATGATTGAGCGGCTTCATGGAGTAGATCATCCTAAGTATCGATTATTTCATTCTGACTCTCAGAATGAACCCAAGAACTTTACTGATGATGTTCCTCTCCATCACGAGGACCCACTTTATCCTCCACCTTCGAGTCACTGCCCTGTTTCTTCTGCTGCTAGTTTGGCAGACCTCTTCGAGTGATTCACTCACTTCGAGCAGCACTGCTTTCAGAGGTTCGATAATATTGACGCGACATTGCAGCAGGTCTGTCAGAATCTTCATATCTCCTCCTCATCGCCGACGACTCACGACACTGGCGCTTCTGATGATGAGGACCATTGAGTCTATTTTTTTTTGTTTTTTTATTGTTATTTTCTCAGACTTATTTCATTTTTATCTTTTGAACTATATTTTTATTTTATGGTTGTTTCTAATCAAGCTTTAGTCCCTTAATCTTCTTCACTATTTGTGTTTATTTTCTTCTTAGTTTGCTCGGAATCATGCTCTACATTTAGATTTGACTACAGTTCCGCTTTTCACTATTCTGGGGATTTCATCCAATACTCTGTTTATACTGCGATTATATCTGCTTGTACATTGAGGACAATGTACATCTTAAGTGTGGGGAGGTTATTTATATAATTATTAGAAAATCCCTGAATTATGTCTTGTGTTTAAGTAATTTTCTCATACTTCTATTAGAATGAATTTTTATCGATTTATAATATTTATTGATGTGTTTTGATTAAATTCATAGATACTTATGCATTGGTTGTTAAGACATGAGAAAATCAAACATGATAAGTTTATTTTCAGAATTAAAAATTTTAGGTTGTTTCCCTGATTTGAGGTATTACCTTGAAGTTTGAGATTTGCAAGATTGACATCAAAAACCATAATTTTTGTATGAGATTTCGAGCCTTTAGAGCATACATTTTTCTTGCTCATTTTTATTATTGGTTATGAGTGTGTCAATTTGATTTGTTATTCTAGAACTTACTTCGATTATGCATGTCGAAACCACACCTTTGATATGATATATTGAGGTGATAAAGACACTTAGGTTTTAACCCACTTATCCAATAAAAAGCCTACCTACATAATTAAGCTTTAGTGAACCCTATTGAGCCTAACACACCGTTTCTTGAATTACGTATTAATGTTAACCCATAACTCATTTTTTGCTCATTGAGATTTTTTTCCATTTTATTGACTCCCTTTTTATCGAGATTTGATTTGGTCAATTGCCTAATTAAGTTGTTTTGTTTAATTTGTTGAATTATTTTTTATTGCTCTAAAAAAATACATATATATTGATTATTATTTAATTCTATGTTAATTGAGCTTGAACAGTTCAATTTATATATTGAGAAGAAGCTCGTGTCATTCTTGAACAATTTTCGATTGATGTAAATTTTTTTAATTCAGCATTTGTTTATTTTTCTAGTTTGGTAATTTATTAATTTGATCACGATTTTAACCATTTTTTTCAACCTTTCTCCACACCTTTAACCTAAGCCCCAATACAATCTCTTAAAGACCTTTTAATTTGTGTATCATTTTATTTTATAGTGGTGAAAATTTAATTTTTATGCAAGCATATGGTAATAACTTTTCATATTTGACTATTGAGTGCTTATTCTTGAACTTTAAACATTTTGAGTGATTTGAGTGAAACTTTAGTGAGGATGTCGATTCTTGTCGATTTTGAATTAGAGGTAATTACTTAGATAAGGGGAAATACCTATATGTTCATGCTTTAAAAATGTTCGACTTGGATTGTTTGAATCTTTAATGCTCTTTTAGTTGAATTGTCAATGTATGATTATTTGTGAATTAGAACAAAACATCATTGATTAGAATTATGAGTTGAGAAATATTAATTTTAATTGTGAGTTGTGGATTTTACTTGAAGACAAGTAAACACTTAAGTGTGGGGATATTTGATAAGCTGTAAAAGTAACATATTTTAACCTCATTCTTAATGTATTTTTAGATGATTAATGATGTAAATTAGTAAATTTGATGCTTTTAATCCTTTAAATTCATGTTTCTATACTTAGGAGAGCATTTGGGAGTAAAAGGAGTGAAAAACAAGTCAAAATCAGACAAATAAAGTTGTTTCTAGGATCCACACGGGCTAGCCACACGCCCATGTGCCAGCCTGTGTCGTTATCGCTCTCTATTTCCCAAACACGCGGAAAAACCTAATTTTTAGGCCTTTTGAGCATTCTAAAGTCTATAAATTTCAATTAGAAAAAGATGTAAGAGGATACTGAGAGAAGATTGAAGAAATCACTCGAAGAACGCCATCGGAATCAACTCAGAAGCGGATCTCCTTCAAGATTAAATATCTCTATTTAATTTCCTTAGAAGTTTTATTGAGATTCTTTGTCTTATTGTTATCTTAATTTTGAGATGTTTTCATTCCAGATTATGAACTTAATTCCCTAGATACCTAAGGAAGATGAAATCTACGATGAATCTTATTATTTGATTTTTGATTTACATGATAAATATTTGATTCTTGCTCTTAATTATGTATACTTATTTCGTGTTTTAATATTTTTAGGATATTAATTCATGTTTAATGTGCTTATTTCAGTTGAGCAAAAGTCACTGTTTAAAAGTAGATCTAGCATAATTGAGTGGAGGTGCATGAAATTTTAGAAATAGGACGATATAAATCTACCGGATTAGAGTCAAATTTAATAGGAGAATCCATAGATCGAGTTAATGCGACAATAAGAGTTTTAATTAGAAAGAGATTTCAATTAATTAATTTAGAGTCAGTTGTTCTTACTCTCAAAAGAGATATTAACATAATTTAGGGATTTCTACGGATCAAGACACAACTAAATAAATCGTTTAATTAAGATTCAGAATAATAGGTGAAGTCTAGGTGGATTCTTTCCTGGATATTGTCTTTCTTATTAGTTGTCTTCGATTATTTTTCTCATTTCATTCTCTATTGCATTCTTAGCTAGATTAGTTTAGTAATTTTAGATTAAAAACAATTTCATCAATTTGTCGACTAAATAATAAAAAAAGAGTAATTACTAATACTTTTAGTCCTCATAGATACGATATTCCCTACTTACCATAATTATACTATTGTTCGATAAGTGTATTTACCTTTGTCGTAATTATAGTTAATTTAGTATCCACTAATTAAACTATAAAAAAAACCACTCGTGGTCTGTGTCTGCATGACCGCATATCTTTAGAAGCCATCTCTCACCATCTCCATTACCACTTTGTACTTTGGATCGGGAGCCGGGTTTATTTTCTGTAAGACGCATTAATTAACTTTTGTCTACTTCCTTTAAGCCTTAATGTACATTTCCCTTCTCGATTAGATGTTACGTGCACGGACATTATGTCCGTTTTCAATAAAGGACAGTATAATCCCGGAGCTTTTACATATTGTTTGGTTTCCCCAATCCCTGCAGGTGCACCAAAGCTATGGGGTGATCTAATTCAACTGCAGTGGCCTCGTCTCATTGTTGGATCTTATGCTTTGCCACTTGTTGATTAAAGAATAGCACCCATCAACATTCTGCAACTGCAATAATAGTGAACCACCCTCAAAGCAACCAACCTGGCCGTTGAATGGAACCCCGTGATATAGTTCTTTTTCTTCCTAGGTTGTCACCCTGTGAAAGGTATTGGATGTTTCAACCATTTTTCTCGCCGTATTGTTCGCCGATATATTTTATTCATCACACAGTATTGCACGAAGTAAACTAAACATGGAAGTTCTTGAATCTAATAATGGTTCTTTCTTTGACCCTTTTTTTCCAGTCTGTCAATGGTGCCATTGCAATGGAAAATGGAAGACGGCATCAGTATCAAAACACAACAGTCTTCTTCGCTACCAAGTTCGGACAATGGGCACATGAAATTAGGCAAGTCCAAGCTTTGCACGTGATTGGGGTTGATTCCTGTCTTGTTGCTTAGACTTGACAGCCTTTACTTACAATGTTCCATATATCACAAGCTCGTTTTATCAGTTCTGAAGGGCTAATATCAAGCGGCTACTGACGGTCCCACCATATGAACTCGACCCATGTGATGCTAAATAGGGACATGATTAAGCTGGGACCACCGCTTCTCACTAGATTCAATTGCATTCAATTGGAACCCACTGACAGCTAATATGCAATGTGATCTTATAAAAAAACGCTTTTTTTCACTTGCATACAAAACAGAGCTCTGCTTTTGCCTCCATACTAATTCTAAGAACCCCGAATAAATTGAGGGAAAGAAAGATTTAAAAAGGATACAACAATGGTGCCTTAAACTTTTTATAGATCTGTGTTTTATCTAACATTTTGCAAAAACAAGAATTCCTGTTTTTTCCTGTTTTTCTTTTTGTATCCTAAAGTAAGTAAACGAAGTCAACAAAATGGGAGACAGCAAGCTTATCCTTTGTTGCTTCATTGCTTGCATTTTGTTCCTCGGCGTTAATGGAGAAAACCCTTATCGTTATATCACTTGGAAAGTCACCTACGGTGATATTTACCCTCTTGGAGTTAAGCAACAGGTACTTTCTTTCTTGTTTTCTGGGTTTCTCTTTTTGGTTTCTAAAAGCTACTTGTTTAGCAAGTGTCTGAGTAATGGATTGGAATGTGGAAAAACTGTATTGCAGGGGATCTTAATAAATGGGCAGTTTCCAGGGCCTCATATCGATGCAGTTACTAATGACAACTTGATTATCAGTGTTTATAACTACTTAAATGAACCATTCCTTATCTCTTGGTAATCATGCTAACATTCCTTTTTTTATGCTTACTTTTTATTCATCATTTACTTAATGTTGGTTAGGAAGACAAGGTAAACTAGAAAAGAACAAAGGAAAGTACATATAAAATCTTGGAACATTAGCTCAAAATGCAGCTTTCATTTTAAGATAATGTGTGCTCTTTTGGTTTAGATAACTACAGCTTAGTGGGAAAGTTTTGAGTTTCTTAGATCTGAAGGTAAATGCTTGAACAGTAGACAATTTTCCATCGGTAGACATTTGCATTTATGACTACTATTTTTAGTAAGATCTCAACTAATGCTAAATTTGATGACAATGAAAACCTTATAAACTACTTCTAAATTTGGTACGTAAGTATATCCCTAGTTTTTATCCTTGATCCTTTATATTTCTCAATTTGTTGGTTCTTATCTCATAGACTATCTTGCACGGGCGGAATCAGAAGAAAATTTTAGGGGTCGAAATTAAATTGTCATTTTTACGATAGTAAAAATATAATTTAACTATTTTAATAGTCTATATATCTTTATAATTTTTAAAGAATTAAATTAAATTTTTTTAGTTTTAAGAGAGAAAGTATAATTTTACTGATTTAAAATGTTAAAAATTGTAAAGACTAAATAAATTTTTTTTTATTTTAGGGGCCGCGCTTAGTTACGCCCCTACTATCTTGGAAAGACGCTAACAATATGGTTCATTTTCATGGTTAAATGATTATTAAATTCAAGTTTTATAACGAATAACTCTTTCACTGACTCAATGGGTTAATAGTATTATGATAATTCAGTTAGTGCATCTGCTGCATCTCACATCTGTGGAGATTCATGTTTAAAATATTAAAAGATGAATAAAAATAATTAACAATGTCTGCCTAGTTATGGCAGAGCTGGTTGCAGTAAATTATTTAAATGCATGTGCTTGCCTATAGAATAATAAAAGATGTGTCCTTGATTATGTTTACTAGGACGGTATCAGACCTCGGGTTTAGGCCTAGTTTTAATTAAAGCTGTGAATTATGCAACTCACTTTAATAAAGCTTGGCAACTTTGCATATTATTGATCATTCAAAATGTTTATTTTGTACTTTCCATAGTTTATGTTGTACTTATTAGTGACTGATCCAATTATCCATTATCTATCTATTTGGTATGCATGTACTTAAATGTTTATGAAATAAATTGAAACGGCTTTTGGATGTCGCAATTGATGTGAAATTTGACTGTCATCTCCTTTTTTTGGGTCTGCAGGAACGGTGTGCAGCAAAGGAGGAATTCATGGCAGGATGGAGTTTCTGGCACAAACTGTCCAATTCGACCGGGGAAAAACTTCACTTACGTTCTCCAAGTGAAAGATCAGATTGGTAGCTTTTACTACTTCCCATCACTTTTATTCCATAAGGCTGCCGGAGGGTACGGTGCTATCAGAATCTGGAGCCGCCCCAAGATCCCTGTACCTTTCCCTAGTCCTGCTGGGGATTTCACTGTACTGGCTGGGGACTGGTATAAAAGAAATCACTATGTAAGAATTCTGTTTCTGCATCGGTTATAAAAACATGATATACCATATAAGTAGGGGGCTGGAGCTGTAATCATTGTTCTACAAACCGACTAATCCCTCGTTGTTTCTTAAGGTATTGAGACGTCTCTTGGACAGTGGTCATAACCTTCCCTTCCCCGATAGACTTCTCATCAATGGTCGAGGGTGGAATGGATACACATTCACTGTTGATCCAGGTGAGCAATAGCCAACTTGCTAGTCTCTGTCCCATCGGTTGCTCGAATCTGTTGTTTGTTCGATAAACCTGATCAATACTGTTATATGCAGTTCATGAATATGTTTAGGCCATTCTCGCTTAACCTTAGCTTTTAAATTTTACGCAATGCGAGTTGTTTGTGACATGGGACATTGTTTTTGAACCCAGGTAGGACATACCGGTTTAGGGTATCGAATGTTGGGCTCACAACTTCGATTAACTTCAGGATCCAGGGGCACAAGCTGAAACTTATAGAAGTTGAAGGATCACATACGCTTCAAAACACCTACACTTCTTTCGATATCCATCTTGGGCAGTCATGTTCATTCTTGGTAACTGCTGATCAGATTCCACAGGACTACTATGTTGTTGCCTCTACACGCTTCACTCGTCGTGTGCTCACAACAACTGCCGTTCTTCACTACAGCAATTCGAAAAGGGGAGTTTCTGGTCCAGTGCCTGGGGCTCCCACTATACAAATTGCTCCATCAGTCATGCAGGCCAGATCGATACGGTACTTATCTTATGGAACTCTTTCAGAAGCTAATAATTGAAACCATTTAAAAGTGGCTATCAAGCTGATAGCTTTTCTTCTACCAGTTGGAACCTAACAGCTAGTGGACCTAGACCTAATCCCCAAGGCTCTTACCATTATGGATTGATCACTCCAAGCCGCACTATCATGCTCTCAAACTCTGCACCTTATATTAATGGAAAGCAGAGGTATGCTGTCAATGGTGTCTCATATGTTCCAGCGGATACTCCATTAAAAATTGCAGATTATTTCAAGATTCCCGGAGTCTTCAATCTTGGAAGCATTCCTACTTGGCCCCCTTCAGGAAATAATGCCTACTTTCAGACCTCTGTCATGGCAGCCAACTTCCGAGAATATGTTGAGATTGTATTTCAAAATTGGGAGGACACTGTGCAGTCATGGCATATTGATGGTTATTCCTTCTTTGTTGTAGGGTAAGGTTTTCAATATTAATGCTCTAGGTTCGATTTTCTATGTAAGGATCCAATTAACGTGTTTAAAATGTTGGTTGATCAGGATGAATGGAGGTCAATGGACACCTGCTAGTCGATCAAGCTACAATTTGAGAGACACGGTAGCCCGCTGCACCACTCAGGTATTGCTGTTATTCCGTCAATGCGCATGAGATGTGATCAATTATAGAGATTGTAGGAGCACCAGTTCTAAGTCTAGATTATTTTTCGAGCAAATGCAGGTGTATCCCAGGTCATGGACTGCAATCTACATGGCTTTAGACAACGTGGGAATGTGGAATATAAGGTCCGAGAACTGGGCCAGGCAATATTTAGGCCAGCAGTTTTATCTCAGGGTCTACTCCCCTGCAAATTCATGGAGAGATGAATTGCCAATCCCGAAGAACGCCCTTCTCTGTGGCCGAGCTAGAGGTCGCCATACAAGGCCTTTCTGAATTAGCTAACAAGAATAATAATGTCACGAAAGGGTGACATGTCGCAAGCTTGGAAATATGAAGAGCAAAATTTGATTGTTAATTGCGGATTATTAGAGCTCAACTTGAGCTTTTTGAACCAATTTCTTTCTTGGCCTTGTGTTCCTAGAACAACTTTGTTGTTTTTATGATAACAGGATTGGCATTCAATTTATATATATTATGATAAATTAATCGTCCCCTATCGAATAATTGAAACCTCTGCTTTGGACTTTGAGTCTCCTTGATTCAGACAAAGCTTACGACACCAAGAAACACTTGTCCATGATTCTGGCAAATTCCATCAAGAGGAATATTCCTCAATTTGAAACCGTCTCCCTTAAGTTGCAATTCTTCAAACCCCCAGTTAGAGGTGCCACAAACCGACAGAAGTAGTTTCAACCATTGTTGGCAATCGAGATTGCTCACCACACCCATAGCTTAACAATGTGAGCATCAATGGTGACGTTTTAGGCATTGGACGTGGCCACTGCATGAGAAACAAAAGCCAGCTGGGAAAAGAAAAAAAAAAGAATGCTTGCGTAGCCACCCCCACACACGTTATCGGCTTATTGTTGATTGTTGAAATCATCACTCGATCGGTTAGTGTGAACATTGGCATGTTCTTATATATATGAAACTGTCCATGTTTTAGTGTTTGAAGAAAGAAATCAACAAAAGCATATATTTTAGATATATTTTTTTGTAAAGTGATGATGACCGGAATAAAGGGAAGTATCCTGTTTTGAGGAATGAGGGAGGATTGAACATGTTTCTTGTAGGAACTGCAAATCAGCAAAATGCTTAGGTCATTACATGTCAATGGCTCCATGTTTTACTTTGGGCCATTTTTTAACGTTTATGTCTTTGTTTGTTTTGCAGTGAAAGTGTGAAACCATTTTTTTTTTCTTTGTTATAACGTTTACCTTTGCTAATTTTTTTTTCTTTGCAACTTTTAACTGTAAATTTTGCAGATACTCCTACAACAATTAATGAAAAATAGTCAAGATTATTTCTAAGAATTTGGCTAATAAATGAAGTCAACAGTTACATTTATGTTCTTCAACTGGAAATAAAAAGGAAGAAGAAAAATGAAGAATGAATGTCAGGAAATGCATGACCCAAAAGAATAACTTCAATTTCAAAGTTGAAACCATGATATCATCAGGAAATTTGGGTAGAAAAGTTTTCATCTTTTCATCATTTTGGGTTCTTGTTTTTCACCCAATCAATCAATTTTTTTTTTTGCCTGAATCAATCAATCAAGTTTCATGAACCAAATTGCGAAGTCTTTTTTTTTTTCTATTTTTTTCTAAATTTTGATGAAGAAAGTGAGTCTGAAATTCCGTGTCCAAATTTCCTTTTTCTAATCGAACCTCCAATAGACTAAAACTGGCCTCTCAAAGAGTGTAAGAAAAGCTGCGGAAGAAGACAAAATCCATGCAACAGTCTTCACTAGTATTTATTCTCTTTTTTGTTTCAACTTTCACCAAAACACCCACCTCTCTTTTTTTATCTCTCGTCTCTTTCTCATTGTTTATATTGTCTGATAATCTTAGGCACAATATGAAGAGAGTTGATGTTGGTAGTTGTTGGCTTAAAGGGTGTTGTTCTTCATCTTCTTCCCTCGACGACAGTGGTGGAATCAGCGTTTATTCACCGTCACCGTCGATGATGAGAGTTATGAGGCGACGCCACCATAAGGACGATAATCTGCAGCTGCCTGAAATAAGCTTGAAATCGCCAATCGTAAGGCCTTATGTTAGATCAAAAATGCCTCGTTTAAGATGGACACCTGATCTTCACCAATGCTTTGTGCATGCAGTTGAACGCTTAGGTGGAGAAGACAGTAAGCTACCTTGTAATATTTTATTAACCCTTTTTCCAACACCTTTCAGTTTTTCATTATTGTTTTCAACTATATAGGGGCAACCCCAAAGATGGTTTTACAGATAATGGATGTGAAAGGACTAACAATCTCCCATGTTAAGAGCCATCTCCAGGTTTTGATCAAATACTACAAATATCTATATTGTTTGAAAAGAATTCTGGGTTTGTATTTTTCAATTTTTGGCTTGCCATGTATGAACAGATGTATAGGAGCACCAAGCATGAACAGATGATACAAGGTATACATGAGAAAACTAATATGTTACTAGTGCATGCTCTTTAATTTACTTCTATCGAACTTAAAGTGCATGGAATATAAAACTTTTCAAATCCCAGTTGCCAATATCTTGAATTATTATGAAGTATGTGTATGTATGGTTATGTAAATTACAGAAGCAGCTACTGCATCAAGGAGAAACGAGAAGGTATTAGAACTGATGAACTGCCCACAAAATCAACAGTTTAAGGATCAAGTGAGACCCTATAACCTAGGCCTCGGAATTGAAGGGATGCCTTCATGTACCATCTATCGGCAGCCACAATGGTATATATATCTATATGTATTTGTATATCTATATCTATATCCAGTGTTGCTATATTTGCACTTAATTCTTAGAAGCCAAAAAAAAAGGGTGTCTTTGAATCTTTCCTCTGAAAATGTTTATATTGAGACCTTCCTCCATATATGCAGGAATGGAAACAAAGTGAGTAACCAGTTATCATACGGTGAATTAACAAATAAAGGATCCGAGCAAAGATCAAGTACTTCATATATAATCTTCAAGGATTTACTCAAAAGTTGCACCATCCCAGTAACGATCTCTCTCTCTCTCTTTTCTTCCTTTTGTTCATATATAGATTGATCTAATTGAAGGGTTTCGGTCCTACAGGAGAATCGTGAAAAGGTAAACGTGGGACAACATGGTGGTGCAGATTGGAAATGCAATCATCAAAAGCTGGTTAAGTTAGGGGATCATAGTCAAGCATCTGATTGTTCAATTTGTCGGTCGCTTAAATCAAAAGTTTCCCAGAAAATGTCAAGGCATGGCAAAGCTGAGACATTGGGCCTAAATGATGTCTCTTTAGAACTCTCTCTTGCTTGAAACTATGCATATAAAAGGACGTAACATAACCAGTGTGGAATATCAAAAAGCTTCTGTCGTGTTACGTTGTTTTGTTGGCTAAATTTCTTAAGTCTACAATTCTACGTACTTATCCTTACCTGCGATAAGATCATTTGACTCGGATATTTATTCACTCGAATACTAACCATTGCACGAGACAAAGGCTTAACAGTATATCTACCTCCAATTATGACGAAGGTGACCAAAGGCCTAAATGCATAGGGTGATTAGCCAGGCTTGATTCACGTGTGCCAGTTGCACTGTGGGCTGTGGCTCGACCACACTGTAGAAGCTTTTTTCTGTTTGCGGGTTAGGTTGATGATTGAAATTTCAAGTCTTTCTTGATTCAAAAGAAAGTTTGGTGGACAAAGCACTCGCAAACTAATCACTGTCGGCTTTAACAAAGGAAATTTGTGCAATGTTGCACTTTAAGAAAAGAGTTTAGATTAGAATTTTGAAGATAATATTATTAAAAAGTATAGTTAAAAATCTTAAAATAAATAATTAATCATTAATGATGTCATATCATAAAAATAAGCCAATTTAAGTATCGGCAAATAGCACATTTTTAAGATATAATGATAAATTTAGTACAAAAATTTATTTATTTGTTAATTTTGTCACGTATTCTTTTTTGGGGGTCTTTTGGTCCTCAAATTCTAAAATTTAATCAATTTTCTTTCTTTTGAATGGAAAAGTTAGCTGAACTGTAAAATTTTATCGGTATTGATGTGACAACTCACATGGTATTTATCCATCTTAAAAAAGCAAACTGTTAAAAAAGTTAATAAAAACCTTTAGAAAATTTATTCATGTTAGTAGTGAAGTGTACATAAAATACCAAGTAAGCTGACATGACAATATCATTAAAATTTTAGCATTTTGGTCAGTTTTTTAATAAAAAAGCAAACAATTTGACTAAATTTTAAAGGTTGAGCGCTACAATAACTCAAAAAAAGAATAAAGATCAAAATGACAAAATGAATAAATATTAGGAGCTAAATTTATTTTTGTTTTTTTAAACAAACAAATGGGATAATCACTAGTTGTCATAAAGAGATAACCATACAAGCAAGTACGTTCTATCTTATACAAGCAAGTGAATTACAATATGGAATGGTCCTCGAAAGTGCCCAAAGGCGAAGAAAGGTCTCAAGGTAGACTAAGACTAATGTCAATAAACCTTGAACATCAACAAGGCAAAGACGGTGGTCTGAAAACCGAAAGATAAAAAGCAAAACACGAAAATTAGGGTTTATTGTTGTAGCTAATAGAGAGCACATATATTACAATTACCTTTTGTATCAAGAACTAAAAAATGAAGTCATCAAAACTTGAGGCTTGTTGAGCTAATAAGATTGCTAGAAGAAAGTTTTTTTTTTTTTTTGGAAACAGAATGGTTGAGATTTTATTCAAATAGAAGCCTATAAAGACAAGCCCAACAAAACAAAACAGAAACTCCAACCCAAAATAAATAAGACTAAACATAAGGGAAATTATTTCTGATAGAAGAAAAGAAAACTGAAAAAGCATTAAAAGAAACATAAATGATCCCAACCACCCAAGCAGATTGTTTATTTCCAAAGCATCTGAAAAGCAAAACCCTTTAGCAGCCTGTCAGAGTATTATCCCATCAATCCTATCAATCTGCTTCAATAATATACTAGAATGTGTTCTTTCAAAAACCATTGCGCCTCTTTAGAATCTTGATACTCCTTCATTTAAAAAGACCTAAAAATTTCTCTTCCACCTATTTCATTCCCATCTTCCAAAATGGGGAACC
Source organism: Gossypium arboreum (assembly GCF_025698485.1). Lineage (NCBI taxonomy): Eukaryota > Viridiplantae > Streptophyta > Magnoliopsida > Malvales > Malvaceae > Gossypium > Gossypium arboreum. The sequence goes on along the minus strand of NC_069075.1, from coordinate 13,202,258 downwards.
AATATCAGATGTGGCTTGTACGGTGTGGTTATCGCCGATCTACTTCAATAGCATCGAGTGCATAGGTAGAAACATTGGCCATAAGATAAGTTGTTTCATTTATTTTAAGACCCTCAGTAGCCAAAGTATCCAGGCATTCGCCTTCACCGAGACCTCAGTACTTGAAATAATTCTCCAGCACATTCTATCCTCCAAAATGCCCTTGGTGGCCCATATGCTTCTCCAGGTATAGGAAGGTAGTTGTCTTAAACTTAACTCCATAAAGCTAGTATTTGGAAAATATTTTACTTTTAGAGTACGTGATAATAATGAATCTGGATAACTAAGCAACCTCCATCCTTGTTTGGCAAGCAGGGCTAAATTAAATTGAGATAATGAGCAAAAATCTAGGCCACCATAACTTTTCAATTCACATAATCAGTTCTATGTACACCAATGAATACCAAGCTTATTACTACTTCGACGCCACCGTAGCTTGGAGGACTGATTTTATAAATACCTTTTTACCTTCTTGCGAGAGATGTCGAATACTCCATCCAGAAATTTTTGCTTGCATCATGTCCTTAAGACTTTGAAAAGCTTTTCTTTTACCACTTCTAACAATGTTTGGTAGGCCTAGGTACTTCTCTGGTACTATAGAAATTCGTATGTTCATCATTTGGGAAACCACTTCCTTACTTGCATTTGTAGTGTTTGAGCTAAAAAACACTGTGGATTTATCAAAATTGATACACTACCCAGAAATGTCTTCATACTCCCTTAGGATTCCTTTTAAAGCATTAACACCCTTACACGTCGTTTCCCTAAAGAGTAAGTAATCGTTTGTAAACATTAAGTGAGTAATATGTGGCCCCATTCTATAAACCTTCGCACCCTTTATCAGTCCTTCCTGATTTGCAAGTTTCATTAGCATCGAAAGCCCTTCTCCACAAAACAAGAACATATAAAGGACTCAAAGGGTCAACTTGTCTCAATCCCCTTTCCAGTTTAAAAATTCCACCAGCCTGCCCATTTAGAATAACAAAATATGATACTGAGTTAATACATCTTATTATGAAATTTACCCAAGAATCTACAAAACCCATTGCTCTCATCATTAGTTCAATGAAAGGTCGTTCTACTCGATCATTGGCTTTGCTCATATCGAGCTTCAAAACCATCTACCCTTTCCTTCCAATTCTCTTATTTTTAAGCGCGTGAAATACCTCATAGGCTAGAAGAACATTATTCGTAACGAGGCACTCTGGTACAAAGGCGTTTTGTGGCTCATCTATACACGAATCCAATATCTTTTGCAAACGGTTTACTATTGTTTTTGCAATAATCTTGTAAAGTACAGTAAAAATGCTAATTGGCCTAAAATCTTTCAAGTTGGTGGGGCTGCCAATCTTTGGGATCAAAACAATATTCGTATTATTAATGACTTCCATCAATAATCCTTTTTTGAGAATATCTAAGCAAAAATTGCCGACCTCTCCCCCAATAATGTGCCAGTGTTTTTGCTAAAAGAGTGCAGGGAAACTCTACTCCCCCAAAGCCTTTGTTAGGCCCATAAACTTAAGAACCTCTTGCACCTTCTCCACTTTAAACTTTGTTGTCAACACATTATTCATTTTAGCGGTAACACGCTTATTAACACCAGATACTAAATGAGTTGTGTCACCAATACCACTAGAGGAGAATAAATCATTAAAATAATTCCTGGCCACTCTTTCTATATCATCTATTAACAATAGATAGTAAATGGGTTGTGTCACTAATACCCTTAGAGGAGAATAAATCATTAAAATAATCCCTGGCCACTCTTTCTTTATCAGCAGAATCAAAAACAGTATGCCCATCAGCATCTTGTAAGCTTCTAATTTGATTGAAATGACGCATGTTAGAAGAAAATTTATGGAAAAAAAAAATGTCTTTGTCACCTCATTTTAACCAATTGGCCTTAGATCTATGCTCCCAAAAGCATTCTTCTTTTTTTGCTTCAAAGTTAAAATGCATTTTGACATTGATAATCTCAGCCAGCAACTCCTTAGTTCGGTCCTCTTGATTTAATTCCTCAAGACATTGACTCAACCTCTTTTTTAAGGAACCTTGTCTATACCAAATAATATTTTCCCACTTTTGAAGGCCCATCATAACAGACCCAAATTTTTCTAGTAAAGGCCCAACATGCAACGTCCGCAATCTTTGAATTCGGGCATCACGTGATTGTTCCATACACCACCAAGATTCAAACTTACAAGACCTCTAGCAACGTATTGACTCTTCCTGATCAGTTCTTATTAGCAACGGGAAATGGTTAGAGAATGAGTGAGAAAGATGCTGTAACATCCCGAAATAGGGCCTAAACGGAGCAGTGGTTGCGAAACCATAAATTCGAGGTAGAAAAATTTATTTTATTATTATTTTGAGGTTCATGATATGATTGCATGATTGTGTGAAAATTTCGTGATGAAATTCTATGCATAAAGTGCTTAAGTTGAGATTAGGGACTAAATCGAATAATTTGCAAAACTTGCATTCTAGAAGTTTTTAGTATGAAATTGATTTGGAATATTAATGAGGAGGTCTTAAATAAAAATTTGACCAATTTCTAAGTCTATGGACAAAAATTGGACATGGATGGAATTTTTGGGAAAATTTAGTATTAAGGGCATTTTGGTCATTTAGTTATTAAAATGAATTAAAAACAAAATTAAAAGCCAATTTTTTTTGTCCATCTTCTTCATTAGGTCGAAATTTCAAGGGTTCTCCATAGCTAGGGTTTGTTTCAAGCTTTCAAGCTCCATAGTAAGTGATTCCAAGCCCCGTTTTTAATGATCTTTACGTTTTTGGAGTCCCGATAACTTGATTAAGCTTATTCTAGCAATAATTCAACCTAGGGTTCATACTTGGAAAATTACCCATAGGTGAAATTTGTGTATTTTGGTTTTTTATGATAGAGTATGAGGTTTTAAATTATGTTAGACAACTTGTGCTACTCGGTTTTAAGTGAAAACGAGTAAAAGGGCTTAATCGGTAAAAATACCTAATAGTCATAAGTACATGTTAGAGTGTGAATTTGATGTTGTCATAGAAGGGAAAAATGATTAGCATGTCATAAAAAATAAGAAAATAGGATGAAGTCTAAATTACGAGCCTTGGGGTAAAAGTGCAAATATGTGAAAGTTTAGAGGTAAAAATGTAATTTTGCCAAAGTTTGGGTCAAGGAATGTTTTAATAAATGTGAGTATTAAATAAGCTAAATTTTTTATTATAGATCAAGAAGAACAAAATCTGGAGTTAGACCGGGGAAAGAAAAAGATAGTGGACTAAATCGATATAGTTGATCGTATTTTGTTTCGAGGTAAGTTTACGGTAAATAAATGCAATATTCTATTATTTTATGTTAATTTTGTTAATTTCCAGCATCTATATATTTATTTTATGAAATTATTCAAAGAAGACTTAAGCATGAATTGACGGAGAAGAAATTTCAAAAAGTCCCGGTTGAACCTTAGGAATGAGTAGGATACAAATGTCATGACATTAGGGTTTAAGGATACTGTGTAAGACCATGCCAAGGCATGGCAATTGGTAAGGTTTCTAAGGCAAGGAAATCATGTAAGACCATGTCAAGACATGGCATTGATAAGTTACTATAAGGCAAAAGTCCCATGTAAGACCATGCCAAGGCATGGCATTGGTGAGTTCATAAGGCAAGGCTACCATGTAAGACCATGTCAAGACATGGCAATGGTAAGTTTCAAAAGGATACCACGTAAGACCATGACAAGTCATGGCAATGGTAAGGTACCCGTGTATCCTTAGTATTCTAAGTGGTTCAACGGGAAAATTTAAAGAGAATATCAAGGTAAGGTAAGGTAAGATGAGTTATACTAAAAAGGTAAGACAAGTTCATGCTAGAAGAGTAAAGGTAAGTACATAATGTTCATGTATGCTTGATAAGGAAAAAGGTAAGTAAAATGTATTAATAAATTTGATTAAGTAAGTAAGTATTTAAGTAAGTGAGTAGGTGAAGAAGTTTTAAATATGTCTATGACAATTAATGAAGTTGCATTAAGTAGTATCATGCCAAGTAGTAAGATAATTCTTATGAATGTTGTTATTTATTTGCATGCAAACTTACTAAACTTAATGCTTACCCCCTTTATTTTCCTTCTTTTTATAGTTTTGTCAAGCTAACTCGGGGATCGTGAAGTACGTCGGAGGTTCGGGCACACTATCACGAGGATTTTTTTGGTATAGCTAGATGTTTCATTTTGAGTATGGCATCTATAGCATCGTAGCCATTTTGTGTGTATGATCTTATGATATGGCTAATGAATGGTATGTAAATGTTTGATAATGATTAGCTGTTGGAATGGCTAATCAAAGACATGTTTGGTGTTATGTATGCCTAAATGCTAGTTATTCCATGGAAATTATGAAAAAGGTGAAATTAGCACAATCAGACAGTAGCAGTGATGTGAATTTGAAAAATCACTAAAAATAGTAGAAATGGAATTAAATGATGAATAAGTTACGAAATCAAATATTATTATGTCTATTTTCAAATGGAAGAAACAAAATAGGTAAATGAGATATATTTTATGAGATATTTAAATTTTTGTGAAACAGAGCCAGAGCAATTTCTGGATCCCCTGTTCTGACTTTGGAAATTCACCAAGAATTGTAAAAAGATAATTAGAAGTCATTATTTACATGTACAGATTACTTATTGAGTCTAGTTTTATAGGAAATAAACTTCGTAGTAATTGGAACTCTGTATAAGGAGATATTTGATTCGTAATACACATAGGTCAGAGCAGTCAAACCCTAAAATAGGGGAGACTTTAACTAATAAACTATACCAGTTGGCCCGACCAAAAATTCTAAAAAAAAATAGTTGATAGATATATGAGTCTAGTTTCAGGGAAAATTTACAGAATTGGATTTCGAGTTTTGTAACTCGAAATATGAATTTTTAAGCGACTGTGACGCAGATTGCCAGCTTCTCTGGAAGTTTTAAAAATAAATTGTTTGAGATGTTTAAGTAATGAATTAAGTCCGTTAACACCTCGTGTTCAACTCCGGCGACGGTCTCGGGTACGGGGCGTTATAGATGCCATAAGGAAAAATCTAAGAGAAGTTCCCCCACTCAGCTGTAGCAACCCCTCTATCGAGTCGCTTTCTTATATTAGTTTCACACAAGTTTCCATGTTCCCAAGTAAACCAAGGATCAATACACCCGATATCCTCTAAAGTACAATCCTTCAACACATTACGAAATTCTTCTATTCTTCGATCATCTAAAAAGGATGTATTGGTGGCCGGGGATGAAACGTGATATTTCTGAGTTTGTATCGAGATGTTTGATATGTCAACAGGTTAAAGCTGAACATCAGGTACCTTCGGGATTACTACAGCCAATTACGATACCGGAATGGAAATGGGAAAGGATCACAATAGACTTTGTGTCGGGATTACCTTTGTCTTCGAAAAAGAAAGATGCTATTTGGGTAATCGTTGACCGGTTGACAAAGTCGGCACACTTTATACCGGTACGTATGGATTTTTCTTTAGATAAGTTGGTTGAATTATATATATCTGAGATTGTCAAATTACATGGGGTAACAGTCTCTATTATTTCGGATAGAGATCTTCGGTTCACGTCTCGTTTCTGGGACAAGTTGCAAAAAGTATTAGGGACTCAGTTGCATTTCAGTACTGCATTTCATCCTCAGACAGATGGCCAATCCGAACGTGTAATTCAGGTATTAGAGGACATGCTTCGATGTTGTGTACTAGAGTTTGAAGGTAGTTGGGAAAGGTATTTGCCTTTGATTGAGTTTGCCTACAACAATAGTTATCAGTCTAGTATTAAAATGGCACCGTATGAAGCTTTGTATGGTCGGAAATGTAAAACACCATTATATTGGACTGAACTGAGTGAGAAAAAGATACATGGAGTTAATTTGATTCGGGAAACTGAAGAGAAAGTAAAGGTGATCCGAGATAGCTTGAAAGCAGCTTCTGATCGACAAAAGTCGTCATATGCCGATCTTAAAAGGAAAGAGATAGAATTTCAGGTCGGCGACAAGGTATTCTTGAAAGTATCACCTTGGAAAAGGGTCCTTCAATTCGGTCGTAAAGGTAAATTGAGTCCACGTTTTATTGGGCCATATGAGATTACTGAACGAATCGGACCTGTTGCATACCGGTTAGCTTTGCCTCTGGAACTTGGTAGAATTCATAATGTTTTTCATGTGTCTATGTTACGGCGGTATCGGTCAGATCCTTCACATGTTATTTCTCCGACAAAAATTGAGATTCAACCTGATATGACTTATGGTGAAGAACCAGTCAAAATTTTGGCACGAGAGACAAAAGGATTAAGAAACAAAAAGATAGATCTGGTGAAAGTTCTTTGGCAACGACACGGAATTGAAGAGGCTACCTGGGAACCGGAGGAGGCAATGAGGAAACAATACCCAAATCTCTTTACTGGTAAGATTTTCGAGGACGAAAATCCTTAAGGGGGGAAGAGTTGTAATGGCCCATTTTCAGTAAAAATCAGAATAGTGGTTTCGTGACCACAAATCCGATCTAGAAAGAAAAATTATTTTAATATTGTGGCATAGTCTATATTACGATAGGAATACTGCATGAAAATTTTGATAGGAAAATTTTATTGATTATATAGTTAAATTGTTAAAAAGAAAGAAAAAAATGCATTCTCGGGACTCCGTTCCGATAAATCGGATTCGTAAATATTTATTACAAATATTTACGAAGTTAGTTGTGTGTCTAATTAGGTTTTGATTAGGTGAATTTGACTTAATTAGAAGTAATTAGGAAAAAGGATTAGATTGAAATAAGTGTGAAAGTTTAATTATAGATTAAAGAAAATAAAAAGAACTAAATAGGTAAATATGCCCTTATTATTAAATGAGTCGGTTTAATGTTGAAAGAAAAAAAATCTAAGATATTTTTATATAAAAATATATATTATATATTATATTAACTTAATATTTAAGTATTAATATATAGTATATTATATTATTATATTATATTATATATAATATAATATATAAAACATAAGAAAAGTAAAGAAACAGAATAGAAAAAAGAAACAAACAGAATCGCAGGGACGAAAGAGAGAAAAGGGAGAAAGAAAAAAAAAAAAGAAAATTTGAAATTTCAAGGGTTCAAATTCAATTTGGTAAGTCAATTTAATTCATTTTCTTGTAATTATTGAGTTTTATGATCCTAGAACAAAATACTATTAGGTATATGTTGAAATTTTGAGAGTTATTAGATTTTTTTATATATAGTTATTGTTGAATTTATGGATAAATTAGAGATTGAACTTATGAAAATTCAAATTAGAATTGAGAAAAAAAAGATTGAATTGTGAAATAGATTGCAATAAGGAGTAAATTATAAGAAGTTTGAAATTGGGGTTTATTAGTGAAAATTTGGGAGTTAAACTAAGTTATAAGTAGAATTTAAATAAAAATAAAGCATAGATTATAATAGAAATGGAAATAATTTTAGTTATGGAATAAATTGAAATGTAAGTTAATGTAAGAAATGATAAATTTATTATATCATACATGTTTATTTTTTTAATAGCATAGGAAAGTCATTTAATTATTTTCTCTAACATATAAATGTTATATGTTTTATATGAAATTGAAGAGAAAGAAAAGAAAGGAGAGGACCTAATTGAAGAAAAAGGAAAAGGGAAGGCTAAGGAGTGAAGGAAGACATCATCTCAATCTTTTGTTGTAAGTACTACAAGATTTTTTTAAAATTAATTTTATTTAGATGTTTATATTGTAGTATAGAATTATTTAGAAATAAAATGTAATATATATGTATATATTTAAATTTATAAGTAAATAAATAATAATAATAATAATAGATTATGGAATTATGAAATTTGAAGAGAAAATTATAATTGGAGAATATAAGAAATTATATTGTTTGAACATTAAGTAATAATGTTGTGACAAAAGTATATGTGTGAAAAAGATGTGATATTTGTGAATTGTGTAATATGTACTAAATTGTAATGATGAAGAAATGAAAAATCTTTTTCGAGATATTTATGTAAAGTATTTAAATGTATGAAATTAGTTTTAATGCCCAAGTAGATGAATCTAGAACTACTTGGATATTAGTAGCATGCCATTAAGGAACTCTAGCGCGCTCTCTGATTATTAGCACATTAGTGCTCTCTGTACTATTATTAGCACGTTAAGTGCTCTCTGTTTAGCACATCTGTGCTCTCTGTATAGCACTTTAGTGCTCTCTGTTCGTTTGTGCATAATAATGCACTTCAGTATTTGTTCAGATATCCAGTGTGTTCTATTAAGTCTACTTTGGGCTAAAGTTATAAGTTGTGAATCAAAGCGAATTATCAATGTACTAAGGTAAGTTTTATAACTTATTAATAATAAATTAAATTTTGTTATTATAAGATACAACTAAAGAAACTTATATGCATATAAATATATATTGATCAAAATGGATTATAATATTTTAAATGGGATTTATTTATATTTATTCTTGTAGTGCTTACTAAGCCTTCACCGCTTAACGCGTTTAATTTTAACGCGTGAGGTGCAGCTTAGACTCGAAGAGGTAGCGTCGACTAGAAGATCTCTCATCTCATCACATCCTCAAGAGCTTCATAAGTAGGTACCATATTTTGAATTAAAAGTGGCATGTACAAAGGTCTTATTTTGATCACATCGAACGTTACAAGACTTTTGTTGTAAAAAAAATGGTAATTAGTATTTTAATGTTTATACTAATGAAATGGTACAAAAGTTTATATAGTATATATGGTATTGGTTGTTTTGGTTTGAACTTGCAGGGGTTTTATACAAAATAAGCGAAATGTCTTGAAATTTTGAAAAAAAAAAATTGTTCCACTCTTAATACGTATTTTGGGCCTCGAGGGTCTATTATAAAGACTTAAAAGTTAAACTATGCTATGAATGTTATTTATTTATGAATTATTTCTAAGTTGTCCAATATGTCCGATAATGCTCCGTAACCCTGATCTGGTGATGGTTTAGGGTTACCCCTTTTTCTCATAAAAAAATAGTATCTCATTAAAACCTCCATTCACAAGTCAAGGGAGTGTACAAACTCTACTTAGAATTTTCAGCTTGTTCCAAGTTCCTTCTCTAATATGATTATACGGGGACCCATAAAAATCGGTCCATCTCCATTTTGAGCTATCTGGATGTTCTTGAATCTCCACATCAATATAGTTGTTTTAGTAACTTCGAAGTGTGACTGAACAACCCTCCATCCATCCTAGACTAAAGCCACCCCTTAATCCATCAGCCCCTATATTGATTCCACATAGAAAACCACATTTCATACGCACTTTCTTCATCTAGTACCTAAGAGTTTTGTCTCCATAAAGAAGATGAGGTGGGGAGAGTATATCTTCAACATGTGTTGAAGCCTTTGAACATTTTACGGGTTCCCCAAACCGCGAACATTCCAACATAACAGTTTTATTGTATTCAGTCGGCATACCCATTGGCAGCCACTGATATCTGTAAGCCTTACATTTCCTCACCATTAGTAGAATTATTGGATGTTGAATCCAATTTTTTAAAAAAGAAATATGCAAATCTAAGTCGCTTCTTCATTTCCCTAAATTGAACAGGGTCATCCTCCAAGTCATGACTCATTTTTTGTAAACCCAACCCAATATTCAAATCTTCTTTCAGCAACTCATCATTTAAGGAAAGTCCTTCTAAATTAAATCCTAGGATAGGATTAATTTGCTGATAGTTGTCTCTCCAACCTTTTCTCCTAGAATCGTTCCAAAACTTTCTCCTTTTCTTATTTGCGCCAAACAATCCGTCATCCCCATCTTCCTGTAACCAAACACTACTACGCACCGACGTTTTCCTTGGCAACATCCGGAGAGACATCTCATACTATCAACATCTCTTCTCCCCCATTATTAAGCCGAACTAGGCAAAAGTTGTCTTCATGCCTTAAAATGCGACAAATAAAACAAAATAGGGACAGTTTCTCATACTTAAAGATGGCATAAGTAGAGCGATTGGGAGAGAATATTAGCTTATTATTTCTTTTTAGCGACTTATGAATATCAATTTGGACTCTAATTCGCATAATTTTTTTCTCCACACTAGAACCTTGCTTTGCATCATATTCAACAAATGAACCAATAAAATCTCGAACTGCTTTTTCATTCTTTTAGAGAAAAATCTCGAGGGTAAATCATGCACTTGAACCTAAAAATTAGAGAAAATTAATAGGATTAACAAGGGATCTTTATCATCTCGTAATCGGTGTAAAATTAGTAAATGGTTATTGAAAGTTTATGGTGACCCGTCTTCCACCAGTTTAATATTCATTTTGTTGAAAATTTTGAACAAATAGCGTTTATCCCCTAAGTCTGAGATTTAGACCCCCCAAGTGGATGCCATAGATTCACCATTGTCGTCCTCAAGGCCGAGAAATAAACCACGCTAACTGTTAAGCAACATCCCACAAGGCAGAACTTATAGACAGATCCTTGCTTACTCTACTCATTATTATCCCATCGCACTTCTTCATCATCTTCGATTCACAAATTCTCCATACCCCTTTCCATAGAAACCAGTCACTCACACTAAGTCACGGTGAAAATAGTAACACTCCAAAACTGGAACAAGACAAAAAGTGAATCTGAAAAATTTTGAAAAAAAAAATGAAAAGCACATGTCAGAGAGATAGACCAGAGCGTGTCAATAGAAAGACTTGTTTAGGTTTGGGAAAAATTTTAGACTTAAATTAAAATAGATTGCTAAAATAAAGTTAAGTTAACACTTAATATGGGTAATTGTCTCAAAAAAAATTAAAGTGTCTTCCATATTTATTTTACGATATATGAAGATTAAAATTTTCAAAATTTGTGGTTGTCCCTCCCAATAATGTTACCTCCAAGTTTCAAATTAGAGTTTTCTCCTTAAGAGTGCAATGTGTCGTATTATTACATCCAACATTTGTTGATTATCCAAGATAAATTTTAGGGTAAACTACACCATTAGCCATTAAACTATGTGTAAGTTTTCATTTTGGTCACTTAACTAAAAAATTTATAATTTGATCATTGAACTATTTGAAAATTTTCATTTAAGTAATTGAACTATTTAAAAGTTTTTTATTTAAGTCACTAGGTTGTTAAGTTTTTTTTTTAGTTTCACTAGCGAGCTCCAAGTGACGATTCAATGATCGGTACGATGGATTAGTGCCCATTGATAAGTAGAAGAATACACCTTATATCCAAGGTAATCTAACAATCAGTGTCAAAGATCGAAGAAAAAATTTATTTGAATTTTGGTTCATAAATTCGTGACATTCAAAGTTATTTTATGAAAAAAAAAACCTAACTGTAAAAGAGAAAGGGAAAGAGAACTTTTAATTGATGCAAGCAATGTGAACAAAGAAAGTTATATAGCATCGGCTTTAACAATGTGATGACTTAAATAAAAACTTTTGAATAATTTACTGATCAAATTGTAATTTTTTTGGTTAAGTGACCAAAAGGAAAACTTACCATATAGCCATATAGTATGTTGTTGGGAGTGTTGAAGTCCCATGTTAGTAGTTTTGCCCCCTTTTTCAATGTGATATTGAATATGTTTGTTGACTTATTTTTATTGTGTTAAATGAATCAATGTGTATTGAATTGTGTTTCAATCTGTATAGTTTGCTGCCTTATGTTGATTAGAAATTGTTTAATTTGTTCAATGTGCTAAAATGTCTCAATGTTTGCTGCTTAATGTTGATTACAAATTGTTTAATTTTAACACGTGTTTCAATGTTTGTTGCATTGTGTTGATTAGGAAATTTTTTTGTTTGTTCAATATTTTAAAATAAGTTTATGGTTGTTTGGTTTTTTGCTTTGCGATGCGATCCCAACCGCATTATGTTTCGATACACCTCGACAACATCGAAATTGCCCCAAGCACGAGAGGCCCAAGTACAAAATGAAGTTTTTTAATTTGGTTGCTGGAAAATAAGGACTTTGATTCATTTATTTTAGTTACTTTAGTTATTTTAGTTTGTGTCTTTAACTATGTCATAGTTTGAACATCATTAGTATGACTCTTTAATTATGTCATAGTTTGAACATCATTAATATGTGTTCTGCATTTAATAAAGTCATGCATTAAGTAACTCCCATGTTAGTTAAAGTTTGCATCATTAAATTAAGTCATGCAATAAGTAACTCATTGTTCATTTAGTTTACATCTTGAACCATGCATTTAAGCATCTTAGTTGTTAAATATGTTTGAGTTTGTTTATATAAGTATGTTATTTAATTTGGCTGTTACTTTTTACTGCATAAATTAAAGTGTGTTTATTTTCATTTTAAATAAGGTGATTTGAGCTGCATGTTCATTAATAAATTTGTGTATGAGTGTTTATAGTGTACTGATTCTTATGAGTGTCTTTAATGTTTAAGAATCTACCTTCTAGGTGACAATTCATATGGCTAATTGACTTTTCAAGTTTGGACGTTTTTCAAGCCTTCAAAGATTATCATAGTGGCTGTTCAAATGGTCTAAGAGTGTCTCTTCAAATCTGTTCAGTTTTAAAGCATTTAAAGCTAGTTAAAGAGCCAATTAAAGAGATGAATGCACAAGTATTTTGACATTTAGTTTAAGGGAGATGAAGGGACACCAGACAGCACATTAAGGGTTCATTAAGTCATCAATAAAGTGAAGAGACATACCTTTTCATCTACTTCAGAATCAAGTGAAGAGACATAACTATTGGCTTCCCTACATGAGTTTAAAATGAAATTAATGCTTGTAATAACCTTAGTTAATTGCTGAAGATAAAAGGTCTCACATAGGTATTCGAATAGTCATAATAATGTCTATAAATAGTTTGTAAGAAAACATTGTTTTGGTTAGGCAAATTTTGCTCAATTTATGAATTATTTGATACTTGTGAGAATTCAAATCTCCTTGTTTCTCTCTAGGACTAATCTGACTTATCAAGCTAAGTCTTGTGGTATTATTTCCATCCTTGTTTATCGAACTTATTATTTTTAAGTGTGGCGTTTAACATACCTCTGGTTCCTGTCTAGCTAGATAGTGGGTCAAGGTTTCTTTGCTATATTCCCAACCATTTTCACCTATGAGCTGTTTAAGACTCGGGTCAACAATTTCCTATATTGTTGGTTCTATCTTAGCCCTTAGCCGATCTTCATCCATCTTTTATCTAAACCATCTTTGTTACCTTTGTTTGAACCTATTTCTCAACCTCTTCAATTTATTTCAAAAACAATCCAAGCCTTGCTTAATTTTATGATTGGGCAATCTAAACGACTCAAATCAACACCGAACCAAGTTCGTATCACCTTGTGTTGCTTACAAATTGTTTAATTTGTTGAATGTGTTAAAATAACTCAATGTTTGCTACCTTGTGTTGATTAGAAATCATTTAACTTGTTTAATATGTTAAAAAATGTTAAATGAATCAATGTCTACACTGATTTCATGTTTAAAATGTCTAAACTAAAAAGAAGTTTTAATTTTCAAGAAATCAATTAAAAAATAAAAACACACAATGAAAATAGTACTTACTATCATGTTAGCTTGAATGGAGAAGAAGGGTATGAGGTGGAGAAAAATGGGATACCTTTGTAGTTGATGTCAAGGGTTGGAAATGTGCTTGTAGATCATGTATCTTACAAGTCTTCCATGCCCACATGGTTTATGTGTTGTTTTGCATAGAAAGGAGAGGATTAAAGACTATGTATTTAAGGCTTACAATAAGTTATACAGTTATACTTTCCTTACCATATTAAGTGACAAGTTTTGGGTAAACATCAAAATGGGCCCTATTAACCTACCAATTAAGAGAGAACTAGTTGGTAGATCAAAGCTAAATAGGAGAAGAGAGGAAGGTGAAGGAAAGGGTGGTAGCAAGCTGTTGAAGAGGAATTAAGATGACATGCTCCTTACGTGGCCTTTCAACACATAATGCTAGATCTTGCCCTACTAGAAAATAATATATAAGTAATACCCCACTTATGTTACTTCTTAACACACAATTACTTACTTAAATTCAATTATGTTAACTATTCTTATGTTATCATATTTTCCATGATATGAGCCAAAACTACAACAGTAAATTTTAAGGCTACTCAATCCACACACCATGAGGAATTTGAGGTATTTCATTTATAAGGTTGTTGTGTAATAGCAATATATTTTTTATATAACTAATATTTCATTTCTTTTAATTTTAGGACTATGTAGCTCCTTTACAAACATCTCAAGCCCTTATCTTTCACAATTTAACACTCATTGTAATAAGCATAAGGAACAGGGCAACTACTAAACCATCTAAACAAACCACAACCACTCAACACTCAGTTTCAACAACATAATCCTCACACAACTCAGTACACCCTGTTGCAAACACAAGGAAAAAGGTAGCTACTAAGTCATCAAAACAAACCACAACCTTACAAAGTTCGGCCCCAATCTCAATATGTTGGATCTAGTACCCTAAGTGTAGTCTTTTCTAACAGATTGGTTAATAAAATTATTCATGAATTACATTAATACTTTGTGTTATTGTCCACGCATGGTTTTTTTGCAGCAAAGCAAAATAGAAGAAAATGTTGCTCATTGGTTGTCTAAATGTTTAACTAATACTAAGTTGTATTATGTGGTCGGATTGTAGTCCAAAAAAAAAAAAACAACTTGTATTAGTAGACGAACCTAAGCATGCCCTTAGTCTAATTGAAAATGAGAAAACTAATTGAAAGACTAATATTTCGTCTATCAAGTTCAATTGGGGAGAGTCTTGTCTTGGGCATAGTAGCAAATAACTCCCAGAAGATAGAGTCATAGATGTCACTAATTAGACTGACAGTACATCGGACAAGACCTAAGTAGAATAAATCCTAAATCTGTTTATGGATTTATTCACTTTTGACGTTTATAGTATGACATACCTAAATCTTGAGTGGATGATGGACTATGCATGCGTGACTCATACACTTTGATGTAAGTAAAAGCTTAAGTTCAAATAGATAAGGAATTGAAAGCTGGTGCATTAGGTGTACGACTTCTATAGTATGTAGCATTATTACAATAGTGAAATTAATAGCCCAAAACATGGGTAAATGATATCCTCTCATTGGCATTACATGGTTGATGAAAATTAAACATGGCCACGGGTCATTCGTCTTTGATAAGGATGACTTGACCACTATTTGGTAGTGATTGACTTTTCATGAAGAAAGATGTAATGGTTACCATGAGATAAAATAGGATCCTATTGGGAGAACAAATATTATCTCAAAGAGATCAATGATATCCTACAAGGGTAACACACTAATGACAATGTCATTGGATGAGCACTAAGTAGTTATTTTCGTAATGGCATATCATTGGGGAGAGCTCAATCATGATACTATAGTGGAATGGCTTTATGACTAAATGATTTTATAATTAATAGGCGAAAAGTCGAAACTTAGCTATAAATCATTTGAGCCTCAACTACATATATCTAATCGGTCCCTCTACTAACTTGTTGAAACTAGAAATGAATTGCATGTTTGAATAGAAATGAACAAAATGAATATAAAAAGAGAAATGGGAAACATTCAGGAATGATTATTATTGTCTCTGAAATGGAGAAATAGAATCATTTGGAAATGAATGTAAGTTTTCAAAAATGGAAATGGAAATGGAAATTTGCAATCCTTTATGTATTACTTAAAATTGATCGACAAAATAAGTTTACGTTTTTTGGGCTGTTTTAAAGCCCAAAAAGGAAAATAAACTATTCTTTCATAGTGAGAATATTGAGTCGTGAAATATTGAACATATTTTCTCAAAATTTTACCAGGGGAAAAATCGTCAAAATTTTGCTATAGGTAAAATTGGGATGAGAAAATTGTTTTATATTTAAATATTAAAGTTATTTTGGGAAATAGAAAATTTGAATTGGGTTGGATCACATTACAAAGTACTGGGTCAAAAAGGCCCAAGAAGTGCTCGTAATTAGACTCGATATGAGAGAATCCCAAAACCTCTCATGTTACATGAAGGGACAACCCTAGTAGGAATACTTGGGTGTGTCGTCTACCCCTTTTATAATCTACGTAGGAAGTTGTTTTTCTATTTGAAACAAACTCCTACAACTCTACAAGAGTTCTACATTCTCTTCATATAAATAGATGACACCGGTAGAGCTATTTATACAATTTTGAAAGATTATTATTCTGCCCAAAAATAGAGAAAGTTTATTCTCAACTACTACATATATTATTCCAGAATAACAATTCTACCAGTTTCTATTAAGAAGAGAGAATTTTCGGTTTCACCCCAAAAGGAAAGAAATTTTTCTAGTTCTATATTTCAATTCAATTGGTTCGAGCCCACACTCGAAGCAGTTCGTGGTATGAGAATATCGGAGAGGATCATTTGGTTGAAAGCTGAAAAATATCAAGGATCTGCTTATCCAAAAACACAGGTACGATTTCGGTCTAAAGTTTATTACTATAAATATCAAAAATCGGGTCAGTTTTCAAAATTTTAATTTTTCACCGTGCAAGAAAACTGTTTTTAATTCGAGATTTTTATAAAACAATAAGCATAAGAAAAAATTTTGTTGCATCTAGAAATGGAAGAGCAACAATCGACCCAAGAGGAAGGACCATAATATAAGGATTGGGCATTTACACCAATGAAAAAACAAGACTCCAATTTTTGAATGTAAGTTGATATATTTATAAGTTTCATTCCTTAATCACATGTGTATATCCACATAAATAACTTATTTATTTATGTAACATAGTCTGAGAGACAAGTGATTATTAATAAGCCATCCACCAGATCACACTCAAACCAAGTAGAGAAGGAAGCATAATTAATTTATCGTAATTTGATTTGTCAAATTAGGCTTTCTTACGTACTTAATGACCTTGTTTTCAAGTAGTTTACGAGTCTTTTTAATGTTTTTTTATTGAGTATTAGATTTTAGTGTTAATGATAGCTTTTCTTATATTTTACCTCTTTTGAAACCTAAATGGCAAAACTATTTGAGCTCGTGTAAAGAGACAACAACGACCAAATCTTGAGGAACATTGAATCTAACGTGGGTGTCACGACACTAATGCTAGGATATCACGACACTGAGCCTTCATCACCTTAAGGGTGCAAGACTTCAACTAGACACCAACTTGGAACAGTCTACCAAGGATGCCGCAACACTATGAGTGTTGTGTCGTGACACCAAGCTCAAGGTCGTGACTTTATGTTGGAAAAACTTCAATTTGAAAACAGTTTCTTACACATAAAAAAATTAAAATTTTGAAAATCCACTCGATTTTTTATATTTATAGCAATAAACCCTTAATCAAATTTGCACTTATATTTTCGGATAGACGGATCATCTTCATTCTTGGCTTTCAACCAAATGACCTTCTCCAATATCCTCGTACCACAAACTACTTCTAGTGTGGGCTCGAACTATTCAAATGAAACATAGGATCAAAAACAGTTTTCTTTGTTTAAGTATGAAGATGAAAAATCTCTTTTCAAATAGAAATCGACAGAAATTGTTATTTCGGAAAATAGATTTAATAGTTGAGAATAAATTCCCTCTATTTTCGAGAAGGTAACAATATCTGAAAGTTGTGTTTTTAGCCCTACCGGTGCCATCTATTTATAGAGAGAAGAAGTAGAACCCTTGTTGAATTGTAGAAGTTTATTTCAACTAGAAAAATGAACTCTTGGTCTAATAAGAAGTATAGATGGCAACAACCCAGCAAATAATACCAGGGTTTGTCATCCCCCTCATTAACATGAAAGGCTTTTGCGCCTCTCCCATATTGGGTCCAATTACAAGTACTTATTAGAATTTCAACCCAATACTTTATAATTCGATCCAACCTAATTTTTTTTATTTCCCAAAATAAACATATCAATATTTTCCAATTGAATAATCTTCTAAACCCAATTCTAATTCCATTAAAATCATGATGACTTTACCGTAAAAGAATCTATGAGAAATTATATTTAATATTTCTTCATTCAATAGTTCACTATGACCAAATGATTTATTTCTATTTTTTAACTTCATTTAGTTCGAAAAACATAAATTTATTTCCAGGTCATTTTCATTTTTCATTTTTATTTTGGAGGAAAACCACATTCATTTCTAAATGATTTCATTTCTCCATTTTCATTTTCATTTTGGAGAAAACCATAATCATTTTCAAATGTTTCTCATTTCTCCATTTTCTCCATTTTCACCATTTCTATCCATTTATGTTCATTTGATTCAACATGCAATTCATTTCTGATTTCAACGAGCTAGCAGAGGGATCAATTAGACATATGCAATTAGAGCTTAAATGATTTATAATTAAGTTTTAGCTTTTCGCCTATTAATTATAAACTCATTTAGTCACGTAGTTATTTCACTATAGTATCGTGACTAAGCTTTCCTTAATGGCATACCATTACGAAACCAACTCGATCAATGCTCGTCCGATGACCTTGTCATAAGTTTGTTACCCTCATAAGATATCATTAATCTTTTTGGAATAATATCTATTCTCCCAATATGATCTTATTTTATCTCATGGTAACCATTACATCTTCCTTCATGAAAAGTCAATTACTATCAAATAATAATGAAGTCATTCATCTTAAAGACGAATGACCTGTAGCTACATTTACCCATGTCTCGGGCTATGATTTTCACTATTGTGAATGACACTACATACTACAGAATTCGTATACCCAACACACTAGCTTTCAGTTCCTTATCTATTCGAACACAAGCTTTTACTTATATCAAAGTATATGAGTCACGCATACATAGTCTATCATCCATTTAAGATTTAGGTATGCCACACTATGAATGTCACAAGTGAATAAATCCATAAACAAATTCAGGATATATTCTTCTTGGGTTCAGCCCGATGTATTGTTAGTCCATTCAGTCACATCCATGCCTTTATCTTTTGGGAGTCATTCGCTTTTATTCCCAAGATAAAGCATCTCCCCAATTGGACTTGATAGACAACACATTAGTCTTTCAATTAGTTTGCTCATTTTCGATTAGACTAAGGACATATTTAGATTCGTCTACTAATTCAAATTTGTATTTTCACATTACAATTTGACCGTGTAATACTGCTTAGTATTAGTTTAAATATTAGACAACTAGTGAAAAACATTCGCTTCTATTTTGCTTTGCATACAAAAACCACATGAGGACAATTATACAAAGTATATTAATGTAATGCATGGATTTTTTTTATTAACCAATTTATTTGAAAAAGTTATCACGTGTACATAGATGAAAATACTAGACTTAGGGCACTAAATCCAACACTCCAAGCCTTTGAAGTCGCAATTCTACTACAAATGGTCGAAGCCAAGATGCAAAGGCCATCGTTGAGGATGTCGCGACACCGACCAATGGATGTCGCGACATCAATAACCCCCTAAAGTCAAAAATGTGCCACTATCGAGGGTGTCGCGATAGGTGAAAAACTACAAGGGCAGTTTTGTATCCAAATAAGCTTAAGCCACTTTTCATTTAAAGGCATATTTGTCAATGTTATGGTAAATGTTAGTAGACTATAAATACTACTAAATAAGCTTTTGAGGAGAGATTTTTGGTGATCGAATATCTTTATTTAGTTTTCATATTTTTAGGTTAAGTTTTCCCTTTTCTTTTTAGAATAATTTTTTTTTGTTTTATTTCTTCCGTCTTGGGCTTCATTGGATTTTCATCAATTAAATGAGTATTTTCTTAAACTCTTTACTTTTATTTTATGCCTACCATGTGTTTGATAAAATGTTTGCCTAACATTTAAGTTTGATTATGTGCTAAATTGGTTGATGGTTGGTTGATTGGTTATTTTTTAGTTTAAGTTAATGTTTATTCTTGATTAATTGATTGGTTGATTATATCGAAATGCTTAATACACTAGAATTGACACTGCTAGTGGAAAATCTAGATAAACAAGAACAAAAGAAGAGTTTATCATTAGATAGTTTGATATAACTGTGTTGAATAATGAGACCAATAGGATATCTATATGCCTAAGTGAGACCGATAGGAGAACCTATGTGGTATCTTTTAGTCTAGGGTGAGACTGAAAGGATATCATAGCTAAGAGTGACAAAAAATATAATTGGTATAGGTTTATTAACTTAGTTAGTGATCAACAAATCAATCGACCATCGTTTTATTATTTAGGTATAGGTTTATAGCTTAGTTAGTGATCAACAAATCAATCGACCATCGTTTTATTATTTACATTATCTAAAACAATAAGGAAGAAAATTAGATTAATTTGTTTAATTGATAATTTAAATTTAGTTTATAAGCAATTTATATTTGAATTTGCACTAATAATTTCTAACTCAATTAGATTAGTAATTTCTTAACTCATAATTAACTTGATAAACACATTTACTAATTTGGCAATCCCTTGCGTTCGATCATTGGAATACTCCAAAGTGTTCTATTGTAACACTTATAAATATTACAACTCGACACCATACGCTTGCAGTTAAAACCACACTTTTCAATTATTTATAATTTTTTTTGTTTTCTATGCACGCGCGCATGATGGTCAACAATTTGAGCTCAAAGTTTCAAACTCTCAACCAACACCTTCATTAGAGAAGGAAGCACAACCTTAGAATGCTTTAACCATGCAAAACACAATCTTAGCCAACAACTTGAATGTCAGAATGCTTCAATCAGCCAAAATACAATCTCAACCAACAATTACAACCTCTCATCCAACACCTTCCTAGAGAAGGAAGCACAATCTTAGAATGCTTCAACCATACAAAACACAATCTTAGCCAAAAACTTCAAAGGCCAATAGCATTAGTAGAGATGAAAGCACTGTAATACCTAAAAAATTTAGTCTTTGAGAAAGGATAGGTATTTTAAAGGTGAATTAAGTTTTTGGAAAGAAAGTATTAAAAATTAAATTTAGGAAGGGCTAAATTGAAATTTTTTGAAAATTGAAGGACTAAAAGTGAATTGACCATTTTTGAAAAGGAGGTGAAATCGAATAAATATTTTTATGAATGTGATATAGATATGTATTGATATGTGGAGTTGGAAAATTGAGATAGGGATTAAATTAAATAAAGTGGAAAGTAAAATGACTAAAATACAATTTTTTCCATTTTATGAATGAGAGACCTAAATGCAAATTTTTCATATTTAATTTATATTTAGAGATGTAATGATGGGATTAAAATCTCATAGCTAATGAGGTGGAAAGTTTGTGGAGATTTATGAAAATTAAAGTGTTGAAACTTGATTGGATGATGGAATAATAAATGGACTAAATTGAAAAAAAAAGTGTATAAGTTTCTATACAATTGGAAGGCTGAATGGCAGCAGCCAGCAGCTTGGGGTAGCAAAAATAGAAGGGAAAGAATGTGAAGAAAGAAAGAAAGAGAAAAAGAAAGAAAATTTCTATGAATTTTCCTTGAGATCTACCTTAAAACCATAGCCTAAATTCCATATCCTAGTGTGTTATGAGATAATTTTGTACCATGAAAATCAATTAGATGAAGTAGAAAGTGAAGGAAAGCATAGGAAAGTGAAGAGAAAGGTTGAGTTCAAGTAAAGAATAGGTAAGCACTTAATTGAATTCAAGTTATTTTATTTTAATTTGAATATTTGAGCATTTAAATTTTAATATGAAATAATTAATGATATGTGATTAAGATTATTGAATATGTATATTGAATTTAGTAGTGAATATGTAATTAAAGGTATGTTGGTAATGTAAGAAATGATAAAGTGATAATTTAGTGATTAGTGAATTTTATGAAACTAAGGATTAAATTATAAAGAGAGAAAAGTTATTCATTTGTCATTGATTGATAAGTGAATAGATGTAGAGTAGTGAAATTACTATACAGAGGACTAAATTATAAAGAGTGTAAAATTTGATATGTGAATTAAATATTATGATTAAAGGTTTAAAGTGTTATTAAAGTGTTATAAAAGTAAATATTAAATTTTCATGAATTTAGGGATTAAATTGTAAAATGTTCAAAAATTAAGTGAGCTAAAATAGTGAAATAAATATTTAAGTGAAGTGTTTTATGAAAGTAAAATGTTTATATGAAAGTGAATTAAAATCTAAAATTAAAGTATTGTAATTATGTGATATGTCGTGTCTATGTGAATTAACGTATGAAGTGAAGATGTAGTGCATATGGTTATGTAATTTAAAGTGAATAAATAATGTGATGCAAAGTGATATATGTGATATGTCAAGCATGTTTATGAAAGTGAATGTGCAAATGTGTAAAATGATAATATTATATATATGCTTATGTGATTTAAAATGAACGAATAAAGTATTATGTGAATAAATGTCATAGTGAGCTAAGAGGATATATATATGTGATAATGAAATTATTTTGGAGTTGAGAGGGACTAGGGGTTTGGATAGGAACTGAACTATTGTTACGGGGTTCGTAGGGGATTAGGAGAGGAGAAATGAGTTATATGATGTGTTTACTAGAGTTCTCGTATATTTTTTAGAGTTTCTGTTATCAAAGTTCCATTATAGGTTGAGAGTTCATGTTTGGCCTAGATCTATGCAATGTGTCAAAATTATTGAACTCCTTTGAGACTCACTAAGGATTGCAAAAGTGACATGTGAAAGTAAAAGTGAATGTGTATGTGTAATAATATGTGAAAATAATGATAAAAGTGAACATGTGAATTAAATATTAAATGTTATATGTGAATTAAATGTTTATGTTATGTTTGTGAAATGAGAGAAAGATTTTGGTATGTGAACGTAAAAGTTAATTAGCGATAGTATATTTTAAAGCGAGAACTATAAGTTATAAAGTTAATTTAAATGATTTTATGTTTTGGAAACGAATTAAAAGTATATGTATATTAGTGAAAGGAATTATATGAATAAATATTATTGAAATTAATTAAATTGAATTTATATAAAATGGTAAGATTGAATTCAATTAGGTACTTACTAGCTTAACGCGTTTGTATAAAACATAGATGAAAGAAAATAGATAGAAGGTACGTGGAGTACTTCTTCACGTAGATCACGTCAACTCTCAAAGTTTCAAGTCTCTTTTGGTATATGATTTTAGACATGAAAATATGTAATATAAATTTCTTTTTTTTTTTTCATTTCTACAAAATCAACAAATATGTAATATAAATTAATTTCCTTTAAATAAAAAATAATTTTAATTTATTTTTAATTTTAGGTGGTCTTCTAGCTTTAGATTCATTTATAATTTTATCCTGATTATGAGATTGAAAAATATTTTGTTCTATATTAAAATTTTCAAAATTGTAATAAAAATTATTTTTAATTCACTTTGAAAAATTAATTGTTAAACTAGATTTCTACAAGCCTTTATATTTTGAGGCTACAAAAATATATTTGATTAATATACTTATAAATTTATCAATATCGGATGTAAGTGTATTGGTGAAGCTAAAAGAATATTGTTTTGAAGAAGGATTTTCATGATTTATGTAATAAAGTAAGACATCATACAATATTATCTATTTTTTTCTTTTCATTAATTTAATAAAGTAAGATAATCTTTTTTGTTATACCAAAGTTTCTATTTTAAATTTTGCATAATATTATCACTAATTAGTTTTAACAGTTTTATTAAGATAACATCTTTTATTATTTTAATATTATTCATAAAAATTAAAATTAAAAATAATATATTTTAATTAGTACATATAATAATTTATACATCGCACGTGATAAAAAAATTAATTTTAACCATAGAAGGAAAATAAATAAAAATTTAAATTATATTTTATTTCATATTTGCTATGTCAGTTACTATTTTGATTAATAGAAAGATAATTTAAGCATCTAAATGGAAAAAGAAAAGGTGAGGTAGATGTAGTTGGAGGGTCAAACTGAGTCTTAAACCTAAAAGAATATCAACTAATCAAAACTTACCACACATTTAGCATGTGCACTTATTAAAAATTAACTTTTATTTAAATTTAAAATAAAATAATCACGTTTCTCTTCTCTCCACCATTTAGTCTTCTTCTTTTTCTTCTTGATTTAAGTTTATATTAATTTGGGTTTAAAAATATTACTTTAAGTTAGAGCTAATTATCTGTCGAGCCAAGATAAATTTTAGGTTCGATTTGATCGGATTGAAAAATAGATATAAAATTTTGTTCAAATCCGAACTCGATTTGATTTGTCCTGCTGGTATTAAAATTTTTATATTATTTTTATATAAAAATAAAATTTAAAAATATAATACATCAAATACACTAAAAATATTAAAATAAATGTTTCCCAATAAATTTAAAAATTATACTTAAATAACACTAATATAGATACAATTTAGCAAGTAAAATTAACAATAAAATAAGAATTATACAATATTTAAATAATAATAACAAAATAGTAACAATATAATAGCAAAAGGATAGCAAAACAATTACAAGACAATAGGAAAATAACAATAGCTTTTTAGAAAACATATATTTTTTTTTGTCTAAACCCATTTTTTGAACCTGTATTTTTGTTCAAATCCTCTAACTTTTCGAACCGACCAATGATTTCTCAATTTCACTTTTTTTTTCTTTTTTTTGTTTTTTTGTTTTTGTACCCATTTTTTTCCATTGGTGTCATGAATCTTTCTCTTCCTACAACTCTAGCAAAAGCTTCGTGTGGGATGGCAATGACAGATTTAGTTAATGTGAATATTTAGAAATTATAAAAATAAATTTAAAATTAATATATCAACTTTGATTTAATGTGTAATTTGATAAAATTTTAATTTGATATAATTATATATATGAAATTTTAATTACAGTTCAAACGCATACATAAAACTTTAATTTTAATTCAATAATATCCATTTCAAAAAATAAATACATTAATTTATTTTATATTGGATAAATATAATTATTTGTGTATGCTATATATAAACATAAAATGATATTATATCAATAATTATACTAATAATTTATAAGAATTGAATTAAATAAAAATTAAATAAAATTTCACATTAAACCAACTTTCATATACAATTTTAAGATTTTTTCCTAAAAAGAAATTCATGGGTTTCAAATACATAGAGATTTTTGTATTATGAGCAAATTCCAAACCCCATATTTAGGGGTTTCAAATTCCTACAAGTTTGGTCCTATCCCAAAGCAATATTGATAGTTCTAAATTTCAAACCTTTTTCTTGGATTTCTATTGATAGCTTTAAAGGAAAGTGTAGATTGATATTCTTAAGATGATCTTGATTTTTGCATTCAAGGAAAGCCATTTCGTGAAGAGAAGAAAATCTGTTTGGTGATTTAGAAAACCTAAGAAATGACTAGAAAATAAAAAGGAGAAGATGAAGAAAGAAAAAAAAAATTGAACTTTATCTTTTTAGTTTAATTATAAATTTATAATTATTTTTTTCTTTTAATATAACTCAATTTAAAATATACAATATGATTAATTAAGAAAAAAAATTAACAGAGTAAATGATTCAAGTATTTACAATAATAAAATATAAGTATCCTCCTTATATGTTGGGGTCTGAATTTAATATTTTGCTTCATATTTAAAAATGTTTGAACAAAAATATTTAATTTTAAAAATAAAATTATAATAAATACTTATAATAAGAAGTAAAATATTTTGAATCATTTAAAGAATTAAGTTTAAGTTATCCATTTATTAAAAATATAACCAAAATTTAATATTTATATTTTAATTAAGTGGAATTTAAACAACCATATATATATATATATATATATAGTAGTAATGATATGAAAGAAATGTAGAAGGTGAGGTATATAATTATAAAACAGTAGCCAAAAGATGGAACATCTTTTGTTTTGGTTTCTGAAAGTGATGAGAACACTGGATTCCACTTCCAAATTTTATAATTGGATTAGTTGCTTATGGTGAGAATCCCATGTTTGCCTAAAGACCCTGAAAATAAAAACTAGGAGCAACGTGGGCTAAAACAAGTGAAAGATCTTTCAAAAGATTTAGGGTTCATGGTGAGACAGCTAGCATTTTGCGCCAACTCATTAAACCTACTCCATTGCTAAACTTCAATTTCCTTAAATATCTTTAATTAATCCTACTTTGAACTTTTCAAACAAAAGTTGTTCTACTTATAGATCTTCTGAATACTAAAACCCTAATGACTATAATAGATGCAATCAACTTCAAATTTAGGATAAAATATTTCATGCCCATACTCTGCCTGAATTTCCAAGAAGATACAAATACCAACTCCACTATATGTAGTTGGTTGATTCATAGCACTACTAAATTATTTTTAGTAAAATTGGAAGTTTATGTTTGCATAAGTTTCTTGTATGCATAGTAATAATGTATTATTATTTGTCGGCTATGGTTGACTTCATACTACACAATTTGGACCACTTTTCCTTCTTGACTTCAATGCCTACATTTTATTTTATTTCTTTTGCCCGCCAAATTTCACGTATTACTTTATCCCTTGGAAATGCAGTCTACAGCCTACTCTGTGTAGTATAAATATGTGACCATGGAGATCGAGGATGAAAACCAAGCAAAGTTTAATTGAGGTTAGGCCTTACTTAGCCTTGTTACTTCTTGGAGACTCTATTCATCAAACAATGGCCGCCATTACCATTTCTGATAAAGTTTGGTACATGGCTATTCTTCTTTTAAGCATTGTTGCTACTTTGAATCGTGGTGTTGTTGGAGGTGATGTTAATGATGAAGACGATAATTACTGCTCATATAGAAGTTGGCGAAGTTGTGGCAGCTTCTTTGGCAGAGGTAGTAAGTATTATGGTGGTGCTGGAGGTGGAGGTGGAGGTGGAGGGGGAGGCGGAGGAGGAGGTGCCTCTGGTAATGCTGTAGGACATGGAGAGGCGCATGGTGCAGGAGGAGGTAGTGGCAGTGGCAGTGGTGAAATGGGAGGAGGAGGTGGTGGTGGAGGTGGTGAAGGCAGTGCTAGTGCTGGTGCTGGTGGCATTGGGTCAGGTCACGGAGAAGGCTTTGGAGCTGGAGGTGGTGTGCAAGGTATTGGTGGTGGTGGTGGAGGTGGAGAAGGTGGTGGAGGTGGCAGTAGTTATGGTAGTTCTGGGGAAGGGTTTGGACATGGTAGTGGTTTTGGAGCAGGCATAGGCGAAGGGGTGGGAGGTGGTGGTGGTGGTGGAGGGGGAGGTGGAGGTGGAGGTGGTAAAGGTTCTAATGGAGGATATGGCCATGGTAATGGTTATGGTGAAGGTGGTGGTGGTGGTGGTGGTGTTGGCAACGGAGGGGGCGTTGGTGGTGGTGGGGGAGGAGGAGGAGGTGGAGAAGGTGGTGGAGGTGGGGCTAATGGAGGGTCTGGTCATGGTAGTGGATATGGTGCTGGTATGGGAGTTGGGACTAGTGGAGGAGGTGGAGGTGGAGGTGGCGGCAATGGTTATGGTAGTTCTGGGGAAGGGTTTGGTCATGGTAGTGGTTTTGGAGCAGGAGCAGGCATGGGCGTAGAGGTGGGAGGTGGAGGTGGTGGTGGTGGTGGTGGTGGTGGTGGTGGTGGTGGGGGTGGTGGAGGTTCTAGTGGAGGATATGGCAATGGTAATGGTTATGGTGCTGGTGGTGGCATTGGTATAACAGGCATTGGAGGGGGAGCTGGTGGTGGAGGATGGGGGGGAGGAGGTGGTTCGAGTGGAGGTGGAGGCGGAGGTGGAAGTGGAGGAGGAGAAGGGATGGGCTTTGGAGGGGGTTCAAATGGTGATAAGAACGGCATGAACATGGGATTTGGAATGGGGATGGGAATGGGCATTGGATTTGGTTTTGGCGTGGGAACAGGTGGAGGTAGAGACTCAAATAATAATAATGGCCATCCCTAAACCAAACATGCATCTAAATTCCCATCACCAATTTTATCGCCGTATTGGTTGGGAGGTATCAACCTTGTGCCTTAAGTCACAACACCCTATTCTTTCTTTATTTTCTACTATGAATCAAGTACTGAGAGTTGAGATTCCTATGGAAATAAAAAAATGTCGCTTTCTACTTATTTTTGTTTATCAACTCTTTGGTGTTACATTCACCATTCCTTCTACTACTTTTCCTAGTTCCTGTATTAGGTATAAATTGTCAAAATCATCAAATCCACTTCTCAAGAAGATAACTACATAGGTTTGGAAAATTAAATTTATAATACGGGTAATGAACACAAGATTATACAAGCAGACACAGTGTGTCGTATGTTCTTACATTATTAATATACAAGGAACCACTGCTCCTACATATGATCCTGAGAAAATCGGATCACGACAACGTTGAATTACTTGGTTACACTCTTGGCCACTGTGGACTAACTACCTGCAACAGCCATTAAAAACAATCAGAATCTATCATATATGTTCAACTTAAAGATCTATAATTGTTAATGTAAGGATATTCCTGTTTATTTGCCCCTTTAAATATTGTCTTCACAGTTTTGTCCAAAAAGAAAAGCATTGTCAAGGTATTGTTCGTTTCAAAGATTTGAAAACTGTCCTCACTGTTTTGTTCCACAGGGGAAGGGTGATTCTTGCTTTAAAAAAGCCACAATCAAATCCTTATTTCATCAATGTGGAATCATTTTTTCCCCTCAACAATAATCATCATCAAAACTTATTCAGCTACGTAGATCCTAATCGTTTGAAATCCCTCGGCAGCTCAAAGTCCTGGGTCATATCATCCATCTCAACAACAATTCACTCACCTCAAGTGTGCTAAAAACTAACCGCATTCGGCTAGCAACAACTGAAGGCTCTTCTGCACATCCGACCACTGCCATTTGTTCGAGCTGGAGAGTTTTCACTGGAAGCCTTTGGCAAAAACAACAATCCAACTTTCAGTCACTACTGTTTAAATATATTGAAACAGCAGATTCTAGGATAATCAAAGAAATAACAGCATTTCTTTCTTTTAAAACAATGCATAAAAGATAAAAGTCTAACATTTAAAAAAAATGGTGGTCAGGTTTTTTTTTTCAACCGGCATTGCTAAAAGCATATCTCACCATGCCATTCCTCTTATGAAGTATGCATTTGCTATGAGAGCGCAAAAGCCTTTCCATTGATGCAAGACATCATCTGATACTGGTGGTGTAGATGACCATCGGACTATAGTTGGTTGTGGTGTACACAATATGGTGATGAATATAATGCTCAACCATAAAATACACTCATTAACCTGCATAGTCAGAAAGAATGTTTTCCTTCAGCAAAAATATAGGGTCGGTTTAGTTTTTTCATGTACTTGGAGGGCTCTTAGAGGATTATATCACAAACCAATATAAAAAAAATGTGTTGGATTAGGTGTCAGATGCAAATACTTATTCAGAAATGAAGAGACGAAGCAACATAGGTTTATAGTGCTTCAGAGAAATGAATGTACCGCAGCTAAGTTATGGAATATCGCTGGTAAAACTAAAGAATCTCTTGAACAAAAGTAAGAGCTAAAATATGTAAGATCATCACTGACCTCCTCTGCACAAATCTTGGATTTTACACTGGTGCTTCCGCCATAACTATGCATTACATTGATTTCGATACCGGATTCCTTCATGGCAATCAGTTCTTTCCGCAATCCTTCATCAGTGCAGCCCAATGCATATGCATTCACCCCAGCACTAATGAACTCCTGAGATACAACATCAGTCCAATAGTATTACATGAAGAAAGGCTAACATATATGGGTAAAATCGTTTGAACAAAGAGCAGATCAAGCAAGCAAGTAAATCAATGAATATACTTTTAGGTTGTCACCTCCTCCACGATCGATGACATTCCTGTACCGCCTAAACAAGCTGATTGCTATATTTCGCGACGATCTATACTCATCATCGGATGAAGCAGAACCACGTGATTGACACTACAGTTAAAAAAATCGTAGTTAAAACACGAAAACACTCAATTTTATTTCTAAAAAACGAAGTAAAATGGAAGAGTTCAGGTTCAATAAAATCCTAACCAGCCATCTCTTTGGAGCAAGTCGATGTGATACAAGATAGGTTGTAAGCTTACTGGAATCTTTCCATGAAGGCAATGAACTATGAATATGAACTACATTATTAGAGTGAATCCCTGGTAAGCTATGGTGAATTGCAGGCTTTGAAACACAAGGTAGTTTAGAATGAAGAAGAGTATTGCCCAGAAATGTCTGGATTTGGTTGATTGTTCCCGGAGGATTTACCACCAACATCATGGAACCATCCTACGTTTATAGCCTTCAAACGAGGAAATAAAACAAGAACAATTAAGATGATTGCAAATTAAGAGGAATTTTATAACTTGGAGAAAAGAAAAAACTCATCTGATCATCGCTAAGCGATTATTTTCTTTCTTGATTAAAGCGCTTAGAAAAATTAAATTGAAACCACAGAGAGGATACAGATGATCAAAGAAGTGTGTTCATTAAACTGAAAAGAAAAGAAAATTAGTATATTACCTTGGAGGATTTTGTGTTGGAGAGAAGGGTTGAAATTAAGAATATTTGAAGAAACCGTAAAAAGGAAGAATCTTGGAAATGGGCTAAAGCTTAACCCCACTTGATATTTGAATGGTTCCCAGAGATTCAGTTGTTTGAAGGAAATTTAAAACGAAATTTTTAAAGCATTTTACGTGAATTATTTGGAGTCCTCAAATACCAAGATTTTTATTGCCTAGAGATGCACGTCAACACCCAGAACTTATTAATTTGTCACAAGCAACCAAATATAGCGACGTTCCCCTTATCCGCCGTCGTTTCAGAATCATCATCATATTCATGCCTATCCCATGAATCTTTTCTTCAAACAATTGTGCATAATCTGACTCGACCTCATTCTCAATGAGATTTAAGGACTTCTTTGGACGAGTATTTATCACTATTGCAGTGTATAATATTTAATTTCACTGTTATTGTTATTTTTATATTAATTATATTGCTATTTTTATACTAATTACAAATAAGCGTTCTGCCCATCTAAAAGGGACTTCAATCATTGATGAAAAGCTTGCTATCATGAATGAGACTGTATAAATTCCTTAATTTATTGCGGTTCTACCTGTTTAGACAGTCCAAGTCACTTTGACAGAGTAAGAGATAAAACCTAGATAAAGAAAATGCCAAGCCATTATGAAACTTTGCCACGATTTCAATCTTTCCCTTTCTTACTGATATATAAAATCCATTATCATTATTCGAGAAATTGGAATTGAACAGAATACAAGCAATAAACAACAGCATGTTCATGTAATGTCATGTAAGTTAAAAGAGAAACAGGGCATTGGCATTTGATTGCAGATGAAACAACGCAGGAAAACTGAGGAGCTGAAAGCGTAAATTCCATCTTAGGATGGCTTGTAATATTTTGTGGGTATAAAAGGCATTTTTGTGACTACTCCATCATAGGCCTTTCCTCTTACCAAAATCTTAGCTTTGGTGCCTGCCTTGTGTAATCCAGATTTCACATATCCCATTGCTATGTTCTTCTTCAGGCAGGGGCTAAATCCTCCGCTGGTGATTTCTCCAATGTTGTTCCCTTTCTCGTCCTGAATCTCACTGTGAGATCTTGGAGGTGGGCCGGTGGAGGTGAAGCCGACTCTCCTGATCGACGGACCCTCTGCCAGTTGTTTCAGGATTACCTCAGCTCCTAAGAATCCACCTTCTGCTCTTCTCCTCTTCCCTATGGCCCATGTCAGTCCAGCTTCGACTGGTGAAATGTGTTGTTCCATGTCATTGCCGTATAAACATAGGCCAGCTTCGAGTCGGAGACTGTCTCGAGCTCCAAGTCCTGTCAACCTTACCTTTCCTTCCGATTTCTCCAAGATTGCTTTGGCAAGATCCAGAGCATTTTCTGAAGGAACTGAGATTTCAAATCCATCCTCACCGGTGTACCTGAAAAATAGATAGATAAGAGACAACTTTATCAGTTATCCTCCATAGCATCCCAAGATATGATAACATTCAACCTGCCAACCAAGCCAGTACTCTTGGAATATGAAAGAAACAAAATTGAAGATTACCCTGTCCGAGTGAGAAAACATGTTGCACCGTTGATATCCAATATTCGGAATTCCCCAAAATATATCTTACTCAAATCATCCTTTGTCAGATGTTGAAGAACTGGGGCAGCAAGAGGACCCTGTAATAGAATTATATGTTTCAAAATTGTTCAAATGCTACAGGAAAGTCATTTCTTCACTAACCTGCAAATCTGTGCTAGTTGACCAAATTATTCAAGAATAAAAGGAGAACATTTGTGTGGACTACAACTCAAGAAAGTATGAAAAGCATGCATGTTTGGCTCAACAATCACTGGCAAATTGATAGAATCAAATACGGAGACCTAATAATCGAAAGGGTGTAGTGATTAACCTGGAGAGCTAGAAGAGATCTCTCATCATGGATGTGCCACGAGACATCACCACCTTTGGCCTTGAATGCTTTCATATGCTCTTCAATGTGAGCCAGATCCTTATCCCTGCAGCCTGCATTCACAACCAGATATATGTGATCATCTTTCACTTTAGTAATCACGGAATCATCGATTGCCCCTCCTTTCTCATTTGTAAAAACAGTTAGAGTTCCAGTTCCGGGGGCAAGGCCAGCTACATCAGCAATGACGAGCTTTTCAAGGAATGAAACAGAGTCCTTTCCCTTAAGGCTCAGCCCACACATATGGGATACATCAAACAGTCCACCATTCTCCCTGCAATTCACAGTTGAGTCCATGATTGAGTCCTTGTACTGAATGGGCATGCTCCATCCCGCGAATGGGACCATCTTCCCACCATGAGCAACATGGAAATCAAAAAGAACAGTTTTCTTCAGATCTGCCTCTGAAGCAAAGTACCGACGTGCTACAGCCTTCTTGTCAGCCTGTGAAAGACGACGAGTAATTGATTGCCCAAGTTGCCAAAGACTTCCCCTCATCTTCTAAAGTTGAAATATCTGATGAAGAGCAAATTCTCAGAAACAAGACAATATTGTACTACTAAGAATAGCATTCACTTGCCACTACAAAGATTTTTAGGAGCATTCAAATTTAAAGGGGAGAAGTGATTTTTAACAGCAGTGAACCTATATGGGGTTAAACAACACATCCATTTATTGAAAATATTTATTGGCTTCTAAATCATACGCATAATGCCATAATCTAACGAATCCATTCAATCTTAATGTTACAATCCAACACCATATTCCCAAGAAAAGCATCAAAGGCATTTGTTGACAGATGATAACCCAATACGATCTAAAATCAGCACTGAAGTATCCAATAGAGACATTCTCCAAATAATCCGACCATCCGACAATATACAATGAAAACCACGACATTATACCACAGTTTTTGAGATGCAAATGATCAAAACTGAAAAGGGTATTTAGCAAATCAAGAAAAGAAACCAATGCTATCACGTTATCGAGATCTCAATCCCGTTTATCACAGAATCACAAAGACAACGTCAAGCTACAAATGCAGTCAGAGAAAAAGAATAAGAGAGTGAAAAGGCTTACACAGAACCCTTGTTTGCGGTCTTCAAAAAGAGAGCAATTCAGAGAGCACAAAAGAGCATTCCTCTGCCAACTCTGGGCCAAAAGAAGAAAGTAAAAAAGGATAGCCTTTTATATATGCGCCAAAGAAATTAGATGTAAAAATATTATTTTGGGCATTTAAAAAAAAAAATGAGGAAAGTGGTTGGTAGCACAGGAGTGAGTGGAGGAGGGGGTTTCTCTGCCAAATCCAAAAAATAAAAACCAAATCTTCAGCGAGTGGTGCTTAAAGGGCTTTAGAGCTATTTCACCACTTCCCAAATCCTTGTCTCCTTTCTCTGCATGTCTTACTCAACTTCATCTAACGGCTGTCATGACAAGGAATCTAAGGCATGTTGCTGATTTTGTCCGAGGTTAAAATTGTCTGTCTCTGTTACAGTGCCAACAAGGTCTAATGTAACTGGTCTGTAATTGAACTGAGTTTAGAAACGAAAACATTGGATTAGTGTCTCAGATAGGGGGGACCCATGCAGTTGAGAGATCACTGTAGTATGGAGATACTAATCTACCACTAAAAAGGAATGAAATTGGGAGTTGGTGAGATCTGTGTTGGCGTCCTCAACTATTAGCTGTTAAAAAAGGTTTTTAACCCAAGCTATTCTTGGTTGGTTGGTGGCTCTGATTTCTTTAAATCGAAAAATTCATGTGATTAGTTTACTAATTAACAGTTTCATTGAAATTGGTAAGTACTTTGTTTCTCTCAAAAGAAAATGGGTTCCTTTTTATAAAGAAGAGTTCAGCTTCAACTATTTGGAAGATTAGTCATTGAATGACTCCATTGCTTGTTTTCTCCATTTAACTAGAATGATATCAATAAAAAACGAAGGAATGCTTTATTTTGGAGCAGATGATCGACCACCATAGGCCTTTTAACAGATACAATAGGAAAATGATATGGCACACCAAGAAAATGCAAATATAAGAGCCTGGAAATCTCAGTTGCTATTTATTCTACACCCAAGAAAATGTGTGCCATATCCAGGCTATAGATAGACTGTTGTTTATATGGTTTCCTTATACATCGAGCAGCAGTCTCCGCGGATCCTCCACAACATCTTTAATGCGACGCAAGAAGAATACTGCTTCCCTTCCATCAATCAGTCGATGGTCATACGTCAGTGCAATGTACATCATTGGCCTTGGAACAACTTCTCCACTGACAACCATTGGACGGCTAACTATGGAGTGCATTCCCAGAATAGCCGACTTAGAAAGAACAAACAACTGTTAGTAAAAAGAGAACATGGAAGAAAGATATCGGATCTAGCATATTTACTTGTGAATGCAAAGCCATGAATGTGTGGTAAAAAATGCATTAAACATGGATAATCGGCTTATTTCCCAGAAAACAAAGCTTCACTTGTTATACATTACAAGTTCATCCGAATGAGACATGGGGGAGAGGGGGGGAGGAGTAAATTGACTGTAAAGCATCTCACCTGAGGGGGATTAATAATTGGAGTACTTAAGAGGCTTCCATAAACACCACCATTGGATATTGTGAATGAGCCCCCAGCCATCTCATCAATTGATAAAGATCCATCATTTGCCTTCTTAGCAAGGATGTTTATCCCTTTCTCGATTTCAGCAAAGTTCATTCTGTCAGCATTTCGGATTACTGGAACTACAAGGCCCTGGAAAAAAGTCAGCGAAAGCAACGCAGTTTCAGATATAGATGGAGAACTGGAAACCAAAACACAGTTGAGGACTTTAGCACATTTATGATGAAAAAGGTGGTGCAGCGTGCAGGCAGAGAATATGGAAAGCAATGATAAATTGAAATAAGAGTATTCCTTAACATATCTTAATTTGCTAGACTAGGAAAACAAAAGAAAAACTATCATTTAAGGAGATGACAAAATTTAGAGATTATAAGGAGCATCGAGATCTCAATGATGATACGACAATTGACAAAATCTCAATTATGCAGCATCTTAAAGAATACCTCCACTCAGCAAAGTGGGAAGTTCAGATAAACAGTGGCGAGCAAACAACCAATCACATTTGCATTAGTACATACAGACGTAAATAACAGAAAATGGTGTACTTTGGAATCTAGCTACTATTTTTATCTGAAAACACAAGCACAAAATGGCATCAATTAGCAATGGCATATCAAATTAGAATGGAAGTGAATGATCCCAATGCATATATTACAACCTCAAGCAATCTAGCCCCAGTTTGACCTTTAAGGTGAGTGCTAAGTAAACCATGAATCTACAAACTCAAAGTTCTTATTAGTTTGTATAGAATTCAGCTATCACAATAATCGATTCCTTAAACAAGTATTTCTTTTACCACATTTAAAGGCTTCAGATGCCCCAGAGAAGCTAGATATTATCTTCAGATGGAATTTTGAAGGAATAAATGGCGTCTGATAACTACATTGCCAAATCACTTTACATAGAGTGAGAGAAACTGACAGACCTTTGGAGTACCAACAGCAATACTGATATCAATGTAATCTCTATATATTATGTCGTCCCCATCAATTACAGCATTGACAATTGGTTGATTCTGAAGAGCGCTAACAGCTGCCTGAAAGGAGATAAGACATTTTAAATGAAGATTGTATATTTATACACAGACACAAACGCACATGTGTCTTTAGGTTTTGGTGAGTGTTACCTTTACAAATCCCGACATAAGTCCTAACTTTACTCCATGTTTCTCGAAAAAAGCATCCTTATAGTCAGAACGGAGCTTCATCAAACTGGTCCTGGAATTGTATGTCAAAGGAGAGGGGAAAATATGCAAAACTAAGTCATTACCGGCTTAAAATTACATGAGAAACTTGTGATTGTATAATATCACAATAAGAGATGCGTATCCATTTTGAAACATGACCAAAAGATTAGTCTAAGCCAAACAGCATAGATTCTATGTCTTGGTGAATCATAAGAACTGAAAGAACAAAAAGTTGCAACAGAGAAGAACAGCAATTCACATTCTACAACATTACTACAAGAAGGGGTGGCAGTTACATATCAACTTCATTGAATGTTGTCAACATTGCGAAAGTGTTTTGAGAGTCCTTCAAACGTGTTGCAACACGTTTTCTAAGTCTAGTCATAGGTACCTGAAATTACATAAATCACATGTTATATTAACAACAAAATTCCCTTTTGATGATATGTACCATAGACAGCAAAAAGAAACGGTTAGAAAACATTCTATGCTTATCTAAAGAAGTATATATGTAGAAAAAAAAAAAGAAAAAAAGCCCTATGATACTTACTCGTCTCTCCCTCTCTTTAGGAGGAAGTTGAGGTTCCTTGGCTGAAGGTTTGGGAGGAGGCAGAGAAGGTGCTGTAGGCTTTTCTTTGCTGGGTGGAGTTTCTGCTTTAGGCTTCTTCGTCTCTACTTTCTTTGCTTTTGCAGGAGAGGGCTCAGAGGCTTCCTTGATAGGCTTGTCTTCTGATGGAGCAACATGAGTTACACCGCCAGATTTTGAAATGACAGCTATCTTCGTACCTGGCTCCACAGTGTCACCTACTTTGGCTACCAGCTGAAAATAGAGAACCATTAGTTTAAGATCATACCAAGTATTAAGTTTTCCAAAACAATGGACAAGCTTGTGATCTATCTGATATTTACCTGTTCAATTACACCAGCTTCAGGACTACTCACATCAATCGTCACCTATTCATATCATATAAGGGGTAAAAGTCTTACTTATTCAGAATAGATAAGGAAAATAATGTTTGCAGTTAATGCAAACTGTGAAATGCCTTCTTTTTTTTGTTTTGGGGGGGAGGGGGGGGGTCGTAACCAGGGTATTCACCACCGGCAGCAGTGACTAATCCCCTCACCATGGGTGCTCTCCAAAGAGGCAAACAGCTGGTCATGAAATGTGCTTCATTCCCATGACCACGGATCGAACCCTGGACCATGGTTAAGAGATTAGGCAAGCAACCACCACAACACACCTCATGGCTGCAGACTATGTAACGTCAAAACTAAGGGTATAGATGGTTAGAAAGAATGTCACCTAGCTAAAAGGTACCTTATCAGTTTCTATTTGTGCAATTGGCTCATCTACTTCTACACGATCACCAGGATCTGTTCCCAAATCACAAAATATAAGATGAATTAGTGCTTTAACATGCATCATCCAAGATGCCTAAGTTTCATTTAAAAAACAATTTGTGCATAATTTGCATCCTTTGAAACAAAATGTAGTGTCATGATGAAAAGAAAAAAGAAAGAAGAAAAAGGAAGTTCAATAGTAGCACAACATACGCTTCAAAAAACTTGCTAGAGTTCCATCAGTGATGGATTCCCCCATGAAAGGAACAACAGCATCAACAAGTTCACCTTCATAGCCAAGAAAGGGCATTTGAGTTTAAGATCAGAACATAAACTGATATTTGAAAAGAAGAAAAAGAAAATCATGAAGGAATTACGAGAATACGTTACCACTATCGGCAGAAAATGACCTAGTGTGGACAAATATTGGAGGATATCTTTGAACAAATGAAATAACGTCCCTGTAAATTACAGAAAATTTTGGAGGAAAAATATGGTAAGACTTGAAAGAAAAGGACAAAATTTGATATGGTAGGAGATAATCAGGGTTTATGTTACTTCATCCATGCGTGTGTTTACTTCTAATATTTCATAGGGAAACTTCTTTCCAGTCAGTTTAAAATCTATGGAGAGGAAGCAAACTTCAACTTAAACTATCATAAACAAAAATGGAAATTGTTTCAACATACAAAACCGAGTGACAAATAGAGAAAGAAGCTATGACAAACAAACCTTAGAGGCCTTGAGCCAACTGGAAACCCTGTAAACACATGAACCCATATAAATGAAAGGAGCATGGATGCATTTTCGGTTTTTCCTTTTACAAGGAAAAGGATGGATGTTGTTTAATTTCCAATTACCTAGAGAACCCACAATCCCTGCAACTTGTGATGTCCCTTTTCTAGAAACTAAAGTCTTTGCATAGGCCTATAAAAGCATAAACAAATACTAAATAAAGAAGAAGCCATAAATAGAAATGATTCGATAGCAGATTCAAGCATGGTAATGTGAAACAAATCATACAAATCAACAATGTTTGAATTGAAGCTTGACCTCATTTGAGGAAGAACTGTAACAACGTGAAGGTCGAGCATTTCGAAATGATTGGCCTAAAACCTGAAACCACCATTAAAACACACACAAAATTTTAATAAAAATATAAGTACCGAATAGATATAAAAATAGAAAATCTCAGAGAATATTAGTAGTTGAATAAAGAGAGAAAGAAAGTAATTAAAACTAACTGAAGAAGAAGAAACTCTTCGCCTTGAAACAGCCCACATAGCTTCCTTCTTTTATTATAACCCCTAAACAACAAAAAACAAAATCACAAATAGCAATCAAATGGTGGATTTACTGTGTACAAAAAAGAACAATAAAAAGGGAAAGTGACCCAAAGTATAAAACCTGTGTTTAAGAATGTAGGAGAAAGGAAAAGGGTTTGGGTCAAAGCTTCTCGAAAAGTAAAGACTGAAGAGAGGGACGATACCCAGACCGAAAGAGAGCGGTACCGGTTTAAGAAGTATCATTTTAAGGCCACTTTATTCCATTGTTAATCCAACTGATATTTCCATTTTTAACTTGAGATTTTGTTAACTTTCCCCCATGGATCAATGATTAATAAGTTGTTTTCCTTTTTTGATAAAGCACTCCAAATGGCTGTCTTTTTCTTTTTTCTGTGCAATAAAAAATGGCCATCACTGGAGGTTGGAAATTCATTTCTTTAATGGAAAGACAATAATGATGAATCATTGGTCCTGAAACGAGTTAGATATTCAGATATAATACTACAAGTAGAACATGAACATGGGACTGGGAGACCATATTACATTGTCTTCCCACATATATCTAAATAAGAATTGTACATACTCAATCAATCCCGGTTAATATCATAACCAAATGGGTAAAAGTTATTATTCTTTACTGGAAAAATAATAATTAACTCTGAGCAAGTAAAACAATTCATATAAATCGGTAAAAGTTATTATTCTTTACTGAAAAATAATAATTAACTCTGAGTAAGTACAACAATTTCATCCTTAAAATTTGGTGTCTAAACAATTTTAATCTTTAAACTTTAGGCATTTATTCAAATTGATTTTTACTCTTTTATACCCTTTTATTATGTCAATATTGTTATTTTTAAAACAAAATTTTAGAACTTTTTATGATTTTTAATATTTAATTTTAAAAAGGCCAAATTGATTTGTCAAAATTTGTTACTAAGGTCTTTTTATCCTTTAACCTTATTAATTTCAAATTTTACTAATTTACTTCCAATAAAATAGTAGGGTCAAATTGAATAAATGTATAAAGGTTTAGAGCTAAATTTATTATTATACATTATATATACACACCAAATTTTAACGAAAGGACTATTTTACTCATCCATCTAACATATGGGACTAATTTGCTTTTTTTTTAGTAAATGGGCTAAAATGCAATCCATGATATAGTACAAAATGTTTTGTGGTACTTTTACCCATATAAATTACACACACATATAAATATGTATTATATATTAGGGTAAACTACTTAGTTGTTCACCCAACCTTTTTCATTTTGGTCACTCAAATAAATCCTTTAAATTTTGTCATACTGTTAGAGAAATTTTACATTTTAGTCACTCGACCAAGAACTCCATAACAACTTATGAGTTAATACACCACATCATCATTTTTTCTACTATTGCTTATCCCTGTCACTGTTCATCTTCTTCTTCCTTAATTGTCATACCTCGAAACATTAAATTAAGGTTGGAATAGTAAATTTTAGGGATTTATTTGAAAAGTTTATAAATTGAGAGGGTTCTTGTAGAAATAAGAAGAAATGACAGACTGGTTGTGAAAAGGTTGTATTTCAACCTTGGTTTCGTTAAGTTTAAACTAGGGATATTTTTAGTGGGAGACATGATGATTATAGACATGTACACTTGGCTGTTGAGTTTAGGATCGGTGAAGGAAATGCGTGAGTAGTATATAAGGGAAAGATGTTATTTTCCGGGGGGTTCCTTCATTTTTCTGTTCTTCTTCATCTTCTTCATTGGTTTGTTTGATTAAGATGAGTTTATCTTTTTATACACACATCTGATCACTTACTAGATGCATCTATCAATACCATAAAATATCTGAATGGTCCACATGGTGGATGAATGGGCCTACATATATCACCTTGAATACGTTCTAAAAATGCGGGAAATTCAATCCCAGGTTTAGCTGGTGATGGTTTAACAATCAATTTACCTTGAAAAAAAGTAACACAAGAGAAATCCTTGAATTTAAGAATCTTCTAGTTCTTTAATGGGTGTCCAATTGAATTCTCAATTATTCTTCACATCATAATAGATCCATGATGGTCTAATCGATCATGCCAATTAGTAAAAATATGTGGTTCTACAAACTTCTGGTTTGTAGTAACATGTATCTCAATTTCACTAATATGTGTATAATATAAATATGATGAAAAAGTAGGTAGTCTTTTAAAATATATTTCTTTCCACATTCAACATTCGTAATATATAGATATTCAATATTTTCTCATTGATAGTCTTAATATGATATCCATTAAGACGAATATCTTTAAAACTCAATAAATTTCTTTGAAACTTAGTGGAAAATAAAACATTATCAATGACAAATTTTGTCCCTTTAGGTAATAATATAATAGCTATTCCAAAGCTTTCAATAAGTTTTGAACTACCCGATATCGTATTAACATGGGCATCATTTGTAACGCCCCAAAATTTTAGAATTTAATTATAAGAATCTGTAGTAATTAATTTTTGTATCTGTAGCTCTGTGTTTTGCTATTGTGTTTAAGGTCTAGATTTCGAGTTGCATCGTTAAAAGTTTTGTTATGTTTAAAACAACTCTTATCCATTAGTTAAGTGCAATTCTGTGTAAATTTATGTCAATAACGAGCCTGTTGGTTTATTGGTTAAGCATTTGTCTGTATTTTGTCTGGTCTCGAGTTCAAGTCCCATTGTATGCGTTAGAAAAATTTTGCTAAATGTTGGTATGAGGATGGTGGTTAGTTAATAAATATTTTTAACGCCAATTTCTTCCTTTCCCTTTCTTTTTTTCTTTCTTTTTCCTCATTCTTTATTTTTCTTTATTTTTCCTCTTTCAAGTGAGTTCTTTTATTGCATTCGGTAAGTGATTGTCGAAGTATTAAGAGTCCTAAGTGATTCGGAGTGTTGTTAGAAGATTTCCATGTAAGTTCTGCGAAGTTGTTGGCTTCCGTTTACGTATTTAAATTGGGATTTCTCCAACTGCTACATGTAAATTCATTGTTAATTAGTCGTTAATCTTGTCTTTAGGCATAAATTCAGAGGAGGGTAATCCTTCGCGTGTTGTTACAAATTAGTTCGGCTGATCGTCGGTAAGCGTTCGTTGTTGAAAGTTTCATGGTGTCGATTTATTGACATAATTGATTGAGTATAACATTTGCGTAATCTAGTCATTTTAGGCAATTGATTAATTATTAAATGGTTAATTAGGTTCTGGGTAGTCTTCAGGTTGTTTTTTCAACAAAATGAGACCAGGTGCGTGCTGAAAACCTTAATTTTACGAGTTTCGGCCGCCGAAAATGGTTACTGTCGACACCACATGGCCAGGTACATAGGCGTATGTCCAGGCTGTGTGGGTGGTCATGTAACTCACTGTTCATCGATTTGGAGCTACACGGGCAAGGCACATGGGTGTGTGTTCAGGCCGTATGTGGCCATATTAGTGTAGGGTTCACACAGGCAAATGACACGGACTGTGTCTAGGCCTTGTAACTCATTTTTTGTGACATAGGACCATACGGGCAAGCACACAG
The DNA here is from genome assembly GCF_025698485.1 of Gossypium arboreum. Classification (NCBI taxonomy): domain Eukaryota; kingdom Viridiplantae; phylum Streptophyta; class Magnoliopsida; order Malvales; family Malvaceae; genus Gossypium; species Gossypium arboreum. The sequence continues at coordinate 13,159,795 of NC_069075.1, read as the reverse complement.
GCGTGTGCCCAAGCTGTGTGAGTCACACAGGTAAGGACACGGCCGATTGTACAGGCCGTGTAACTATTTGTTTATGTTTTAAAACCACATGGGTAGAGGACATGGGCGTGTGTCCATGCCGTGTGACATATAAATAGGGCCCGAAACCTATTTTTGAGGCTGAAAGTGTTACCTAAGACTAATATTATTTCCCAGTGTATGAATGATCTGAATTTGATTGTACGAGAACTCTCTAATACTCTATGACTAACTTATTATAACACCTCTAACCCATATCCGTCGCTGGAAAAAGGGTTACAAAGCATTACCAGTGTTTACAGAACAAATACAGTTAAATTATATTATTCACTATTCATAACCAAAACCAATCATATTCAATTATATTGACCCTTAATTGGACCCACGAGGCCCAATTTATACATTAGAAACAAGTCAAGACTAAATTGGGAACTTAGAGAATTTTTCACGAAATTTTTAAAATTTCCTTATGTGTAGAGGACACACGTCCATGTGATTAGCCCGTGTGAGTGACATGCTAGTGTCTCAGGCCGTGTGAATAACATGCCTATGTCTCAGGCTATATAGGCATTCGATGTGAGGCACATGATCGTGTCTTAACCCGTGTCCATACTCGTGGAACTCTCTGACTTGAGTCATACGGCCAGCTATACGCCCCTGTGCTAAATCGTGTGGAAAATTTAACTTTTGAAAATTAGGTGCAGGATTCACACGGCCAAGACACACACTCGTATGTTTTATACAGCTGAGACACACGCCCGTGTCTCTTCCCGTGTAACCAATTCTGAGCATTCTATTTCTCAATTTTTAAGATGCAGGGGACACATGGCCAAACCACACGCCAGTGCGCATGACCATGTGTCACACACGGCTGAGACACATCCCCGTGTCTCTGCCCATGTGGAAGGCAATTTCCAAGCTTTATTTCTCACTCAACCTAAAATCAATATATCCAACCATTTAAGTACCATTACAAGTTACAATAGAACATTCAATTTAAACCATTTCAAGTCCAATACATGTCATAACATCCAATTTAACTAAATATTTGATTCTTGCCTAACTGACCAGATAACATATTAGTATACTTTACCCATTCATGCAAACATTAATATATTTATGTATTTTCCATCATTAAACTATTTTAATACACATAACAAGCATAAGGCCTTATATAACTACATCAAAGTATGATTAACACTAGTCATTCCAATGGCTAGTTGCAACCAAAACATTTTATCATTTTGCCTACTTAGCTTATACATGCCATTGTACCAATACCAAAATTTTTCTTGTTTTATATACCGAGAAGTCCAAAGGATAGTGTGATGTGTCTTCGACCAGTTCCAACTTCACGAGCTTCTAAGCACTATAAAATAGAGAAATTAAAATAGAGTAAGTATATTATACTTAGTAAGTTCGTATAACAAGAATTTAACTTACCAAATCATATTCATTTAAAGTAAGCATGCAAACATGCATGAAAAACATTATGGCCAATTGCCTAGACACATGCTCTCATCAAACAAGTTAGTCATGAAATTTAAATTAATATCAAGAAAACAAAGAAAAGCTTATCACGTAACCATTTTCAGGTATTTCAAGGTTATTTAAGATATAATTTATTTAATTATCATATTTTCTCATATCAGGAGTTTTGCCCGTTGAATAACTGAAATATCGACGGATACCGAGTAGTACACACACAAGATGTACTTATCAATGATTTTTCAATTCATATATAGGGGTGCTCATTAGAATACATAACCAGGAAGCACACTCTTGAGCCTTATAATGGAAAGCTCACACAAAGCCATATCGGGAAGCCCACAAAAAGCCTATCGAGAAGCTCATCTAGGCTATATAACAAGAAGCTCATAAGAACTATCTTCAGGAAGTTCACAAAGAACTATATCAAGAAGCTTACAAAGAGCCATAAAACGAGAGCTCCGGATAACTATACATCGGGAAGTTCAAGCGAGCACTATCGGGAAACTCACAAAGAGCCATATAATCGGGAAGCTCATGAAGAGCAATATAATCAAGAAGCTCATAAGAGCTAAGGTGTGTCCACAACACATGTAGGATCACAACCTATCGGGATGCTCTGAAGAGCTATAAAAGGAAGCTCGCAAGAACCATATACGGGAAGCTCAAGAGGGCTAATAACGGGATGCTCTTTTGAGCTGTGGTGTATCTGCAACATATGCAAGACCACAACCAATTTGGGAAAAAACTTGTATGTAACAACCTGATTTAGGGCCTAGTCAGAATAGTGGTCTGAAGGCCACAAATTCGGAGTTGAGTAAATTATTTTATAATTATTTTGATGTTATAGCATGATTATATGAATGCATAGAAAATTTAGTGAGTTAATTTTGACGTTCGTGAGCTCAATTGAGAAAAAAAGGACTAAATTGCATAAAATGTAAAAGTCCTATTTTGATAGATAAAAGTGCCAAATAGCTAGAGAACCTAAATTGGGGGGTTTTAAAGGACAATTAGACCCTAATATTGTGCATGGCCGGGCATAGGAGGTAATTTGGTCAAAAAGTCCAAGTTTGGTGGGTTTAGTGGCTAATTTGACTAAAATAGAAATAAAATAAAAGAAAGATGATATCATCCTATTTCCCATTTCTTCTCCACCAATTTTTCAGACATTTTTTGTGGGTTTTGAGCTTCAAAAATTTCAGCAACTTTAAGTCTTCACAAGTAAGTGATTTTAAGGGCTTTTCTTGAATATTTTTGTACTTTTGAGACACTTGAAGCATGAGCTTTCAAATGAAGGTACTATTTTGCAAAATGATTAAAAGTGTAGGGTTTTTCCATGAAAGGGTTTGTAATGTTTGCTGAGTTTTTTTGGAAGAAAATGAGTCTTGGGTGTCCTATAAACAACTTTTGTGAATGGTGTTAGCATGAAAACACCTAAAAGGACCGTTTTGCACAAGTTGTTAAATAGATGTTAAATATGTGAAATAGTGAGAATTCGGAGTTGCTATAAGAGTAAAAAGGGTTCGTCTAGGCTTAATATGTGAAGAAATTCGATAAAAATCAATTTTCGGGCCTAGGGGTAAAATGGTTATTTTGTCAAAGTCTAGGGGCAAAATGGTCATTTTACCAAAAATATGAATTTTCGATTGCCTAATTTTAATTAGTGACTAAATAAGTATATTTTGCTATTATAGATCAAGAAATATCGAATTCGAACCTAAACCGGGGGAAAGCCAAGCAAATCGACTAAATCGACTAGTTGCCACATTTTGTAATCCGAGGTAAGTTGTATGTAAATAATACAACTACATCACTAATGTATATTTGTTGAATTTTATTTGAATTAATATAGAATGAATTGCTTGATTTTGAAATTGAGAAAGTATGATGATAATAGAGATGTAAAGTTCCCGTTCGAACCTAGGAAATATATCGGATATTCATGCCATGACATATGGGTTATTGTGGGCTAGTGTAAGACATGTCTGGGACATGCATCGGCCACATTATGAGAGCCAGTGTAAGACCATGTCTGGGACATGGCATCGGCATCAAAACGAGTGCTAGTGCAAAATATGTCTAGGACATGCATCGACCTCGAGACGTAAGCCAGTGTAAGACATGTCTGGGATATGCATCGGTTACAAGATGATAGTCAGTGTAAGACCATGTCTGGGACATGGCATCGATATGAGATAAGAGATAGTGTAAGACCGTGTCTGGGATATGGCATCGGCACCTTACCCACGTTTGAGGCTTAATGAATATCTGGTAACATTCTGAATGGTTCAATGGTGAGTATTATGACTTTAAGTTAATGAGCATGGTATAACCGTGTTGTGAGTGGTACAGGCACCTATTTGAAATGTATGAGATATAAGCTTGATATATGCTATGAGATTTATATGGATAATGATGAGTAAGTTATGCTTGTGCCTACTTTTGTGTTATGAGCATGTTAATGAATGGTAAAATTGTTGTTGTATTTTTATTTATATGCAACTTACTAAGCTTTATGCTTACTCTCTCTCCTTTCCTTTTTCTTATAGTGCCGTCTATCTAGCTCAAGGATCAACGAAAGTCAGAGATATCGATCATACTATCAATCGAAGCATTCGGTATAGTTCGATTTATATTTTTGAATATGGCATGTATAGAGAACTAGACTTGTGTTTTGTGTCATTATCATTTTGGCCAAATGTGTTGGCTTGGGATAATCCCTCATTTTGTATTAAGCCTCAAATGATGGCTAATGTTCATTTTGATTTGTATGGAATGAAGCTATTTTCATGGTTGAGTAAAATGCGTAAATGGAATGTTGTCTATTGTGGATGAGTTGGTTGCTTGAGATACTTTTATATTGGATTTGGTGGTTATTGTGTAGGTTGTGTAAGTAAGGGTGGCAAAGAAGCTTGGTAAATAGCCTTATATTGCCCACACGGGTAGACACACAGGCGTGTGTCTAGGCCGTGTGTGATATACGGTCAGCCCCATGGGCGTGTTGTCCAGCTGTGTGTCCCTTGCACGTAAAAATTTCAAGTCAGTATGCATGGTAGTAAACACATGGGCAGAGACACGACCGCTTTTCTCAGCCGTATGAGGGACACGGTCTAGCACATGGGCGTGTGCCTTGGCTGTGTGACATTTTGGGTTTGCTGATGTCAGAAACAGAATGTCCATGTTTTTGCACACGGGATAGGACACGAGCGTGTCACGGCCGTGTGAGACACACGATCCGTCAGCACGACCAGGTCGAAATGGTCACACGGGCGTGTTGCCCTTCCATACAGGCGTGTGTCCCTATGTCAAGTGTAAATTTTCTATAGATGGTTTAAGGACCCGGGTTGATCCCGAATAGTTCCTATGGTCGATTTGGAGCTCGTAGGCTCATAACAAGTAGTTTAAAGTAGAAATTGGAAAAGTTTTAAATTGGACCGAGTCTAGTTGGCTTGCGAATGTTTGGGTGCATGAGATCAAGTTATGTAATGCATTGTATTCCGCTCCGGCGTGGGTTACGGATATGAGGTGTTACATTGTATCCATCAAATTTCATCTATTCAAATGGGAATTAACAATTCTCAGACATGTCAGATATATAATCATTTTCATATAAATAACAAATTTATATTTCACATATACAACATTCAATTCAAGCATATAAATATACACAATTTAGTTACACGAACTTACCTCGATATTTGTTCATTTCGAAGATCTACAAATCTGACACTTTTTTTTCATCGATCCAACTCAATCCTAGGTCTTTCTGGATCTATATAAACGAATTTAATCATCAATTTAATTCATTTCATGCTCAATTCAATTCAATTCAATTCACATTCTAGGCAAAATTACCATTTTGCCCCTATACTTTCCATAAATGACGATTTCGTCCCTAGGCTCGGAAAATAAAATTCATGCAATATAATCCTTATTCCAAGCCTAATCAACTTGTACATATAACATTTACAGGCTATGTATTTCATAAAAATAAGAAATTTTCCATGAACTTTATATCTTTACAATTTAGTTCCTAAATCACAATTTCATGAAAATTCACTTTACAAAAGTCGTTTATCTATCAATAATCTTTCAATTTCTACCAAAAATTTCAAAATTTCAGCATATTCATCCATGGAAAACTTTTAATACTTTGATAAATTTACAAATTAATCCCAAAATAGGTAGATTAGGTTATTCCGATCTCAAAAATATAAAAATTACCAAAAACGGGATAAGATTACTTACCCAATTAGGCTTGCTTGATTTTCTTTCTCTTTCCTAGGGTTTCCATAGAAAATATTTGGGGAAGGTGATGAAATAAGATGATATTAAGTTATTATCATTTTTATTTTTTTCTTATTCCAATTTAGACCTTTTCTTTTTCTAATTTTCCATGGATGAATCATCAAAATTACCTACTAACTTCTCTTAATGGTCTAATTGCCACATAAAGACCTCAAGTTTTGATTTTCATAGCTATTTAATACCTATAGCTACTAGAACTCAACTTTTGCATTTTATGCAATTTGGTCCTTCTTATAATTAAACATGAAATCGGTAAAATGCTTTTATCAAAATTTTTATACATCTTTCCTATCATAATGCAGACCATGCAATATTTTTAAAATAAAATTTCTTTCTAACTCAGATTTGTGGTCTCGAAACCACTGTTCCGATTTTACTAAAAACTAAATGTTACAGCTCTCCCCCTTAAAGAACATTCGTCCTCGAAAATCTTACCAGTAAAGAGGTTCAAGTATTACTTTCTCATTGTTTCTTCCGATAGCTTCTTCAATTCCATGTCATTGCCAAAGAACTTTCGTGCCAAAATTGTGATCGGTTCCTCACTATAAGTCATATCAGGTTGTATCTCAACTTCTATCGGAGAAATAACATGTGATGGATCTCACCAATACCGTAGCAACATAGACACATGGAAAACATTTTGAATTCTGTCAAGCTCTAGTGGTAATGCCAATCGATATGCAACAGGTCCAATTCTTTCAATGATTTCATATGGTTCTATGAACTGTGAGCTCAGTTTTCCTTTACGACCAAACCGGAGAACTTTTTTCCAAGGTAATACTTTCAAGAATACATTATCACTGACCTAAAATTCTATCATTTTTTATTTAAGATCAGCATAAGATTTTTGACAATCATAGGCTGCTTTCAAACTATCCCGAATCGCTTTCACATTTTCTTCAGTTTCACGGATCAAATCAACTTTGTGTATTTTTTTTCTCACTGAGCTCTGTCCAATACAACGAAGTTCTACATTTACGACCATACAAAGCCTTATATGGTACCATTTTAATGCTAGACTGATAGCTACTGTTGTATGCAAATTCAACTAAAGGTAAATACTTTTCCCAATTACCTTCAAATTCCAAAATACAACACCAAAGTATATCTTCGAAAATCTGTATAACACGTTCGGATTTTCCATCAGTCTGAGGATGGAATGCGGTACTAAAATGTATCTATGTACCCAAAACTTCTTGCAACTTGCTCCAGAATCGTAATGTAAATCGAGGATCTCTGTCTGAAATTATGGAAACTAGTATCCATGCAGTCTGACAATCTCAGAAACATATAATTCAGCCAATCTATCCAGGGAAAAATCCATATGTACCAGAATAAAGTGTGCCAACCTCATTAAATAGTCAACTATTACTCAAATATCATATTTTCTGTTTTGGAGATAGGGGTAACCTTAATATAAAGTCCATAGTAACTCTTTCCCATTACCATTTCGGTATCACAACTGGCTGTAATAATCCCGAAGGCACCTGGTCTTTAGCTTTAACTTGCTGACATATCAAACACTTAGACACAAATTCAGAAATATCACGTCTCATTCCCAGCCACCAGTACATTGTTTTCAAATCATTGTACATTTTGTTACTTTTTGGATGAACAGATATATTACCGTTATGAGCTTCGTTTAAAATATTTTGTACAAGTTCTAAATTCTTTGGTACACATATTCTGCCTCTTAATAATAAACAACCATCAGACCTAATCTGAAATTCTGAATCAGAATTCAACACACACTGTACCCATTTAGCTCGTAATTCATTATCATTTTTCTGAGCTTTACAAATCTGCTGTAGAAACATCTGTTTAGCTTTTAACTCAGCTATGATTAAACCATCATCAGACAAAGACAACTGAGTATTCATTACTCGAAAGGCGAGTAGGGATTTTCTGCTCATAGCATCTGCAACTACATTGGCTTTTCCCGAATGATAATCAATAACCAAATCATAATTTTTAACAGTTTAAGCCACCTGCGTTGCCTCAGATTGAAATCCTTTTGTGACATCAAATACTTTAGACTTTTGTGATCGGTGAATGTATGATATTTTTCACCAAACAGATAATGTCGCCAAATTTTCAGTGCAAAAACAATGGCTTCCAATTCTAGATCATGTATCGGGTAGTTCTTTTCATGTGGTTTTAACTATCTGGAAGCATAAGTGATTACTTTACCTTCTTGCATTAAAACACAGGCTAAACCATTCAACGATGCATCACTATAAATTACAAATTCCTTACCCGATTCAGGCTGAACTAGTACAGGTGCTTCAGTCAATAAAGCTTTCAGTCTGTCAAAACTTTGCTGGCATTTATCATACCACTCAAATTTCACATCCTTCTACAACAAATGAGTCATCAAAGAGGCTATCATCGAGAAACCTTTTACAAACCTCCGATAATATCTAGCTAGTCCCAGAAAACTTTTGACTTCAGACACATTTTTCAGTGGTTTCTAGTTAACAATTGCTAATATTTTATTCGGGTCAACCTTGATGCCTTCAGCATATACTATATGTCCAAGAAAACCAACTTCTCGAAGCCAAAATTCACATTTACTGAATTTGGCATACAGTTAGTCATGAAATTTACATGAATATCAAGAAAAGAAAGATAAGTGATAAACCGTAATTTATACATATTTTTACCCCATGTTTAACGCATTTTATGGATGATTTTCCATTAGAATTGGTGAATTCAATGCTCCTAATGCTTTAATTTCATGTTTTATACTTAGGAGAGCATAGGAGAGCGAAAGGAACGAGAAACGGGACAAAAACAGAGAAAATAGGCCAAAGTACGAACTTAACATGGCTTGGACTTCCTCACATGGGCAGACCACACGGTCGTGTCAATTTGGCAGAATCGAAGCACGACTCACACGGGTATAGCACACGCCCGTGCGATTCTAACAGGCTCGAACACCGCCTGAAGTAATCGCACATGGGCGTGTCACATGAGCGTGTCCTTGTCGAGCCCAAGTTAAGTCCAATTCGGAAAAGGCCACTTTTAAGGGCTCATAGGCATTCCAAAGCCTATAAATACACCCTAGAAGAGGAGAAAAGAGGACATACAGAATAGGGAGTAAGAAATTACTCCAAGGAAGTTGATTGATTCATCTCAGAAGCCGGATTCATCATCAAGACTGAAGATCTCTCCTCAATTCCCCTTCAGGAGTTTTGGGTTTTCTTTATGTTTTGTATTCTGTATTTTTCTGAGATTTTTTCTTATTTAGTTATGAACTAAATCCCCTAAATACCTAAGGGGAATGAAACCTAAGACTAATCTTGTTATTATTTTCTGAATCGTATGATAAATATTTAACTTGTTCTTAATTCTGTGTTCTTAATTCTTGTTTTGATATCTCATGATACTGATTCAAGATAAGCTCTTATTCAGAGGAGGAATAGACCCTGACTAAAAGCACATTTATCATAATTAAGCGGAGTTGATTGCGCGCCTAGACATAGGGTGACAAGATTTTGCCGGATTAGGGTGAAACCTAATAAGGGGATCTATAGATCGAGTTAATGCAACCCTAGAGTGTTAATTAGAGAAAAGTCTCGGTTATTCAATCTAAGGATTAGACGTTATTAGTCTTGAATAGGGATAATAACATAACTTAGGGATCTCTACGGAACAAGTTAAATGAATAAATCGTCCGATTCGGAGCCAGAATAACAAGTAAAGTCTAGGTGGATTTGTCCTTAGGTATTGTCTTAAGTTAATCAATTTTCCCCAAAAGCAATTCCCCAATTCTTTTCTTTGTGAGTTCTTAGTTTAGATAATTAGTTAATTAAAACAAAACCCCATTGTTCTTAGGCTAGATAATAAAAAGACAGTCATTACTAGTACTTTTAGTTCCTTTGGGTTCGACAATCCGGTCTTGCTAAAACTATACTACTGTTCGATAGGTACACTTGCCTACATCGTGATAATAGTTAGTTTCAAGAATGATTAATTATAAACATTTAAAACCTATCACGAAATAACGCGATCAAGTTTTTAGCGCCGTTGCCGAGGAACTAAGATATTAGGAACGCTTAATTTTTATTACTTTAGCCATTTATTTTTCTTGCAATTTAATTTAATTTAATTATTATTTATTAACTTACTTTTTCCTTCTCTTGGCAGGTTTTCATAATTTATGACTAGAAGAAACCCGTCGGGACCATTACTTTTTGACGAAGAAATTGATCGCACAGTACGTAGAAACCAAAGAGAAATAAGACGAATCTTAAGATACACGGAGAACGAGCAAGAAGAAGATACTCAACCCCCAACTGAAGAGATGGCTAAAAACCAAGGCAATCAGCTACCTCCTGCAATTGCGGTTAATCAAAATCCTGCTCCACGCACTATGTATGATTATGCTAAACCCTCTTTAACAGGAACTGAATCGAGCATAGTTAGATCTGCTGTAGCTGCAAATACTTTTGAATTAAAACCTAACACTATTCAAATGATACAGCAATTTGTTCAGTTTGATGGTTTGCAGGATGAGGATCCCAACGCTCTTTTAGCCAACTTTTTAGAACTATGCGATACATTTAAAATCAGTGGCATTTCTAATGATGCCATTTGTCTTCGGTTATTTCCATTTTCATTGAGGAACAAAGCTAAACAGTGGTTGAACTCGTTACTACGAGGATCAATTACTACTTGGGAACAAATGACTGAAAAATTTTTACTAAAATATTTTTCGCCGACTAAAACGACTAAATTACGTAATGATATCTCTTCTTTTGTGCAGATGGATTTATAAACACTCGACGATGCATAGGAGAGATACAATGACCTTCTGAGAAGGTGCCCTCACCATGGGTTACCGCTTTGGCTCCAAATACAAACATTTCACAATAGTCTGAGTCCTTCGACTCGGCAAATGGTTGACGCAGCTGCTGGCGGAACCATCAACAATAAAACACCGGAAGATGCCTATGAGTTTATAGAGGAGATGTCACTGAATAACTATCAGTGGCAAGTCATGAGGACAAAGCCAACGAAAACAGCTGGCGTTTATAACGTCAATTTGGTCACCATGCTCTCTAATTAGGTAGAACTCTTAAATAAAAAGATTGATGGTTTTCTTAATTTTTCACGGGTTCACCCAGTAATGCAGTGCGAAGTAAGTAGCGGTGGAACAAACCATTCGGAATACCAACCTTATAGCCACAACACGGATAACGAGCAATTAAATTACATGGGTAATAATCCTCGACCTCAAAACAATCCATATAGTAACACTTATAATGTAGGTTGGAGGAACCACCCCAATTTCTAGTGGGGCGGTCAAGGAAATCAAAGACCACAACATCCTTCGGGCTACCAACAACCACCCTACCAACAGGAAGAAAAGCCAATCCTTGAAGAGATACTCTCAAAGTTTATATCAGTGTCAGAAACCTATTTTCAGAACATCGAGACAACACTTAAGAATCAACAAGCATCGATCCAAAGGCTCGAAACTCAGATAAGTTAGCTATCCAAACTGATATTGGAAAGACCACTAGGAAAATTGCTTAGTAACACCAAATCAAGAGAGCATGTCAAAGTAGTTACACTAAGGAGTGGGACAGTGCTAGCGGAATCTGAAAAGAAGTTAGCACAAGAAGCCGTGGAAAGTGAAAGGAGGGAAGAAAAACCCGAAAATAGTGACAAACGAGTGCCGGAAGAATATAAACCACCAGTTCCATATCTAGCAAAATTAAAAAAAGATCGCATTGATGAACAATTCGGTAAGTTTCTTGAACTTTTTAAGCAATTACATATCAACTTACCTTTTGTTGAAGCCATTTCGCAGATGCCTACCTACGTAAAGTTTTTGAAGGAGCTTCTAACAAATAAAAGGAAGTTCGAGGACTTATCTACAATAGAACTCAACGAGGAGTGCTCAGCCCTACTCCAAAACAAGCTGCCAACCAAACTGAAAGATCCAGGAAGTTTTACTATCCCTTGCTTAATTGGTAGTCTGAATGTTGAAAAAGCACTAGCTGATTTAGGCGCTAGCATTAATTTGATGCCATATAAAATGTTCAAACAACTTGGTCTTGGGAAACCTAAACCTACTAGGATGAGTATTCAATTAGCCGATAGATCTGTTAAATATCCTAGGGGTATTATAGAAGAAGTACTTGTAAAAGTAGATAAATTTATATTCCCTGTTGATTTTGTTATGCTTGACATGGATGAAGATGTGGAAGTACCCTTAATTTTAGTGTGCCCATTCCTAGCCACTGCTAGAGCTGTAATCGACAGGGATGACTGTAAATTGGTACTTAGAGTAGGTGACGAGGAGATTATCTTTAAAATTTACGATGCTATGAGATTCTCTAGGGAACAGGATGATTCATGTTATTTCATTGACTCTATTGATCATATTACTCAAGACTCTTTTCAGGAAATTGTACAAGAGGAGACGACGAAACCATATCCAGCTCAAGGCGAGGAGACAAGTGAGGAACCTAATGACCATTCATCAAGACAAGTAGAATATGAGGGCATTAAGATAAACGATGAACTTAAGCAAAAATCCACTATTAAGGAGCCTTCCAAACTGGAACTTAAACAATTACCAAACCACTTAGAATACGCATTCATTGGAAATAATTCTACATTAGCAGTTATTATTGGTTCTAATTTGCGACCCAAGGAGAAAGAGGAATTAATCCATGTATTAAAAGAACATAAAAATGCCATAGCTTGGAAAATTTCTAACATTAAAGGAATCAGCCCTTCTTTTTTCACCCACAAAATTTTGATGAAAGATGAATACAAACCGTGTGTTCAGGCTCAAAGACGTCTGAACCCCAACATGAAATAAGTTGTAAAAGCCGAGATAATTAAACTTCTAGATGTTGCAATTATTTATCCTATTTCTGACAGTTCTTGGGTAAGTCCAGTGCACGTTGTCCCTAAGAAAGGAGGCATGACGGTTGTGACCAACGAGAAGAATGAATTAATCCCAACAAGAACAGTCACAGGGTGGAGAGTTTGCATAGACTACAGGAAACTGAATGATGCCATAAGAAAAGATCATTTCCCCTTGCCATTCATTGGCCAAATGTTGGAAAGATTATCCGGACACATGTATTACTGCTTTCTAGACGGTCTCTCTGGTTACTTCCAAATCCCAATAGCTGCTGAAGATCAAGAAAAGATGAAATTCACATGCCCATATGGTACGTTCACTTATCGTAGAATGCCTTTTGGATTATGTAATGCTCTTGCCATTTTTCAATATTGATGACGCCATATTCGATTTAACTCGTGGAAGATATCATGGAAGTATTCGTGGATGATTTTTTAGTATTCGGTAACTCTTTCCATCTCTGCCTTAAAAATTTAAAACAAGTTTTAATAAGATGTGAGGAAACAAACCTTGTGCTTAATTGGGAGAAATGTCACTTCATGGTTCAAGAAAGTATTGTATTAGGGCATAAAATTTCTAGTAAAGGGATTGAGGTGGATAAATCTAAAATAGAAACAATCAAAAAATTACCACCCCCTAGTTCGATTAAGGCTATTCGAAGCTTTTTAGGACATGGTGGTTTTTATAGAAGATTTATTAAGGATTTTTTTTAAAATAGCTAAGCCTTTGACTAAATTGCTAGAAAAAGATATACCTTTTAACTTCGATCAGGAATGTTTAGAAGCATTTAATACTTTAAAGGATAAATTAATTAATGTTCCAATCATAATTGCACCTGATTGGAACTTGCCATTTGAACTAATGTGTGATGCGAGTGACTTTGCAGTAGGTGCAATATTGGGACAGCGAAGAGACAAGCATTTTCAACCTATCTATTACGCCAGAAAAACCTTAACGGCTACACAAGAAAACTATACTACTACGAAAAAAGAGTTGCTAGCTGTGGTTTTTGCATTTGATAAATTTCGATCATATCTCATATTGTCTAAAGTTATTTTTTACACTGACCATTCCGCTCTTCGCTACCTTTTAACTAAAACCAATGCAAAACCTCGACTCATTCGATGGATTCTCCTATTGCAGGAATTCAGCTTGGAGATTTAGGATAAGAATGGAGCTGAAAATCTCGCAGCTGATCATCTGTCCAGGCTCGAGAAATCCAATACCAGAGAACTAGATGACGTTGAAATAAATGATTCGTTCCCTGAAGAACAATTTTTCACTATATCTAACTCCAAGGTACCTTGGTTTGCAGACATCGCGAATTTTTTAGCTGCTAACATTATCCCAAAAGGGTTAACACACCAGCAAAAGAAGCGACTATTTAATGATGTGAAAAACTACTTTTGGGACGATCCATTTTTGTTTCACAGATGTACAGATCAAGTCATTAGAAGATGTGTTACAGGATTAGAAACATAAAAAATATTGGAACATTGCCACTCAGGGCCAACTGGAGGACACTATATGGAACTAAGACCGCACACAAAATACTTGAATCAGGTTTTTATTGGCCTTCATTATTTAAAGACACTATCACGTATGTTACTTCATGTGACAAATGCCAACGGACAGGTAACATATCTAAACGTGATGAAATGCCTCCAAACTATATGCTTTCATGTGAAATATTTGACGTTTGGGGTATCAATTTCATGGGCCCATTCCCCAGTTTATTTGGGAATAAATACATCTTAGTAGCAGTTGACTATATGTCCAAATGGGTAGAAGCCCAAGCTCTACCTACTAATGATGCTAGAGTGGTAGTATGTTTCCTTAAAAAACTCTTCTCGAGATTCGGAACACTTAGAGCAATTTTCAGTAACAGGGGCACTCATTTTTGTAATACCCAATTTGAAAAAACCCTTAAGAAATACGGAGGTCATCATAGAACAGCCACTCCATACCATCCTTAAACTAATGGACAAGTTGAAGTACCAAATCAAGAACTCAAACGAATCCTTGAAAAAATAGTAGAATCAAGTAGAAAAGACTGGGCAACGAAAGTAGACGATGCCTTATGGGCTTACAAAACTACTTTTAAGACTCCCATAGGGACATCACCTTACAGACTTATTTATGGAAAAAGTTTTCATCTACCATTCGAACTAGAACATAAAGCTTTTTGGGCTATTAAATTTCTAAACCTTGATCTCGAACTTGTAGGCAAAAATAGGTTGATGCAGCTGAACGAGCTTGATGAATGGCGAGCCAATGCATACGAAAATTCACGCCTATACAAGGAAGCAACAAAGCGGCACCATGACGTTCGTTTAAAGCAATGAAAACAATTTGAAGCTGGAAATCTTGTCTTACTATACAACTCAAGACTCAATTGTTTCCCGGGAAACTAAAATCACGATGGTCAGGACCCTTCGTAATTCAATATGTTCTTCCATTTGGCACAATAGAGGTAAGTCACCCATCATACGGTACTTTCAAAGTAAATGGACACCGTCTCAAACTTTATAATGGTGAGAATTCTAAAGTCAATGGAGAGGAGTTACAACTCCATAAATCACCCTGAATAAACCAACAAGGTAACAGTCGAGCTTAGACTATAAACAAGCGCTTCTCGGGAGGCAACCCGAATACTAACAGTTTTAAATTATTTACATTTCAAGTTTTAAACATTTAGGTCACTAACAGAGTACTTAAAGCACAGGTGCCCAACTCCACACGGCCTAGCGCACAACCATGTTTAAGGCCATGTGACCAACACGAATAGAAACACTGCCGTGCGATATGGCCGTGCAGAAACAGGGTAGAAGATTTCCCCAAACACGGGCAACGATAAAACGCCACGGCCATATGACATGGTCGTGGTCGAATCTGCCAAATAAACATGGGTCCGCGACACGTCTGTGTCTAGCACCCGTGGACAGCACTGTCAGAATGACACAGGCGTGCTCAAACCTACATGGCCGTGAGAGAAGCGAACCACACCAGACACGGCCGTGCGACACAATCTTGTAGCCACACGGCCTATACACATGTGCGTGCGAGAAGGCCGTGTGATGAAATCACAATTCGCGACGAACACAGATGGGACATGAACCACACGGGCGTGTGCACCGGCCGTGCCACTTGAAAAATTAGAATAATTATCTTATTTTATTTTCTTTTTCTTTCATTAAGTTTTTAAGACTCATTTTTTTCATTTGTTTTCCTGTTTAAAAAAACGGCTTACCTTCAGAGTCAAGCTTGCCATCCAGAGTTATCTCTAATACTCGATCTCATCAATCCAAGAATATCATCCATTCTTAATACATGAAGTTTCACTTCTCTCCCTATCTTAATTTCATATGCTCTAATATCTATCTTTGTACATTGAGGGTAATGTACATCTTAAGTGTGGGGGGCATTCATTTCATTATCAGAAAAATCCCTGAATGATTACCTTGTTCTCTTGAAAAGCTCTCATATCATATTTAGGATAAATTTTAATTTATTTATGATTTTAATTGATTTATGATTTTGATTGATATATCTTGAATTAAAATATAGGGATTTATGCATTGATTGTTTAAACTTTAAGACATTAGAGAATTAAGCATGATAAGTTGATTTTTAAGAATTTAAAATTATAGGTTGTTTCCCCAAGTCTAGGTATTACTTTGAATTGGAATTCACGAGTCTAAACATCAAAAAGCCATGATTTTTTGTGAGATTTTTGAGCCTTTTGACCATCTATTAATTCTTTCATGCTCATTTTTATTATTGCTTTGAATGTGTCAGTATTGAACTGTTATTCTAGAACTTGCTTGATTATACATGTCGAGACCACACCAGTTGATGTGATATATCAAAATGATTAAGGCACTTAGGATTAACCCATTCATGCCTTGAAAAGCCTACCTCCACGATTAACCCCTAGTAAACCCCCTTGAGCCTAACAAGCCATTTCTTGTATTACCCTTAATATTGACCCTTAACCCATTATTGTTGAAATCTCCTAAATTAATTTGATCCCTATTTTTGTCGAGATTTGAGTTGAAGAAATTGCTTAGCTATGTCTTGTTTGTAATAAGTTAGCCTATGTATTTAACTTGTTCTTTAAAAAAAAAACTATGTATACATATATGTAATTTCATATTCTGAGAGAAGCTCTGTTGTACGCAAATAAAGACTAACTCTTTTTCTAGTTAGGCAATTTTTCAATTCAATCTCGATTCTAACCCTTTCTTTCAGCATGTGACCACACCCCCTAACCAAGCCTCACTACAACCCTCTAAAGACATTTTGATTGATGTATCATCTTAAATTATAGTGGTGGAGATTTGATTTTCATGCAAGCCTATGGTAATGACTTTTCATTATTGACTATTGAGTGCTTCATTTATTGTCCTTAAACACCGTGAGTGATTTGAGTGAATCTTTAGTGAGGATGTGAAACTCTATGATATTCTGAATCAAAGGTAATTACTTAGATGCGGAGAGACACCTATGTTTGCATGATTAAATACTCAACTTGGAATGTTTGAAACTTTTATGTTCTTTTAGTTGAATTCTCAATGTATGATTACCTATGGATTATTTTGAGATATTATCGATAAGAATTATAAGTTGAGGAGAATTTATTTTGATCATGAGTTGAGGATTTTGCTTGAGGACAAGCAAATGCTTAAGTGTGGGGGTATTTGATAAACCGTAATTTATACATATTTTTACCCCATGTTTAACGTATTTTTGGATGATTTTCCATTAGAATTGGTGAATTCGATGCTCCTAATGCTTTAATTTCATGTTTTATACTTAGGAGAGCATAAGAGAGCGAAAGGAACGAGAAACGAGCCAAAAACAGAGAAAATGGGCTAAAGTACGAACTTAACACGGCCTGGACTTCCTCACACGGGCAGACCACACGGCTGTGTCAATCTGCCAGAATCAAAGCACGACTCACACAGGTATAGCACACGCCCGTACCATTCTAACAAGCTTGAACACGGCCTGAAGTAATCGCACACGGGCTTGTTATACGAACGTGTCCCTGCCGAGCCCAAGTTAAGTCCAATTCGGAAAAGGCCACTTTTGAGGGCTCATAGGCATTCCAAAGCCTATAAATACACCCTAGAAGAGAAGAAAAGATGACACACAGAATAAGGAGTAAGGAATTACTCCAAGGAAGTCGATTGATTCATCTTAGAATCCGGATTCATCATCAAGACTGAATATCTCTCCTCAATTCCCCTTCAGGAGTTTTGGGTTTTCTTTATGTTTTGTATTCTTTATTTTTTTGAGATGTTTTCTTATTTAGTTATGAACTAAATCCCCTAAATACCTAAGGGGAAAGGCGAATCTTGTTATTATTTTCTGAATCGTATGATAAATATTTAACTTGTTCTTAATTATGTGTTCTTAATTCTTGTTTTGATATCCTAGGATACTGATTCAAGATAAGCTCTTATTCAGAGGAGGAATAGACCCTGGCTAAGAGTACATTTATCATTATTAAGCGGAGTTGATTGCGCACCTAGACATAGGGTGACAAGATTTACTGGATTAGGGTGAAACCTAATAAGGGGATCCATAGATTGAGTTAATGCAACCCTAGAGTGTTAATTAGAGAAAAGTCTCGGTTATTCAATCTAGGGATTAGACGTTATTAGTCTTGAATAGGGATAATAACATAACTTAGGGATCTCTACGGAACAAGTTGAATGAAAAAATCGTTTGATTCGGAGCTAGAATAATAAGTAAAGTCTAGGTGGATTTGTCCTTAGGTATTATCTTAAGTCAATTGATTTTCCCAAAAAGCAATTCCCCAATTCTTTTCTTTGTGAGTTCTTAGTTTAGATAATTAGTTAATTAAAACAAAACCCCATTATTCTTAGGCTAGATAATAAAAAGACAGTCATTACTAGTACTTTTAGTTCCTTTGGGTTTGACAATCCGGTCTTACTAAAACTATACTACTGTTCGATAGGTACACTTGCCTACATCACAATAATAGTTAGTTTCAATAACGATTAATTATAAACATTTAAAACCTATCACGAAATAACGCGATCAATAAGGTCATCACGCAACCATTTTCAGGTATTTTAGGGTTATTCAAGATATAATTTATTTAATTCTCATATTTTTCCCATATTAGAGGTTTTGCCCGTTGAATCACTGAAATATCGATGGATACCGGGTAGTACACACACAAAATGTACTTATTAATGACCTGTCAATTCATATACTGAGGTGCTCATTAGAGCACATAATCGGGAAGCGCACTCTCAAGCCTTATAACGAGAAGCTCACACAGAGCCGTATTGAGAAGCCCACAAAGAGCCTATTGAGAAGCTTATCCGGGCTATATAACATGAAGCTCATAAGAACTATTATTAGGAAGTTCACAAAGAATTGTATCGGAAGCTCACAAAGAGCTATATAACAAGATCTCCGGATAGCTATACATCGGGAAGTTCAAGCGAGCACTATCGGGAAGCTCACAAAGAACCGATTTAACAAGAAGCTCACGAAGAATCATATAATCGAGAAGCTCATAAGAGCTAAGGTGTGTCCACAACATATGTAGGATCACAACACATCGGGATGTTCCGAAGAGCTATAACCGGAAGCTCATAAGAACCATATACGGAAAGCTCGAGAGGGCTAATAATGGGATGCTCTTTCGATCTATGGTGTGTCCGCAACATATGCAAGACCACAACCAATTTGGGAAAAAACTTGTATCCATCGAATTTCATCTATCCAAACGGGACTTAACAATTCTCGAGGATGTCAGATATATAATCATTTTCATATACATAACAAATTTATATTTCACATATACAATATTCAATTCAAGCATATAAATATATGCGATTTAGTTACACGAACTTACCTTGATACTTGTTCATTTCAAATATCTACTAATCTGACACTTTTTGTTTTCATCGATCTAATTGAGTACTAGGTCTTTTCGGATCTATGTAAATAAATTTAATCATCAATTTAATTCATTTCATGCTCAATCCAATTCAATTCATATTCTAGGTAAAATTACCATTTTGCCCCTATACTTTCCATAAATGATGATTTCATCCCTAGGCTCAGAAAATAAAATTCATGCAATTTAATCCTTATTCCAAACCTAATCAGTTTGTACATATAATATTTATAGATCATGTATTTCATAAAAATCATAAATTTTCCATGAATTTTATATCTTTAAAATTTAGTCCCTAAATCACAATTTCATGAAAATTCACTTTACAAAAGTTGTTTATCTATTAATAATCTTTCAATTTATACCATAAATTTCAAAATTTCAGCATTTTCATCCATGGAAAACTTTTAATACTTTGATAACTTTACAAATTAATCCCGAAATAGGTAGATTAGGTTATTACGATCTCAAAAATATAAAAATTACTAAAAACGGGACAAGGTTACTTACCCAATTAGGCTTGCTTGATTTTTTTTCTATTTTCTAGGGTTTGCATAGAAAATATTTGAGGAAGATGATGAAATAAGATGATATTAAGTTATTATCATCTTTATTTTTTTCTTATTTCAATTTAGTCCTTTTTTTTCTAATTTTCCATGGATGAATCATCAAAAATACCTACTAACTTCTCTTAATGGTCTGATTGTCATATAAGGAGTTCAAGTTTTGAATTCCATAGCTATTTAATACCTATAGCTACTAGAACTCAACTTTTGCATTTATGCAATTTGGTCTTTCTTATAATTAAATATGAAATCGGTAAAAACTTTTTATCAAAATTTTTATACATATTTCCTATCATAATGCAGACCATGCAATATTTTTAAAATAAATTTTATTTCTGACTCGGATTTGTGGTCTCGAAACCATTATTTTGTTTCCACTGAAAATGGGCTGTTACACTTATGACTACCATAATTGTTTGTGTACTGTGATACTTATTCTGATACTGAATTGTGTTATCATTTGTGAAACAGTTTAGAATTATTGAATACATATTGTGGATATTTGTACTCTACATTTGCATGGGTTGTGATATTGTGAAGAATGAGGTAATCTGCTCTGAATTAATGGCTAAGCCACCATGCGTATAATTCTAATTTTGGCGCTTTGTCGTATTATGATCTAGCAGCTAAGCTGTGTTTCTGCAAACATGTCAAACAGACACTCTATGGTATGTAGGGTTAGTTGGGCATTGCATGCCCTTAACGGTGTGTTGGGATTGTCGAAGATGGTGTGTAACGAATGGGGGGTTAGAAATATATACATCTGAATCTGATATGTTCTGTATATGAAATTGTTTTTGCATCTGTAATTAATCTATCTGGAATTTGAACTAGAAATTCTTCTATTTTTAGATCTGACCTTTGAATTCGGAAACTATTTGATAAATGTGTTTTAGTTGAACAAATTTATTTTATACATTCAGTTCACAACTCACTTTATTATTAATTGAATTTTAGGTGGTTCTTAGACTCCAACGGGTCGATGCCACGGGACTCGATCAAGCTTTTATCTTTTTTCTAAACATTAATAGTAAGAGATTCAATATTCTAAGATATTATGATGTTTGGAAAGATTGCATACTCACTTAATTGTTGTGTTGGATATTATGTGTTAAATGGTTTATTCTAACTGTGTTATAAATGTGATGTTTTAGTGTTGTTGATGTAACTTTCTAGACTTGGCTTGGACGTTTAGGCCGAGTTTAAGGTGTTACATTTAGTGGTATTAGAGTCAGGTTTGTCAACACTTGAATTGTGTTTGGGCTCGAACTGTGTGATAAAAATAGTTAGGTGATAACTTATTTAATCTAGAAACTGAAACTTGAGTGAATGATTGAGCCTCTGAGGCTGACCCTGTAAATATTTCATTTATGTTATAATGATTGTATTAACTGAACTATTGTCTGGTTAAATGTTTTGATTTGAACTAGTGAAATCATTCTATTGGATGTTTGAACTGATCTGTTCATTCTAACATTGTAGCTAGATTTCTATAATAAGTTCGCGCAGTAGTCGTGGACGTGGTACTTAGGGGCATCGAGGATGCCAAAATGGAGCTTGAGTAGAGTCATCCTCTATGGGTAGTATACCCAACCTAAGACCAGTGAGATAGTTGGTACTCCCACTGCTGAGACGGAGTCCCAGACTCCAAAGGCTAGGGACGACGCACTATCTTAGGACATGGTTAAGCATTGAAAAGGGGGGCAGAAGCCATTTTGGATCGAGAGGCCAAGGGTCGATTACTAAATAACTCTGATTGAATGGGCTTGAATTGTTTAGGGGAGTCACAGGAGTCGGTCCTACCATTTTTGAATATTGGTTCGAGGTTACTGAGTGTATTATGACTGATCTTGACTGTACTCCTACTCGAAAATTAAGAGGTGCTGTGTCTCTACTCTGGGACAAAGCCTATCAGTGGTGGCTGACAGTTGAGCATGGTGCTCAGCCCGAATAGTTTAATTGGGATTATTTCAAGAACGCCTTCCAGAGTAAGTATGTGGGGGCGAGTTATATTGAGGCTCATCGACGCAAGTTTATGGGCCTAGTGTAGGGCGACCGATCTGTGGCTGAATATGAAGTCGAGTTTCTACAATTTAATAGGTATGCATGGACATTAGTAGCGTCTGACTACGTCAAGTGTGTTAGGTTTGAGGAAGGATTGAGATATGATCTGTAGGTTCTGATAGCTCTTTAGAAGGAGCTGGTTTTTACGATTCTGGTTGACAAAGGAAAGATAATGGAAGAAGTGAAGCAAAATGAGCATGAGCAGTGTGCCATGAGAGGGACTAGAGTAAGATTAAGAGAGATTCGGATCCCTTTAGTTCTGGACAACACTTTAATAAATGAACAATATTTGATAGGCTTCCAAAGGCCTAAGCACCAACTGTAGTGACTAAGATTCAGCTGTGCAGTGATTGTGGGAAACGCCATTCGAGCGAATGCTAGAGAAAGTTAGGAGCGTGCCTCCATTGTAGGTCAATGGAGCATCAGGTTAGAGATTGCCCCTGTCGACTAGATCAGGTGCCAGCTGCAGTACAGACTCCAACTTCGAGTTCTGTTTAGTCTCCAAGATTAGTTCTGCAACCATCTAGAGTTTGCGGTACTGGTAGAGGTGGTAATTGGTTTGAGAGAGGACAAAGAGCATCAGGTAGAGGTGCAGGTCAGACTAAGGCTCATCAGCCGACTCTGGTTTATACGACAGTACACCGTGAGGATAAAGATGATGCTGATGTCATTACATGCACCTTCTTTATTCATTGTGTTTCGTATTATGTTCTCATTGATATTAACTTTACTCACTCGTATATAGCTAATGTTGTTTCTATAAATTTGGGTTTGATTGCTGAAAATAATGTTAGAGAGTTCTTTAAGATTTGTCCCTTGGGTCAGTCAGTTTGGTTGATAGAGTATACAGACGAGTACCCTTAGAGATCTAGGGTATGGTATTTCCAACTGACCTGATAGAACTACTCTTTAATGAGTTTGATTTGATTCTGGGAATGGATTGGCTCGTAGAATATCGAGTTAGTCTAGATTGTGCAAGTAACTAAGTTACTCTGAGAATGGATGAGAATGACTAGGTGGTCATGGTTGGTGAGCATCGATATTACCTCTCTAATGTAATCTCTGCTATTGTAGCAGATAAGTTAGTCCGAAAGGGGTGTGAGGCATACATTGCCTACGTATCTGATTCTGTTCTCGCAAAGCTTTCTGTGCGAGATATATGCACTGTAAAGAAATTCCTAGATGTCTTTTTTGAGGAGTTGCCTAGAGTATATTCAGACCGGGAGGTAAAATTTAGTATTAATCTGTTACTAGGTACACCTCTAGTGTCAATTGCACCCTATCGCATGGCACCAAATGAGCTGATTAAGCTAAAAGTGCAACTTCAGAAACTTTTCAATAGGGGGTTATCCGACTGAACGTGTCTCCATGGGGGCACCGGTGCTATTTGTTAAGAAGAAAGATGTATCGATGAAGATGTGCATAGATTATAAATAGATGAACAAGTTGACAATCAAGAATAAGTACCTGTTACCGAGGATTGATGACTTGTTCGACCAGTTTCGAGGAGTTTCTATTTTCTCCAAAATCGATTTGTGTTTTGTTACCATCACTTAAAGTCAAGGAGAGTGATATTACAAAACCGCCTTCAGGACTCATTACAGACATTACGAGTTCCTCATGATACCTTTCAGTTTGATGAATGACCCAGCAGCGTTTATGGATTTAATGATTTGGGTGTTTCAACCGTACTTGGACCAATTTGTAATTACCTTTGAATTGTACTTCAGATACTCCAAGAAAAACAGTTGTATGTCAAGTTCTGTAAGTGCGAGTTTTGGTTACAAGAAGTCGCTTTTGTTGGTCATGTGGCAACTGTGGAAGAGATTCGAGTCAATCCCAAGAAAATAGAATCTATAGTTGAGTGGAAGCAATCAAAAAATGTATCTGAGCTTCGTATTTTCCTTGGTTTAGGCGGTTATTATCGAAGGTTCGTTGAAAAATTTTCTCTACTTACATCATCTCTAACGAAGCCACTACGTAAGAATGCTCTGTTTGTGTGGTCTGAGGCACAACAGTCTAATTTAAATAAGCTCAAGTCTATACTGACATAAGCTCATATTTTAGTTCAACCAAAATCATGTCAGGAGTTTGTAGTATAGGGTGATACGTCACACGTCGGGTTAGGATGTGTTTTGATGCAATATGGTAAAGTGGTTGCTTACGCATTGCGACAACTTAAAATACACGAGGGTAATTATCCCACACATGATCTTGAGCTAGCTGCTGTCTTGTTTGCTCTAAAGATCTGAAAATACTATCTGTATGGTGAAGTGTGTATCCTTTACACCCATCACAAGAGTCTCAAATATCTGTTAACTCAAAAAAAGTTAAATTTTTGGCAGTATAAATGGGTTGAATTACTTAGAGATTATGACTGTACGATAGAGTACCATCTGGGTAAGGCTAATGTGGTAGCTGATGCCCTTAGCCGTAGAGCAATGACTGATCTTAGAGTAATGTTAGCTCGTCTGAGTTTGGTTGAGGATGATAGGCTGTTAGCGTAATTACAGGTTAAACTAACTTGGATTAAGCAGATTCGAGCTAAACAGTTAGGCAATGAGTTCTTAGTTCAGCGATTGCAATATGTTGGTTCGAATGATACTTTTGATTTTAGCTTGAACATCGATAAAGTGTTGTGTTTCAAAGTTCAAATTTGCATACCTAATGATAAAGAGTTGAGACAGTCGATCCTACATGAGGCATATAGTAGTCCCTATGTTATGCATCCTGGTGGGAACAAAATGTATCGGGACTTTCAAAAACTCTATTGGTGGCCCGGGCTGAAACAGGAGGTAGTCGTTTTTGTGTCCCACTGTCTGGTGTGCCAAAAGGTTAAGGCTGAGCATCAGTTATCTTTCGGTCTACTTCAACCAATTAAAATTCCTTAGTGAAACTGAGAGTTGGTAACGATAGATTTTGTTAGTGGGTTGCCTTTAACCCCTACTAAGAAAGATTCGGTTTGGGTCATCATTGATCGATTGATGAAATCCATTCACTTCATACCTATCCAAACAGATTACTTCTTACAGAAGTTAGCTAAACTGCATATTTCCAAAATTGGAAGACTACACAGAATTCTAGTCTCAATTATCTTTGATAGAGATCCGCGATTCACATCTTGGTTCTAGAAGAAACCTCGTGAGGCCTTAGGCACCCGACTTAATTTTAGCATTGCGTATCACCTTCAGGCTAACAGTCAATCTAAGTGAGTTATTCAAATATTAGAGGATATGCTTAGAGGTTGTGTAATCGACTTCCGGGGTAGTTGGGAAGATTATCTACCGTTGGCTGAGTTTGTATACAATAACAGATTCTAGTCTAGTATTCAAGTGACACCTTACGAGGCCTTACATGGTGGTAGGTGTCGTACTCCTCTGTGTTGGGCCAAATTAAGTGAATGTTGGATATTGGGTCCTAAGCTGGTTTCTAAAACTAAGAGCACTATGAAAGTGATTTATCATCGTCTGAAAGCCACCTCTGATCGATAGAAGTCTTATGTTGATTTAAAAAGTAAAGAGATTGAGTTTTCTATAAGTGATTAAGTGCTTCTGAATATATCACTATAGAAAAAGGTTCTCTGATTTGGACGTAATGGCAAGCTGAACCCGAGGTTCATTGGACCTTACTATATCTTAAAGTGCGTCAGACTTGTCGCGTATCAGTTAGAATTACCATCAAATTTAGAATGAATTCACGATGTGTTTCATGTCTCGATGTCAAGATGGTATCGATCTGATCCGTCGCACATTATTCCTATCGACGAGATTGAGTTGCAACTGGGTTTAACATTCGAGGAGGAACCTGTTCAGATTTTGGAATGTGATGTTAAGGTAATGAGAAAAAAAATCGTTCCTCTAGTAAAAATTCTATGGTGGAACCATGGTACTGAAAAGGCCACGTGGGAACTTGAAGAATCGATCCGACGGTAGTATCCTGATAAACCATAATATATACATATTTTTATCCCATGTTTGGCATATTTATGGATGATTTTTCCTTGGTTTCATTGCATTCAATGCTCCTAATCCTTTAAATTCAAGTTTTGTACCTAGGCGAGCATAGGAAGGCGAAAAGAGCAAGAAACAGGCCAAAAAGACAGACAAAACGAGCCTAATTCAGTGTTTCACACGGCTTAGGCACTTCCATACGGGTAATCCACATGCCCGTGTGATACACACAGGCAGACCACACGCCCGTGTGTCATGGCCATGTCGACTAAAAACCAACTCAGAATTACACATGGCCTGAACACCTTCACACGGGCGTGGCACACGGCCGTGTCCCTGTCAAGCCCAAGTCGAATTCTACTTGGAAAAAGCTAATTTTTAGGGTTTTAAAGCATTCTAAAGTTTATATAAACACCCTAGAAGAGGATTAAGGGGGGACACGCAGAGTAGAAGGCAAAAAATACTCAAGGATAGCCATCGGGATTAGCTCAGAAGCAGGATCTACTTCAAGACTGAAGATATCCATTCAATTTCCTTAGAAGTTCTTTGGTTTCTTTATGTTTTGTTGTTTTCCCAATATTGAGATGTTTTCTATTATTATGAACTAAACTCCCTGAATACCTAAGGGAGATGAAACCTAAGACGAATCTTATTACTATTTGAATTATATGATAAATACTTGTTCTTATTCTTAATTGTGAGTTCTAATTCTTGCTTTAATATTCTAGGATATTAATTTAGGTTTTTGATGTGTTTATTCAGCGGAGAAAAAGTCCCTGTTTAAGAGTAGATCATTTATAATTAAGCGGAGTTGCATGCAATCCTAGAGATAGGATGACATAAATCTACCGGATTAGAGTCAAATCTAATAAGGGAATCCATAGATCGAGTTAATGCGACAATAGGGGTTTTAATTAGAAAGAGATTTCGATTAATCAACCTAAAGTCAGTTTTTTTAGTCTCGAGAGAGATAATAACATAAACTAGGGATTTCTACGGATTAAGTCAAGTAAATAAATTGTCTAATTCAGAAGTAATAAGTGAAGTCTAGATGGATTCTTCCTTGGGTATTGTCTTCTCCATCGGTCTTTTAAAAAGTATTTTCCAACTTTAATCTCTATCGTAATCTTAGTTAATTAGATAATTAGTTTTAGTTTAAAAACATTCTTTAATTCTTAGGCTAGATAATAAAAAGATAGTAATTACTAGTACTTTTAGTCCTCGTGGATACTATATTCCCGGTCTCACCATAACTATACTACTGTTCGATAGGTGCGCTTGCCTTAATCGAATTTTTAGTTAGTTTCACGACCATCAAGTTTTTGGCGCCGTTACTGGGGACTAAGATATTAAGAACTCTTAATTTTTATTACTTTAGCCATTTTTTTAATTTTTTTTGCAATTTAAATTTTTTTCAATTTAATTATTAAATTTTATTTTATTTACTTCTGGCATGTTTTTATAGTTTATGATTAGAAGAAACCCATCAGAACCTTTGCTTTTTGATAGTGAGATCGAGAGCACAGCTCGCAGAAACCAAAGAGAAATAAGGCAAAGCCTACCATACATAGAGGAAGAGCGAGAGGGCGATATTCACACTAATACCGAGGAGATGGCTGAAAATTAGAATAATCCGCTACCTCCTGTGGTTGCTTCAAATCCAGTAAATCAGGATCTTGCTCCTCTTACTATGTATGATTATGCTAAACCTACTTTAACAGGAACTGAATCGAGTATAGTTAGACCTGCTGTTGCTACAAATAATTTTGAACTGAAACCTAATACGATTCAAATGATACAACAGTTTGTTCAGTTTGATGGTTTGTAGGACGAGGATCCAAACACTTGTTTAGCAAATTTTTTGGAATTCTGCGACACGTTTATGATTAATGGTGTTTTTGATGATGCCATTTGCCTTCGATTATTTCCCTTTTTATTAAGGAATAAGGCTAAACAGTGGTTGAACTGGTTACTGCGATGGTCAATCACCACTTGGGAACAAATGACCGAAAATTTTTTATTTAAATATTTTTCGCTTGCTAAAACAGCTAAATTAAGGAATGATATCTCTTCTTTTGTGCAGATGGATTTAAAAACACTTTATGATCCATGGGAGAGATACAAAGATCTATTGAGAAGGTGCCCTCACTATGGGTTACCTCTGTGGCTGCAGGTTCAGACTTTTTACAATGTGTGAACCCCTCAACAAGACAACTGATCCATGCAGCCGCCGCTGGAACTTTAAACAACAAAACACCTAAAGAGGCTTATGAATTTATTGAAGAGATGTCACTGAATAACTATCAGTGGCAAGTCATGAGAATGAAGCCGGCAAAAGCAGCTGGTGTTTTCAACCTCGACGCAGTCACTATGCTATCTAACCAGGTAGAACTTTTAAAGAAAAAGATTGATGGTTTGTATGGATCTACTCAGGTACATCCAGTGATGAGGTGTGACTCAAACGGATGAGGAGTACACAATACAGATTATCTATCCTTCAACCCTAGCACCGAGGAGGAACAAGTCCACTATATGGATAATAATTCTAGACCTTAAAATAACCCGTATAGTAACACTTATAATGCAGGTTAGAGGAACCATCCCAATTTCTCATGGGGTGGTCAGGGAAATCAAATGCCACAACATCCTCTAGGCTTTCAACAACCACCTTACCAACAAGAGAAGAAACCGAACCTTGAAGAGATGCTTACAAAATTCATCTCGGTGTCAGATGCTCATTTTTAGAATACCGAAACAGTGCTTAAGAAACAACAAGCATCAATTCAAGGGCTTAAAACTTAAATAGGACAGCTCGCTAAGTTGATTTCTGAACGACCACAAGGTAGCATACCCAGTAACACAGAAACTAACTCAAGAGAGCAGCTTCACGTGATCACTGTTTGAGATGAAGAAGGGTTAGCTGAATCTGAAGTGGACCGAGACGAGAAATTGTGGTAAGCAATGGTAAAGTTAAGGTAAGCCAGAATAAGCATAATTCGGTCAATAAGGAATATAAACCTCGTGTACCATGCCCAAATGTGACAAGAAAAGACTACACAAATGAACAATTCGGTAAATTCCTTAAACTTTTGAAAAAAATACATATTAACTTACCGTTTATTAAAGCTTTTTCACAGATGCCCAATTCCGTAAAATTTTTAAAAGAGCTTTTAGCAAACAAGCGGAAGCTAGATTACTTGTCGTACGTAGAGCTCAATGCAGTTTGCTCAGCCATTTTGCAGAATAAGCTGCCAAACAAGTTGAAAGATCCAGGAAGTTTTACGATTCCCTGTTTAATTGGTAGCTTAAATGTTAACAGTGCTTTGGCTGATTTAGAGGCGAGCATTAATGTTATGCCCTATAAAATGTTTAAACAACTAGGTCTTGGGAAACCGAAAAAAATGAGAATGAGCATTCAACTGGCAGATAAAACAATTAGATTTCCTAGGGGTATCATTGAAGATGTGCTAGTCAAAATTGATAATTTTATATTCCCAATTGATTTTGTTGTTCTAGACATGGAAGAAGACAGTGACGTGCCTTTGATTTTAGAACGACCTCTTTTTAGCAACTGTTAGAACTATCATTGATGTTGGCACAAGAGAACTAATACTTCGTGTAGGAGATGATGCGATTATTCTCCAAGCTAGTGATTCAACTAAATTATCTAGTAAGCAAGATGGCTATACACGTTCTGTTGATATGAATAACATTATGGCTCAAACTTCTTTTCAGGAAACCCCTAGAAAGAATGTGATGGAACCACATTCTAATCCATGTGACAAAAATAGAATGAGTCATGAGGAACGAAAACTATAAATCGATGAACTAGATGAATGGTAAAACTATAAATCGATGAACTAGATGAATGACAGACACATGTCAAGGAGAAACCAAAAGTACACGATGAATCAAAGCAACGCTATGATGAGTGTAGGATGAAACAAAACAATTTAAGGTCGGGGATAAAGTATTGTTAGATGAAAAGGACCCCCGCATTGCTACTTCAGAGCTTAATACCAATGGAGCGACTCCTTTCACGGTACTAAATGTTCTCATATACGGTACAGTCGAGGTAAATCATTCTCAATTCGGCACTTTAAGGCAAATATTACTCGACTTAGACTTTATGTGGATAATAGAATTGATAGTGAGAAAGAGGAGTATCGACTCCGTGATCCGCCGTGATCATACGAATGAGAGGTAAGTCGATCTTAGACTCTAAATAAGTTCTTCTCGGGAGGCAACCCAAGCACTAACACCCCTAACTAGTTTATTTTAGCTATTTTTGGTATTTTAATACAGGTACAGTGACCACACAGCCTAGACAAACGGGTGTGTCCTTGGCGGTGTGAAAATAGGGCTGAAATTTCCCAAAATCGACATGCACACGGCTTACGATAAATCCACATGGTCGTGCTCTAGGCCACGTGAAACCTGGAGCTAAATTTTTAAATTTTAAATAAGTCAAGGAGCTCCACGGGCAAGCCACATGGCCGTGTGTTCGGACACACGGGTGTGTGGGATACCACACGGGCATATGAGAAGTGAACAATGAAGCACACGGTCGTATGATAAGGCCGTGTGAGCCACATGCCCAGGACACATGGGAGTGTCTAAGACCATGTGGCGAACAGATATTAATTTTTTGCGACAAACACGGACTAAACTCGAGCCACATGGGCGTGTGACACTACCGTATGGCCCAACACAGGCCTCACACGACCGTGTCCCTTTTTTAATCCCCAAACCTAGTTTTTTCCTTTCCACCCTTGTCTTCTTCCTAACCCTCAAACCCTAAGCAGCCGCCGCAGCCTTCCTTTCCCCTTCTGTCAAACCACCCCTCTCTCGTTGTTCCCTCCCGTTCACCTAGTCACACGAACCCCCCAGCCCCGATCGAGAACCTTTTTCCCCTATTCCGCTCACACCCTTCATGACCGTACCCAAAACCACCCCCTCCCTTCAACACTCGCGCACACAGTCCCCTCCCCATCCCCGCTCCAGACCAATGACCCCGACCCTCACCCTCTTCCTTTCCAACACCCCCTCACCTTCACGCACGTCCCATATAGCCCTTAACGCCATGCACACCCATACGCATGAGCCCTACACCAAATTGCAGCCATTTTCTTCCTCTCTTCCCTGCGTGTAACACACACAACCCCCACCCCACCACCGTTTGCACCTTCGGTCACCACTATCGGTTTCCCCCTTTTACCCCTCCCAATTATTATTATTATTATTATTATTATTATTATTATTATTATTATTATTATTATTATTATTATCATTATCATTATCATATTTAATCATTTTCAGTATTATTATTAGTCTAGTTTTATTTCAATATTGGTTATTATTCTTTTCTTTATTAGTTATTCCATAGATTTAGTTGCTATCTAAATAAGTCATTTATTTTGCTTTATTCTTCATGCTTCCGTTTTGTTTATGTAGATAACCATTAGTCTGCCACATTATTAAATCTTTTCATTTCTTTGCTCACTGCTTCTTCATGTACTTAGCTGATTGCTGTGTTTTTTATCCTTAGTCTTAGGATTCATTTTTCATTTTTTTAGAATACTCTAATTCTTGATTATTTTAACAGTACTTTGCCCGTTTAAACTACTTGCACTTGCCATTCTTGGTTTTTAGTGATGCTTGATTTGTTTAATTATTGATCAACTCTTCTATTTTTCAGGTACATCATGACCAACACACAAGGCAAGAAAACTGTCGTCCCCACTTCAAAAAAACTGGAAGGGTCCTGGTGCAACCTCCTCGAGCGCCTCGATCGAAGCTCGTCATCCTCTGCTTCGATTCTCGTCAAGCCCACAGGACGACTTGTTTCAGCTTTTGTATGTGCGACTGCTAGGTTTGGACCGATGCATTGACTGGACTGCATTGGAACAGGTTGGACTAGCTGATGAGGTCTATGCTTTCATTGCCACTGCCCCGTGGGATCGGTTCTTTACGATTATCGAGCCCACCTATTCAGAACTTACCTTGGAGTTTTGCGCTACTTTCCATCTACAGCATGTGATGAATACCCATGACGAGGCCGGTACTATCACTTTCCGACTTGGTGGCTTAGTGCGACATATGAGCGTCCCTGAGTTTGGCGCAGCCTTGGGCATTTACACCGATGATTTTATAGGTACCGATAACTTTCTTCACCTCCACCATCATATTCATTACTCACCTTCGTACTTTTGGACCGATCTTACAGCTAGTCAGATCCGTTATGACGTGAGTCGCTCAAAAGCGGCATCTCTTTCTCCAGCTCTACGATACATCCACACCTTATCAGCTCACAAGTTGACTGGCAGGAGAGAGAGCATAGGAGTTGTAAGCACTACTGACGCATACTACTTTTGGAGCATGGCGACTGGTCACGTCTTTGATTTGGCATACATCATAGCGCTTACTTTTCGTCACTAGACGAACTACCATAGGAGGAGCCCCATTTTCCTTGGCCCCTACGTGACTCACCTCGCTCGACACTTCAGCCTCTTCGACACTCCAAATATGTCATCGACACTCACACTAGTAGGCCAGATGTCTCTTCAGAAAATTTCTAGTATAATCCACATGAGGATGATAGAGCGATGCCGTGGATTCGACCCCCTTCAGTACAGACTCTTTCACTTTGATGACCAGGATAAGCTAGAGGACATTACTGATGATGTCCCTCCCCTTTATGAGTACCCACCTCCCCCACTATCACAATCACCTCCCCATTGCTACCACTTTGACAGCATCGATGCCGCTTTTCGACAGATTTGCCACCACCTCCACATCTCTCCTTTGGCACCGTCGACCCACGCGGCATCAGATGATGAGGACCTTTGAGTCCTTTTATTTTATTGTTATTACTATTTTTTTATTTTATTTATTTTTGAAGACTTATGCTTTATATTTTGAACTATGTTTATCTTTATGGTTATTATCGAGTGATCCATTAATTCTCTTCCACTGTTGTGTTTATTTTCTTACTAGTAACTCAGAATCATGCCTTTCATTAGCATTATCTACAATTCTAGCTTTCGCTATTCCAAGGATTTCATCCAAAAAAACTCAGGGCAGTTTCGCTTCTCTCCCTCTCTTCTGATATTATGCTTATAGTGCTATTATCTATTTTTGTACATTGAATCTTAAATGTGGGGAGGTTATTTATGTGATTATTAGAAAATCTCTGAATTTTTATCTTGTTCTTAAATAATTTTCTCATATCATTATTAGAGTGAATTCTGATTGATTTATGATTTTTATTGATATATTTTGAATTAAATCATAGGAAACTGTGCATTGATTGTTTAAACTCTAAGACATTAGAGGATCAAACATGATACATTGACTTTTGAGAATTACAATTGCTAGGTTGTCTCCCTGAATTGAGGTATTATCTTGAAGTTTTGAATTTATAGGATTGACATCAAATACTCATAATTGTCGTGAGTTTTGGATCCTTTTTAGAGCATATATTTTTCTTGCTTATTTATTTTATTGGTTTTGAGTGTGTCAACATTGATTGTTATTCTAGAACTTGCTTCGATGATGCATGTCAAGATCACACATTTGATTTGATATACTGAGATGATAAAGGCACCTAGGTTTTAACCCACTTACCCCACGAAAAAGCCTACCTTCATAATTAACCCTTAGTGAACCCCTTTGAGCTTAACAAACCATTTCTTAATTTACCCTGAATTTTAACCCCTATATCATATTTTTTTGATTCGTTGAGAATTTTTCCCATTTTATTGATTCGCTTTTTGTCGAGATTTGATTTGGTTAATTGCCTAACTATCTTCTTCCATTTTAGTTGTATAATTCTCTCTCGTTACTTGTTCTTATTCTTAAAAAATATATATATTATAAGTTGATTATCATTTGTTCTTTGCTTGAGCTTAAGTATTTAATTCCATACTCTAAGAAGACGCTCATGTTTATCTTTAATAAATTTGATTGATGTAATTATTTAGTATTAGTTTATTTTTCCAATTGAGTAATTTATCCATTCGATCTCGATTCTAACCTTCTTTTTTAGCCTTTATCCACACCTTTAACCAAGCCCCGTTACAACCCTTTAAAGACTTTTTGATTTGTGTATCAATTCATTTATATTGGTGGAGATTTGATTTTCATGCAAGCCAATGGTAATAACTTTTCATGTTTGACAATTGAGTGCTTAATTATTGAACCTTAAACACTTTGAATGATTTGAGTGAATCTTTAGTGAGGATGTCAACCCTTTTTGATTTGAAATTAAAGATAATTATTTAGATAAAGGGGGATACCTATGATTTTATGATTAAAATGCTCAACTTGGATTGTTTGAAAATTTAATATTCTTTTAGTTAAGCTCTCAATGTATGATTACTTAGGGATTACTTTGAAACATTATTAATGAGAATTATAAGTTGAGAAGGATTTATTTTAATTATGAGTTGAGGATTTTGCTTGAGGACAAACAAATGCTTAAATGTGGGGATATTTGATAAACCATAATATATACATTTTTTATCCCATGCTTGGCATATTTATCGATGATTTTTCCTTGGTTTCATTGAATTCGATGCTCCTGATCCTTTAAATTCAAGTTTTATACTTAGGCGAGCATAGGAAGGCGAAAAGAGCAAGAAACAGGCCAAAAAAATAGACAAAATGGGCTTAATTCAGTGTTTCACACAGCCTAGGCACTTCTACACGGGTAATCCACACGTCCGTGTGTCATGGCCGTGTCGATTAAAAACCAACTCAGAATTACACACGACCTGAACACCTACACACGGGCATGGCACACGACCGTGTCTCTGTCGCGCCCAAGTCAAATTCTACTAGAAAAAAGCTAATTTTGAGGGTTTGAAGCATTCTAAAGTCTATATAAATACCATAAAAGAGGATTAAGGGGGGACACGCAAAGTAGAAAGCAGAAAATACTCAAGAATAGCCATCGGAATCAGCTCAGAAGTAGGATCTACTTCAAGACTGAAGATCTCCAGTCAATTTCCTTAGAAGTTCTTTGGTTTCTTTATGTTTTGTTGTTTTCCCGATATTGAGATGTTTTCTATTATTATGAACTAAACTCCCTAAATACCTAAGGGAGATGAAACCTAAGACAAATCTTATTACTATTTGAATTATATGATAAATACTTGTTCCTATTCTTAATTGTGAGTTCTAATTCTTACTTTAGTATTCCAGGATATTAATTCAGGTTTTTGATGTGTTTATTCAGTGGAGCAAAAGTCCCTATTTAAGAGTAGATCATTCATAATTAAGCGGAGTTGCATGCAATCCTAGAGATAGGACGACATAAATCTGCCGGATTAGAGTCAAATCTAATAAGGAAATCTGTAGATCAAGTTAATGAGACAATAAGGGTTTTAATTAGAAAGAGATTTTGATTAATCAACCTAGAGTCAATTGTTTTTAGTCTCGAGAGAGATAATAACATAAACTAGGGATTTCTACGGATTAATTCAAGTGAATAAATTGTCTAATTCAGAAATAATAAGTGAAGTCTAACTGGATTCTTCTTTGGGTATTGTCTTCCCCATCGATCTTCTAAAAAATATTTTCCAACTTTAATCTTTGTCGTAATCTTAGTTAATTAGATAATTAGTTTTAGTTTAAAAAATTTCTTTAATTCTTAGGCTAGATAATAAAAAGATAGTAATTACTAGTACTTTTAGTCCTCGTGGATACGATATTCCCAGTCTCACCATAACTATACTACTGTTCGATAGATGCGCTTGCCTTAATCGAATTTTTAGTTAGTTTCACGACCATCATATCCGTATCTATTTGAGTCAGGTAAATTTCAAAGTTGAAATTTCTTTTAGGGGGAGAGAGTTGTAACGCCCAAAAATTTTATAATTTAATTGTGAGAATCTGCAGTAATTAATTTCTATAACTGTGGCTCTATGTTTTTCTATTTTGTTTAAGGTCTAAAGTTTGAGTTCATCATTAAAAGTTTCATTATTTTTAAAGCAACCATTATCCATGTGTTATGTAGTTAAGTGCAATTCTGTGTAAACTTGTGTCTGGTCTCGAGTTCGAGTCCCATCGTATACATTAGAAAATTTTTGCTAAATGCTGGTATGAGGATGGTGGTTAGTTAATAAATTTTTTTAACATCAATTTCTTTCCTTTCCTTTCTTCTTTTATTTTTTTCTTTCTTTTTCCTCCTTTATTTTTCTTCTTTTTCATCTTTCAAGTGAGTTCTTTTATTGCATTTGGTAAGTGATTGTCGAAGTATTAAGAGTCTTAAGTGATTCAAAGCGTTGTTAGAAGATTTTCGTGTAAGTTCTGCGAAGTTGTTGGTTTCTGTTTACGTAGTTAAATTTGGATTTCTCCGACTGTTGTATGTAAATTCGTTGTTAATTAATCGTTAATCTTGTCTTTAAGTGTGAATTCAGAGGAGGGTAATCCTTTGTGAGCCGTTATGAATTAGTTCAACTGATCGTTGGTAATTATTCGTCGTTAAAAGTTTCATGGTGTCAATTTATTCAACATAATTGATTGAGTATTAACATTTGCGTTATCTAGTCGTTTTAGTCAATAAATTGATTGTTGAATGGTTAATTAGGTTTTGTGTAGTCTCAGCATTATTTTTTGACAAATGAGACTAGGTACGTCCCAAAAACCTTAATTTTGTGAGTTTCGATCGTCGAAAATGATGGTTGTCGACGCCACACGACTAGGTACATGGGCATATGTCCAGGCCGTGTGGGTGGTTGTATAACTCACTATTCATCAATTTGGAGCTACACGGGCAAGGCACATGGGCGTGTGTCCAGGCCATGTGTGGTCATATTAGTGTAGGGTTCACATGGGCAAAGGACACGAGCATGTGTCTAGGCCGTGTAAGTCACTTTTTGTGACTTAGAACCATACGAGCATGTCAAAGCGGTATGAATCACACGGGCAAGGACACGACCATGTGTCCAGACTGTGTAACTCTCTATTTATGTTTTAAAACCACATAAGCAGAGGACATGAGTGTATACCTAGGCCGTGTGAGACACATGGGTAAAGACATGGGCATGTGTCCATACCGAGTGGCATATAAATATATCCCGAAACCTATTTTTGAGGTCGAGGGTGTTGCCTAAGACTGATATTATTTCCTCAGTGTATAAATGATCTGAATTTGATTGTAAGAGAACTCTCTGATACTTTATGACTAACATATGACTACCATAACTGTATGTGTACTGTGATACTTATTCTGATATTGAACTGTGTTATCATTTGTGAAACAATTTAGAATGACTCAATACATATTATAGATATTTGTACTCTACATTTGCAAGGGTTGTGATATTGTGAAGAATAAGATAATCTGCTTTGAATTAGTGGCTAAGCCACCATGCGTATAATTCTGATTTTGGCGTTTCGTCGCATTACGATCTAGCAGCTAAGCTGTGTTTCTAGAAACGTGTCAAATAGACACTCTATGGTGTGTAGGTTGATTGGGCATTGAATGCCCTTAACGATGTGTTAGGATTACCGAAGATAATGTGTAGCGAATGAGGGTTAGGAATATCTGCATCTGAATCTGATCTGTTCTGTATACGAAATTGTTTTTGCATCTGTAATTAATTTGTCTTGAATTTGAACTAAAAATGCTTCTATTACTAAATCAAACCTTTGAATTCAGAAACTATTTGATAAATTTGTTTTAGTTGAGCAAAATTCTTTTATGCACTGATTTCACAACTCACTTTATTATTGATTGAATTTTAGGTGGTTCTTAGACTTGAACGGGTCAGTGCAACGAGAGCTTGGTCAAGCTTTTATCTTTCTTCTAAATACTACTAGTAAGAGATTCGATATTCTAAGATATTATGATGTTTGGAAAGATTGTATACTCACTTAATTGTTGTGTTGGATATTATGTGTTAAATGGTTTATTCTAATTTTGTTATAAATGTGGTGTTTTAGTATCGTTGATGTAACTCTCTAGACTTGGTCTAGATGTTTAGGTCGTGTTTAGGGTGCTACGTCACTTATTGTCAAATGAGAAAAATATTTTTTTTTATCTTTGAGTATCATGTGTGTTGTAGTACTATCTACAAAACACATGTCTCCATTGATTTTGAATCCAACGAAATTTTATTGAATATTCATATTCTTCATAAAAATAAACAAAATATAACATAAAAAACATTGCAAATATTTATTGAATTTATATAACTTATTATTTATGTAAGAAAATAAAACATACTTAAAACAACATAAAAATGTCAAAATAACATCAACCTTTCTAATGATTCTCAAAGAAATTTTCTACATTTAGGTGAGTTATATCATTTAGGTCATGAAATTCATAATCCTTGTAGGCATAGTCAGTTTTTGTATCATAGTGAATCTCTTCATCTTTTGCCTCTATTTCATCATTTTGAGATATAAAATTTGTCTCAACATTATGTTCCTTTCTCTTAATGGATGCTTGATAAAGTTTCACTAAATGCTCAGATGTACGATAGGTATGTGACCAATGCCCCTTCATACCACATCAGTAGTATAAATTCTCAACAATCTTTGAAGGATTATTTTGACTACCTCTTTATTGTCCTTCATTGTTATTCCTTTTCTGGTGGTTAAAGTATCATTGTTATGACCACCTGATAACAGTTATTAGTACGTCCTCGACCACGTTCCCCACTACGTCCAGAACCACAGGCACAGTCGCAACCTATATATTTTTCATTTTCATAATTATTGTGTATTGCTACATTCACTTCAGGGAATGATGCAAAATTAGTGGGACGAATTCCATGATTTTTCATCAACAGCTCATTATTTTGTTTAGCCACCAAAAGACATAAAATCAACTCAAAATACTTTTTAAAACCTTTTTCCCAGTAGTGCTGCTGCAGGAGCACATTAGTAATATGAAAAGTTGAAAATATTTTCTCTAACAAGTCCTCCTGAATTATGTTTTCTCCACATAATTTCAGTTGAGAACTAATTCTGAAAAGTTCCGAATTATATTATCTTACAGTCTTAAAATCATGCAACCGTAAGTGTATCCAATCATAACGAGCTTTAGAGAGTATCGTCGTTTTCTGATGGTCAGACTGTTCTTTCAGATTATTCCATAACTCAATAAGGTCTTTCATAGTGAGATATTCCACTTTTAATCCTTCGTGTTAATGATAAGGGATGAAAATCATTACTTTTGCCATGTTTTGATTAGATGTTTCTTCATATTCTAATATCGTATTCCCTAGACTTTTAGCATCTAGGTGAATTTCAACATCTAGCACCCATGACAAATAAATTCTGCCTAAGATGTCTAAGGCCACAAATTTAAGTTTGATAAAATTTGACATTATAATCACTAAAAAAAAAGTAAAACAATAAGCATTCTCAATAATAAAACAATCCATATATATATACCAAATTTGTGAAATAATAATATGTCAAATATTGACATAGAGAGGAATAGTTGTAATAATAACTTAAAAAATTTGAAATAATTGAACTTTCTTTTGTAACCTTAAAAATATGTATATATAATTATCATTTTAATATGTATATAAAATTGATTTGCATGTTTTGAATATTTCTCTTTTTACGAAGTATGATAAACAAATTAAAACAATGATGAAAATATATATAGTTCAATTGGAGCTTTATGGGCAAGTTATATATAATCTCAGTGATGTGAACTTAACTATGAACTTATAAAGGCTCGTGATGATAACGTGTTATAAAACTAAAAGAAGAATACAAGATTAAGAGAGAAAGAAAGATAAAGAAATAGAAGGATGGTTCAATTTTCACTTGGGATACAATAAACTTGTACATGCCTTCTATTTATAAGGCTTCAAGTACCATAAGTTACAAAGTATTAATGACCAATATTAAGATACTATAAATGATTTAGGGGTTACAAGATAATGAATTTATGGGTTAGGGACATTCATTCATTCTTTAAGGGTTACAATAGGATAAATTTGACGAGGTTATGGACATCCATTTATCAATGGATTGACAACACAAGTCAAATAAAATAAATTGTAAAGCCTTTTTTGGATGGGTAATCTGTTTATCTCTAGTAAGATTAAAAACAACGGTTGCGATAAGACTAGTTATTATAGCGGTGAGATGAAATACTGTAGCACTAAAATTAAAATCAATAGTACGATATATTTATATTCAAATGCAACTATAATAGAAAATGAGTATTAAGGACATCATATTGAAAATATATAATAAATTATTTAAATCAAATGATAAAATATAAAATATTTATATTTATGTCAAATTATAATTAAAAATTATATTTCTATTAAAAATTAAATGTATAAAAGAATACTTATATTTAATTATGATATATATTAAAATAAATAAAAATATAGAGGAACCCATAATGAGAGGTTTAGTTTATGCAACTGAAACCCTAAACATAAGTTAAGAAAGAAAGTTCCAGTGTGGTGAAAAATTGGACTGAAAAGTACCTATACAACTACCCTTTATTAAAAAGTTGCAGATGAAAAAGATAAGAGAGAAATAGGGGAATATCCATTGTAACGTCCCGTACCCGAGACCATTTCCGGAGTCGAACACGAGGTGTTAATAGACTTAATTCATTACTTAAACAGCTCATACAATTCATTTTAAAATTTCCAGAAAAGCTGGCTAACTGCATCACAGTAGCTTTAAAAATCATATCTCGAGTTCCGAAACTCGAAATCCAATTCAGTAAATTTTTCTTGAAACTAGACTCATATATATATCTACTAATTTCTTTCTAGAATTTTTGGTCGGGCCAATTAGTACAGTTTATTAGTTAAAGTATCCCCTATTTCAGGGTTTGACTACTCTGACCTCTGTGTATTACGAATTAGATATCTCCCTCTACAGAGCTTCAATTACTATGCTGTTTGTCTCTAATAAAACTAGACTTAATAAGGAATCTGTACATATAAAGCATGACTTCTAATTATCTTTGTAAAATTTATGGTGAATTTACAAAGTCAGAACAGGGGATCCAGAAATAGCTCTGGCCTTGTTTCACAAAAATTTAAACATCTCATAAAATATAACTCATATACCTGTTTTGTTCCATCCATATGAAAATAGACTCATAATTCTTCAATTCCATATATTATTCATCATCTAATTGTATCTCTACTATTTTTAGTGATTTTTCAAACTCATGTCACTGGTGCTGTCTAAATCTATTTTATGGTAAATTTTACCTATTTCATGGTTTCCATGGATTAGCTAGCAATTTAGCATACATAACACCAAATATGATCATGATTAGCCATTCCAATGGCTAATCATTACCAAGCATTTCCATACCACTCAATAACCATATCATAAGACCATATATACAAAATGATTATAATGCTATACATGCCATACTCA
Organism: Gossypium arboreum; assembly: GCF_025698485.1. Taxonomy (NCBI): domain Eukaryota; kingdom Viridiplantae; phylum Streptophyta; class Magnoliopsida; order Malvales; family Malvaceae; genus Gossypium; species Gossypium arboreum. The sequence goes on along the minus strand of NC_069075.1, from coordinate 13,118,179 downwards.
AAATATACAAGCCATTATGCCAAGATGGTATACGGATAATGTGAGCGAGCCTCCGACTGTTCTCGATTTCCGAGCTGGCTTGTCAAAACTACAAGGAATGAAAAGGAGGGAGTAAGCATAAATTCTTAATAAGTTCACATGCAAATAGCAAGTAACATAACCATATAAGCAAACATAAAACATCATTTGCATAATCATCACCAAGACATTCATATCACATTTTCATTTATCATCTTACCATATTGTTGTTATATCGATTTTTCAACCCGAGGGTTAAGTACATACCTGTTCAAAGTATCCATTTCACAACACTTACCAATACGTCCCTTTCATCTTGAGTATTCCTCCATTTCAGTAGAACTCTACCCGTTGAACACATCGGAATATAATTCGGATACATAGAAAGTTTGCACATAAGTGCCACATATGTAGCCAAGCTACCATGTAACCCGCCCATAAGTGAACTCGGACTCAACTCAACGAGCTCGGGCGTTCGCATCCATAAGTGAACTCGGACTCAACTCAACGAGCTCGGATGCCTAGTTACATCTCTCGAACTCGGACTCAACTCAACGAGTTCGGACATTCGCATCCATAAGTGAACTCGGACTCAACTCAACGAGTTCGGATGCTCAACCATCCTAGTGACATGTCACTTGTATCCTAATCTATTCCTAAGGTTCAAACGGGCTTTTTTCCCCGATCTCACATCTTTTCCGTCTTCCACGGAATATCGGAACTGATACTCAGTGATAGTTCATACTCATTAAGTAATTCACATAATTACATATTATTCAACAATAACCACAAAACATAACGTTTCATGATAATAATAAGCATCATATCATATAAACAACATTAAATTCCTCAAAACAACAATTATGTTACTACATTTACACATGAACTTACCTCGTATGCGAAAATGGCTACTTTTACCATTTCGTCCATAACTTGGTATTTTCCTATTTTAGCCAATTTCAGTTTTCCTTGCTCTATCATTTAAAATATAGTCTAATTAGGACTCACATTATTCAAATTGACCCAAAATCATATTTTGGAAAAATTACAATTTTGCCCTAAACTTTTGCATATTTACACTTTTGCCCCTAGGCTCAGAATTAAACTTTATTCCTTATTCTTATGTTTTATAACATGCTGATCATTTTTCCCTTCTATGGAAACATCAAATTCTCACTCTAACATGTACTTATGACTATTAGGTATTTTTACCGATTAAGCCCTTTTGCTCGTTTTCACTTAAAACCGAGTAGCACAAGTTGTCTAACATAATTTAAAACCTCATATTCTATCATAAAACACCAAAATACACAAATTTCACCTATGGGTATTTTTCCAAAGATGAACCCTAGGTTGAATTATTGCTAGCATAAGCTTAATTGAGCTACCAGGACTCCAAAAACGTAAAAATCATTAAAAACGGGGCTTGGAATCACTTACTATAGAGCTTGGAAGCTTGAAACAAACCCTAGCTATGTATAACCCTTGAAATTTCGGCCTAATGAAGAAGATGGACAAAATTGGCTTTTAATTTTGTTTTAATTCATTTTAATAACTAAATGACCAAAATACCCTTACTACTAAACTTTCCAAAATTCCTTCCATGTCCTAATTTTGTCCATGAACTTAAAATTGGTCAAATTGCTATTTAAGACCTCCTCATTAATATTCCAAAACAATTTCATACTAAAAACTTCTAGAATGCAAGTTTTGCAACTTATTCGATTTAGTCCCTACTTTCAATTTAAGCACTTTAGGCATAGAATTTCATCATGAAATTTTCACACAATCATGCAATCATATCATAGACCTTAAAATAATCATAAAATAATTATTTCTATCTCGGATTTTGTGGTCACGAAACCACTATTCCGACTAGGCCCAAAATCAGGATATTACATCCATGGCCTTCTAAATTTTCTCATTTTCTCTAAGTCTTCTTCTTCTCAAAAAATTTTTGATGAGTTAACAAAAAGAGTTACAATAAAGTATGCTCTGTGCTTGCCATATAATGAATCCTGCACAACAAAAATATTGAAATTCTGATCAGTGATAACAATATCACTGAGGATAGCATATGTCTCTTGGATTAAGGGTTTGAAGCTAAAAGGCAGTGCCTGTTTGTATGACCCATGAGGAGAGGTCTGTGTTTTGGCATAGCATAATTGCTTCAAATTCTTCTTTCTTGCAGTCTCTGTGACTATCCTCCCCGTTATTGGTATCAGAGCCAGAAGGTTCAACGACTCATCTATTATTCTTCTGTTAGGATAGAAAGATTTAGAGAAAACTTTCAATTATGACTGAAAATATGTTAGCAAGACCTTCAGCTTCTTCAACTCCCCTCTCTTTACTAGATTTTCCTCTTAAATCCCACTCTGCAAAAAAGATCTCTTCCCTTTATGAAATAGAATACCTAAGTGAAGACGATAAAGTTCAGCCTACTGATCTTCCTACTGTAAACCCTTATAATGCTTATAGAAAGTCCGCTTTTTCTCTTGTAAAGTCTATTAGAACCTTAATCAAAGGTTCTACCAAACAAGTAAGGGAATATATTCAAGCCTCACGGTTTGATAGTTATCCTATTTCTGCGCCTCACCAGAGCAGTTTGTTACACTTGAGATTCCAGCAGAATTTTCAGCAGAATGGAAACGTGTAGGATATACTCATATCCATTTTGGTGCCATACGTCTTGCTCTAAACTACCATGGTACACCTGGAAAACCTGTAGTAACAAGAATTGCACTCTTGGATTCCAGATATTTGGAATACCAAAATGCATGTATTGCTATTATTAAGGCAACTCTGAATTCTGGCCTAGTAATGGTTACTTTATTTCCAAACTTTACTATGGCTTTGGAAGATCCCATTCTCCCTACAGCCTTGAAAGTCCAGATTCAAATAGGAGGAGCACCCCAAGTAGCTTCAGCTATTACTGCAACCCTCTATTACTAGATTGTCTACAGAATTCAAGATCATGCCTTTAATCTTTCAAGGCATGGAATAGATGACTCCCTGTTTCTTTCAATAAACACAAATGATCAACCTCATTGTATTCATGTTCCAAGGAAAATTCCAAAGAAGGAACTCATCAAACTCCTCCCAGAAAAATGGATTACCAGCTATGAACAATTGCTTGAGCATAGCCAACCAATCCAATCTACTACAAGTAAGATCACATCCAAGGGAGATGGAACGACTGAGATTAAGTTTGACCACAGTCATTTTCAAAGTCCAAAGAATCCTAGTACTTTCCCGACCCAGTTGATGATGCAACCAATTGAAAGACCAGCACAACTTCATGATCAAGAAGATCCAGATTGTTGCTGCCCTTTGTGTGAATCCGTCCCAAAAAGAAGCCTGATACAAAGTTTTTCTGTAGATGGAAAACCTTTGTATATGTTTAAAGACCTTGTAACTGGATATTATCCTTGGGCTCTAAGTTGCTCATGTGAGTTATGCGCAAATGACCAAATGACTGCCTGGATTGATAGCATGGACAAAACCGCATCAAAGCCAGGAAAGAAAAGGAAAAAGAAAAACTCCACTCAATCTGAGTTTTACAAGAGATGGATGGAAGGAGATCCAGATATCAGTCCTCTTGGAGAAGATAATGGTAAATTTATTTACCTGGTTGATTACTCATCTCACAAATCTTCACCAAATACACAGGTCCCACCAGAACCTTGTAAACCTCCTTCTCTTCCTCCTTCAAAATCATTCACTCTACCCCTTGAAAAAATTTCAAAACCGTCAAGACAGAAACTTTTCCTTCAGCCCTGTTATAAAAAGATAAACAAATGGGTCAAGAAAAACCCAGATTTCCTTGCTTCTCAAAACCCAGTCCCTACTGTTCGTATGATGCAACCTACAGCGTCATATGACAAGGAATTCCCTCCTCTTGAAGAGTATTTAGAAAAAAATTACACTCATGAACCAAAAATCCCTTCAAAAATTCAGATAGATATTTCTGGTACACCCTAAAAAATAAGTGTTGCAGAAGCCATTTTAAACTGGCAAACAGAAAATGCTATTGCTCAAAACCATGCTCTAAAAAGGATTGGTACAAAGATCTCAACTGTTGAAGCAAAGATAGATAACAATACCAAGATGGTCAGAGATCTTATCCAGGTTTTGCAAAAGAGATTAGATGCAGTAGTAAAAGAACCGGCTATAATGGCCTAAATTCAAGGTTATCGGAATAGTGGTTTCGTGACCACAAATCCGATTTAAAGAGAAATTTATTTCAATATTTTTTCATGAAAATTGATATGATAGGAAAATCGTATGAAAATATTGATAGAAAAATTTTACTGATTTAGTGGTTAGTTAGAAAAAGAAATTATTGAAGAAATTGGGTAAAAACAAGGTATCGGGACCTCTATCTCTTAAAACCGAGTCGAAAATAATTTTATAAATATTTATGAAATGTTATAATGTAGTATTAAAATTTCGTTAGGAAATTTTAATGTCTGGGTAGTCAATTAAATGAAAAGGACTAAATTGTAATAGGTGTAAAAGTTGCTAGAATGATTAAATAGCTTAAGAGTCTAATGAGAAAGGATTTAAAAGAAAATTAGACCCAAAATTTATTATGACTGGATGGCAAGGGCATGAAATCAGCACGAAAATTGATAAATTAAGGGCAAAATTGGAGTATTGCAAAATTAACTAAATAAAGCTAGGACTAAATAGGAAATATCTAGATTTCTCTTCATTTATCTTCAATTCCAGCAGCTAAAAATGCCATAGGAGGGTTCTCTAAGCTGGTATTTCATAATTTTTGCACCAATTGAGTTAATCCTTGCCTTTTTCTTGTAATTTTTGTGTTTTTAAGACTTTTACAACTATGTCCTACTATTAAATTCATTAGTTTTTGATTTCATGGATGAAATTGAAAGTTACCATGGTTGAGTGCTGTAATTTTATGATGAAATAGAATGAAATTAAAGCTTTAATTTGTTTATGAGATGATTTTATTAGGTAATTTCAATAGAAATTGATTTTTAGGACCTAATTGTGAAAATGTTTGGAATTAAAGTCTATTCCTGAAATTTTGATTCCTAAAGGTTGTAAAATAGTTTAAGGTGATAGAATAAAGTGTTAATTGAGAAAAATCAGCTCAATTGAGAGGCTAATTGAGTAGGGATGACATTGTTATTTATTAAAAGCTTAGGGGAAAAATGGTAATAAACAGCTTGCACTAAAACAATATTTGACAGCAGCAGTAGACTAAATTTGAAAAATCACCATAAATTGTAGGAATAGAATTAGAAGATGAAAAAATATTAAATTAAAGCTTATTGAGTCTAGTTTTTCATAAAAGAAACGGTGTAAGCAATGGATCTGTAAATCATAAGATATAATGAATTTTGTGAGACAAGGTCAGAATAAATTCGAGTTTCCCTATTTTGACTTTGAAAAATTATAAAACATTTAATAAAAATAATTATGGGCTTAAATTTATATTCCTAGAATTATGAATGAGTTTATTTTCAAGAGAAACAAACAGAAACATCATCTGAATTCTGTATGAAGAGATAATTAATTTTTAGTGAAGAAGGGTCAGAACTATCAGATAGCAGAATAAGGGTGATTTTAAAGAATAAAATTTACTTATTGGATAAACCAAAAATTCTGAAAATTTTAAGGTAAGAAGATATATGAGTCTAGTTTCAGGGAAAATTAACGGATCTTAATTTGGATTTCTGTATCTCGAGTTATAAATAATTTAGTGACTATAACTCAAATAGACACTTTGAATAAACTATAAATAATAATAATGAAATTATAGAAATTGTTGCATATGAACATGAAATGTATTAAATTGATAATTAAATTTATTTATTTAGATCCAGAAGATTCAGATACGAAGCTAGATCGAGGAAAGGAAAAAGTTCAGGATTAGTAGATTTTTGTAGACGAACAAGTATCAAGGTAAGTTCATGTAACTTGAATTATATTCTTAAATGCTTGAAAATGTATGTTATTGATGTGAATATGATTTGAAAGTTCATTGTATGAAAATTTATGAAACATTGAATATTTGATAAAAAGGGGAAGAAATCCTGGTTGAATGAAAGGAAATTTCATGGATCTCTGAAAAGGAATTGACGGTAAAAAGGATCTAGCCCAGACGGGTGATCCTACCCTGATATAGCCCTCTCGAAGAATATGTGGAAAATGGATTTAGCCCGGACGGGTAATCCGAATTAGGGTCTAAATTTAGCCTGGACTGGTAATTTAGATCCAAGCTCATTAGAGTAATTGTCACTGCAGGGGATTTAGCCTAGACTGGTAATCCTGACAATACTCTATGAGTTTTATATTACAGGGGATTTAGCCTGGACTGGTAATCCCGACAATACTCTATGAGTTTTATATTGCAGGGGATTTAGCCTGGACTGGTAATCCCGACAATACTCTATGAGTTTATATTGTAGGGGATTTAGCCTGGACTGGTAATCCCGCTGCAAGGTTGAGGTTCGCGGGAGTGTGCTCTCTGAAATGGAAATGTGCACACATGAATATGAATTGACGAACCCGGAATTGTACACTAAAAGTGTACCTTTGAAAATCCATCTAAATTCCGATAAATTCAAAGGGATAAATATGGAAAAATAACAAGGAAATGGAAATCATGGTATTGATGAGCTCATCAATCATGGTATATATTATTGGTATATGGAAATTATTGTACTAACTTGAATGTTGAGTTTGTGGATGTTAGGGTAATAATGCATTGAATGGATATAGGAATGTTTATTGTATTGTATTGAAAATATTAGGTAAGTATAATTCTTGTTACATGAGCTTACTAAGCACAAAGTGCTTACCCTATTTCCTTTTCCCCTGTTTTGTAGTGTTAAGATGTGATAGCCCTAAAGTGACCCTAGTCGGAAAGCGGTTTCGGGACCGCTAAACCGAGTCACCAAATTATTCGAACATGGTATTTATTGGCTAAAATGTGTGATTATGAATGTGTGAAAGTTTTAGGCTTCGATTTAGTAAATTGCATGCGAATTTAGTCAAAAGGACTTATGTGTGACATTTTTGAAATGTGATAGGCTAACCTACAAGGATCTAATAGTGCATGTAAACAAAAGGGAGGATTTGCATGTCAATTTCCCCCCCCAAATATGTAGTGGCCGGCCATGAGCATGGGTGGACAAGGTGTTATGGCTAAAAAGAAACATGTCATAGACATGTTGGCTTAATGCATTATGTAAGGAAAAATAAAATAATGAGCATGGTAATTAAATAATGAAAGGGAGGAGTGATGAAAAAAAAATAAGAAATGGTCTCATCCATGCCCCCCATTGCCGTGAGTTGAAGGAAAGAAAAAACAAAAAAAAAAGTGTTCATCCTTTGGTTCATCCTTGGCCGAAAATTTTAAGGAGGAAGGAAGGAGAAAGGTTGAAGAGGTTTGGCCATGCATGTAACTAGGCTAAGGTATGTTTGATGATGTTCTATGAGATGCATGCATGTTTTAGTTGTTAGCTTGAGTTCTACCTAGCCCATGGTCTAAATCTTGCTATGTGATGGAAATGACACTCGGCCATGGATGCATCATTCTTGCTTGGTGTTGATGTCATTTACATGCTAAAAATGAAGCTTTGTAATGATGCATGTGAAGGTGGATTGATGACTCTTAAATCTTCTTTTTAGCATTTTTTTTTGGGTGAGACATTAAGTTCTTTGTTTAACCATGACCAAAATCGAAATGGTATGGTGTTGTGATGCATTCGGCCACGGTAGAAAGTAGAGGAAAAATATAGTTGTTGTTAGATGAAGTAGAGTCTAACAAATGAGCACATATGTGCATTAGTTGCTAGATGGAGAAGAATCGGCTAGCAAGTTGTGTGCTAAGGCCGAATATAATTTTGTATATTAATAGGTAATGCATGTGTTGAATTAATGGAAAGGGAGAGGACGCTTTAATGGTGTATATATGTGTATTAGCCAAGTTTTGAACTTGAAACAAATGGTGTTTAGTCAATACAAGTGACCATACTTGTAGAATGTATTAAGTGTTGCAATCGGCCTTAGCATAGAGGTGTATGTTCGGCCACATGAATGAGTCCATGAGTTGATGTGTATGTTCGGCCATAGGTAGCCTATTGATGGCTTTAGCTTGACTTAGAAAATTAGGCTAAGGGGAAATATTAGCTAGTATGTTGAATTCGATTCGTGATTTCGTACATATGTGACTCTAATGTCTAATGTATATATGGGCTAAGTACCTTGAGCTTCTCTTTTGATGTTCGAATGAATTGTATTAAATTGCTTGATGTGATTAAAAATGTGTATGATCATTGTGTATTTGAGCTAAAAGGTGGCCATATGACCTATCAAACTCCTCGTCATATTCGGCCATAAGCTAGCAAAATGAGACTTTAATAAGTTAAATTTGTTTGAATTAGCTCAAGAGCTTAGGGGACCACAGTTGGATAAGGGAAAGGAAAAAGTGATCGAATAGCCATTGAAGCCGTTCGACAACATCCGAGGTAAGTTTTCGAGTAATTGAACTTAGATTATGATTTGATTAGATCATGCTCTTTGTGTGTGGCTATTGAGCCGAAATTGCAAGTGTGATAAGTGTCTTGTGTTTGAGTTTTGCTAATGAAAATGAAATACGAATGTGTCATGATTTATTGATAATTGTGCTTGGTTATTCGAATGATGTCCGGGCTAAGTCCCGAAGGCTTTGTGCTAAGTGACTAAATCCGGACTAAGATCCGAAGGCATTTGTGCGAGTTACTAATTCCGGGCTAAGCCCAAAGGCATTTGTGCGAGTTACTAATTCCGGGCTAAGCCCGAAGGCATTTGTGCGAGTTACTAAATCCGGGTTAAGCCCCGAAGGCATTTGTGCGAGTTACTATAACCGGGCTATGTCCCGAAGGCATTTGAACGAGTAGCTATATCCGGTTAAACTCCGAAGGTACGTGATTCGAGAATGAATGATCTTGCTGTAAAAATTTCAGTTAATACGCTTGTGAAATCCCAACAATGAGGTATGTTTCGTATGTGCTTTGAATTAGTTGAGCCCTTACAAATAAGTATTCGCTCAGTTGATAAATGAGCTACCGGCCTTTGGCTAAGTTGATCTTTGTGTATGAATATAAGAGTTGGTAATGTGAAGTAAGTATGATATTGAGAATTTGTGCATATGAAATTATCTGTTTAGCTACATGAATGCTATACTTTGGTTGTGTCTAAATTCATAACTCAACTTACTAAGCATTAAATGCTTACTCCGTTTCTTTGATTCTCTATTTTATAGATTTTGGTTCTTCAGCTATCGGACTCGGGATTTTTGAAGTCGAAGTCGCCCACACTATCAAAGCTCCTTTTGGTATATTTTTGGTTGAACTTTGAAATGGCATGTATAGGACTACCCTTTTGTTGTAGGTCATGTACCTTTCGGTTTTGTGTAAATTTGGATAGCCATGCGAAAATGGCTTAAGTATACTTTGGGCATGGTATTATAATCATTGTATGTTAAATGTTTGGAAACGATTAGCCATTGGGATGGTTAATCATGATCATATTTTGTGCTATTTATGTTAAAGGGCTAGTTGAATCATGGAAACTATGAAATAGGTAAAGCCTACCTTAAAGATAGATGCTGACAGCTGCAGTGACGTGGATGTGAAAAATCACTAAAAATAGTAGGAATGGAATTAAATAGTGAATAAATTATTTAAACGAACCTTGACGAGTCTATTTTCATAGGAAAATAACGAAACGATCATATGAACAGTATGTTAAGAGATATTTAAGTTTTCGTGAGGCAGGGCCAGAACGGTTTCTGGAGCCCCTGTTCCTACTTTGGAAATTCATTATAAATTGACCAGAGATAATTAGAAATCATGCCATATATGTACAGATTCCTTTTCGAGTCTAGTTTCTGTAGAAACAAATGGCACCAGTATTGAAGCCCTGTACAGGGAGATATCCAAGTCATAATGCGCAAAGGTCAGTGTAGTCGATCCCTGTAACATGGGGGACTTTAACTAATAAACTGTACTGATTGGCCCGACTAAAAATTCTAGAAAAAAATTTTTAGATGCATATATGAGTCTAGTTTCAGGGAAAAATCATGAAACTGATTTTCGAGTTGTGGAACTCAAGATATGATTTTTAAGGTGACAGTGACACAGTTAGCCGGCTGTCTAGAAATTTTTAAAATGAACTGTGCAAGTAAGTGGATTAAGCCCGTTAACCCCTCGTGTCCGACTCCGGCAACGGTCTCGGGTACGGGGTGTTACATAAGAGCTCGGAGATCGGATTTGGTCGGAGACACATCACACTATCAACCTCAGGATTTCGGTATATAAAGAAACTTTATTTTGGAAATCAATGGCATGTATAAGTTAATAAAGTAAATGATTCTTTGAAATGAATGTAGAGTTAGCCATTGGTATGGTTAACAAACCTGGTTTTGGGTATGTGATGACGTTATTTTATAAATATGCATGAATTTATCTTGAAAATATGTTGAATTGGTTTGGTTGAAGTGGATTGGTCTCTATTTAATATTCCAGGAAAGGTTAGATATTTATAAAGGGGCTATATTGAATATAAAAAAAATTGTAAACTCCGGTAATACCTCGTACCCTATTCCGACAATGAATACGGGTAGGGGGTATTACACCGACAGTACCAGGACAAGATTTCTTTTCTCATCTCGCTCAAAGAGAAAAAGAAATCCATAAGCTGAAAGACAAAATCAAGACTCTTCAAGATACAAGAAAGATTCCTGAGCCACCTCAAAGAACAGAAACAATTAAATTGTTCCCGTCAATCAGAAAAAACAATTCTCTTTCAACAAAGGGGGTAAGAATCACTTTTCTAGAATTTCCAAAACGTACTAAACCAAGTACGTACGAGATCTTCTTGAAAATTAAGAAGCAAGAAGCTGAGAAGAAAAATAAAAAGGTTACTGAAGAGGCAAAAATACCCAGTGAATGTGAAGCTTACCAAGCAGAAAAGAAGCTTGGAAAGAGGCCAATTATATAAGAATCACCACCAAAATCGCCTCCTCCAAAGCAAGTTTCAAAGTCTCTGATGATCCAGGACAAACAGCAAAATCCTTTAACAAATTTTTTAAAGGATTACACAAAGTCCACAATCCCAAGAATTTCAACCTTGCAAGATCAAGGAGAACAAGAGTCAGATAATACTGAATCTGATTCATGGAAAATACAAGCACCCCAGAAGTGTCAGAATCTTCATCAGAAAAAATAGAAACAGACGATGAAAATCTTCTGAAAGCCTTCCAAACAACCAAGTGGAAGAACCAAGTGATGATAAAAAAATGAAAGATATAACAGAATCATCTTCTGCACCGCAGAGACAGATGCCAAAAACTTCTATAGACAGAACCACTTTCACTCTTGATGATTTACCACCAGAAAAATGTCCAGACAGGATTCAAGAATTCCATTCCTGGTTAGAAACTCGCAAATTAACTGAAGATAGCAATTACAACATTCTCATGGAATTTGTTTCCAGATTTAGGGAATGTTAAGAGATTGGTGGAATGCTATTACCCAACATGATCAAATGTAGTTTCTAGTCCTTCAAGACCTGGCCCAACCAATCCGAATCATACATCAGTACTTTGTTGGAAACTCTGAAGATTTGTTGACTCTGAAAAGAAGGGAATTCTATAAAAGAAAATGTTGTTCATACAGAAAAAGGGATTTAGCAAAGCACTTTAAAATAATGACTAAGTTATTTTGTGCTTTAGGTTTAAATCTAAATCTCAAGCCAGTCATCCTCTCATCTCTTCTAGATCCAATTCAAGTTGCAGTCAATCAAGCTCTTCAAAAACAAAATAAAGATATTCTCCAAATTACAGTTGGAGAACTTTAACAAGAAGTCTTTATTGCTTTAGAAGATATCTGCAACAGAAGAAAGATATTCAAAAATTATCTCCATGGTGAGAAGAAGATTGACAAAGCCTGTAATGATTCTTATTTGAAGTACAAATGTGCAAAAAAACAGTTATGTGACTGTCGCACAAAAAAAGAAGAAGCATTTCAAAAAACATTCTTTTCCAAAAAATACTTTGTAACACCCCGTACCCGAGTCCGTTACCGGAATCGAACACAAGGTGCACACAGACTTAACTTAACTATTTTCACAGTCCATTTAGAAATTTCCAGACAAGCTGGTTACTGCATCACTGTCGCCTTAAAAATCATATCTTGAGTTTCAAAGCTCGAAAATCAGTTTCGAAATTTTTCCCTGAAACTAGACTCATATGTCCATCTACAGATTTTTTTCTAGAATTTTTGGTCAAGCAAATTAGTACAGTTTATTAGTTAAAGTCTCCCCTATTCCAGGGTTCGACTACACTGACCTTTATGCATTACGAATTGGATATCTTCCGGTACAGGTCTTCAATACTGATGCCGTTTGTTTCTTTAGAAACTAGACTAAAAAAGGAATCTATACATATATGGCATGACTCCTAATCATCTCTGGTTACTTTACAATGAATTTCCAAAGTCGGAATAGGGAATCCAGAAACCGTTCTGGCCCTGTTTCACGAGAACTTTAATATCTCTTAACATATAACTCATATGACCGTTTCGTTTCTTCCATATGAAAGTAGATTCATCAAGGTTCATTTACATAATTTATTCACTATTTAATTCCATTCCTAAAAATTTTAGTGATTTTTCAAATCCACATCACTGCTGCTGTCAGCATCTATTTTCAAGGTAAACTTTACCTATTTCGTGGTTTCCATGGACCAACTAGAATTTTGTCATACATAGGTCCACATATAATCATATTTAGCCATTCCAATGGCTGATCATTTGCCCAACACTTCCATTCAGTCCGTAGTCACATCATGAAACCATACATATATACATAAACACAAATGGTCTAATGTCATACTCCACTTTTACGAGCCATTTTCGCATGGTGTGTACACACTACAACACAAAACGCATTTTGAAAAATAGCAAAGGGTAGTCCTATACATGCCATATCCGAGTTCAACTAAGAGTACCAAAAGGGCTTTGATAGTGTGGATGACTTGACTTCGATGATCCCGAATCCGATAGCTAACGAGCAAAATCTATAAAACAGAGAGCCAAAGCAACGGGTAAGCATTTTAATGCTTAGTAAGTCTCAAGTAATGAATTCAGCTTTGACTAAAGTATTACATTCACATAGCTAAATGAATCACTTTATTAATACACATTCTCATAATCATACTTACTTCACACTTCATCATCATATACACACAAGGTATCCACCTATCTAAGAGCCGAAAGTTCGTTAGTCGATTGAACGAATACTATTTCAAACGAATCGACTTTTTCGATGCACATGTAAACATACCTTATCGTATGGGTTTTTCGAAGTATTAATTGAATTTATTACAGCACCAAAACGCTCACCTTCAAACCGAGCTTCTTGAATTTAGCGGATACAACCACAAGCACAATTGCCTTGGTCTTAACCCGGATTTGGTAACTTGCACAAATGCCTTGGTCTTAGCCGGATATAACAACTTCATACGAATGCCTTGGTCTTAGCCGGATATAATCACTAGCATAAATGCCTTCGGACTTAGCCCGGTATCATTCAATGCTCATGTACACATATATCAATAATCACGACACATCCATATTTCATTTTCGTTACTAAGGCTCAAACACAAAACATTTATCAAACCTTTCCAATTTCGACTCAATAGCCACACACAAAGAGCATGATTTCGATTGACTTTATAACTTAGTCCCTACGCACATTCGGCTGTCCGCCATAATATGACAAATCATTTCAATATAATTCAAGTAGGGTCATTACTCAAGACTTACCTCGGATGTTGTCGAACGATTTGACGGCTATTCGATCACTTTTCCTTTCCCTTATCCAACTGTGGTCCTCTAAGCTCTTGAGCTAATTCACACAAATTTAACTTATTAAAATCTCATTATGATAGCTTATGGCGAATATGACAAGGAGTTTAAATGGTCATATGGCCATCCTTTAGCTCAAATACACAATGGTCATGCACATTTTTAATCACAACAAGCAATTCATTCAAACATCAAAGTGAAGCTCAAAGTACTTAGCCCTTATATACATTAGACATTAGAGTCACATGTGTACAAAATCACGTATCGAATTCAACACATTAGTTAGTACTCTCCTTAGCCGAATTTTCCAAGCCAAGAATAGGCATCAATATGCTTGCCTCTAACCGAATGCATGCACACCAATTCCCCTCATGTGGCCGAATATGCATGTCCATGTTGAGGCCAATTATACACTTAATACCACACAAAAACAGCATACATTTTACTAACTAACACATTCCATATTGTAACTCAATACGCATCAATCATTTATTTCATAACCGAAACATCATCATATGCAAATATATACCTTGAGATGGTATATATGTCATACCAATACATCATATGCAAACATATGTACATATAGGTGTAAGGGCTGAATCTTAAGTTGCTTATATCCAAATATAAACACATATCCAAAGCTCAAATCTTACCTACCATGAAATATGCATAAATCATACTTATGGATATACCATGGCCGAATACACCACAACACCATACCGTTTCAATTTGGTCATGGTTAAACAAGGAACTTAGTATCTCATTCAAAAATGCTAAAAGAAAATCTAAGAGTCCTCAATCCACCATCACATGTATCATTATCAAGCTTCATTTTTAGCATGTAAATGACATCAACACCAAGCAAGAATGATGCATCCATGGCCGAGTGTCATTTCCATCACCTAACAAGATTTAGACCACGAGCTAGGTAGAACTCAAGCTACCAACTAAAACATGCATGCATCTCATGGACAACATCAAACATACCTTAGTCTAACAATCACCATAGGCGGTTGTTTCAAGCTCCTCCCCTTCCTTTCTTTCCTCTATTCGGCCAAGGATGAACCAAAGGATGAAGCTTTTCTTTTCTCTTTGTATTTTCTTCCTAGTTTTGGCTCAAAGAAAGGATGAACAAAATTTTTTTCTTTCTTTTTGTTTTCTTTCTCTCATTCACGGCAATGGGGAGGGGGGAGAAGCCATCACACACATTTTTTTTCCATACTCCTTATTTTATTTATTTATTTATTTATTTCAACATAACCCACTTACAAAACATGTTTCATGACATGTTTTGCCCATCCCCCTTTGTCATGGCCGGCCACTGGCTCTTAAATGGGGAAATTTGACATGCAAACCCCTCATTTTTTGCATGCATGATCAACTAGTCATCACACATTTCCCCATCATACTTTCAAAGTTTACTACTAGGTCCTTTCTAGTGAAATTCACATTTATAACTCTAAATCAAAACATCAAAAATGTCACACATGAGTTAACACACATTATAGGCAATAAAATAAATATTAAATTATTTTTATGCCTCAATTTTTTGGTCCCGAAACCACATTCCGACTAGGGTCGTTTTAAGGCTGTCACATACTTTAAGGAAAAAGAAAAGAGCCAGGCCTCAATGGAGATATCTTAAGAAGAAAAGAAAGTCAACAAAATCTGATCGTTGCTACATCTGTAATCAAAAAGGACATTTTTCAAAAAATTTTCCAAAAAACAAGCAAGCTAAGAAGATTTCACAAATGGTGAGACGATCAGGGATTAAAATTTGAGAAGAAGATGATATTGAGTCTGTTTGCTCCATTGAAGATAAACCATCAAACAAAATGATTTGTGCTATTCCTGCTTCTCTTAGCGAATCTTCAGAGCCAGAATCAGATTATTCAAATATACAGATGATGCAAGCTAAAGTTTAGAATCAGAATCTTTCTGATACCCAGTTCCTCATGTACCTGTTAAGATCTATTTTGACAGATATAGTAAACCTATTACTATGACTGCCTTTATAGACACTGGAGCAGCTAAAACCATCATGAACCCGGATGTTTTACCTCCAGAATGGTGGAAGCCCCATGTATGGTACTTCAATTTTGCTATTGATCACCCTTTTGCTACCCATTTAATTAGTAAACCTATTACTATTTAGTTCTTCCTAGGTTGTTGTGTAAAAACTACAGTGCTTGGTTCAAAACTCCCAGGAAAAGATATTGTAGTAGGTTTTGACCTCTACACAAAAGCCCAACAATTGAGAATACTCCCAGATGGAGTAAGATTCAAAAATCTTTTCCAAACTTTTGTGAAAATCCCAAAACTTTTTTCTATCCAGTTAGAAAAAATCCTTTACATCATTCAGGAATTGAAAACCCAATATTGTGCAGATTCTCACTCAGAATTCCTGAAAAAATGCCCAAATCCTTTATGGAAAAATTCAGATTTCTTCATTCATCTTCCCTTTAAGAAAAATAAAGATATCAATCCAACAAAAGCCAGTCACCAAGGAATGAATCCAGTTCATCTATTGCTGGCAGAACAAGAATGCCAAGAACTCCAACAACAAGATTTGATTAAGCCATCGGACTCCCACTGGGCATGTGAAGCTTTTTATGTTAATAAAAGATTGAGCAAATCAGAGGAAAATTAAGACTGGTGATAAACTATCAACCACTTAATTATTTCCTTCAAGATGACAAGTTCCCCTTGCCAAACAAGGATTTACTCTTTTCAAGCCTGGAAAAAGCTAAAGTCTTCTCCAAATTTGATCGCTGGATTTTAGCAATTAGGAATACATCTTGATGATAGACCAAAAACAGGATTCTGCATTCCTAACAGACATTTCCAGTGGAAAGTTATGCCATTTGGATTAAAGATAGCTCATTCTCTTCTCCAGAAATTCAATTATCATTCCACTTTTAAAGAAATTCTTGCTGTCAAAAGAGGTATTGAAAAATTCAAGTTTCATCTTCAAGGGTACTATTTTCTTGTTGAAATGGACATGTCATCCTTTCTACAAATGCTTAAATTCAAGTAGAAAATAGTTTCTCACCCTCAACTCCTCAGATGGGCTGAATGGTTTTCTCAATTTAAGTTTGATGTCAGACATATAAAAGGAAAGCAAAATGTCCTTGCTGATTTGCTTTCCAAGCCCAAACTAGAAATCTTTGCCTACAGAAGAATTTTACAGCCCAGACCCATTATGATGTACAGACCATCTTCCTCATCCTCCACTTTCCCTACTGCTTTTTCTGTTGCTCCAAACCTCAATCCAGAGTTTCCTCCTGAGGTGATGACTTTGATTGAACAAGGAACCTTTCATTCAAAGACAAAGGACATGATGTTTGAATACCAGATCCAAGTCTTTAAAAATTATGGTGGACTCATCTTACGACCATAGGGTGTACATCCTAATTATCCTTTCATCCACCCTATCGAGTTTGAATTTGTTGAACAACCAGATGAAGTAAAATGGTTCTTGTGGTATCTCACTCATCTCCACCGCATAGCCATTCAAATTCTCATTCCTGATCTCCGTTATTTTCTAGTAAAAGCCATTAGAGGAAATGTTGAACCACACCATCAAAAATTTTTCACTTTTTTATGTTGGTTCTATCCTTTAACTCAATGGTTAAATATGATTGATCAGTATTACCAAGAAAATAAAGGAAATTATATGGTTATCATCTTCTACAAGCCTCAGTATTTTGTTACACGAGGAAAAGCAATCCAGTTAGGTTTTTTCCCTACTGCCTGGATTCACAAAGTTCTTGATGAAGATATTAGAAAACATGATGTGCAATACAGGATCATACAGAAGTTCCTCTTCCAACTCAACAAGGTTATCCATTTGAAGTATGGCCACCTCTAGAAATTGATGCTCCTTGGGACACATGGCCTATAAGATATAAGCCTTATCACAAAGGAATCTTAAAAGCCATACAGGAATATTATGAGAGTATCCTAAATCCCCCAGAATGGTCCCAAGTATACCCGTGGTATTGCAGTCAAATCAATCTCTTAAAATTGCATCAAGAACAAGACGATGATGGAAATAAGGATATGGATGAAGATAGCGGTGCTTTTGAAGAACCAGACATGACAGCAAATTGTGATGATTCCGTGGATAGTGCTCAGTATCCCCACTCAAATAGAAATAGCTGAAAGATGTCACTTATAATTCAGCTGCTTTATGTCTATAGTACTGTCATTCTTTAATAATGTTTGTTGTACTGCTTACTTTATGTCATAACAACTACTGTTTGTTACTATTTACTATTTTGTTGTATTATCCCTCTTTTGGCTATAAAAGGAGAAGAAATCAGTATGTAAAATCATCGAGCTTTCTATCAATAAAATATGAGTGTGTTTTAATATCCATGGCTTTCTAAATTTTCTAAATTTTTCTAAGTCTTCTTCTTCTCAAAAAAATTTAGATGAGTTAACAAAAAGAGTTACAATAAAGTATGCTCTGTGCTTGTCATATAACGGATCCTGCACAAAAAAAATATTGAAATTATGATCAGTGATAACAATATCACTGAGGATAGCGTATGTCTCTTGGATTAAGGGTTTGAAGCTAAAAGGCAGTGCCTGTTTGTATGACCCATGAGGAGAGGTCTGTGTTTTGGCCTAGCATACCTGCTTCAAATTCTTCTTTCTTACAGTCCCTGTGACTATTTCAATAACCTTTTTCTTTTTCTTCTCAGCTTCGTACTTCTTAATTTCCATTGAAAGTGAAGCTTACCAAGTAGAAAAGAAGCTTGGAAAGAGGCTAATTATAAAAGAATCACCACCAAAATCGCCTCCTCCAAAGCAAGTTTCAAAGTCTCTGATGATCCAGGACAAACATCAAAATCCTTTAACAACTTTTTTGAAGGATTACACAAAGTCCAAAATCCCAAGAATTTCAACCTTGCAAGATCAAGGAGAACAAGAGTCAGATAATACTGAATCTGATTCATGGGAAAATACAAGCACCCCAGAAGTGTCAGAATCTTCATCAGAAAAAACAGAAACAGAAGATGAAAATATTCTGAAAGCCTTCCAAACAACCAAAGTGGAAGAACCAAGTGATGATGAAGAAATGCAAGATATACCAGAATCATCTTCTGCACCGCAGAGACAAATGCCAAAAACTTCTATAGGCAAAACCACTTTCACTTTTGATGATTTACCACCAGAAAAATGGCCAGACTGGAATTCTTGGTATTGTCATCTATCTTTGCTTCAACAGTTGAGATTTTTGTATCAATCCTTTTTAGAGCATGGTTTTGAGCAATAGCATTTTTTGTTTGCCAATTTAAAGTGGCTTCTGCGGCATTTATTTTTGAGGGTGCACCAAAAATATCTGTCTGAATTTTTGAAGGGATTTTTGGTGCATGAGTGTAATTTTTTTCTGAATACTCTTCAAGAGAAGGGAATTCCTTGTCATATGACGCTGTAGGTTGCATTATACAAACAGTAAGGACTGGGTTTTGAGAAGCAAGGAAATCTGGGTTTTTCTTGACCCATTTGTTTATCTTTTTATAATAGGGCTGAGGGAAAAGTTTCTGTCTTGACGGTTTTGAAATTTTTTTCAAAGGGTATAGTGAATGATTTTGAAGGAGGAGGAGAAGGAGGTTTACAAGGTTCTGGTGGGACCTGTGTATTTGGTGAAGATTTGTGAGATGAGTAATCAACAAGGTAAATAAATTTACCATTATCTTCTCCAAGAGGACCGATATCTGGATCTCCTTCCATCCATCTCTTGTAAAACTCAGATTGAGTGGAGTTTTTGTTTTTGTTTTTCTTTCCTGGCTTTGATGCAGTTTTGTCCATGCTATCAATCCAGGCAGTCATTCGGTCATCTGCGCATAACTCACATGAGCAATTTAAAGCCCAAGGACAATGTCCAGTTACAAGGTCTTTAAACATATACAAAGGTTTTCCATCTGCAGAAAAACTTTGTATCAGGCTTCTTTCTGGGCCGAATTCACACAAAGAGCAGCAACAATCTGGATCTTCTTGATCATGAAGTTGTGCTGGTCTTTCAATTGGTTGCATCATCAACTGAGTCGGGAAAATACTAGGATTCTTTGGACTTTGAAGATGGCTGTGGTCAAACTTATGACTCAGTAATAAAGTTTTGCCAATAAACTTATCATTCAATGATCATTCAATGATCGATAAAGCTGCTACACAATCTGACTCAATAATTTTAAAAAGAAAAAAATTTAATACTCTTTTTTCCTTCCGCCATTTCTTTCATGCGTTTTCATCTATAATTTTTCTTTTTATTAATATATTTTTAAATTGAGAATTAAAATATTCACAGATTAAAAGTTAAAATATTTCAATAATTTTCTTTAATTTTTAAAACACCGAATCTCAAAAACTGTATTCATACAAGATTAAACATCGATACTTTGAGAAAAGATATCGAAACTTTATTAAAAGTATTGATATTTTTTTGTTTAATTTTCCTGAATTTTGAATGTCAAATGGGTATAGACAAAGGCGAATCTAAAGGGCTGGTAGGAACCCAACCCCCTAAAATGAAAAACTTGCTAATTTGCTCGTTTAAAATTTTTAAAATTTTAAATTAATAAAGATAAAATTATATTTTGACTCCCTAAAAATAATAAAATTTTAATTTAATCATTTAAAAATTGTATTTTTATTATCGTAAAAGTCACAATTTAATTTTGACCCCCTAAAAAAATTTTCTAACTTCATCCCCAAGTATCAACACTTGAATCGTGATATCGATACCTTACAGAAGGAATTGATACTTTTGAACTTGAAAGTTAAAAATATTTTCTAAGTATTTGAAAGATAGATTTTAAAAAGTTTCTCCTTAAAAGTATTTTGAAACAAATTGTCATTTGAAATTTATCAAGTTTTATTAAAAATATTATATTTGTTATATCAAAACATTTATCAAATAAAACTGAAGAATAAGATTGAGATGAGATTTTTGCTCATTCAAGAAGAGACTCCTCTTTCATCAGCCTCCATTGATCTTCTTTCCAATCTCATTGTCCATCAACTGTAATAAATCAAAGTGTAGAAGTAAAGATTTAATTACTAAACAAGAGTCTGAAAGTTTAAAATTAAAACCAAAGTAAAAAAGAAAATTAAGAAAAAAAATGCAGAGAAACTAAAAACAATTATGATTTCAATCTTCTCCCTTTTTTTTCTCCTTTCCTGTTATTCTACAAAGGGTAATATTTATACTAATGGATTAAAAAGAGTTGAAATAAAGCCTAAAAAGTAAAAAATTCCAACAAACGTGGAAAAGATAAAAGAGTGATGAAAGACCGGGCGCTACAAATCAACCATATAAAATGAGGAATGCCAACTACAAAACTGGACCTTGTATGAAATGAAAAACAGAGTTTAATGTCAACAAATTGATGTGTATAATGGCAGCTAGACTGTGTCTTCTTCTGATCTTTCCAATATGAAGATGTTCTCTTTATCATCTCTCCCTATCCTCATCGTATCATCTACATACCTGTAGTGTTAAACCCAACTCAAGGAACAACAATGTGAAGTTACAATATTAATACCACAAAACATCCACCAAAGCACTAGGAGAAATAGTAAAGGATACGTTATCTCCAGCCACCCTTCCGGATTGAAGATAGCAAGCAGAACATCATAATTTTTCGAGAACACATTCAACAGCTACGCTTTCACCAAAACAAATTAAGCTTCAAGTTTGGGAAATTTTGAGTATTTCTCTGTGATGTACACAACAGTTTACAGCTTACCTGATCAGGAGTGATTGTCGAGTTATCGTAACTTACATCAACTCTCTGCAGATTTTGAAACAAAAATACACTTGAATCATGATCCAGGTTTTGTATGTTGGTGGAATATATAAGAAAAGGCAGAAAGAAAGGAGGTTTAACTGATTTGGATGCGATCTTGAAGGAAGCTTCAATTGTGAGCTTCCCATTTAACAATTTCAATCCTCTGGCATTGAACTTTATCACGTTAACTGCTTTGCTCTCCATTTTCCCATCACCAAATGCTAATGTTAGTAAAACACGAATCACATCACAAATCCAGCTTCGTATAGAAAAAATGGCACACCAGTTTTTATTTCACTACTAGGATGAGAATCTGGATATTTAAATCATTCAGTTATGGTATAAGTCCCTGAAAAGGTTTAATGCATAATTTGGTACCTAAGTTTGGCATTTTTTTCTAAAGTGGTACTTGCATTTTTTCCTAAAGTGGTACTTGCTTTTTTTTTTTTTTTTTTGAGTTTAATGTGGTGACTGTATTGGACAAAGTTATATATTTTGATACCTAAAGAAAATAGTGTGTTAACTTTTTAGTTTTTAATTCCAATTTTGGAGTTTAATTGATGAAAATTTATAATTAACTAATAATATTAGCAATTAACTTTCATCAAATCAATCTTGAAACCTAAATTAAATCAGGTTCATAGTACAGTATTTGACAAACTAAATAAATTCACGATTAACACTAAATTTATTCTATTACCAAAATCATAAAACATTCAAAGCTAATAATATTAGTAATTAACTTTTATCAATTCAAGCCTAAAACATGAGTATTTAAGTGCATAAGAAACTCAGGTAATAAATAATATATTAAACCGTCCTGACATTTCTCAAGCAACTCAGTATTTAGAGTGCATAAGAAACTCTTAGATGTATACAATACCTTTTCAATATCAATGATCTGGAAACACTCTCCCAAAGTGATGAAATCCCTCAACCCAAGCTTTGTTCTCTTGGAACCCAAGATTGTAATAGTACTATAAAGTAGCTTCCAGCAACCACCTACCTTCATCCCATTTATAGAAAAAAACTCTAAAACTATATCCTTAACATTATTTCAACAAGTAGAATATAAGTTCAAGTTCACCTTTTCTAGATTCAAGATAGGATCTGGAGTTGGATTGTGAGATTCTAGCAGCTTCACCATAGCTTCAACGTCAGATTTCTTTGAGGATGGGACTCCAAAAATCCCTCTATTGATTCCTTGGAACACATATACAGAAAAAGACAATTATCTCAGGAGATGTTCACCATGTTATCCTGAGGTAAATATAGAGGAGGACCATACCTTTGAGTTGCTGTAAGAGTTCAGTTTTGAGGTGGGAAAGTGTGTTAGGATCTTGTAATACATCATCCTCATCGCCGATTAAGCCAGCGTTAGGTTCAGCCACGTTAGTGATGAAACAGGGGTTGAATCTAGAGGTGATAGACATTGGATATGTGGTTGAGATTGCCCTGCAGCAAGCTTTCATCTTTCCATTGATTCTGGATATGGAAGGAAGCAAAGGGGGAGCATGGAGTGGTGGAGGGTGGATAAGCTTGTTGGAAATGGTTGGTGCAAACAAGTTTTGTTTCCTTCGTGTTGTGGAAAGAAAATGAAACCCAGAGCTATCGGAATCCTCGGGGGAAAACCCAAGCTCGGGCATCAACTTACTAACCTTAGCATCAACCTCATCCAAATCCACAGCCTGAGCCCTCCTCTGCAACAAATCAAACTCATCCAAAAGCCTTCCCATCAACTCCAAATCCTTGGTAGCCCCTTCTATCGTCTTCTGTACCCTCTCTAACCTGTCAGAAATCTCCATTTCTTCTTTAAAAGCACTCATTAACTCCTCCCTCACCGTCCTGCTCATCGAAACCTCAAATTCTTGGTTCAAAAATGCATTTTTCATGTTTGATTTGGCCTTTATAACGTTCCCCGAATCGGGTTCTTCTTGTCCCGTTATAATTCTCAACCCGGTCGTTTTCCCTGCTGCATTTACTCCAACCAGTCCAACTTTCTCGCCTTTTTTCACTTCCCAACTCACATCTTTCGAAACAGTTACTCCTTTATAGCTCTTACTAATGTTTTCAAGCTTTACGCCGGAGGAAATACCCGACGCACCGGTAATGGATTGCTTGCTGGAACGTTTCCGATTAATTTCTTCTGTATTGGAGGAAATCAGTGATTCAATGTCGCTTTCAGGGTCCTTAACGGAGGTTTCAACGCTGAGAGTGAAAACTTGGGCGGTTATTTTAGTTGGTTTAAATTTAAAGGTTTTGCGGGAGACTAAAGAGGAGGAATTGGGAGTAAACGAGGGGCAAGGAGAGGTGAAGAATGTTGAACGAAGGTCAAAACGGTGGAGTTTTGTGGAGAGCACCATGTTTGGGCGGTGGGAAAGTGAAGGAAAGTACGGGAAATGAAAGGAAAAAAGGACAAAGAACAGAGGTGTGAAGAAAGGCAATGGGGGAGTTTCTCAGCCAGTAGAGTAAAAGAGAAACTCTCAGCCCACCAGTTGAGATGAGATGAGATGAGCAGGGGAGACGGATGATATACAGGTGAAAGAGGGAGATTTCTAACCTCTATACATTGCTATTTGTGTTGCACATAATACACAAATAAACAAAGATAAGTGGCAGAAAAATATAAAAAGATGGACCACCTTAAAAAAAAAAAATTTGAACTTAAAATTTGGTAAAAAAACAAAAAACACATTAGTTACTCTAATTTGCTTGAACCCTCCATTCAATCGATCTTTTATTTTTTCATTTTGAATAAAAAATTTAATCGATTGATGGACTAGTCAATTTGATTTCTACTGTTTTAATTTGCCAAAGATAACTATAAAAATGTATTATTTTTTTCAGTCAGAATGGAAATGAAAAGTAAAAGAAAAAAAAAAGACCAATAATTCTTTTTTCTAGTTCAAGGATTAATTTGATCCATGGGTTTTGATTATTTTAGGAAACTAAATTAACATTTTTCTTTAATTAATTTAGAAAATTTAATTAATTAAATATATTTAATTAAAAAATTAATTAATTTAGTTAGTTGGACATCTAAGTTGACATTTAAAACTCATTTTAAGTGTCACGTTAAACTGTCAGTTGGGAGGTAACGATTTTAACGGCAGAGTGACCATTTCATAACAAAACGATAATATAAGTGATTAAAACGTAACATTTCAAACATAAATGACTAAAATATAACATGAGGCAAATAAAAGTAACTATTTTTGTAGTTTACCCATAAATAAATTAAAATATTTACTTTTATTTTTCTCATAAACAATTATACAAATATAACTAAAATTTTATCACATGGGTGTGTATTTAGAAGATAAGTATGGTTTAAAAATAACATACAACAAATAATAAAATGTATTGTTTAAAATTAATAATAATAGCAACACAAATGCAATATCTATGAAATTAAAAAATAGTTTAAATTGTGAGTAAAAAATTAAATAGACAAATATATCATATTAAGAATAATAAATACGCTCCAAATATTTCATGGTATTGTCATCTTTCTAGCACATAAAAAGTTATCATTCGAGTGAAAGGAAACCAATATTACAAATCTAATTATAAAATATTAAATATCCAGTTGACTTTTGACACCAATTTATGAAAATATTGGTGTAGTGATAAAGAAATTGTTTATAAATCCATTAAACATGTATTGGATCCTTGGATTTTCATTTTTCATTTAGTTTTAATTTTTCTTTTAAAAATTATATAAAAGTATGAAAATATAAAACTTTATCAAAATAATAATAGCAATCATTTAAAAGAAAGGGTAAATTAATCATTTCTAATTGAGTTTGTATCTAATTAACTCTGTAACACTAAATTAGTCACTAATTTAAATATTATATAGATATGTGATGAGGGTGAGAGAAAATATTTTTATAAAAAATTATTTGCTAAAAAAGTATTTAATAATAATTATTCATGTAGTAGTAAAGAACTTGTTTATAAATTCATTGAACAAGTGTTTAATAATTGGTATGTTAATTTTTAATTTTTAATTAAAATTATATTAAAATATGAAAAGACAAAACCCCATCAAAATAATAGAAATGATAAATTAGTCTTTTTCCAATTAAGTTGTTACCCAATTAATCGTGACACAAACTCAATTAAGGGTTTAAATAATAGTGAATATGGATAAATGATATGGGTGAGAGAAAACATTTTATATAAAATATTTGTTTTTTTCAAAAAATTATTTAATAATAATTATTGGTGTAATAGTAGAATTTATGGCTCGCTCAAAGAGTAAATGGTGTCTTTTTATGGCCATTGCATTAATTATGAAATAGGAATGTAGTCATGGGTTATTCGTTTGGGACAAATGATTGCTATTACTATTTGTTAAAAATAATCTTTTTCATTGTTGAAGATGCAATGCTGACCATGAGATAAAATATGATTATATTGGATAAATGAATTTAATTAGAATAGCTCAAGGATATATTATGAAAGTAACACACAAATAACAAGACCATTGAATAAAGCATAAATCTAAGTTTTTTTCGTAATAGTATAAAATGAGAAGTTTATTCATGACACTTTTAGTGGATTGACTTTATAACTAAATAATGTTGTAATTAATAGATGAAGAATAGTGTAACAACTTGATTTCAGTGGTATTAGAGACAGTGGTTTCGAGACCACAATTTCAATGTGTGAGCCCATAAATATTATTTATTTAATTTTTACGAGGTTATTAAAGTGTCGTATTGAAGTTTGGTTTGGTAATTTTGATGTTTGGATAATTAATTTAGGAAGAAGGACTAAATCATAAAAGTTGCGAAAGTTACTTTATTAATTAAATGACTTAAATAGTAAAAGTGGGAGATTTTATGTTGAAATTAGACCATAATTAAAATATTATGGACTATTGGTGATGTTTTATTTTAAAGTTTATTAGTTAAAATGTAATTTATAAAATAAAGTAATGAAAAACCATAAAATGAATGATCTTCTTCTTCCACTCACACCAAATTTGGTTCGCTCTAATAGAATAGAGCTTTTGTAATGGAATAAAAGCGTAATAGAATAGAACTACAATCAATAATTCAATTGTTTGATTGAATGGAATGGAATAGAAATATAATGGTATTCTTATATTTGGTTGAATGGAATGATGTTGTAATAGCCTAAGAAAAAACTAAAATGACCAAAATACTCTTAGTAGAATTTTTTAAGTAAAATAATTTTTGTTATTAAATTTTACTAAGATTATTATTAAATTTAATAATAAATAATTTAATTATATTTTAATATAATTATTACCAAATGTAATTTAATAAAAATAAAATATATAATTTAATAACATTCTTAATATAATTATTATTAAAATATGAATTAATAAAAATCATAACATAATCTCATGAGATCATAGTTGCCAATATTATAAATATTGATCCAAAAACAATAATTATTCTCATTTTATGTATATATATATATATATATATATATATATATATATATGAAAAATATCAAATATCTATACACCAAACAAGCCCCAGCAAGCAGAACTCTATTTTGACTTCTATATTTTCCCCAACCTATTAACATCAATTCCAAAAATATTCCCCCAAATATATCAGAAAAGAAAAAGGGTCCTGCTGCGGCCATTGATGTATCTTCAATCTGAATCACTTTCCATACTCCCCATGGCCTTCAATCTTCTTGGTCTCTGCATCATGCCAAAACCCCACATCAGAAATGTAACACCCCTAACCCGTATCCGTCGCCGGATTAGGGTTACGAAGTATTACTAAACAAAACACAGTTTAACACAGTTATTTATCACCTTTCATGTATCAAGATTCACGTTATAAATCATACTTTGAAATTCAATCAATCAATACTTTAACCTATTTAAAAGTTAAAACCAAACTATCATACATGAATAAAATATTGCATGCTTTACAAACCCATTGTTTGAATCTATTTACTATCATATTCATACCATTCAATATTTATAACATATTCAAGCTTATAATAATACATCATATATACTAAGCTTATGTCAAATCATCCATTGCATATATTTATTTCATTAACAAACTTCCAGCCATACTATTTTATAAACTATGCACATATGCATAGTAAGTCATATCAATCCATATCTTTAACTAAATAACAAGTATATCATTTTATAAGATATATACATGCGCATAACACTCTAAAATGAAAGCCATTTCTAAATATAAATACCAAATCATGGTTAACCCAATTCTTTAACTAATTTATAAAAATAGTAATTCATATGTTATACATATGCGCACATTTACTTAGGTTAAGGTTTTCACACACTTTATTAGGCATACAAATATAAATCATAATCAAGCTTCGTTATAAGACTAAATACATTTGTAAACAATACCAACCTATGTGCATTACACCATAGCCACGTTAAACAATTTTTGAACATAAACAATAATTTTAAGTACACCAATTTGCATACTAAATATCATGCCCCAAAACACATAAACACAGCAAATCAATTATCCCTATATCCAGTCATTAAATTTAGCCTCAAAAGATCAAACCAAACCATTTTAAAACATGTACATTAATTACCATTTTAAATTGCACCCAAATAACCAATGCACCATCAATGTTATACTCATCTTTCTATCTTTTTACCTATTTATTCATGCCGAATCATGTTATCATATAACACACAAAATAACCACATATCATACTTCCAAAATATACTACCTATAAGACTGAAAGTGCATACACCTCATTTGCCACCTTCAAGCCAATTCACTAGACAAATTGTACATCCAAAATAAGTCAATAATAAGCCACACCAAATATCAATTTCACAATTTATAACAAATTCATCACATAGCTTTTAGATACATGCACCACAATTCAAAGACACATCCATCTACCACACAAATTATATCATAAAACACATTTCCAAATGAGCTAATTTTCATAGTCGATTGTTCATCATACTTTTTATTACTCATTGTTGAATCATAAAACCAAACACTTCATGCATATAAACCATGAAACATACCTCCAAAATAAGTATAAGTCATAACCACATATACACAAGCCATAATATTGTAATCAAGCCATTTTCGCATGGCTACATATATACAAATTCAATACCAAACATTTTTAAACTAGCCTATACATGCCATATGTTGAAAGTTTCAAACTTCAAAAGTACCGAATGATAGTCGATAATGTGACGATGATCCTTGACGATCCTTGAGCTCGTAACTAGCTTCCAAAATCTATAAAACACCGAATGAGCACACAAAGTAAGCTTGGAAAGCTTAGTAAGCCATAAGCAAATAAATTATCAAAATAACATTTGCATTATAAATTCAACTTGGCCAAATATGATCAATCTCATATACATATATATAATCACCCTTTTATCATACATAATTCATATTATCACCTTAAGTACTACACTTACCTTACTTTCATGAACATTTAACTTCACACGTACCTGAACCATTTAGCTCAATTTCACATTCGATCTTGACTCGACATTGCCCGTTGAACCATTCGGAATTGACAAGGATACACGAAAATCATATAAGCTCGTACAATGCCTTATCTCGGATATGGTCTTACATGCTATCACTTATCGATGCCACTGTCCCAGACAGGGTCTCACACGTTTTCTCACTTCAATGCCAATGTCCCAGACATGGTCTTACACGAATCAAAAATTGGATGTCCTAATGTCATGACATACGTATTCTATACTATTCCTATGGTTCGTACGGGGCTTTCAGACGTCGTAATTCAATCAATTCAAGCTCGTAACAAGTTCTCCAATGCTTAATTCAATTCGGCACATACATATATTTATTTACAATTCAATTCGGCACATATAATACATATACATTCAAATTTAAAACATTTATTTACTTATGAACTAACCTCATACGGACACGAACGGACTGGAACGACTATTCGACCATTTTCGATTTCCTCCGATCTAATTCTGTTTTCTTTCGTTCTTGATCTATGATAAACCGCAATTTATACATATTTTTATCCCATGCTTAGCACATTTATGGATGATTTCTCCTTAGATTTGGTGAATTCGATGCTCCTAATCCTTTAATTTCATGTTTTATACTTTGGTGAGCATAAGAGAGTAAAAAGAGCAAGAAACGAGCTGAAAACGGAGAAAATGGACCAACATGTGAAATCAACACGGCCTGGACTTCCGTACACGGGCAAACCACACGCTTGTGTAGTTTTAGCAGGCTCTAATACGGCTTGGACTTTTTTACACGGGTAGACCACGTGCTCACGTCCTTTTAGCAGAACCGAGCACGACTTACACAGGTAAACCACATGACCATGTCTATTTAACAGCCTTGAACACAGATTGAAGAAATCGAACACGGGCGTGTCACACGGACGTGTCCCTGTCGAGCCCAAGTTTAGTCCTATTCAGAAAAGGCCACTCTTGAGGGCTTTTAGGCATTCTAAAGCCTATTTAAACAAACTAGAGGAGGATTAGAGGGGACACACAGGGTAGGAGGCAAGGAATTACTCGAAGAAAGCTGATTGATCCATCTCAGAAGCCCGATTCATCTTCAAGACTGAAGATCTCCCTTCAATTTCCTTCAGGAGTTTGGGTTTTTCTTTATGTTTTTGTTATCTTTATTCTTTTGAGATGTTTCCTTTCATAAATATAAACTAAATCCCCTAAATACCTAAGAGGAATGAAACTTAAGATATGTTCTGAATTTTATGATAAATATTTGACTTGTTCTTAATTATGTGTTCTTAATTCTTGCTTTAATATTCGAGGATATTGATTCAAGTATTGATGTGCTTATTCAGAGGAGCAAAAGTCCTTGTCTAAGAGTAGATCTAGCATAATTGAGTAGATTTGATTGCACGCCTAGAGATAGGGTGACAAGATTTTTGCCGAATTAGGGTGAAACCTAATAAGGGAATCCATAGATCGAGTTAATGCAACACTAGGGAGTTAATTAGAAAGAGATTTCAATTAATCAACCTAGGGTTAGCCGTTGTTAGTCTCGAGAGAGATAATAATATAAATTAGAAATTTCTACGGATTAAGTCAAATGAATAAATCATCTGATTCAGAGTCAAATAACAAGTGAAGCCTAGGTGGATTTTTCCTTGGGTATTGTCTTAATCAATCAGTTTTCTCAAAAGTTTTTTTTTTAAATTTTCTTTCTGTGCGTTCTTAGTTTAGTTAATTAGTTTAGATAAACAAAACCTTTAATTTTTAGGCTAGATAATAAAAAGAAATTTAATACTAGTACTTTTAGTTCCTTTGGGTTCGACAATTCGGTCTTACTAAAGCTATACAACTGTTTGATAGGTACACTTGCCTTCGTCGTGATAGTTAGTTGGTTTTCAAGGAGCGATCCATTATAAAAATTATAAAACTTATTGCAGTATCACATCACACGATCAAGTTTTTGGCACCGTTTTCGGGGAACTAAGATATTAGGAACACTTGATTTTTATTACTTTAGCCATTTTACTTTTATTACAGTTTAAATTTTTATTTTCTTTTCTAATTTTTTGTTTATTCGCTTCTGGCAGGATTTTATAGTGTATGACTAGAAGAAACCCGTCGAGACCATTACTTTTTGATAGTGAGATCGATCACACAGCTCGCAGAAACCGAAGAGAAATAAGGCGAAGCCTAAGATACACAGAGGAAGAGCAAGAGTACGACATTCACACTATAATCGAGGAGATGGCTGAAAATCAGGAAAATCCGCTACCTCCTGCGATTACTGCTGATCCAGTAAATCAGAATCCTGCTCTACGCACTATGTATGATTATGCTAAACCTAATTTAACAAGAACTGAGTCAAGTATAGTTAGACCTGCTATTGCTGCAAATAATTTTGAACTGAAACCTAACACAATTCAAATGATACAACAAGTTATTCAGTTTGATGGTTTGCAGGATGAGGATCCAAACAATCACTTGGCAAATTTTCTGGAGTTTTGCGACACTTTTAAAATCAATGGCGTTTCTGATGATGCCGTTTGCCTTCAGTTGTTTCCTGATACGTGATATTCGTGACAGGTTTTAAATATTTATAATGAATCGTTCTTGAAACTAACTATTATCACGATGAAGGCAAGTGTACCTATCGAACAGTAGTATATCTTTAGCAAGACCGGGTTATCAAACCCAAAGGAACTAAAAGTACTAGTATTAACTTTCTTTTTATTATCTAGCCTAAAAAATAAAAGGGTTTTGTTTATATAACTAATTAATTAAACTAAGAAATTACAGAAAAGAAATTTAGGGAAAATACTTTTTGGAAAACTCGATTGATTAAGACAATACCTAAGGAAAAATCCACCTAGACTTCACTTGTTATTTGACTCTGAATCAAACGATTTATTCATTTGACTTGATCCGTAGAAATCCCTAAGTTATATTATTATCCCTCTCTAGACTAACAGCGTCTAACCCTAGGTTGAATAATTGAAATCTCTTTCTAATTAACTCCCTAGGGTTGCATTAACTCGATCTATACATCCCCTTATTAGGTTTCACCCTAATTCGGCAAAATCTTTTCACCCTATCTCTAGACGCGCAATCAACTCCACTTAATTATGACAAATGTACTCTTAGACAGGGTCTATTCCTCCTCTGAATAAGAGCTTAACTTGAATCAATATCCTGGAATATCAAGACAAGAATTAAGAACACATAATTAAGAACAAGTCAAATATTTATCATATAATTTAGATAATAATAACAAGATCCGTCTTAGGTTTCATTCCCCTTAGGTATTTAGAGGTTTTAACTCATAACTAAAAAGGTAAACATATCAGAAGAATAATGAATACAAAACATAAAGAAAAACCCAAAACTCTTGAAGGGAAATTGAGGGGAGATCTTCAGTCTTGATGATGAATCCGGCTTCTGAGATGGATCAATTGGATTTCCTTGAGCAGTTCCATGCTTTCTCCTCTGTGTCCCCCTTTTCCTCCTCCTCTAGGGTGCATTTATAGGCTTGTGAATGCCTAAGAACCCTCAAAATTGGCCTTTTCTGAATTGGACTCAATTTGGGCTCGACAGGGACACGCCCGTGTGCGATTGCTTAAGGCCGTGGTCAAGGCTGTTAAATGGGTACGGACGTGTGATCTACCCGTGTGAGTCGTGCTTCGATTCTACCAAATTGACACGGCCGTGTGGTCTGCCCGTGTGAGGACGTCCAGGTCGTGTTGATTTCGTACGTTGGCCCATTTTCTCCATTTTTGGCCCGTTTCTCATTTTTTTCACTCTCCTATGCTCACCTAAGTATAAAACATGAAATTAAGGCATTAGGAGAATCAAATTCACCAAATCTAAGGAAAAATCATCCATAAAATGTGCTAAGCATGGGATAGAAATATGTATAAATTACGGTTTATCAAATACCCCCACACTTAAGCATTTTCTTGTCTTCAAGCAAAATCCTCAACTCATAATCAAAATAAATTCTTCTCAACTTATAATTTCTATCGATAATATCTCAAAATAATCTATAGGTAATCATACATTGAAAATTCAACCGAAAGAACATCAAAGTTTCAAACATTCCAAGTTGAGTATTTTATCATGAAATCATAGGTGTCTCCCCTCATCTAAGTAATTACCTTTGATTTAAAATATCACAGAGTTTCACATCCTCACTAAAGATTCACTCAAATCACTTGAGGTGTTTAAGGACAATAAATGAAGCACTCAATAGTCAATAATGAAAAGTCATTACCATAAGCTTGCATGAAAATCAAATCCCCACCACTATAAATTGATATGAAACATCAATCAAAAGGTCTTTAGAGGGTTGTAACGTGGCTTTGGTTAGAGGGTGTGGTCACAAACTGAAAGAAAGGGTTAGAATCGAGATTGAATTGAAAAATTATCTAACTAGAAAAATGACTAGTCATTAATTGCGTACAACAGAGCTTTTTCTCAGAATATGGAATTTAACTTCTTTAGCTCAGAAGATCACTACTACTAATATGTATACATGTATTATTATTATTTTTTTAAGAACAAGTCAAATTACAAAATATAATAAAACATAGCTAAGCAACTATTCCAACTCAAATCTCAACAAAAATAGGGATCAAATTAATTTAGGGGATTTCAACAATAATGAGTTATGGGTTAATATTGAGGGTAAATCAATGAATGGGTTGTTAGGCTCAAGGGGGTTCACTAAGGGTTAATTTGTGAAGGTAGGCTTTTATGGAGTGAGTGGGTTAAACCTAAGTGCCTTTCTCATTTTGACATATCAAATCAAATGGTGTGGTCTTGACATGCATACTCAAACAAGTTCTAGAATAACAATTCAATACTGATGCACTCATAATGAAAGTGAGCATGAAAGAAATGATAGATACTCTAAAGGCTCAAGATCTCACAAAAATTATGGCTTTTTGATGTTTAAACTTGTGAATTCCAACTTAAAGTAATACTTAACCATGGGGGAACAACCTAAAAGTTTTTAATTCTTCAAAAATCAACTTATCATGTTTGATTCCCTAATATCTTAAAGTTTAAAGAATCAATGCATAAATGCCTATGTTTTAATTCAAGATATATTAATAAACATTATAGACTAATTGAAATTCATTCTAATAATGGTATGAGAAGATCGCATGAGAATAAAACAAAATTCAAAGATTTTTCTGATATAAAAGACCCCCCACACTTAAGATGTACATTGCCCTAAATGTACAAAGATAGATATTTGAAAAAGATAGATATATAATCATAAGATAGGGAGAGAAGTGAAACTTCCTAAATGATGAATAAATTCCTTGAATTGGTGTTTTAGAGAATAATCCGCGTGAGAGTGGATGAGGATACTCCGGTGGTGGTAGAGGTTGGGTTCCACAAATGCTACGTAAAAAGAATATTATATCTCAAGTTGGCATGGTCGTGGTCGAGCAGGACATGGCAGTCGTGGAGAACCTTTACTAGTGGAGTTTCGAGTTCCTGAGTAATAGTAAACTTTGGAGCTTTTTATAACTGTGATAGAATCAGGAACTCTTTTAGAAAACATATAAGGAAGATTAAGTACTCATAATGAATTAGCCGAAATTAAAAATTGTAAGATAATAATCATAAAACTTAATAAAAATAAGGTGAAAGAAAAATAAAAAGTAGTCTTAAAATAAAATAAAAGTAAAAACATAAAATAATAAATAAAAGTTTTTAAACATCTTCATTGCTAGATGGTTCGCGAGGTGGGGGTGGCGATGAGATGTGGAAGTGCTGACAAATCTGGTGTAGTGTAGCATCAATGTGATTGAAGCGCTGAAAACACTACTGCTTGAATCGAGTTAGGCGCTCAGAGATGTCAGCGTATGAAGCCGCCGCATGAACTGGAC
The DNA here is from genome assembly GCF_025698485.1 of Gossypium arboreum. Taxonomy (NCBI): domain Eukaryota; kingdom Viridiplantae; phylum Streptophyta; class Magnoliopsida; order Malvales; family Malvaceae; genus Gossypium; species Gossypium arboreum. Next base: position 13,083,096 of record NC_069075.1, on the reverse strand, counting down.
GAGAGGGACCAGGTGGCTGAGACGGTAGGTCCTCATGACGTGGAGGGACATCATCAGTAATGTCCTCGGGATCCTCCTCTTCGGTGGATTGGATGAGGCGATACTGAGGAGGGTGGGTTCCTCGGTGCTTCTCGATCATCCTCATACTAAGCATGCTCGAGATGCCCTGTGGGGACATCTGACCCATGAGAGTGAGGAAGGATAATTGGGCTCTATGTTGAGAAGCCCAAAGTGCTGAGCCAACTGCATCACATAAGGCCCAATGAAGATGACCCCCTTTCTATGCCGCTCCGTCTGATGTTGAATAGCGCGGACAATGAAATAAGTAAGGTCTATGACGTGCCCATGTGACATACACCATAGAAAGTAGGCATCATGAGTGTTGACGATGCCAGTGCTCTCTCGCCTTTCTATTAACGTGTGAGCCAAAATGGCGTGTAAGTACCTTAGAGATGGAGGGAGAGCCGATGCCTTGGAGCGGCTAGGATTGTAGGAGGCAGCGCCGGGGGTGAGGACGTTCCAACACCGTGAAGGAGAGTGATGGATGTGGCGATTGAGAGCGTGGAGTTCATTCTCCTCCATGAACTCCTCAGTTTAAAGGCCTAGTACGGTTCTGAACTCTGGGACGTTCAATTGGCGAACTAGACCGCTGAGGCAAAATTGGACCGTTCCCGGATCATCAAAACGGGTCATCATGGTCTGAAGATGAAATGTAAGCAGAATTCTATCATGAACTCGAGATACGTCGGCTCGATAATCTCGAAGAAAAGTCCCTAAGGATCGGTGGTGAGGAGGGCCCGAATTGCATCAGCAAGTTGGACTTATTCTAGCGCGGTCTAGTCTATACAGTGGCCCAGTTCCAAGGGTCGGGCCCGTAGAATTTGAAATAGTTCCTCTTGATTGCTTGGTGGAAATTGGAGGAATGGGTGGCGAATTTCTGCGGTAGGTCCTAAGGATGACGCCCCGTTCTGTTTTTTTCGAAGCGGGGACAGCAATTTTCTTGCCACGTGAAGTAGACATAATGTACCTGTAATGGAAATTAAAGTAGAATGTGAATACTTTCCATGGGGCTTACATATCAACCTATACTATAACAGCCAAAGTAAATGTGCCAAATAACCCTATGAGCATAAGTAATAGAGATATCTAAAGAATGAATTTGTGTGGGGTTAATAGCATGAAACCCATAGAAACAATAACAATGAATGAATCTGACTAAGAAAATAAAAAAAATTACCAAAACAAAACTTAAAAACATACATTTATCTACTATTCTAACTGTGAATGTGCACGTAAAATAGTCAAATGAAGCATAAAAATCATGAAAGAAGCAAAATAATTGAAGAATATTGAGATAAAAGAGTAAACAAAAGCAAGAGGACGAAGCTTAGGCGTAAAAAATATGGTTGAAGGCGGCGCACGGGTGTGGCAGGAGGCCGTGTGAATTTGCAGCGGCTAGGGTTAGGGATTTTGGGTGAGGGAGATGATGAATAGTGAAGGGTATTTATAGATTTTGGAACACACGGCCAAGGAACACGCCCATGTTCCCCAATTTCAGATAGTGTGTTTCTCGTTTTTCTGAATTTCGGTGTGTCTGACAATTTCCCCACGCCCGTGTACCTTTGGCGTGTTGGTGCACACGACTGTGTCGCACGGCCATGTTTGTCTTTGTTCGCTTCTTCCACGTCCGTGTATGAAGGTCCACGCCTATGTTGTTTTGGCAGGTTCGCCCACGGTTTCTTGGCACGGGCGTGTAGCATAGCCGTGTTAATTTGACAGGTTTGGCCACGGTTTCAAGGCAATAGTGTGTCACACACCCATGTTGTTTTGGCAGGTTCGCCCACGGCCATGTCGCATGGCCGTGGCAATTTATCGTAGCCTGTGTTGAGGAAAATCTTTGCCCTGTTTCCACAGGGTCCTAAACACGCCCGTGTGCTTGGGCATGTCTGTGTGGTAAACCTGTATTCAAGAGCTCTGTTAGTAAGTTAGGTACTAAAATTTAAAGAATTTAATACAGTTAGTACTCGGGTTGCCTCCCGAAAAGTGTTTATTTATAGTCTAAGCTCGACTTACCTCTCCATTGAATGTTTATGGTGGTTCAAGATGTTTATACTCCTCATTCCTACTGTGAATCTCATTAAAATAAGGTTTTAGGTGAGTATTGTTTACCTTAAAAGTGCCGAACTTGAGATGACTTACCTCGACTGTACCGAATGGGAAAATGCTAAGTACCATAATGTGATGATCTGTGGTATCTAATAAAACTTTATCTCCAACCTTAAGTTGATTTGGAAATGTATTGAGCTTGTTTTGGCGTAGTTTTGGTTTATCGTGTGTTCTCGTTTTATGTGTCTGCCATTCATCTACCTCCTTGATTTGTAGCCTTCGTTCTTCATGAGTAGGTCCTCTACTATTGCTTGAAAATGGCTCATGTTCTTCCTTCAAACTCATTTCCTGCAAAGTAGGTTGCACCATATTTTCAGTTTTAGTAGAATGGCTTAGACAATCACCTTCAATTTTCGATGTGTTGTCGGAATTGCGAGCTTGAAGGGTGATTGTTTCGTCTCCCACACGAAGTGTGAGCTCACTTGTGCCAACATCAATAATCATTCTAGCAGTTGCTAAAAAGGACCTTCTTAAAATCAAAGGAGTGTTGCTATCCTCCTCTATGTCTAGAACAACAAAGTCAACATGAAATATAAATTTATCGATTTTAACTATCACATCTTCAATAATACCCCTAGGAAATCTTATAGTTTTATCTGCTAATTGAAGGCTCATCCTAGTTTGTTTGGGTTTCCCAAGACCTAGGGCATGAAGTTAATACTAGCCCCTAAATCAGCTAATGCATTATTAACATCTAAACTACCAATTAAGTAAGGAATTGTAAAACTCCATAGATCTTTCAATTTGTTGGGTAGTTTATTCTGTAGAATAGCTGAGCAAACTACATTTAGCTTCACATGTGAAGCCTCGTCCAACTTCCGCTTATTTGTTAAAAGCTCCTTTAAAAATTCCATTGCATTTGGCATCTGCGATAGAGCTTCAATAAACGGTAAGTTAATATGTAATTTTTTTAAGAGTTTAAAGAATTTACCAAATTGTTCATCTGAGCGGTCTTTCCTTGTCGCATTAGGGTATGGCACACGAGGTTTGTATTCTGTACTTACCGATTTCTGCTCATTGTGGTCTACCTCACCTTTACCTTTGCTTATCTCAGTTTCTTGCCTTGGTTCTGGTTCAGGTGTGTCTAACCCTTCCTTATCTTGACTAGTAATCGCGTTGAGTTGCTCCCTTGGGTTAGATTCTGTGTTACTTGGCAAGCTACCTTGTGGTCATTCAGAAATCAACTTGGCAAGCTATCCAATCTGAGTTTCGAGCCCTTGGATCGATGCTTGTTGATTCTAAAGTGTTGTTTCGGTATTCTGAAAATGAGTTTCTGACACTGATATAAACTTTGGGAGCATCTCTTCAAGGTTCGGCTTCTTTTCCTATTGGTAGGGTGGTTGTTGGTAGCCTGGAGGATGTTGTGGCCTTTGAATTCCTTAACCGCCCTACAAGAAATTGGGATGGTTCCTCCAACCTGCATTATAAGTGTTACTATATGGGTTATTTTGGGATCTAGAGTTATTGTTACCCATATATTGGACTTGTTCCTTCTTGATGCTAGGGTTGAAGGGTTGATATTCTGTGCATGCTCCTCCTCCATTCGAATCGGACCTCATCACTGGATGTACCTGAGTAGAACCACACAAACCGTCAATCTTTTTATTTAAGAGTTCTACTTGGTTAGATAGCATAGTAACCGCGTCGAGGTTAAAAACACCGGCTACTTTCATCAACTTTGTTCTCATAACTTGCCACTGATAGTTATTCAGTGACATCTCCTCAATAAATTCGTAAGCCGCCTCAGGTGTCTTATTATTGATAGTTACTCTAGCGGCTGTATCAATCATTTGCCGAGTCGAAGGATTCAGGCCATTATGGAACGTTTGAACTTGTAGCCAAAACGGTAACCCATGGTGAGGGCACGTTCTTAAAAGGTCCTTGTATCTTTCCCATGCATCGTAGAGTGTTTTTAAATCCATCTGCACAAAAGAAGAGATATCATTACGTAATTTGGCTGTTTTAGCCGGTGGAAAATATTTTAATAAAAATTTTTCGGTCATTTGTTCCCAAGTAGTGATTGAACCTCGTGGTAACGAGTTCAACCATTGTTTAACCTTATTCCTTAACGAAAAGGGAAACAACCGAAGGTGAATGGCGTCATCAGAAACGCCATTAATTTTAAAGGTATCGCAAAATTCTAGGAAATTTGCCAAGTGAGCGTTGGGATCTTCATCCTGCAAACCATCAAATTGAATAAACTCTTGTATCATTTGAATTGTGTTAGGTTTCAGTTCAAAATTATTTGCAGCAATAGCAGGTCTAGCTATACTTGACTCAGTTCCTATTAAATTAGGTTTAGCATAATCATACATAGTGCGCGGAGCAGGATTTTGATTAATTGCAATTGCAGGAGGTAGCAGATTTTCTTTGGTTTTCAGCCATCTCCTCGGTTGTGGTTTGAATATCGTTCTTTTGCTCATTCTCTTTGTATCTTAAGCTTCACCTTATTTCTCTTTGGTTTCTGCGAACTGTGCGATCGATCTCACTGTCAAAAAGTAATGGTCTTGAGGGGTTTCTTCTAGTCATAAACTATAAGAACCTGCCAGAAAAAGGGAAAAAGAAGAATTAGTAATAAAAGTTAGAATAAAATTTAAATTGCAGTAAAAGTAAATGGCTAAAGTAATAAAAATAGAGTGTTCCTAATATCTTAGTTCCCCGGCAACGGCGCCAAAAAATTGATACATGATATTCGTGATAGGTTTTAAATATTTATAATGAATCGTTCTTGAAACTAACTATTATCACGATGAAGATAAGTGTACCTATCGAATAGTAGTATAGCTTTAGCAAGACTGGATTATCAAACCCAAAGGAACTAAAAGTACTAGTATTAACTTTCTTTTTATTATCTAGCCTAAAAAATAAAAGGATTTTGTGACAACCCGAATTAGGGCCTAATCGGAATAGTGGTTTCGTGACCACAAATCCGAGATAGAAATAATTGTTTTATAATTATTTTGGGGTTTATGATATGATTGCATGATTGTGTGATAATTACGTGATGAAATTCTATGCCTAAAGTGCTTAAATTGAAAGTAGGGACTAAATCGAATAAGTTGCAAAATTTGCATCCCGGAAGTTTTTAGTATGAAATTGTTTTGGAATATTAATTAGGAGGTCTTAAATAGCAATTTGACCAATTTTAAGTTCATGGACAAAATTAGGACATGGAAGGAATTTTTGAAAGTTTAGTAAGGAGGGGCATTTTGGTCATTTGGATATTAAATGAAATAAAATGGGAAAAATAACACAAAGTTGATCATCATCCTCCTTAGTTGCTGCCGAATTCTCCCTCTCTCCATAGCTAGGATTTCTTCAATTTTCAAGCTCCATAGTAAGTGATTTCAAGCCCCGTTTTAAATGTTCTTTACGTTTTTGGAATCCCGGATGCTCGATTAAGCTTATGCTAGTAATAATTTAACCTAGGGTTCATATTGGGAAAAATACCCATAGGTGAAATTTGTGTATTTTGATGTTTTATGATAGAATATGAGGTTTTAAATTATGTTAAATAACTTGTGCTACTCGGTTTTAAGTGAAAACGAGTAAAAGCAGCATAATCGGTAAAAATACCTATTGTTCATAACTATATGATAGAGTGAGAATTTGATGTTGTTGTAGAAGAGAAAATGTTCAGCATATCATAAAACATAAGAATAAGGGCTGAAATTAAATTCCGAGCCTAGGGGCAAAATTGTAATTTTGTAAAGTTAGGGGCAAAATGTAATTTTTCCATGATGTGATTTTGGATTGAAATAAATAGTATGAGTATTAAATGAGCTAAATGTGTTATTATAGATCAAGAAAGACGCGAATTGATCTCGAGCAGGGAAGGAAAAAGTTTTGGGCTAAATTGCAAAATTTCCACATTTTGCACCAAGGTAAGTTTGTATGTAAATATTACAATAATTTCATGTACATTCTTATATTTCAGCCTATTATATAAATATACTAGCTGATGTTAAAATATAAATCGACTATTGGAAGAATGGAAATAAATATAGAGAGAGATCCGGTTGAACATTGGAGAGATCGAATGAAATAGAGGGCGTAGCTAGGTCACATGTATGATCTTGAGTGCACATCATGTGTACAAGAAAGCTACGAGACACCACAGTAGTAGCTAGGTCACATGTGTGATACGAGATGTATCCCATGTAGACAAGAGAGCTACGTGAAAGATAAATGTAGCTAGGTCGCATGCGTGATTCCAAGTGAAGGACACCATGTAGACAAGAGAGCTACGAGACAAATCGGCTAGGTCGCATGAGTGGTACTAAGTGTTCACCATGTGTACAAGAGAGCCGAACTAAATGAAGTATGATGGTGGGGATGTGTGCTGAAACCATTAAATATCAAGGATTGATCCGAATTGTTCAACGGGATGGTTTTGTGGTGATATTGTGGTTTGGACCTACACTTTTGGTGAATGAAATGTGGTGAAAATGATTTGTGGTATATACATATATAAGATAAAATGAGGTTAGCATAAAGAATGTGTGAAAGAGTGAAATTAGTATTAAAACTGTTTTTAGATGGTAGCAGTGACGTGATTTTGAAAAATCACCAAAAATAGGAGGAATATAATTAGAAGTTGAATGAGATGTGAAATTAAAGTTTAATGAGTCTACTTTCATGTAAAAGAAACAGAGCAAGCAAAAGAATTCTATATTTTGAGATATTTACAATTGTATGTGACTTGCTCAGGATGAATACGTGATCCCCTGTTCCAACTTTGAAAAATCATTAAAAATTGTACAAATCAAATTAAGAAATATAGTTTACATGCTTAAATTCCTTATTGAGACTAGTTTTAAATGAAATGGACTTCAGGGTTGTTTGAATTGTGTACTGAGAGAAATTCAATTCGTAGTGAACAGAGGTCAGATCAGTCGAGCTGTGTAACAGGGGAAACTTTAACTAATAAACTGTACTAATCGGCTGAACCAAAAATTATAGAAAAAAATTAGCAAAAATCTTTATGAGTCTAGATTCAGGGAAATTTTACGGATTTTAATTTCGAGTTTTGTAACTCGAGTTATGATTTATTTAGTGAATATGACGCAATGAGACACAGCTTAATCAAAGTGGAATGAATAGTGAAGTTAAAGTAGATATACTTGAATTGTTGTGTAAACATGTTAGATTCTTTAATTAGTATTTACATACTTACTTACTAAGCTATAAGCTTACTTTGTTTCTCTCTTTTGTCTTATAGTGTCCTCCGGCTTGGTCAGGAGTTAAGGATCGTGAAGATCTACCCGCACTATCATACTTTAGGGTATTTGAACTAAATGTTTTGAATTATGGCATGTATAGTAGGCTTAATTATTTTGTTACGTGTCATATTGTCTAGGTTTAAAATATTAGTTACAGTACTCAACCAGCTACTTTGTACAAGCCATTAAAGTTGGCTAATATTGTTCAAGACATATGTTATACGATGCACTATCAAATTGGATGACATATTTATATCTCGGTTATGTTTAATGGTATGTGTTATGTTCTGGTAATACCTTGTATCCTATTCCGGCGACAGTAACGGGTAAGGGGTGTTACAGATTTTGTTTATCTAACTAATTAATTAAACTAAGAAATTACAGAAAAGAAATTTAGGGAAAATACTTTTTGGAAAACTCGATTGATTAAGACAATACCTAAGGAAAAATCCACCTAGATTTCACTTGTTATTTGACTCTGAATCGGACGATTTATTCATTTGACTTGATCCGTAAAAATCCCTAAGTTATATTATTAACCCTCTCTAGACTAACAACGTCTAACCCTAGGTTGAATAATTGGAATCTCTTTCTAATTAACTCCCTAGGGTTTTATTAACTCGATCTATAGATCCCCTTATTAGGTTTCACCCTAATCCGAAAAAATCTTGCCACCCTATCTCTAGGCGCGCAATTAACTCCGCTTAATTATGAAAAATGTACTCTTAGACAGGGTCTATTCCTCCTCTGAATAAGAGCTTAACTTGAATCAATATCCTGGAATATTAAGGCAAGAATTAAGAACACATAATTAAGAACAAGTCAAATATTTATCATATAATTCAGTTAATAATAACAAGATCTGTCTTAGGTTTCATTCCTCTTAGGTATTTAGGGGTTTTAGTTCATAACTAAAAGGTAAACATATCGAAGAATAATGAATACAAAACATAAAGAAAAACCCAAAACTCCTGAAGGGAAATTGAGGGGAGATCTTCAGTCTTGATGATGAATCCGGCTTCTGAGATGGATCAATCGGCTTTCCTTGAGCAGTTCCCTGCTTTCTCCTTTGTGTCCCCCTTTTCCTCCTCCTCTAGGGTGTATTTATAGGCTTTAGAATGCCTAAGAACCCTCAAAATTGGCCTTTTCCGAATTGGACTCAATTTGGGCTCGATAGGGACATGCCCGTGTGCGATTACTTAAGGCCGTGGTCAAGGCTGTTAAATAGGCACGGACGTGTGATCTACCCGTGTGAGTCATGCTTCGATTCTGTCAAATTGACACGGCCGTGTGGTCTGCCCGTGTGAGGATGTCCAGGCCGTGTTGATTTCGTTTGTTGGCCCATTTTCTCCGTTTTTGGCCCGTTTCTCATTCCTTTCACTCTCCTATGCTCACCTAAGTATAAAACATGAAATTAAGGCATTAGGAGCATCGAATTCACCAAATCTAAGGAAAAATCATCCATAAAATGTGCTAAGCATGGGATAGAAATATGTATAAATTACGGTTTATCATTTCCCTTTTCATTGAGGAACAAAGCTAAACAGTAGTTGAACTCGTTACCACGAGGGTCAATCACTACTTGGGAACAAATGACTGAAAAGTTTTCACTTAAATATATTCCACCAGCTAAAACGGCTAAGTTGAGGAATGACATCTCTTCTTTTGTGCAGATGGATCTAGAAATGCTCTATGATGCATGGGAGAGATACAAGGATCTTTTGAAAAGGTGCCCTCACCATGGGTTACCACTTTGGCTACAGGTTCAGCCGTTTTACAACGGTGTGAACCCCTCAACGAGGTAACTCATCGACATAGCCACCGGTGGAACTTTGAAGAACAAAACACTGAAGCGGCTTACAAATTTATTGAAGAGATGTCACTAAATAACTATCAGTAGCAAGTTATGAGGACAAAGCCGACGAAAGCAACCGGTGTTTTGAACCTCGATGCGGTTACTATGCTATCTAACCAGGTAGAACTCTTAAATAAAAAGATTGACTGTTTTTGTGGTTCTATTTAGGTATATCTAGTGATAAGGTGCGATTCAAATGGAGGAGGAGCATACATAGAATATCAACCCTTCAACCCTATCATTGAGGAGGAACAAGTCCAATATATGGGTAACAATAACTCTAGACCTCAAAATAACTTATAATGTAGGTTGGAGGAACCATCCCAATTTCTCATGGGGCGGTCAAGGAAATCAAAGGACACAACACCCTCCGAGTTCTCAACAACTACCTTACCAACAGGAAAAGAAGCCGAACCTTGAAGAGATGCTAACAAAGTTTATCTCGGTGTTGGAAACTTGCTTTCAGAATACCGAAACAGCACTTAAGAATCAACAAGTGTCGATCCAAGGGCTCAAAACTCAGATAGGCCAACTCGCCAAATTGATTTCTGAACGACCACAAGGTAGCCTGTCGAGTAACACTGAATCTAACCCAAGGGAACAGCTCAATGCAATTACTATTCAAGATAAAGAAGGGTTAGTCGAACATGAACTAGAACCGAGGCAAAGAATTGTGGTAAGTAAAAGAAAATGTAAGGTAGACCACAGTGAACAAACACCGGTAAGTAAAGAGTACTAACCTCGTGTGCCATACTCCAATGCGACAAGGAAAGACCGCACGCACGAACAATTTGATAAATTCCTTAAATTATTAAAAAAATTATATATTAACTTACCGTTTATTGAAGCTCTTTCGCATATGCCAAATGCAATCAAATTCTTAAAAGAGCTTTTAACAAATAAGCAGAAGTTGGATGAGGCGTCACATGTGGAGTTAAATGCAGTTTGCTTAGCCATACTACAAAATATGCTGGCCAACAAATTAAAAGATCCAGAGAGTTTTACGATTCCTTATTTAATTGGTAGCTTAGATGTTAATAATGCTTTGGCTAATTTAGGGGCTAGTATCACAATGCCATGCCTTATAAAATGTTTAAACAACTAGGTCTTGGGAAACCCAAACAAACTAGGATGAGCATTCAGTTAGCAGACAAAATAATCAGATTTCCTAGGGGTATTATTGAAGATGTACTAGTTAAAATTGACAAATTCATATTCCCAGTTGATTTTGTTGTTCTAGACATAGAAAAGGATAGTGACATGCCTTTAATTTTAGGAAGGACCTTTTTAGCAACTGCTAGAACTATAATTGATGTTGGTATAGGTGAACTCACACTTCGTGTGCATGAGGAAACAATCACTCTTCAAGCTCGTAATTCAAGTAACACATCAAATATCGAGGGTGATTGTATAAATCGTACTACTAATACTGATCATGTGGTGAAACCTTCTTTGCAGGAAACACGTTCAAAGAACACACCTGAGCCATGTTCGAGTAACGACAAAGGACCCATCTATGAAGAACGAAGGCTACAGGTCGAGGAACTAGATGAATGACAGACATAGAAATCGAGATCACATGATAAACCAAAACCACGCCATGACGAGCTTAATATTTCACCAAATCAACTTAAGGTTGGAGACAAAGTACTATTAGATGCAGAAAACCCTCGGATTGCCACCTTTGAACCTAATAGAGAAATCCCTCTTACGGTACTTAGCATTTTTCCATACGGCACAGTCGAGGTAATTCATCTTAAATTCGGTACGTTCAAGGTAAATAATACTCGTTTAAAACCTTATTTTTATAAAATTGATAGCAGGGATGAGGAGTGTAAACTCCTCACACCACCATGACCACGCAACAAATAGGTAAGTCGAGCTTAGACTATAAATAAGTGCTTTTCGGGAGGCAACCCGAGCACTAACGGTGTTAACTTCTTTAAATTTTAGTTTTTAATATTTAATTCACTAACTAAGTCACTGAACACAGGTTTTCCAGAACCACACGGCCAGGAACACGGGCGTGCCTTAGGCCGTGCCTATACCACAAAAGGCAACACGGACATGCGATACAACCGTGTGAAAATAGGGAAAAATTTTTCCCCAACATGGGATTCGATAAGTTGCCACAACCGTGTGACATGGCCGTGGGTGAATCTGTCAAAACAACACAAGCGTGCAACACGCCCGTGCCTAGAGGCCATGGTTGAAATTGAGAAAACAACACAAGCGTGCAACACACCTGTGCTCACTACCCGTGGTCAAGACTGACAAAACAACACGGGTGTGGACATACATACACAGGCGTGGGAGAAGCGAACGAAGTAGAACACTACCTTGTGCATCAATACGCCCAAAGAATACGGGCGTGGGTCGAATTTCAGACGCGCCCAAATTTGAAAATCACGATACACACGGGATAAAATTAGGACACATGGGTGTGTGCCCTAAAATCTATATAAACCCCCACTATTCATCATCCCCTTCCCCAAATACCAAACCTTACCCGCTAGAATCCTTTCACACACCCTCCCTGCCACGCCTGTGCGCCGACCACAGCATCACCATCGACGACCCAAGCTCCTCCCTCTACCAAGCTATTGCGTTTGTTCACTCTCTTCTCTCTATTCTCTTCAATTATTTGACTAATTTTATGATTTTTTATTGTGTTATTTGACTATTTTGCTTAATATTCATGGTTCTAATTGTAACATCTCAAAATAGGGCCTAAATGGAATAGTGGTTGTGAAACCACAAATCTGAGATAGAAAAGTTTATTTCAATTAATTTTTATGATTTACCGAGTGATTAGATGCATGTGTTAGAGTATTGATAAGAAATTTTATAGATTGCATGTTTAATTTGCCTATTAGGGCTTATTTGTAGAAGTTGCTATAATAGCCTGATTTAGGGCCTAAACGGAACGATGGTTTTAAAAACATGAATTTGAAGTCAAAAAATTTATTCTGATTAAGTTTTAAGGTTTATTTATCAATTAAAATATTGTGTAAAAATATCGTTAAGTAATTTTACTGATAAAGTGCTTAATTGGACTTTTAGGACTAAATTGCAAAAGTTGCAAAATATGTGTTCTAATTCATAAGTACTTGATTGAAATGGGGGTTTAAAGAGGAGGTCCTTAAATGGTAATTATACTATTATATTTTGTTTGGAAAAAAATGGGCATGAATAGGACAAAATTTTAAAGAAAGGCCTTAAAGGCATTTTAGTCATTTGGTAATTAAAAGAAATAAAAAGGGAAAATAAAGCCAAAATTGACTCATCTTTTTCATGGAGGCCGAAATTAGCATGGGGGAAGCCATGGCTAGGGTTTTCAAGCTTTCCAAGCTCAATAATAAGTCCGTTCTAGCCCCGTTTTTCAAGTTCTTTACGATTTTGGAATCCCGGTAACTTGATTAAGCTTATTCTAGCAATAACTTAAGCTAGGGTTCATATTTGGAAAAATACCCATAGGTGAAATGTGTTTATTTTGATATTTTATGGTAGATTATGAAGGCTGAAATTATATTAAACAACTTTTGCTAAGCAGTTTTAAGCAAAAATGAGTAAAACAACTTAATCGGTAAAAGTTGTTATTGTTCATAACTATGTGTTAGAGTGAGAATTTGATGTTGCCATAGAAGCGAAAAATGATCAGCATGTCATAAAACATAAGAATAAGGGATGAAGTTTAGGGGTAAATTTGTAATTTTTCCAAAGTTTGAGTTAAGGACTGTTTTGAATAGTACATTAATTAAATAAGTAAAATATGATGTTTTAGATCTCGGAAAACGAGATTTGAATCTAGAATGGGAGAAAAATTGAAAATCGAGAAAGTTGATAAAATGGCCGTTTTAGTATCGAGGTAAGTTCATATGTATAATAAGCATTAATTTATGCATGTTTCAATGTAAAATTGATATATTTACTATGATTTCCGAGGTGTTGAAAGTAAGTATAATTATGATGATTTAAATGTTCAATATTAATTCGACATGGAAATGAGAAAGTATGTAAGTTTGTATGTAAATAATACATTATCTTTATTATGTTTTTGTATTTCAGCATATTTTATGTATTGTAGTTAATTTTGAATCATAATTGACTATTGGAAGTATGGAATCAAGTATTAGAAAGAGAGAAATCCGGTTGAACCTTCGGAAAGATTGGATGATCTGAGATGATATGTAGCTAGGTCACATGTATGGTGCTGAGTGCACATCATATGTACAAGAGAGCTACGAGACATTATGATGTAGCTAGGTCGCATGGGTGATACTATGTGTACACCATGTAGACAAGAGAGCTACGGGATATATGTAGCTAGGTCGCATGGGTGATACTATGTGTACACCATGTAGACAAGAGAGCTACGGGATATATATAGGACACCATGTAGACAAGAGAGCTATGAGATAAACTGGCTAGGTCACATGGGTGGTACTAAGTGTTCACCATGTGTACAAGAGAGCCAAAATTATGTGTACAATCGAGCTAGGTCAATGAGTGGTGCTAAGTTAAGGCCACTATGTGTACAAGAGAGCTTCGATTTTAAAGGTGGGCTGTGTGTGATACCATTGCGTATCTGTTATTATTCCGAAGCGTTCAACTGGGTAATTGATTAAATGAAATTGTGTATGAATTTGTGATGATAAGTGTAAGTATATACATGTGTAACTTATGAGCAATATGCTCGATATGTGATTGGAAATTGGAAAGATTGTTATGGGAAAGTGATGAATACAATTGAAGTGTGAAAGATCAAAATTGACAATAAAACTGTTCTGGATAGTTGCAGTGACGTGAATCTAACAATTTACCAAAAATAGTAGAAATTGAATCAGAGACTGAATGAGATATCAAATTATAGCTTAATGAGCCTATTTTCATATAACCAAAACAAAGCAAGAAAAGGAATTCTATATTATGAGATATTTAAGTTTTTGAGAGACTGATTCAGAATGACTACGTGATCCCCTATTTTGACTTAGAAAAATAATTAAAAATTGTAAAAAAATAATTAAGGGATATAATTTATATTATTGAAATCCTTAATGAGTCTAGTTTCAAATGAAATAAACGAGAACATCCTTTGAATTCTGTACAAGGAGAAAATTGATTCGTAGTGAAGAGTGGTCAGAACAGTTGAGCAGTGAAATAGGGGTAACTTCAATGAATAAACTGTACTAATTGGCTGGACCAAAAATTTTGAAACTTTTATGGTAATAATATATGTGAATCTAGTTTCAAGGAAAATTAACGTTTTGTAATTTGGAGTTCTACAGCTCTAGAAATAAATAATTTAGTTTCTGGTACTCTACTAGACAACTTATTTTGAACCTGTTTATGATTGTAATAGTGAAAGTATGTGTGTTTGTGATGGCAATATTCCTGGAACATATTGTGACTTTGTTTAAAGTATGATAATGTATTGTTTATTAATATTTACTTACTTACTTACTAAGCTATAATGCTTACTCCCTTCCTTTCCTTTTTCCTATAGTGTCGTAGATGTTAGCTCGAGTTGGAGGTCGCCGGAGGTTAAATCACACTATCAAACTATTGATCGATATATAAAGGTTTTAAAGTATTTTAAGTCTTTGGCATGTATGGAGACTCGTTTAATTGTTATTAAGTTGCTAGGAATTGGCTTAAAATACTGACCTATGTTATTTGAAGGTCTCTATTGTATAAAGTCATTTAATGTAGATAGTCTTGATTATGTTATTAATTATGAATCGGTTTTTATACGATGATTAGTGATTAAGTCTGGTAATGCCTCGTACCCTATTCCGGCGTCAAACACAGGTAAGGGGTGTTACACTAATGATAGTAATGCTTATGCTTTTTGTTAGAAATTTTCCATTTTAGTCAATACATTATGCTACATTCATCTATTTTTCTCTTGTTTCCATGGATTTCATGCTTACCCACCCCATATTACATATTATCAATCCCACATGCATTCATTCACTAGGTATTCCATTTAGCACCATTCTCATGTTCTTATTGTTACTAATTACTTGATATATCTTTTTATTAGGATTTAGTTACTTTTCGGTACATCTTCCCTTTGCCTATGATGCCCATGAAGTATTTTTCTTTAATTTTAACATGCTTACATACCTTTCCATGCTATTCTTGAGGGGTATTTCTATAACTTCGTCTTGCCATTATAGATACATGTCAAATCTACATGGCAAGAAAACTGCCATCCCCGCCTTGAAGAAGAGGAAAGGAGTAGCATCATCATCGGGTCCTACCACAAAAATCAGGCATCCATTCCTTCAGTTTCCCTCGGGACCACAGGAGGAACTTTTTCAGATACTACGGGGCCGACCCTTAAGTGTGGACCGCTACATTAATTGGGCAGTACTTGAACAAATCCAACTGGCTGACACGATCTGAGCCCTTTTGACGACTGACCCATGGGGCTCTTTTTCGAGATCATCGAGCTGACGTACCTCGAGCTCACACTCGAACTCTGCTCAACCTTCCACTTTCAAGTCATTATGACACAGTTCGATGATCCTGGAACGGTCCAGTTCTGTCTCGGTGGTTTAGTGAGCCAGTTGAGCGTACCTGAGTTCGGAATTGCACTAGGGCTGTATACAGAGGAGTTCATGGACGACAACGAACTTGACACCCTCCATCGCCATATCCACTATTCTCCTTCGAAGTGTTGGAGTGCTTTAGTCCCTGACTCAGCCACCTATGACCCTAGCCGCTCTAAGGCATCAGCCTTCGCCCCATCCCTGAGGTACTTACACTCCCTCTTGGCCCACACTCTGACAGAGCGGTGAGAGAGCACTGGTGTCTTCAAAACTCATGACGCCTACTTTTTATAGAGTATGGCAAATAGGCACGTCTTTGACCTTGCCTATTTCATTACCCTCGCCATTCGCCATTAGACGGAGCAGCATAGGAAGGGAGTCATATCGATCGGCCCTTATGTGACTCTCCTGGCTAAGTATTTAGGCCTCCTCAACACGGCGGCACAAACATCTTCCCTCACCCTCATTGGTCAGATGTCCCCACAGGGCATCTCGATTATGCTACATATGAGGATGATCGAGCGGCGACGTGGAGTTGACCCTCCCCAGTACTGCCTAGTCCAGTCCGCTGAAGAGGAGGACCCAGAGGATATTACTAATGATTTCCCTCCACGTCATGAGGACCCACTGTCTTAGCCACCGCCCATCCATCGTCCAGTTCATGCGGCAGGTTCATACTCTGACATCTCTGAGCGCCTTACTCGATTTGAGCAACAGTGTTTTCAGCGCTTTGATCATATTGATGCTACTCTACATCAGATTTGTCAGCACCTTCACATCTCATCGCCACCATCACCTCACGAACCATCCGACGATGACGATGTTTAAAGACTTTTTATTTATTATTTTTATTTTCACTTTTATCTTTATTTATCTTCTTAAAGTACTTTTTATTTTATTTTTCCTTTAGTACTATTTCATTTTTAGGTTTTATAATTTTTTATTGAATAATTTATAGTTTCAGCTATTTCGTTACGAGTAATTATGCTTCTTTATATTTCCTAAAGAGTTCTTGATTTTATCACAGTTATAAAGAGCTCCAAAGCTCACCATCACTTAGGAACTTGAAACTCCACTGGAAAAGGTTCTCCATGACTGCCATGTCCTGCCCGACCACCACGATAACCTCTTCGCTGGACACTATGGTTGTGGAACCCAACCTCTACCACCACCGGAGTATCCTCCTCCAATCTTATCATTGCCTTGGTTAATTATTCTCCATACCTTTAATTCAAGGATTCCATTCAACATTCAAGAAGTTTCACATCTCTCCCTCTTTCTTCTGATATTATCTTTATATCACTATTATATATCTTTGTACATTGAGGGAAATGTACATCTTTAATGTGGGGGGTTATTTATTTTATTATCAGAAAAATCCCTAAATTTTGTCTTGTTTTCAAATAATATTCTCATATCATTATTAGAATGAATTTTGATTAATTTATGATTTTTATTGATATGTCTTGGATTAAAACATAGGCATTTATGCATTGATTGTTTAAACTTTAAGGAATTAGAGAATCAAAGCATGATAAGTTGATTTTTGAGAATTATAAAAATTTCTAGGCTGTTTCCCCAAGTTTAGGTATTATCTTGAGTTGAAATTCATAGGGTTAACATAAAAAAGCCATAATTTTTGTGAGATCTTGAGTCTTTAGAGCATATATTATTTCTTTCATGCTCACTTTTATTGTTGCTTTGAGTGCGTCAATATTTATCTGTTATTCTAGAACTTGCTTGATTATACATGTCAAGACCACACCTCTGATTTGATATGTCAAGATAAAGGCACTTAGGTTTAACCCACTCACTCCATAAAAGCCTACCTTCATAATTAACCCTTAGTAAACCCTCTTGAGCCTAATAAGCCATCCATTGATTTACCCTCAATATTAACCCATAACCCATTATTGTTGAAATCCCCTAAATTAATTTGATCCCTATTTTTGTCGAGATTTGATTTGAATAAATTGCTTAGCTATGTTTTATTTTTGATAGTTAGCCTATGTTATTTGATTTGCTTTTTTTTTTAAAAAAAAATTTTAATACATACATATATATTAGTAGTAATTCTTTGTTTTTGAGCTTAAGTGTTTAATTCCATATTCTGAGAAGAAGCTCACATGTATTCAATTGATGATTAATAATTTTTATAGTTAGGTAATTTTTTTCAATTCAATCTCAATTCTAACCTTCTTTTTCAGCTGTGACCACACCCCTAACCAAAGCTACGTTACAACCCTTTAGAGACCTTTTGTGTAATAGCCCAAAATTAGGTCTAGTTGGAACAGAGGTTTCGGGACCACAAAATCTGAGATATAAATAATTATTTTATGATTATTTTGAGGTCTATGATATGATTGCATGATTGTGTGCAAATTACGTGAAGAAATTCTATGCATAAAGTGCTTAATTCGAAGTTAAGGACTAAATTGAATAAGTTGCAAAACTTGCATTCTAGAAGTTTTTAGTATGAAATTGATTTGAAATATTAATTAGGAGGTCTTAAATACCAATTTGACCAATTTCTAAGTTATGGACAAAAATTGGACATGGATGGAATTTTGGAAAGTTTAGTAGTAAGGGTATTTTGGTCATTTAGGGTAAAATGAATTAAAATACAAAATTAAAAGCCAATTTTGCTCATCTTCTTCACCATGGACGTGTATACCAAGGAGACTCCATGTCTAGGGTTTTCAAGCTTCCCAAGCTCAATTGTAAGTCCGTTCTAACCCTGCTTTTCAAGTTCTTTATGTTTTGGAGTCCCAGAACTTGATTTAGCTTATGCTAGCAATAATTCAACCTAGGGTTCATATTTGGAAAAATACCCATAGGTAAAATTTGTGTATTCTGGTGTTTTATGATACAATATGAGGTTTCAAATTATGTTAAACAACTTGTGCTACTCAGTTTTAAGTGAAAACGAGCAAAAGGGCTTAATCGGTAAAAATACCTAATAGTCATAAGTATATGTTAGAGTGAGAATTTGATGTTGCCATAGAAGGAAAAGTGATCATCATGTCATAAAAAAAATAATAAGGGATGAAGTTTAATTCCGAGCCTAGGGGCAAAAGTGTAAATATGCAAAAGTTTAGGGCAAAATTGTAATTCTTCCAAAGTTTGATTTAAGGACTGTTTTGAATAGTACATTAATTAAATAAGTAAAATATGATGTTTTAGATCCCGAAAAATGAGATTTGAACCTAGAATGAGAGAAAATCGAAAATTGGGAAAGTTGGTAAAATGGCCGTTTTAATATCAAGGTAAGTTCATATGTATAATAAGCATTAATTTATGCATGTTTCAATGTAAAATTGATATATTTACTATGATCTCCTAGGTGTTGAAAGTATGTAAGTTGGTATGATAATAATACAACAATAATCTTGTAATTTATATTTGAAAGTTAAATTTAGTGAATTAATTGAATTATGTTAAATTAAATGATTATGGTGCCAAGTTTATGAATTGATTTAAAAATATGTCTATGGTACATGAAGTGCATTGATTATCATACATAAATGTGATTTCTATGATTATGGATATTATGGGAAATTGTAAGTTCATATGATTTTTAATAAGACAATGTGTAATTTAATGTTATTGCGTTGATATTAAATGAGATGTAAGTTTATATGTAAGTAATACATCACTATTACTTGTATTATGATATTTTATAAAAATATTGGAAATATGTTTGTGGATAATTACTTGATTGGTGAAATTGTTGGAAAAGAGAAAAATCTCAGTTGAACCTTTGGAAAGATTGGATGATCTGATGGTATGTAGCTAGGTCACATGTATAGTCTTGAGTGCACATCATGTGTACAAGAGAGCTACAAGACATTATGATGTAGCTAGGTCGCATGGGTGATACTATGTGTACACCATGCAAACAAGAGAGCTACGGGATATATGTAGCTAGGTCGCATGCGTGGTTCCAAGTGAAGGACACCATGTAGACAAGAGAGCTACGAGATAAACTGGCTAGGTCACATGGGTGGTACTATGTGTTCACCATGTGTACAAGAGAGCCGAACTATATGATGGGTGGAGCTATGTGCTGAAACCACCAAGTATCGAGGATTGATCCAAAGTGTTCAACGGAGACTCTCTATGTATTGCTTTGTGAGTTTTGTGATGAATATGTGCGGAACTTGGTTATGTGAATGATGTGTTCATTAAGTGACCAGGATGTGGTAAGGTTATAAACAAGTAAGTTATACATGAGGATGATTTTATGGTGACCTTGTGATCATGGGCCTATACTTGTGATGTATGAAATGTGGTGAAAATGATTTGTGATATGTATGTTAAAATGAGGTTAATACAAAGAAAGTGTGAAAGAGTGAATTAGCAATAAAACTGTTTTGGACAGTAGCAGTGACGTGAATTTGAAAAATCACCAAAAATAGTATAAATTGAATCTGAGACTGAATAAGATATAAAATTAAAGCTTAATGAGTCTATTTTCATATAAAATAAACATAGAAAGCAAAGGAGTTCTATATTTTGAGATATTTATGTTTTCGTGAGACTGATTCAGAATGATTACGTGATCCCCTGTTTTGACTTTGGAAAATCACAAAAATTTGGAGAAAAATAATTAGAGGCTCAAAATTATATTTTTAAAATCCATAATAAGTCTATTTTCAAGATAGATCAACAAGAACATTATCTCGAGTTCATCTTGTGAGATAATTATTTTTTAGTGAAGAGAGGTCAGAACTGTCAGAAAGTGAAACAGGGAAAATTTTAATGAATAAACTGTACTAAATGGCTAAACCAAAAATTATGAAAATTTTATGGTGGAACGATATGTGAGTCTAATTTCAGAGGAAATTTACGGATCTTAATTTGAAGCTCTGTAGCTCGAATTATAAATAATTAAGTGACTATGACTTGTGTGGACAGTTTGATGTGAACTTTTATTAGTAAATTGGGAAATCGTACTTACAAGAATGCTATATACATTAAGGATGTGGAATGGAGAGGAGGAGGAGGAAAATAAATATATGTGGAATACATGGAAACTATGGTATATGAAATATTGATATAATGAAATAAATGATATGTGTTTATAAGAAAACAAAAAGAGAATGTTATGTATCATGACATGTATATATATATATATATATATATATATATATGACTAGTCTCAATGTAATGCTTGTTGGGTATGGAATTGAATTGAAATGTTTCAGGCAAACATGTTATTCTGCGCATCTGAATCGTGGTATTTTATAATGATATGATCTAGCTTTAAATATGAATGCTTGATGATTAAGCTGAAAATATTTGGTAAGATGATAATCTTGGTATAAATGTATAAGTGGTACTATAATAAACAAGGTAAAATGAGTATGAGAGACACATGTATGATGACATACAAATGCTATGTTTGTGGTTTAATTGAGGACGTATAATCATTAAATGAATACCTTGTTATATGCTTTTGATTTTGTATAAGTGTGTAAGAGATCAAGGTTGACCAAAGCTTGAAAAATAGCCTAGGTATATTCCACACAGGCAGAGACACGACCATGTGTCTCAGCTGTGTATGGAACACGACTTTCGGACACGAGCGTGTGGAGCCTTAAAGCATGAAATTTCTAGGATTTTCATAAGTTCTCGGTTTAGTCCCAAACCCTTTCTAAAGTATGTTTTGGGCTCCGTAGACTCAAATAAAGGACTATGTGTAAGAGAATGAACGCTTTGAAATATGAATAAAATTTTATGGCTTGTATTTTAGTTTAATATTTGTATGTTTGTGCAGTAACGCCTGCCTTAGCCCGCCTCGGATACGGGTAAGGGTGTTACATTTAGTGGTATCGAGCAGGTTTAGTCGATTCTCGGATTAACATAGCAAGTGTAAGAGTTTAGTTATACATGCCACAAATATGTGATAGTGTGATGTCTCCAGACACTAATAAGGACTATTTTGTTTAAAATGAAATATTCTCCAACCGAAATGCATCGACCATTTGATAGCGATATTGAAGTATTTGAATAAAGTGTAGCTATGATGTGTTAAACTCGAAATGTATGAATAAGAATTAGTGATATATGTATATGTGATAATATGTGAGATGAAAGTTTATATAGTGATATATTTTTTCATATTTGTTTGGCCTTCATATCTTTGTTGCATGCTTGACTAAATTAATTAGTAATTGTGATGATTAAAGTTATTCAAAATTCATAGAATGTATGGGTGAGTGCACTTGTTTGAAATGAGATAATTGGAAATTTTATGTAAGATGTATGAATAATAAATTGTTTGAAGTGGATAGTATGATTATAATGACATATGTGGATAATGAAAAAATGTGTCATATAGATATATGTCGAATCGAGTTAGAGATGCGACCTCACCCCTTACCGATGAGGTGTATATAACGGAAATTCATGAGAATCATGTTGACTATGTTCCTAAGTGTGGAATCAAAGAGTTCGGTGATAAAATAATTATAGATATGACCGAGTCCGAGAATGGTTGACAAGTGAAGGACGAGTTAGAGAAATATCGAGTTCTTGAGTTATCTTGGGATTCAAATTGATGATGAGTGTTTCGAAAGTATCGTCTTGAAAACAATTAGTTAGTAATGCTGGAAATTATGAGAAAGATACTCAACCTCACTCCGGTAAGATTTTCGAGGACGAAAATCTTTGAAGGGGGGAGAGTTGTAATAGCCCAAAATTAGGTCTAGTTGGAACAGAGGTTTCGGGACCACAAAATCTGAGATATAAATAATTATTTTATGATTATTTTGAGGTCTATGATATGATTGCATGATTGTGTGAAAATTACGTGAAGAAATTCTATGCATAAAGTGCTTAATTGAAGTTAGGGACTAAATTGAATAAGTTGCAAAACTTGCATTCTAGAAGTTTTTAGTATGAAATTGATTTGAAATATTAATTAGGAGGTCTTAAATACCAATTTGACCAATTTCTAAGTTATGGACAAAATTGGACATGGATGGAATTTTGGAAAGTTTAGTAGTAAGGGTATTTTGGTCATTTAGGGTAAAATGATTAAAATACAAAATTAAAAGCCAATTTTGCTCATCTTCTTCACCATGGACGTGTATACCAAGGAGACTCCATGTCTAGGGTTTTCAAGCTTCCCAAGCTCAATTATAAGTCCGTTCTAACCCGCTTTTCAAGTTCTTTACGTTTTGGAGTCCAGAACTTGATTTAGCTTATGCTAGCAATAATTCAACCTAGGGTTCATATTTGGAAAAATACCCATAGGTAAAATTTGTGTATTCTGGTGTTTTATGATACAATATGAGGTTTTAAATTATGTTAGACAACTTGTGCTACTCGGTTTTAAGTGAAAACGAGCAAAAGGGCTTAATCGGTAAAAATACCTAATAGTCATAAGTATATGTTAGAGTGAGAATTTGATGTTGCCATAGAAGGGAAAAGTGATCATCATGTCATAAAAAAAAAGAATAAGGGATGAAGTTTAATTCCCGAGCCTAGGGGCAAAAGTGTAAATATGCAAAAGTTTAGGGGCAAAATTGTAATTCTTCCAAAGTTTGATTTAAGGACTGTTTTGAATAGTACATTAATTAAATAAGTAAAATATGATGTTTTAGATCCCGAAAAATGAGATTTGAACCTAGAATGAGAGAAAAATCGAAAATTGGGAAAGTTGGTAAAATGGCCGTTTTAATATCAAGGTAAGTTCATATGTATAATAAGCATTAATTTATGCATGTTTCAATGTAAAATTGATATATTTACTATGATCTCCTAGGTGTTGAAAGTATGTAAGTTGGTATGATAATAATACAACAATAATGTTGTAATTTATATTTGAAAGTTAAATTTAGTGAATTAATTGAATTATGTTAAATTAAATGATTATGGTGCCAAGTTTATGAATTGATTTAAAAATATGTCTATGGTACATGAAGTGCATTGATTATCATACATAAATGTGATTTCTATGATTATGGATATTATGGGAAATTGTAAGTTCATATGATTTTTAATAAGACAATGTGTAATTTAATGTTATTGCGTTGATATTAAATGAGATGTAAGTTTATATGTAAGTAATACATCACTATTACTTGTATTATGATATTTTATAAAAATATTGGAAATATATTTGTGGATAATTACTTGATTGGTGAAATTGTTGGAAAAGAGAGAAAAATCTCGGTTGAACCTTTGGAAAGATTGGATGATACAGATGGTATGTAGCTAGGTCACATGTATAGTGCTGAGTGCACATCATGTGTACAAGAGAGCTACAAGACATTATGATGTAGCTAGGTCGCATGGGTGATACTATGTGTACACCATGCAAACAAGAGAGCTACGGGATATATGTAGCTAGGTCGCATACGTGGTTCCAAGTGAAGGACACCATGTAGACAAGAGAGCTACGAAATAAACTGGCTAGGTCACATGGGTGGTACTATGTGTTCACCATGTGTACAAGAGAGCCGAACTATATGATGGGTGGAGCTATGTGCTGAAACCACCAAGTATCGAGGATTGATCCTAAGTGTTCAACGGGAGACTCTCTATGTATTGCTTTGTGAGTTTTGTGATGAATATGTGCAGGAACTTGGTTATGTGAATGATGTGTTCATTAAGTGACCAGGATGTGGTAAGGTTATAAACAAGTAAGTTATACATGAGGATGATTTTATGGTGACCTTGTGATCATGAGCCTATACTTGTGATGTATGAAATGTGGTGAAAATGATTTGTGATATGTATGTTAAAATGAGGTTAATACAAAGAAAGTGTAAAAGAGTGAATTAGCAATAAACCTGTTTTGGACAGTAGCAGTGACGTGATTTTGAAAAATCACCAAAAATAGTATAAATTGAATCAGAGACTGAATGAGATATAAAATTAAATCTTAATGAGTCTATTTTCATATAAAAGAAACGTAGAAAGCAAAGGAGTTCTATATTTTGAGATATTTATGTTTTAGTGAGACTGATTCAGAATGATTACGTGATCCCCTGTTCTGACTTTGGAAAATCACAAAATTTGGAGAAAAATATTTAGAGGATCAAAATTATATTTTTAAAATCCATAATAAGTCTATTTTCAAGATAGATCAACAAGAACATTATCTGAGTTCTGTACTGTGAGATAATTATTTTTTAGTGAAGAGAGGTCAGAACTGTCAGAAAGTGAAACAGGGAAAATTTTAATGAATAAACTGTACTAATTGGTTAAACCAAAAATTATGAAAATTTTATGGTGGAACGATATGTGAGTCTAATTTCAGAGGAAATTTACGGATCTTAATTTGAAGCTCTGTAGCTCGAATTATAAATAATTAAGTGACTATGACTTGTGTGGACAGTTTGATGTGAACTTTTATTAGTAAATTGCGAAATCGTACTTACAAGAATGCTATATACATTAAGGATGTGGAATGGAGAGGAGGAGGAGGAAAATAAATATATGTGGAATACATGGAAACTATGGTATATGAAATATTGATATAATGAAATAAATGATATGTGTTTATAAGAAAACAAAAGAGAATGTTATGTATCATGACATGTATATATATATATATATATATATATATATATATATATATATGACTAGTCTCAATGTAATGCTTGTTGGGTATGGAATTGAATTGAAATGTTTCAGGTAAATATGTTATTCTGCGCATCTGAATTGTGGTATTTTATAAAGATATGATCTAGCTTTAAATATGAATGCTTGATGATTAAGCTGAAAATATTTGGTAAGATGATAATCTTGGTATAAATGTATAAGTGGTACTATAATAAACAAGGTAAAATGAGTATGAGAGACACATGTATGATGACATACAAATGCTATGTTTGTGGTTTAATTGAGGACGTATAATCATTAAATGAATACCTTGTTATATGCTTTTGATTTTGTATAAGTGTGTAAGAGATCAAGGTTGACCAAAGCTTGAAAAATAGCCTAGGTATATTCCACACAGGCAGAGACACGACCATGTGTCTCAACCGTGTATGGAACACGACTTTCGGACACGGGCGTGTGGAGCCTTAAAGCATGAAATTTCTAAGATTTTCGTAAGTTCTCGGTTTAGTCCCAAACCCTTTCTAAAGTATGTTTTGGGCTCCGTAGACTCAAATAAGGGACTATGTGTAAGAGAATGAACGCTTTGAAATATGAATAAATTTTTATGGCTTGTATTTTAGTTTAATGTTTGTATGTTTGTCTGGTAACGCCTCGTACCTTAGCCCGGCCTCGGATACGGGTAAGGGGTGTTACATTTTGATTGATGTTTCATCTTAATTTATAGTGATGGAGATTTGATTTTCAAGCAAGCCTATGATAATAACTTTTTATATTGAATATTGAGTGCTTAACTTGTCATCCTTAAACATCTCGAGTGAGTTGAGTGAATCCTTAGTGAGGATGTTAAACTTTGTGATATTTTGAAGCAAAGGTAATCACTTAGATGAGGGGAGACACCTATGTTTTCGTGATAAAATGCTCAACTTGGAATGTTTGAAACTTTGATGTACTTTCAGTTGAATTCTCAATGTATGATTACTTATGGTTTATTTTGAGATATTATTGATAGGAATTATAAGTTAAGGAAAATGAATTCTTAATTGTGAGTTGAGGATTTTGCTTGAGGACAAGCAAACGCTTAAGTATGGGGGTATTTGATAAACCGCAATTTATACATATTTTTATCCCATGCTTAGCACATTTATGGATGGTTTCTCCTTAGATTTGGTGAATTCGATGCTCCTAATCATTTAATTTCATTTTTTATACTTAGGTGAGCATAGGAGAGTAAAAAGAGCAAGAAACGGGCTGAAAATGGAGAAAATGGACCAACATGTGAAATCAACACGGCCTGGACTTCCGTACACGGGCAAACCACACGACCGTGTAGTTCTAGCAGGCTCTAACACAGCTTGGACTTCCTTACACGGGTAGACCACATGCCCATGTCCTTTTAATAGAATCGAGCACGACTTACACGGGTAGACCATACGCCCGTGTCTATTTAACAGCCTTGAACACAGATTGAAGAAATCGAACACGGGCGTGTCACACGGGCATGTCCTTGTCGAGCCCAAGTTTAGTCCTATTCGGAAAAGGCTACTCTTGAGGGCTTTTAGGCATTCTAAAGCCTATTTAAACACACTAGAGGAGGATTAGAGGGGACACACAGGGTAGGAGGCAAGGAATTACTCGAAGAAAGCTGATTGATCCATCTCAGAAGCCAGATTCATCTTCAAGACTAAAGATCTCCCTTCAATTTCCTTCAAGAGTTTTGGGTTTTCTTTATGTTTTTTTATCTTTATTCTTTTGAGATGTTTCCTTTCATAAATATGAACTAAATCCCCTAAATACCTAAGGAGAATGAAACCTAAGACGGATCTTGTTATTATGTTCTGAATTGTATGATAAATATTTGACTTGTTCTTAATTCTTGCTTTAATATTCCAGGATATTGATTCAAGTATTGATGTGCTTTTTCAGAGGAGCAAAAGTCCCTGTCTAAGAGTAGATCTAGCATAATTGAGCAGAGTTGATTGCACTCCTAGAGATAGGGTGACAAGATTTTGCCAAATTAGGGTGAAACCTAATAAGGGAATCCATATATCGAGTTAATGCAACACTAGTGAGTTAATTAGAAAGAGATTTCAATTAATCAACCTAGGGGTAGACGTTGTTAGTCTCGAGAGAGATAATAATATAAATTAGGGATTTCTACGGATCAAGTCAAATGAATAAATCGTCTGATTCAGAGTCAAATAACAAGTGAAGTCTAGGTGCATTTTTTCTTGGGTATTGTCTTAATCAATCAGTTTTCTCAAAAGTTTTTTTTTTTTTAATTTTCTTTCTGTGCGTTCTTAGTTTAGTTAATTAGTTTAGATAAACAAAACCCTTAATTTTTAGGCTAGATAATAAAAAAAAAGTTAATACTAGTACTTTTAGTTCCCTTAGGTTCGACAATCCGGTCTTACTAAAGCTATACTATTGTTCGACAGGTGCGCTTGCCTTCGTCGTGATAGTTAGTCGGTTTTCAAGGAGCGATCCATTATAAAAATTATAAAACTTATTGCACGTATTACATCACACGATCAATCTAAATAAATTCAAATTTCACTAATTTAATCACACACTTAATCAATTCACAAATACATAATTAGGCCTTTTTATACTTTGGCCCTTATATTTTCACACTTTAACATTTTAGTCCTTATTTCACAAAACACAAAATATACATAATTTCCTTATACACATGCTTGGCCAAATATTACCTTATTTCATATAAGCCATATCTTTCATTTATTTCACATTTTGACCCCTCAATTTAAAAATTTCACAATTTAATCCTTAATACACATTTTTATCAAAAATCATTTAATTAAACATAATAATCTATCAATAAAGATTTATTTTTCATCATCAAACCAAAAAATCTCAAGCTACCAACAATGGAATATCACAAAATCCACAACCAATTCAAAATTTCAAGCATGGGCTAGCTAGTATTCGAAGCAACGATCTTAAAAACGTAAAAATTATAAAAAACAGAGCAAATTACATACCTCAATCAAGCAAAATGAGTACCAAATACAAAAAAGCTCAAGAACTCTTTTTCTTTCTCAAGTTTCGACCAAAAGATGAACAGCATGCATGGTTTTTATGTTTTATTTTATTTAATTACATTATAACACATAAATTACTATTTTAACCTTTATAAAATAATATGAAAACTTTATAATTCATGTCCATAACAGCCCATGCTAATAGTCCATGGTCAAATATCAACATAAGGGCCCCACATATAAAAGCCATAGCAATGTAGCACTTTAACAAATAGCAAGTCACTTTGCATTTTACGCGATTAAGTCCTTTTATCAAATTGAACATACAAACAATAAAATTTCCACACAAAACATTCACACATATTAATTCACATACTGTAAACACCAAAAATAATATTAAAATAATTTTACGACTTCAAATTTGTGGTTTCGAAACTACTTTTCTGATTTAACTAAAACCGGGCTGTTGCAAGAAACATGAATCGGTTTCTTCCACAAGCCTATAATAGAAAGCAAAATGTCAGATCATGGCACCTTACTAGCAAAAATAGCAATGAACAAAAAAAAAATCACCTTTAGAATATATACACATATATGTACACACACAAAAATAAAAAATGGGTGGAGGATAAAAATAAGATTTTAGTTAATTTAGAAACAAACTACAATGAAATAGTTCTAAATAGAAGTCAGCAAATTTAAGTTCTAGTAGTAATAAGATATTCATGCCAATGAGTTTATAACAAAAGATCTACAAAAACACTATAATTCTGTCAATATCCACAAAATTCTTATACGTGACACTATAATTAGCCTCAAAGCAAATCTTATACCACCATAAAGAAAGATACAAGGAAAGGCTCTATCTACTTGGTTCTAGATCCAAATGGTAAGAATAGAATAAATGAATCACTATTAATCATTGATCAAATTTCTTAACTGATGCAATAGGATAGTAATGGATCACATGGAGGTATTCTTATCACATCAGGAATGAGGCGCATCTTAATAGAGTTTGAATTATCAAAATTAAGTTATATTCTTATCACATCGAGAATGAGGCGCATCTTAATAGAGTTTGAATTACCAAATATTAAGTTATAAATCAAGTTGCTAAATCAAGATTAGATAGATTTATCCATTTGACAATGCTAGGAGATACATGTATCAAAAATCAAATCAGGGCCAATCCAGAAAAAACTAATAACTTTCATAATAACATAAGCAAATCCATACACCATGCTCAACACTTGTAACCAAGTTTTTCTTGCCCATGTTTAGGTGGTTTAAAAGGTTACAATTTTGAACATGTTTTCTAGTATAGAATTTTAAGAAGCAATAAAAAGATATAGGACCAGAAAGCCTCGACGACAAAATACTAGTAAACGTAACTAATACAAATTACAATGAAGCCCATCATACCGAGGCAGAGCAAGTTCATCTTTATCCTCCCATGATTCTTTAATATTAAAGTCATTAATATCTTTATCATCCCATTTGCTTTTAAGTTGTTCCTTTGTAGGGAGAGGTGGAATCTCATCCTCTGCAACAATAGCATACAATTGCTTGAGCAAAAAAAAAAGGAGGGTTTCAAGAAAAGGAAACCAAGAATAAATAGAATGACATAATGCAATAGTTTCTCCAACTAAGATTGGAAACAAACCATAATCTTTAGCACTTATTAACAACTTAGAAACATAAGAAATACATAATAGAAATGAATCTGCTTTAAAGTCTCTTTACAGTTTAAAACTCCTATACAAAACTACGAGGTGACCATCAAATAATGTTTCAAGAAAAGAACTAGTGAATCCTAGCAATTGAAGCCAAGACTAGATTACTAGGATGTTGCGACAATTACTGATTTCCACTACATGCAGTTTTTCTTTTGAATAAAAAAAAAACCTCTAAATTTCTCTTTTTGGTCTGGTAACACCATATTCGATTTCCCAAGAAACTCAAAGCAAACACCTTTGAAACATCTCAACTCAACCTCATAAAATCCAAAACCAAAAACAAGTAAACGCCCTAAATTTCAATAAACCCAATAAACATTTAGCTCTAAAAAAAAGAAATTTCCCACATTTAAGTTCATACATAATAAAACATACAAAAAAAAATAGAATCACTTATTAGTCAAAGCCTTAGGAATTAACAACAAATTTGGGCTAAAATTAAAACTTATCCTAGTCTTCCATCTTTACTTAATAACAAATTGTCTTGTTATCTTTCTAGCATTTATGAAATCAAAGCAATGAAATCAAATAGGGGAAATCAGGAATGCAGTTAAAAAGGAAAAAAAAAAGGAAAAAAAGGGTTGCAACTCTGTAACTAAAGGGCTTTATTGGCTTAAAAGGAATGATGGTTTCAATAAATTGACCTAGGTCTCCTCTGTAATCAAAGGAAAAAAAAGGAAATGTAGAGATAGGGAGAAAAGAAAGTTACAGTTTCTTCATTCTTTCGGCAGAGGTGAAGGCAAGAATTGAAATTAGGGAAAAAAAATCTTATTCCACGCATTGAATAACGATTCAGTGATGAGAGAAGGGAATGGCTATTCAGCCAATTCCTGTAATAGACCCTGAATCAATTGAGGCCCGTAATACCATTATAGTCAACCAAACTAATGGTTCATGGTGGGCTCGCCGAATTGGGCTAGAATCTATTGATAAACCCGCAACTAAACATGTAACAACCCATTTTTAGTGGAATCGGAGCAGTGGTTTCAGAACTACAAATTTGAGTCAGAAAGAAAATTTATTTTAATATTATTGCATGGTTTACATCATGATAGGAAAGATGTCTAAAAATTTCGATAGGAAAATTTTATCGATTTCATGTTTAATTATAGAAAGGACCAAATTGCATAAAATGCAAAAGTTGAGTTCTAGTAGCTATAAGTATCAAATAGTAATGGAATTCAAAACTTGAGGTTCTTATATGGTAATTAGACCATTAAATGGAGTTAGAAGATATTTATTGTGAATCATTCATGGAAAATTAGAAAAAAAAGGGACTAAATTGGAATTTGAAAAAAATAAAGATGATAATAACTTAATATCATCTTATTTCATCATCTTCCCAAAATATTTTTTATGGAAACCCTAGCTAAGAGAGAGAGATTCAATTAAGCCTATTCAGGTAAGTAATAATGTCTCGATTTTAGTATTTTTTTGTATTTTCGATATCGTAGTAACTTAATTTATCTACTTTGGGGATCAATTTGTAAAGATATCAAAGTGTTGAAATTTTTTCATGGATGAGTATGCTGAAATTTTGAAGTTTATGGTAGAAAATGAAAGGTTGTTGATAGGTAAACAACTTTTGTAAAGGAAATTTTGATGAAATTGTGATTTAGGGACTAAATTGTAAATATGTAAAATTCATGGAAAATTTCTAACTTTTGTGAAATACATGAGCTGTAAATGTTATATGAAAAATTCAAATAGCCTTGGAATAAGGATTGAATTGCATGAATTTCATTTTCTAAGCCTAGGGATGAAATTGAAATTAATCAAAAGTATAGGGACAAAATGGTAATTTTTTCTAGGATTTGAATTGAATTGAATTGAGTATGAGATGAATTAAATTGATGATTAAATTCATTTATATAGATTCGGGAAGACCTAGTACTGAGTTGGATCAAGGAAAACAAAAAGTGTCGGATTAGTAGATTCTCGAAACGAAAAAGTATCAAGGTAAGTTTGTGTAACTAAATTGTGTATATTTTCATGTTTGAGTGAAATTTTGTTTATGTGAATGTTGAATTATGAATTTGGTAGATTTAGTGAATAAATTCATAAACCCTATAATGCCCGGTAAATATTAAATCCTGTTTAATTACATGAAATTCGATTGGATACAGGGCTCCTGTATTGGTTATGGTCTAGCATATGTTGTAGACACACCATAGCTCGATAGAGCATCTTGATATTAGCTCCCATGAGCTTCCCGTTTAATGGTTCTTACGAGCTTCCCGTTATAGGTCTTTGGAGCATCCCGATAGGTTGTGATCTTACATGTGTTGTGGACACACCTTCGCTCTGAGCTTCCCAATTACGACTCTTCATGAGCTTCCCATTAATTGGCTCTTGGTGAGCTTCCTGATATGGCTTGCTTAAACTTCCCGATATATGGCTATCTAGAGCTCCTTAATTAATGGCTCTTCGGAGCTACCTGTTATAGGCTCGCACGAGCTTCCTGAATATTTCTCTTATGAGTTTCCTGTTTTAGCCTGGATAAGCTTCCCGTTTATGTACTTTATGAGCACTCCTAAATATGAGTTGACGGATTTACCATATTGTACACCTTGAGTGTGTTGCCCATGAATCCATCGAGTTTTCAAATGATTCAACGGGAAACGGCTCAGAAAGGGATAATATGAATTCAAAATAAATTATAATGAGATTTCTTGACATGTAAAATATGATATGTATATGTTCCTCGGAAACTTGAAATGAAAAATACATGTATATGGAAATGGGACATTGATGAGCTCATCCATATTTCTTGGTACTTATATGAACTACATAACTAACAAGTTTGATGAGGCTTTATGTGTGACTAGGTTATTGATTTCATTTATTTGGATGTACTATGAATGTTTGTTTTAAATGAAAATAATTGGTAAGTTAATTTCCTATTATACGAACTTACTAAGCATTTGAAACGCTTACTTGGTTTTCTTTTCTTTGTTTTATAGTGCTTGGAAGCTTGTAAAGGTTGGAATCAGTCGGGGCACCATCACACTATCCTTTAGCTCATTTTGCTATAAATTGCAAACTTATTTTGCTATAATGGCATGTATAGGCTAACTTGGCCAATGTTGGCATGTAAATGGTTGTTTGTAATCTAGCCATTGGAATGGCTAGTGATGGTATGTTTAGTGAATATGTATATGAGGTTAGAATATGATTAATATATGTGTGCTTAGTATGGTTAGATTGAATTATGGTAAACATATATGTCTTACAAAAGGTAATTTTTAATACATATAATGATATATCATGTATAATGTTAATGTTGGCTTGGTTTTAATGTCTTGAGTTGATTGGCATATGTATGCAAGCATTGATGTAGGTTGAAGACAATTTGGGTGAGAAAAGTGGCCATGAAAATGACTTATTTTCGTCTACATGGGTAGACACATGGGCGTGTGTCTCATTCGTGTGTGACACACAGCCATGCGCATGGGTGTGTGGTTTGGCTGTGTGTCCCCTGTATCTTTAAAATTTAGAAACAGAATGTTCAAAATTTGCCACACGGGCGTGTGTCTCAGCCATGTGAGACACATGACCCATTACACGGGCATGTTTCTTAGCCGTGTAACCACTGCATCTAATTTTTGAAAATTAAATTGTCCATACAGCCCAGCACACGGGCGTGTGGTTGGTCGTGTGATCCAAGTCAGAGAGTTACACGGGTAAAGGCACATGCTGGGACACAGCTGTGTGCCTCACATCGAATGCCCACACGGCTTGGTATACGAGCGTGCCATTGGCTGTGTGAGCCACCGCCTGGCCATACGGGTGTGTGTCCCCTACACTTAAGAAAAATTTTGAAATTTTGTGAATTTTTGTCTAAGATTCTAATTAGTCCCTATTTGTTTCTAATCTATAAATTGGACCTTGAGGGTTCAATTAAAGGACAATGCGATTGAATATAATTAATTTTGGACATGAATAATAAATGACATGAATTAACTGTATTTGTTTGGTAAACTCTGGTAATGCTCTATAACTCTATTCTGGCGACGGATATGGGTTAAAGGTGTTACAAAACATGCTATTAGTCTTTCACCACCAAAATAAGAAAAACAAAATCTTGAGAAGCCATTGTTAAGCCTCCAAGGTTCGACCAAGTTAGGACCTTTGCATGTAAGTCAATTTTATACCCATTTTTCAAGAATTTTATATTTTTGGAATCGTTGTAGTTTAATCTAGCTAGCTCAGGGACTATTTTGAAATACTGTTAAAGTTTTGAAAAGTTACCATTGATGTTCTTGAAGCTTTTTAGATGTTAATGGTTGATTTTAAAGCTTGGTGTTGAAATAAGACTATTTTGTAAAGTGGATTTGGATAGTTTTAAGTTTGAGGACTAAATCAAAAGTATGTTAATTTTGGCATGAATTTCTTGTAAAATTTTAGTACTTGAGGGTTTTATAAGTGATGATTGTTTTATGAATCACTAAACTAGACTACGATAACGACTAAGGCAAGCAGACCTATCAAATGGTAGTATAGCTGTGGTGAGTCTAGAATATCGTATCCACAAGGACTAAAAGTACTAGTATTAAGTATCTTTCTATTATTTAGCCTAAAATATAAGAGTTTTGTTTTAATCTAAAATTAACTAACTAATTTACTACTAATATATACATGTTTTTACCCTATGCTTGGCATATTTTTGGAAGGATTATCATAAGATTTAATGAATTTGATGCTCCTAATCCTTTAATTTCATGTTTCATACTCAGGAGAGCTTAAGATAGCAAAAAGAGCAAGAAACGGGCCAAAAACGGACAAATTGGGTCTAATTCAGTGTTTCACACGGCCTAGGCACCTCCACACGGGTAATCCACACGCCCGTGTGTGACACACAAGTAGGCCAAAAGCCCGTGTGGCATGGTCGTGTTGACATTAAACCAAGTCAGAATTGCACACGGCCTGTGGACCTTCACACGGGCATGGCACACGGTCATGTCCTTGTTGAGCCAAAGTCTAATTCTATTTGAAAAAAGGCTAACTTTGGGCTATTTTGGGCATTCCAAAGTCTATATAAACACCCTAGAAGAGGATCAAGGGGAACGCAGGGTAGAAAGCAAAAAATACTCAAGGACATCCATCAGAATCGGCTTGGAAGCAGGATCTACTTCAATACTGAAGATCTCTATTTAATTTGCTTAGAAGTTCTTTGGGTTCTTTATGTTTTGTTGTTTTCCCAATCTTGAGATGTTTTCCATTATTATGAACAAAACTCCCTAAATACCTAAGGGAGATGAAACTTAGGACAGATCTTATTACTATTTGAATTATATGATAAATACTTGTTCTTATTCTTAATTGTGAGTTCTAATTCTTGCTTTAATATTCCAGAATATTAATTCAGGTTTTGATGTGCTTATTTAGTAGAGCAAAAGTCCCTGTTTAAGAGTAGATCCTTCATGATTAAGCAGAGTTGCATGCAATCCTAGAGATAAGACGACATAAATTTGCCGAATTAGAGTCAAATCTAATAAGGGAATCCATAGGTTAAGTTAATGCGACAATAGGGGTTTTAATTAGAAAGAGATTTCAGTTAATCAACCTAGAGTCAGTTGTTTTTAGTCTCGAAAAGATAATAACATAAATCAGGGATTTCTACAGATTAAGTCAAGTGAATAAACCGTCTAATTCAGAAGTAAATAGTGAAGTCTAGGTGGAGTCTTCCTTGGGTATTGTCTTCTCCATCGGTTTTCCAAAAAGTATTTTCCAACTTTTGCTTCTGTCGCGTTCTTAGTTAATTAGATAATTAGTTTTAGTTAAAAACATTCCTTTAATTTTTAGGCTAGATAATAAAAAGATAGTAATTACTAGTATTTTTAGCCTTTGTGGATATGATATTTTTGGTCTCACTATAACTATACTACTGAGTTAGTTTAGCGACCATCAAGTTTTTGGCGTCGTTGCCGGGGAACTAAGATATTAGGAACGCTTGATTTTTTTTCTTTAGCCATTTTTACTTTTATTGCAATTTACTTTTTTTTTTAGTTTAATTTTTCTTTTCTAAATTTTTCTTTTTAATTGCTTCTGGCAGGTGTCTCTAGTTTATGACTAGGAGGAACCCGTCAGGACCTTTGCTTTTTGAAAGTGAGATCGAGAGCACAACTTGCAGAAACCGAAGAGAAATAAAGCGAAGTCGACAATACATAGAGGAAGAGTGAGAGGACGATATCCATACTACAACCGAGGAGATGACTGATAATTAGAATAATCCGCTACCTCCTATGGTTGCTGCAAATCCAGTAAATCAGGACCCTGCTCCTTGTACTATGTATGATTATGCTAAACCTACTTTAATAGGAACTGAATCAAGTATTGTTAGACCTACAATTGCTGCAAATAATTTTGAACTGAAATCTAACACTATACAAATGATTCAATAGTTTGTTCAGCTTGATGGTTTGCAGGATGAAGACCCAAATACTCATTTGGCCAACTTCTTAGAGTTCTGTGATACTTTCAAAATAAATGGCATTTCTGATGATGCCATTTGCCTTCGGTTATTTCCCTTTTCATTAAGGAATAAGGCCAAACAGTGGTTGAATTTGTTACGACGATGATCAATCACTACTTGGGAGCAAATGACCGAAAAATTTGTACTCAAATATTTTCCGGCGGCTACAATGGCTAAATTGAGGAATGATATCTCTTCTTTTGTGCAGAAAGATTTAGAAACACTATATGATGCATGGGAGAGATACAAGGATTTATTGAGAAGGTGCCCTCACCATGGCTTACCTTTATGGTTACAGGTTCAAACTTTCCACAATGGTTTGAACCCCTCAACAAGACAAATGGTCGATGCAGTGGCTGGTGGAACCTTAAATAATAAAACACCTGAGGGAACTTATGATTTCATTGAAAAGATGTCACTAAATAATTATCAGTGGCAAGTCATGAGGACCAAGCCTAATAAAGCAGCAGGTGTTTTCAACCTCAACGCGGTCACCATGTTATCAAACCAGGTAGAGCTCTTAAATAAAAAGATTGGTGGCTTATGTGTCTCGACTTAGGCACATCTAGTGATGCAATGCAGTACAATTGGAGGAGGAATGAATAATACAGAATGCTTAGCCTACGACCCTAGCACTACAAATGAACTAGTCAACTATATGGGTAACAATTCTAGACCTCAGAATAACCCCTATAGTAACATTTACAATGCCAGTTGGAGGAACCATCCCAACTTCTCTTGGAGTGGTCAAGGCAATCAAAGACCACAACCACCTCCAGGTTTTCAACCATCTTACCAGCAGGAAAAGAAGTTGAACCTCGAGGATATGTCAACAAAATTCATCTCGATGTCAGAAACACGTTTCCAAAACACCGAAACAACGCTTAAAAATTAGCAAGCGTCAATTCAAGGTCTCGAGACTCAAATAGGTCAGCTTGCTAAGTTGATCTCAGAAAGACCAAAAGGTAGCTTGCCCAGCAACACCGAGGCTAACCCAAGAGAGCAGCTCCATGCAATTACCATTTAAAATGGAAAAGGGTCACCAGAACCAAGGCTAGAAACTATGGTAAGCCAAAATAAGGTGGACGAAAGCCAGAACAAACAAAAATCAGTAAGCAGAGAATACATACCTCGCGATAAAGAAAGACCGCACAGACGAACAATTTGGTAAATTTCTTAACATATTAAAAAAGTTACATATTAACTTACCGTTTATTGAAGCTCTTTTGCAGATGCCCAATTCAGTGAAATTTTTAAAGGAGCTTCTAGCAAACAAATGGAAGTTACATGATTCGTCATATGTGGAGTTAAATGCAGTTTGCTCAGCTATTCTACAAACCAAGCTACCTAACAAACTGAAAGATCCAGGGAGTTTTACAATTCCTTGTTTAATTGGTAGTTTGAATGTTAACAATGCTTTAGCTGATTTAGGGGCAAGTATTAATGTTATGCCTTATAAAATGTTTAAACAACTAGGTCTTGGCAAACCCAAACAAACTAGGATGAGCATTCAATTGGCTGATAAAACCATTAGATTTCCTAGGGGTATAATTGAGGACGTACTCATTAAGATTGATAAATTCATATTCCCAGTAAACTTTGTTGTTTTAGACATGGAAAAGGACGATGACGTTCCTTTAATCTTAGGACGACCCTTTTTAGCAATTGCTAGGACTATTATTGATGTTGGTACAAGAGAACTAACGCTTTGTGTAGGTGATGACACGATTAAACTTCAAGCTCATGATTTCGTCAGACTATCTAGTGATCGAAATGATACTACGAATTCTTTCCATGAGAATAACCTCTTGGCTCAAACTTCTATGTAGAAAATCCCTAGGGATAAAGTGATGGAGCCACGAACAACTCTTGGGGAACGAAGATTACAAATCGAGGAACAAGATGAATGGTGAACAAGAATTAAATAGAAGTCGAAAATACACGATGAACCAAAGCAGTGCCATGATAAACTTAGAAGTGAATCGAATCAACTAAAGGTTGGAGACAAAGTACTGTTAGATGAAGTGGACCATTGTGTTGCTACTTCTAAACCTAATAGAGCAATCCCTTTTACGGTACTCAACGTTTTCCCGTATGGTACAGTCGAGGTAACTCATTCCAAATTTGGCACTTTTAAGGTAAATAGTACTTGTCTAAAACCTTATTTTAATAAGATTGATAGCAGGGATGAGGAGTTTCAACTCCTCAAACCACCATGACCTTGCAAATATGAGGTGACTCGAGCTTAGACTTTAAATAAGCGCTTCTCAGGAGGCAACCTGAGCACTAACACCACTAACCGATTTATTTTATCTATTTTTCGTGTTTTTTACAGGTATAGTGACCCACACGGCCTGGACACACGAGCATGTCCTTGGCCGTCTGGAAATAGGGCTAAAATTTCCAAAGTATCAACATACACATGACTATAAACTCGAGCCACACGGCCATGCGACACGGCCGTGTGAAGCACACGACCAGTATACACGAGTGTGTCCATACCCGTGTAAAATCTAGAGCTTAATTTTTTAAATTTTAACGAGTCAGAGGTCAACACGGGACAGTGCCACAACCGTGTGCGAGACACGGCCAGAACACACGGGCATGTGGGTGGTTGCATGGGCATGGGAGAAACGAAGAATGTCCCACATGGGCGTGTGGAAAACTAAGCTATCAAATTCATGATGAACACGGGCTAGAGGATGAGTCACACGGGCGTGTAACATGACCGTGTGTTCGGACACACGGATGTGGGAGAAGTGAAGGACATAGCACACGATCGTGTGACACGGTCGTGTGAACCACACGGTAGGACAACATGGGTGTGTCACAGGCCGTGTGATGAATGAGCATTTAATTTTTGTGATAAACACGAGCTAACCCTAAGCCACACGGACGTGTGACAAGGCCGTGTGGCCCAACACGGGCCTCGCACGACCGTGTCCCATTTAACCCCCTAAAACCCTAAAATTTTATTTTTTATCTTCTTCTCCAAATTTCCCCAACCAGCCGCCGCCGCAAGTCACTCCCCTTCCATCTCCGACCAACTGCCAGCCACCATACTCCCCTTCCCTTTTCTTTTCCTTCCTTTCCTCCCTACCCTCACCCTTTCTCTCCCTTCTTTTTTCTTTCCTCCCATTTCTTTTCCTTTTTCCCCCTTCTTCCTATTCAACAGACCATCCACCACTCCGTCAACCCCCTCCCCTCATGCACAAAAATGCCAACCTCAGTTTGGCCTACACCACCCCAACCAACTGCCGCTGTCCGCACCTCCTATCTTTCCTCTTTTTTCCTCACATTTATTTTATTCTAGTTTTACTTATTTCTTTCTTTATTTCTTAATCGTTATTCCATTTTAATTTTAGTCAATTTTATTTATTTATTTATTTTTAGTCTTCATTATTATTATTGTTATTATTCATTATATTTGTTATTTATTATGATTATTATTTTATTACTTTGTTTTTTTTATTTTAGTTTTTGATTCTTTCATTTTTTATCTTTGTTTTCTCCTATTTTATTATTTTTAGTATTTATATTTTCCTATATTTTACTTTATTTATTTTGTTTTCTCCATGACCTTTTTCTTAATTTTTATTCCTTAGAGCTATTGTTATGTTCCTATATATTT
Organism: Gossypium arboreum; assembly: GCF_025698485.1. Taxonomy (NCBI): domain Eukaryota; kingdom Viridiplantae; phylum Streptophyta; class Magnoliopsida; order Malvales; family Malvaceae; genus Gossypium; species Gossypium arboreum. The sequence continues at coordinate 13,042,879 of NC_069075.1, read as the reverse complement.
TTCCATTATTCGGTCTTTGCTATGATTACTGTTAGGGCGTATTCTTTTTAGGACTATAGTTTTATTTTTACTATTTAGATTCTTATTTTTTTCCTTTGACTTGTGGTTAAATATTTGGTACTGTTTTTGACTTATGTCATTTTCAGGAATACTATGACAAACACACGAGGCAAGAAAATTGTTGTCCCCGCTTTGAAAAAGCGGAAGGGTCTTGGCGCAACCTCCTCAAGCGCCTCACTCGAAGCTCGTCACCTTTTGCTTCGATTCTGGTTAGGCCCACAGGACGACTTGTTTCAGCTTTTTCAAGTACGACCATTAGGAGTGGGCCGCTACATAGATTGGTCCGCCTTGGAGCAGGTCCAACTTGCCCACCTTGCTCGATTCCATCTCGCCACTGCCTCGTGGGATCGATTTTTTGTGATTTTCGAGTCCACCTATTCGGAGCTTACCTTGAAATTTTGCACTACTTTCCATCTTCAGCATGTGATGAATACCCACGACGAGGTCGGTACTATCATTTTCAGACTTGGTGGACTCGTAAGACACATAAGTGTACCAGAGTTTGGAGCTACTTTGGGCCTTTACACGGGGGAGTTTATGGCTTCCGAGGCTTTTCTACATCTTCACCGACACATATACCACTCGTCTTCCTGCTGTTGGACTGACCTTACGGCGAGTACTGTTCCCTATGACGCAAGTCGCTCAAAGACGACTTCTCTTCCTCCAGCGCTACGTTACATCCATGCCATCTTGGCTCACACCTTGGCTGGGAGGAGAAAGAGCACCAACGTCGTTAGCACCATCGATGCTTACTTCTTATAGAGCATGGCTACTCGTCATGTATTCGATTTGGCATACTTTATTGCCTTTGCTTTTCACCACTAGACAAACCGCCATAGGAGGGGCCTCATCTGCCTTGGTCCCTACGTGACTCGCCTAGCTCGACACTTCGGGCTTTTCGACACTCTAAAGATGTCTTCGACACTCACACTAGTAGCCCAGATGTCTCCTCAAGGAATTTCCAGTATGATCCACATGAGGATGATAGAGCGATGCCGTGGATTCAACCCTCCTCAGTACAGACTCATTCACTCTGATGACCAGGATGAGCCAAAGGACGTTACTGATGATGTCCCTCCCCCTCACGAGGACCCACACCCACCGTCACCGCCGAGTCACTGACCTCCTGCAGTTACTTTGATCGATATATCTGAACAACTTACTAGATCCGAGCAATAGTGTTTTGTGAGGTTCAACAACATCGAGGCGACTCTGCGGCAGATCTACCAGCACTTCAACATCTCCCTCCACCACCACTTCAAGATCCATCTACCGATGAGGGCTTTTGAGTCCATTTATTTTATCTTTTATTTTTCGCTTTATTTCTATTTTTATTTTTATTTTTATTTTAGTTCTAAAGACTTGGAATTTATACTTTTAAACTATGTTTATTTTTATGGCTATTATCGAGTAACCCTTTAATTCTCTTCACAATTGTGTTTATTTTCTTAATAGTAGCTCCAACTCATGCACATCATTGGCCATATTTACAATTTGCACTTTCATTATTCTAAGGATTGCCTCCAAAAATTTAGGGTAGTTTCGCTTCTCTCCCTCTTTTATGATATTATGCTTCTATTATCTATCTATCTTTGTACATTGAGGAAAATGTAAATCTTAAGTGTGGAGAGGTTATTTATATTACTGAATTTTTAGCTCGTTCTCAAATAATTTTCTCATATTATTACTAGAGTGAATTCTGATTGATTTATAATTTTTATTAATATGTTTTGAATTAAATCATAGGTAACTATGCATTGATTGTTTAACCTTAAGACATTAGAGAATCAAGCATGATAAGTTGAATTTTGAGAATTAAAATTGCTAAGTTGTTTCCCTGAATTGAGGTATTATCTTGAAAGTTCTAAATTCACAAGATTGACATCAAAAGCCATAATTTTTGTGAGACCTTGAACCTTTAGAGCATATATCCTTTCTTGCCCACTTTTATTGTTGCTTATGAGTGTGTCAATACTGATTTTTTATTCTAGAACTTGGTTTGATTATACATGTCGAGACCACACCATTGATTTGATATACCGAGATGATAAAGGCATTTAGGTTTTAACCCACTTGCCCCATAAAAAGCCTACCCACACAATTGACCCTTAGTGAGCCCCTTTGAGCCTTAACCATTGTTCTTGATTTTCCCCTTAATGTTAATCCACAACTTAACCCATTTTGATTCGTTAAGAATTTCTCCCTTTTCATTGACTCCTTTTTATCGAGATTTGATTTGATTAGTTACCTAACTATGATCGTTCATTCCAGTTGCTGAATTATTTCTTATTATGTACTTTCCATTATTGTACTTGTTCTTATTCTTAAAAAAAAACCATATATTCATTCATTCAACTGCATATTTTTTTAAAGAGCTTGGATAAGTTAAAGTTATTATATTAAGGGAAAGCTCACTTCATCTTAGGAATTTTTATTTCTGGCACTTGTTTGTAATTCAGTAATTAGCTTTATTCTTCTAAGTTGGGTAATTTATTAAATTAATCTCGATTCTAACCCTTTTTTTCAGCCTTTATCCACACCTTTAACCCAAGCCCCATTACAACCCTGTTAAAGACCTTTTGATTCGTATATCATCTCATTTATAGTGGTGGAGATTTGATTTTCATGCAAGCCTATGGTAATAACTTTTCATGTTTGACTATTGAGTGCTTAATTATTGAACCTTAAACATTTCGAGTGATTTGAGTGAATCTTTAGTGAGGATATCAACTCTTGTCAATTTGGAATAAAAGGTGATTACTTAGATAAAGGGGGATACCTATGATTTTATGATTAAAATGCTCAACTTAGATTGTTTGAAACTTTGATGTTCTTTTAGTTGAATTATCAATGTGTGATTATTTGTGGATTACTTCGAAACATTTTTTATTAGAATTATAAGTTAAGAAGAATTAATTTTAATTGTGAGTTGAGAATTTTTCTTAAGGACAAGCAAATGCTTAAGTGTGGGGATATTTGATAAACTATAATATATATATATACATGTTTTTACCCTATGCTTGACATATTTTTGGAAGGATTATCATAAGATTTAATGAATTTGATGCTCCTAATCCTTTAATTTCATATTTCATACTCAGGAGATCTTAGGATAGCAAAAAGAGCAAGAAACGGGACAAAAATGGACAAATTGGGTATAATTTAGTGTTTCACACGGCCTAGGTACTTTCACACGGGTAATCCACACACCCGCGAGAGACACACGGGTAGGCCACACAACCGTGTGGCATGGCCGTGTGGACATTAAACCAAGTCAGAATTGCACACGGCCTAAGGACCTTCACAAGGGCGTGGCACAGGATCGTGTCCCTGTCGAACCAAAATCTAATTCTATTCAGAAAAGGCTAATTTTAGGCTATTTTGGGCATTCCAAAGTCTATATAAACACCCTAGAAGAGGATCAAGGGGGGACGCAGGGTAGAAAGTAGAAAATACTCAAGGACAGCCATCGGAATCAGCTCAGAAGTAGGATCTACTTCAAGACTGAAGATCTCCATTCAATTTCCTTAGAAGTTCTTTGGGTTCTTTATGTTTTGTTGTTTTCCCAATCTTGAGATGTTTTCCATTATTATGAACTAAACTCCCTAAATACCTAAGGGAGATGAAACCTAGGACGGATCTTATTACTATTTGAATTATATGATAAATACTTGTTCTTATTCTTAATTGTGAGTTCTAATTCTTGCTTTAATATTCCAGGATATTAATTCAGGTTTTGATGTGCTTATTCAGTAGAGCAAAAGTCCCTGTTTAAGAGTAGATCCTTCATGATTAAGCGGAGTTGCATGCAATCCTAGAGATAGGACGACATAAATCTGTCGGATTAGAGTCAAATCTAATAAGGGAATCTATAGGTTGAGTTAATGCGACAATAGGGGTTTTAATTAGAAAGAGATTCCAGTTAATCAACCTAGAGTCAGTTGTTTTTAGTCTCGAAAGAGATAATAACATAAATCGGGGATTTTTACGGATTAAGTAAAGTGAATAAATCGTCTAATTCAGAAGTAAATAGTGAAGTCTAGATGGATTCTTCCTTGGGTATTATCTTCTTCATCGGTTTTCCAAAAAGTATTTTCCAACTTTTGCTTCTGTCGCGCTCTTAGTTAATTAGATAATTAGTTTTAGTTAAAAACATTCCTTTAGTTTTTAGGCTAGATAATAAAAAGATAGTAATTACTAGTACTTTTAGTCCTTGTGGATACGATATTTCTGGTCTCACCATAACTATACTACTATTCGATAGGTGCGCTTGCCTTAGTCAAATTTTTAGTTAGTTTAGCGACCATTAAGAGCGAATTTGGAAAAATACTTGAAGAAAACTTATAAAGAGGACAATACCCAGGAAAGAGTCCACCTGGACTTCACTTATTATTCTGACTCTGAATAAAAGGATTTATTCACTTGTCTTGATCCGTAGCAATCTCTAAATTAAAACCCAATCATCACATTAACTCGATCTATGGATTCCCTTATTAGATTTGACTCTAATCCGACAGATTTATGTCGTCCTATTTCTAGGATTGCAATCAACTCCGCTTAATTATGCTAGATCTACTCCTAAACAGGGACTTTTGCTCCACTGAATAAGCAAATCAAACTTGAATTAACATCCTGAAAATATTAAGGCAAGAATTAATAACACATAATTAAGAACAAGAACAAGTATTTATCATGTAGTTCAGAAAAATAAAATCTGTCGAAACCAATTTTTTTGAAAAAACGGGGCCACCAATCTTTTTTGTTTAGGTGTGATCGGATCACCTCGTAATTTGATTGTTTTAATAAAATGTTTTGTTTTACTAAAACAATGAGTTTGGTCTACTAAATTCGAGAAAACGGGTTAGGGAATCGGTTACGTACGAGGAAGGATTAACACCCTTATAATGCCCAAAATTGGTACCTAATTAATTAATTAATATCTTAATGTCGAAAGTTGAAAATCCGTAAAGAATTTAAAAATATGATCCTCCTTTTTTATTAATGTTAATTTTACAAAAATGCTTGGATAAATCGAAGCGGATGCTAAGACCTTCTTGTCTCGAAGTAATAAAATGTCACATCCAGTACGTTAAGACGCAGCATTTTAAACCCTCGAGAATAAGCTTGTCATTAGATTTTCAAAACTCATGCATTTTGATTTCAAAAAGGGTATTCGGTCATTTGGGTCAAACGAGAAAAAAATCGAAACCCAGTACATTAGGGCACGATCTCTCGAATTTCTAAACACGGAATATTGCCTTTATTTAAAAATCACATATTTTAAAATTTTAAAGGGATATTTGGCTATTTAGGTTTAATGAGAAAGTCGAAACCCCGTAAGTTAGGGTATGTTTTCTCAAATTCCTAAAATGAGAAACATTGACTATTTAAAAAATTCCCCCTTTTTCAAATGATACCAAGTGTTTTACTTAAACAAAATATATATTTTTATTTTAAAATGATGATATGCGAATAAAATCATGTAAATTACAATGAATATATTAATAAGAACGATTTACTGAGAGTTGCATTGTATACACTATTTTAATAATATGAACAATCAAAGAGAAATGAAACAAATAATAACCACATAAATAAAGAACACATAAATAAATGTAAGAGAAAGTGGTTTATAAAAAGAACGAAAATAAGGAACCCAAAATAAAAATATGAATGAGATTAAAGGTATAATTTGTGATAAAGTATATAAATAATAATAATAATAATAATAATAATAATAATAATAATAATAATAGATAAAATAATGATAGTAAGAATAAGAACAATATCTATACAAGTAAAAAAAAACTAAGTAATCTAATTTTGAAAAGTGTAAAAGGGCCACAATTAGACAAATAGATGATAATAAAATAATAATAATGGAATAAAATAACCATATAAGTTAATGAATAAATTAGATATATATAATAGTAGGTTTAGTTATTTTAAGAGTGAAGAAAAAATATGGAATATAAGTATATGAAATGATAAATAATGGGCATAAAATAAAAATAATACTAACTTAGGTAATTAAGAAATGAAGAATACTATGCAAATTAATGAGTCAATAATGAAATGAATTAAACAAAGGACTGAATTGGATTCAGAACAAAATTAGAGGCACAAATCATAATAAATTTAATGATAAAGGCGAAAAAGGACCGAATTGTAATGTGCGAATAACATGGAAGGACCAGATGGGAAATATACCCGTCCGACGTCGTCGTTTTGGAACCCCTATTTAAGTCAAAATTTTTCCAAAAAAATTCATTTTCTCTTCTTCCTAAAAAAAACAAAATTCGCTCAAAACTCTCTTCCTCACCTCTCCACTTCCGGCCGAACTTCAGTCGTCGGACCACCATGGTAGCTGCTGGTCGCCAGCGACGGCGCTGCCGCAGTCCGCGGTGGCCAGAAACCAAAAAGACCTATTTTTTTGGGATTTTCGACTTCTCGAGCCCAAAAATGCTGTCTTTCATTGGAGACGACAACCTCGGCCCCTCCACGACGGCGCGACGACAACCTCGGCCCCTCCACGACGGTGCAAATGCAACAAAAGGGGTAAGTTTTCTTTGTGTTTATTTCTTTTTAAAAAAAAGTAGAGAAAGAAATAGAAACAAAAATAAAATAAATAAAACAAGATAAGTTGCTTTTTTAAATTTTTTTCTTATTCTTGTTTTTTTCATTGCTATTGTGTGTGTTTTCAATACATTGATTCTTTTTGGGCTTTATAGCCGAAAGGAAAAAGAAAAAAAAATACAAGTTTTTCTGCTATTACTTTCTTTATTGCTGTTCTTATTGTTTTTTTTCGCAGGTACGGATGGTGGCGTGGATGCACGTGGTGGTGGTACAGAGGCTATACATTGGAGCAATGCTGAAGGCTGCAGAAGCAGCAAGAGAAAACCTAAGGTTTCCGAAAGTTTTATTTATTTTGGGCCTGGGCTTGGTTTTCTTTTTGTTGTTTTGGGTTTGTAAAATTTGGACTGGGACTTGGGATTTAGGTTTAATTTGATTTTTTTCTATTATGGGCCCAGACAAATTTGGGCCTGTACAACTTCCCCTCTTTGCTTATTATCGTGTAACAAAAATGGAGCAAAGACCTTTAAGAAGGATTAATCTTGCCTGGTCTCCGAATCTCAACTTCTGTGGGTGCTCCTCTTCTTCTAGGTAGCCTCGTTTCAACCCACTGCATCTTCAGGAGTATAGGAATTGGTGCTTCAATCTGTCCTAATGTAATTTTAGGGAGAAGAGATTTGTAGCTTCGATCTACTCCGTTGGAACTTTAAGGATATAAGAATTGGTAATTTCAACTTGCTCCACTACAACTTCAGGGAGATGAGGTTTGTGTATTTTTATCCTGTTCCACTGCAACTTCAGGGAGATAAGGATTGTGGCTTCGATCCACTCCAATATAATTTTAGGGGGAAGAGATTTGTAGCTTCGATCTACTCCGCTGGAACTTCAAGGACATAAGAATCACTGTCTTCAGTTTGCTCCAGTGTAACTTCAGGAAGACAAGACTGGTGGCTTTAATCTACTTCACTGCAACTTTAGAAAGATAAGATCCACCATAATTTGTAGCTTTAATTTGTTCCACTGCAACTTCAGAGAAATAAGATTCGTTGTCTTTAGTCTTCTCCACTGCAACTTCAGGGAGATAGGGCTGGTGGCTTCAATCTGCTCCACTGCAACTTCAAGAAGATAAGATCTGCCATCTCCAATCTACTCCACTGCAACCTTAAGGAGATAAGATCTACAACTTCAATCTGCTCCACTACTACTTCAAGGAGATGAGATTTGTGGATTCATCGATCTTGCTACATCGTCCTTTGGGGACATAACTTTTAGAATTGATTTTATGGGCCTATACTTATGCCAAATGATTAGGATGTCATGATCAGAATGAATCAAATGCTCCTAACTAGATTTATTATGAATGATATTTGCATGAATACAGAATTTCATGAGAATGATCCCTTTTTAATATTTGGGTTGTCATTGCTCGTTGTTCATCAAGGTTCTTTCACTGATGTGTTTTCCTGCCTTATTTGCTCAACTGGTATCTTTGATAGAAAATTCGATGAAATGATCACCATTTTCTCAGCTAGTTTGCTCCACTACAACTTTAAGGAGATAAAATTTGTGGTTTTTTCCAACCATCCCACTGCAACTCAGGGGTATAGGATTTGTGTCTTCTTCAATCACTTTGATCTGTTACACCATTCTCTGAGTATCATGACCAGATGCGCATGCATGATATTTGCATGAATGTAGAATATCATTTTTTGAGAATAATTCCCTTTTAATGCTTGGGTTGCTTATTATTCAATTTGAGGTTGTATTACCGACACAACGTCTTGTCTCCTCGTTCAACTGATATCTTTGACAGAAAATTCAAAGAACTAATCAAAATGTAGACTCCTCTTTCTCAAACATTTCCAACCCTTAGGTTTGATGAGTTCTAAACAACAGTCCTGTTTCAGGTTCTTGTACTATTTAGAAGCCTCCAGAGTAATATGCATAACTTCTTTTGTGAAATTTTATTAGTCTATTAACCATTGCAGGAGGTGAAGCAGAGGGAGAGGCAGCCTGGACAAGAAGGAAATTGATTGGGAGCATAGCTCGAAATGAATAAATTAATCAAAGATAGCAAATGCAATAAGAAGGAAATTGATTGGGAGTGTAGCTCAAAACGAATACAGTAATTAAGGATAGAAAATTCAATATGGGTAAGATGAAAACCAGGGGCCTCAGATATCATAGCCTGAGCTTCTCTGTACGAATTTCTTAAGGACCATTTTGAGCTCGACATATGTTTATGAGATCTAGAGCACTGTGTCAATGCCCCAAGATGTAGCATACCTCCTCCTTGTTAATTCAAGCATAGCAAGACCACCGCATGCCCCACTTTTTATCAAAATTTGAATTACCCTTTACGAGTTTTCAATTCAAAAACCCCTTTGGTTTTAAGGCGCCCTTTGCGGGTTTTCACCTTGGCATCTTCTTTTTCTTTTCTTTTTTCTTTTCGTTTCCCTTTTCTTTTTTTTTCTTGTTTTTTTGGAAAATGTTTTGACGAAATCTGAATTTATGGGATTAGGCAGGTTCTTGTCATTTATCTCGGTTAAAATCAACGCTTTTCCAAAGAAGGCCTTATTTACCATATAAGGTCCTTCCTAATCCACTTTCCTCTGAAGTCCTTTTGTATAGAAGGTATCTTCTTAAACGCCAGGTCCCCCTCCTGGAATTCTATAGGATGAACCTTTCTGTTGTAAGCTCGCATTCTTCGTTTTTAGTACGTTTGACCATGACGGGTAACTTTCAACCTCTTTTCTTCAATTAAGTTCACTTGATCCATTCTGCTTCATCTGATTTTAATTTAGCCAAAGTTTGGAGAGAAGGAATCTTGATTTCAATGGGCAAACTGCTTTCATTCCATAAACTAATAAAAAAAGTGTTGCCTCAGTGAAGGTCCTGGTCGATGATCAATAAACATAGAGGGTAAGTGGTAACTTCATATGTCAATATTTACAAGTCTCGGTCATTTTCCCCACGATCTTTTTTATCTTTTTTTATTTTTATATATATATATTTTGCCTTTGCTGCACTGTTCATTTTGGGGCGATATGGTATCTGATCTTGAACAGACTACAAACTTTTGATATCGTGCTTTTGTACATTGTTAGATATGATCCTTTTTGGCATTCTTTGTCGGTACATGATCCCTTTTTTTTTTTTTTGAATTTGATTACTTTTAACTTTGTAACATTGGCATATGAAGCGACTTTCACCTATTTAGTGAAGTAATCGACGACCAAAAAGCTGACAGTGTCTGCTAGAAGATTTTGACGGGATCAGCCCAATAACATCCATGCTCCACATAGAGAAAGTCAATGAAAAAATGAATGAGGCATATGAATCTTGTCTCCATAAATTTGGCATTTATGGCCTAACTGATGCAATCCCTTTCTATGGTGGACCAGCAGTACCCAAACCTCATGATTTACCTGGCCATTGTAAAACCACTAACATGTGTTCTTCAGACACCCTTATGGACCTCTTCTAAGATTTTCTTAACCTTAACAGCATCTACACATTTTAGTAGCCCAGGCGTATCTTGATGTGATCGTACGAAAACATCTTTGAATTCTTGGAATAACTCAATGACGTCTCGCTTTGTCTCCGTGGTGATATAGGCTCCGATCTTCACCTCTTTCTCTTCTCTTAGGCTCACGATGTCTATGACCCTTTGTAAGGTAGGTTCTGTTTCTCATCTTGTTCTACCATCATCAACAAATCAGGAGATAGGCTATAATCTCTATCATCTTCAAAGTCCTGAGATCCCTCTAGACACATATCTTGCTCAAAAGGAGATTCTGGGTCAGTAGTAATGTCGTTCATGCCATTGATATCTAGAGACCTGTTGCAGGTGCGAAGGAATATTTCAAAGAATAAATGAATCTAAGAATAATTATTTGTATGGTATGATCATGAATGAAGAATAAAATAATATTTGAAAGAAAGTCCAAAGAAAAGAAGAATCTAAAAATAATTGTTTGTATAGAATAAAAGAATATTTGCTCGAAATGATAAAAAAAGATGCATTTTATTAAAATAAAGATTTTGGACATAAGCCTATTTCACAAAAAGATTCTTATTGCTTCTAGGCTTAAAGCAACAAGCGTGTTTTGAATATTACTCCAAATTAGCTCTAAGAAATACATGGATCTCTTCCATAGTCCAATTGTTCAAAACACTCCCAAGTACGTAAGGGCAGAAGCTTGGAAAATTCTATTCCCATGTTCCCTCTTCAAATACGTCGTTAATGTTCAGATTTCCCAACATTCCTTCTGAGTTTCTGACCTCTTCAAAGAATTCCAACTCTTTGTTATCCATTAGACTTTGCACCAAAGCTTTGAATTTGGTGCACTCTTGGATTTCATGACCTTCTTCCGTGTGGAACTCACAGTAGCTCCTTATCCCTTTAGGTATCTTCTTCGAATCCAGAATGATTAATCCCATGTCTATCATTTGTTTCAAAACCCATTTTAGTGAGGTTTTTACTTCTGCAACATTGGTTTTGGTTCTCTTTCCTCCCTTCTCAATTATTGCATTTACCCCTTGATTTGAATGACTGGGTAACGAATTTCCTGTTACATGAGGTCCCAATAGATCATCGAATTTCACGATGCCCATCTTAATGAACTTTTAGATTAACTTCTTAAATGTGGTGCAGTTCTCAATTGAGTGTCCTGTTATTCCCGCATAGTATTCGCATTGAGCATTCACATCATACCATTTCGGGAATGGAGGTTGCAAGGGTTCCGAGTAAAACGGGGATACCACATATGCATCAAACAGATTCTGATACAACTTTCTATATGTTACCAGGATGGGTGTGAACTGGAGTCTTTCCATATTTGGCCTCGAGTTTACAATGGTTACAGCCCTTGGCTGGTCAACAGTGACCGATTTGGAATACCCTTTATTATACATGCTTAGGTTATTCACTTCATTTTCCTTGTTCTTTGGGGTTGATCTTTTGACACTTTCCCTCGCGTCTATCTTCCCACTTCTTATTGCATTTTCAATCATCTCGCCAGACATTACTATATCTAAGAAGCTCTTCGTAGCGCTTCCTAACATATGGTTAATGAATAGGGCCTTTAGAGTGTTGGTGAAAAGTATCTGGTTTCTTTCTCTATAAGAGGTGGCTGGATTTCCATTGCCACCTCTCTCCATATTTGGGTATATTGCCTGAAGCTCTCATTTTACTTCTTCTCCATGTTCTGCAATGTGATCTGTCAGGTGTCACGTCTGCCACATGACTATATTGCTTCATAAAAGCTTGTGCTAAGTCTTTCAACAAATTGATTTTGACGCGACTCAGGTGGTTGTACGATTTGGTAGCTGACCCGGTCAGACTATCTTGGAAGCAGTGGATTAACAGTTGATCATTATTAATGTATCCTGTCATTCTTCAGTAGAACATCGTGATGTGAGCTTTAGGATAAATAGTCTCATTATACTTTTCAAATTCTGGAGTCTTGAATTTTGGCGGGACTACTAGGTTTAGGACCAAACTCAAATCTTTGGCATCAACCCCGCAATGGTAATCAGCATTCTCCATTGCTTTAAGTTTTTCTCCCAACCACCTATACCGATCTTCGAGTTGCTTTGGTAGTTCCACCCTTGCTTTTTCTATTTCTTCCATTTCGTCTAGATCAGGAACTACAGGATTGGTTGGATTGTCCCTCGGATTGGAACCTGAGCCATTCAGGTAGTTTATTGGTACCAAGGTACTGGTCTGATATTGTTGGGGTCTAATAGTAATGAGTGCCCCTTGTGGACGCGTGTCTGGTTGGGCTTGGATGTTTGTCGGGTTAAAGCCTAGATGATAGGCAGGGTTTTCATTATCGGTCCCCGAGTTAACCGCAGTGCTCTTCCCTTTTTCACGTTCTCTAGCCAGCAATTGTGCCAACTAGCTTATCATACTATTTTGGGATTCTTGCATTTGTTCCCTCATGTCTTGTTGGATTCTGGCTAATTCCTCTTACATCTGTGCCTGTAATTGATCTTGCATATCTCTTAGCATTAGTTCTAATCTTTCTAATCTCTGATCCATTGGTTTTGGTGCGAGTACCATAATAATATTTAGTTGATAAACTTTTACTAGTTTCCAGATTAACTGAAATAATTTTATTTAATTAGGGTCCTTTGTGAAAATCTAATACATATGATGCAATGTAAAGTAGATGCATGGCATGAATGCAAAAAGAAAGAGAGGCGTTGATTCTGAATTCAATTCTATTAGAACAACTCTTCTAGAAAACAAATCTCTTTACATAAAGCGGAAACATATATGGCCTTGCCCTCATACTCCAGGCAAATACATAGATCTCTTTCTTCATATCCAGATGTTAAGATCAAATCTCATGAACTTTCCAATGAATGCCTCTACTAGCTCCTTTTTGTTTGATTGGGGCTGCGACACATGGTTCACTCATCCCCGTGAGCCTGGTTAGCTCCTTTAAGTAAGTCAGGACGTTGACAGCTCCCAAATAATCTTTGTTGGCTTGAATCCTGAAGGAAAGTCGCGTACTCCTTCACGGACTTTCACCCCTCTCGTTGTGTTTACTCGGATCATATTCAGACTACCGTATTGTATTCCACTTTATCAAGAAATTCATTTTCCATGACAAGCTCTCTATTTAGCAATTAAGTGTGAATCAACACCTCTTTTCTATGATGAAAATGCAATGGAACCATAACCAAAACAAAAAAAAACACGTCAGTACAAAAAACAGAAATAACAAATAGAGTACCTATTTGGATGACCTCTAGGGATTTGGTGTGGTTCTACCTAAGGTAGGCTCCTAGGGCTCACTATATGCGGTTTGGTTCAAAGGTAAAGGCACCTGAACCAGTAGATTCCTCGATCCTCACCCATTATAGGCTCATACGGACCGAGTTCAGTTCAAGGGAATACATTTCCCTATGGCTATACGGATATGAAAATCTCACGAAGACATAGGTACAGATGTATCCCAGAAGCGATCCATTATCCTATATGGAGATGAAAACCTCACGAAGGACTAGTTTTTCACTGCCACTTAAAGGGTAAGACCGATCGGTTATGCAATGCAATATGCAAAAATATTTAAAGACTCGAACCAACAAAGCAAGTATTATGACCAAGATCACGAAGATAATAGATGAAATGCAATTAAAAGATTGTATTCTAAATCAAAATTTTCAATTTTATACCAAATAAGACAAGAATTAATCAAATTGTGGCTCACTCTCAAGTCCCCAGTGGAGTCGCCAAGCTATCGAAACCATTTTTTTTTCAAAAAACTAGGTCGTCGACTTTTCATTTTGAAAATGAAAATGGTGAGTCGCCACTAATCTTTTTTGTTTAGGTGTGATCGGATCACCTCGTAATTTGATTGTTTTAATAAAATATTTTGTTTTACTAAAATAGCGAGTTTGGTCTACGAAATTCGAGAAAACGGGTTCGGGAGTCGGTTACATACGAGGAAGGATTAGCACCCTCGTAATGCCCAAAATTGGTACCTAATTGATTAATTAATATCTTAATGTCGAAAGTTAAAAATCCGCAAATAATTTAAAAATATGATCCTCATTTTTTTATTAATGTTAATTTTACAAAAATGCTTGGATAAATCGAAGCGGATGCTAAAGACCTTCTTGTCTCGAAGTAACAAAATGTCACATTCAGGACGTTAGGACACGACATTTTAAATCCTCAAGAATAAGCTTGTCTTTTGATTTTCAAAACACATGCATCTTGATTTTAATAAGGGTATTCGATCATTTGGGTCAAACGAGAAACAAAACGAAACCAGTATGTTAGGACACGATCTCTCGAATTTCCAAATACGGAATATTGCCTTTATTTAAAAATCACATATTTTAAAATTTTAAAGGGATATTTGGCTATTTAGGTTTAATGAGAAAGCCGAAACCCCGTATGTTAGGGTATGTTTTCTCAAATTCCTAAAATGAGAAACATTGCCTATTTAAAAAATTCCCCCTTTTTCAAATGATACCAAGTGTTTTACTTAAACAAAATATATATTTTTAATTTAAAATGATGATATGCGAATAAAATCACCACGTAAATGACAATAAATATACTAATAAGAACGATTTACGATGGTTGCATTGTATACACTATTTTAATAATATGAACAATCAAAGATAAATGAAACGAATAATGACAATGATAATAATAAAAAGTATGCATATGAAAGGAAAATACCAACTAAAAAAATAAAGACAAAGACATAAATAAAATAAACACATAAATAAATGTAAGAGAAAGTGGTCTATAAAAAGAACGAAAATAAGGAACCCAAAACAAAAATATGAATGAGATTAAAGGTATATTTTGTGATGAAGTATAATAATAATAATAATAATAATAATAATAATAATAATAATAATAATAATAATAATAATTGATAAAATAATGATAGTAAGAATAAGAACAATATCTATACAAGTAAAAAAAAAAACCTAAGCAATCTAATTTTGAAAAGTGTAAAAAGGCCACAATTTGACGAATAGATGATAATAAAATAATAATAATGGAATAAAATAACCATATAAGTGACTGAATAAATTAGATATATATAATAGTAGGTTTAGGTATTTTAAGAGTGAAGAAAAAAATATGGAATATAAGTATATGAAATGATAAATAATGGGCATAAAATAAAAATAATACTAACTTAGGTAATTAAGAAATGAAGAATACTATGCAAATTAATGAGTCAATAATGAAATGAATTAAACAAAGGACTGAATTGGAGTCAGAACAAAATTAGAGGCACAAATCGTAATAAATTTAATGATAAAGGCGAAAAAGGACCGAATTGTAACGTGCGAATAACATGGAAGGACTAGATGGGAAATATACCCGTCCTCCAAAACTCATAGTTCCATTAGGGACTAAAAAGCAATGAAACAAAATTATCAGGCCAAATTAAAAGAAATAAAAAAGAACAAAAAGGATCTAATTAAAACAGGTGGAAAAAAGCAGAATGACCAAAAGGGTAAATAATCTTTTGGAAAGAAACGCGCGGATCCTCCAGGTGGGTCGGGTCAAGGCAGGGGTTGAGCGCAAAACGACGTCGTTTTGGCGTTTAAAATTAAAATCCAAAACGACATCGTTTTGGAACCCCTATTTAAGTCAAAATTTTTCCAAAAAAATTCATTTTTTCTTCTTCCTAAAAAAAACAAAATTCTCTCAAACTCTCCCCCTCACCTCTCCACTTCTGGTCGAACTTCGGTCACTGGACCACTGTGGCGGCCGCCGATCGCCAGTGACGGCACCGCTGTCCGTGGTGGCCGAAAACCAAAAAGACCCTTTTTTTTGTTTTTCTACTTCCCAAGCCCAAAAATGCCTTCTTTCATCGGAGACGACAACCTAGGCCCCTCCACGACAGCGCAAACGCAACAAAAGGGGTAAGTTTTCTTTGTGTTTATTTCTTTTTTAAAAAAACAAGTAGAGAAAGAAATAGAAACAAAAATAAAATAAATAAAACAAGATAAATGAGCAACATTTTTGAAATATTTTTCTTGTTCTTGTTTTTTTTTATTGCTAATGTGTGTGTTTTCAATACACTGATTCTTTTTGGGCTTTATAGCCAAAAGGAAAAAGAAAAAAAAATACAAGTTTTTCTGCTATTGCTTTCTTTGTTGCTGTTATTGTTGTTTGTTTTCGCAGGTACTGATGGTGACGTGGAGGCACGCGGTGGTGGTACGGAGGCCGTACATGGGAGCAACGCTGGAGGCTGCAAAAGCTGCAAGAGGAAACCCAGGGTTTCCAAAAAATTCATGTATTTTGGGCCTGGGCTTGGTTTTTTTTTTTTTTTGAGTTTGTAAAATTTGAACTTGGACTTTGGATTTGGGTTTAATTTTATTTGGTTTCTGTTATGGGCCCGGGCAGATTTGGGCGTGTACAAGATCCATCATAGATTTCATCCTCCTAGGTATTTAAGGAGTTTAGTTCATAATGTAAAAGGAAAACATCTCAAATTTAGAAAAACAAAAAGACATAAAAAAACCAAATAAACTTCGAGAGAAATTTTAATGGAGATCTTCAATCTTGAAGTAGATCTGCTTCCGAGATGATTCCAACGGCTTCCTTCGAGTAATTTCTGCTTTCTACTCTGCGTCCCCCTTAGGTCTTCTTCTAGTATGTTTTTATAGACTTTAGAATGCTAAGAAACCTGAAAAATAGGCTTTTTCCGCGTGTTCTGGAAACAGGGAGCGATATCGACATGGACTGTCACATGGGCGTGTGGCCAGCCCGTGTGGCTCACACGAGCGTGTGCTTAGCCCGTGTGGGAATGGTCTTGGCCGTGTGGATCCTTAAATCAGCCCGTTTGGCCCGTTTTGGCCCGTTTTCTACTCCTTTTGTTCCCTAATGCTCACTTAAATCTAAAACATGAAATTAAAATATTAAGAGCATCAAATTCACTAAATTATATGATAAATCATCCAAAAACACACTAATCATGGGATTCAAACATGTTATATTTATGGTTTATTAATAAGAATGGGAATTAATTCAGCATGAAGGTTTAGGGCTTAATTGTGAAAAATTAACTTGTTTTGGTTTTAGGGGCTAAATTGAACAAAACGTAAAATTTTAGAGAAATTGTGAAAATGTTAATAGGAAGTCATAAGCATTGAATTGAATGTTATAATGTAATTGAGACTGATGAATTAAAATAAAATTACTATATAGATCAAGAACCGGTAGTTAATCGTGGAAAAGAGATAATCGCAAACTAATCCCTGATACTCTTATCTTTGTTATTTGGGCCTGGTAAGTTCATACGGTATTGTCTTGTGTATTTTGGTAATTTTTTTATTGAATTTTGTATTTTGGGAATATTGAATATGAACTTAAATGCTACAATTGATACAAGGTGAGAAAATGAATTGAAATGGATGGCACACCATTATATGTAACGAGCCCAGATAAACATAGGATAGGATACAATTGGCATGCCAATAGGTTATATTGCACGCTTTATAGGATTGATATGTGCTGAGATGATGACAGATGATATGATATTATACATTGAATGTATAGAAATCCAGCATCTGTTGCGAATTACTGAGTTATATTTATAATGATCTTGACATGTTACTAGGGGAGGATGTGAAGCCTACGAGCTTGGCAATTGGTGCCCAGGCATGTTTCTAGAGGGATATTAGCCTTCGGGCTAGGCCTCAGTGCCCAGGCGTGTTCTTGGTTGGATTAACTCAATTGAGCATTCTAGCGTGTTTTGGGTGGATAGTCGCGTATCGATATGTTCATATTAGTCCATCAAGCTGAATCTTGATTGTTAAATGATTTAATGAATTGTATGGATATATGGTGATAAACCTTGATGAAAGACTTGAAAATGTGCTCATATTTATAGATGTTACATGATGATCTGATGTTGAATTAACTAGTTTACTTGAAAGTTCATATGGCTTGAATATGAAGTACCCACCTCTTGATATGGTTGTGGTGACAGGGTTAAGTATAGTTAATTGTTTGTTATTTAAATTTTAAATAAAAGGTATGTTATATCGTTTTAACCTATGAACTTACTAAGCTCAATTGAAGCCCACTCTACTTTGTTTTTCTTGTTTTTCCATAGTTGTCGTGTTGTAGAACCGGGTAATCGGAGCACACTATCCAGCCATTTTTGGTAGACTTTGAAAATGATATATTTTGGTTTGTGGCATGTAATAAGAGTAATCTGTATATGAACTTGTGTGGTTGTAATGTATATATGTTGGTGCTTGCACAAATGAAGTGTGCTTAATGGTTAAATGGTATTGTTGCTCATGGTCTGATGTGGTAATCTTGAATGTGAAATTGAGCTTAGTATATGATGAAATAAAATAGGTAGTTGGTAGGTTGTAATATGGTATGGAATGAATTGCTAAGTGAGATTTTGGTTGAACATAAGGCATAATGGTTTTACATTTAATCTGGATGTTATTTAGGTGTTATGTATAATGGTTCTTTTGTTAGCAAATGCATTGGTGAATATACCTTGGTATGTGGTTGTTGGTTAGTGATAGAAGTTATGATATCTTTGATGATTCATATGGTAATTGCTTAGCTATGCTTAATCTTGAATGTTGTTTGTGATGGTGTCATATGGCATATTGGTTAGGCAATACTAGGATGTATTATATCATGTTTTGGGTTGAGTTCATAAAGTGTTTTAGGTAGGAACTTAAAGAAATTGTAAGGTGTTATATGTGTATCCTTAAAATGGTATGTGATTTGAGCATGAAATGAACTTTAAAACTCATGATTTTGACAATTTTGATAAAAGTATCAATGTTAGGGACTAAGGTATCGATACTGGTCCAAACGAACAATTTTAAAATCGATAGAATGCTAATTTGGTATCGATATTTTTCAAAAAGTATTGAAAATTCTTTAAAAACATCGATACCTCTAAAAGGTATCGATAAAATGGTTTGAACCAAAATTTCCAAATTTGACAGAATGTCAAACTCGTATCGATATTTAATTTGGTATTGATATCGAACTTAAAAACACTGATTCTTATTACAAAAATATCAAAAACTTGTCCAGTTTTTGAAAATTTTATAATTTGGTCATTTTTCATGCCCAAATTTAATCCTTTGTATTTAAAAATCGATTTTAGTTCTGTTCTCATTTGTAATAATTATTGTGTGTATAAATAGAATCATTTAATGTTTTAAATTTTACATGATTGTTTTGTTTTATTCGTAGCACCTTGCAGCTTAGGTCCAATGACCGGACAGGGTATGGGGTGTTATAAGTGGGAACTTAATTAAATATTATTTAATCCCTTATTATATATGTCCAATCGACCCCAAGTTGAATTTGTCCTAGATCTATTTATGGATTCATTCACTTGTGATGTTCATGGTGTGACCTACTGTTAGCTCAATCGATCAACCGAAATAGCCAAGAGAGGGATGAATTGGCTATTAAAAATTTTGTGGAAGCAAGGATAAGAAAATGAGACCCAGAACACAATGATTTTAGATTGGTTCAGCCCCGATTGCCTACTTTACTATCTTAGCTTTCCACAACTAAGGATTTCCCAAATTCATTAATTTGATGAACCTTTGAGGATAATACTTAACCTTACAACTCCCTAAGGATTTGTACCAACTCGTTTTTTAGTGGTGTCGAAAATAGTGGTTTTGGGACCACAAATCCGACATGTAAGTTCATATATTAGTATTCAAATTATACGAGTCAATAGTAATTTTTATATTGAATTTTGATTTGATGATTTTAAATAATTGAATTAGAAGTTAGTATAAGTGATTTAGTTCAAAAGTCAAGTGGTTATTGAAAACGAGGTATTATGATCTTGTTTTTGTAATATAAAGCCGTAAATATTTTTATTAAATATTTACAGAGTCGTATTATATATGAATTGAAGTTGGGTCCAGTAATTTTGATGATTTTTTTGCTTAATTGAAGTAAAAGGATTAAATTGTAAAAGAGGTAAAAGTTAACTGCTATAAATTTAAAATAGTAAAATGATGAAAAAGTAATTAAACCATGGTCAAAAAGTCGAAGAGGTGGTGGCATGATTAAATCCACTAACTTTTGGGGTTATTTACTCATTTAGTCCTAATTAGTTTAGGATTAAATTGAAAATAAGCTTATTTAGTTAAAATTTAAAATAATTGAAGAACTAGTTGTGCAATTAAACCCTCCTTAATTAGAAATTATACTATTTGATTAGATAATGGACGGTTTGCAAGGCTAATTACTTGAAATTTTATTGAAATTGTAAGGTTATAATAGTAATTTACAAAATTAGGTAAAATGAAATTAAAAAAAAAGCCAAAATTGGCTATCATCTTTTTGTTTCTTCCTTCAAAATTTGAATCTACCATTTTTGAGAGGAGAAACCTTCGACCAAGCTAGGTTTCGTTGCTTGAATAGGTAAATCTTGCCCATTTTTAGTAATTTTTATGTTTTTGAGCTTGTATTAGCTTAATCTAACTAACTCAGGGATTAATTCATAAAGCTATCAAAAGTTTTGGATGATGCCATTAAATCTTGAAGTTTTATGGTAGAATATTAAGTTTGGTTGCTAGATAAGACTATTTTGTAAAGTAATTTTTGGTAATTTTAATGTTTAAGGACTAAATCATTAAAGAGATAAAATTACAGAGACTTATTGTGTAATAACAAAAATTATGGGCTGTAGAGAGGCCTTATATAGTTCAGTTAAACTTTATTTTATTTGAAATTGGTTAAATTGCATGTTTTGGGCTTAGGTACTAAATTGTATAAAAATAAAATATTGGGGGCAATTTTATAAAAATGTCAAAAATGACTTAATTACATAAAATGAATAAATTTTGCTGTTAGAATTAGTGAATTAAATGGAATTATTATTTTATGTCCTATACGAGTGGAAAATCGAGGAAAAGAGGAGTTACCAAATAGCCCCTGTACTTTGTCGTTGTTGTAGTTTAGTCCGGTAAGTTTGTATGGTTTAATTTTAGTGAATATTTAAATCTATTATAGGAACTTAATTGCATAATATTGGATTATATTGATGTGTGTAATTGGAAATGGAAATAATGAATTGAAATGACATTGATAACTGATTTAGATACTATGAGTCGTTACTGTAAATCAATCTTGTAAGTTCAAGCATTTATATATGCTTCTAATAATCCTTGTACTCTTTGTTAGTATACTATTATTGAATGTTATATTATATACCAAATGAGATCAGCGAGCGTTACCCATTGATATACTGATTGGTGCTTAGACGAACGATACTTACTGAATCTACTGAAACATATGCACTTTCTAGCCATACCTACTGAATTTTCTGAAACGTATGCGCTCTCAAGCCATACCTATTGAATCTATTGAAAATAATGCTCTATTGAGTAAAAGAATCTACTGGTATACTGAATAAATCTCATGGAACGTTATCCACTGATATACTGAAGAAGCTCAATCGAGTGAAATCTACTGATATACTAAGTAAAGCTCAAGCGAGCATTATCCACTGAATATATTGAACTACTATACTGATCGTTAATTTATGATAAATGTTGTGTTTTATGGAATTTCAACATTTAATTTTAATTGATTACTATGTTTAAATGGAAAGGTTTATCAATATATACAAATGAATTTACTAAGCTTTATTCAAGCTTACCTGTATTTGTCTTATTTTGTAAATTACGTTTTGAAGGCTTAGAAGTTCAGATCAACACACACTATCTAGGAGATCTCTGGTAAACTTTGTTTTAGTTTGGTATATATGGCATGTACTAGGACCTCTTTATATGTATGATGTTGAATCCTGGTTTGAGCAAGTTTACTTAAGTTTGTGCTATGGTTGTGACAAATGAAATTATGCATGTTTCATCTAAGTTTAAGTGTTAAGCTTGATGGTAGAAAATATTGACAATATGTGAGATTATGGTTTGAAATGAATTGATGTTTTATGTGTAACTATATCTTGTATATAAAACCTTGAAGATGAAATGTTATGAAATGATTTGTCGTGTCAATGAGGGCACATTGGTTTGATAAATAGGTTGAATCCATTGACATGTTTTGAATGTGTTTGAAGATGGTTTTTAGCCTATGAAAGTGTGTATTTGAATGTGTTTAAACTCTTAAGCAAATAGGTGAAAATTTAGCTTGGAATTGGTCATTTTTGGTCCCACATGGCTTGGGACAAAGGCTGTCACATGGCTGTGTGCCTAGAACCTGTTTAAAAACAGTATAGGTGTAGTTTTCATGTGGGCAGACACACGGCCTGTGACATGACTTGTAAGGGTATTTCAAATGTTACACGGGCTAGTACAAGGCCTACAACAAAACCCTGTGATCCAAACCAGTGAGTTACACTATTTATGCACACGAGCGTGTAGGTTAACCACACAACCATGTTTGGAGCCAAATGGGTTGGACTCTGTCCCATGACCTGGACATACAGTTGTGTGACCCCTAACTTGAAAATTTTTAAAATTTTCCTGAAAGTTTTAATTTGTTCTGATTTGGTCCCTAAATGTTTGTAACTTATTTTTAGAGCTTCGAAAGCTTGATTTAAGACTTGAAACTGAATGATCTCTTTCATTAACTGTTCCAACTTGACTGGTAATATTTGGTATCCTATTTCAGAAATGGAAACGAGATATGGGTGTTACATGTTTTCTACCCAAACCTTAAGACACAAACCATTTAAAAAAAGCAAACAAATAAGCAAATAAAGAAACAATTCTTACAAGATTAGAACGTTTGCAAATGAAGTATACACTTAATAAAAACACTTGATCTAAGAAAATACAATGAATGCCCACAAGAAACATTTAAGCACAAATGGTTGGTTATAGATTTCTTGATTTTTTTTATAGCTCTTAATCTCTTATAATCTATCTTGTTTTTGTAGAAGCTTTGGAAGCTAGTATTTATAGACTCTCATTGATTTCCAACTATTTGGGTTGGAAAATGAATTAAGTCTTTGAGGGTATAAAAACTAAAGCATTAATGACTCCTACAAAAAAGGTATCGATACTTTAGGCATTTAATGCCTAAATTTAGTGATCGTTAAGCGCCTATAGTATCGATACAATATGGAATGTATCGATACTTGATGTGAAATATCGACGCCTTAGGGAGGGTATTGATAATTGGGCAATTTTTCTTTAATTTTAAAAACATCGAATCTCAAAACGGTATTGATACAAAAAATTTCAAACCATAGACATGATATATAACATTTACCGGGTCTTATACAAGCTTATGTAAGCTCTAAAGTTAGCCTGAGATTGAGCAATGACCAATTTGTAAAAGTTTCATAAATTTAGGTCGACGTCACGACATGAGAGAGTTCTTCATTGCAACTTGTCGTGACATGACATGATGATTTGGCCTTGTTGTGATTATAGGGTTCCTTGCCATGCCGTGGCTTGAAGCCTAGAGCTCGTCGTGACAACCACTACCTGACGTTGCAACATGGACTCTATTTTTAGTACAAGTTGGGCCATTTAGTACCTATTTCATGGTTACCTTTCAATTTGAACTGGTTCATATTTATACAAATTCTCCTACACAAAAACATCCCTAACACATATTTAAACATGTTTAAACATCTACAGTCATCCTTACATCAACTTATACTACCAATTCGACCGTTGAATATAACATTCCTTTATCGAAGCATACATATCAACCATTAACCAAATACCATCTTTGGCATTATCAATTCACATTCAAAACACCATTCCAAATTCCATATACTCAACTCAAACCATTTACCAAGAGAATACCATATCAACAAGCATTACCGCTATGCAAATTCATGCATAAAATAAATGACAAGTTATGTCATTATTCAAAATTAACCAAATACATAACACCTATGTACATACCACAAAATCGAGCTTTAAAACATTTAAAAGACTACTGAGTTAGGAACAGGATAGTGTGAGCTTCTTTTTTATCTGCTTGACACGTTCCATAAGTCAACAATCTACAAGAAAAAATGGAGGTAACGGAGTAAGCATATTGAATGCTTAGTAAGTCTATATGAAAATCACTTAACTTACCTTGACAATACAATAAATTAAGCAATTAAAACACCTTAGTATATATCATGGCATCCTTTGGCATCCTTATACTTTTATATGTAATTCAACAATACAACCAATAGGTTAGTTCATTTGCATAACAAGGACTTCTAACTTAAATCATATATGTATGCAAAAATTCCATCTTATATCAAATACTAAACAATTCATATTCATATTGAAAACATAAGTAACTCAATTCATGTTCAATCATTTCAACCATTACATTTTCATTAGGTTACCGTTTTCTTGCCCGAGAGAACCTTAGTAAACCTAAATCAAATACATGAGATTATAATGCTCACACAAGCTAATAGTGATTAGGGTTGCTGACACAAGTTGACATTTATGAATTTGCTCACACAAGCTGGCATTTAGGATGTAACGCCCCAAAAATCTCGAAACCCAAAAATCCTAAAATCTTGAACTTTTTTTTCGGTTTTGATAAAAATTGTGTTTAATATTCTTATCCAAGCGATAATTTAGTAGGTCTTAGTTAAGGTTTGAGTTCGAACCTAGGAATAAATGAAATTATAGTTTAGATATTAAAAGAATCAGGGCTAGCAAGTAGTTGGGCTTTTAAATAAAGTTAGGGGAAAATAGTATCAAAAAGCCTTGTAGAAGAGTGGCTAAGTGACGCCACTTAGAGTGTAGGGAGGTGGCGTTAATAGCTAGCAAGGAGGTCCAAGGTTCGAATCCTAGCTTAGTGTTTTTAGAAGTGTAATTTTTGCCTTCTAGAAGGATGGAAGTGGCGTGACAGTGGACTCCAAGGGAAGTGTTTAGGAGAGAAAATTAAGGAAAGGATTAAGGGGTTATCAGGGAGAAAAGCGAGAAGATGAGAAGGGAGAAGTGATGGAGCCGAATGGGGAATTGGGCATGGGAAAATTCGGCTATAAGGCTTATAAATAGGTGCCGAATGCTAGGGTATGAAGCTAATACCGAATTTCCTTTACCCTATTACTAGAAACTATTTTCTCTAAAAGTCGAAAACTCTCTGCTTTCTTTTCTTTTTCTTCTTCCTTGTGCCGAATTCTATTCTTCCTCTACCTCATTGCTAACTTTTCTTTCTTTTTTCTTGGAGCCGAATAACTCTCTTTTACCATACAAATTGTAAAGGGTCGAACCTCTTTGGCCGAATACCCTTGGTGCAATCACTACTCCTTCTATTTCGGTCAAATCTAGTGTAAGTGTTATTCTTCCAATCGATTTTGTTAAGAATCTATTACACTATTCTTTCCTCACTCTTTCTAATCAACTGTGGTAGGGAATTAGTATCGGATCCCGGATATTAGCTCTCTGCCGAAATTGCTCTTTAGGTGTTGCGATTTTGGTAAGTATTTCTCTTTCTCATTAGTTAAGGTGGTCGAATGTTTATAGTTAAGTAAGGGGACTTGTGTTGGATACTAGTCATCTCTAATTCCAGTTTAATAGTTAAGATTAATGTAGATCTAAGGAGTACGTGATCAAGGAAAATCTATTAGAGATTTGTGTTCAAGGTAAGGTTAAGGTGAGGTTTCGATTTTTAGTAAGATATGTATTAAACATGGGATTAATTGAAAGGTGATAAAGATTTTAGGTTTGGGGCTAAGGAGATCGCATCACACTTGCTTACCAGGTGTGTACATACACTGCACACACACAATGAATCAGCAATAGTCGAAATGCCGAAAAGCTAAAATACCGAAAAGCCTAAAGTTGGGCTACGGTAGTCACACGAGTGAGCGAACACTCGTGGGGAGGAAATCGATAGGTTGCCTGAGGCCCACGGGCGATTCCATGGACTTGGGTTGAGAATTGGCCAAACGGGCCAGAATGGGCTAAATGGGCTTGATGGGTTGTTGAGCCCATAATAGGCAAGGATTGATAAGTGATGCTATGTGTTAGAAAATTTGTATGTGAGCATGATTATAATATGATTTGGGCCTAATGGGCCACATGAAGGTGAATTGGGCCTAGTGGACCATAAGAATATGAAGTGGGCCAAATGGGCCATTTGAATAAGATTGGGCCTAGTGGGCTATATGCATGTATGTAGGGGTATTGGGCCTAGTATATGACGACTACATAAAACTTCATTAATTAATTGAGATCGTGGACAAGTCATAGGGTTAAGGTGGGGCAACGGGTATATGCATGTCTAGGATTGGATCTAGGGAGAGCTTGGTACGTAAGCGGTCTTAACGACCCACCTCCTTTCCTTTGGAATCCTACCTGGTGCATAGTATTCGTTCACCTTAGCCGTAATTAAAGGAAAATTATCGAAAATGCCCCTAAGGGTGAAAATGACCAAAGTACCCTTAGGTGTTGAATATAAGTTTTGTGGATGTGACATGCGTACATATGATGTTCTGCTAGGTTGCATATGGGGTGGGAATTATAGTACGGAAGAAGTATATGAGGATCGCATGGTTGCCTGACAATCGTAGATCTACCGACGGTTTTTAAAGCCCAATATGTAAATGAAGGTAGTTCCATAACCGGGCTACCATTGGTGTGTGGGCTGGGTGGGTTGATATTTATATCCCTATATGCTGTGATGGGGGACGGAGCTGGTGTGTAGCGGATGGATAATTTGAATAGGATTGCATTGCATGTTTGATGTATGATGATTTTTTTTTAATGCTTGTTTTCCGTCGAGGGTTGTACACACTGAGTTTACGAAAACTCACCCCCTCTTTTGTTTTATTTTCAGGTGATGCTCAGTAGACGGTTCGATGTTTGGAGGGACTCTGGGTGGCCAGCTAGCAAGACAAACTTAGACTTTTTTTTTTAAAGCTTATAAGTTTTATTTTATTAAGTATGTTTCAAACCAGATTGTAATAAGGTTTTCATTATGCTATTATTACTTGAAGCATTATTATTTCCATTGTAATTACGAGAAGTTGAACATGGGTTTCCTAAATTATAGTATGTTTTCTACGTTTCCGTAACTTAATTTCTAAAAGATAAGTTTTCTTAAATCAAATGCTTAAAACAAGGCTTTCGCAACTGAAAGGTGTGTTTATTAAATTTTCTTTTGCTTAAGAAGGGTTTCCAATAAAAATACGGTTTTCGCTAAAACACTTCAATATAACACGTCAAATTCGACCATAACATCCAGGCCGGGTTTGGAGTGTTACATTTAGTGGTATCAGAGCCCAGGTTGCAAAACACGGGCTGTGAAGTGGGCCTTGTTACTTCATTTCTTGTTGTATTTTAAATTGAAAAGGAGAAGTCTTGCTGAGCGGCACACCGAGTCTCCGACGTCGAACCGAGTAAGTACTTTTATTCTTAAATTTGTTTAAATTGTTATACAGTAGATAGTTAAAAGGCTACTTTAGATGATTTTGTTAGAGTGGAACTGAAGCCCGTAGGATCCTGAAACTGTAGAGGATTTTTGAGAACAATATTCTCTCTAAATACTTTCAGAAAACATTGGGTTAAATATTGAAACTAACTAAAACTTCATAAAATTTTTAATCCAGATAATACGTGAATCGATGATAAGTGCTAGAAGAGGTGCGAGAGGTCGTGGCCGAGGTCGCGGAAATATTAGGGTTGAGTCGTCAGTGTCAGGCCATGTGCCCAATATTAGAGTAGAAGAGGCTCCGGCCTTACCCGTGGCTGAGAATGGACAGTACGATCGGGCCACAAGGGATGATGCATTGTCGCAAGTAATGCTAAGGATTTTGGAGAGGGTCGCTGGGCCCAATAATGGCACAGGAAATCGGGGGTCCATTCTGGAGCGACTTCGATCAAATGGGGCTAAGATTTTTAAGAGCATCGCTGGTGTGGCTCCTAACGTGGCAGAATATTGATTGGAGGCCACGGAAAGGATAATGGTAGACCTGGACTGCTCACCTGAGCAAAAGTTGAAAGGAGCAATGTCACTGCTTAGGGAAGAAGCTTACCAGGGGTGGTTGACGGTGAAAGAGGGCACCCAATCGGAGCGGGTCACTTGGGAGTTCTTCAAAGTTGTATTCCAAGGGAAGTATGTGGGTGCAAGCTATGTGGATGCTAGAAAGAAGGATTTCTTGAACCTGACCCAAGGAAACAAATCGGTGGCGGAGTATGAGGCGGAGTTTCTACGCCTTAGTAGGTATGCAAGAGTAATGGTTGCAACGAAGTATGAGCGTTGCGTGAGGTTTGAGGATGGACTTAGAGATAGCCTTAGGGTATTGATAGCTCCACAAAAGGAGCGAGTTTTCTCGGAATTAGTGGAAAAGGCAAAGATAGCGGAGGAGGTTAAACGCACTGAATGCTTAAATCGGGAAAAAGAAAGGGGTAGGAATAAAAGGGAGGCTGAGACTTCTAGTGTTGGATAGAGGCCTAGGGCTAGGGCTAAAGTTAATGGGCCAGTTAGAGCAGGGCCCCCTGCTGCTAATCCAGGGGTGCCACCTTGTGCTGATTGTGAAAGAAGCCATAGAGGCGAGTGTTGGAAGAGGATGAGAGCTTGTTTTACTTGTGGGTCTATGGAATACAAGATCAGGGATTGCCCCCGAACGGTAGGTCGAGAGCCGACAGTGGGCCAAGGTGGTGCTCAGCCACCAAGGGGTGGACAGCTGCTGCCAAGGGGTTGTGGACAGGCCAAGGGCGGTAACGGTAATAAACCTGGACGCGGGGCACCAGGCAGAATTACGGGCCATGCTGAGGTGAGACAGCCAGCTTTGGTTTATACTGCTCGTCACCAAGAAGACGGGATGCCCCAGATGTGATAACGGGTATGTTGTTTATATATGAGTTACCTTACACAGCCTTGATTGATATTGGATCGACGCATTTGTGACAGCCCAAAATTGACCCTAGTCGGGATGTGGTTTCGGGACCACAAAACCGAGGCATAAAAATAATTTAAAATTTATTTTGATGCCTATGATATGTGTTAATTTGTGTGTGACATTTTTGATGTTTCGATTTAGTGTTATAAATGTGAATTTCTCTAGAAAGGACCTAGTAGTGAACTTTGAAAGTATGATTGGGAAATGTGTGATGACTAGTTGCTCATGCATGCAAAAATAAGGGATTTGCATGTCAAATTCCCCCCCCCCAACATGAAGTGGCCGGCCATGGCAAGAGAGGATGGGCAAAACATGTCATGAAACATGTTTTGTTGGTGCATTAGGGAGAAATAATAAACAAAGGTGTATGGGTAAGAAAAGAATGAAAAAAAAAATGTGCGTGAGTGTGGTATTCCCCCCCCCATTGCCGTGAGTTGTAGAGAAAGAAAGAAAAATTTTGTTCATCCTTTCTTTGAGCCAAAACTAAGGAAGAAGGAGGATTTTGCTCCATTTTTTTGTTTGGAAGAGATCTAGAAGGGGATTTGGCTAAGTTTGCATCAAGATTAAGCTCAAGAGCTAAGAGGGCCACAATTGGACAAGGGGAAGGAAAAAGTGATCGAATAGCCGTAAAAGCCGTTCGACAACATCCGAGATTTCGCTCGATAGCAATCGGATTCGGGATCAATAAAGTCGAAGTCATCCACACTATCAACGCCTCTATTTTGGTATAAATTTTGTTTGAACTTTGAAATGGCATGTATAGGACTACCCCTTGTTGGTTTAAAAATGTGGTGATGTATATGTATACGGCCATGCGAAAATGGCTCGTAAAAGGAGGCATGAACTTGGACTATTTTTGGTTTGTATGTATATATATGGTGTCATGATGTGATTATGGATTGGAAATGGGAGTGTTGGTCACATGATCAGCCATTGGTATGGTTAAAATGATCATATATGAACCTATGTATGGCAAGACTAGTTGGTTCATGGAGACTACAAAATAGGTAAGACCTACCTTAAAAATAGATGCTGCCAGCTGCAGTGACGTGAATGTGAAAAATCACCAAAATTTTTAGGAATGGTATTAAATAGTGAATAAGCTATGTAAATGAACCTTGATGATTCTATTTTCATATGGAAGAAACGAAATGGTCATAGGAGTTACATGTTAAGAGATATTAAAGCTATTGTGAGACAGGGCCAGAACGGTTTCTGGGTCCCCTGTCGCAACTTTAAAAATTTACTATAAATTATCCAGAAAGAATTAGGAGTCATGCCTTATATGTACAGATTCCATTTTGAGTCTAGTTTCATTAGAAACAAACGACACCAGTATTGAAGTCCTGTACAGTGAGATATTCAAGTTGTAACCCACGAAGGTCAGAGCAGTCGATCCCTGCAACATGGGTGACTTTAACTAATAAACTGTACCAATTTGCCCGACCAAAAATTCTAGAAAAAAATCCATGGATGGATACATGAGTCTAAATTCAGGGAAAATTTACGAAACCAGTTTCCGAGTTTTAAAACTCGAGATATGATTTTTAAGGCGACGGTGATGCAGTTTTCCAGCCTGACTGGAAATGCCAAATGGGTGGGCAAAATATGTGAACTTGGCTTGTTAACCCCTCGTGTCCGACACGGCGATGGTCTCGGTTCGGGTGTTACAATTTTATTGGTATCGAGCCACGGTTTAGTCGATTCTAGGACTACCGTGATGTGTTTGGGGTCTAGCTATACATGCCATTAAATGATGAATCGATAGTGTGGTGATTTCGACAATTTGACTTTGTGTTTGTTTATAGCAATGGATCCCGATCCCAACCGAGCGATAGCTGATGATGTGGAGAGTGTGGCGCTGCTCGCCGCAAGGGACAGCGCCATGGACTCTCAACCTATGGCCAGCAATCCGAATGAAGAGGCTAGGAAGCCTTTTATAGTGTGATGAACGAATGGTTTAATCAATACATTCAACTAACACAATTGTTCCACAACCTCCATTCCCGACAAATGCAACCCCAAGACCTACAATACCTCCGTGATGACCAAATAAGATCAAGTAAGCCCCAATCGATAGGATTCAAAACATGGGGCCACTGAATTTAAGGCTACGGATGATGATGATGCCGAGCGAGCTGAATTTTGGTTGGATAACACTATCCGGGTGCTTGATGAGCTATCCAGACACCCGATGAGTGCTTAAAGTGTACCATCTCCTTGCTACGCGAGTCCGCCTACTATTGGTGGAGTACTCGACTTGTGGTGCCTAGAGAGCAAGTGACTTGGGAATTCTTTCAAACCGAGTTCAAAAAATATATCGATCGAGATTCATCGACCAAAAGCGAAGGAATTTCTTGATCTTAAGCAAGGTTCTATGTCGCCATCACTACGAACGAAAATTTGTGAGGCTTAGCCAGACGCGAGAATGCATTTCGTCCAAGCCATTATGTGTAAACGCCGAGGATGGGCTGAATGATGATATAAGGATGTTCGTTGGCATTCTCGAGATACGAGAGTTCGTAGTACTTGTTGAGCGAGCTTGTAAAGCGAAGAGCTTAGAAAGGAGAAACAAAAAGTGATGTGGGAACCGGAGAATTCGAAGAGGTCCTCGGAAAGTCTCTTCAACAAGCATCAAGAGATTTCGAGATGATGCGAGCCGGTCTAGAGGCGTTCGGGCTTTTCTAGACGAGGACGCGATCGACCCCTGTGACCACACGAGTCACTTGATCGCCAGGTGGAAATGATCGCCGAGAGAGGGCGGAGTGTCCACATTGTGGCAAATGGCATTCGGGAGCTGTTGGTTTCGTGATCGCCTCGCTATAAGTGTGGGTCGGCCGACCACTTTATGAAGGATTGCCCGAGGATGCATGAGCAGAATGTAAGTCGAATGGAAACCCGGTGCTACCACTGCCGAGGTAGGCCACCTAGAAATATGGGCAATGTCGATGGCGGTCGAGAGGATCTAGAGATGCTACCATCGATCCGAGGCTCGTGCTCTGCAAGGACTTATGCCATCTGCCGCGTGTGAGGATGCCTCTCCGGATGTCATTACGGTACTTTCACTCTTTTCAATACAAATGTGATTGCTTTGATTGACCCCGGTTCTACTCATTCATATATATGTGAAACCTTAGCATCCAAGAAGACTTTGCCTATTGAGTCTCATCGAGTTTGTAATTCGGTGTCAAACCCTTGGGTCATTACGTGCTTGTCAACAAAGTGTGCAAGAAAAGTCCCCTAGTGTTCCGAGGTTCTTGTTTTCCGGCGGACTTGATGCTTTTGCCGTTCGATGAGTTCGACGTTATTCTTGGTTTGGATTGGTTGACCATGCACGATGCGGTTGTAAATTGCAAGAGCAAGACTATCGATTTGAGGAGCGCGAATAACAAGATAATTCGGGTTGAGTCTACGGACTTAAAGGGGTTGCCAGCTGTAATATCAGCGATGTTGGCCCAGAAATATGTAAGAAAAGGGTGCGAAGCGTACCTTGCGTACGTGCTCGATGACAAGGAATCAGAAAAGAAACCCGAATCTGTGCCCGTGGTTTGTGAATACCCGGATGTTTTCCCCGAAGAATTGCCGGGTTTACCACCTGTTCGAGAAATAGAATTTGGCATCGAATTGGTACCTGGTACCACTCCAATTTCGATAGCTCCGTATCGTATGGCACCAACGGAATTAAAGGAGTTGAAAGCTCAGTTGCAAGAATTGGTGGATAGAGGTTTTGCTCGCCCGAGTTTCTCGCCTTGGGGTGCGCCAAGATTGTTCGTGAAAAGAAGGATGGAACCATGCGGTACGTAGCATCGACTATCGTCAGCTTAATAAAGCGACGATAAAGAACAAATATCCGTTACCACGTATCGATGACTTGTTCGATCAATTGAAGGGAGCCTCAGTGTTCTCGAAAATAGATTTGAGATCGAGCTATTATCAATTGCGAATCCGAGATTCTGGACGTACCCAAGACGCCTTGAGCGAGATATGGTCACTATGAGTTCCTAGTGATGCCGTTTGGGCTCACTAATGCCCTACGGTATTTATGGATTTAATGAATCGGATCTTCGCACCATATTTGGATCGATTCGTAGTCGTGTTCATTGATGACATCTTGGTCTATTCAAGAAATGAGACCGAACATCTTGAACACCGCGGTTAGTCTTGCAAATTTTACGGATAAGCAATTATATGCTAAGTTCAGCAAGTGTGAGTTCGGTTAAGAGAGTTAGCTTCTTGGGTCATGTGGTATCAGATCGGGTATTCGAGTCGACCGAATAAAATTTCAGCCATACTTAATTGGAAACCTCAGAAATATTATTGAGGTTCGAGCTTTTGGGGCTTGCTAGGTTATTACTTGACGATTTGTAAAGGTTTCTCAACGATAGCCACGCCGATGACGGCTTACTCCAAAAGGATGTTAAGTTCGAATGGATTTGAGAAATGTCAAAAAGTTTCGATCAATGAAAACTTATTTGATGAAGCCCCAATTCTAGTGCAACCCGAGTCCCAAGAAAGAGTTTGTCATCTATAGCGACGCCTCCCTACTTGGGTTAGGTTGTGTATTGATGCAAGAAGGTCGAGTTGTGGCCTATCGTCGAGGCAATTAAAGCCACATGAGAAAAATTATCCGACTCATGATCTCGAATTGGCCGCCATCGTGTTCGCCTTAAAGATTTGGCGACATTACTTATTTGGTGAAAGGTGCCATGTGTACTCGGATCACAAAAGTCTCAAATATTTGATGACCCAAAGAGACTTAAATCTGCGACAAAGACGTTGGCTCGAGTGTTAAAGGATTATGAGCTGGTCATTGACTATCACCGGGAAAGGCGAATGTGGTTGCGGTTGCCTTGAGTCGTAAATCATTATTCGCTTTTTGGCGATGAGCGTGCACTTGTCTGCTCGATCCGATAGTGTGTTAGTAGCTGAATTGAAAGCCAAACCACTATTGATACATCAAATTCGAGAAGCTCGTAAAGTCGACGACGAGTTGGTCGCAAAACGAAATGAGTGTGTTCGAACAAGGACTCGAATTTCAAATCGATGATGACGATTGTTTGAGGTTTAAAGTCGTCAGTGTGTTCCAAAGAATTGAACTCATTTCGATAATTCAATGAAGCCCATTGTAGCCAAATGGCAATCCACCCGGGAGTACGAAGATGTACAATGATTTGAAACGTCGGTTTTGGTGGCATGGTATGAAGCGAGACATCTCCGACTTTGTTTGAGATGTTTAATATGTCAACAAGTGAAAGCGGAACATCGGTGCCTTGAGATTACTTGACCAATCACGATACCCGAGTGGAAATGGGATCGAGTCACAATGGACTTTGTATCCGGACCGCCATTGTCGACAAGTAAGAAGGATGCGGTTTGGGTCGTGGTAGATAGATTGACTAAGTCGGCCCACTTTGTCCCCGTGACGTCACGGATTTTCAATGGACAAACTAGCCAATTGTACGTTTCTCGATTGTGAGATTACACAGGTGCCTATTTCCATCGTGTCGAATAGAGATCGGAGATTTACCTCGCGATTTTGGAAAAAGTTGCAAGAAGCTTTGGGTACCAAGTTGCATTTCAGACCGCCTTTCACCCCCAAACCGATGGTCAATCCGGCGGATAATTCGGATACTTGAGGATATGTTAAGATGTTGCGTCCTCGAGTTTAGTGGTTCATGGGAACGGTATTTGCCGTTGATTGAATTCGCTTACAACAACAACTTTCAATCAAGTATTAAGATGGCACCCTACGAGGCCTTGTACGGTCGTAAATGCCGTACACCATTGTTTTGGACCGAGCTCGGTGAAAGCAAGATTTTCGGGTGGATTTGATTAGAGATGCTGAATGA
This sequence comes from Gossypium arboreum, assembly GCF_025698485.1. Classification (NCBI taxonomy): domain Eukaryota; kingdom Viridiplantae; phylum Streptophyta; class Magnoliopsida; order Malvales; family Malvaceae; genus Gossypium; species Gossypium arboreum. Next base: position 13,008,051 of record NC_069075.1, on the reverse strand, counting down.
AAGTGAAAGTAATCCGTGAAAGTCGAAGATAGCCTCCGATCGTCAAAAGTCGTGCGCGGATCTGAAGCGTAAGGATATCGAGTATCGTGGGTGATAAAGTGTTTCTCAAGGTATCGCCTTGGAAAAAGATACTCAGATTCGGCCGTAAGGGCAAGTGAGCCCGAGGTTCATTGGGCCATATGAGATATCCGAGCGAGTCGGTCCAGTGGCATATCGTTTGATTTTGCCCCGAACTCAAAAAGGTTCACGATGTCTTTCATGTTTCGATGCTTGACGCTATAGATCCGATCCATCACACGTGATTAGTCCATCGAAATTGAAATTCAAGCTAATATGAGTTATGAGGAAGAACCGATCCGTATCCTATCACGGAAGTGAAAGAATTGCGAAACAAACGGGTTCCGCTAGTGAAAGTGTTATGGCTCAAGCACGGGATAGAAGAAGCTACTTGGGAGACCGAGAACTCTATGAAAGAGCGATATCCAAACCTATTTACGGTAAGATTTTCGGGACGAAAATTTCTTAAGTGGGGAGAGTTGTGACAGCCCAAAATTGACCCTAGTCGGGATGTGGTTTCGGGACCACAAAACCGAGGCATAAAAATAATTTAAAATTTATTTTGATGCCTATGATATGTGTTAATTTGTGTGTGACATTTTGATGTTTCGATTTAGTGTTATAAATGTGAATTTCTCTAGAAAGGACCTAGTAGTGAACTTTGAAAGTATGATGGGGAAATGTGTGATGACTAGTTGCTCATGCATGCAAAAATAAGGGATTTGCATGTCAAATTCCCCCAACATGAAGTGGCCGCCATGGCAAGAGAGGATGGGCAAAACATGTCATGAAACATGTTTTGTTGGTGCATTAGGGAGAAATAATAAACAAAGGTGTATGGGTAAGAAAAGAATGAAAAAAAAATGTGTGTGAGTGTGGTATTCCCCCATTGCCGTGAGTTGTAGAGAAAGAAAGAAAAATTTTGTTCATCCTTTCTTTGAGCCAAAACTAAGGAAGAAGGAGGATTTTGCTCCATTTTTTGTTTGGAAGAGATCTAGAAGGGATTTGGCTAAGTTTGCATCAAGATTAAGCTCAAGAGCTAAGAGGGCCACAATTGGACAAGGGAAGGAAAAGTGATCGAATAGCCGTAAAAGCCGTTCGACAACATCCGAGATTTCGCCGATAGCAATCGGATTCGGGATCAATAAAGTCAAGTCATCCACACTATCAACGCCTCTATTTTGGTATAAATTTTGTTTGAACTTTGAAATGGCATGTATAGGACTACCCTTGTTGGTTTAAAAATGTGGTGATGTATATGTATACGGCCATGCGAAAATGGCTCGTAAAAGGAGGCATGAACTTGGACTATTTTTGGTTTGTATGTATATATATGGTGTCATGATGTGATTATGGATTGGAAATGGGAGTGTTGGTCACATGATCAGCCATTGGTATGGTTAAAATGATCATATATGAACCTATGTATGGCAAGACTAGTTGGTTCATGGAGACTACAAAATAGGTAAGACCTACCTTAAAACAGATGCTGCCAGCTGCAGTGACGTGAATGTGAAAAATCACCAAAATTTGTAGGAATGGTATTAAATAGTGAATAAGCTATGTAAATGAACCTTGATGAGTCTATTTTCATATGGAAGAAACGAAATGGTCATAGGAGTTACATGTTAAGAGATATTAAAGCTATTGTGAGACAGGGCCAGAACGGTTTCTGGGTCCCCTGTCGCAACTTTAAAAATTTACTATAAATTATCCAGAAAGAATTAGGAGTCATGCCTTATATGTACAGATTCCATTTTGAGTCTAGTTTCATTAGAAACAAACGACACCAGTATTGAAGTCCTGTACAGTGAGATATTCAAGTTGTAACCCGCGAAGGTCAGAGCAGTCGATCCCTGCAACATGGGTGACTTTAACTAATAAACTGTACCAATTGGCCCGACCAAAAATTCTAGAAAAAAATCCATGGATGGATACATGAGTCTAAATTCAGGGAAAATTTACGAAACCAGTTTCCGATTTTTAAAACTTGAGATATGATTTTTAAGGCGACGGTGACGCAGTTTTCCAGCCTGACTGGAAATGCCAAATGGGTGGGCAAAATATGTGAACTTGGCTTGTTAACCCCTCGTGTCCGACACCGGCGATGGTCTCGGGTTCGGGGTGTTACAGCATTCATATGTTGCATGTAATAAGACTGAGTCTATAGGTGATTTGTTTGAAATTACTACCAATGAGATGACTGTGGTAAATCCGTTAGGGCAGTCCGTAGGAGTGAATAAGTTGTTTAGGGAGGTACCCTTAGTAGTCCAAGGGGTTACCTTTTTAGCGGACATGATGGAGCTGTTGTTTAACGAGCTCGATTTAATCTTAGGTATGGATTGGCTGGTGAAGCACCGAGCCACCTTGGATTGCGCTGCAAAGTAAATGGTGTTAAGAACGACAGAGGATAAGGAAGTAGTGGTGATTGGTGAACGTCGAAATTATCTGTCAAACGTGATTTTGGCATTAAGGGCTGAGAAGTTAGTACGAAAGGGATGCGAAGCTTTTTTGGCTTATATTAGTAATACGGAGGCTAAGAGTCCTACTGTTAAGGACTTGAGAACAGTTGGGGAATTTCCTGATGTCTTTCCCGAGGAGCTGCTTGGGTGGCCACCCAACAGGGAGGTAGAATTTGGAATCAAGTTGTTACTTGGGACGGCTCCGGTGTCTATCGCTCCTTACCGGATGGCACTAAAGGAGTTGGTGGAACTTAAGGCACAGATTCTGGAATTTTTGAATCGAGGATTCATCTGACCAAGTGTGTCTCCATGGGGAGCACCGGTGTTATTCGTGAAGAAGAAGGATGGAGCTTTGCGAATGTGCATCGACTATTGACAGTTAAACAAGTTAACTGTTAAAAAAATATCCTCTACCGAGAATCGATGATTTTTTGATCAGTTTAGGGGAGCTTCGATTTTCTCAAAGAATTGATTTGCGTTCGAGATATCACCAATTGAGGGTGAAGGAGGCAGATGTTCATAGGATAGCTTTCAGAACTCGTTATGGACACTACGAGTTCTTGGTGATGCCATTCGGACTGACGAACGCACCTGCCGCTTTCATGGATCTCATGAATATAGTTTTTCAACCCTACTTGGATCGATTCGTGGTAGTCTTTATAGATGATATTTTGGTGTACTCAGGAGATAAGAATGAGCATGATGCACACTTAAGGATTGTGTTACAGACTTTGAGGGAGAAGCAGTTGTACACAAATTCAATAAGTGTGAATTTTGGCTAAGGGAGGTTACTTTCCTCGGACATGTGGTGTCAGCTGAGGGGATTAAGGTAGATCCCCGAAAAATTGAAATGGTGTTAGATTGGAAAACACCCAAGTCGGTATTAGAAATCCAAAGTTTTTTGGGCTTGGCAGGATACTATAGGCGGTTTGTCGAGGGCTTTTCAGTAATTGCTGCACCCGTAACTAAGTTGTTGAGGAAAGGTTTACTGTTTGTTTGGACAGACAAGCAACAAGAGAGTTTTGGAAAACTCAAGAAAGTATTAACGGAGGCCCTTGTATTGATTCATCCAGTGCTTGGAAAGGAGTTTACGGCTTATTGTGACGCGTCGCATGTGGGCTTAGGATGCGTATTGATGCAAGAAATAAAGGTAGTTGGGTACGCGTCACGAAAACTTAAGACTCACGAGGCGAATTACCCAACCCATGATTTGGAGCTAGCTGCGGTGGTGTTCGCGCTTAAGATATGGAGGCATTACTTATACGGGGAGAAGTACGTAATTTATTCAGACCACAAGAGTTTGAAGTACCTCCTTACCCAAAATGAGCTAAACCTTAGGCAACGTAGGTGGGTGGAATTATTGAAGGATTACGATTGCACGATAGAATACCACCCTGGCAAAGCGAATGTGGTAGTTGACGCATTGAGTCGTAGGGTTAAGTCAGACTTGAGAGCTATGCTCGCTCGTTTAAGCTTGTTGGACGATGGTAGCTTGTTAGTGGGGCTTTAAGTAAAACCGATGTGAGTTGAGCAGATAAGGAGTAAGCAGTTAATGGATGATACCTTAAGTGCTCGTTTTAGACAAGTAGAGAGTTGGGAGACAACGGGCGTTGGGATAAATAGTGAAGGGTATTGTGCTTTTATGGGAGAATGTGTATACCAAAGGACGATGATCTAAGGTAGTCTATTTTTCGGGAAGCACATAGCGGTCTCTATGCTATGCATCCTGGCAGAAACAAGATGTATCGAATTTTGCGTGAGCTTTATTGGTGGCCTGGATTTAAGTGCAAGGTTGTGGAGTTTGTAAGTAAGTGTTTGGTCTATCAAAAGGTGAAGGCGGAACATCATTTTCCTTCGGGATTGCTTCAGCCAGTAAAGATTCCACTCTGGAAGTGGGAAAGGATAACTATGGACTTTGTTAGTGGGCTAACCTTAACGTCTACTAAGAAAGACTTGATATGGGTTATAGTGGATCGGTTAACCAAGTCTGCCCATTTTACACCGGTTCACACCAATTACTCGTTACAAAGGCTGATGAGGTTGTATGTGGCAGAGATTGTGAGATTGCATGGAGTGCCAGTCTCCATAATATCAGACAGGGACCCATGTTTCACTTCGCGATTTTGAAAGAAGCTGCATGAGGCGTTAGGTACTAGGTTGAACTTCAGTACAGCTTTCCACCCTCAAACTGATAGACAGTCGAAAAGGGTGATTCAAGTATTGGAAGATATGTTGAGGGGATGTGTGATTGAGTTCCGAGGTAGTTGGGAAGACTATTTACCGTTAGCCAAATTCGCATACAATAATAGCTACCAAGCAAGCAGTGGGATGGCTCCATATGAAGCACTGTACGGGCGAAGGTGTCGAACTCCAACTTGTTTGACAAAGTTGGGCGAATGAAGAGTTTTGGGCCCTGAGCTAATAGTAGATACTGAGGATAAGGTGAAATTGATTCGAGATCGTTTAAAGGAGGCCTCGGATATGCAGAAGTCGTATGCTGACCTTAAACGACGAGAGATAGAGTATGCATTGGGAGACTTAGTTTTTCTTAAGGTCTCTCCGTGGAAGAAGGTATTAAGGTTTGGACAGAAGGAAAAGCTAAGCCCAAGGTTCATCGGGCCATATCGGGTGGTAAGGTGGATTGGGCCAGTCGCTTATCAGCTGGAGTTACCTCCTAAACTAAGCAAGATCCACGACGTGTTTCATGTTTTTGTGCTAAGGCAGTATCGCTCGGATCCTTCACATATCGTGGCGGTTGAAGAAATTGAGGTTAGGCCAGACCTAATTTTTTAGGAATAACCCATATGAATAATTGGTCGAGATGTCAAAGTATTGAAAAGGAAGTCCGTTCCATTGGTCAAAGTACTTTGGCACAATCACAAGGCTGAGGAGGCTACTTGGGAACCTGAGGAAGCGATGCGATGTCAATATTCTCAATTGTTTGAATCAGGTATGAATTTTGAGGACAAAATTTCTTTTAGGGGGTAGAGTTGTAACACCCCAAAAATCTCGAAACCCAAAAATCTCGAAATCTTGAACTTTCTTTGTTTTGGTTTTGATAAAAATTATGTTTAATATTCTTATCCAAGCGATAATTTTAGTAGGTCTTAGTTAAGGTTTGAGTTCAAACCTAGGAATAGATGAAATTATAGTTTAGATATTAAAAGAATAAGGGTTGGCAAGTAGTTGGGCTTTTAAATAAAGTTAGGGGAAAATAGTATCAAAAAGCCTTGTAGAAGAGTGGCTAAGTGACGCCACTTAGAGTGTAGGGAGGTGGCGTTAATAGCTAGCAAGGAGGTCCAAGGTCCAAGGTATGAAGCTAATGCCGAATTTCCTTCACCCTGTTACTAGAAACTCTTTTCTCTAAAAGACGAAAACCCTCTACTTTCTTTTCTTTTTCTTTTTCTTCTTCCTTGTGCCAAATTCTATTCTTCCTCTACCTCATTACTGACTTTTCTTTCTTTTTCCTTAGAGTCGAATAACTCTTTTTTACCATACAAATCGTAAAGGGCCGAACCTCTTTGGTCGAATACCCTTGGTGCAATCACTACTCCTTCTACTTCGGTCAAATCTAGTGTAAGTGTTATTCTTCCAATCGGTTTTGCTAAGAATCTATTACGCTATTCTTTCCTCACTCTTTCTAATCAACTGTGGTAGGGAATTAGCATCGGATCCTGGATCTTAGCTCTCTACCAAAATTGCTCTTTAGGTGTTGCGGTTTTGGTAAGTATTCCTCTCTCTCATTGGCTAAGGTGGCCGAATGTTTATAGTTAAGGTAAGGGGACTTGTGTTAGATACGAGTCATCTCTTATTCTGGTTTAATAGTTAAGATTAATACAGATCTAAGTAGTACGTGATCAAGAAAAAGCTATTAGGGATTTGTGTTCCAGGTAAGGTTAATGTGAGGTTTCGGTTTTTAGTAAGATATGTATTAAACGTGCGATTAATCGAAGGGTGATAACGATTGTAGGTTTGGGGCTAAGGAGATCGCATCACGCTTGCTTACCAGGTGTGTACATACACTGCACACACACAATGAATTGGCAAAAGCCGAAATGCTGAAAACCCGAAAAGTTGAAATGTCGAAAAGTCAAAAGTTGGGCTACGGTAGTCACACGAGTGCACGAACACTTGTAGAAAAGAAACCGATAAGTTGCCTGAGGCCCACGGGCGATTCCGTGAACTTGGGTTGAGAATTGGCCAAATGGGCTGCAATGGGCTAAATGATGGGCTGTTGTGCCTATAATAGGCAAAGATTGATAAGTGATGCTATGTGTTAGAAAATTTATATGTGAGCATGAGTATAATATGATTTGGGCCTGATAGGCCACATGAAGGTGAATTGGGCCTAGTGGGCCATGAGAATATGAACTGGGCCAGATGGGCCATTTGAATAAGATTGGGCTTAATGGGTTATATACATGTATGTAGGGGTATTAGGCCTAGTATATGGTGACTACATAAAACTTAATTAATTAATTGAGACCGTGGACAAGTCATAGGGTTAAGGTGTGGCAACTGGTATATGCATGTCTAGGATTGGACCTAGGGAGAGCTTGGTACTTAAGTAGTCTTAACGACCCACCTCCTCTTCTCTGGAATCCTACATGGTGCATAGTATTCGTTCACTCTAGCTCGCAGGGCTTGTTCATGGGCCAAGGTGAGTGAAAATCGTAATTAAGGGAAAATTATCAAAATACCCCTAAAGGTGAAGATGACCAAAATACCCCTATGTGTTGAATATAAGTTTTGTGGATGTGACATGTGTACATATGATGTTCTGCTTAGGTTGCATATGGGGTGGGAATTATGGTACGGAGGAAGTATATGAGGATCACATGGTTGCCTGACAATCGTAGATCCACCGACGACTTTTAAAGCCCAATATGTAAATGAAGGTAGTTCCGTAACCGGGCTACCATTGGTGTGTGGGCTGGGTGGGTCGATATTTATATCCCCACATGGTGTGATGGGGGACGGAGCTGGTGTGTAGCGGATGGATAATTTGAATGGGATTGCATTGCATGTTTGATGTATGATTTTTTTTTTGAATGCTTGTTTTCCGTCGAGGGTTGTACACACTGAGTTTGCGAAAACACACCCCCTCTTTTATTTTATTTTCAGGTGATGCTTAGTAGACGGTTCAATGTTTGGAGGGACTCTAGGTGGCCAGCTAGCAAGACAAACTTGGACTTTTTTTTAAAGCTTATAAGTTTTATTTTATTAAGTATGTTTCAGACCAGATTGTAATAAGGTTTTCATTATGCTATTATTACTTGAAGTATTATTATTTCCATTGTAATTACGAGAAGTTGAACATGGGTTTCCTAAATTATAGTATGTTTTCTACGTTTTTGTAACTTACTTTCTAAGTGATAAGTTTTCTTAAATCAAATGCTTAAAACAAGGCTTTCGCAACTGAAAGGTGTGTTTATTAAGGTTTCTTTTGTTTAAGAAGGGTTTTCAATAAAAACACAGTTTTCGCTAAAACACTTCAATGTAACACGTCAGATTTGGCCATAATGTCCGGGCCTGGTTTGGGGTGTTACATAGGAATTTTCTCACATAAACGAACATTTATGAATTGAGAATCTGAAACAAATTTTGGATCTCAAATAACCATGTAAATCCCAAATCGTTTTCATATTTGACCCTAATACCATGCCATACGTATCTTAATCCTTTACTAAGTTCACATTGACATCATATATTACTATATGCATATCATTTCAATCCCTGTAACATCATATACATGTTATACCATTCACATAAGAATTTCATTTCATTTACGTACCTTGTACTTATTCATACTTGTCATATATTTCACACCTTGCAAATTAGTCCATTTGATGCCAAAAGTCACTAAATTCATAATAAGAAATTATAGGCAAAATAGCACAATTCAAACATAACATAAAACAACATAGTAAGTTCTATATGAACTTACATGGAAAAACAACAAACGAACAATTCTCTAAAAACTAATCATCAATTTTGTCTTTTCCCCGATTATCCTTGTTTTGGTACAATTATCGATCTATACAATAATTCATTTCAATTTATCAATTCCAAACATCTTATATCATCCTATTATATCCATAAATAAGTTCAATTTCATTTTTTGAATGCCCCTAAAGTTTTACATTTTATTCAATTTAGTCCCTAAAACTGAATTTGCCATAACTTTTAAATTTGAGCTTCTATTTCAAAATCGATCTTAATAACATTCTTTTAGGAGCCTATATCATCTAAAATTATAGAAATTTTACACTAATTTTGAAATCTATACACTTTAGTCCCTATATTGAAAAATTAGCAAATCAATTTTACAATCTAATCATTTTCACATCTAAGCTTAAAATCTATCAATTTAACATCAAATGCTTTAACAATCATCAATGGAAGCTTTTAGAAACCTTAAAAATTTTGTAAATTGCTACATGGGCTAGCTAAATCAAGTTCCCACAACTTCAAAAATATAATAATTACAAAAAAAAAATGACTAAATTGATCATACCTAATTAAGGTTGAAAGTTTGAAAGCTCAAACCCTATTCTTTCTTCTTTTCCTACGGGTGGAGAAGATGAATTGGAAAAATATTTTGTTTTATTTTTATACTTAAGCTTAATATTTAATTAATCTACATTAATTTAATTAATTGTAATTATTTCAACTTAAGCAAAGTTGGTGGATTACAATTCACATCCACCACCGATTGTCATATACTAATGGCCCAATTACTCAATTGGTCCTTCGGCTATTTAAAAATTCATAGCGATAAATTTTTATAATTTTTACAATTTAGTCATTGTACCATAATTATCTTTCAATGTGACAAAGTTAAGGGACCAAACTTTAAGTAACCTTTATACCAACCTCATAAATATTAAATATTAATATTTAAGGACTCGAACATCGAAAATGTAGTTCTGAAACCAACGTTTTTGACATTACTGAAAAATGGGCTATTACAGTTTCCTTTGATTGAGTTGATAGAGGAAACCATAGAGGTTTCCTAGATTCAGTAGAATTAGGGTTGGAAATGAACCAAGCTTGAATGAATGGACCTTTGTTTATGTTTGTTTGTTTATTTTAAGTTTGTTTGTGTTCGTTTCATGTTCCTTAAGAATTTCAAAATTTTTGCTCTTTTTTGTTTATTTAAAATTATGCGTGTTCCTATTTGTTCGTTTAAACGAACATGTTCGTGAACATTAAACGAACATGTTCTCAAACATGTTCAACATGAACATATAATTGAACATGTTCACGAACAATGTTCATGAATAATAAACAAATAAACAAACAATAAACACATTCACATATTACTTTTAGATATACAATAATCAAATATAAATATTATAAATAAAAAATAAAAACTATAATAATTTTATTAATATATACTAATGAAACAATAAATGAACTTTAAATAATTTATTAAACGAATTTTAAATGAGCATAAACTAGTTTATTCATGAACATAAATAAATTGAATAAACTTTATTTATGTTTAATTCATTTAATAAAGCCTCAAAATTTTATTTATATTCATTTATTTAACTTCGTAACTAAACAGAATAGAACAATCATTAACTTTCTTATATTGGAAGGAGCGCTCCTATGAAGGAGAAACCCTCTAGGGCCTTGCTAGGCTTTGCAAATATTAGTAATTACTAAAGCCATATATTGAAGATAAAATAATATTTTGGTATTTTAGACTTTAAAAATAATGTTAGGAGTTAATAAATGTTGTATAAGGTATAATAAAATATTAAAAAGAAATATTTATTTTGTATAAACCGAAACATTGTATTTCGGGTGGTAGGTGTAAAAATTTATATAGTAACAAAACTTAAAAGTATTTTTATTCTAATTTATTATGGAAACAGAGTATTGGGATCCATCAGGTGTGAATACAGTGCCATGCAATTAATAGTTCTTGTTATGATCATGAATCTAGTGCAACATTAAAACAACTTGCTTGCAAATTCATCAATGGGGATTCCTTCTATACGAGAATAACTGGATTTTTTGGCTAAATTTCTCAACTGTGATAAGCTTCTGCCTAATTGCAATGCTACCTTCATTTCAAACAACGCTCCCTGTTCTCTTTTCTTCACATCACTTTCATCCAAAGTCGATTCAATCGATTCCTGCATATATTTAAAGAAGCCGGCGTTGTTCCTATACATCTCAAACACCATACCAACTTGGCCGCCATGCTCGAAAGTGTTAACAGCTGAAGCTAAAGCTCCTGTAATGGTTGCCACTATTGCTGCCCAAGGTCCGATATTGGAAGACCCCATGAAAGTAGATGCCAAAGCTGCAATTCCAGTTAGTAATGTCCCTGATGTAGCTAAAACTTTGTTTATCTTCAATGCTTTGTTGCCTAATCTCTCATAATCTTCACTGTCTTTTCTCTTAATCACCTCAACGATTTCCCTCATTTCCATTTCGAGCTCCTTAGTCCACCCATTGCCCATCTCCACCTTTCTATTGATATTATCTTTCTGAGACTCGTTTCTAGGCCACCAAACAGCATGCTCTAAACTTTCCGGGAATTTTTCAAGCATTACACCACCTAGCAGGGCAAGAGGGTAAGCTTTATCAATGACCAAGATTTTTCCCATAACATCTTTCACATCTTCTTTGCTTGGGGAACCAACAGTGATTAGGGTTTGTACTTGGCTCCCAAGCTGCTTAAACAATTTCGTTGCCTTACGTTGCTCTTCCACAAGCTGTGAAGGTTGGATCTTGTTCATAATCACCAACGTTGCAGTGGCTGCTGAGAATAAGAGAATGGAACCCAACTTCAAGCCCAAAACAGAAACACCATGGCTAGTTGCTGTAACACCAGCCATAGTTGCACCAGTAAGAATCATCATGTTAGTGGAGTTAAGAAGAAGGGTGTTCCAGTTTTCTCGTTGATTGCCGATATTCTTGTGCATCTCCACTCTATCGGCAACAGTTTCTAAGACAGCATAAAGTTGCATGGTAGCCATTGAAACAGATGAGGTTTCTTGAACCAATGGTGTCTTAGTGACGGCGCATTTTTCATTCGGGATTGTGTTGATAAACCCATTCCCAGTATTATATTCCTCATTCAAATTTTGGGTCGATACTTTTGGAACTGATGGAGAAGAAGCCATGTGACAGGGTTGTTCTTCTTTGAGATGGGAAACAAGCAAGGTTTTCTTGTAGAGAAAGCCAAGGGGAAACTCTAGAGCCTCATTTATAGCAACCGAGGAGCCAATGACTGTAAGTGATCTAGTGCTACAGCAAAGTTTGAATATAAATCCATAAATATACTCTTTCATCCCTAATATTATAATATCTAGAAATATAATTCAAAATTAGAATCTATTTATCATTAGTATTAAATTCAAGTATTACAACACAAATATGTATTAATTAAATTATCTATCACATATGGTATATGTTAAACATCCCAATCTAGTAAGTTGAATATTATTTTGGAAATTTACAACAATGAATTTGAATTAAGTATGAATAATATATATTTTGGAATGAGTATCAATTTTGGGTCAATGTATAATTTGATATATGAATTTTAATTTTTGTAATTGTATACATGAAATTTGAATTGTGATTTATATGTATACATAAAATTTTGATTTTGATTCAATTATATACATTTAAAGAAATAAATACCCCACATTTATTTGCATATTATATTAATATTGTTTGTGCATGTAATATATCAACGTAAAATTATGCTAATTAGATAATGTTGTTAGTCATTTGTGAAAATTAAATCAAATCAAAATATCATGTATAAAATCGCACAAAATCAAAGTTCATTTATGACATTACTAATTGAATATTAATTGAACCCAAAGTTAATGTATGAATTTGATTTTTATTTCTATGATTTGATTTCAAAGTCATCATACTGTAAAGTAAATTTGGATAATTTATACTACCCTCATTCTGTAAACCCACTATATTAAAACTTGCAAAAAAACAGTGGATATAAATATCCAAATCTATACTATCTATTGATCAATGATCCCAAGGTCCTTTGCCGTTGGCTTACCCTATTGGCTTCCATAATCTTCAAGTTGATCAGGATTGTTTCCTCTTTGGGGTATTAGCAATGGAAGTGATAAAACCAAGTCCATGGCGACTTTTGCGTAGCGTGTAGGCGAGTTTGATTCTATTGGTTCAATAGTAAGTAAGGTCTCAATAAGCTTTCTCATAGGCAGTCTATTTGTATTACCGTTAACATTCTTTGAGACTGACCTCAAACTAACTGACGTAATCTGCTCTCTCTTGCATATGAACTTTACATAACTAAATCAAGTAGAGTCGAGTTTTTGAATATTTGGGTTTTACTAAAGGGATTTTTTCTTTTTTGAAGTATTTTTATTTTTCAAAAGATGCTATCGAAATATTTTCTTAGCTAGTATATAATAATTATTATTTTAATAAAACATCATTTAAGGTTTTAATAAAAATTCTTCAAAAACAAATCTCAACATTTAGGAAGTTCGAATCCTTTTAAAAATCATTTTGAAATACTTCTTAGAGGTTTGACATGTAACATAAAATAAATGCCCGATGTTTTTTGGGTTAAAATGAAGTCGTTTGGATTGAAGAAAGTACTAATTTTATCATAATTTAAAATTTTAAAAATTTTAAATAAAATCATAATTTTTTTTTATTACTATTTTTTCATGTGATTGGAGGTACCCGAGGTCACGTGTAAGCCACAGAGGACTTAAAACGACCAAAACACACGTGTAAGCTACAGAGGACTTAAAACGACCAAAACAATGCAGGACCCTTGCCCAAGGGCCTATGTGTCAGTATCTAGGGTCTAGGTATCAGTACCTAGGTCCCTGTACTGTAGATTTTGGCATTCTGCCAAGTCAGGGTGCGATACCCTTGGCAAAGGTACCGGACCCTAGGCCCCTGAAATTGAGAATCAGTCCAAAAACACTTAAAATCATGCCTAAACATGTCCATATCATTTTCATATGTTCCAAAACATAAAAATCTAATTTAAAACACATTTGAACTCATAATTCGAAGCATAAATATCCAAGTCAAATAATGGAATAAAACTTGGATAATTACATTAAAACAACTTAAATTTTCAAATCAAAATTTACAAATACCACAATCAAATTAGGTCCTTATGTACATGCAAAATCCTTATACAATAACACTAATATAAATATGTTACAACCTCAAGTGAGTTGTGACATGAAGCTCCCAAGCTCGGACCTTATGCTTTTCACTCGTATCTTACCTACGTGTTTTAAACCATTAACGCGTGAGCTTTAAAAAGCTTAGTAAGTACTCAAAGATAAGTCAACTTATCCTATCCTAAAATAAATGTTGAGTCTCTTATCAAGAACTATTCAAGATTCATTTCCATTATATTATGCCATTTTTCAACTAATTCAAATTTGATTATCGAATTATGGAACTCAACATACTGGTCAATGGTTCTTTAACAATTCACAATAGAAATTCATGTTGAAGATCATCATCAAGGTTATTGATATTTTCCATTCTAAGTCCATAGCCCTTTTCACTTAACTTTCTAACTTATTCACGGGTGAGTACCACTTATGGCTATGAGAAGTGGGAAAACTCACATGGGAATAATTTAGAAAGTTAAGTTTATAAAAAGAAAAATTTATAAATCCAAAAACCAAATAAATTTAGGAAAAACGTAAGCAGAATAATTTAAAAGTCCAAAGTCCATCATATGTCCGCATGCCATGTTTGATCCTAGTCTCAAGCATTACTTGAGATGGTTGAAACTATGGGGTGAGCTAACTAGCATAAACATAATATTATTCATATATCATTCATCATTAATAACATTGTAACACAAACATAGCATAAGCATTACCATTCAAAAGTGTCATGGAAAAAACATAATACATAATGATTTCTTACCCCAACCATCCGCTATACACCACAAATTCCCCAGAACTCATCTGCCAAACTCCATACATTGCGAGTTGGGCTCGATGTGGTTAAACCACCATTATATGTAATGAAGATATACTGCCATTCAAAATAAATATGATATAATCGTTGTTCTCCTCATTACTCCCAGTGCAGTGCACTGATAACATATATGCGGACTTAATATGCCTCCATTACTTCACGGAACTCCTCCTTCATCCACATAATCCCATCCTATGCACATGTAATATGTCATACAAATTTCAATTAAAATCATGTTTCCATTACATTCCCATTTCAATAGCATGTTTTGCATGCTCATAACAACATTCACTTTCATTCGATAATAACATTTATCAATCATTTAGTTTCACCATCAATACAGTGACATTCCAACATGTCATAGTTTCATTATCATTCATAAGAAATTTTCCAGTGCATGTGTAGCAGTCTTTCATATATTTCACAACATTTTACCCAAACATACATTTCATTTTTATTCTAATACGTGCTACTCATACAACCAGCATACATTATATCACAAAATAATTCATATTAATTCATATCAATACCAGACATTCAAACATTCAATCAGTCATGCAACATTGCAAACATGCCATTTATTTAAGGTTCGAAACGTACGTGATTCAGCCACATTAAAATCACTTAGCCATTTAACTAAGTTTGACCAACAAGCTTAATCATCATTTTAAGTATTAAAAATATTATTTAACATTTAAATTTTATAGGTTGGAACCCACACCTTATTTTTGTACAACTGTAGCACTACTTACCAAACTTGCGATTCCTCCTTTAGACTTAAATTGAACCTAAATTAAAATACAATATTTATCGAGTTAAAATGTTTCCAAATCAGCCCTAAAGCACCCTCTTAAAGGTTCAATCAAATTAGCATTACCGTAATAATTTTTTGTCTAAATCGACTAGGCTACTTACACTGATTTGATGCCAAACATACGTACGAATGAGTTTTGCAGTCATTGATGATCCGAGAAGTTTAAATCAGCATATAAACATAATTAATCCCCAAAAATCAGTAACCAAAACCCCTGTTCAGATTTTAAACCAATCGACCAAAGAAGAAATTAGTAATAAAGAAAAACAGTGCAAGATCTCGCACAAGTTTGCACTTTGCACCACCCATTACCCTGATCTGAGTTGTCGGATGAACATCTTTCTGAATTATCAATTAGGAACGTTTAAATCAGAACCAAATAGAGGGAAAAATCTAAAAAATTAAAATAGTAGGGGCGAAAATTGAAGAGAAACGACAATCCCAAAACAATGGTACTCTAAGGGCGTGGCAACACCATTTGAGGTGACAAAAGAGGCAAATCTGGGGTGCTACAAGGAGGGATCTTTGGACAACCAAAAAGCAAAATTTTAAGGGCTAGAATGATGACTTATTGGATATAAAAATAGTAGCCAAAAATCGGATCACAAAGTATAAGAACAGAGAAAAAAAATAGGATTTACTGGCATTGATATGAACAAGGGAGAGGGAGTGGCAATGGACAGTAAAAGAGGATGTTAGGAGAGAAAAAAAGGGAATTTTAGGGCAGAAAATAAGGATGGTTTAGGAGGTCTAAATGTTCAATGAGGTGACTGGACAAACAAAAATAAAAAAAACAGGGCAACACAACTGTGATGAAATCCCAAAAAAAGGAAGAAACTTTGAGAGGAAAAAAATAAGAGAGGAGAGGAGAACTGCTAGGGTAGGAGAAAAAATAGACTTAAAGGCTGAAAAGTAAGTGAAAAAGTGATATTTATACTTAGGTTAAAAGGCATGAGTAGCATAAAAACAGGGGGAAGGAGAAAAATTAGCAAAATTAAGCTATTTTGCAAGGGAAGGTTGTTGAACTCGAGTTTTTAAGTGAATTGTACTGGCTGTAGCAGTTTAATTTCAGTAAAATCGAAATAGTAGTTTTGTAACCACAAATGTTAAAAAGAAAATTTTATTTTAATATTATGATATGATATATATTATGATAGGAATGTTGCAGGAAAATTTCGATCAGAAAATTCTATTAATTATGTGGTTAATTAGAAAAATGACTAAAAAAAGTGCATTCTCGGGACTCCGTTCCTGTAAGTTAATTAAAAAATATTTTTAATAAATATTTACGAATTTAGTTGTGTAGTTAATTAAATTTTAGTTAAGTGAATTTGCTGGAATTAAAAATAATTAGGTAAAAGGATTAACTTGCAATAGAGGTAAAAAGTTTAATTATAGATTAAAGAAAAGCTAAAGGGACTGAATAGAAAGTTATGCCATTATTATAGTTGAGGCGATTTAATAAGGAAAATATGAGATTTTTAGTTAAAATATATATTAATATATTAACTTAATATTTAAGTATTAATATTATAATATAATATATTATTATATTATATATCAAAAACATAAAGTAAAAGAAACAAATGAAAAAAAAAGGAAAGAAACAGAATAGGTAGGACGAAACAAGGGAGAAAAAGGGAGAAAGAAAAAGAAAGGAAAAAAAATTAGAGATTTTTAAGGTTTAAACTCAAATTGGTAAGTCAATTTAACTCCTTTTCTTATAATTTTTGAGTTTTTATGATCTTAGAATAAAATACTACTTAGTATATGTTGAAAATTTGAAAGTTAATAGATTTTTGGACATGGTTTATGTTGAATTAATTGATGAATTAGGGGTTGAATTAATAGAATTTCAAGTTAGAATTGGGTAAAGGATAAGATTGCATGAATTTCTTTTTTTTCAAGCCTAGGGACGAAATTAGAATTAATGAAAAGTTTAGTGGCAAAATGATAATTTTTCCTAAAGTGTAGATTGAACTCAATAGAATATAAATTGAATGAAATTGATGATTAAATTTATTTATATAGATCCAGACGATTTAAATATGAGGTTAGATCGAGGCAAGGAAAAAGTCTCGAATTAGTAGTCTTTACTAACAAACAAATATCGAGGTAAGTTCGTGTGACTTGAATTGAATTCTTTAATGCTTGAATTGCATGTTTATGTGACATGAATGTGATTTGAATGTTTAATGTATGGTAAATGATGAAATGATTGAACATATTTGATAAAAAGGAAAAATAATTCCGGTGAATAAAAGGAATTCGATGGATCACAGAAAAAGGATGTTACATGGGAAAATAAAAGGATTTGGCCCGAAAGGGTAATCTAAATCGAGCTTAATAGAGTATTTGTCACTAAAAGGATTTAGCCTAGACTGGTAATCCTGAAAAATACTCTTTGAGCATATGTTACAGGGAATTTAGTTTGGATCGGTAATTCTGCTGTGTGGAATGAGACTCGGGAGTGTGCTCCCTGAAAAAGATAAATATGAATTGACGGAATTGAACTTGTACACCATAAGTGTGCTACTAGAAATCCATCGAAATTCTGATAAATTCAACGGGAAAAATATAGAAAATGGAAAATACGTGAAATCATGAAATTGATGAGCTCATCATTCATCTATGTATTGAAATTATATGATGTTATTTGACTAATCCATTGGTTGAGTTTGTATGTGTTAGGCAAGTATTCTATTGTTATGGACATGTACATGTTTGATTTAATTTTCATGTAAGTATATGGTAAGTTAATTCTTGTTACATGAACTTACTAAGTACTAAGTGCTTACCCTGTTTCATTTTTCCCTGTTTTATAGTGTTAAGCTCGAGAGGTCGGAAATAGGTCGGAGCCATATCACACTATCAACCATCACATTTTGGTATATAAAAATGTTATACTAATGTTAATGTTGAAGTCTATGGTTGTAAACCTTTCTATTGGCATAGCTAGTGTGAACTTGGTTTTGAAATGTTAATAAGTCGAATTATGATTATGCATAAACACATATTGATGAGTGTTTAAAATGGTTTGAAACAATATTGAAATTGCTTGGTTGGTATTGAAACAATTTGGTTTAGGTACTGGATGAAAACGGGTAAGAAACGAGGCTTGGATATAGCTTTGTTTTTGTCTACACAGGTAGACAGGATGTGTGTCCAGGCTGTTTGTGACACACGGTCTGCTACATAGGCGTGAGACCTTTAATAATGAAATTTTTTGGGGATTTTACGAAAAGTTCCCTATCATCCCGATGTAGTCCCGAATCATTTCTAATACATTTTTTTTGGACCTCGAGGGCCCATCTAAGGGATGTTATGATGAATTTCAGGATTTGAAAAGTATTTGACTGATTTAGTTGTAAATATTCCGTAAACTCCGGTAATGCCTCGTAACCTTGTTCCGGCGACAGATACCGGTTGGGGGTGTTATATTGGCTCCTTGTTTTCTCTTAAACACTAGGCCAATTACTCATTATTGAAATAATTTTACCAAATTTAAATAAAAAAATTGGGATGTTACATGTTTGAAGTAAAATTTGCAAAATAATAAAAATAGTGTAAGGGAAGGAATTTGAACTTGGATTTCAAGAACAATTTCAGCAACATTTAACCAATAGGCCAGTAACTCATTTTTCCCCCCAGAAACACAGATAATCTCAAAAATTTGGACATGACCTCTCTCTCACTCTCGGTTCACAAAGCAAATTCCACTAACCCTCGATTTTTGGGATGTGACATTGCCCCCTCAAAAAATAAAAAAATTGATTTAATCCTTTAAAATTGATAAAGATATAGATTATTAAAATCGTGAAATTGCATTTTTACTATTGTAAAAATATACAATTTAATTCCGCCCCCCCCAAAAATTTTTTTTTGGCTCCGCCACTGGTTATGAGACATTAAGTAAATCTTATCATCCCTTGTTTGTTTCTCTATTAGGGGCATATAAAGACATAGATTTTAATCACAGTTTCATGTTTTATAGCTCATAGCTAACCTTATTATATAAATATAGTCTTTTAACTTATTATTTCTCTAACATATCCCACTTTAGAGTACATTTTGAAATTTATAGTCATAAACACATCTTGTTATCAATATTTTGGTTCAAATAGCCCATAGTAAACATTAGGGAAATGAACTGAATACATGAGACTCCCTCCAAAACACACCAAGGAGCACATAGTGTTAGGTACCAAATCACATCCCTCTCAAACACATTAAAATGCACTAAAGTGCCAAGACACCAAACACACCAAAGAGCACCAAAGTGCTAAGCTCAAAAGCAACAAAGAATACACGTAATGTGTGCAATGCTCGAAGGTAACATAACTCCCAGTACAAGACTTCGGATACAGGACTCTAGGTATACATAAATCCCCATTAGCATGCCAATCCCTATCTTTCTTTTTCTTTTTGATCCAAATCCATTTTTCCTTCTTATAATGGAATGACTTTCATTCATGTTTATTATTATTATTATTATTATTATTATTATTATTATTATTATTATTATTATTATCCAAGATGATGACATCATCACCATTGTCTCTATTCTCCTTGTTTTGAAGACTACCATTAGCAGGTTTACTCACTTTTACTGTTGAATCTAGCAAAAAAAAAAACATAGATTCTGCTAGCCATAAGCTTAAATCCATTCAATCTATACATCTCCCTTCATGCATTGGTCATTGATGATAATCTAACAAAACAAAAATTTTATTCACTTTTGTTCCTCTTTTGCGAGATAAATAAATCAACAACTCTACCATGGTATTAGAACATCAATCATAGTCTTTTGTAGTGAAGCCTTAGTAGAAGATTTTTGATAAACAAAGTCACAGAATATGATTTCATTCTTATTAGATAATGTTCAATTTTTGCATCATAACTTTCTCTCGACTCTTTTTTCCTATTAGAAAGTTTCTTTAAAACAAATCACATCAAACCTTTCTAAATCTCTTAAGGTATGTAAGTTTCCAATGAGAGTCTTCCATTTTGTAGTCAATCATATTTGATTCAAAAACGTTGCCTTAAATCAATTTTTTTATGGTTAAGCCAATTATATGATATTATTAAAAGTGCCAAGATTCGAAAATATAGAGGTAATATCAATATTATCTTTATAATAGCCAGTTTAGAAACCCATATCTTAAAGGGTAATTACCTTATCCAACCTACAAGAATATAAAAAATACGTGAAAATGAATGGGAAAAATCCCAAGAGCACACTAGGTAACAACTTTTTTCGAGAAAAGAAAAAGAATAAAAATTTAAGGGAAAATGAAAAACCCTAATGTAATAACCTGATATTCTGCAATGTCAGAAACAATAGTTCGGGGACCACAATTCTGATGATAGAGTAATAATATTTACGAGTTCATTATTTTGTTTTATTGATGTTTGAATTGGTAAAATTCAGTTAGCAGGTTAGAAATAAAAATGTACGTACTAAACCGTAAAAAAATTTTAAGGTTCAAAGTGGTAAATAACCACTCTTGCATGGTAGTACCGATTGTGTCAATGTTTAGTGGAAACACCTGTTAATTTTCATTTAATGATGAAACTAAGATGTTAAGTGTTATATGTTGAAATGGATGGAAAGGGAGTCTCATTCTCGTTTTCCTTCACCGAAACCATAGTTCTCTGTATAAGAAAGAAAAGCTCTAAGCTTTCTTGATTAATTGGTTTTGCATATAAGTGTTTCCAAAGCCCTATTCTTCATGAGTTCATGTTTTTGAGATTCTTGTATCTCGATTTAGCTAACTTTCATGTCTACTTTTAAAACGTTAAAGTTTAAAGTGTTGTCATTGATGAACTGAATGTATTAATGTTTATATCAAAAATCAAATCAACCCATTGATAACAGAGGGAAAGGAAAACTCTTGGAATAGTCTCTAATATCATGTTCTACTGCTGTACCAAGTAAGTTTATAGGGTGTTGTTATGTTTATTTATGATACGTTTGAATGTGAACGTAATGGAAAATTGTTAGTAAACTTGTATTGGTAAAATGAGAAAATGTGTTAAATTGTAAAAAGAAAGTCTAGTTATGTGTGTGTTGCCCGAATGAACAAATGATACAATTGGCATGCTAATCAAGGTACCTGCGCATTGTACGGAAAGAAGGAAAATGTGAAGAAGATGCAAGAAGTTTACTGAAGGTTTCTGAAACCTTGTATTTTTTACGAATTTCCAATTTAATATCTTCGGAGATTCTGGAGTGTTATCGGTTGGAAAACTCTTATGAGCAATCTGGCATGTTATCGGGGGAGAATATTTAGCCTACGAGCTTAGCACTATGTGCATCTGGAGTGTTATTGGTTGGAAAGTTTTTATGAGCAATTTGGTGTGTTATTGGATGGTCACCTGTGTATATTCCTTTCTGTTCATGGTGATTCATCGGGCTGGATATTTCTGAAATATAAATGTTGACAGTATGATTTATATGAGTTGAAATAATGTGTGAATGAATAATGAAATGTTTGGGATATGTTATATGTCTGAATGCGATGCACTTACCTTCTACATGTGAATTGTGTTGACAACTTAAAGAATTTAGTTAAGTTATATATATGTATGAATGTTTTGCGAGGTGAATTTAATTTTTAAACCTATGCATTTACTAAGCATATTTAATATTTATCTCGTTTAATTTCCTCTTCCCGATAGAGATTTTAACGAAACTCGATAGGCAAGTCGGTCCACAACTCACACTATCTAGTTCCTATTTCGGTAAAATTATTTGAACTCTACACTGGGTCAAGTGATATGTATATAAGGACTATTTGGTGAAATTGTATGTGAATGAATTGTGATGTTTTGAACGTTGAGTGTATATATATATATATATATATATACTCTTTTGTGATACTTGTTCAATGTTGGTGTAGACTATTAGTGCGTTTGAAATGGAAATAATTGCATGTGTTAAATATGCTAACTTATTTTGAATAATTGGTGGACTTGCAAATGCAAACTATTTGGACGAATAATAATAAAGTAATAGGAACACATGGCGGATAGACTTTGGGCGGACATTTTTCTGACGGACCATCTTGGCATTTTTTGTTTAAAATTTTTCTTATAGATTTGTAAAATACCAGAAACTAATAATGTTGTTTAAAACTTGATCAGCCTCATTTATGTTATAACATCTACTATATACGCTTGTGATCTAAATAGAATAGATTTCTTTGTTGGTTTTGTATGTGAATGTTTCTGTTCTACTGTAGCATCTTGTAACTCAAGTTATCAATTGGATCGGGTGAGGATTTTTACATCTAAAGAGAAAAGGAAGCTTGGAGATTAAATGTTGGGTCCTCTAATTAAAAAGAATAAGATATTAAATTGTCTTATTTGAATTACAAAATAAATATTTTGTTAGATCGCAAGAATCGGGAGTAGTTGATTAATGAGAAAACATAAATACATTTCTCAAGATTCTTCTTGATAGATTAGGTAAATTTATTGGGTTTTTTCTATCACGTATAAGATATAATACTTAAGCTTCTTTTATT
The DNA here is from genome assembly GCF_025698485.1 of Gossypium arboreum. NCBI lineage: Eukaryota > Viridiplantae > Streptophyta > Magnoliopsida > Malvales > Malvaceae > Gossypium > Gossypium arboreum. The sequence goes on along the minus strand of NC_069075.1, from coordinate 12,985,204 downwards.
GGATTTAAGATACGGTAAGTAAAGAACTTAAATTGTAAATTATGAATATAGAAGAATGATATGAAAATTTTTGTATTATCCGTATATATGGATTTAAAAATATATATATATATGAATTATTATATTTTTAGAAACGTCCTAAGCCTACTTTGTCATGAAATAAACATAAGCGAATCTTGAGTTTTGTAAGTAAAGATAGAAAATAACAAGAAAGGTAAATTGGTAGAATTATTGGATCTTATATAAAACTTGTTAGGATTTGAGCCATTAAGGATATTTTACTTTTAGTAAACATTGTGTAACAGTAGCACTAAAGGTAGTTTCAATATTTTACTAAACAATTTTTAAGTCTAATTTCTATATCCATCATGATTTCAAGTATTTTAAACTCAAAATGTGACTAATTTAATACATATTACGCAAGTTGGTAAGACTGTTATCTAAAATATTTGGAGTTACTTCCAAGTATATGGTTAGTTTATTTTTCTTATATGGTTCTGGATAGGACTTTACCTATCCTGGGGATGAGCTAAGTTATTGGAATAAGGAGCTCAAGTAAGTGACTTGATATCACCCTTAAAATCAACCTAATCTTGTACATATAGGATTAAGTACACTTTTTTTTTTTTTGTTTTTTTTGCTCAGCCACTAGGATTTATTAAGATGAGCTACCAAAACAATAGAAAACATACAAAGGTGCAGGACGAGAAAAGCACCAAACTTACATAAATATAAAAATAGATAGCCAAAATCTATAATAAGGATGTAACGACCCAACCTTAGTTGGTGTTCAAAATTATGGTTCGGAATCAAATTCAGTGAACTGAGTTTGTGGTTTATAATAGGAGGACTTATGAAGTTTGGTATGGAAGTATATTAAAGAATGATTAAGTAATTAAATATGGAAAATCATTAATTAAAGTTCAGGAACTAAATTGTAAAATTTCAATCACTATTGAATTTTAAATTAGAAAATGATTGAGGACTCAATTAGCAATTAATTAAAGGGCCTAATGGTTATTTAACCATTATTAATGTATGAGTTTGTGGGTGAGACCAAATCAAGTCTTCCATTTCTATTTAACTAATTTAAGTTGGATTATAATTATTAAACATTGGTTAATCAAGTTAATTAAGTCTAATTATATTATTAATCAAAGTATAAATAAAAATAGTTAGTGGAAGATGAAAACATTCATCGTTTTCGACTTAGCTGTGCTGTCCCAAGTTAGGAAGAAAGAAAAATTCCCAAGTTTCATCTCCATTTTTTGTCCCAACTAATTAAGGTAAACTTGTATTTTGTTTGGAATTTTATGAATTTTGAAGCATGAGACCTTGATTTAGCTAACCCATGTATCAATTTCTTTAATTGTTAGATGTTTAGCAAGTTACCATTAAAGTATAATTGATGAATTTAAGTTTGGATTTGAAGAGATTTTTAGTTAGTAAGCTTGAATTATGTTAAGGATTTAGAAATTAAGTTAAGCTTTATAGATAATTTTACGATATTAGGAGCTAAATTGAATAAATCAAAATTATTAACAAATTATGCTATATATATTAAAAGTACAAGGTCCCTAATGAAAAGATATGAAATAATATTTTGATTCAATGTTAAATATCGAAAAATATGAGTATTTTAGATATAAAGATTAAAATGAATAAAATGCAAAATATGTTTGATTATATGTTTTTCATGAGATTGAGTGGAAACTAATACCATTTTTATAATTGAATTGTCGAATGTAACTAAAGACGACATCAGATTGTCTCAAGAGAAAAGAAGGACGAGAGCCGGAGACAAGTAGCTAATACGATTTGTACTTTAATGATTTAAATTCAATATGTATATAGATGCCTTGTTACAAACTAGCTTAATTAAGGTAAGAATCTTACTTGGCTCATGCTTTAGTATGTATATGATGATATGAAATGGTATGGATCAAACTTAGCTTGATGCAATTTATTATGTATGAAATTATGATTTATGGGTCATATATATACTTGAAAACATTGGTTACCCTATTAACTGTCTCGGACGGAGTCGAGTATAGTTGGTGTGCCATAAGATTATTGTACGGGTTTTATTTTGGTTTATACCGATGAGGCGCAAAATGCATATTATACTTCGGATGTTCTAATAAGGTGCAGAGCGCACATTACTTCAGTTTATATCGATGAGGCGTGGAGTGCAATTTATACTTCGGGCATATCGATAAGGCATTGGTTTTCAGATATGTTGGTGTAATGGTTGGATGATTCGTGTATCTGTCTTGAGTTCGTGTCCGATTAATAGGGATTATGAAGAATATACCATTCTATTTGACATTTGATATGAAATACCAATATTGAATGATGTATATTGTATGTTATTGTTAAAGTAATAAAAGATGACATGTGAAAGATCATGCAAACTGGTTAAAGCAAGCTCTCAAGGCATTGGTTTTCAGATATACTTCGGGCATGTGCAATTTATACTTCGGGCATATCGATAAGGCATTGGTTTTCAGATATATTGGTGTAATGGTTGGATGATTCGTGTATCTGTCTTGAGTTCGTGTCTGATTAATAGGGATTATGAAGAATATACCATTCTATTTGACATTTGATATGAAATACCAATATTGAATGATGTATATTGTATGTAATTGTTAAAGTAATAAAAGATGACATGTGAAAGATCATGCAAACTGGTTAAAGCAAGCTCTCAAGGCTGATATGAATATAAAACAAATATATAGATTTGAGATAAAAAGGAGAAAAGAATGGAATTAAAGTATGACATACCATATATGTAATTGAGATATGATTGTCGAAACCATTTTTTAAAGTGATGTTTGAAAAATGGGGATCGACTTTTGAAAAACGAAAACGGGAGTCGCCACCAACCTTTTTAGGTGTGATTGGATCACCTTATAAAACGTGTTGGTCTACGAAAATTAAGAAAACAGGTTCGGGAGTCGGTTACGTACGAGGAAGGATTAGTACCCTCGCAACGCCCAAAATTGGTACCAAATTGAATAGTTTTCTGTCTTAATGTCAAAATTTTGAAAGGATTTAAAAGTATGATCCCTTTTTTAAAACTGGAATTATTTAAGTTGAAAAATCGAGATTCCTTAACTCCGAAAGAATACAAACATCACATCCAGCATGATAGGACACGATATTCTTAAACTCTCGTAACTGAAATCATCTCTTGATTTACAAAATCTATTTAGAAGGATACTTTAGGCATTTAGACAAACGGAAATCGCAACTCAAGATGTTAGGGCACTATTTCCGAATTCCTAAATCTGAAAAATATTGCCTCATTTTAGAAAAACTTTTGGATAAAATATGACAATTAAATGAAATATATATTTTTAAAATAATGATTTGAGTAAAATTTAAAAATAATTTACTAAGAGTAATACTAAAAAATTGTTAAAAAATGAAAGAGTTTGAAATGATACTAAAATTATTAAAAAATAAAATATAAAAAAAATCAGGAAACATGGATTAAATCAAAATAAAAAGGGTTGAAAAATGAAGATGAACAAAGAATAAAATAATAACAAACCGTAGAAAATAAGAACGTAAGAGGGAGAGAAATTTGAGTGAAAACTCTCAAAAATTTTTATTGTTTCCCAAAACTCCAGTGTGTTTACAATGAAGGGAGAGACCTCTATTTATAGTTGAACCTCCTCAAATCCAACAGTACAGATCAATTACATCAACGGTTAAAGATTAAAATGTATCTACAAATTAAATCTCTAATATTAAAAAATCATATCTTCTAAGATTGCAATCATATCTAAGATTGTATCATATCTAAGATTGCATATCATATCTAAGATTGCATATCATTGAAGATTATATTTCCATATGAGTCAAGCTTGTAAATGGACCTTAAATCTGTTCAAGTAATGGGTCATTCCGATCGAGCCAAATTATATTTGTAATTCTGGACTGAACTTGGACTTTGTTTTTTTTTTTTAAGTTTATTATTTTTGTTTTTGAACTTATTTCTGGGCCCTGGAAAAATTGAGTGCCTACAGCTGCCCCTCTTTGCTCATTGCTGTGTAACAGGAATAGAGCAAAGACTATAAAAAGACCAATTTTGTCCGGGCTCACCGAGTCTTGAGTTCTTGATCCTTGATCTTCTTTAAATGGCCTCTTGACGGCTTTAATCTGCTTCACTGCAACTAAGGAAGGTGATATCTGCTATCTTTGATATGCTCCCCGTCTAATTACAGAGACGCCAAATCTGTTATCTTCGATCTGCTCCCCGTCTAATACAGAGACGCCAAATCTTCTTCTTCAATCTGCTCCCCGTCTAATACAGAGATGCCAAATCTGTTATCTCCAATTTGCTCCCCGTTTAATATAAAGATGCCAAATCTGTCATCTTGGATCTGCTTCGATGTAAACACATGAAGGTCAGATCTGCTATATCTTGGATCTGCTCCCCGTCTAATACAGAGATGCCAAATCATCTTGGATCTTCTTCAATGAAGGTCCAATCTGTTATGTCTTCGATCTGCTCCCCGTCTAATACAGAGATGCCAAATCATCTTGGATCTGCTTCAATGATGGTCAGATCTGCTGTGTCTTCAATCTGCTCCCTGTCTAATACAGAGATGCCAAATCATCTTGGATCTGCTTCAATGAAGGTCAGATCTGCTATGTCTTCAATCTGCTCTCCGTCGAATATGGAGATGCCAAATCTGTTTCTTCGATTTGTTCTCTGATAGTACAGAGATGCCAAATCATCTTAGATCTGCTTCAGCGTAAACACATGAAAGCCAAATCTGCTATGTCGTCGATTTGCTCCTTGTCAACGCAAGGATGCCAAATCATCTTGGATCTACTTCGATGTGAAGACATCCGAAGGTTAGATCTGTTATGTCTTCGATCTGCTCTCCGTCGAATATGGAGATGCCAAATCTGTTTTTTCGATTTGTTCTCTGACAAGATGTTAAATCATCTTGGATCTGCTTCAGCGTAAACACCTGAAGGTCAAATCTGCTATGCTTTAGCCTGTTACCCTATTGCTTAGGGGGTTAAGGCGCATCAATCTTCATTGTCCCTTGAAGGACATAACTTGTATAATGTGTATGAGTTCATGCCTAATGATTAGGATGCTATGATCGAAGTGAATCAAATGCTCCTAATTAAACCTGTTATAATGCAAAATGTTTATGAATATGACCCTATTCCGACGTCACCACTCATTCTTTCGTCAAGTTTATCCTTATTTCTCTCAAGTATCATTCCTACTCACTGTGGGTTTGTACCATTCTTCAAACGCTATGACCCACCAAAATGTGTCGTAAGATGATCCTCTCTTAGGATCGAATCGTTTGATTTGTCCAATCATCATTTTAGACTAAAGAAAGAATTTCCTCGAGTTCTTTCAAACCTCACTTACGTGAATTCTTCGAATAATTATTCTGTTTTAGTTCCTTGTATTATCTAGAAATTTCCAGAGTAATGAGCAAAACTTCATTTGTGAAAATTATTTAGTTCATCTATCATTATTTTAATGCAACATACTTTAAGAATAATGGAAGATGAATTTAATCTTGAGAATAATTAGATTTAAATAAATTTGTCAAAAATACAAAGGAAATTAATCTGAAAGCCTATCTTTGAGAAGAAAAAGAATCTAAAGATAGCAAACAGGACAAAAGTTAGATGCCCTAGATATCGCCGCTCGAGCGTTTATATGCCAACTCCATGAAGACTTTCTTGAATTCAACATGTGTTTAAAAGATCCAAAGTACGTTGTTGATGCCCCGATATTCAATGCGCTTCACTCTTCGTTGAATCAGATATAGCAAGATTACCGTGCGCTCTTCAAAATTTGAGCTGCCCTTTCGGGTTTTCAACTCAAAACCCCTTTGGTCACAAGGGGCCCTTTGCGGGTTTTCACCTTGGCCTCTCTATTATTTTTTTCAAAAACTCAAGGTGCCATTTGCAAGTTTTCACCCTGAATTCTTCTCTCCTTTAGACAAATTTTTTTGACTGAGTCTAAATTCACTAGATTGGGCAAACTCTTCCCATCCATTTCCGTTAAGATCAATGCACCCCCAGAGAAGGCCTTCTTCAAGACATACGACCTTTCCTAATTTGGCATCTATTTTCCTCTAAAGTCCTTCTGAATAGGGAGGATCTTTTTCAGCACAAGATCCCCTTTATGGAATTCTCTTGGTCGCACTTTCTTGTCGTAAGCTCGCATCATTCGCTTCTGATACATCTGACCATGACGAATGGCCTTTAATCTCTTTTCCTCAATCAAGTTCAACTGATCATATCACGATTGTATCCATTCAGCTTCATTCAACTTTATCTCTAACAAGACTCGAAGAGACGGTATTTCCACTTCAATGGGTAACACTGCTTCCATCCCATAAACCAACGAGAAAGGAGTTGCCCCGGTAGAAGTTCTGACAGACGTTCAGTAAGCTAAGAGTGCAAATGGTAACTTCTTATGCCAGTCTCTGTAGGTTTCAGTCATTTTCCCCACTATCTTCTTGATGTTTTTGTTAGCAGCTTCCACTGCCCCATTCATCTTTGGGCGATACGGCGAAGAGTTATGATGCTTAATCCTGAACTGACTACAAACTTCTGCTATCATTTTGTTGTTCAAGTTTAGTGCATTGTCTGATATGATCCTTTCAGGCATCCCATACAGACAAATAATCTCTTTCTTCAAGAATCGACTTACAGCCAACTTAGTAACAGTCGCATAAGAAGCAGCCTCTACCCACTTCGTGAAGTAATCAATGACCACAAAAATAAAGCGATGCCCATTTGAAGCTTTTGGTGATATTGGCCCAATGACATCCATGCCCCACATAGAAAAAAGGCCATGGAGAAGTCATAACGTGTAGAGGTGAAGGTGGTACATGAATCTTGTCTCCATAAATCTAACATTTATGGCATTTTTTTGCATAGTTGATACAATCCCCTTCCACAGTAGATCAATAATATCCAAACCTCATAATTTGTCTAGCCATCGTGAAACCATTAGCGTGCGTCCCACAAACACCCTCGTGAACTTCTTTCAAGATTAACTTAGCTTCCACGACGTCAACATATCTCAATAGTATTTGGTCCTTTCTTCTTTTGTACAAGATGTCCCCATCCAAAACGTAATCGCAGGCTAATCTCCTTAAAGTTCACTTATCATTTTCAGTTATCTGTTCTGGGTATTTACGATCTCTCACATATCGCAATATATCCTGATACCAAGGGTTATCATCCTTTTCTTCTTCCTCAATGTTACAACAGTGAGTTGGAGTTTCAAAGATACTCATCTGAATGGGTCTTATCTCCTCTTTTTTATTCAATTTAATCATTGAAACCAAGGTTGCTAGAGCATCTACCATCTGGGTTTTGTCTCGTGGGATATAATTGAAAGTGATGTCATCGAACTCCTCAAGTAACCCTAAAACTACCTTTCGATAATTGATCAATTTAGGATCCCTTGTCTCCCATTCACCTTTAAGCTGGTAAATTACCAATTCAGAGTCTCCATAAACTTCCAAGGTTCTTATTCTTTGCTCTATAGCCGCTCGGAGTCCCATGATGCACGCTTCATATTCGGCCATATTATTTGTGCAATCAAAATCCAATTTGCACGTGAATGGATAATAATCACCATTTGGGGATACCAAGACTGTCTCAATTCCATTTCCCATTACATTGGATGCCCCATCAAAGCTCAGCTTCTAAGGATAATCCTCTATAGCTGCTACACACATCAACTTCTCATTTGGGAAATCAAAATTCAACGACTCATAGTCTTCTAGAACTATACTAGCCAGAAATTCCGCTATCGCACTTCCTTTAATAGCCTTCTAGCTCACATAAACTATGTCAAACTCTAAAAGTAGAATTTGCCACCTCGCCATTCTTCCATTCAAAGCTGTTGACTCCATCATATACTTTAGAGGATCAAGTTTTGAAATAAGCCAAGTAGTATGATACAACATATATTGCCTCAACCTTCGAGTCGTCCAGATTAAAGCACAGCACAATTTCTCAATTGGCGAATATCTCATCTCACACTCTGTGAATTTCTTGCTGAGGTAGTATATCGCCTTCTTCTTTCTTCCCGACTCGTCATGTTGGCCAAGCAGACATCCCATAGAATTGCTAAACACTGATAAGTATAGAATTAATGGTCTACCTGGATTAGGTGGAGATAACACAAGAGTATTTAACAAGTATTGCTTAACCTTATCGAAAGCACTCTGGCATTCCTCATCCCAAGTACCTTGGTTGTGTTTTCTAAGGAGGCGAAATATAGGGTCACATTTCTCAGTTAATTGTGAAATAAACAAAGCAATATAGTTCAACCTTCCAAGAAAACCCCGAACTTCTTTTTGAGTACGCGGTGAAGGCAAATCTTGTATGGCTCTAACTTTGTCTGAATCAACTTCTATTCCTTTTTCACTGACCACAAAACCTAGTAACTTCCCCGACCTGGCTCCGAAAGTGCATTTTGCCGGGCTAAGTTTTAACTGAAACTTCCTTAATCTCAAGAATAGTTTCTTTAAAACCTCAATATGTTCCTCCTCTGTTCGAGATTTGGCAATCATATCATCAACATACACCTCAATTTCCTTCTGCATCATATCATGAAATAAGGTCACTATAGCCCTTTGGTATGTTGCCACTGCATTCTTTAGCCCAAAGGGCATTACCTTGTAACAGAAAGTCCCCCACAAGGTTATGAAGGTGGTTTTGTCCATGTCTTCAGGATGCATCTTTATCTGATTGTACCATGAAAAACTATCCATGAAGGATAACAATGAATATCCCGCTGTGTTGTCTACCAAAGTGTCTATGTGAGATAGAGGGAAATTATCTTTTAGGCTAGCTTTATTCAGATCCTTATAATCAACACACATTCGTACCTTCCCATCCTTCTTAGGAACTGGTATAATGTTAGCTACCCATTCAGAATACTTCACCTCTTGTAAGAATCCTGCATCGAACTGTTTCTTGACTTCATCCTTTATTTTTAATACAATATCTGGTCTCATTCTTCGCAATTTCTATTGAACTGGTTTACAATCCTGTCTTATTGAAAGACGATGCACCACAATATCAGTATTTAACCCTGGCATATCTTGATAGGACCATGCGAAGATATCGTTGAACTCACGTAACAACTCAATCAGTCCTTGCTTTATATCATCAGCAATATGCGCACCAATTTTCACCACTTTCCCTTCCTCTAGGGCTACATTCTCTACTGCCTCTTTCTCATGTGGCATGATTTGTTTCTCCTCCTGTTTTACCATCCTCAAAAGATCTAGAGACACATCACAATCCTGGACATCTTCAAAATCCTGTGATTCCTTTAAATACATGTCTTGCTCACCAGAGAAATTAGGATTTGTAATATCAATGCTCATGTCATTGATATCTAGGGATCTGTGAAGTATAAAGAATGAATGAATTTAAGAATGATTATTTATGTGCTATGAATAAAAGAATAAGAATTTCCAAAATTTAACGGAATATTGGTTGATAAAAATGAAACAATACTCGTTCAAATTGATAAAAGTTATGCTTTATTAAAAAATAATAGATGATTGTAAGCCCATTTCACAAATGAAATCCTATTACTTCTAGGCTCTAGAGTAACAAGAATGTTTCGAGAATTACTCTGAAAAATTCCTAAAAACTACAGGAAGTTCCTCCACAGTCCAATTGTTCAGAGAGCTTCCCGGTTCGTAAGGGCGAATACCCTCAAGGTTTCCTTAATCAGTCCCTTCTTCATGTATGGCATTGATGGAATGATTTTTATTTCCAAACACCCCCATCTCCAGGTAAGCTATCCCTCCTGATACAAAAGTCTAGGATATGTAAGGGATCGTCTTTTTTTCGTTCAGCCGTGACCCTCTTCTCTCTTTCTTTCTCTTTTTAACCTTAATTAGAGTCTTTTTATGGCTTATAATGCATGTGATGTGATGCAATGCAAATGCATGAATGCAAAAGAAAAGGATATGTTGATATTGAATTCAATTTCATTAGAATAACTTTTCTAGAAAATAAATTTCTTTACATGAAAATATATTACATATGCGGTCTTGCCCTTCATAGTCCAAGTAAATGCTGATCTTTTCTTCATGGTTGAATCCTGTAAATTCTCCAAAAGATGCCTTTGCTAGCTCCTTGCTGCTTAATCTGAGCCTTGATCTCTTGCTCGCTTATCTCCATGATACTCATCAAAAAGTATCGGCTCTTGGATAATCTTCGTTGGTAATTAAATCAAGTCATGTATTCCTTCGTGAACTTTCGGCTTTCTTTCGTCATGCCTTTGTTGGCTTGAATCTCTGGCAATTACATCATGTATTCCTCCATGGACTACCAGCTTTCTCTCGTCGTGTTTACTTGGACTATATTCAGGCAACCGCACTATTATCCACTTTATCAAGAAATTTGTTTCCTTATGACAAACTATTCTATTTAGGAATCGAATTTCGAATCAACATCTTCTTTTCTTTGATGTAATGTAATGCAAATGCATGAATGCAAAAAGGTATAGATCTCAATTCAGTTTCATTTTAGAAAACGTTATTTAAGGAACAAAAGTCTTTTCATAAAACGGATTACAAATACGCTTTCGCTCATAGGCCCAGAGTCTTAACCCTATCTAATAACAAAGCTAACTTTTGACCTCTATCTGAACTGTCCCGTTTTATATTACTTTAGGACGAGTAACGGGGCATAGCCAACGACTCCCCAAATCTCAGGAAGAGGTACCCAATCAAAACTGTTGCAGCGGTAAAGGACTTCATTAGGAGTCTTCCAAGGTGCTTTCCACAAAACCTCCTCCTCTCGAAGATTCTGAAGAATATCCATCCACCTTTCTTCTATAATATCGTCTCTCCTTGGTGTAGTTGCTGCTTCCTTTAAGGGGGAATAACCCTCAAAGAACAATCGGTAAGGAACCTTCTCAAGCTTTCAAAAGTGACTATGGAACCATACTAACAACAACTGTGCACATCCAATGAATCTACTTCACTGGCTCTCCAACATGTACTTCAAGGATCTAAACGTCTCAGCTAGGATTACTAGCACCGGTGTGTTCTGTTTATCAATATGATCAAACAAATCTACAACTGTCTCATCTATGTGCCCTATCGCCTTCGGGAAAATCACCAAGCCGTAAATACTTAAGGCCAAAACGTTGACCTTTTTCGTCACATCTGGGTGTGTCAATATCAGATCCCTCAAAATGGCCCACGGAATGCACTTACTATCGCCCTTTTGCTGCACTCAAGCTACAGCGCACTGCTCACTCATCCCTGTGATCATCACTAATTTCCTCACGAAAATTGGGAGACTAGTAGGCCTAACATAAGCTTTGTTACCTTGAATTCTCGAACAGCAAATCAAGGTTGTATACTTCTCCAAAGTAGGCACTACATCTACCTCTCCAAATGTAAAGCAACTATAAGCAGGGTTCCAGAACTATACCACAGCTCGAAACAGATGCTTATCTACCTTAATTTCTAGCAAATAAGAAAGATCTCAATAAGTATGAAAGAAAATCTATCTAGCCCCGTCATCCTATTGGGCCTAAATGTCCTTTATCTCCTGAAAATATTCTGTGTCGAACTGATACGAGTAAAGTCCCACAACTCTAATGTATATCCCTCGGTGACACTATCTCCTTTCTCTAACTGGGTTTTCTCTGACCACGCACAAACGGAAGAGTTGTCCTCCACTTTAAGATATTCGTTCCTTATTACAAAACTTTCTAACTCAAAAATCGAACCTTGAATCGACACTTTTTAATGATGAATGATATGCGATGATGACAAAATAAAAAACAAGTCGGTATCATATAAAAATATGTAATAAACAAGCACTTATAAAGGTAGGTACTAAAGGTCATCACCATACTACCTAGAGCAAGCATTTAAAGTTCACTATATGTAGTTCAGTTCCAAAGTAAGGGTACCTAAACCAGTAGATTCCTCGATCCTCACCCATTATAGGCTCATATGGACCAAGTTCGGTTTAGAAGGATACATTTCCCTATGACCATGCGGAGATGAAAATCTCACGAAAACATAGGTACAAATATATCCCGGAAGTAATCCACTAACTCATGCGGAGGTGAAAACCTCACGAAAGCTTAGCTTCTCACTCCCACTTAAGGGTGTGACCACAACGATCATGCAAATGCAATGTACAGTAATAAGGTAACAAACATATGTAGCAAACACATGTAAAAAGGATCCTATTTTAAATTTAAAAAACTTCCGACATTAAGACAGAAAATACTCAATTTCTTGGCTTGACTCTCTTAAATCCCCAGTGGAGTTGCCAAGCTGTCGAAACCATTTTTTTAAAGGGATGTTTGAAAAATGGGGATCGATTTTTGAAAAACGAAAACGGGAGTCGCCACCAACCTTTTTAGGTGTGATTGGATCACTATAAAATGTTTTGGCTTACGAAAATTAAGAAAACAGGTTCGGGAGTCGGTTACGTACGAGGAAGGATTAGCACCCTCGCAACGCCCAAAATTGGTACCGAATTGAATAGTTTTCTGTCTTAATGTCAAAATTTTGAAAGGATTTAAAAATAGGATCTTTTTTTTAAAATCGGAATTATTTAAGTTGAAAAATCGAGATTTCTTAGCTCTGAAAGAATACAAACATCACATCCAGCATGATAGGACACGGTATTCTTAAACTCTCGTAACTGAAATCATCTCATGATTTACAAAATCTATTTAGAAGGATACTTTAGGTAGTTAGACAAACGGGAAATCGCAACCTAGCATGTTAGGGCACTATTTCCCGAATTCCTAAATACGAAAATATTGCCTCGTTTTAGAAAAACTTTTGGATAAAATATGACAATTAAATGAAATATATATTTTTAAAATAATGATTTGAGTAAAATTTAAAAATAATTTACTAAGAATAATACTAAAAAAATTATTAAAAAAATGAAAGAGTTTGATATGATACTAAAATTACTAAAAAAAATATATATAAAAAAATAGGGAAACATGGATTAAATCAAAATAAAAAGGGCTGAAAAATGAAGATGAACAAAGAATAAAATAAGAACAAACCGTAGAAAATAAGAACATAAGAGGGAGAGAAATTTGAGTGAAAGCTCTCAAAAAAATTTATTGTTTCCCAAAACTCCAGTGTGTTTACAATGAAGGGAGAGGCCTCTATTTATAGTTGAACCTCCTCAAATCCAACGGTACAGATCAATTACATCAACGGTTAAGATTAAAAGGTATCTACAAATTAAATCTCTAAGATTACAAAATCATATCTTCTAAGATTGCATATCATATCTAAGATTGCAATCATATCTAAGATTGTATCATATCTAAGATTGCATATCATATCTAAAATTGCATATCATTGAATATTATATTTCCATATGAGTCAAGCTTGTAGATGGACATTAAATCTTTTCAAGTAATTGGCCATTCCGATCGGGCCAAATTATATTTGTAATTCTAGACTGAACTTGGACTTCGTTTTTTTTTGGGGTTTATTATTTTTTTTTGGACTTATTTCTGGGCCCGGGCAAAATTGAGTATCTACAATGATGATAAAAGAAATTAAGTGTTAATGTATGAAATTTCAAATGGAATTTTATATCGGTTATGCACTTGAGACATGAAATGTGAAATGATTTAATTGATAGATGAATCATATATTGATTGTATTATATCTTGTTTCTATTGATTATTTATTTAAATTATGAAAGTACCACTGAACCCTATTGCTCAAAGTACGGTTTGTTTATTTTAGTGCGCAGATATCGTTAAATCTCGAGGTCTTGAGGAGTAAAACAGAGTCCAAAACTCACTCTCGACTCAACAAAGTTCATATAAGTTTTATTTTATTTTATGAAAATTGACATGTACCTAAGGTCATGAATTGATATTAAGGTCTATTTTGGATGTTTTGGTGCAAATGGTAAGAATGTTACATTTTGTAAATGACAATATATTTACTAAATAGCATGGTCATGATCAAAGTTAGTAAAACAAGGGTGTATATGCTCATTTAGTATATGTATGATGTTGAGATTCAATTGGATGGAAATATAAATATGATCATTTTTTTTAAGATGAGTTGAGTTAGATTTTGGGTCATTTAGACCATTTGAGTGGTGTGATTTGTAGGTTTGAGTTGAAAGATGCAACTTGAGGAAAATTGAAGATCTCGACACTCCCTTTTAGTATTGCGATATTGAGCTTCTGTCTTCATAGTCATGGCTCTCCCTTGTTGAAGTTACGATATTGAGTTACCCCTACCTTCAAGGTCGCGATGTTTCCTTATTGAAGTCACGATGTCGGGATTCTGTTTTCAAGGTCATGACACATTCTATATGATGTCGCAACATCAGACTTTTGCATTGGGGGTCACGACATTAATCATCAGTGTTGTGACAGCACAGCCCTGTTTTGATTATTTTACATTTAAACCCCTCATTCATCATCAGATTAATATGAGAGCTTTCATAAGTTCGTTTATAACCCTTATTTATTTAAATAATGCATTTAAATTAGTTTGAAATATAATGGCTTGTTTATTCAATATGTGAATGAAATTGTAGTTTCCCTAGTAACGAATGTGACATCTCGTTATCTCGAATCTGACGAGCAAGTCAGGTATAGGGTGTTACAAAGGGAACTATAAAAACAAACAACCAGACCAAGGAACATGCCAAAGAGACAAATTCACCTAAATATAATCCATTAGCCACCCCCGAGCTAGCATACTTGGAGTAAAGAATTTCGACCAGTGTCACCTTTGACGAGGGCATCCACAAGATTGTTTGCTTCTCTGAAGACATTATCAAACGCCACACAGTTTAGCTTTAAACAAATGGCATCAATAGTTTTATATAGGTCGACCCAAAATTTCCGAGGTCGATTAGTGTGATTAAACCACCATGAAATAACCGTTCGAGAGTTCAATTCCACAATCAAACTGAACAAATTTCTCCACCGAGAACAAGCATAAATTTGCAATGCCATCACAATGGCCTTGAGTTCAGGCTCATTAGAGTCCATAATACTAAGAGATCTTGAGAATAACATCAATATTTTCCCGAAGTGATCCCTCAACGCTCCACCGAAGCCAGCCAAACCTAGTTTTCGTCGAGCAGCGCTGTTGACATTGAATTTTGCTGCTCCAAAGGACGAAGCTGACCATTTGATACCCACTCTAGAACCCTGCCTGGAGCTGGAAGGCAAACATAACCGAGGGGTAGTCCCACCATTGCGCTTCCAATAAATCCACCTCATCTTTCCTTACCTTCACCCGATAAAAAGATTTTAATTTAATAAGGAAAAAGATCTCATCCAAACTCAGCTGCATTATGTACGCAAATTATATGATTTGATATGAATTTAGAATGTGATTTCATTTCGAGATTTGATCTTTGGATATATTTTTATATTCAATTAATTGTTTATACATAACTATGATTTATTATGTAAGATGTTTTGATGTGTTTTGTAAAATTTATTACTGCTTAATCTAAATCTTCTAATATGAATATGCACTTTGTCAACAAGGTTTAAACGTTGATTATGTCAACATCTACTTTGTGACATAAATATTGATTGACAATTGTTTTGGTTATATTCTGTACAACCATTAAGGTTTTTTTTTTTATATACTTCTAACTCATTGCCATTGGAGTTCCCGCTAAAGTTAACTTTAGTTTTCCACCTATGTCATTGGCGTTAAACCTTTGATTTCGAGTTAGCATATTCTTATAGTCCTTTAAACATCAGTAATATGTTAATTAGAAAAATTATTATACTTTTCATCAAGATGTAATACAAAATTTATGAATTTTAGCGTTTGATATTTTATGTTTCAGTTTAATACATATATCACTTTATATGTTTGTAGGATTCGTGTTGCGAGTATGTGGTGTTGTTATGTTGGAATTACACCGATTGGTAGGCACTTATTGTGTGTTTGAAGATATGGAGGTGCATCGGAAGGTGACGAAACCTTGAGGACTTATGGGACTTTTTGGATATAGATCACTTGCTTATACCCTCAGCTACCCTCAGCAAAAGATTTCGTAAGATTCGATAACACTAGTAGAGAAAGAATGATTTCGCTGAGAAGTGATATACTGACATTTTCCATACCTCGACTGTATTAATTAACGAAATAATTAGTCAACAAAAAAAATTAATGAAATGGTTTTAAAATGCTTAAGTACTGTAATTTATTTATTTTTGGTAAGCACGTTTCACATACTTTAATACATGACTTCTAGTAGTTTCAACGAAGTTTATTTTTAACACGAAAATGTGGTTAGGATTTTTGCAGAATTTCTAATTCCCAGATATTGCTCTTGGGGGAGAATTAATTTATAGTGTACACATGAATAATTTGACTAAATTATCATTAAACAAAAATAAAAGTTTTGGTTATATATGGTCTTGTTTTCTTCAATCTATGTAGCAGTTTTGGCATTGGGGTTGAAGTTAAGACAAAAGACAGCCATGGTCAGCTCCCATGCTGTTGTCTGTTTCAACATCTGTTACTCGTTATTACCGTTGAAAGTCAGCGAAGGAAGCCCATAAATCTTGTTCAAATGTTCAAGTTTCAACGATTAGACCATATCTACATATATATAGAATTCATTCCTATTAAAACCCAATTCACTTTGGTGCTCTTAGATTAAACTTAAACAAGCCATGGCAGGCATTCAAGTTTCAAGCAGCCTGTTGTTGTCAAAAAGTTTGCCTTCCTTGCGCTATCGTCGTGAAATAGTTGGTGCGAGAGTTAACGCACCAAGGGTCCACCTTGGTGTAGTCTCTCACCCGAAGCTCTCTAGCAGATATTTAGTTGACGAAATGGAAACGAGAACCGGTTATCCTATTGCTAGACATGACACCAAATCATCTGATGATCCTCAGGTGATTGCCAAGCTTTATGCGATCATGGAGGCTGTTGCAGATAGAGTGGAGATGCATAAGAACATTGGAGAGCAGCGTGATAATTGGAATGGCCTCCTTTTGACTTCCATCAACGCCATGACCCTCAGTGGTGCCACCATGGCCGGGCTAGCCGCTTTAGCTGCTGAAGGGTCACCTTTGATGGCATTTAAGCTATCTTCCATTGTGCTTTACGTAGCAGCCACGGGATTGTTGTTGGTTATGAACAAGATTCAACCATCCCAACTTGCAGAAGAACAAAGAAATGCTGCGAGATTGTTCAAGCAGCTTCGTGTTCAAATTGAAACGACATTAGCTCTTGGCAAACCAGATATAAATGATGTTAATGAAGCAATGGAGAAAGTTTTAGCTCTTGCTAAGGCATATCCACTTCCTTTACTGGGTCCTATGCTTGAAAAATTCCCTTCAAAAGTTGAACCAGCAAGGTGGTGGCCAAAACAAAGGTCAAAACAAGGATTTGTTGGGAAAATAGAGGGAAACAATGGTTGGACCAGAAAGCTAGAGGAAGAAATGAGGCAAGTTGTTAGAGTTTTGAAGCAGAAAGATTTGGCTGAGTATATAGATTTGGGTAGCAAAGCATTGAAACTTAATAAAATGTTGGCAATATCAGGTCCCTTGTTAACCATTTTAGGGGCCTTGGGATCTTCCTTCGTGGGCACTACTGATTGTTCATGGCCTGTGATGATGGGAGTCGTAGCAGGTGCAGTAGCTACCACGGTGAACTCGTTGGAACATGGCGGCCAGGTCGGAATGGTGTTCGAGATGTATCGAGGTAATGCCGGATTCTTTAAGCTGATTGAAGAGAACATAATGTCAAATATCAATGAGAAAGATGTTGAGAGAAGAGAAAATGGAGAAATCCTTGAAATGAAGGTGGCTTTGCAGCTAGGGAGGAGCCTATCAGAACTTAAGCAACTTGCAGCAATTGCAGAATGCAGTGAAGAATTTGCAAGCAAACTATTTTGATTGATATATAAGCTTATAAATGATTCTTTATTTTTTTGTACATCTTAGAAATGATTCTTTTGTATGTATATATGTATACGTAACCATTCAAACATAATTTTAACAGTTACTTGATCAAATGAACATCTTTGTTGAGTATTGACAAAAAACTGGTTATTAGAACTCAGAACATGAAGTCATAGTTTGAATTCATATGAAGTTTTATTTTCATCTTGCAAAGATAAGATGATCAAATTGATTTAAAAAAAGTGGAGTTTTATATTCATCCTGAACTACCATGATGTAAGACATAAATTTTTTTTTTATTTTGTAACAATTATTTATTTGTCTCTTCAATTTTACAAAAAGTTATTTTAATATTTTATTTAAATTTTTACTTCTTTCGACCTTTAAATTTTGCAACTTGCATAGTATATTTTACATCAACAAAATTAATTAACATCTATTTTAAAAATAATTATAAATTTAAAAATTAAAAGAAATAAAAATTAAAATAACATAACTAAATAACTCATTATATATATATTTAAATAACTCATTATATATATATATATATATATATATATATATATTTAAACATCATGATGTAATATGGATAAAACTAAAAGGGAGGCTGATTTTGTGATTGGCCCCATATGGATGGATTTTGTAGATAAATAATTCATTTATATATAATTTTATAAAGTATAGCATATACTAAGATGGAAAGGTTTGAAAATGTGATTTTTGTGTAAAGGGAAAATGTGATTATTAAAATTAGCTATAGCGTTAATTTGACTCTCGGCCAAGAGACTAGACAGATGATGTCACACAAATTATATTCACCTTCCATATACATGATATTGAAGTAGTTGGAAAAAAATATATTTATTAAAAATTAGATAATAGTAAAGTTGAAAGTTTGAAATTTATGTGTGTTTTTTTAACTCGTAATTTTTGATTAATTTATAAGAAGTTAAAAAAATTTATGTGCGTGTATCAATGCTACTTTCTTTAAGATTTTTATTTGTCCCCCTAATAATTTGATATGCAAAAAAGTTACTAGTAAATGAACCTCGAGGATAATGAAACTCAATGGTTGTCTACATTTTGCACTAGTAGAAATAGTTCACTGAGCACTGAGCAGAGCATAGCAAGTATATCAATTTCTACAAAAAATTTCTACAGTAATTATTTATAGAACAATCTAGAAATATTAAAAGATGGAGGAGAATAAAAAGAAACTTTTACTTCTCAAGTTTTGATGTGTTTTTGGTGTACCAAATAAATGAATTTTAACTTCTATTTATAGGAGTTCTCATGTCTCTTAATAGAGACATAACTATCCAAATGAATAATCACATCTTTTAGCAATAAACATAATTATTCAATAGATATATATTTGAATAATTATGACTTTTATTATTAATTAAGTGATATAACTTTTGTTGACAATAGACATAAATTATCACTATAAATAGTGACAACTCTTAATTAATAACCAAGTGACAACTTTTGAATCACTTGTAACTTTTTAATTATAACTATTGGAACATTAAAAATATTTTGAAAATGTTCCAACAATTCCCTCCTCTCCGCATTTTCAAAATATTTTAGATTTTGATAATCTTGAAAATCGATTGCATAAATGAAGGGGTCTTAGGATTGAACTTTAATTTAATGAAAACATGTTATAGTTAATCAAAATTGCATGGTAGACTATGGTTTGAACCAACTATTTCATTTGATTAACCGAACACATCTCACACAACGATTTCAACACCAATCAATGCACGGTATCTAGGGACACTAGTATGACCATGTGTTTGTAACCTATTTTCATGTTGTTAAAGCCAAGTCCTTGAGCTCCTAGAAGCGACTACATTTCTACTCACATAGGTAGATCTCATTGAGATTGTTCCCGTAATTATAAGAATCTAACATATTTATGTTATGTGTCTATTGAGAATGTAATACTCATCCCCCCATCATTACGGATACCTAGCACTTTTCACCCTATGATGGTATATTATATAATGTTTTATAGTGTTAGTAGTCACATACTGATGATGTACTTTATCTCATTGAACTTAAGACTTAATGTTATACTAGGCGTTGGATCAAGTTTCCGTCATGGGTGACTCAAATAGTATGGTCTTGTACCTCATTCCTAAATTTTCAAATTTCTAACATAGCTATATTAATTTTCTATATCACTTGGTGAAACTTTATATTTATTTGTGTCTTGAAAGTTCACAAGACCAACATCTCCACCATGTTATTCATTCTTTTACAAAAGAATGCTATCAAGAATGCCATTTGTATGATTATCAATTAACAATGATCACTTTATTGGTATTATCATGTATTTTTCACCAAGTAAAATGTTGCAAAAAGACCTCAAATCCCTTAGTGAAACTAGACAACATATTTCCTATTTTTCATAACCTCTTTTCATTGTCAATACACGACCTTTAAAACTTATCACATATGCATATCCAAATAACATTATTTCTTAACAAAGCAAGGGTATTTCATATATTTAAGTAAATAGTCATATTAGAGGATAATCAACTGTCCAACTATTTGACTACAACATCACACATTTATACACCTTTTATCACGGATATTTTTAATCATTTTGTGACTATAATCAAAACCATGTCCATTACTAAAATAGGTCAAATAGAATTAATATTGGTATTTTCATACTAACGAGATCTTTGATTCACGACTTTTAAAGTGAATTTCAAAATTTTACTATATCTCAAAATTATAAGACTATGATATTATAGATCATATCTAAGCTATATATATATATATATATATATATATAAAAAGTATCATGTACACTATTAGGAACATGCATAATATGATCTCGCTTTCAAATCTAGGATTATTACATTCACATTTCCACTAAAAGATTTTGTGCTAGAATAGTGATTTTATGAGATCAACTAATGCTCTCCACTATTCTATGACTAGAAAATTAATCATATATATTATGTATGACATATTTAATTTCTAGTTAAAACCTATTTTAGTTCAACCTTTATAAAATAGAGGAAAAATGTGCAATCATATATAAAACACATTTAGCTTGGGGTTATTATTTTAAAAAAAACAACAAAGATTATTCATATTATTTATTCATCTATAAACTTTTATTTTTAGCAACGAATACACTTCAAAAATGTCTCATCAATAACATCCGAATGCTAGTTAATATAAGTTTTCTTACGGTGAGGCATGAGTTTGGTTATATGTATCAATTAAAATATTTTAAAAATATTTTATAATTTTGTATAAATTTGTTTGTTTTATTGATATTATAAATAAATTCAAATTATTTATTGCTAGTAAAATTCTAAAAAAGTATTAGTACCAAAATTAAAAAAAAGAAAATAATATCTTTCTCTAAGTAAAAAAAATACATACATTTTCGAATACAAGTTTTATGTAAAAAAAATACATACTGAAGCAATTATATTGGCACACACAGTGCATCATCTGACAAGCCGAAACAATTATTCTGGCACACACAGTACATCATCAGACAAGCTGAAGCAATTATATTGGCACACGGTGCATCATCGGATAAACCGAAGTATAACCTATCCATTTAATAGGTAACCAATTTTCAATTCCATTATAAGTTCAATTTACATTCTAGCAATCTCAATTTAATCATCAATTTAATATTTCAATATCGTATATAAATTCTTAACTCAAATTCATACCAATTTCATGTATCAGGTAAGTTATACTACTTTCTATCTTATTTGATTTAGTCCTTTATCTCGATATACCATATCAATCATCTCAACTTAACTCATACAAGAATTATATACTTACCTCATGAATAAATCATGCAATTTAACAAGAACAAGCAATAATTAAACTCAACAGATCATAGAAATACAAACTGAAATTTCAAGCTATTTGTCGACGACTTTAGCTTTTCCTTTTCCTCTTGAGGAATTCGAGTCGATGTTAGCTACGTATTAACATAAATATACAATATTATCAATATCCAACCAAATTAATAATTAATTTTCATTTTATATAAATTTTTCATTTTGTTTAATTTAGTCCCTAAAAACAAGACTAACATAACTTTCAAATTAAAACTCCAAATTTAATTTTGATTTCACTATAATCCATTAGGGACCTCCTATTTCTTATTTCTATAGAAAATTTTACATTTAATTCAATTTAGTCCCTTTATACTGAAACTATTAATTAAACTTTACAATTTAATCCTTTTTCACACCTAAGCTTAAAATCTATCAATTTAACACCTAAAATTTTCAATTCTTAACTATAGCAAATTTCAAAACTTTAACAGTTTTACAAATTGATACATTGGCTAGCTAGATTAAGCTCCCATGATCTCAAAAATATAAAATTATAAGAAAAAAAACTAAATTGAAACCAATTTGTTGAAATAAAAGCTTGAGAATTGGCCATGCAGTTTTCCCTTTAAATTTCTCTCAATTTTGGTGGGGAAGATGATGTACTCTCTCCCCCACCGATTTTTAATATATATACATATAATTTTATTTTTTTAACTTTTTAATATATAACTAATTAAAATTTTATAATATATTTTTATAACATCCATTTATTGTCCACTAACATTTCTAGTGTGGTAAATTTTTTATTTTACTCCATGGTTTAATCACTATATAAATCCCCAACTCATTTCTTAATAAAAAATTTATAGTAATTAGACTTTAAAATTTAGTTTCTGAACCTTAATTAAGCATTATTTCGGCAAAATTACCTATCCAAAATTCAATAAATGTAACACCCCAAACCCAACCTAGAAGTTTAAGCCGAACCTGGACGAGTTACACCAACGTATTGAAAACTGATTTCAGTAATTATCTAGAAAACATTCAAAACTTTACTTGATTCATGGCGGAAAAATCTTTTCGGAGTTTAATGTTGAAAACCGAAATCCATTTTGTTGACTTGAGTGGTTTTGTAGTTTCACATTAAAAGTTATCAACTACTGACGAATTTAGCAAAAGTCAAGACGAGCTCAGAAATAGACTACAAACCAAAAAGATCAAAAGCATTTTTACATTATTACAAAACAATCCAAGCTCCCACACACCATCCAGTCCTAAGTCAGAGACTTACTGGAACACACAAATATAAAACCAAAAGGTGAGCTATAAAGCCCAGTGTATAACCAACATCAATTGCAATTAAAAAAACATAGTATATAAATCAAAGTAACATAGAGAACTTAATAGCGAGTATAAGACTAGAACGGAATAGACCAAAGTATCATGGAGATTGTCGTCATGCTAATATAACAGAACAACACAAACCTACCGGAACAGGACAGAGCAAAAGATGACAGAGTGGAATAGAGCAGAGCTGAACTAAACATAATAGAATAGAGTAGAGCTGAATAAAGCTACGCAAATGATGTATGTTTATGCAGATGCAGTATATTTTTCAAAATAGATCAGAATACAGATTTATTAGAAAATATTCTACCCAACTCCACTACACACCAAGATAGAGTTCCCCTAGAACTTGTCCAACCAAATCACACCAACAGGTATCCGTGGACAGTGCCACCAGAATTTTCCAGTTAAAACTGCTAGATCAGATATTCGTGGTCAAGCTACCAGAATAGGTCCGTGGATAAACCACCAGATAGTGCAGATAATTAAACTGCAAGAAACTTCCTCTTTTCACATCATCTCAAGCCCCATGCAATGTGTCATGACATGCATATGTAGAAGCATAGTGATAAGCATGTAAGTCATGCTATCGTACAACAACATAGTCAATAAGCATAGGAGCCTATGCGTTATAAAACAGATTGATCAGAACTTAACAAATAATATCAAATTTTCCATGAAGTCACATGCATGGTTGTAAATCAGAATCAGTGCCAATCAATTTAGCATACATGTTCTTAGGCAATAGAATAACGTAGAGGCATACCATCAAACTTAATAGAATACACATCGTACTTGGATAATTCGCATAAATTAAACATGAGCACATGCCACTCTAATAGATCCTACTTATTTAGGTTCAAACATAGTGGATACACGTACAGATTACAAGGTGGTCATCACCAAATCATCAAATATAATGTTATATAACCTAATTTAGATTGTACGGACCCTACAGTAGGCTTACATTCGTTTTGAACGATCCTTGTAGCCTAAGGGAAAAAATTCCAAATATTGGTCCACACGCTTGTTTGGTTTCATACGGCTTAGATACCTGGCCCGTATGCCTCTATACGGTCTAGCACACGCCCGTGTGTCCTACACGACCTGACACACGCTAGTGTCACTTGCACGTGTGGTCCTAGTCTGCAATCAGTGAGTTACACGGTATAGACACACGCCGGTGTCATTGGCCCGTGTGAACCCTACATAACACATAACCACACACGACTTGGACACACGTCCGTGTGCCTCCAATTTTCAAGAACAAAGAGTTACAAGTCCTATCACACGGTCTAACACACGACCGGGTGGCTTGTATGGCCTACCACACGGCCTAGCACACTGCCGTGTGGCATCGACAATCAATTTTTCGATGACTAAAATTGAAACAAAAGTTGGGTTATCGGTACCCACCTGAGACAGATTCGATGTAGGAGCAACAATGATGAATTCCCGTATTTAAAACAACATTACAACAATAGATTAAACGACTTATTCGAAACAATCATTAAGATTAACATCCAAACCTGAAATGATGTCAAAGAACTTCGACACGAAATCTCAAAACAAAAGCTAACGCTTACCCTTGTACGAAATCAGCAGTACAAACTTAGAATGTTGAAAGAATGTTACTTTTGAGAACATCGTCTAACAAAGACTTACACAAATCAGAATTCATTCCAAACAAAAAGGACGTAACTTCGATCATCATCAAACTCAAGCAAATAAAACTTGACAAAGGACACTTACAGTTCGATTGAAGATTAACCGCACAAAGGAACTTGGCGTAACAAATACAGAAGGATTCAACGAAGAATAATGAAGTAGAAGAAAGGAAAAAGTATAATTGAACGGAAGAGGAGTAAAAAATAAAAGAAAGAAAAATAGAATGAGAAGTGGATGTTCTGTGAATATGAGAATCGGAAGTTAATTAACTTGTTTTCTTTAAAATCAAACAAAACAAACTAAATTACAAAATAATGTAAAAATTTTCCCCATTGCTTACGTAGAGACTCAAACACAAGACTAAATGGTATACAAAAACTTAACCATTGAACCAGTCATTCTTATTATTAGTTGATCGAAAATTGTACTTATGCCAAATAATCAAGAGTAAGGGTTTGATAAAAATAACAAAATTTAAAGGACCAAGATTCGAACTCAAAATCTCACACACATGACTAAAACACCTAACCACTAAACCAAATTAGTTTACTTGTTAAAATTTCTAATATCTTAACTCATAAATCGAGAGATGACCACTCTTGATTTCAGAACTCAATTTCTTCTAACCTAGTTTTTGGGATGTTACAATTCATTTATAATATAACTCCGTAAATATTTTTATCGGTCTTTAAAATGGAATCTCAAAACTGTATTTTTCAACATCACTAACTTTCGGGTCGTTACATTTGCTTTGTTGTTTGTGAGTTAAATTGTCATTTCGATAGAAAATTTGATTAAGGTCATAGCTTTCAATCAAATTCTTTTTTTTTTCTTTACATGATTTTAAGTTTTTTTTTCTAGCTATTAGGATTATAGAATGATTGACAATTTGGTGAATTAACTTGCAGCATTCTTTTAATAATTGACTTAATTAGTTGGTTAATGGGTCTATATTTTATAATAAAGACAATATATAAAACTTTCTTTTAGGTAATCTTACATTCTATTAACCAAACGTATGAATCTTACATTCCAATCAAATGAAACAAACAAGTTAGTCTCACATTACACCCGTAATTACATTCCTCTAAATCCTATTATGGAACAAAATCTAAGATTCGACGAACCAAACATCCCTTCAAAGTAGTCTGCATGTAACAAAGCGACTCTTGCAAGCTTATGGGCTACCTTGTTAGTGTCTCTAATATTAATTTAAACTTTGAAAGCCTAAATAGTCCTAATTAGAAGAAATTGAGTTCTATGTATTTAGTTGAAATTGATTTTAGGTCCAATCTCTGGACAAACTATATTCCTTACTTTTTATCTCAAAAAAGTAAACAAGAAGCAGCCTAAAAGGTGTTGATTATGGTTGTTTAAATTGGATTGGACTAGTCGATATACTAGTTCAAATAAAATGATTGAATTGGTTGAATTGTGAATCATTTTGAACCGTGATTGAATTAGCTTTGAACTGAAAACCAATTGAACCGATTACTTTTTTATTTTTTGGGCCAAAATTCTTAGCCCAAACCGAGAAAAAAAGCTCAACCCTAAACCCAATAACCAACCAACTCAAACCTAGTTCATAAAAGCTTTTTTTTTAAATATTTTTTCTTATTTTTCCAAATTTATTTTTTCTGGATGTCCCTATTTTTCAAAATTTTTTTAATACTTAATCAATCAGACCAACAATCATACTGGTTGGACTGGTGAATAAAAAATCGATGATATGATCCATCCGACTATATGTATAATTCTAAAAATACGTCTTACATGCATATATATCTCAAATAAACAAAAAGGTAAGGGGGCATTTAGAAATTTAACCCAAAAAATAACTTAAAGATCAAAAATAAAATTGCGTACGAGAATCGCGCTCCTTCATCTTCTTCATTAATGGAAAACTAATCTGTTTTTGTGCTTTTCGGTGTTGGGTTCGTTGTTACTGAAAGAGCTTGCATTACTCCTTTTAATTTTGATCATCTTTTTGGGGTTCCAGAAAAAGGAATAACGTTTAAAGATGCTACAGTTGTTGTTCACGGTGATATTCGCAGAGATGGCGGTGATCATCGTACTATGCTTCAAGACACCGTTAAGGAAGCTGGTGTTAATGGTTCTGGATCGGGCCAAGAGGGGACGAGGTCCGGTCATAGTGAAGACGGTGGGCGGAACAGTATCCGTTGTGATGTTGTCGTACATATTCAGCATGATGATGCTCAAGAAACGCTGGATCGTTGATGGAAACGCTTCTCTAACGGACGAGATTCTCATGGCCAAAAACCTCCTCGAAACTACTCTCATGGGTAATTAATTAATTAATTCTTCCTCCATAGTTCTTCTAAAATCTAATCCTAATTTTTTTCACTTTTATTCGCGATCTTGATTCCTTCTACCATACGGTATGCAATTATTATGATTGTTTATATCTTATTTTCTTTTCTAGAATGCTTATTCTTTTCTAGAATGCAATTAGGGTGGCAAAGGCAGGACTTGATTCAGGTTCCAAATTCTAATAATATCAATACCCTTTTACTTTTGATTCAATTCCCTGAAATGTATACATTATTTATCTTCAAAAATGGAGGGAAAACAGGACAATGGTACCTGTTTTTTAGCCTTATATATAACATATAGCACTTGGACCTTCATTTTTCTTAAACACTATGTTGAACACATAGATCTGAGGATATGATCTCTAAAGGTGTGGAAAATCCTAGAAAAATCTAACCATGCCCGTCTCGTATACTTACTCATAGCTGACGCTCACACCTGAATCATGTATTCTATAATTCTCCTCTTGCAGTGTAAACTTTCGTTTGTTTTCTTGATATTATGGTTTTTTACATGTCATATTAATTCCCAAAAGTTGATGTATGCTTCATTCTTCAGCTAGAAGTTCACTGGGGATGTCTCTCACTTCCTTTTTGGTCTGATAATAAACTGTGTTTTTAATGGTGGGTAACTTTTTTTACAGGGGGATTGCTATTCCTATCACTAATTATAGACAAATTACACCATTATATTAAAGAACTCCGTATAAGAAGGAAGACCATGGAGACTGCCAAGAAACAAGGTCAGGGATTTGAAGATGCAGGTGGGTCAGACAAAGTTACGGCCTTGGAGGAAGAAATAGCCACTCTGAGGGCAAGGATTAAGCAGCTTGAATCTGACTAGAGCTTGTCACATTCAGGTGGTAAGAAGAATGAATACCTAAGGAATTTGAGCACCTCTTGCGAATGTGTTTTTGCAGTTTCATTAGCGTTTTTCCAATAAAGGTCTTCAGGGTTCTGTAATGGATTTGATTTTTGCAGTTTAGTTCTTGAATTTTGTCAAACGGAGAAAGATCCAAAGAAAAAAAAATACACACACATACGTATATATATTTGAGAAATTAGCCTCTCTTTGTCATTTCAGCTTCATGTTTTTATTATTGAGAATCTACTGTTCAATGAATCAATGGATGAGTTTTGATCTTTGATATATTTTAGAACATTGTAATAGTTTGAATGCTAGAATAAGAACTTTATATTACCCAAGAAAATGGATTTTTAAACCAACAAAATGCTTGGTAATTTGAGTTATAAGTATGCCCAAGAAAACCATCAAACTATTCTCAGTAACGTGCATCTATGTCTATATATTAAGCATGTGGTTGAGTTGTCTTCTTGAGTTATTATACCTAATAATTGTATTGTGTAGAGGGTATTTTTGCCTTTATAAAAATATATGATATGATTTGAGCACAAATTTTTATAATTTTCAATATTTATACATCACCATTCAACCAAAATCTCTCACACAGGTGTTTCATAATTTAATATTTATAATTTGATTATTAAAACCCAAGAGTTCTCCAAATACATCTTAGAAATAGTTTAGAATTACGTCCCATATCAAACATATACCCGTATTAGGCACTTATTTCGTCGTGGCTCCAGCATTTGATTTCTTGTTTTTGCAAAAAGCCAGTATGGGATCATCAGTTCCACCCAACAGCCGGTCAATGTTAGCAGCAGTGAGCATCATTAAGCCAAGAAAAACCAGAACTGACACTACTGACAACAAAAGCATTAAGAGAGTTGCAACATGACATTTCACCTCTCGTGAGTATTCAACAGCTGCCATGGCAAGGAAGGTTAACGGGAAAGAGTATGCCCACCATGCCACATTGAATTTCCTCATGGATTTCTTGAATAGGAATGGCCTGCAAGCCTGTAAAAACCAACCATAGCAAATATCGATGTCACTGTCTGGTTTGACTGCTATATATATATATATATATATATACTACAAACACACATGTTTAACGTTGTTTGCTGTAAATTTACCAGAGATACGAAGAGGAAGAGAGAAAAGAAAAAGAGCATCTTCGATGTGGTATCGAAAGTTCCGGTAATGGAGTTCCAAGCTAAACTACCCATGCTGGGAGCAGCAAAGAACAAGAAGAAGGTTGGTCGTAAAATCGTAGGGAGAGAATTTTGACCCGATAAGCGTTGATAGAGTGTAACAAAGAGTACTAAATAGTGAACCATACCAAGTGACCACATACAAACTGCACTCTCTTTCCAGCCCATCTGTGCTGCAGCTCGAGCGGCTACCAAGTTCCCAATCACCGATATCAGGCTAGTCGGGTTTGCCATTACCGATAGAAACCGTTTCTCCGTTGTGAACCATTGTCCGTATATTTTAATATCAAGCATTGCCAAGGGAACAATAAAGGTCCAACAGAGAATCATATAAAGAAGGCAGGTATTCTGAAGGAGAATCGGTGCAGATTGAAGCAAGGCAAGCCATGAAATCCAAGGAGCATACAGATAGTTAACTCCGATATGGTGTGAGAACTCGGCCTTAACCAAATCGAACTGAAAGTAACATCGGAGAACATAAACCAAAGTCAGTGAAATCTGTGTTAAAGCAGCTAGACACCATAGCAGCAAACAAGCCGTAGATGGGAGCTTGCTGAAAACATGCAGAACATCTCGAGAAACACCATTTGGTTGAGTCAGAATCTTCCACAACAAAGCTTGACACCCAAGGGAAAGGCTTATCCTAAAATACCCAGCATGGATCTTCGTTAATATATTGGAACATGATGGAGATAGCGCCTCACCGTTGTTCTTCTCTGGTTGGTCAGTACTGCTAATGGAAGCTTCTACTATGAGCTGAGTTGGTGGTTTGCATTCTATTTCTTCCATCATTAGGTTAAGAATTATAGATTAAAACTTTGGGTTTGTGTTTGTGTTTGGGTTTGGCCTTTACGATAAGGCTACTTGCATATATATAGATGATCGAAACAATCAATAGAAAACTGCACCAACTGATTCTTTGAAAAGGGTTCGTGGGAGAAAGGCGTGGACTTATCACCAAGAATAGAGTAATGGAACCTTCTTTTTGACGTGACAAAAACCTAATTACTCAAAAACAAAAAACTACTCAAGATGGAAACATATATTGCGTCTTCCGTGGCCAACATATATATTTGGTATAATTCAGAAAGAAAAAAAAAAAAAACAAGAAACGGTGATGAAATGGGTGGGACTTTCATGCACCTAACCAAGAACCAGGCTTTATTCAAGGCTCGAATTATTATTTAATAATTAAATTTATTTAATGTTAAATGGAGAGTAATTCGTGCCCTTGGACAAAAAGCAAGAAAAAAAAAGCTTAGGTAAGAAATAATTTTTATAAAATTGAATTGCCTCCTGACCCGAACCGTGGTTAGGCTTAGTGGGAATGATGTCACATTTATCTTTTGAGGGGTTGATTAAAGAAGTTGATGACAAAATGTAAACTATATGAACCACGCAAAAGAATTTTAGGATACGTGAGGTATAAATTTTTCAGTTTTTATTGGGTTGAAATAGACCCCTATCTTTTGCTTTTGGATTTGTAGGATGCAGGGAAAACATCAAATGCCATATTTAAGAACTGACCTGGGAATAGTATTCGCATTGTCTTAGCCTAATTTGTAGTAAATGCAATATCTTTGAATAGATACTGAAGTTAATGCATGTAGTTGGAGATGAGTCATACGTGAGTGGGTTAATATTACTTAATTAAGCTCAAGGAATAGGAAATGGAGAATATTTATACATATACATATACATATACATATATATACACGTAAATGATATATATATATATGTATGTATATATATCCATGGTTGGTGTTTGCTAATGAAATTCCGCAAGAAAAGGAATGGGGAAAAAGCAATGGTGTTGAGGGACTGGCAATTTGGCATCCGACACGCCTAGGCGGCTGACAAGATAAAAGAAGATACCTTATAATATGCACATAATATAATATAATATTATATGTATATATAATGATCCTCAAGGTTTTTGGTTGAGGCATCCACTTTCAGTAGGCGTGAGTAGGTCATTCTCTTTTTGGGATTTAATCTGTAATAAAGATCAATAATCCTCGGCTATAAAATCTATTATGTGATCTTTCAGGGATTGAGAGGCCGTATATTAACAGCCAAATTAGGCTGCTTTAATTGGATATTTACGGGAAGATGGTGATCATAGCTTCCATGGCTTTCCATATGATAGGAGATATATATAATATTTCATGGAGATTTATTCGTTGTGTTGCAAGTGTTGATTTGCAGGCTTAGTTCTTGTGTTCTTGATGCCTCAGCAGTAAAAAGTTAAAAGTGATGATGAAACTTAGTATGCCAAATTTTTTTTTTACTATTTATTAAGTAGATATTACTCTCAAATTAGTTCACCAACAATATTACAGAAATATAATTATATAATTAAAATAAATTATAGTATTTGAAGGTATTTTAGTCGGTTGATTTTCACAAAACCAATGAAAATATGTCTATGGTCGATTTAATTCCACACCAAAAAGATTAATAAAATTTTAAATTAGCCACTCAACCAACTTTTCATTTTAATATATTTTATACATTTTTATTTTAATATTCACAATTTATTATCTCCATCATTTGTATATATTAATAATTAATAATGTTGTTAATTGAGTTAGTGTCACAAGTCAACTAGACATTAACTCATAATTGATGATACCTCATGATAAATAATTGTAGTGCATTTAGTATTGTTAATATGATGTATTTATGTTGTTAAGTTCATATATTATTATGATTAATTAGTTTCAAACAATACATTTCATTGTTTATTATATGTTATTTTTAAATATATATCTGTGTTTTAAATTCATGGTTTCCACACGTATATCTGCGTGTGATAGGATTTCTAGTATTAATAATGTATTTGATTGAATTGGTGTCATCGGTTAAACTATTTTTCATTTTAATTTCGTACATGTTGCATATGTGTTGATGTTATTATTAGTGTCAAACCGTATGTTTCATTATTTATTTTATGTTATTTTTAAACATACATTTTTATTCAAAATTTGTGATTTCTCCACGCATACATGATAGTATTTTTAGTATTAACAATGTATTTAATAGAGTTGGTATTACAAGTTAAACTAATTTTCATTATATTGCATATGTGGTGTGGTGTTATTATTATTAGTTTCAATACTTATGTTTCATTTTTTGTATGTTATTTTTAGACACAATTTTTTATTCAAAATTTACGGTTTCCACACACATACTGTTGTGATAGGATTTCTAGTATTAATAATATTATGAATTGAGTTGGTGCCATAAGTAAACTCGACATTAACTCACAATTGATGAAAATATCATGATAAATAATTATAGTGCATTTAGTATTGTAAATATGATTTATTTATGTTGTTAATTTCATGTTAGTTTCAAACCATATGTTTCATAGTTTATTGTATGTAATTTTAAACACAAATTTGTGTTTTAAATCCATGTTTTCCACATGCATACTCGTGTGATAGGATTTTTAGTATTAATAATGTATTTGATTGAGATGATGTCGCAAGTTAATCTATTTTTCATTTTAATTTCGTGCATATTGCATATGTGGTATTGTTATTATTATTATTAGTTTCAAATCTTACGTCCCATTATTTATTTTATGTTATTTTAAACATACATTTTATTCAAAATTTATGGTTTCAACACGAATACGTGTATGATAGGATTATTAGTATTAATAATGTATTTGATTGAGTTGGTGTCACAAGTTAAACTATTTTTTATTTTAATTTCGCATGCGTATTGCATATGTGTTGTTATTATTATTAGTTTCATACCTTATGTTTCATTATTTATTATATGTTATTTTAAACACACATTTTTATTCAAAATTTGTAGTTTCCACACACATATCGTGTGATAGAATTTCTAGTATTAATAATGTTGTTAATTAAGTTGGTGTCACAAGTCAACTCGATATTAACTCACAATTAATGTTAATGTCGAGATAAATAATTGTAGTGCATTTAGTATTGTTAATATGATGTATTTATGTTGTTAATGTCATGTGTTATTATGATTAATTAGTTTCAAACCATAAATTTCATTGTTTATTATTTGTTATTTTTAAACACATATCTGTATTTTAAATTCGTGATTGTCACACTCATACGTATGTGATAAGATTTCTAGTATATGTATATGTTAATGCATTATGTTGAAAAATATGAAACTGACCTTTAAATACTAGGGAAGTGCCCACTTCCCCAGTACTAGAGCTATTTAATGATAGTTTCCATATTTGAGTATTGACAATTTATTGAACTATTTGAATGGGTTGTGCTTATTATTTGGAGTATATTTAGCCTATCAAAGAAGGTCGTTTTACTTGGGAGACTCATATTGAAGATTGGATCGAACTAAAACACCCAAGTCAATCCCTTGCAACATGGGCATTGGATTGGATTGAAACTCTATAATATTAGTTGCCAAGAGTCCATGATTGGTTTATTCTCTATTTTATATTGTAACCAGTTTATTGTATTACTGTTTTAATGAGATTGTTATAGACATTCAATGTTAGCAAGTCTCGAGCATAAATCTATTTAAAGGATAGAGTTGTGTAGGTTATTATACCAAAAGTTTTTAGTACTTATTTTATTTAAGGTAAGGAACATTTCTTTAAGTGCAATTTATTAGTAAAACCATTTGTGTAAATGTTTTACTTGTTGAGTTCACAAGGGTGAAGCTAGTGGTGAGTGTATTTGTCTTCAAGATTCCAAAGTGGGGAGAATCATCATGAAGTGTGTGAGAGGTTAGGATCACTTGTTGTAACTGTTAAAGGTAGTGTATATTTATTACTGAGTTAGACTCCACAAACGTAAGGAAATCGAACTTTGTAAATAATTTTTGTGTCTTCTTTGTGTTTTTGCTTTCAAGTTTTGGTGCCAAAGAAGTGCCCACGTCTCTGTCACTCATTACAAGCACTTAGATTATTTTACAAGCAACAATTTAATAATTTCAATTGGTATCAGATTTTTCCATTTAACGTAACTAGTGGAGGTCCTAAAGGTTTCTAGAATCAAGTTATGGAAGGCTCTTTACATCTTGACCTTTTATGATGAAGTTGAAAACTAAGCTTACTAGAAAGCACATATGAATGCATAAATTAAGCGTATTGATGAAAATGCATGGCATGATGTGTTGACAAGTCGGGAACCCTTTAAGATGGACAGTGAAAGTGGGAGAGTAGTCAAGCCTGAAGCTTAGTGGACCATTGAGAAAGAACAATTGGCCAATTCAAATAATAAAGCTTTATATGCTAGATTTTATGGAGTTGATCTTCAAGAATTCAAAAGAATTGCCAAATGCACTATGAAAAAATCAGTCTAGGATATATTGGAGACTACTTATGAAGGCACTACAACTGTCAAACAATTAAATATGCAAATGTTTACATATAGATTTGAAAGTCTTAGAATGCAAGAATCAGCAATAATTGGTGAATTCTATGCTAAATTGTGCGATCTTTCAAATCAAGCATTCGTATTGAGAGAAGAGTACTTTAATACAAAGCTTGTTAGGAAAGTTTTAAGATCTTTTCTTGAGTGGTTCTCGATAAAGGTTGTTTTTATTAAAGAGGCCAAGGGTCTGGAACGGCTAGTCATTAATGAACTTATTAGCTAATTATAAACTTTTGAGATGAATCTTTACGATGCAAAGCAAGGTAAGAATAAAGAGGATAAGAACCTACCTTTTCAAGCCATTGAGGCAATGCCTACTTCCTCAAATGTAACTATTAAAGATCTTTAAGAACAAATTGCCCTACTAATTATAACTTCAATAAGGCCTTCAAGAAATAAGCTAGAAAGTTCAAAAAATTTTAAGCTAGTTCAAATGCTCCAAAAAAATAAAACCAAGGGAATTGTCATCAAGAAAGAGCTAGAGAAGGATATAAAGAAAGGAGTAAAGTATTATGATTGTCAGGGGTAAGACCACATTCAATCTGAGTGTAAGAAAAAGAAGAAGTTATTATATGTTACATGGAATGATGATGACTTATCTAGTGGGTTTAATTCTAAAGTGGTGTAACACCCCTAACCCGTATCCGTTGCTAGACTAGGGTTAAAGGCGTTACCGGAAAAATCCAAATATCTCGCATTCATTTCTCAATAATCATAGCATCATCATCACATAACATTACACAGTCCCTTACATAGGTCAACGAGACCTTAAACATACTTTAGAAAGGGGTCGGGACTAAATTGAGCACATACAAAATTTTTTGAAAACTTAACAAAATTTTTAGAGTTTCATAGGTCACACGCCCATGTGAACAGGCCGTGTGCTTCACATGGCTTTAGACATGCCCACGTGTCTAAATCGTGGCAAAACATACATACTGACTTTACCACAAGGCCACAAGACAAGCCCATGTGCCTTAGCCGTGATCAAAACTGACTTGGGTCATATGGCCAACCATATGCCCGTGAGTCTAGCCTATGTACCCTTCGAAATGGCCACACACTCCCATGTACTAAGGCTGTGTACCACACACGGCCACCAGACACGCCCATGTGTCTAGGCCGTGCTCAAGACTAACTTGAATAACTAAATTACAGCAGACAAACGGTCGAGACACACGCCCGTGTGCTCAACCATGTGGGGTGAAATTAGGCTTGGTTTAAGCCACATTTCCCACCTATCTCAAGCACACCAAATCCACAACATTTTTGCATCACTAGCATACATTTATAGGCAACCAAATCAACCATTTCAAACATATTCCATGCCATTCAAATACCATCCAATTCACTACTCAATTTCTCAACCAAAACATACCTAATCAATGTACCAAAATCATCACAACTTACATAAGTTTCAAATACATAAACTTATCAATTTATCACATACTTCATACCACAAAACTTGCCAATTCAACATTCCATATTCAAACCATTATATGAACATTATATACATCATATTACTTACCTATCAAACACATCATTTAGGCCAACTTAAGAGGCCATACCTAACAACAATTCCAAGCCAAAACTCATGGCTAATATTCACATCACAAAACATACCAAAATGACACAAGCTTATTCATGCCATATACCATATATACAACTCTCGAAATGGTACCAAAATAGATGTCTGATAGTGTGATTGATGTTGCTGACGATTCCTAAATTTGAGCTATCCTTATAAAACTGTAAAACAGAGAACATTTCACAAAGTAAGCTTTAAAGCTTAGTAAATTCGTACCATAAATAAACAACAGTTTATATTATACAAAACATCCACTAATAAACAATTAGTAGTTCACAATTCATTCATCAATTCTAATCTATCTCATATAACAAGTTTATACGAATTCATCAAGCTTCATACACATAGTATCATCTACCACATAGGTATCGAACATACCTGATCTTTCCTGTAACACCCCTAACCCGTATCCGTCACTGGATTAGGGTCACGAGGTATTACCAGTCAAAACAAAAATTTAAACGAACACATACATACACTTGCAAAATTTTATCTATCTTTATTATTTTTATTTTAAAAGAATACAATCATTTATTAACTTCATTAATCGATTTAAATATCAATACCACATAACTGAATACACTTTTGATTCAAATTATAATACGTGCATATATTCGACTTCATTACACTTTAGTTGCATACTAAAAATCATACTCAAATAAAACACCCAAAATCTACTACATATAATTATTTAATAAAAATCATATTATATTTATCTTTCATTTACTATCAAGTTGGACATTTATACAACACATAATATACATGCTATTTTCATAATTTATCATTGATCAAGTCAATATTCATTTGATCATTCTTCTATGCATTTAGCCAAAAACAAGTTTGTTTTGAAAACAACTCACTTACAACTTATCTTAATCATTTTACAAGTTGATACACTTCAAATGTTTAAATTATTATACATAAAATATAACATAGTTTTTCCAACATTTTATACATGCAACCTAATACATACATACTATAATTATCTAATTTTTAATCACATTTACGAACCCTAATAATATAAATTAATAAGTCCAAACAATATATCCAACTTATCACTACTTATTCAGTACATTACCTAACTATCATAATCGAATTTGAGCATTTAAAACCCACTCAAAAACATGCATGTAATCATGATTCAACTAAGTTGAATGAAAATACTTATTAACTAAAGAAGATTATTTTTATCATTACAAGACATTAACTACATACAAATATATCCAAAACATAAATATTACCTACCATATGTCAAACATGACAAGTCAAATTATCATATGCATAAGTATTTGTATAAGCAATGCCGAATCACAAATTAATCATTATCATTTTATTCCATCCCACCTTATAACCGAATATATATACCATTTCATTATTGAAATAGTTTTCCTACCAATTCATATTTGTTTTACCTATACCAAAACCTTGGCCGAAGCAATTAAACATGCTATGCAAATATGTACACACAATGTTCATTACATCAACCATTTTCAAAACATATAACATTTAACACATATACCATGCATATCATGGCATGCAACATTATAACTGGAATAGATTAAACCATTACCAAAATATAACTAAAACCAAACTTAGGAATTAAGCCATTTTTGCATGGCTTTAGATTTACATAGCCAACATTCCACATTTCTAAAGTATGTTCCAGCCTATACATGTCATAGTACCAAAATGCAACTTATTAAATACTGGTGGCGGTTGATAGTGTGATAGACTTTGCTGACGATCCCCGAGCTTGTAACTTGAATCCAAAATCATAAAACAGAGACAAATATTCACACAGTAAGCTATTGTAGCTTAGTAAGTCATAAGCAAATTAACCAATCAAAAGTGTAATCAAAGCATTTATAACAAACCTAATTATAACATTATTATTACACTTGGTCTTAAACATATCATTTAATTTATTTATAACTTATACTTTCACACAAATAAGTTACTTGGGCCGAATTCTCATATATCTTATTTAGCATAATATCATTCAACTTTCAAATTCAAATGACATTATACCAAGTATTCTTACATTCATATACACAAACTCATGAAACAAATCTCGACATCATATATATGCACTTATATATATATAGCCGAACATATTTTTCATATTTACTCACATTCTTCACTTACATCTTACATGACTTGTAATAAATATCAAGAAACTTACTTAACTTGTTTCAATTAAGCAATAAGCTAAATTCATACCTAGTCATTTTAGCTCATTTCACACATCCGTACACGATTTACCTTCGCCCGATGAACCATTCAGAATTGGGTAGGACACTCGGATAATCACACATTTATCGTACAATGCCAACGTCCCAGACGTGGTCTTACATGTAACCACATATCGATGCCACTGTCCCAGATAGGGTCTTACTCGCACACATATATCGGAATCCTATGTCATGACATATGTATCCTAACTATTCTTAAGGTTCATACGAGATTTTCGGATGTCGTAACTTGGTCAAAACGAATTCAGAAATGTGGTAGCCAAGTTTGCTCATATTCGGCCATAGCATATATAAATTCAAACATTTCATACCAGCATATATATTTAGCATTTAACTACAATTAAGTACGTCTATTTACTTTTAAACTTACCTCGGACGATGTAAAACAGAACAAGGCAACTAGTCGATAATTTTCGTTTTCCTTTGATCCAAATCCGATTTCTTTGGTTCTTGATCTAAACATATTCAAATTAAGCTCATTCAAACATATTTTCATTCAATTTAGTCCAAAACACATAAATGGGAAAATTACCATTTTACCCTTAACATTTACAATTTTTTCAATTTAGTCCCTATTGCACAAAACACAAAACACACAAAATTTCTCCATATCCATGCTAGGCCGAATATTACCCATAACCATACAAACCCATATAATTTATTTATTTCACATTTTAGTCCTTTAAATTATTATTTTTTCAATTTAGTCCTAATTACTCAAAATCATCAAAAACTCCAATACAAAACATGTTGATCTAAAACATATCTTTCATAATTCATCATCAAACAACAAAAAATCAAAAGCTCTCAACGATGACACAACTCAAAATATTCATCAAAATAAAAAATTCAGGCATGGGTTTTGTAGTACTCGAAGCAACGATCTCAAAAATGTAAAAATTATCAAAAACCGAGCTAAACTCATACCTTAATCAAGCTTGAATGTAACTGAACCCTAGCTTTTTTTCTTTTTCTTTCTTGTTGAAGTTTTTGCCAAAAGAAAATATATGAACCATCATTTTTAATTATGTTATTATATGATATATTATAACATATTATTCCATTTACAATTTTAACCTTTTAATTTTAATATAAAATCATTATAATCTAAGGTCATTACCATCCACCACTCATAATTTTGGTCTAATTGCATTATAAATGCCTCCGCTTATAAAGACAACAACAATTAAGCACTTTCACATTTAACAACCAACTTTTCCATTTACGTGATTAAGTCCTTTTATTTAATTGGACACTCAAATGATAAAATTAAATCACGAAAATTTCACAGATATTAATTCACATATAATAAACACAGAAAATAATTTTTAAATATTTTTGACTCGGATTCGTGGTCCCGAAACCACCTTTTTGATTAGGGTCTAATCTGGCTGTTACAACTCTTCCCCTTATGGATTTTCGTCCCCAAAAATCTTACCAGTGAATAGGTTCGGATAACGTTCTCTCATTGCATCCTCTGGCTCCCACGTTGCTTCTTCAACTCCATGTTTATGCCACAGTACTTTAACTAACGAAATTTTCTTATTTAGCAACTCTTTAATCTCGCGAGCCAGAATACGAATCAGTTCTTCCTTGTACGTCATTTCGGCTTTGATCTCAACCCTAGCCAGACTAATCACATCTGAAGGATCAGATCGATATCTACAAAGCATCAAAACATGGAATACATTGTGAATCTTTTCTAATTCAGATGGCAACAATAGTCTGTAAACAACTAGCCCTATACTCTCTTTAACCTTATATGACCCAATAAACCTCGGATTCAATTTGCTTTTACGACCGAATCTGAGTATTTTCTTCCAAGGTGAAACCTTCAAGAAGACTTTATCTTTGATCTAAAACTCTATATCTTTACGTTTTAAGTCAGCATATGATTTCTGACGATCTGATGCTGCTTTCAGACTTTCACAGATCACTTTTACTTTCAGTTTAGTTTCTCTGATCAAGTCGACCCCGTGTATCTTATTTTCACTGAGCTCAGTCTAGTACAATGGTGTACGACATTTACGACTATACTAAGCGTCATAAGGTGCCATTTTGATACTCGATTGGAAGCTGTTATTATACGCAAACTCAATCAGAGGGAGGTAGCGTTCCCACGTACCTTCGAACTCGAGAATGCAACATCTCAACATATCCTCAAGTATCTGAATGATTCGCTCAGACTAACCATCTATTTGTGGGTGGAAAACAGTGCTAAAATGTAATTTTGTACCCAGTGCATCTTGCAGTTTCTTTCAAAATCGCGATGTAAACCTCGGATCTCTATCCGAAACAATAGATATAGGCACACCATGTAATCTTACAATCTGAGAAACATACAATTCAGCCAGCTTATCAAGAGAGTAGTCTGTATGTATCAGAACAAAATGAGCCGATTTAGTTAATCTATCAACAATAACCTAGATTGCATCTTTCTTGCTCGATGTCAACGGTAAACCAGATACAAAATCCATCGTGACTCTATCCCACTTCCACTCAGGTATCATAATCGGTTGAAGCAATCCAAAAGGTAACTGATGCTCGGCTTTTACTTATTGACAGAATAAGCATCTTACAATAAAGTCAGAAATATCTCGTTTCATACCATGCCACCAATAAAGTTGTTTCAGATCATTGTACATCTTTGTATTGCCTGGGTGAACAGATAACCGACTGCTATGAGATTCATTCAAAATCATTTGAATCAATTCTGAATTTCTCAAAACACATATCCAGTTTCTGAATCTCAAACAATCATCAGCATCAACTCTGAATTCTGAATTAACATCTATCTCACACTGAGCTCGTTTTGCTAATAATTCATTATCAACCTTCTGGGCATCACATATTTGTTGAACAAATAACAGTCTTGCTTTTAATTAAGCTATTATCGAACCATCATCAGACATGGCCATATGCGCATTATTGCATGCAAAGCAAACAGTGATTTTCGGCTTAAAGTATTAACAACAACATTAGCCTTTCCCGGGAGATAGTCAATCACAAGCTTGTAGTCTTTTAGTAATTCTAACCATCGGCATTGTCTCAAATTTAGATCTTTCTGAGTCATCAAAATTTTCAGACTTTTATGATTGGAATAAACATGACATTTCTCACCGAACAGATAACGACGCCATATCTTCAATACAAATACAATAACTGCCAATTCTAAGTCATGTGTTAGATAGTCCTTTCATGTGGCTTTAGCTATCTCGAGGCATAAGCTATAACTTTGCCTTCTTGCATCAAAACACAACCCAAACCATTTAAAGATGCATCACTATAGATAACAAATTCTTTACCGGTTCTAGCTGAACTAGCACTGGAGCTTCGGTCAAAAGGGCTTTCAACTGATCAAAGCTTTTCTGGCACTTCTCTATCTGCTCGAACTTAACATCTTTCTGCCATAGCTTTGTCATCGAGGCTGCAATCATAGAGAAACCTTTTACAAACCTTCTGCAATAACTAGTAAGTCCCAGAAAACTTCGAACTTCAGAAACATTCTTAGGAGGTTTCCAGTCAAG
The DNA here is from genome assembly GCF_025698485.1 of Gossypium arboreum. Lineage (NCBI taxonomy): Eukaryota > Viridiplantae > Streptophyta > Magnoliopsida > Malvales > Malvaceae > Gossypium > Gossypium arboreum. Next base: position 12,943,243 of record NC_069075.1, on the reverse strand, counting down.
TATACCTGAAATTTTGCTCAGATCAACCTGAATACCCGATGTTGATATGACATGGCCTAGAAAACTGACTTCACTTAACCAGAACTCACATTTACTGAACTTCGCATACAATTGTTTGTCTCGCAAAGTCTGTAACACAAGTCTCAAGTGTTTGGCATGTTCAGCTTCATCAGGAGAGTAGATTAAAATGTCATCTATAAACACAACCACAAACAGATCTAGATACAGTCTGAAGATTTGATTATCAAATCCATGAAAACAACAAGTACATTAGTAAGTCCGAAAGGCATAACTAAAAACTCATAATGTCCGTACCTCGTTCAAAAAGCAGTCTTTGGTATGTCAGAGTCTTTAACCCGCAACTGATAGTAGCCTGATCTCAAATCTATCTTTGAAAACACTGTAGCAACTTTCAGTTGATCAAACAGATCATCAATCCGTGGCAACAGATACTTATTCTTTATAGTCACCTTATTGAGCTATCTATAATCAATGCACATTCTCGTAGTTCCATCTTTCTTTTTCACAAACAGTACTTGTGCACCCCAAGGAGAGAAACTTGGCCGCACGAAACCTCTATCTGTCAACTCTTGCAACTGAGCTTTCAATTCTTTTAATTCTATAGGTGCCATTCTATACGAAGCTATGGATATCGAGGTCATCCCAGGTATTAACTCAATACCAAACTCTACCTCTCGAATAGGTGGCAAACCCAGTAATTCTTCAAGAAAGACATCTAGATACTCGCACACAGTAGGTACTGATTCAATGTTTCTTTCAGCCACTTTACTGTCAAGCACATATACAAAGTAAGCTTCGTAGCCTTTTCTTACATATTTCTAAGCTAACATCGAAGAAATCACTGCTGGTAACCCATTCATATCATTAGATTCAATCCGAATAATCTCATCATTCTGGCACCATAAATCAATAGTCTTTCTCTTGCAGTTTACAACAATATCATACAAAGTCAACCATCCATACCCAGAATTATGTCAAACTCATCAAATGGAAAAAAATCAAGACATCCGGAAAGCACGAATCTCGAACCATCAAGAGACAATTTTTACACACTTTGTCAACCATAACACACTGGCCCAAGGGGTTTGACACTCTAATCACAAAGTCAGTAGACTCAACAGGTAAAGTCTTACTCAATACTAATGTCTCACACATATAAGAATGAGTAGAACCAGGATCAATCAATGCAATTACATTAGTATCATAAAGAGTAAATGTACTAGTAATGACATCCGGGGATGAACCCTTCTCTCGTGCGCGAATAGCATAGGCTCTAGCAAGTGCACGAGCCTCAGATTTGACTGCTGTATCTATAATTCGTCTCTGACTGCTACTCGCATTATCCGCATTTCTAGGTGGTCTACCTTGAGCTGCAGTATTACCCAATCTCGTGTTCTGCACTGGATTTTTTTTAGCTAACCTTGGACAATCTCGAATATAATGATCTGTCGATCTGCATTTAAAATAAGCCCGATCGTGCAATCTGGAACTGTCGAGATGTCATTTACCGCAATGCTTACACTCAGGTTGATTAGATTTGACATTACCCACACTGGCTACTGAGGTAGCTCTCGAGCTCACAGGTGGTCTATTCTGATCTCGTTGAGAATAACCCGAAGTGGCTTTTGAACGACTGAAATCATCTCGGAACTTATTTAGTACCGACTGGATTGACTTACTGAATGATCTCTTACGCGAGTCTCTAGCTTCAAAATTAGCTTTTCTTTTCTCTTTCCCGAGCTTTTCAGCTTTGCAGGCTCACTGAACAAGTACGACAAACTCTTTTATCTCAAGTATACCAAATAACAGTTTAATGTCTTCGTTCAACCTATCTTCAAATATTTTACACATTATAGCTGCGATAGAAACATACTCTTGGGCATACCGACTGAGTCTTGCAAATTTTCACTCATACTCTGTCACGGTCATCCAACCTTGTTTCAGCTCTAGAAATTCTTTTCGCTTCTGATCAATAAATCTCTGGCTGATATATTTCTTACGGAACTCAGTCTGAAAGAATTCCCAGGTCACTCGCTCTCTTGGAACCACTGATACTAGGGTATTCCACCAGTGATATGTTGTGTCTCGAAGCAAATATATGGCACACTTCAAACATTCATCTGGGGTACAGGACAGCTCATCAAACACACGAATAGTATTATCAAGCCAGAATTCAGCCCGCTCAGTATCATCATCATCAGTAACTTTAAACTCTTTAGCCCAATATTTTCTGATTTTATCAACATGTGGCTTATACAATCTCAACGGATCACTTCCTTGAGGTACATTAGGCATCGAAGATGGATTAGTTGGGGGTGGACGTTGTTGTGCAGCCGAGTTAGTCCGGATATACTGAGTAAACCAATCATTCATCATTTGGTAAAAGGCTTGTCTAGCCTCTCCATCCCGGTTACTCGAAATCAGTCAAGAATCAACCGGCACTGTCCCTTGCACTGGAGTAGGTGTTACACTCTCGACATCATCAGCTACAGCTTTGTCGGGAGCCATTTACTATATGAAAACACATTTTCAAATGTCAGAAGTCATCACACTATCGCAGTATATAATATGGCATGTATAGCTAGACTCACACACGCTACGCTAGTCCTAGAATTGACTAAACCGTGGCTCTAATACCAACAAAATGTAAAACCCCTAACCCGTATCTGTCGTCGGATTAGGGTCATGAGGTATTACGAATCAAAACACAAATTTAAACGAACACATGCATACACTTGCAAAATTTTATTTATCTTTATTTTTTTATTTTAAAAGAATTCAATCATTTATTAACTTCATTAATCGATTTAAATATCAATACCACATAACTGAATACACTTTTGATTCAACTTATAATACGTGCATATATTCAGATTTCATTACACTTTAGTTGCATACTAAAAATCATACTCAAATAAAACACCCAAAATCTACTACATATAATTATTTAATAAAATCAAATTATATTTATCTTTCATTTACTATCAAGTTGGACATTTATACAACACATGATATACATGCTATTTTCATAATTTATCATTGATCAAGTCAATATTCATTTGATCATTCTTCCATGCATTTAGCCGAAAACAAGTTTGTTTTGACAACAACTCACTTACAACTTATCTCAATCATTTTACAAGTTGATACACTTCAAATGTTTAAATTATTATACATAAAATATAACATAGTTTTTCCAATATTTTATACACGTAACCTAATACATACATACTATAATTACCTAATTTTTTAATCACATTTACCGAACCCTAATAATATAAATTAATAAGTCCAAACAATATATCCAACTTATCACTACTTATTCAGTACATTACCTAACTATCACAATCGAATTTGAGCATCTAAAACCCACTAAAAAACATGCATGTAATCATGATTCAACTAAGTTGAATGAAAATACTTATTAACTAAAGAAGATTATTTTTATCATTACAAGACATTAACTACATACAAATATATCCAAAACATAAATATTACCTACCATATGTCAAACATGACAAGTCAAATTATCATATGCATAAGTATTTGTATAAGCAATGCCGAATCACAAATTAATCATTATCATTTTATTCCATCCCACCTTATAACCGAATATATATACCATTTCATTATTGAAATAGTTTTCCTACCAATTCATATTTGTTTTACCTATACCAAAACCTTGGCCGAAGTAATTAAACATGCTATGCAAATATGTACACACAATGTTCATTACATCAACCATTTTCAAAACATATAACATTTAACACATATACCATGCATATCATGGCATGCAACATTATAACCAGAACAGATTAAACCATAACCAAAACATAACTAAAACCAAACTTAGGAATTAAGCCATTTTCGCATGGCTTTAGATTTACATAGCCAACATTCCACATTTCTAAAGTATGTTCCAGCCTATACATGCCATAGTACGAAAATGCAACTTATTAAATACCGAAGACAGTCAATAGTGTGATAGACTTTACTGACAAATATTCACACAATAAGCTATTATAGCTTAGTAAGTCATAAGCAAATAAACCAATCAAAGGTGTAATCAAAGCATTTAAAACAAACCAAATTATAACATTATTATTATACCTGGTCTCAAACATATCATTTAATTTATTTATAACTTATACTTTTACACAAATAAGTTACTTGGGCTGAATTCTCATATATCTTATTTAGCATAATATCATTCAACTTTTAAATTCAAATGACATTATACCAAATATTCTTACATTCATATACACAAACTCATGAGTCGAATCTTGACATCATATATATGCACTTATATTTATATATATATGTAGCTGAACATACTTTCATATTTACTTACATTCTTCACTTACATCTTACATGACTTGTAATAAATATCAAGAAACTTACTTAACTTGTTTCAATTAAGCAATAATCTAAATTCATACCTGGTTGTTTTAGCTCATTTCACACATCTGTACACGATTAACCTTGGCCCGATGAACCATTCAGAATTGGGTAGGACACTCGGATAATCACACATTTATCGTACAGTGCCAACGTCTCAGACGTGGTCTTACATGTAACCACATATCGATGCCACTGTCCCAGATACTCGCACACATATATCAGAGTCACATATCGATGCCGTGGTCTTACTCGTACACATATATCGAAATCCTATGTAAGGTTCATACGGGACTTTCGGACGTCGTAACTCGGTCGAAATGAAATTGAAAATGTAGTAGCCAAGTTTGCTCATATTCGTCCATAGCATATATAAATTCAAGCATTTAACTACAATTAAGTATGTCTATTGGCTTATAAACTTACCTCGAACAATGTAAAACAGAACAGGGCAGCTAGTCGACAATTTTTGTTTTCTCTTGATCCAAATCCGATTTCTTTGGTTCTTGATATAAACATATTCAAATTAAGCTCATTCAAACATATTTTCATTCAATTTAGTCCAAAAACACATAAATGAGAAAATTATCATTTTACCCCTGACATTTACAATTTTTACAATTTAGTTTCTATTGCACAAAACACAAAATACACAAAAATTCTCCATACCCAAGCTAGGCCAAATATTAACCATAACCATAAAAACCCATATAATTCATTTATTTTACATTTTATTCCCTCAAATTATTATTTTTGCAATTTAATCCTAATTACTCAAAATCATCAAAAACTCCAATACAAAACATGTTGATCTAAAACATATCTTTCATAATTCATCATCAAACAACAAAAATCACAAGCTCTCAACAATTACACAACTCAAAATATTTATCAAAATAAAAAATTAAAGCATGGGTTTTGTAGTACTTTGATAAACATGTTAATTTGCATATTTTTGTGTTTAATTTGGTTTATTGTTGAATTGAACCCTGCTAATTAAGTGCTTTTTATGATTTAATCTTTTTAGGGATGCAATTGGTCAAAAACGAGCAAAAAGGGGCTAAATTGAAAGATAAATCATTGAATTAGGGCTAAATCAAAAGGATGGAGAAAGCCAATGATTTATCATATATTTTGACTTTGTAAAAAGCTAAAAATAGGAAGATATTTTTATTTTATTTTATTTTATTAATTTAGGTTAGGCAATTTTTAGTAAACCCCATGTATATAAATAGTGGCTTTTAGTTCTTAGGAAATCATCTCTTGTTTTACATTCCTATTTCAATTTGGAATTGAATTACTCTCTCTCTTGTATTTCCTTCTTCAATTTGGAATTGGAATATCTTTTTTTTTTCTCTTCAATTTGACGTTACATTCTGTAGCCTTGTCTCCAATTTTTGTTTCTTTTCCATAATTGGGCCAATTGCTCTCCAAGTCCTTTCCATTCATTTCTTCATGATAATCATCAAACTTCTTTGCAAGCTCACAAAGCATGAACAATTTCATGCTTAGCTAAATTCTATCTTAGCTTTAGGTCGGTGTTCATTTTGGTCGATAATTGTGAGATTGGTACTCACACCTAAAATCCTTTCAATCGGTATTCACCTTTTTCCTAAGCATCGGGATTGACAACTCATCCTTTAAGGATAATTCGATTTCAAGTCAAAAAAAGCTCGTTGGGTTGGAGTCATGTTTTTTGACAGTTGGAGAAACGAATCGGCTGTGCTGTATTTGGATCTCCGAGAACAAATCAAGGAAGAGGTGATCGGGTTTAAACGACCCACGCGGTTGAGGCCGTTAATTCGAGTTGGGTTCTTCAGAACGCAAGGCTACTGAAATCTTGAAACGGGAACATGTGTATCTCGGTTAGACTATCGGTAAGGGTTAGTTTGCAGGACGTACCGGGACCAGCTACGAGAGGAAGAATTAATGGTTAGGACGTTCTTAATCACTATAACCAGCTTATCGTTTGAAGGAGAAGATCAATTTTCAAGGATCGATTCTCAACATAGGATTTACCGAGTCTAAGGCTAAGGCTTATTACATTTGATTGCAAATCCCAATTAAATTTCTCATTTATTTAATTATTTATCTTAGTAGTTTTAATTATTTATTTTCTAATAAATTTCAAAATCCCCACTTTATTTATTGCTTATTTTGCAGCTAGTACGTTTTGAGTTGTGGGCACGACTCTAGCCACGACCCTTGACACGACATTCTGTTTATAAGTCAAACGCGAAAGTTGATTAGAGTACCAATCCCTGTGGACTCGACCCTACTACCACTCTTACTACTATTGTATTTAGTAGGAATTATTTTTTGGTGGATTCGATGCCCATCATACTCGAAGCAACGGTCTCAAAAATGTAATAATTATCAAAAATCGAGCTAAACTCATACCTTAATCAAACTTGAATGTAACCGAACCCTAGATTTTTTTTCTTTTTCTTTCTTGCTGAAGTTTTGGCCAAAAGAAAATATATGAACCATGGTTTTTAATTATGTTATTATATGATATATTATAACATATTATTCCATTTACAATTTTAGCCTTTTAATTTTAAAATAAAATCATTATAATCTAAGGTCATTACCTTCCACCACTCATAAATTTGGTCTAATTGCATTATAAATGCCTCCACTTATAAAGACAACAATAATTAAGCACTTTCATATTTAACCACCAACTTTTCCTTTTATGCGATTAAGTCCTTTTATTTAATTGGACACTCAAACAATAAAATTAAATCATGAAAATTTCACAGATATAATTCACACATAATGAAAACAGAAAATAATTTTTAAATATTTTTTTGAATCGAATTCATGGTCCCGAAACCACTATTTCAATTAGGGTCTAAATCGGGCTGTTACATTTCCCATATAATTTCACTTCATTCTCACCTATTGTTCAAATACATTAGTTCATTTAGAAGTTTTTCCATGCTTAAAGAATTTGCACCCTTAGTGCATCCATGATTTGCCAAAACTGTAACAATCCCGCACAGTTAGTGCCATTTCAATAAACTGAAGCTATCTTGGTATCGCACACTTAGTGCCACATATAGCCGAAGCTATTCCAACACGCACACTTAGTGTCATTTGTAGCCAAAGTTATTTCGAATCGCACACTTAGTGCCGAACATAATCGATTATCATCATGCTCAAACCGTAATCAAATAGCTATACAATTTATGCATTATCAAAGTATTAAAACATAACTATAACATCATTTATCACGTACGAACTTACCTCGTACTCGAAATTGACGATTCGGATCGTTTACTCGTCAATCTTCGATTTTCCCCAATCTAAATCTGAATTCCTCTTTTCTTGATCTATATGTATTCAAAATTAACTCTTTTAATCACCAACACATTCAATTCAATCCATATATACATATTTAGGGCATTTTACAAATTAGCCCTCACATTTTCACATTTTAAAACTTTAATCCCTAATTCATAAAATCACAAATTACTCAAAATTTCCTTATACACTTGCCTAGCCGAATTTTACCTTAGTTCATATAAGCCCACAAATTTCATTTATTTCACTTTTTTGTCCTTTATATGCATTTTTACTGAAAATCACTTTACAAAACATGTATATCAAGTACTAAGCTTTCATATTTCATCATTTAACATAACAAAACTCATGAATTCATCAATGGAATCTCATCAAATTATCAATAATTTCATGAATTTAAGCATGGGCTAGTTAGAACATTTAACAACGATCACAAAAACGTAAAAATTATCAAAAATCAAGCTCGAATGCTTACCTAATTGAACTTAAATATGGCCGAACCCTAGTTGAGCTTTAACCTTTCGTTTTCTTTGATATTTTCAAAAAGAGTAAGATGAACACATTTATCTTTTACTTTGTCTTATTTTAATTATAACTTAATACATAAATTACAAAATTAACCTTAGCTATTTCATTAAAATTCCACTAACAATTGTCCATACTTGTCCATTCATTAAACCAATGGTCCATTTGCATCATAAGTACCTTTAATTTAAAGAGACATAGCAATTAAACACTTTAACAATTAATTAGTCACTTTTACATTTTATGCGATTAAGTCCTTTTTGCAAATTAAGCGCACAAATGATAAAATTTTCATACAAAACTTTCACACATGCTAATTCACATATTATAAACATAAAAAATAATATTAAAATAATTTTCCAACCTCAAATTTGTGGTCCCAAAACTACTATTCCGAGCAAGGTCTAAACCAGGCTGTTACAAGTGGATCATCAAAATTTTATTGCCCTCACTGCCAATGTAAAAGATGATTTTAAAAAGGAACTTGATACGGGGAGTGATGAGGATTTTCTAAAGACTTACAAAGACATGTTGGGAAAATAGAGCATGGTGTGTGAGGCCAACACACAATTGTTTCAAGAAATCAAGCTAGTGAAAGATGAGAATGCCAGGTTAATCAAATAGATTACAACCAAAAAAGCTCTTCTTGCAGAAGAACTTGAAAATTTCGTGAAAGTCAAGAAGGAACTGGTTGAAAATAAATTGATGCTTGAAAAGTTTGCAAGAAGCAACAGTAAGCTTAATGATATGTTAGGAGCTAGTAAAAAAGATAGAGGTAGAGGGGGATTAGGATTTGTAGATCAAGGGAAAGTTGTAGAGGAACAAGTTATTGTGTCCATTAAGTCTTCAAAAGAAAATAGAGAAAGTTCAAAGATTGTAATTGTCAAGCTTATAAAAATTATTAGACATCCTCATATGGTAAGTTTCCATTATTGTGGCGCTCCTAGTCACATAAGGTCATGTTGTTTCAAAATGCTTCATAATCTGATATGGAAGAATTTAGTGCCTAGGGTACTGCCCACTTTCTGTGGCACTACAACTAGAAAAGTGTAGAAACAAAATTGGGTAAAGAAAGAAGTCAAATGTTTGCTAGTTGCTTATCGATATTTAAAGTATACTATAGATGGGATTTGGTATTTTGATAATGGTTGTTCTCAACAAATCTAGTGATAGCCAACTTTGTGACCAAGGTATGTTGGTTAAATTTACTAAAAACAAATGCATTGTTATGAATAAAATTAATGAACTGATCATGGAAGGAGGTTGAACCTTTGATAATTGTTATAAAACCATGACTAAAATAGGCTGCAATAGTGCTAGAACATCATGTTTAGAGCTATGGCATGATAAGCTTAGTCACATCCATTTTGAGGGAATAAATGTAACACCCGTTACCCATATCCGTCATTGGAACAGGGTACGAGGCATTATTGGAGCTTATCGAATCATTATTAATTAGGAGAAAAAGTAAATCAAAGTAAACATGTAATATTTAATAAATTCGTATAACATTGTAATTAACTTACCGCTTCTCTATATTCAATATAATTATGCAAAGTATAATTATTCGAATTGATCATGAGCCCTAAAACTTATTCTTATCACATTGTTAGTCATATAATTCATATAAATATCAAGAAACATGTATGGGCTTAACTTTCATTAAATTTCTCATATGCATATACTTTTACACATAATTTATTCACATGATTTATAACAATCATATCTATGTATTTTAAATAAGCTTTCATAACAATTTGTCTTGATTATAGACCATCTCACATTGGAGCTTTACTCATCAAATCATTTGAAGTACTATTTTTATACAAATAGTACACTTGAGTTGCACAATTCTATAATTATGAACGAACACAATTATAAAATATATTCCATGTTCATATATCATAGTCTCATGTCTCCATATATCAAATATATAACCATCATTTTCTTGTGTTTCAGATAAATACATATAACCATACATAAGCATGCCATTCACTATTTCTTCCTGTCTATCACAATTTCAAATAACAGATTCATGTGAATGAGCTCAACAATAACCATGAAAATACTTACCACATTCTTTCACACATATTCCACTTATAACATTTTTTTATATTTGGCTTGACATTTACTAAGCAATATTAGATATTCATTTATTAGGCAATATCAAATATTCAAATTATTCTTTAACATATATAACATTTAATTCAAACATGAATTTATAACATTTTTCATTTTAACAAAGTTTAACATTTACCAAATATAATCGAACATGTGATCAATTGCATAAGTTACTCACATAAGTTACTCACATATTTTCCTCCTCCTCCTCTCCATTCCACATATATAACACACTTGTAAGTAACATTATCTATAATTTTTACTATTTATTTATATGAATATTCACGCTGTCCATTTATGTGATAGTCACTAAATTATTTTTATCTTGAGCTACAGAACTCCAAATTAAGATATGCTAATTTTTCCTGAAACTAGACTCACGTATCTTCTTATTATAAAATTTTCAGAATTTTCGGTTTAACCAATTAGTACATTTTATTCTTTAAATTCACCATTATTCTGTTGTTTGACAATTCCGACCCTTCTTCACTAAAAATTAATTATCTCCTCGTATGGGATTTGAATAATGTTCTTGTTTATTTCTCTTGAAAATATACTCATTCAAGATTCTAAAAATATAAATTTAATCCCCTAATTATTTTCCAAAGTCAAAATAGGGGAACCCAAAATCATTCTAACCTTGTCTTATAAAATTTATTATATCTCATGATTTACAATTCCATTGCTTTCATAGTTTTTCTATAAGAAACTAGACTCAATAAGATTTAATTTCATATTTTATTTATCAAATAATTCGATTTTAATTTTTTTTTGTGATTTTTCAAAGTTAGACTACTGCTGCTGTCTAAAACAGTTTTAATACAAAATGTTGATTTTCATTTTACCCCAAATTTCACAGTTCATACAATTCAGTCCTTGCTTAATTAATCCCTCAATTGAGCTAATTTTCTCAATTAATGTTTTAGTCTATTATTTTAAACTACTTCATAACCCCTAAAAATCAGAACTTTAGCACTAGACCTTAATTCCAAACTCTTTCATAATTAGGTCCTAAAATCAATTTCCATCAATTTTACTTGATAAAATCATCATACATCAAAATTAAAGCTTCAATTCTATATTTATTCATCATATTATTCCAACACTCATCCATAGAAACTTTAAAAATTAGCCATGGAATCAAAAACTAATGACATAGTAAGTTGGACCCAATTGTAAAAGTCCAAAATCTTAGAAATTTCAAGGAGAAAGCAAGAATTAAACTTACATGAAGCTAGAGTATGAAAACCAGCTTGAACCCTCTTCCATGAAGAGAATTCTAGATATTCCATTCTAGTCCCCTTTTTATTTAGTAAATTTTGTTATTTTCCCATTTTGCCCTTATTTCCTCAATTTTCCTGATTTTTCTCTGCTTGTGCCGCCCAAAGTATCTCCTTTAGGCTTATTTGCACTTTAGGTCCTTGCTCATTTGACAATTGAGCTATTTAATCCTTCTAGCAACTTTTACACCTTTTTCAATTTACTCATTTTTATTTAATTAATCACCCAAACGTCAAAATTTTCTAACGAAATTTTAATACTACCTTATTGACACTCCGTAAATATTTATAAAAATATTTATGGCTTGGTTTATAACACTGTTTTTTTTCTTAATTTCTTGACCAAATAAATCTTTATAAAACACAATTTACTATTTCAAAAATCTTTTAAAAGCTACATTTGGCTCATAAATATTAAATAATATAATTTACGAGTTTATTTTTTAGATTTTGTGGTCTCAAACCACTATTTCTGACATCGTTGAAATTTGGGCTATTACAACTCTTCCCCCTTTTAGAATTTTCATCCTCGAAAATTCCTTCGGTGGAGAGGTTCAAATATTTTTCACTAACTAATAGTATCACCAATTTTCAAAGTTGAAACATTAACTGCCACTTTTAACTCATATATCATGTAAATTTTTTTCATACGATTTTTAATTGTTTTAAAGTGTAGACTATTACTTTGTCTTGCTGCATCAAAACACAGTTTACCCACTCAATGATATATCATTGTAAATCACAACTTTCTTACCCTATTTAGGCTGAACCAGAACTAATGCTTCGATCAACAGAGCTTTTATCTAGTCAAAATTTTGCTAACATTTATTAAACCATTCAAATCTTACATCTTTCTGTAATAACTGTATCATCAGTATAGCTATCAATTATTAACACTGAAGCTTTAAATTTTCCTTGTTGTAACCATCATACCAATTGAAACCATAGTACCATAATAAGGTCAGCGTCTCAACCTTAGAAATAAAATAATACTTCAATATCAATAGTACTTCCCAAACAGAAAAGAAAAGACTAAAAATAGTCCCAATAACAACCAATCCAATAACATGATATCCACAATCTGTGATTCATATTACTAAACTTCCATATTCGAATCAGGAGTTATAACAGTAAATGTAATGGTCTCCGACTAATAAATATCTTTCTCGAATATATATATTTTATTTTATTTACAATTCAGAGCTTCAATCAATAGAAGAAGAAAACAACATCATATGAATCTTTTTATCAAATCTTCCCTCAAGTATAATTTATTAGAAAACCAGAGAAAAGATAAGCAGTACCGCTCATATTTTAATCAGACTTTCAACAATTCCATTTAACATCATGATTAGCCAACCTTTCTATAAAATAGTAATCACATTTGAAAATGAACAATTACATAGATTTATATATATATATATATACAAATCATGTAGAATACCCAGAAAAGATTGTTATAAGATATATAATTATAACAGTTGCAGTCAGATATCTTTTCCATTTTACCACTGTGCAACCGACTACTAAAATCATTGATAATTTTACATTATACAGCTCACTAAAAGAACTAATTTAGAAGAAATTTCCAGTAAATTCGTTTTGTAGATACCATATCTGAATAAATCGATTACTCATGAATAACTTCTTTCTTAACAGTAACATTGCGTATTTTGAATAATCCTCAGAAAAATTGTCTGATATCTCAGTCATAATCATTTTTACTTACTAGTCCATTATCTATCCTTTCATTTCACAATTTATTTTTAATTCAATCTTTTAAACACAAATCAAAGATAATACTTTACCTTGTAACGAAAATTGTTTACCTTTTTAACAGAGGCCTACTAGACTAAACAGAACACTTAGAATATACAGAACTGATATAGAGGCGCATTATTATGCACTATTAAATAGAGAGCACTAAAGTGTTATACAGATAGCACAGATGTGCTAAACGGAGAGCACTAATGTGCTAATAATAAAAAAGCGCGCTAGAGTTCCTTAATGGCATGCCACTAATATTCTAGTAGATCTAAATTTCGTCTACTTGAGCATTAAAATTGAATTTCATACATTTAAATACTTTACAATTTAATCATTGTACCAATAATCCGTATGTTTATATATTCTCTATCTTTAATACATGTAATATATTTCAAAATTCACTAGTCTCGTAATTTACTAATAATTCTTATCATGTACTTCATATATCACTATCCAATTCCAATTTCACTTTCAATTCATTCGCAACTCAATTTAATTTCACTTTCTTATCAATATACAATTCAATACTAATATTTATCCATCACTCAGTTCTATTTCCATTCAATTCAACAATAACACTTACCTCATACTTCACTTACCATGCACATAATTTAAATTTAACATTTAATAATAAATAATTTGAATTATAGTAATACAATCGTATCTTTGGGTATGTCTATACTCAATGGTATTACCATAATTCAAATTATAAAAACTATAATAAATAATAGACATCAAACATGTAAAATTATAAGTCATATGTGTTAATTTATATTTAAATTCATATCTCAACAATAGTCTTCCATCAAAGGGCATCACATGTCATCTATATTATCTTTAATCAATTCATGAACCTTTGGTTTAAGCTTCCAATCTCATATCTCAATTTCAATTCAATTTCAATTCATAATTCCACTTTTTCATACTTTCAATAGTTCAATCGATCAAATTCATTAGATTTTCTCATTTCATTTATTCAACCCTATTAACATAACTCGGAGTTAGACGGATACACGGATCCAACCAAACACACCAGTACGGCACATTGTACCTAAAACGGTACATAGTACCTGATCAGTATACGACACATAAGTGTCTGAAACGACACATAAAGTGCCTAATATACGACACATAAAGTGCTTGATCGACAAAGCCGATATATCCCGTACTCTTCCAAATCCTATGGCATGCCAATTATATCTGACTAGCCCGACAAGTTAATAAGGAATTCAATTCTTATTTCAATTTCACTTAATATTCATATTTACCCCTATTAACAAGACTCGGACTTAGGCGGATACACAGATCCAACCAACACACTAGTACGACACTCAGTGCCTCATCGGCTTTGCCGAAGTAAAACAGTAATAGTACGGTACTCAGTACCTCATCGGATTAAACCGAAGTAACAGTAGCAATACGACACACATGGTGCCTCATCGACTCGAAGTCGAAGTTAATAATCAAATATAATTCCTTATTTCAATCAATTTCACTATATTGCAGTAATTCATTACTTCAGTAATTTCACAGTTCAATGCAGTATACATAATAATATTCAGTAACTTCACAATTCAATTTAGTACTCAAAACAATATTCAGTATTCTATAATTCAGTTCAGTATCAGTCTCAATTTTAGTGCCCAATCATAAATTTATCATTTTACTAAACACTTACCTTAAAATACTTACTACACATAATTAGTAAATTAAACACATAATAATGATAAAGTTTGATATGAGGCAGTTTGAGGCATTTCCAAACTTACAGGAACCATTTGTTGGAAAAAATCTAGCTCGAAAAAGGGTTTTCTTACACAATGGAAAAATAAAAATTTGAATATCGAGCTGATTTATGATATTAATAGTAACAAACTTTTTTCCAAAATTGCACCTGTGTTTTGGGCTAGACCGATCCTAGACGTTCCTGGCTTTCAACCGAATGACCTTTGCTGCTATTCTTGTACCACGAACTGCTTTGAGTGTAGGCTCGAATACTTTCGAATCAAACACATAACCAAAAATTATTTTCTTTACTTTCAGTGGGAAAGTAAAACTATCTCTATTATAGAAATTGGTATTAATTATTATTGCCGAAAAATATAATTTATACTTAAAACTAAATTCTCACTATTTTTAGGCAAAATAACAATATCTCAAAGTTATGTAAAACTTATTGTGTTTTTATAGGGAGAGGAATTGAAACCCTAGTTGAATTAGTAGAATACATTTAATGCCTATTTAATAGAAAAATAATCCTCTAGTTGAAATAAGAGAGAGAGGGGCGACAACCTTAGTTAAAATACTAGGGTTTGTCGTCCCATTATATTCAATATGATGGGCTTTGAGTCTTTCCTGTATTGAGTCTAGTTATAAGTGCTTCTTGGAAATTTAGCCCAAACTTTATAATTCAATCCAACCCAATATATTATTTTCTATTTCCCAAAATAAATATTATGAATTAATTTTAATTAATTAATTTTCTAATTAAATAATTTTCTCAGCCCGATTTTGATTCCGTTAAAATCATGACAACTTTACCTTAAAAGAATCTATGAGAAAATATATTTAATATTTCTACATTTAACGGATTCAAAATGACCAATTAATCTAATTTCATTTTCGAACTTAAAATATTTAATTAGTCATGAATCAATTGAAAAATCATAAATTAATTCTCAGGTCATTCCCATACTTAGTGAGAAAACCTGATTCATTTCTGAATGTTACCCATTTCTCTAACTTTATCATTTCTATCTATTTTTGTTCATTTGATTTAACATGCAATTCATTTTTGGTTTCAACAAGCTAACGGAGGGACCAATTGGACATATGTGATTAGGGCTCAAATGATTTAAAATTAAGTTCTAGCTTTTTGCATATTAATTATAAACTTATTTAGTCACGAAGTTATTCCACAATGGTATCATGACTGAGCTCTTCCTAATTACATACCATTACAAAATCTACTCGATTGGTTCTTGTCCAATGACCTTGTCATAAGTGTGTTACCCTCATAGGATATCCATAATCTCTTTAGGATAAATATGTTCTCTCAATATGATCTTATTTTATCTCATGATAACTATTACATCTTCCTTCATGAAATGTCAATTACTACTATATAGTAATTAAGTCGTTTATCACAAAGACAAAGGACTCATGACCATGTTTACTTTTCATCTATCATGTAATGCCAATGAGAGGATATCATTTACCCATGTCTTGGGCTATAAATTCCACTATTTTGAATTGTGCTACATATTGCAGAAGTCGCATACCCAACGTACTGGCTTTAGGTTCCTTATCTATTTTAACTTAGGCTTTTACTTACACCAAAGTATATGAGTCACACATAGATAGTCCATAATTCACTTAGGATTTAAGTATGCCACACTATGAGCATCACAAATGAATAAATCCATAAACTAATTCAGGATCTATTCTACTAGGGTCCAGTCTGATATATTGTTAGTTCAATTAGTCACATCTATGTCACTATCGTCTACAATTTATCTGTCGATGCCCAAGACAAAGTATCCCCCCAATTGGACTTGATAGACGACATATTAGCCTTTCAATCATTTTTCTCATTTTCGATTAGACTAAGGACATGTTTAATTTTGTTTACTAATATAAGTTGTTTTTCTGTATTACGACTTGACCACGTAATACCGTTTAGTATTAGTTAAACACTAGACAACCAGTGAGCTAATATTTGCTTTTATGTTGCTTTACATGTAAAAATCAAATGAGGACATCATACAAAGGATACTAATGTAATTCATGAATAATTTTATTAACCAATTTGTTCAAAAAATTATAAGTGTACAAAATGAATATACTACAAATAGGGCACTAGATCTAACAACATTTCTAAAGTTTGCAATAGCTGTGTGAAGGGTAAAAAACATCACGAAAAACATAAAAAATTTACCCACATTCATAACAAAGCCTCACTTGTACTTTTGCACATTGATCTATTTGGTTTTGTTTAAATAGGAAGCCTTGGAAGAAAAAGATATGCCATTGTGTGTGTTAATGGCTACTTTAGTTTCACATTTTGATGAATTTAAATCATTGTGTAAGGGGCTCATGAATGAAAAGAAGGAAAAACCATTGGGTTAATAAGGATAATACGCAGTGGTCATGGACGAAAGTTTGAAAATGAAGAGTTTAGTCAGTTTTATTATGAAGAAGTGAGTTTTTAGCTCTCAAAACTCCTCAACGAAATGTAGTAGAACACAATAAAAAAACTGTACAGGAAATAGCAAGAGCGATGCTCAACAGTAAAAACATTTCACATCGAGGTTGAGGCTGTTAACACAACTAAATATGTAATCAACAGGGTTATGATCCAGCCTAGACTCAAACAACTCTATATGAATTGTGGAAAGGAAATAAGCCTACAATGTAGAACTTTCATGTCATTAGAAACACGTATTACATCTTGAGAGATAGCGAACACCAAGATAAATTTGATTCTAAATCTTATGAAAGCATCTTTATTGAGTATGTAGTGAGCAATAAAGCCTATAGGGTGTTTAACAAGTGAACTAAAAGTGTTATGGAGTTAATAATATGATGGTAGATGATGCTGAAGTTTTTGATATCCATGGTGATTATGATGAGAACACAACTTCCAATCTAGTGCTTGAGACAATACCCATTCCCCTTGGTACTACCAAGACTGGTGAAAACATAGAAGTGGAAAATCAAGAAAGTGGTGTTAGTGATGAAACCAATGAGCAGTCTAATGATGATAAACCTATAAGACTTTGATAGGGTAAGGAATGTTTTCATGGATAAGCAATACCGATTTCGCGTTAATTCCCAACTATATGACTTCCTAGGATCGTCAAGCCTAGGGTTTAAATTCTTCCTTCCCTATCCACTGATCTACTAAGTGATGCTTCATAGGCAATATCGATTTTGGGTTCATACCTACCAAGATGACTTCCTAGGGTCGTCAATCCTAGGGTTTAATTGCACTCAACTAGATTCAACCAATCCTAATTGAACTTTACATGTTAATTAATTAATTAGATTAAATAGTTGAAACATGTTAAATATGTATAAAACATGAATTGATTCTAATCTTTACACAAACATTCAATTAACAATGTTAAAGAAAGAGATGTAAAGAATAGAATAAGGAAAAGAGATGTTCATCGATTTATCGATGAAAGCTTGAATTTGGAACAATCTCCACTCGCGAGAGTTTTACTTCAAAATAGGATCTTTCAATTACAAGAACATAAAATAAACTAAGTAAAAAATAAGAACGAAATAAAAACCAAAAAATGATTTCTATTTCCTTAAAAATTACCTGTTTAATTTGGTTACAATGGCCTTTATATAGGCTAAACTTGGAATATTAAAGTGCTTAAACTGTCCTTGAAGTTTTTAGTGTTCGATTAGGACAAATACTCCTAATTTCCCCTAAAAAATGCAGTTGTTACATGTAAGGTCTCTTTGGGTCACGTAAAAGTGGTGTTGCAACACAGGCTTGTTGTGTTGCAACATTGGGTCCGATGTCATAATATTGAAGAGTGGTGTCATGAAACTGAAGGCCATTTCACTCCAGGACTTGTTTTTTCTTCTATCTTTGATGTTGTGACATCAATGTCTTGGTGTTGCGACATAGGCATCAGTTTCAGCCCGAATATGTATCTTTAGCTCCCAGTTTGTCCTACAAGACCATGTAACCTATTTAGATATATAAAATGTAATAAAAAGTACTA